>NC_143395.1:123765334-125047639 GCF_052110815.1 Crocodylus siamensis
GCAAAAAGCACAGAATCCTGAGCTGTTGTCCTTATGGAGTGGGTAGGCTGTAGTTTCATAGACATTCTAAATAGATTAAATTCTCCAGTATGTGCTACTGTCTTCAGCTCAATGGATGTTTTTAGGGAAAGACTGTGCCAATTCTGTGGCCATTTAACATCATCTTGGAGAGCAAAGGCTAATGCTTCAGAGCAAAAGGAAAGACTGAATGCATGTGACATTGAAAGAGATCCATAGGTATTAGAATATTCCTAAACCATTCAGTTATGCTACATGCCCATGTTCATTTTGGCTCAACCTCTTCTGAGAACTGGTTGTGT
The DNA here is from genome assembly GCF_052110815.1 of Crocodylus siamensis. Taxonomy (NCBI): domain Eukaryota; kingdom Metazoa; phylum Chordata; order Crocodylia; family Crocodylidae; genus Crocodylus; species Crocodylus siamensis. The sequence continues at coordinate 123,765,655 of NC_143395.1, forward strand.
GTACTAAGGTCTACATAAAGAAAGTGCAGTATAATTATACTCCGTACACCCTCAGACACAGTACAGCTTTATTAAAGTAAGGGGTTAGAAATTTTGTTCATACCTTCTTACTGTGTTCTTGGCAAGCAATTTCTGCTTTACTATTTTACTACTATATTGATCCAATGCAGTATTGTAACCCTTGTATTTGTAGCCAAATAAATAGCAATGGGATTATCAGCATAAGTAAGGGTTATAGAATTGGACCCTGTGTTAAATTTCTTTTTGCCTGTTGGTCACAGACAAAGTCAGCAAAAAACCATGTTCTAACCAATTTTAGCACAACCCGTATTTTGAAGGAAAGAAACATTTATTTTTCTCCTTGACTTGTTTTCATTGTACTGCACACAGAAAGAGGATTAAAGCAGCACCGATTCCATCTCTTGCATATTTAAATAATTATTTTCCCACTATTCATTGAGCAAATGAACTGGGTAGATATGGTAAAGCAAAAAATAAGTTTGGTGGGTATTAGAAAACAGGTAGAAATACAAAGTGATATTTTTTTCCTGCATCTAGCTTTGGTTTATAGAAGCCTTTAGTCTGATGTCCCGATTGTTGATGTGAAAGATCTGCAGAAAAAAAGGGAGTTGATAAGGGGCAGAGAGAAAGAAACCAGATATTGACATTGGCTTGATGTTGGACAAGCATAGTTTCTTTATCGTGTAATTTTGTGGAGCCCTGAGCTGTTGCATTTCTTTTGTGCAGTTGAATACTAAGTGATCACAAGAGTAATGTGTGGAACTCTAATTCTTAGAGGCTTAAAGCCAATAGTTGCTTTTCTAGGGAGGGGATTAAGAAAACCCCCAGGAAAACAGGTGGATTACACTGACACTTTTATTTCTCATTCTTTTTGCTGCTTTAAAATGTCTAGCAACTACTGAACCAACCACGCTGAGGTCTTTGCTGGAATCTGACCTAGGAAGGGTAGAGTCTTGTTGCTTTTACAGAATAATACCATACGGCAAACTGACTCAGACGTAAGCACTGCATATGGTCCCAAGGGGAGAAATTACCCATCCAAATGACGGGTAGATGGCAGGCAGGCAGGATAGAATGAAGCTGCAGCATGCTTACATTCTGTTTCACTAGGGCTCCAGACATTCAAAACAGCTACTTGGTGTATTTGAGTTTGATCCCTGTAATGGTTAGGAGCACAAGCGGACTGGGAACAAAATAAAAAGAAATAGTTATTCCTCCTTGTGGTGTTTCTCTAAAGTAATATTGATGTATTACAGAGAATTCACATGTTCGGTATGGTTTTATGTAATTTTTCTTCCACAGCAGTTTTGGCAGTTGAATTGGTGCCAGGTGTAATCTTAATAGCCTATTTCCCCTGTCTAAATAAAGTTTGGTGTGTTTATCCTTATTAACTCACATGTCAAAAGGTAGTCAACGAAGGTGCTTATACATGAGCGTGGAGGCTGCTCCAATGTACTGGAATTCTAGCTCTTCGGAGCCGACTCAGTTAATCAAGTCTGCTGGAGCGTGGCAATTGCTGCACTACAGCAGTCTCCTGCGTCTCCTGTATCAGCGTCCCTGTGCTTCAGAATGGTTGCAGGGACACTTGAACTAAAGCTCGTTGAATGAGCTTCAGTTCAAGAACCTCTGCTGCCATTTTTAAGCGTGGGGACACTGATACAGGAGACACAGTAGCACTTTAATTAGACTGGCTCTCAGAGCTGCTTTAATTAAAGTGCCATCCTCCAATTCCCTCCACCCCCAGAGCACATGTACAAGTGCCCCTAGTGTCAATAAAAGCCAAGGTACAACAGTTACTAAGAACCCAGAATTTCATTGCTAATTATTTTTGTGTTGTTTATTTTTATAGTCCTGAAATGTGGGTTGAGAGATGACAAGAGACACAAAACTTATGCCAGCTTACTAGCTACCTTAAAATTAATGTGATAGTGGTGAGCAAATCTACATAGGCAACATATTCATATTTTGTAAAGCATTACTATTTGGTTTCCGAAAAAATCAAGGTTGGAAAACAACCAGTTTTAAGTCAAACTAAGTAAATGTTGCTCAGTTGGCTTTGCAGCATCACTAAAATTGATCCTTGACACCATAGACAATACCAAGGCACAAAGAAACGCTTTTGATTGAAGATTTTCTTGAAGTTCTAGTTGCTGTAATAAAAACAGAGGCCACAATTTCATTCTGTTCTCAAGATAGTTAGTAGGGGTTTCAGTCATCAATGGTGGGGAAGAAGAAAGCATTTGTATTTGAAAGGAAAACAATTTAAAAAAAAATTTCAAGTGTCTTTAATGGATGTCCCGAACTATAGAGAGGTTTTTTGCCATATGAATAAATCAGTCTAACCTTTTTATTTTTTGAATTAGGCAAGTGTCCTTTTAACATTCAGATTAACTGTCCTGAAGATTTAAGTAAAACCAGTAATGCTGTTCACTAATTTCATTAGCTAAAATGCATTAGCAGTAGTTGCCTTGCAGTCTCAGAGCACTGAAACAATATTGTTCATCCTATTTTTAAATAGCTGTTCAACCCACTTACTGTATAATTTTAATTCTGGAACAGTTAACAAAGGAAAGTAGTTATTCTGGTCAGTTCTCATCAGAAAATAACACTATAGTTTATGACAAGCACAGTGCATTTGCTGAAAGATTGAAACTAGTTCCTGATTCCTTTGTAGAAGTTGGGACTAAAAGAATAATAATTCTAGGCTCTGAAATAACAGTGATGTTGGCCCAAGAAGGTCACTGAAATTTTAGAATTGTACTGTTGCCATAATTTCTGCTTATTGTCTAAACCCCTTTGCGTATTTGGGCGAAGGGCTCTTTAGGACCTCTTCATTGGGGTCCCAGAATGCATGACTGTCAATACCAGACTCAGAACTTTATGGGGACGTTGTTTGTATCACTGTCCACCTCCTGGAGAGATGGGGCTGGGTTTTGCCTTTGTTACAGTTTTTAGGTGGAATCAAACCTCTCATAGATCATGTTTTGCAAACTGATTTGCATTTGAGTTCAAAATTACTGCTACTACTCCACCCTGTTCACATACACCGTTAATTCCTTTCCCAACCACTAGTGATTCTTGTTTTAATACATAAATTGATATTCTAGTGGGTTTCAGTACTTCTTCCAAAAGCATTGTAAGCAACAGGGATGATGGAAAAATGATATTAGGTTAGTTTGTTTTTTTCTAATAACTTGTGTGTGTTCATAAATATAATGGACCATTTTAAAAATATACTGAAATATTCTGTCCAGGGATAGCACTGTGAAGGACTATATTCTTTGTGAAACATTTATTTAATTTTTCTTTACTAAAGTAAGTTGTCAAAGGAGTACTGTATGGTGTGAGATACTAATCTGATCAGGATCTCAAATAAGCTGTGAATGAGGGCATCCCAATTCTTTGACAGATTCACTCTGGAGCACAGGTTTAGAAAAATGTAGACTCAAATACAAGTTAACTGGGTGGATTTGATTTAAATCAAATTGATTTAAACCACTGACCAGGAAGCCTCAATGTAATCATTGTTTTCTTAAAAAAATGCAGTCTTGTTGTTTGATATCCTTTATTCATTTAACTTCTTGCAATTTTGCAGTTTTAAAGAAAGATAAGGTCTTGACTGTGTACACAAACTTGCAGAGAGACAGTAGGGCTGATGGGTGGTTAATCAGGTCTATTATCTCTCATCTTCATATAGTGCTGTTAACAAGGATGTTATCTCTGGAGACATGAATCCTCAGTTTGAGAACTGAAACTAAGCATCACAGAGATGCTTAATGGGATCTTCTAGACTGAGCACTGAGTTCCATTGGGTAGAGTGGTTTTCTTTAATCTTTACTAATCTGTAGAGGAGCCTCTGGGAACCCCATTAAGATTGGGCCGCTAATATAGTCCATGGCTTGTTGCGACCTATTTGTAAAACTTTTAAAAAGGTTACATGAATATTTTGTCTTAAATAGTATATAACTGGAAGTTATAATCCCTATTCCATGATGATATCTTTGAGCTTTAACATATCTTAAATTCAAACTATCTTTATATGTTTATTTCTTTAAAAAAGCATCTTAACAAAAAATACAATTAAATAATAAAAGTGACTTAACAGTGATTTCTTTTGATTTTTTTTTAAATTGTTGATTTTTTATTTTTTTTTGTCCACCCTGCAAGTTAAACCATTAGTTCACTGGATGACCTTAGGTAAATTGCTCAACCTTCTACTGAAACCAGGCAGCAGAAAAAAAAGGAGGACTTAATTGAAAAAAGGTGCTGTATCTGGATAAAATTTCCGGGGGAAATTCATTAAAAATAAAAGTTAACAAATAAAACTCCTTGTTGTCCTCTTCCAGCACTCACATGCTAACCCCCTAGTCAACTGAGCAAACTTTTAACGTAACATAGCTATAGGCAGACTAGAGAGATATTAGTGTACAAACTTACTACAGAAACATTTTTATTTTAATATGCAATATTTCCAGGATATGAGAACCATTTTAAGAGTAATTAATAAAGCTGAAACCATAATCATCAGTTAATACCCTTTCTGCCCATGTTGGACTTTACCTGGGAAGCGAAAATCTTTGCCAGAAATTCTCAACTCCTTCATATTCTTACTCTGCCATCTGGCTTGAAACCATACATTTTCTAAATAAATAAAGTACACCTAAGAAGTCACCAGAATCCTACATACACGGACCTGCTAGATTATGTGTATAGAAGGAAATAAATACGGATTACTCATGGATGACATGCAGGGCAGAAAAGATTCATCTTCTAGGATAGATACTAGATAACTAAATATTTTGAATTGTCTACATATGGTCGCCAGCTGTGTCGCTGTTGCAGCACATTCCCTGGGTATAGCTCGCCATTATGGCAATGTAGTGGCAAAATCTACCTGTGTGTTGTGCTTTAGTACTTTCAAAAAGAAGTACTAAAAAGCATGGCGTTGTGGCAGCATCGCCGTACAGCGATGTGTAGATGCACCCAAAGAGTATGAAAGGTTGGAACTAATACTCAAGGATGCTCTCAGTACCTTGGAAAAGATACAGGTTAAAGTATCCTAGTAATAAATTTTTGGAGAGAAAGAGATGTGGGAAGTTGTTCTTTGTTTTGTTTTGCTTTTTAAAAGAGCTTTTCAAAGTTTTTCAAAGAAGTTGCTTTGGTTTTAATGCTTAAAACTCATACTATAGATCTCCAGATTCTGTTGGCCTCTTGATTCTTTCATTTTATAACCAGGGATTTTTAAAATATTTCCTCTTCCCAGCAAAGCTGTGGAGGAAAAGGTTTTTAGGATATGTGAGATTTGGTGGTTCTTGTTTTCATACTTGCATTGAAATTCTAGGTTTTTTGATTTCCCAAACATTTTTAAAGTTACAGTGATCCAAGTCATGTATGACCACACACAGCTCAGTTTCTGCGCACTGGTTTGCCACCAGCACAGGTTGAATTAGGTAACTTCTTCCATCTTCAGAGAGAGGTTGGCAATCAGAACTGTGGTTTTGGCTCTTTTGGCTAATTATTTATTTGCTGTTTTTGCCTATCTTAAGGTCAGTCATGTTATATAGAATTAAATTTAAAAGTTCTTAATGCAGTAAGTGCATTAGGTACAGACCATGGGAAGTAATAGTGCCTCTGTACTTAGCACTCGTTGGGGTAATTATGTATGATTCTGGGCTCTGCGTCTTAAAAAGGATGTGAAGAAGTTAAAAAGGGTCCAGAGGTGGGCAACAAAGAAGATAAAGGGTTGGAAAAGCAAGTCATAAGAGGAGAAACTAAAGGAACTAGGCATGTTCAGCTTGTGGAAAAGGTGCTTAAGAGGGGACATGATAGCCGTCTTCAAATATTTGAAGGACTGCCATAAAGAAGAGGAAAAACACCTTTTCCCTCCTGCTGCATAGAATAGGACGTAGACCAGTGACTTGAAGTTGCAGCAAAGATGGGAAAACTTCAGAAAAACTTTTTCACCATGAAAATAGTGAGGCAGTAGCATAAACTGCCTAGTTTAGGTTGTGGACTGGAGGTGTTCAAGAAGAAGTTGGATAGCCACTGGTCAGGGATGATCTAGGCATAGCTTTGCCTATGTTGTGCTATGGGTATTTGCCATGCCTTTGCTGGTTGCCCCCACCCTGCCTTTCTGCTGCATGTCAGGGTGTTTTTAAACCTCCCTCAGAGGCGTTGGGTGTTGGCTACAGCCAAGGCTGGGGACTTTCACTGGGGCATGCCAGTGCTTCTCCTGGGACCCAAGCCTGAGGTTCTTGGCTAGAGGGTCTTGCTCCAGCGCTCAGGATCTCACCAGTTACCATGGTTGGGGTCATGAAGGAATTTGGGGTCATTTTGGTATGGACTGTAGGGTTTTTGCCTGTCTCTATAGTTGTGGGGGAGGGAAGAGAGAGGGAAGATATGGTGCTCTTCCCCAGGATCTCTCGAACATATATTGAAAATATTTCATAGAAGCAGGACATAGGCTGCCATGGTTCCCTTGCCTTAGCTGTGGCAGGTTACGGAGTTAGGTCTGTGTTGTGTCAGGGTTGAGGGTATGTAGAGTTTAGATTATGGCTTGTATAAAATGGTTTGGATTGGGATGATCCTACTTTGGGCAGGAAGTTGGACTAGATGACCTCTGGAGGTCCCTTCCAGCTCTACTTCTCTCTGATTCTAATAGAGACTAGAAAGGATGACTCTGAAAGGGACTCTGTCAATTCCATTTTCTTCTCTCAAGGAAGACCTGGGAAATGCTCAAAATGTTCTTCCTTGTCCCTCAGCCTTGACTGAAATTGAAGAGGCTCTCCAACTCACTCCCATTACGGATGATTCAAATTGCAGCCCCTTGATCCCCTTATCAAGATTGCTAATACTATTTCTTCCACAAAACCTAGCAAAAACTGCAAGCTTGAAATAGTTAAATGAATTTATAAAGTGCCTTTGTTCAAAATGGAAATCTGCATTAGTCTGTTCCAGCAATATCCTCAGATAACTGGTTTGGTACATGGCTATTTACATGTTAATTATTTTCCTCCACTGAGGTTCCTATAGTTTGTGTTGAATCAGTATCATTTCTAGTATATCTAGTCTTTATATTCAGGATGATTACTGCGTCAGTACCTTACGTAAACTCGGAACATTGTGGCAGCATACCTTTACAGAATTATTTTTTCTCTACTTTCTGTACTTTGTTCAAATGAGAGAGACTCCTTGGAACAGTTTTCTGGGGTGGTCAAGAAGCTTAGAAACTTAATTTTCTAGCAAAAAGTGGTTGTATTGCCTCCTAGTAGATAACGCATTTGGCATCAATGCTGTATTTCCATCTCTAGATAGGAGCCACAGCTGTCACTGAGAAACAAGAGTACTTTTCTGCAAACTTGCTTATAAGCTTCCTAAGGATGATTTTGTCTTGCAAATATTTCAGACTATGATCCAAGTTCCATTTTTAGGAGCAGGTATCCAGGTTGTAGCTGTATTGGTCTCAAGGAAAAAGCAATCGGGGATCATGGGAAGAGATCATCTTTTAGTAAACCAACAAAATCTTTAGGAGCATACATCAGTTCCTGCTGACTGAGTTCCTACTAACTCAGGAAAGGAATTCTTTGAGACAGTATAAAATTGCTCTGACTAGAGAACGCAAAACATTGTGTCACCAGCTGGACAGATAGAAAATTTGAAAACCATGTTTCTGGTGTCTGTTTAATTGTACTTGACCATGAATTTAATCCCTTTATGTTAGATAGAAGAAGGATACAGTGTCTCCAAACTCCACAGCAGTGTGCTCAAGCTAAATGCTATTTCTTGTGCTTTCTTTACCTCGGAAGACAGATTCTGTTATCACATCTCACTCAACATGGCTGCGGTAGTCTCTGTAAACCATCAAAGGAGGTTTCAAAATGCATCTGTCCTAACTGAATTACTTTTCATTTTCAGTTGGACAAATATGTCTAGTTTGTGCCAGGAAAAGAATATTTAGAAGCAAATATTATGATTATTTCATCTCCAGACAACTTCCATGTAGGGGTAGGTGAAGCACTGGGTATGGTGATGTAGCTCCCTTCAACTGTGTAGCACACCCACTAAGCTCTTCATCACAGAGATCTGCACTGGTCCAGTCCTTCAGGGAGCAAACCAGGAAAGCCAAGGCTGCAACTGAACTCCAACTAGCTTCGAGCATCAAGGACAATAAAAAGTCCTTTTTCAGATACGTGGGGAGCTGGAGGAAAAGCAAGGGCAACATTGGACCCCTGCTGAACTCAGATGGGACATCTGACAACTGACGCCCAGGAAAAAGCCAATCCATTAAATGGGTACTTCGCGTCGGTCTTTCATCAGTTCCATGGGACGCCCCTGCCCACTGGGACAGGGAGGTCTGGGTGAAAGAGATCCCCTGCCCTCCATCAATGCTGACCTCATGAAGGAACACTTTGAGAAGCTGGATACCTTCAAGTCAGCCGGCCCTGACAATCTGCACCCCAGAGTATTCAAGGAGCTGGTGAGCATCATAGCCCAGCCCCTGGCACGGATCTTTGACACCTTCTGGCGCTCTGGTGTAGTGCCCAAAGACTGGAAGAAGGCCAATGTGGTGCCTGTCTTCAAGAAAGGGAGGAAAGTGGATCTGGCAGGCTACATGCCCATCAGCCTGACCTCTGTCCCAGGGAAGGTCTTAGAAAAGTTTATTAAAGAGGCCATTCTTAACAGACTGGCCAGTGGCAACTTCCTGAAGCATAGCCAGCAACCAATCTCATTTCCTTTTATGGCCAGATGACCTATCACCTGGACAAGGGAGAAGAGATTGATGTCATATATCTTGACTTCAAAAAAACCCTCGATCTAATATCCCATGATCACCCCTTGGCGAAACTGGCCAACAGTGGCCTTGGGTCCACCACGATCTGCTGGCTGGGAAATTGGCTCCGTGGTCAAACCCAGAGGGTGGTGGTTGATGACAGTCACTCATCACGGTGACCAGTGGGGTCCCCCAAGGCTCTGTCCTTGGACCCATATTATTCAGCATCTTTATTAATGATGTGGACATTGGAGTCAGGAGTGGACTGGCCAAGTTCGCCGATGACACCAAACTTTGGGGCAAAGCATCCATACCAGAAGACAGGCGGGCGATCCAGGCTGACCTGGACAGGCTCAGCAAATGGGTGGACAAGAACCTGATGGTGTTTAACACTGAAAAATGCAAGGCTCTCCACCTTGGGAAGAAAAACCTGCAGCATCCTACGGAAGAAAGAGACTTAGGGGTTATGGTTGACCACAAGATGAACATGAGCCTGCATTGTGATGCTGAGGCTAGTAAAGTGACCAAAACGCTGGCTTGCATCCATAGATGCAAATCCTGGGACATCATTCTCCCTTTGTGCTTGGCCTTGGTGAGGCCACAGCTGGAGTACTGCGTCCAGTTTTGGGCCCCACAATTCAAAAAAGAATGTGGAGAAGCTTGAGAGAGTCCAAAGAAGAGCCACGCGCATGATCAGAGGTCAGGAAAACCGACCTTACGACGACAGGCTGAGAGCCTTGGGGCTCTTTAGCCTGGAAAAGTGCAGGCTCAGGCATGATCTGGTGGCCACCTAGAAGTTTATGAGGGGTGACCACAAGTATCTGGGAGAACATTTGTTCACCAGAGCGCCCCAAGGGATTATGAGGTTGAATGGTTATAAACTACTGCGAGACCATTTCAGGCTGGACATAAGGAAGAATTTTTTTACTGTCCAAGGTCTGAAATAGCCTGCCACCAGAGGTGGTTCAAGCACCTACATTGAACACCTTCAGGAGAAATTTGGGTGCTTATCTTGCTGGGATCCTAGACCCCAGCTGACTCCCTGCCCTTCAGGCGGGGGGCTGGACTCAATGATCTTCCAAGGTCCCTTCCAGCCCTAATGTCTATGAAATCTGGTCCAGGCTGCTGGTCTCCACGACTGGTTGCACTGCTGTGCTAATGAGCTCTATCACATCCCTCCTTTTCAAAATCCTAGATCTGCCCCCTTCTGCCATGCAGTTTCTTAATCAAGATACCTACATTTCCATTTACAATTTAAACAACTCTGCTTATACAATGTAGAAAACTGAAAAGGCCAGAAATTGCCAAGAAACTTCTTTCTGTTATATTGACCCCTTGAAAGAAAGGAATATCGCAAGTCTATTATAAGATAGTTCTCCATTCTCTTTGAGTAGGGAATAGTGTTTCCCAGCCATTGCCTTAATCCTAAAGTAATGAAGGAACAGATATGACACAATCTTGATGTCTTAAAGCCTACCTATTTAGAGCAGCTGAATTGAGGAAGAATCCATATTCCCTTTTAGGATAGGAAACATTGAGGTTTGTGTTGTTTAAATGTATATAATACTATATCAGTAGTATACAATTTGACTGACTTTCTTTGCACTGTTAATATAAAAGGCCAGTCAGCTGGATCTACTTCCTTTAAGGCTGAAAAAGGGAGAGGCTTCAGTTTAAAAATTGCCAAACTTGGTCCTGTTACTGGTCCTTCCATGCATTCTGTAGGCTCTTTTTAGCTATGACATGTACTGGGCTGTAACCAGAACCTTGCTTGAGTCCATTAGTGCTCTTTTTTCTCGCTCCTTTTTATTTTTGTCAGTTATGTCAGGGAAGACGCTTGATTTTTAATTAAGCTCTTTATTTGATAATTTATCTTGGTTGGTTGGAATCTGCTTGGTTTGGGTCCTTTCTCTTCCTCGCTTCTCTACTTTTAGAATGTGGATTGCTATATAGCTTTTACCATTAGGAGCTGGGGAGGAGGAACATTTCCTACCAGATTGTCTTTGTGGTGCCCAGGTTTCATGAGTAGAAAAACCCATTCCTTGTCAGTGAAAAATTCTGAATTCTTATGTGAATTGCATCCTGTGGGTGTCACCAAGACTGTCAGTTCTGTAAATGCTCAAACTGGGGAGATGGAGGGAGTTATTTGACCAGTGGGAGGGACAGCTAAAGATTCTTAATAGTTACCCGTCTGCCAGTCAAGTTGAGGTAGAGAACTGAGTGATCCAGGGCATAAAAAAGTGTTATAAACACTAAATAGTAAGAAAATGTTGCTGCTGCTTTTAGTTATTATGCAAAATTCCTGAGATGCCAGTGATAATTTATATAAAGATGTTTAAGCTTTAAAATGGAAGGAAATACATGCATGTTTAAAAGACAATATAAAAATTTGGAAGAGATAAAAGTAAATCTTTAAACTGTAATTGCAAGGCTGTCTGCTTCTATTTGATTGATACAATTTAAACATTAGTTGCAATGGATCTCTGCCATTTAACTGACATTAACAACCTCAGTTAACTTCTGTTTTGTGCTTTTTATTTATTTTTATATTGCACATTTGTTTATTTAACATTAATTTTACTCTAGTGGTTGGCTCCTTGTATAATTTTTTTTCTTCTCAAATACGTAAACTCTGAAAACACCCTGAATCTCTGTTCTGTTTTAATATTTAAACGTTTACACACATCTTGGGTATAATTGTATATACATTTTATAGCATTAAAAAAAGAAACATATTGATTATAAATCTTAAAAAACTGCACTACACACTAATGCAAAGCCCAATCCTGTAACTGTGCTTGATTTGCACCTTGCTTTTAAAGTTAACATCTGCATTTTATGAGAGGTGTGTTTCATGGGAATTTCCTGATGTGTAGAACTTCACTTTTCACAGAATAATTGGCACTGTCATTCTGGGTTTGTTCTAGGCGTTGTGTCAGTCTTTCTCCTTTCTTCCTCATTCATTCCCTGCCTTGATTACCTGATTGACCTAAACAAATCGCAAGCGGACTCATAGTAGAAACATTTTTATTAAAATTGTGTAATCAGCGAACGGTGTAGAACTGCTGAAAGTTTTATTGGCTCCTACTTGCATGTCCCCTAAATTTCCAAAACTGTATGTGACGGTTTAGCCATGTGCCTTCTCTTGATTGACCTTTTTTAGTACCACTGAATGAGCAAGGTCAAAGATGCCTGCTTGTGTTTAATGATATATACACTTCATATTTTCCATCATTTCATTAATGTCAATCCAGCATCAGGTATCTTACAGTTGCAGTGGAGGACCAGCAGGAACAAAGTTAAACGTCACTGAACCAAATGCTTCTATTCAGAATTTTGTACAATAAATTCAGCCTGTTTAGCCGTCCTGGCTGCAGCAGGTTCTGAGATTTTCTTAACTGATGAAATACCATGACGGCATCTTCTGAACTGGAAGCAATTGCACTGCCTCTTCATGCCATATTAAGTACTCTGCCCTACTAAATATTTACCACTCTCAGCGTTAGCATTTGTATCTGATCTTGCTATATACTGTTCAGAAGAAAAAGGTTTCATTTTTCCTGTGTTTTCTGTATTGCCAAACAGAAAAACTAAATTGTGATGTTCCATTCTCTGGGAGTCATCTTTTCAGATGGTTTAAGAACCTCAGTGAGCTTTCGTTATTTAAAAATTCATAACCTCCTCAGTCATTTCTGCCAGTTGTTCTTTACTGTCGGTTTTTTCTTAGTGATTATGGTCAGAGGAATAGTAAACAATAAGTAGTGTGTGGCCTACTGTCCAACACATATTCATATTGATAGCTGTAGTGACAAACAGCTGTGGCTTACACTGGGGCATGAAATATTAGTCAGTGTGCAGCCAGCACCTACTAATTGTCAGGGTTAAGTTAAGGGCACTTGCACATGTTTGTGGGACCCAGTCTATGATCATGTGGCTTACTTTAAGCTGCATGACTGTAAATCAGATTCCTGCTCAAACAGATTGTTCACCAGTGCTGGGATCCACACTGGAAATGCAATCTAAGTAAGTTAGGGTGAGGGGGACCAGGTAGTTAAAAGTAGGGTGGGAGGGTAAGAAAAGCAGAGGACTGGGACTGGGACTGGACTGGCAGTTGGGCTTTCCCACCCTTGGGGCTACACTCTGAACAAGTGCATGCGTTTGCTTAGATCAGGCATGGATACCTTGATCTACATATTGCACCTCCTTAGGAGTACAAAGTTAGATCAGAACCTTAGTTAAGTCGATCTAAATGTCACATCTGCATCTATCCTAAGATGGTCTGTTAAATGCAGTTGGATATAACAGGATAATTTAAAGCTGCCTGCAGAAAGTCTATCATTTTTCTTCTCTTCTTACATATGGGCATTTCCAAGTTTAGTCTCCTAGTATGACACAAAATGACCTATATTTTTCCATGAGATACTCAAGCACCAGAAAGCCACTTTCTAGCATGTTCCAACATGTTGAACCAGTTGATGTGGGGGAAGATTACATAGGACATTAAGACTAAAAGGGACTTCCTGGCTCACTGAGTTCAGTTCCCTACTCTTACAGACAGCCACATCAGATCATCTTTTTCATAAATGTCCTAAATTCCATCTTAAAATTAGATATGTAATTGTACCATTCCTATTGAACTGTTGTTCCAGAAAAAACTCCTATGTTAATTAGACACCTGATTTCCAGGCTAGTTTCTTTCATGGCCAGTTAATATCCATTTGTTCTTGTGCTAGCATATTTTTTCCTTCGTTTTTGCTTCTATTTTTGCTTGTTGCCTATAAAAATATTATTCTTAATATTACCAAGTAGCTCTAGGTCCTCAGGCTGTGGGATGTGCTATCAGCGTGAGTTTAGGACCCTTTTAATAGTGAACCGTTTGCCGAGTGTGTGGTATGGTTGGTTGGATTAATGCTGCTGAGTTAAGTATTTATGGATGGCAGACACTATTCTTTTCTTTCTCCAATGGTTTTGTTTTAATTAAAAGTTGTATGTATGTCTCTATTTTAGTTGCTGCCAACATCTGCTATCATTTAGTACACTAATATTCAGTATACTGCATACAAAATGTTACAAGGCTTGAGCTTAAGATGTCAAGTAGTCTCCAGTGCTTCAAGTGCCAGTGTTTCAATTTCTTTACGAAATGACTTTCATATACTAACTTCCTTGGTGTTAGTAGGACAGTGAATAACAGGATTTATAAAACTGAGTTTTACCAATGACAAAATACTTAAGAAATCACCATCTAAATTCATAGGCCAGTGGTACTCAACCTCATTAGACTTAAGGCACACCTCAGATAACGCCTTCAATTAGCTTTCACTCATTTTGACTATAGAAGAATTATAGAGAAAGTCTTCTATTTTAAACACCTTGGCCCACAAAAGATCTCTGGATTTATCTTGTGAATCGCATAGGTGTTTGCCCAGCTAATGGTGCTAATATTGCATACTGCAGCCCTGGTTGAATTACTAATGTAGGCTTTTACTTAAATTACAACCTTAAATTTCATAAAAATGATTTTCGGGCAAGGGGTTCATGGCACAGTAGGATTTCTGTAAGTAAGAGGGACAGAATTTTAAATTGTCCCTTGCCTAACTTACCTGAGGAATGTTCCTGGTTGGTTCTTAAGTTGGTTCTTGAACTAAATTAGGCTTCTAAAATGTATTTCCTTATTGACTAATATAGTGAAGTCTCCTTGACAGTTTCCATTTCACTGTTATTTTACAGCATTTGTAATTTGCAACAAATTTGTGATTGAAAGGAATGAGGAGAATGTTGGGTGCTTGTTGGGTTTTCTGGGTTTTTTTTGCAATCAGCAATTTTTAAATGCAATCTGTCTGTCATAAGAATACTTAAAATAGTACTTGTTCATTTAATTTTTTTCTATTGTGCTTTAAATGACAAATTGGCACAAGAAGGATTCAGATTTACAATTCACAGGTTTTAAGCATACTAGCACAGTATTTTTAAATAATATACTCTGTGTCCTCTGCAAATCTACTTTGAGCTATCTTAGTGTTGTTTATGAACAATGCACAAAGAATCTATGTTTCAAGTTGAGAAGATTTAAAATTTACAATCAAAAATCACTTCATTTATTATTCAGGGGTTTATAGCCAAACTGTTAATTAGACTATTGGGATAACTCTCAACATGATTGAACAATATAAGACTTGTTTAGTTTTAAAAACACAAAACAATAGTCAAAATGTTAAGGTTTGGTCCTTTGGGTAAGTATTTCTCTGTTTTTGTTTAAGAATTTAAATATGGTATATTAAGTTTTTGGTTTTGTTTCAGCTAAATTTATAAAAATGATTTAATTTAATGTGCAGTATGAAATATCCTTAATAAGTATTTTTAGTAGGTTAGAGCATGACATTCAAATGTAAATAAAATAACTGAACTTGAGATGGGTGAATGACCCAACTATTCTAAAAATCTTGAGTCGGTGACATTCATCCATATTTATCTATATATTAAGCATTTTCCCTTTGTCCTGGTCAATTATTTTGACTTTTGTTGAGATATGTATGTTTTCACATTCTTATTCAAGAAAGTATTTTTTAAATGAATTAAACAGTTTTTCTAAGCACTGAATACTGTGTTATGTTAATAACATTGTATTTGGAAATAATATTGAGGACATTGTTGGCAGAAATCAAAATCAGTGATGCAAATAATTTGTGCTTGCATATGTTCCTAAATATTTATCACTTTTTGCAGGGAGTTCTATAGAGGTGTAATGATGGTTTATGTTTTAAAAAACAAATTACAGTTGATGGTCCACAGTGTACAAATATAAGTTACATAAATAGGGTTCTTCATACTTAGTTTGGTCACAGGTAGGTAGTTTTGTTGACTCGTGAATACTTTTCTTCCATAGTAAAACAACTAAATAATTACATTAGAACTTGCTTTTATCTGAAGCCACCTATCAAGGAACAAGAAAGGAGAAAAATCAAGGCTTTTACATAGCAGGCAGGCAAATTGTCCTGCTTCTTTAAAAATATGATTCAGGTTTGTGTGAAGAAAGAACCATAATGTTTGTTCATAAGATGTGTTGTGAGTGTTATGCTATATATTAGTATACAGCATTTAGTACAAAGCCTGCTGAAATAAGTGGAAAGACTCCCATTGTCTTCATGGACTTTGGACTGCCTATACAATAATCTGCATAAAATAATTCCATCCTTTAAATAGTTGCAAGCTGAATTTCTTTCTTGTATTTTCATGCTTTGGTCAACAGTAACACTTTAAAACTTATCAGGTGCATTTCTATCCTATTTTTTATTTTGTGACAGTTGAGGGTTATAGTTTAATTTTCTTTTTAAACTTTCACAAGTATATTTCAACAACAGAAAATAAGACAATGCAATATCTGTTTTTGTCATAGTAGGTTGTTTCAAATAAAAGGGAAAATTATCCTTGGGTTAAGCTGGTATCTCATGGTTAAGTTAGCAAATGCGTTGTATCTGCACTTTGTCCAAAATATCCTATCTCCTAAGGGATAGGATAACGGGCAGCCGCATTTTTCAACATCTGTGTATTATATAGGTATAGATAACACAGTGCCTATTCTGCAAGTAAATCAAAAAGGAAAAATACATTTAAGTTAAATTTATCTCCTGGTTATTTACAGCATTTTCAATCTTTTATATGCCTTACTACCCGTATAGGGTGTTACATGCTTTACTGCACTTGAGATATTTCAGATTTAAAGAAAAAAAAAGACCTTCATATGAAAAAGTAACATAAAAGCCCAGAATGTGACAGAAAACCCAAGAAACATCAGTATTTTAACACAAGTAGTGTTAACAGCAGCTGCAAAGTAGCTTGATGTTTCAGAGAAATTAAAGTTTAACAGTATAATTGTCCCAAAAGTGTAAGAGAGTGTGTGTATGCGTGTGCATACGTACATGCACCCCTTGTGTTTTGTGTCTGCTTTTCTGTCAGAAAGAAACCTAGTGAACAGAAGGCCAGCACCAGGGCCTTGCTTTCTGTAGCAGGAGGCTTTTAGAATGGGTTCCCATCTGTTAGGCCTGTGTACTGATAAAGCTTGCAACAGCTGGCTTGGCTTTCTGCTAATCCATTCATTCCATCTACAGATCAGAAAGTGGCCTGTTTCTTCTCAGAGGCCGTTGGACCTTGGAGACTTGCATTAGCCCCAAAGCATTCCCATTAGACCTACAAGCAAATATAATAATGTGGCACAAAGGTTGGCAACTTGAGCATGGGTGTATGTGACTATTGTAAACTATTCTGCAGAACATAAATCCAGTATCTCTTATTGCAGTCCACCTGTTGCGCTTCAGCCAAAACCAGTGTTTTAACAGATGTGCTAGCTGTGAATAAAGAAAAAATATTAATATGTTATTTGAAGTTGATTAAAAAATAGTGCTGTAAAATTTTGCCCTATTTTAATAACTTCTGAACCAGGTATACTCTGTACCACTCAGAATTAGTCATTTTAAATTGTAAGTGTCACTAAAGATTAAATGAGACCATCACCGAAGGTGTTTATTCTTAATGATAATGAGCTTGTTGCTGTTTGGATGGAAATGTATTATCACTATTAAAAATCAGTTTTCTAGCACCATGAATATACAGGGTATTTACAAATATAGATTATAGCAGACTTCTTCCCTATGAGTTTTCAGTCTGTGATGCATTTAAAAAAAGATAATAGGCAACAGTTCATATGAAGTAAGGCATGGAAATTATTATAGGATGAGAGGGAATTTTAAATTAGTGGGTTCAGAGAAGGGGGGGAAATGGCACTTGGGGTGAAGACAGGGTTAAGAGGGACGGATGGTAGAAGGCACAAAACTGAATCAGAGAAAAGAAAGCAAGATGAAAGGATTGTGAAGAGTTTATGGAGAGACAGGAAGAAAATGAGGGCTGAAGTGTAGCTGTGGGTCAAGTAAAATAGATCCACTTAGGGGAAGATATTGGAATTGATATTATTTTCCTCGCGTTTACCACAATAGAAGGATCCAAAAATGGGGGCAATCTGGACTGAGCTTGAGAGTGGAAGATCATTTTTCCTACTGCATTTACTTGCATGCCATCCACATTTCTTTCCACAAAATGAGTCCTTCAAAATTAGGCTTGTGTGTTAAGTGGGGAAACTGTTTTTTCCTTGCTGGATTAAAAGCATGCAAACACTGGCTGCTTGCAGATGTGGTGGGGAGGGCAAAATGGCCCTTTACTTTAAATTTGGCGTGCTCCTGCACTGAGCCCAGGGCATGCCCAGATGAGGCAGCACACTAGTTGGACACGTTTAGTTTCCTGGCATCTGTAAGGATTGGGTGCTTTAGTGGGGCTCTTTGGCACTTCTTTCTAATAGCTGATTGAAACGCCAAAACCCCCTGCTGAAGCACCCATTCTATACAGATGCTGCAGAGCTGGGTCGAAGTAACGTATTGCTCCTCCCAGCAAAGCATGGGAGGAATTGTTTTCCCCCCCCCCCATATCTGCAGTGCCCATTGTGCTGTTATGGCTGACAAAAAGGCTGCCATTTCACTCTGGTCCCAACAAGCAGAAGGTGTGGTGTCCTGTGTTAACTTTCTCACAGCCAGTAAGGAATTTGCTATTGGCTGTAACTTAGCTGCAGACTGTTAAGCTGGCTCAGGACAAGTGAGCTGCTGTATGCAATCCATAGTATCTTTATGAGGTAGTGAAGTGGAAACACTTTATTATTCATAGCCCTTTTATAGAAAGAACTATGTACAGTAAAGAAGTAACAGTTCTGCCTCTGCCCTTGCAGAGATCTGGGGCAGAGCTCATCTTACCATGCCAGGAAGTTCCTGCTGCCTCACCCATATTGTCTCCTGAGAAGCAACACTTCCTAGACACTCTGTGTTTGCAGGAGGATTTACTCTATGCCACACAACTGGCCATGATTTTTTTTTCTACATTCTGCCTTCCAAAAACAAGGTGTGTGGTATGTGAGAAAAAACAGTAAATGTTTTGGGTTGAGTTGGAGGATACAGGTATGAGAAGACAAGGAAAAACACAATGTTACAGTAATCAACAAGATGAGATCACCATATCATGAAGATTGTACAATAGGAGTAGTGACCAGAGAACTAGCATGTTAGTTATATTGTTAGTTATTTGATGGCTGTTCTTAAAAACGGCTGCCATTTTCAAGGGGTGCCTGTCAAACTGGTAGTTGGACTTTGCACTTAACACACTTCATTGAAGGATCTTGTGAAACTTTACTGATGAGAGTTTGTAGACTGAACAGCTGACTTACTGACTGATTTGTCCAAGGTTACACATCACAGCAGTGGCAATCAGAATAGAACCAGAGTCCTGACTCACGCCATCTCTCTCATCACTAGAACACAACAGATGCTTAGGTCTTATATTTATCTGACCTCCATTTCCAAAACAGTTAAGTCCTTGAAGTCACAATATAGTGAATCTGTTCAGAAAGGATTGGCTTCAGCTCAAAAAAATACTGCCTATAAGTTGAACAAAATCTTGATCTAGTAACTGGCATTGGTTGTAACTAACACCTTTGGGGTGGGCTAGAAGCTTGGTTCAGTTTCCCTATTGATGGGTGATATGACCTTCAGGGCATGTAACATGTTGAAAGATGCAAGACAGCAATTTAAACTGGATGATACAGATGTAAATAAAACGCAAGAAAAAAACTGCTGAAAGCTGTGTCATAAGCACTTTATGCTAAAGTTTGAAGTCAGAAAGTTCAAGGGCTACAAGAATAGCAACATCATGTTGAAACCTATTTTTATGTGAACTGAGGGGTGGTTCTTTGCAAATGAATTTATTTTACGCAAACATAAATGAATGTAGGTATTATGTGTTTTTCTTTTTTATGATAAGGCCGCACTGCAAAGCTCTCTCTCTATATTAGCCTAGAGTAGAAATCATCACAAAGAATGAATTAGCACAGAAAGGACAAATGGAACAAACTGACCAAAAATGTCAGTTTGTTTGCTCAGAAGAAATTCTGGGATACAAAAGTCACACTAAATAAACCAAATGATTCAGTCTCTGTACTGTATTCTCTGTATAAACTTTGCTTACAGTGGCTCAAATTCTGGAATTTGTTAAATCGTTGAAAGTCAGGATTTACCTAAAATAGTCTGATGCTATGATACCAACTATAGGATGTGAAAACCAAGATAGATGAAACTGAAAATCAGATGAAATATAATCTGGCCTAATGCTTTTATGTAGATGTTTTAGGACTATGCTCTCTACAGTGTTGTCATAATTTCTAATTTTAGAAGTTTGGAGAACTCAGTTCCCTTCCATAGGTTCTGATATGTACACTCGATTTATACTCTCTATACTAGGTTTTCATTATGTTAACTCTAATGACTAGGGATATGGGTTTTCTGTTTGCCATGGAAAAATGCAGTAAAGCCTAGATCTTCCCACTTCAAGGAAAAAAACCCAGAATTTTTTTCATTAAGGAGAAAAATTGGGATTTGCTCCTTTAAAAGAGAAACAATGGGTTCCCCCTTGCAGGCTGGCAGAGTTCGAGCCTGCAAGGGGCTGGGAGGAGCGGGAGGGGGTAGTCAGGCAGGGGGGGTCATGTGAATGTGCATATATACACATACATGGCCACCAGGCAGCCTGGAGAGCAGCTCCTGCAGGTAAGTCTGATGCGGGGTGGGGGGGAGGGTGGAATGGGGTCCCACATAGTGAGGTAGGGAATTAGACAGGGATGGGGCTGCTGCCTTGCCCAGGTGGTCAATGGGGCTTGAGGCCTGGGGCTGGAATGCATGGCTGCAGGGCCTGGGTGGGGAGCGGGACAGGGTTGTGGGCAGCTCGTTGGGGGAGGGGTGTGTCAGGGCTAGTTCCCTACTGTTGCAGGCACTCCCACAGGACATGGGGGTATGTGCCCCCCAGATCTGTGTGCAGGATGTGTGTGGGCTGCCTGCTGCAGGCTTGGGGCTCCCCACCCTGCTGCCCTCCCCCCTGGGGCCTCTGTAGCCTAGTGGGCAGGACCCAGCATAGTAGGGCAGAGCAGTGCTGCCACTGCTCTGGCAGCAATGGGAGGCACAAGTCTATGCCATCACTCCCATTGTTGCTGGGTGGACAGTGGGTGGGCACCTTGCCAGGGTGGTGCTTCGCTTATGGTAGCAGCATCGAGCTTTCTCACCTGGCTCTGCCCTGCTGTGCTTGGGTCCCTCCTGCTGGCCTGTGGAGGCCCCAGGGGAAGGGCAGCAGGGTGAGTAGCCTGCAGCGGGCAGCCCACACCTGCTGCCCCCTCCCCTTTCCCTCTGGGCTTTGGTCTGCTGCAGCACCTGGCAGCTGGGGCTCAGGTGCTGCTATGAGAAGTAGGGGGCTGCAGACCTGGGTCCCTGGCTCTGTAGTCTTGGCAGCTGGGGGCCCTCCTCAGGCAGGATTGGTGGGGCAGAGGGCTGTGGGTGGGGAGTGAGGAGCACTGACAGAGCCAGGGGGTATGGGTGGCAAGTGAGGGATGTTGGGGTTTTTAATCAGAGAATTTGTGGGGGGAGGGGAGTTAGTCAGATAATATGTGATTTTAAAACAGAACAAGCTAGAATCCTGATTAATGACTGAAGTGCTGTGGAAGCAACCATGTAGTTCAGACTGAAGCTTGTTTATAAGCCTTTGCATTTGGTCACAAAATTCTCTCTTTTGTTTAAGCATTTTCATTTTAGGTATGAAGGTGAATTTAAAACCTGCAAGTGGGTGAGTGCGCATGACATTGAGTGGCAAGCATAGTAAAAATAGGATGACTTGTCAGCTTTTTTATCAAATGATAAATCTTTAACTTCAGACTTAACTTGTAAACTGGTTAACACAGGAATACATACCTGCTCTGCCAATATTGAAAAAAATATTTGTTTAAGAAATAAAAATCTTATGAACAGCTGAAAATAGCATTCTGCTATGGTACCTGTTTCCCTTAAGTGGTTTAATTGTTCATGGAGTATGTCTGTTCAGATCTATGTCCCAGGACTCTCTGTGTGTCCATTCACTCATTCCTTTCCTGCCTTTTAGCTGGATTGGAAGGGAACCAACAGATTTGGCAATGTTTTTGCTGTGCTTCAGTGCCAAGGTTTTTAAATTTCATGTTCTCTGTAAAGCATGGTGCACTATAGAACAGGCAGCCTCAGAAAGTATGAGATTTAAACTAGATGCACAATTTTACAGTTGTGTTTACAGCCACTATGTTACTTCTTCCTCTTCCTCCATTTTTGGTATTCCCCTTCTTAAAAGTTCCAGCTCAGAAAAATGTGGAGTGCTGTTCTTTCTTAAAAACCCACGAATAGGGACCTATCCAAATCACAACTGCATGGAAATCACGAAATCAGGCCATTTCCATGAAATCCACAGGTTGGTGGGGGAACTTATTAAAAATAAAATGCTGACTTCCCAATGAGAGGCAGCAGACCTAGCTGCTGTGGCCTCCCAGAGAAAAGAGGGGAGAGGGGCTGCTGGCAAAATGACTGCTGCCCCCACCTCTCAAGGCTGATTGGCTGAGAGAGTTGCCTGTCATGCGGCCCTGTCCCTCTCCACCAATCAGCGGACAGGGACAGGGCCACTGGGGCTCCTTGGCCAATCGGCGGGGGGAAGCAGCTTACCATGTTAAGTCCTCAAGTGGCGGCTGGCCCTGCAACCTGCCTGTGAAATCATCTGGCTTCCATCTCTAGTTGGGTAGGCCTCCTACCCATAAATTCCAGCTACGTAGACAGTGGTAGTGATGATAGTTATTATTCTAGATTTTAGGAGCCCTATTCAAGAACGCAAACTTAACTATAGTTGGTGCTACACCAGAGCACATAAACGCATGTATCCAGGCATGTTGGCACCCAGTGCAGGTCATATGCAGAGTGCTTCCTGTGTACAATTACATTGTATTACTTCCTTTTGATTTTGGCATCTACCATGTGAGGGAGCCCAGTGCTAGTGTCCCATTGGCACTGCCCTTGCTACAGTACTGGCTGCACACATACAGAATAAAACAGCAGTCTGTGGCCCAAAGAACTTTCAGTTTTAGTATACAACATAAGAAAACTGGGGCATGGTGAAAGGCTGGGAACTACAAGAAGACAATGGGACACGGTTGGTTTGTATAACAGACACCAACAACCTAACCATTGTCAAGCTTTGCTCTTTGTAGGCATCATGACAAAAATTCTCCCGAATATAAAGGGCAAAGAGAAAAAGCATACTGCTGCTTGTTTGAAAATATGACAAGTGGAAGATAGAGCTTGGCACCATAGGCTGACTGGAGATGGAGGCCAGTCTTGTCATACTGAATGTGAGAAGATAGGTAAGAAGGACGTAGATAATAAAGGGCCCTAAAAGTGAAGGCAAGTATTTATACAGTAGAGAAGAGGGAGACCCTGGAGGAGTACAAAAACAGAAATGATATGCCCAAAGC
The DNA here is from genome assembly GCF_052110815.1 of Crocodylus siamensis. Taxonomy (NCBI): domain Eukaryota; kingdom Metazoa; phylum Chordata; order Crocodylia; family Crocodylidae; genus Crocodylus; species Crocodylus siamensis. Next base: position 123,788,838 of record NC_143395.1, read on the forward strand.
AAGGAGCTACAAAAATCTTTCCAGAAACTTTCTAGATAGATGTGAATGGAGCAAGATTGCACTTGTCCAGACCAAAGGGTTTTGCAGTAATTAAGACATGAGATGACAAGGATCCAGAGAATAGTTTCAGTTGTGTGGATGGAAAAGAGATGTCCTATCATAGTGATGTATGCAGAAAGAATCTGCAAGGCTGGCTTACAGAGGAAGATGAGGGGACCTAGAAAAAGGTCTGAGTCGGAGATATGATGCCCAGGTCATAGGTATAACAGGTTGATATGTTGCCTATGGTGGTCAAGAGAAATGGGACATTGGGGAGACCTTTTTTTTGGTCACATTGAGCATGCATTAGTGCCCAGACAGTGCCAATGAGCTGTTGTAGAGACAGGCTGAACTTTTAGTTTGGATGGAAGGATGATGAGTCTGGTAGAGAAGTAGAGCTTCGGGTTGTTGTCATAAAGACACTGCTTGAATTATGTTTGGAAATGAGATCACCCAGAAATAAGGCATAGAAGGAAAAAAAAAAAAGAAATGGACCAAGAACAAAGCAGGGCACCAGTGACTAACATGTTTAGAGAGGCGTAAATGTTTGCATCCTACTTCATCAAATGTTATGAATGGATTTACAGGAAGCAGGGGTACTGAATAGAAGGAAATTTAGATAGAGGATAGAGAGAGAGGGCACTGATGAGATCAGAGAAGATGGGTTGAAGTGGTTACTAGAATTAAACAAGGCAATGTAACCCAAAGAGGGATATAGGGAACAGACCAGAACAAAACGCTATGGAATCCTCACAGGAAGTTGGGGAGGGAACGAGAAGAATCAGCCAAAGGACATACTGAAGCAACAGTTAAGGAGGTGAGAATAGAATGAGAAATAGACTGGTGTATAGAAGCCAAGGGACAACAAGATTTCCAGAAAAAGAGCATAGTTGACTCCTCTAAAGGCCCCTGATAGAACAAGGAGAAACATTGGTTCTGTATTTTGGATAGGAATGGATCATTAAAGACTATAGCAAGAATGGTTTCAGTTGTGTGCAAGGAGAGGGTCTATGAAGGAGAGGAATAAGGAGAGGGTCTATGAAGGGGAGGAATGCCAGGCAGCAGTTTTAAACTGTGTTCACTTACTTGAGGGTTTACAGGAGGTAGGGAAATGGGAAGTTAGCTGGAAAGAAAAGAGGAATCAAGAGTGGTGTTTTTCTTTTTACCGGGGGAACAACTAAATTATGCTTGTACTGTGAGAGTTCTTACCTGATCTTCTTCTGGCACCTCCTGTTTCTACTCTCTATTCCTTCCCACAAGTATTTTTCATGAAATCTCTCCCCCATTTTACTACTACCTGGCTACCAGTAGTTAGGTTCAGATATTTTTACCAAAGTATTCTGTAGATCTGTTCTGTGCAGGCTCAGATGACATGGTAGAAAAAATGCCCAAGTGCTGTTCACACCAATGCTCCCAGCAAATGTAGTATAGGTTTCCCTCGCCAGCTGCAGGGCTTAGGTCCCAGAAAGTTCCTGTGGTTGGCAGAACCGTGGTTGGTAAAACTAAAGCCTTATGGGGGAAATAGGATTAGGGACTTGAATACTGCACAGTGTAGTGTACAAAAAATCATTTTTACTTGCCTTTAATACATGGGGTGGTCAACCAAGAGTAGGAATACCCCTGTGGGTACTTAGACAGGTTATAGAGGGTACATGCTGGTGGGTAGAAACAGAGTGCTCCCAGGGTCTGGTGGCAGCGTCTCCTCCAGCACATTTGCCTCTTACAAGGAGGAAGGGGAGGGGAGGGAAGTGCTGGCCAGCCTCACACAGCACACCACGGCGGTTCCCTGCCCCCACCCATATGAATGGCAGGGTGGGGGTGTTTTTGTGCCTACCCCTGGCAGTGTGATTGGCCAGTCACAAGCCCACAGATGGGGCCCTGACCTGGCCGGGCTGGATCATGGGACAGTCCAAGCCTGGCAGCAGTGGGAGCCACCTGCCCACACCCCGAATGAGCCGTGGGGCTCAGATCGTCCCCTGACCTGGTTCAGCCGGAGTTGATATGCCCTGCCACCCTGCTTCCCTCCCTCGCAACCCGGCGCAGCAGCGAGCAGAGAAGCTGTATGCGGATCTCCTCACCCGCTGCTGCTCAACCCACATTGCTCTGGCAATGCGCCACCTGCATGTGGAACTGCACTGAGGGCAGTGGTGTGGGGCTGCACCCCTCAAACCAGTGGCAGGCACAGGAGGTGCATCGCTGGGGCAGTGGAGGGTGAGCATGGTACCCTGCGTGGCTTCTCTGCTCCCTACTGTACCAGGTTGCAGGGGAGGGAAGCAGGGCAGCAGGGAACAGTGGCGAGCTGCCACCACGGGTAGGGCAGCTCCCCATCTCCATGCGCACTGGCAGGGCTGGGGGAGCAGAGGCTGGGGGTTGGCAAGCTGATGCACGGCCATGGAAAACTGTGGTTACTCAAACCTGTATAACATGGTAGCTAAAATGGTATACAGAATATTAACTGTAGATACTCAAAACCGTGGTTGGTGAGGGAAACTTGTACAATGATGGGGAATTTGAAAAAAGAAAAAAACGTAATACAGTTGAAGTCCGTGTTAGTCAAGGCAACATATAGCAGTTTCTCAGTATATTTCTTCTAGAACCTTCCTGATGATTCTGCATTTGGGTGTGTCATTTTTACACCCTATGTTTGCATTGGCTTTTATTATGCTGCCTGATAGACCACTACTGTCTACAGCTTAGTGGGGCATAAAAGTATCCCTTTTTGATTTCAAAATCAGCTCTTCCCCAGTAGTATTTCCCCAGGAAGATTTCTTGGCATCAGCTCTGAACGCCAAAAAGTTGTACAGAGAAGTGAAAATGTAATTGCATTCTATTTGCAGGCAGGCCATGACCTGTAGTTAAACGCTTATGTGCGTAAAATGACTAGTATGTCTGACCTGAAACCATAAAGGAAAGCTAGCTCCTTGTCTTGGTTTCTTTGTAAAAGCCCTTGAATGCAGCTCGTGCCCCATACTGCTTCATAATTAGTGAGGCATTCTCTCCTTCAAGTTGCAGTGTGAAAAGATATAACTAGATGAACAGAAAGCAAAAATAGCTAACTGTGCAAGTAAAATATCCAAGGCTTTAGTTGCTCAGTGATATTTTGAATGAAGCAGAGCCATTTAACTTTCAGCTGCTGATCTAAAAACACTAATAATTTCGTCCAGTTAGGATTTTGGGGGACTAGGGGATGATTTCTAGTCAGATTTTCAGTATGCTTGTGAGGCAAAATGTACAGGATACACATTTTTACACCTTTAGCTCATCTTTATTTTCACATGCTTTGATTTATTTTCGATGTAAAAATATAGCACAACCATATTTTATTTTGGAGACAAATGTTGAATCCAGGGTCTACTCAACTGAGTCACAGTAGAATATTTTTTTACCCTGTTTATCCCCAAAAGCTAATAGAATTAACCAGCTTATGTTTATACATAACCTTAAAGCATAAATCAATACCTGAATACCTAAGTTATAATTATCTTTACATCTGTGATAGAGGGGACAGATTCTTTGCCATAGCAATTTACCTAACAGAGCTCAGACTGGAGTGTGCACAAAGGGCCTTTGCTTTTTGCTCCTGAGCAGCTATGGGCCAGGCCAGTTCCTTAATGTCGTTTGTAACAGATTTCACTGAACCTGCCCTTTCCATGGGCCATGCTTACATGATAGGAGCTAACATCGCGTAGAAGCTATATCCTTTCTTATGCCACTGAAATGTTCCCCAGCACTGGATTAGCTTTCTGTGTCTGGCTATAGACCTGTTGGCCTACTTTGCATTGATGTTGCAGTACAGAGAAGCACTGCCACAGCGAAGCATCTAGGCTCAGATCCTGAGAAGAGAAGAAACATAATCAGAAGAGCAGTAGTATCTACCACCTTTGCAAGTATTCATATTTGTATCTGCATTGGCCATTTAGTAATGATTTTGATAGACCGATAAGTAGTATTTCCAGGGCTCTTGTTCTGAGGTTCTCCCAGAAAAGCATGAGATCCAGGGAGAAGGACCATAGCTGCAAAGCAGCCATTTTCAGGCTCCCAGGTCTCTTAGAGTAGTTATACAGTACTCGGTGCCACTTTTTGCTGCTAAGTGCACTTGTATTGGCAGTAGCCCTGAAGATAGTGTGCCAGCCAGTGATTGCTGGAGCTCATCAGCTACCTTGACTTCTAGGTATGTACTTTTATACGCACTAGAGGTAGTGTAAGAGCCAAGTTTAAGCTTTCTTGTAATATGAGAATGACAAAAAGATGCCAGAATGGAGCCAAAGGTCTGTCCTATAAAGTGTTAAGCACTCCTTATTTTCATCATGGACACATAGGAGTGGATCTGGGGGGTGTAGTAGCATGGTCTCCACATGTGCAGTGAGCTCTGAGCTCACAGGCTGGCCAGCACAGAATCTGCCCAGACCCTCTGCTTTCAAGCAGCTCTGGAGCCCAAGGGGCGAGTGCCACCAACCTTCCCTTCCTTCCTTCTCAGCCTCTCCCCACTAAAATGAATTCAGTGGCAGGAGAAAAGTGGGGACAAGTGAGCTCTGGAGCTGCATGAAAGCAGGGGCCGAATGCCACCACTGCTCTGTCCCTCTTCTCCCCTGCTGCTGAATTCAGGGAGGGTAGGGGGGTGAACGCCATATCCAGTAAGCTTACTTCATGTATAGCTAATTATAGATGTAAAAAGGTATATCAGGCTGTTTTTTGCTGTGAATTAGGGATTACCATATGTAGGATAATAGTTATGGGAACATGCAGAAAACAATATACATTATATTAAAACTGGTTATTTTTTGCCATCCAAAGCACTCTTTTATAGAGTATCTGAATTCTCCCTCTTTTAAAAATGACTGTATTTTGGGAACTGTCATGGATTAGATTTGAAGATTTTTTTCCTTTTGAAATCTCCTCTTTAAATTAACCATTCCCATTATTAACTGAATTTTTCCTGTATTCAGATCATAAGTTAAAGTGAATTTGCCAGCAACTATTAAAACCTGGTGACATTTCAGGGTTTTTTTTAAGTTCCTTTCCAGCACACTGTCCCATTTACTTTAACACGCCCAGCCATGTTTTCAAGCTTCTAAATGAAAATGTCACGCTTCCTTTTTGAGTGAACTTGTGAAACTGGTCAAACTAGACTGACACAGCAGCATAAGTTTACACTCGCTACTCCTTTAGCTTTGTAGACAAAATGCAGCACTAAAGATGCTTGTGTCTGTTTCAGGCTAGATTAAAGCATGTGCTTTCTTGTAGGATAAATGATGTGGAAATTTAACTCACCTTGATGTGTCCTTACTGTCTTTTTCTTTCTTTCCTTGCCCCCCTCCTTGCTTGAAAGTAGTAGAGAAAAGTTCAAAGAGATGAGCTTCTCTCTTCAAGCATGTGGAATGAATAAGGAATGATAGCTGGAGGAATGAAGGGGAGGGGAAGAAAATACAGCTATGATACTGATGATGAGGTGATGACTTTCCCTTGCCTGGATTTTCAAACCTGAAAAAGCAGCCTGGGCACCATGCTGCAGAAATAAGTAGTTAAATAAGGGTCACAGGAAAACCATTTTATTCTAAGGAAAGGGTGGGAGGGGGCTAGACTATGTTATGGTTTTATCAATAGTATTTATACAACTTCCTTGTTGGACTGCTTCATCCCAGCAGATGGAGGTCAGCAGTAGAGAGAAGGATACTGACTGCATCCTCCTTATTTCCTTTATAGCAAAGGGGCAAAGCAGTTGCATAAGCATGCTGCTGGATGTCAAAAGCTAGGAATAAATCCTGTTACCAATACTGTGTGCATGTGTGTAGGCTAGGGACACACGCACACACACACACGCAAATTTTAAAAATGTTCAGGCTCCGGCTGTTTTGAATATACCTTCAAAAAGCCAGAGCCAGAATTGAATCAATCTTTGCAGGGTAGTCTAACCTGCTTAGGTTGAATCAATTTGCAAGTGAACAGACATTCCCTTTTGACTCAGGAAATGCAGTCACTTGCCTGCAGTGGCTCAGGCCAGAAGCTGGGGGGGTGCTAGAGCATGCACTTAGCTGCAGAGAAGCTGGGGGGAGGGGAGGTGGGCAGGGAGGAAACATAGCTAAGTCCTGGCAGTAAACTCAAGTGAACTGATCAGGAAGGAGGTTTAATTCCCCCCCTCCCTGTCCCATCAGCATGGACCCATGTGGAGGTCTGCATGGCACTCCCACTCATTGCTGCAGGGATGGGGATGTGGCCAGAGGCTGGCCAGCATGGCCCCTTAGGCAAAGGGGGCAAGGAGCAGATTTCTTTTACCCTCTGCCCCTGGGGGACTGCAGGCAGAGTCTGTCAGTCCCAACCACCCCTTCCACCAATCATTCTCTGCATGGGGTGAGTGGCGGAATAAGCCCCCTCCCTGCTTCTGTCGCCAGATGCTGGAGGGAGTGGGGAAATAATCCCCCTTCCTGTCCCTTTGCTTAATGGGGCCGTGCTGACTGACTTCTGGACATGTCCCCACCCCCAATAGCCCCTACCTGACTGTGGATGAGCAGCAGAAGTGGTGGCTGGGGGTGGCAAACCCAGGATGTGGTCCTGGGGGGGGTGGCGGGAGAAGGGACAGAGGGAAGAATTAACCCCCTCCCTGCCCCCTTCTCCTTAACAGTTCCATGCTAGTCAGCATCTGGCCACACCCCAGTCCTGCTGCTAGAGCAGCAAGGGGAGGCAGGGGGACCCTGACAAGGGCTTCTCTGCCTTGCCAGGCAGGCCCTGGCTGGGGTCCCTGCCAGTGAGACAGGAAAGGGCGAGGGGAATAAACCCCCTCTCTGCTTGCATTCCCCAGGGCACCCTGATGGAGGATGCTGCCCTATCAGGGTCCTGTCCTGTCCTGTCCTTCCCCCCCCTCCCCCCCAGCAGCAGGGGCAGGGGCATGTCTACACACCGTCCTAACAAGGCCCTGTTAAGATGAAGGAGGCAGAGAGGGGGGTTAATTCTTTCCTCCATCCATCCACCCCTCCCTCCCAGGACCACAGGCCGGGTTTGCCTAGGGGAGAGAGTGGGGAATAAACCCCATTCCTACCCTCATCTCAGGGGGCCATGGCAGGCCAGCATCTGGCCATACCCATGCCCATCCTCAGGCTACAGAGCAGAGGGGTGGAGCCAGTCCAGCTCTCGGGAGCAGAGAGCACAGCCAGGGCTACAGAGCATGGTGGGTTGCTGGAGGACTCTGGTTTAACTTAAACCAGGAATGGGTCTGGGACAGAAGTTGCATAAACTGGTTCGACCCAAATCAGTTAAGTTTGATACTACATTTAACCAGGTTTATCTTGAACCAATTTCTGACATTTTGAAACTGGTTTATGTGCACTGAACTTCTGTTCTGTTACAGGCTTAAACCAGTTTCTGATCACTTAAACCAGTTTATATGTTACTTCTGTCTCTAGCCATAGAGAGAGGTCCTTGGTAATGTTATTTGTCTTCTTCCACCCTCTCCAATGTATTTGTTTATTGTATCTGTTCTTCCCTGAACACAGTATATTCAATGCACAAGCTTTTGTACCATGCAATGTAAATTTGAAATTAACGTTAAAGGTATGATGATAAACTAACAGAACAGACAAGTAAAATGGCCCATTTAAATATGAAGATCTAAATTTAAGTACTTTAGACCAGGGTTGTCAAAGATAGGGTTTGCAGAACCCCATTATCTGGCCCCCATGTTTGCCTTGCCAGATCCAGTCTGCAACCCTTCTTTCCCCCTGCATGCCAGATTCCTACACTTGTGGCGCTTACTTTGGCTGGTCTGGGACAAAGTGCATGTGATACGCACTCCAGGCACTCTGGGGCAGGTGACAGGTGTGGCACAGTCCTGGACTAGCCAGAACAGGTGCTGTTTTGGCATGTTTGGGGTTGTTTTAGACTGTCAATAATGACTTGTTTAACTAAAATGTGTATCGGTTTAGAATAGTGTTACCATAGTGTAATAGTGGAAGGAAGCATTATTTTCAGCATGGGATCAGTAGCAGGATAAGTTGTCAAAACCAAATAGTAGTTTGCACGCATGTGTGGTAGTGCTGGTGTGGATGGTAGTGATACAACTTGGCTGCTTTCATTGATATGCAGTTTCATGGATTAACCATTGAAAGATTTTTGGTAGTGTTAAGTCCACTAAGGCAGGGGATTTCTTGCCTTTCTTTGGTTACATACAGAAAAAATAAGTAGGCCTCCTGTAATGTCAACCTTTTAAAAACAGGGACTTGGGAAGGAAGAGAGAAGTAGGCTGAAAAACTAATGTGTACGCTCATAAATACGGAAGTCTGCATGCGTTTTCTTGTTTTTATTTTCATTTGAGGGATGTCAGAGCCATGTCTGAATTTAGTTTTCAGTCCTATATTTTTGGTTTGTTATGATTTACAAAAAAAAAAATACTGTTTCTTTTTGTTTTTTTACATTCCCTATTCTGGTTTTTTTTTTATCCCCAGGAAGTGGTGGGAGTATCCCCAGGGAAGCCAGCCTCAGAGTCTGAGTATGGGAACAAATTCATCTAATGCAGTAGTGGTTGGTGGTTATGGAAACTTATTCTTCCTAGAAATTTTAATTTGTGACTCTTCAACACATTTAGGTGAAGATGTGCCACAGAATCTAAATTTTCTTTGATGATTATCATCAGATAGGCTGGTAGCATTGCCTGTTATGAATTGCCCAATATTTACGATTATAACACCCTGTTTTTAGTTGCCTGTAAGATACTTTTTCATTCAGCCAAAAGAGTCCAGATGTTTTTGAGAACAAGATTAGAGAAATAATGTTATTTGTACATATGAAAATATTCTGGAAATCTTTTCTTTGAACAGTTCTTAGTGTATCCATGATTTGAAGCAGAGACTTCAAATGTGGTAAAGGGGTGGACTTTGCCAGGCCTGGGGCTTTTGTAGCCCTCAAGAGAAATCTCTCCAGATTTGGCCATATTATAAGCCTTGTTTTAAGCTTGTTGATTCAAATGGCAGAGGAGACACGAGCTAAAACTGATGGGGGGGGAGAGAGTAGACGAGACACAGAGCAATGGATGACCAAGTCTGAGGCGAAATTTAGGCATGAGTGAGAGAGGTAAGTTAACTAGAAGTTCAGGTGTGAGAAGATGGAGAGAGGCTAGACAGGGAGACAGGGACCTGAAGTGGGGAGGGTACTAGGTGGAGAAGGCTGAAACTGGATGAAATTTGATGAGGAAATTGGGACTGGCTTGGAAATGAGATTGAGTCTGAGAACTACTTTGGGAGAAGGAAAGGGTTGAAGATCTGACACTAGTACCAAGATTTTAGGAGACAACATTAGCACTGACTGAGAGATTTGGCCCAAGAGCCAGGGTGGCTGTCGCTGAGATTTGGATGAGGAAAAAGTTTGGGTCTTGGAGCCAGCAAGGATAGGGAACATGAATAGAAGGGTAACGAAAGTCTAACAGGGAGAGATGGATCAGATAAAGAGCAGGGAAAGGGATCACAGGGACCAGCTATACAAGGATACCGGGAGTTGTGGGGAGAGACAGTCTGGGAATTAGGTGGAGTGAAATTAGAAATTGCTAAATACTGAGACAAGAAGCTTGAGGCGTGGGTGGGTGTGTACGAATATGTACTCCACCTTCGGAAAAGAGATGCATCTCTAGGAGTCTTTAATAGGCTAACCTACATACAATGCATATTCAAACATCCATGGCCTTCCAGAAAGAAGTTCTTTCCATTTCCAATCACGCATTCTGTTCAGGATATTATAAAAGTTATCATATTGTTTCATGTAATCTGGAAGTAAAGATGCATATCTTCTTTCATCTAAGCACAGAGTCATTTGGCAAGAACATTTCCATGACATAAGTAAACTTACTTAGACACTTAAGTTATCATACTTAACGTGGTTAACAAAGAGACTGTCTTGGAATATCAGAATTCAGTGAATTAAGCATTATTCGTTATTAGAATTAGTGATACTGATGATAGTATTTTCAGAGCTACATAGGCATTTTACAGTTTGATCCCAGGCCCTCCAGTTTTGAATAGGGTTTTTACACAAAAAAAATTGTCAGAAGAAAGAATTTCTTGAAACGTTCTCTTATCCTTGCAAATATTAATATGTTCCCCACCACTTTTTAATGAAAACTTTTAACTATGTTCTATATTCTGTTGACAGACTAAAATTCACAGAGGGAGCTAAATTCATCTGTGGTGCTAGAAATCCATTAAAGTAAAGAGTAACATCAGAAGTGAATTTAGGCTTGAAGGTTTAAATACTGTGGTAAGGAGAAAAATTTGATCCATTTTGACTATAGTCTGCCATACGGCTAGAAACTCTTTACCTTTTTGCAGATCCCTTTACTTTAAACTTCTGACTTAAAAGGGGGGAGCTGAATGTCTGTGTGGAAGTGCTTTGAACAGTGCTAATAACAATGGTTTCTGGCAATTGCAAAATGGGTTCTGACCAATTTTAGTAAAATAGTGGCAGTAAACCCACAGAGCTCACTTTTGAAATAGTGTTTCAGTTTGAACTGAGTTAAAGTGATGTTTTAAGAAACAGTTTTGCACCTCTCTGTAAATGATGGACAGCTGCTAGACGAGGTAATGATCTGTCTTCATGTTTGATGCCTCCTTTTATCAGTCCAAGGCTTTTCACTGAGTCAGATCTATTGATTAGCATTAGTCTACTTCCCAGGAAGCCTGCTTTGCATTGAAATGTCATAGACTTTGGATACTAAATGCATGCCAAGAAAGAGCTTGAACTCTGTCTAATGCTGCCCGGTAAATTATATGTTTGCTAAGTGTTTAGCAAGTGTAATAGCCCTGCAGCCCCCAAAATGTTAAATGAGGTCATTTTTAACCCCTATGAACAAATATTGGGGGAGAAAATAAAGGAGTCAAATAGAAGATATCCTACACTTCCCTGTACTTCACTGAGTTAAAAGCTCATGGGGTGAAAAAAGTTTAAATCCAAGAAGTTTGTCAGATAAAGACTCTACTACACAATAGTTCCTGTGTATGGATTTTAAGTAGCAATAATGGGAGGTTGGGGGAGTAATAAGATCCTGTGTCATTAACACAGATAAAATTGTATGTATTCTTTCACAAACCTGTGTCCCACTACAGAAACGCTGAAGGGAAGAATGTGTATTTTTTTCTTTTTGTTATCTGAAATGTAACTATTGTGCTAGAGGAGATCCAGGTGCAATACTCTAACTATATATGGTCACTTACGAAGCAGAGGCTGGGGAAAACACTGCTCAGTAATTATGTTAACTGCATTGATGGAGGTTAGCAAGAAGCTAATTGTAACCTTGGGGATGAAGAAAAAAATCAGGACCACATACAACACGGTTTTAACCACCTTTCAAATAAGGTTTATTTTAATGTTTACCTGTATTAAAATTATAAATCTTTTCATAATTTTATTTTAATAGAAATAAGATTAAAGTATGAAACAAACCCATGAATATGAGGAAGTATTAAGTCAAGTTGATGTTCTGCCTGTTACTGTATTGTGACTCTCTAACCCTTTTCCTGACCACCCCCACTTTCCCCAAAGATTTGATTTTTCACTGCTACTTCTCTTTAGAAATAGTATAGCATGCCAAAAGATCTATTGTCAAAATGACAAATACATAATACCATCTCTGACACACTTTTATTTACCTTTATGGCATATTTCTAACATTTGATCTTCTTTTAAATTACAAAAGTAGCCTGGCTTTTGCTTTGTTAGGAAAAGCCTCCTTGCTTAGGCTGTCACTCTAAGGAAATTAGTTTAGGTGCACAGTAGGGGATATTGACTGTAAGTTTTATGCTGTATTGTAAAACCCTTCTATTTAATACTGCAATAAAAATAATTTTTAAAAAAATTGACATTTAAAATGATTTATGGTAAATGTTTTTAGCAAGAAGTTAGCATATTTGTGTGTTTGAAATTTCTTTAAGTGTGTGCATTTGTATTTTTTGAGCATTTTATGAAAATGTTGCCATGTTTTGCAACCTAACTCTTTGGGAAAGCAGTTTCAGCATAAATGTACATTTCTTGACTTCAGAAAAAGAAACCTACTTTCACAAAGTGCAAGACTTTAAATAATGGAAGCTGTAGTATCATTTAGCTCATGATGATAACATCTCCATCCCAGGAACAGGCTTTCAGTATCTAAGAGTAGATGTAATCATGTAGAGGTCTGTAAACAAAAGACCATCTCGTGAAGGTTCTTGGAGAAGAGAGATGCACCTAGCTCTATATATTCCTAAGGAAAAAAAAAAGTTATAAAAGCTTAAGTTTGCTAAGGACATTTTAGAGTTAAAATGTGGCAAGGCTTGGTCAGGTGTATCTTGCTAGTTCTCATCCCCTCAGGCATGAGCCACACTTGCATAACCATCCACTTAGTCACTTGGATTCAGTGTCCTATGCGACATGGAGACTGTGCAGATGCATCCCTACCTAATACTAGAAGGCTATCCACATTAGGTTGTATGATAGTGGGATGGTAAATCTGAATTTTAAAACTCTAGATAATGAAAGAGGGATGCAATTGGTGAGTATTGTTGTACAAATACACTATAATGTATATCAGCATTCATTACTTATGAATGATTTAAAACGGAGAAGGGGCGGGAGATGTCTCACCACTGAAATGAAACCCCATTGAAAGTCTCTCTACCCCTAAATGGTTTTTAACTTGGTCAGAATATTAAAGGCCATATGGTCCTATAATGTTTTGTCAACATTCTTCCAAATCTCAGTAAAAAGCTTCTCTTTCCAGCAATGCTAGTGCCTTGTCTGAATAAAATTAAATTTTAGTTCCTTGAAAGAAAATGTTATCAGCCTTCCTGGCAGCTGTGAGAATTGTGTTATGCTGATTAGATGTGACACACAGAAGAACTGCTCAGAAAGTGATGTTTGTGATTCAGTAGGTGACACTCCTCTCTTTTAGCCAGTGTTGAATCAATGTCCCAGCATGATGTCAGGGAGCATTGTACTTTTGGAGTTTCTGTTTTTCAGATGAGATGTAAAACGGAGGTCCTTGTCATGCTACATTCCTTAGTAAATTAAAGCAGGAGATGTGATGTTATTCCAGCATCCTGATTCTAAGATGGATAACTATAAAGGGGACTCAGAATGCAGTTTCATACAGGCAATATTCTTGGCTTCCTCTTCCCTGATTTAGTTAATCCATAAAGGTGCAAATCTACCCTGCCTTCTGCTTGACTTCAGACTAACATGGCTAACTACATCTCTTTCCTCTTCAAATCCACTGCATGATACAAAATGTTGCCTGCATTATTAAAGTCTAGACATTGCTTTTTCTGTGGGGTCTTGGAAGCAAGAAGAAGCTTTTATCTTAGATTCAGAAACTGACTTGCTACATGTGCTCTGCAGTACATGTCATGCCTGTTTTTGTTTGTTTTCCCATTTGTGGAAATCTCTGAAAAGAACTTTGATGTCATAGGTTGAAAGTTTCATAAAGGCAAACAACTAAAAATAAAATGTTACCCCTCCACCCAGATAAATGAGCCAATCCTGAAAAATCTTTTTCTCCGATGTATTTCCCAGTGAAGTCAGAGACCATGCAGAAAGTTGAGTGTTTTCAGGTCTGGCGCTGTAGTCAGTGAAACGTGTGGGATTCTTTGGCCAGAAAATGCTGTGTAAATGTTAGATGTTATTAGTTTAAGATAAGATAGTCCAGCTCATTTGAGTTAGAAGGCTGGATGCAGCCTACAGGACTTCTTGCAGGCTGGACAAACCCCCCTGTGGCAGCAGGAGGAGCAGCCATATGAATTCCCCAGGTGCTAATTTTGCCACTACCCCTTGCCACACTACCAAAAGGCATTCCCAAGGGGCATCTCAACCTAGAAATTCTGCATTGCAGGAACAGTCTTAGCCACCTGATGCTGGCCCTGTTAACATGGCGGCTTAGGCAGCCATTGAAGTGAATGCCACTACTGCTTATCCCACCATAGAATTTCTGGCTCCATGGGCCATGATTTAGTTATTAACAGGTTGCTTGCGGCTCCTGGGACACCATTTGGACAACCCTGGTTTATAGTTTCATAGTTGTTAGGGGCTGGAAGGGAACTTACAGATCATCGGGTCCAGCCCCCTTGCACTTGGACTGGAAAGACCACTGGGATCAGACAACCCTAGCAAGATGGGCATCAAAATGCTGCTTGAAGATTGCCAGGGTGGATGATTCTACCACCTCTGGGGGGCGCCTGTTCCAAACTCTTGGCACTCGACTTGTAAATAAGTTTTTCCTTCTGTTGAGCCTCAAGCAGTCTTTAATCAGTTTGTGCCCATTATTTCTTGTCCGCCCCTGGAAGACCTTGGTGAACAAATGCTCCCCCAAGCCCTGATGTACACCCCTTATATTGAGGGAAGGCAATTATTTTAAGCAGAGGCCCGCTTACCCAGTTTTGGCAAGCTATCAAGGGCTGCATGGGTATCCCTGCCCCTTGACAGGTGCCCCACCCCCTGGTCACCATCTTGGGACCAATGTCTCAATATCTTGGGACCAATGTCCCAGGGTCAGCACCAGCAGAGCCCAGAGGAGGGCACAGGCTGGCAGGGGTCTGTGGAGCCGGACTGGGCTCCACCGGCAGGGAGAGGGGGAAGTGGGCCTGGCTCCATAGAGCCCCTGCAGGTGAACCCTGTACCCCTACCACCCTGCTCTGGGCCCTGCTGGCACTGGCCCTGGGACATCGGTGCGGGCCCTGTGATCCCGCGCCCGCTCACTCCCAGTGCCCCCCCAGCCCCACGGTACAGGTGGAGGGCACAGCAAAGCCCCAAACCACTGCTCATCAGCAGGGAAGGAGCTAGTGCTCAGTGTGGGGAAAAGCAGCCCCTCCCCTGATGCTCCTTGCTGCAGCCGCTCACAGCCTGCGTGGGGCTGTCATGAATAGGCACAGGCAGCCTCATGTGGGCTGTGAGCAGCTGCAGCGCAGGGTGCTGGCCACGAGGCAAGCAAGGGGCCACTTTTTCCCGCACTAAACACCAGCTTGTAACCTGCCCCAGCTGCTAGGCTGGGCCCTGTACCGGCTTCAGGCTCGCCCATCAGGGCTGTGCCACAGTGGCCCCCTCGCTTGCTGTGCCAGGCAGTGTTTGCTGCTGTTGCCCGCCTGGAGCTCGCGCACTGGGCAGCACAGAGGTGGTGGTGGCAGCCTCACCACAGCCTACCGTGGTGCAAGCTCCGGGCAGGCAGCAGCTAGCAAACGCTGCCCAGCGCGGCAAGTGGGGGGGCTGCTGCGGCACAGCCCCGACGGGTGAGCCCAGAGCCAGAGTGGGGAGGGGTTACAAGCTGGTGTTGAGTGCAGGAAAAGCGGCCCCTTGCCTGCTCTGTGGCCAACGCCCTGTGCTGCAGCCGCTCGCAGGCCACGTGGGGCTGCTTGGGCCTGCTCAGAACAGCCCCACATGGGCTGCGAGCGGCTGCAGCAGGGAGTGCTGGCCACAGGGTGGGCGAGGGGCACTTTTCCCCGCGCCCTGCACTAGCTCCTTCCCTTCCCTCCTCCCCCCCACAACCCTTACCTGAGCTTCCCGTGCAGGGGCAGCCACGTAATCCTGCTGGGGCTTCCGGCTGGGGGAGTGGGGCCAGGCGGGCTCTGCTGTTTCAGGAGCCCACTGAGGATTCCCTTGGGTCCTACTGCCCCTGGTTCCTGTCATTTTTTACAGGAACTAAGGACAGATCAATTTTAATTTTAAAAAAAAATTTAGGGGCCCTGCAAGCTGGATAGAATGGCCTTGCAGGCCTACCCCTGCCTTATATACTTGGAGGCTGCCACCAAGTCCCCTCTGAGTTTTCTCTTCTACAGGCTGAACAGCCCCAAGTCTTTCAGCCTTGCCTCATATGACCTGGTCTCTAGGCCTCTAATCATGCATGCGGCCCTCCTTTGGACTCTCTCAAGCTTATCCACATCCTTCCTGAAGTGTGGCACCCAGAACTAGATGCAGTACTCCAAGTGCAGTCTGACCAAGGCCAAATAGAGAGGGAAGATGACATCCTTTGTCTTGCTTAAAATGCCTCAGTTGGATGCATGCCAGTGTTTGATTAGCTCTGCCAGCTATGGCATCGCATTGGTGGCTTATGTTCATTTTTAAGACATTCAAAACAAATAATGATTAAAATACAGCACAATGGGTGTATGTTCAGGTAATTCACTGTGTGTGTATATTTTGGGATGCAGTTAACTGAAAAAAAAAGAACTTGTATTCTTTCCCGGGAATGCTAAAGTAAATAAGAATATTTTTAAAAACTAAGTAAATCCGTTCAAGGGGCAAAGATCAAAATATATAGCAGTGAACAGCAGTAATAAGGGGTTCAGTATTCTTGAATTAAGTTAACACTAAAGTTTGTTTTGAAGTACTGCTCCCCTGCCTGAAAAAGGTCATCAGGGCTTTACTTGGATCCACAAAAATTCTTGTCTTCTCTTTTTCCCCAAATGTGGATGCTAGTGGGACCTTTCTACTAATTGAGGATGACCCAGCTCAATTTCTCCTTAGAGCCCTTTGGTGCGGTCTTGGAGATGGTATACAGCGCTCTTATTTCTTCAAGGCTACAGTTGAAATACTCGGCATGAATCCCCCTGCTCCCTGTGGCAGCAATACAAAAATGTACTTACTGAGCTGTAACTAATCTTTTAAAAAAAAAATCTATCATTGTAGAAACTTAACTGCAGTTAGTAATGAAAAATTATTATTAAAAGCAAAGTGAACCATAGTGAGTGAATTGATCTGCCCGTAAGCTCTGGGTCCAAAGCAATGTAGGCTTTTTTAGTCATAATTCATAGGTAACTTCTGAAAAGATGTCATAATAAAATCTAACCATTCTGATTTTTGGCAGCTCTGATTATAAGGGATGTAGCATATGGGTAGAAACAAAAGGCAATTGCACATTAGGCTGAAGTGAAATGTAATGGGTACATAAATTGATCTCTGTTAAGATATCTAGTACACATTCCCAAATTTAAAGTGTTTGCATTGGCTGGAATAGAGAGTGAAAATCGCATACTGACGCACAGACTTTGTTCATTCATAGAAGGTGGCTGACTGAAAGCAAGGCTGCTCTTCCTTGATCAGTGTAGTCTAAATTCTAAATGTAGTCTAACTGCTATCAGATTCTCAACAACATGCATGTAGTAGCCCACCCTCTCATCCATGAGAATAACTATGCATTTCAGATGCATCTAGGCCTCTCATCAGTTTAGTTAAAGCAGCTTGTGTAAATTTATCTAAACCAAGTGTGTTTATAAGCGTGTGCATGTGTGAAAATGAAAAATCTTTTCTCTGAGAAGCTAATCCTCAGTGGTATGGGACCAAGCACGCTTTCTTTTGTATTTTCTATGAAAAATAATCAGTGGTGTTTCCCTATAGGCTGTTTTCCAAATGCTGGGGGTAAAAAAGGGAAAATCATGATCTCCTTCCTCCAGCTTCACTTTTTTTCTATGTGTGGTACTTTATTATTATTTTGGCTCTTTAGGAAATCTGTAGATTATGATCCATGATATGTCAGCCATGGGGCCTTCTTGAAGACGCACATACACACAGAGCAAGGTTAACTGTTAATTGCTCTCTGTTTTTCTGCAGCCTGAAGAGGGCCCCAAGGCTAAAATGCCACTTATGATCTTACTTTCTGTTTGGAATATGTATTTTATGAGCCTGCCTTCCAACTACCCTTTAATTTTCTTGCCTGTATGCTGATGTGGCACAAATATCAAATTCATTTCTTTGAGTGGGCATTTGTAGGATGGTGAATAGAGAGAACAATGTTTTTCCTTCCTAATGCTTTTTAAATAACACTGCCTTTTTTAAAAAAATGATTATATTAAGGAATTCTTTCAACAAAAAGATCATGACTTATGACATTTGGTTTCTCCTCAAATTTCAAGAAGTGGTGGCAGAAAATGAGATGTTCTTATATCCACCCTCAACATAGGAAAGAGGTGTAATGTTATAAAGCTACTCCTTTGAAGGGCCCAATCCTGAAAACACTAACTATTGATCATTGTGTATGTTCCGTGATCAGTTGTGTTAACTAATGGACCTTCTTGTAGCTGTAAGCACTAGGTATATAAAAAACAATTGAGATTTATCCATAAATAATTGATTTTGTTATTATTTTAAGGAAAAGGTAGATGATTGAGGGAGCTTTCAGGACTATGTAGGGGGGAAGCAAAAATATTTTGGCGACAGTGCTCTTTATGACTTTGGTGAGAAGAACTGATAAAATTCAGAAGAAAATGACCAATGTGTATTTATTTGCTGCATAAATTTAGCATCCAGAATAGGGTGAAATTAAAATTACTTAGACATAAAGGACTATTGAATAACA
The DNA here is from genome assembly GCF_052110815.1 of Crocodylus siamensis. Lineage (NCBI taxonomy): Eukaryota > Metazoa > Chordata > Crocodylia > Crocodylidae > Crocodylus > Crocodylus siamensis. Next base: position 123,807,166 of record NC_143395.1, read on the forward strand.
TGTAATTAAAGAATGACTGCTTACATCAGTTTTGTGCCAATCATGTCCTTATTGTGTAAAGTACCTGAAGTGGGCAAACAAATTCCAGCTAGAAGGAACCTTTATAGAAATGTCCATATCCTCAGCTTCTGACACCTGATGCTTTGGGACAGATCCCACAGCATGGGCTCTGATATTCTGAAAGGCAGCTGCTCTCTTTCTCTCTCTTTTTTAAATATATATCAAAACCGTAAGACCTTAAAGAAGTTTAATATATATTAAAACCTTAAGAAATTTTAAAAATGTGATGGTGTTTTATATGTATTTAAAAATACAGTTTTTTTATTGCCTTTAAAATGACTGGACATGCAAATTTTAATACAGTTCTGCTTTTGGTAGTACATTTTTCTACCAAATGCTATCAATTGGGGTGTAAAGGAGATGCATCTTTATCCCTTTGTTTCTCTTTCTTTCTTTCCTTCATAATAATGGAATATCTGATTAGGTGCTTCCTGCTTGTCGTGTGAGTACACCAGCTTGAGTATGTGTGTTAAATGAAAATTGAGATGTTGATGGCTTGAAGCAGATTGGATTGGTGTTTCATTAGTGAAACTGTAGATTTCTTTCTTGTGTGTTTTCCCCTCCCCCCTGAAGTCTTGAATTAAAGTTGAAGGAAAAGATGACATGTTTTGTAGGCCTGGCCCACTGGAACACTAACTTTTGTGAATACCCGCCTCCAGGCAGGTTGCATGTGTGGGTGGAGAATCAGGTTGAATTTGGTTTTGCTACGTATTACAAAAGTGTATTTCACAAATTGAATACATTCCAAACTATAGAGGCAATGCAGTTATTAAGGGATTTAATAACATTTTATATATTATATGCTGCTTTAAAAAATGTTCATAATTATAAGCATAACAGGTTTATTTCCTTAAATACTCAGTAAATTTTGTTTTTTATATTTTTTAATTTTAAATAAGTTGGCATGTATTATTTCCAGTTAGAAGTATTACATTAATTGGAAATTGTGTTCCTGTTTTTATACATCTGGAGTTGTGTTTACACATGTTTAGTTTGAGAAGCAAGTTAAACCTAGATGAACAACAGACTGGGTTGAGTATTTGTCAAGATCCCAACTTATGTCTATTTCTTATAAATGCAGCAGATTTTTTTGCAGGCATTCTTATCTTTAATATGTGGAAGTGCAGGCCACTTAGCACAGAGCATTGTGTTCTGGGACACAAGGTCTCCACTGGCTATAGCTCATTATGAAGATGATGGTGGCTGCATTGTAGAACTCCATGGACTTCACTTTGGCCACTTGTGGTTTTGAGGTGTTGCCACTATGACACAGAGATCCAGGCATTTTTGTTTGTTCGTTTGTTTTTTACAATATGGTAACTTAGATCTGCACAATTTACTACCAAGAGGGTGAAGTGTATAGAATAAAAATTTGATTCTTTATTTCTTAGAAAAGGAGTTTTGTACATTTTGTACATTTTGTACTCTCTTTGTATCTAGGACAAATATTTTCTTTAAATGTAGGGAGAAGGTATTTCTTAGTCACTATATTAAGAATTTAACATCCACTAAAATGCCTTCAGAGCTAATTTTGTGTTTAAAAACTTGATATAGTGAGGTTAAGAAACAGTGTGCCGGGGTTAAGAATATTTGCAGTCTCATAACTGAGGCTCAAAAGATGTGTGCTTGTGTCATCCACTTTTGTGAAAATAGATATATTACAGTACCCTGTGGAACAGAGGTAATTTTCCACTGAATGATACAGTGCTTAGGATCCAGAAGCAGGGCAGGAGCAGGGCAATTAAATATATCGCATAACAAGGACTCTCTTTTTTCCTCTAACCCTTCCTCTCTGCTTCCCTCCTCTGAAGATGCCTTCCTCCACAGTGTTGCACCAAAAAATGGTAATATTATATATACCAGTATATACACACATGCCTCTCCCTACCCAGGCTATTTGAGTTTGTGAAGAAATAGCAGCCTGATATTCCCTGGGTTACCAAACTAGATCTGAACACAGCTTTCAGAGTAAGATTTGTATTTGTCTGCTGTGTTGAAAATCTTGTTGAATTCTATTGTTAACCAAGGAAATATAGCTGTACAGTTCAACTTACACCTTTGTAAGGAGATTAATTAAAATCCATTGTCTTCATTTTTATTAAGCCGCCTTGAACACAGTCAGGGAAGCCCCTTTTGTGCTCTGCCCATTTTTAATTTTAACTTACCAAATTTTATGACTCTTTTCTCTTAATAAGCAAAAAGTTTAAAGTTATTTTCTTTCCCAAAGATGAGTTTGGGGATAGAATGAGGCAAAAAAAATACACCAACCTTTCTTAATGCTTTATGGCAATATTGTCATTGCTCTCTCAGAGGACAGAGTTGAAAAACGGCCATTGTTCTTTGTAGAGTATCTTAGATTTCCAGAGAACTAATTTGTTTTAAAAATTATAAAAATGTTGGCAGTCATTCAGAAATGTTGCTTCCCCCTTAAGAGGAGATTAATACATATCTGTGATGCTCAGTAGAAATCTCGGAATTATGATGTTCAAAACCAGGGTTTTCCGACTGGCAGCCTGTGACAGGTTATGTTGTGGGCCCTCCTGCCTAGCCATCACTCTCCTGGTTGCTTGGGTGCAATAGCAGCCAGAGTTCCCAGGCTCCCTCTCCCTCCTTTGGCTTCTGTGTTCTGCATCTGCCTTAGGATGGTGCAACATAAGTGTAATAAGGCATATAGTGCAGGAAGCTCAGGTTGCAGCCAGGACTGCACAGTGCAGTAATGAAAGAGTACCCATGCGGGCAGTTGGGCAGTGCGCTGCAGTGGTGGTGGAGGGGTGTCCACATGAGGCTGTTGCAGCAGTGTGAGGGGTGGGGGAAGGCATGCAGTGGTGGGGGTCTATGTAGTATGTGATCTGGGAGCCCATGACCCTCACTGGTGCTGCCTGTAGGGCATGTAGCCTTTGTGCGCTTACAGGTTGGAGAGCCCTGTTCTAAATAATTAAAAGTAAATTGCATTCTGCACCGTCAATTATTGCATACCTAAACCAAACTATTCTCCATCACCATTCATCCCTTTAACTGTGACGAGTCAGTTTAATGAATTTTAATGCACTTATCTTCCTTCTGTGTATAAGCAGCAAAACTTTGGACTTTTACAATGGTGAATCATGCATCAAACTCGAGTATCTTTAGACACGTGGTGCAGCTGCTCTAAGGAGAACCGCCACCACTAGTCTTACAACAAGCACTCCAAATTACCCTCTTATTCTGAGCCTGATTGGTTTTCCCTTTAACCCTGTGCTTTTGAAAGAAAAGCAGTATGGCCTCCAAAGAGAAATAGCATGAAGTTTTTTAAGTATTAGGTTTCAGGGAGCAGTTGTTTTACTGCCAGTAAAATGCTTGATTTGCCATGGATTCTAGTCCTGTTCTAGTCCTGTTATGCTGTAAAACAACGGGTTACACAGTTGTGTTAACAAACTTAGCACTGCAGTTACAAAAAATGAATATATATAATAAAACGTTCGCAAACATTTACAACTAAGAGTTAAATAGAAGAATAACAAGTGACTTTTGAACAGGGTTTTCTGTATTTGTGATTCCATGTCAGGAAAAATATGTTGTAGAATTGTTACCCCTTGATTCTGAACTATACTCCAGAATCTCAGTTTTCATTTAATGTTTTTCTTATGGCAACATTGATAACCTTGAAAGTCTAAAATGTACAGTGATGCCTGCCTGTAACTTCAACTACCTTCAAACTGCCCAATCTAAAGGGAAACTGCCCAGTATATCTCTATTTTGACCCTGTGGGTTGGTTTTCTGATTCTGAAACTCTGAATTTCAGCATTTTCTAAGATCCCATAGAATTTGCTGCTGTGCTACAGCCAGTTGTCTGAAATGTTGTTTCTCATGCTAGGACCATCTTACAAACGGTCTCTTCTCCAGTTTTCCTTGCAAGAGGAAGTTAATTAGATTATGGTGTATGGAGCCCAGCAGAAGGAAGCCAAAGAGCCCTAAACTGCAATCCAGCTTGTGTCCAAGGGGTGGAAAGAGCATGGTTGGTGAGCTTGGCTGACTGAATAACAGCACAACCAGTGAGGCTCAAGGAGTACAGCTGAAGTGTCTAGAGCAGTGTTTCTGAACCAACATGCCACATGATGGGCGTTTGTACACATGCTCCAGGAGGTGTGGGGGCGACGCTTTAATTTTCTTAGCTCTGAGAGCCATGCTAATTAAAAGCACACAGGAGCACATGTGTGTTAGCATCCCGGTGCTGAAAAATGGTGGCAGGGTGCTTTGAACTAGAGCTCATTGAACGAGCTTTAAATTAAAGTGCCCACCATTTTCCAGTGCAGGGACACTGATACACACAAGGCTCGAGCACATTAATTTCCACTCTCCAGCCGACTCGATTAATCACGTCTGCTCCGATATTATGGAATCATAGTGCGTTGGAACAGGCTCCCTGCATGTCTGTTGTAGTCCAAGGTGTGCAAACATGATTCACAAGGTAAACTCAGACATTTCAAATAATCTATAGTTTTAAAACCATTCTGATCTGTTGTGGTCTTTCTAAGTCCTTTGTGACGCAAAGATAGCTCTATTATTTTTCCTTAGTCAGAAAAGAAATGAAAACTAAGACCTGGTATTTTCTGAGGAGAGCCTCAAGTCAAAAAAGTTGAAAACCAGTGGCCTAGAGATTATGGGGCGGGGGGTGGAAAAGTCACTTTTAAAAAATAATGGAAGAACTTTTATGCTTGGGCATTTTCAGCTAAACGCCATAATTGTGTTCACAAGAATTTGTGAATATAATGAAGTATATTTTATTGTGATGGAACAAGTTACTGCTGTCACAGACATAGGCAGTTCTTGTTGCAGAAGTTGGTCCCATAGTACTATGGAGCATGCAACTCCATTGGTACTGGTAGAATTTTGGATATTCTTGAACTGCTATATTGCAAGTTGTGACTTTGCTTTGGCTCGCAATCTCAGTACTTCATTAGTTTTTCAGACTCTGCCCTGGAAGATTCAGGTTTCTCAAATGTGTTTTAATTCAATTTTGGCTGGCCCTGGTAAAGCTGGTTATTTTCAGACCTACGAATGGCATGATAGCCATTTTGACAGCTAGTTCGTGTTACCAATTTTAGTGGAGGGTGCATCTTTTCTCTGGTCCCCATCTAGAGGTTCTTAAAGTTATGGGGATTTTTCTTGTGTAACAGAAGTTCTTCAGATTAGCGTTTAGGCATTGGTCCTGTCTTGCAAACACTATTGATGATACTTGTGTAGGTTAAAGTGCTTCTTGGAAAAAGTTGAGAAATCTAGAGTCCTGGCAACCATCTTAGAATTAGCTGGTTTAAGTGTTCAGGACTACCTTTGTCTACATATTTCATCACCTGACTAGTGTTTAATTCTTTATTGTGAAAAGTGTTGGAGTACTTTGCTGTTTTGCTGTCTTTGTCTTTTTAGTCAGCAGACTGCAAAGGTGCTTCTGCCTCCTGAACAGAGCAGCAAAGAGGTTATTTTCCTTTGCCTTTTCCAATAATTTTTTCTCCACCGTGCCTTCCCAACTGTTTCTTTACAACATAAGTTGTATTTAACTGTAAGAACTAGATTTGTCTCCTGTTTAAAAAACTTGCATTAGTAAGTTGATGATATGGGGACTGACACCCTGTTAATGACAGTTTCATTCAGTGGTGAAAGGTGTATGGAAGGCAGCATTCATTTAATTTTAACAAGTATTTGTGAAGGTGGCTGTTTGTCTAGGTTGGTTCCTTTCAAGTTTCACTGATTCTGTTTCATAAGCTTTAACTCTGTTGATCAGTATATATCAAATATACCCTATTTTTCCTTCTTTTCTTTTTGTCCCTGAAAATAGTGATACCTACAAATACTGAAAAGATTCCTATGGAACTGTTATCACTGGATTTTGGACAATTTTGGGACAAAGGCCTAGTTTCTCCTCTCTACTATTCTAAATGTCTTGAATTTTATTTTCAAGGAAGGGGTTACTGAAAGGGATTTGTTTTCCAGTTATGCTGTATGTGTACAATAGTAAGCATGTAGGTAGCTGGAAAAGCATGATACACACAAAAAGTGTGTAGTTTTGTCTTACCAGTGAAGTATAGCTCTCTATGGTATATGTAATATATTACATTAAAATGTGATATGTCAGATAATATATTACACGTCAAGTGCACACTGTCTACATGTTTTCAGTGCAGAAGCTTTATTTTTTTTAATTGTTATAACTCTATAATTGTTATAACTTTAAAAATTGTTATAACTATAAATATACCTTTTCTGCTGCAACTCAGGTGGCCAGTATGTTCTCCCGTCTTAAGTAAAGCTTCATATGCTGCACAGTCTTGCCCAGATATGTTTATTGTCCATACTGAAGTGTAGTATGTTGATAACATACATATGACAAGTCTCCAACCCTTTACCCCTTAGCTATGAAAAGACTACTTGGTTTTCTTTCTGGATCTTAACAGTGACTGTTGTTTGTGGTAGTTTTGCAGAGAGCATGTATAGTGAATGCTCATCACCCTAATGGGAGACCCCAAAGGTATTATGCTGAAGGCGGCTGTAGTATGTGAGATTCTGTTGCGTCTCTAAAACTCTTCTGGTGCCAGGGGGAAAAAGAGGAATATTCTTAATGCAAGTAAAATACCACAATATCCTAGTAAGAGTAAGGTAATTTTTAGTTTCACATGATTTAGCAGATCAAGGTAAATGCTAGGTTCTCCCACAGTCTTGAACTTGACTTGTTACTTCACGTGAAAACTACAGACTGCCTCCTCTTGGGGGTGAGATGAACATAGTGTAACTCTTTTCTCAAGTTAGTGTTCCCAATTTACTGTTTGGAGAGAGATTTTTTTTTAAAAGCTTCAGCTCGTAGAGTCAAGTGCTACAGAGACTATATGTGTTTTCATTAAAAAGACATTTTAGCTGGCATGGTTGTGGGGAGAAGCTTGAAAATGTACAAAATAAGGTTTCAGAAAAAAGGCATATATATTTTTAATCACATGATTTGGAAGCAATCATAATTTACTGAGGCTTCTCAGAATATGATTATTGAATGTTTGGGGTTGGGAATACTAATTTATAGCTGTGATAGTCACAGAAGCCCTTGTGCTTGTGGGAATTCAAGAAATATGACTATTCCTGGCCCCCTCTGGAGGTGTGTTGTCTTCACCTCAGGCTCCAGCATTAGGACAAAGTGCAGCTCTAAACACACAGAGAAGCCAGATGATGTGTGAATCTTACAAATGAACAATTTTAAATGGTGAAAACAGCATTTCATCACTTAGAAATAACAGTTGTGTGTGTGCATGTGTGTTGCATGATCCTTGCTGGCTCTCCTTTTGCTTTTAAATCAGATGTATTTGTTCCTCTTAAACCTAGTCTTTCTGAGGAAATCCAGCACTATGCATACGATTGACTGGGGGTGGAGGGATGACAGTGGGGAGTGAAAAGGAAGGTGATGGGTCAGGCCTGACAATTTGCCAAATGTGTGTGAGGGGTTCTTTTTCAAACATTTTCCGTATGACTGGTACCAGCATGAAAATCAAATACCAAGCTTTTGGTTGTTTATCAATCAGCCCGAATGAAATTAGAGTGTCTGTCTGTCTGTCTGTCTGTCTGCATTCTCCCCCTCCCTATCCTTTCCATATTTCATTAGTGTTTAGGCAGCAATGAGGATGGCACTTGAATGGATTTGGGGCTCGTATATAAAGGGCAGTTGACCACAATTTTCAAACTCTATATTTAGACACTGAAATGAGTGCCCTGATTTTCAGAGGTGTTGCAGTTAATCGGAGATGCTGGTGCAGAGCAGGGCTGAAAACCAGGTCATTGGACTGGAAGTGCGTACCCGTGCACATGGCGCACTTTCCCCTTGGAGAGGCACCTTGGGATGCCCAGCTCCAGGGGATACTTTGCTCCACTTCAGCGCTTGCAGAGTGGCAGAGGGCCTGGGCAGACCCTGTGAGTGTCTGAACTGTGGTCCCAGCCCCGGGGGGACCCTCCCACATGCCCTGCCCATGGCTCTGGGGCTGGAGTGGGGCGCTCCGCTCCACTCTGCTCCCCTTCCTCCCCCGCCCCCCCGGGCACTGTGTAACGGCTCATGGCGGTGGTTGGGGTACCAGGGGGCACCGGGCTCTGTGCAGCCATTGCAAAAGAAACCATATGTGACAACCGGCCCATCAGGCAGGGCCCCTACCCCCACCGCCGGCCTGCAACGTCCCGGTGGGACAGGGGGCGCTCCCGTGGCCAGCTCAGTAGAGACAAAGCCACGTTTTCCCATGTGGGACATGCAAGCACCGCTGCCTCAGCAGCCCTGGCCTGTCTCCGTCAGGGCCTGGGTGGAGCCGCATCGCCCTCTGCCCGCAGGTGGCAGCGCTGGTGGTCCCAGGGCCTGTGCGTCCTCGTCTCCCCAGCCTCCAAGCTGCTGCCTGGGAAGGGATAGATAGGTCCCCTGCTTCTTCTCTTGTTTGGAAATGTGGGGCGCAGGAGTTAGTTTATACATGTGTGGGGTGTGGGGGGGTATCCATGCATCCATGCACGCACAGGCAGGGAAACATGAATTCACTCACACAGAAACACGCATACAAATGTGAATTCTCTCTCAATTACATGGAAAAAGAATCTGTTTCTTCATTTTTATATATATATATATATATATATATATGTACTCCACCTCCCCCGCATCTTAATTGCTGTACTGTTACACTGACACCACTGGTAACAGTTGATCTGAGATCATTTTGTAAACCCAGGTTCTTGAAGAAGACACGGTTATTATTTGTATAATAAAAATAAAATAAGTAACAAGTCTATAAAAGATAAAAAATAACAACAAAGAAACCCTAAACAAACGAGGAGAATCATATGGATTGATTTTTGAGCATCAGTGGGCATGGGACTGACTGGTATCCAAATGCCTTTTAGACATATTTGTGTCTAAAAGGTGTTGCTCATTATTTATTCCTGTTCCGAGTGCCGACCAGGCAGCAGGTTGGCACTCAGAACAGGAATAAATAATGAGGGTGTTAATAGCAGCTGTGCTTAACATTGTTTCCCAGGTAAAGCTGATTTAAGGGAAATAGCAGTAACAGTCATGCTAGAAATACATTTGTGTGGGCACTAGCCCTTATTGTACCAGAAAAGAAAGGAATGCCAGTGCTGCATAAGTCATTTTAGTCTGTTTGCCATTTAATACATAGTTGTCACTGTCTTGTAAAGCCACTTGTGTTGGAGAAACAAGGCTCATTTTATTGTAATCTACTACAGCACCAAAATCTGGTTTGTGAGATGATCATTCCATAGCCCTGCCTAGCACAAGAACAATACCATGCAATTATACTGTTGCAAGCTCTGAAATAGGCTTGCTTCCAAAACACCCTCCCCTTATATTATTAGATGTGTTCCTATTAATGAAACAATTGATTGAAAATCTTCCTGTGTTCATATTGTTTGGGCAGCCATAGCTTGGATTTCCCCTGTCTAGACTAAAATTGTATCCAGTGGAGATGCATGGGACAGCTGTTTGTAAACTGGTAGCAAGACATAACAAATGAACAACAGCAAAATTGTCAATGGCTAGTTTCCTTTCATGTTCAGGGACATATTCTTGCTTTGAAAGAAACGCTTTTTGTGAAGACGTTTGCAGAAATGAAATAGACTCCACAAAACACAGAAATGTTGAAAAGACCTGCTGGGGTTGGGTGGTTTAAAGATGAAAACTCTATCCTTTCACCTTTGAGATTGCAGTTCAAGTCTTACCTTACCTTTCATGTAAAATGACCTTTGTGATGCAAAATCAGTCTCAAGTGTTCCTAACCCACTGTGCATAATTGGTACTCACTTTCTAATTGGAAAACAACCAGTTCTGGGGTTTAATCCCTGAAGAAAAGTTAGAGAAATAATCTAGTCTTGTGTACGTTTTTATCTATGAAAAATGTGTGTGTACACATGGAAGTAAAGCAGTGAAGAATGCCCAAAAAACCTCTACAGAATCATCACCAGAGTTTGAGTTTAAGATTGTGTATAGCTCTCAGGTCTGGACATGTAATTTGGGGCCGCATTTTAACTTGAATAGGCATTGTAAATTTTTATTTGTTTGAACCTGCATTAGGATGTTTGGAAGGAGTCTGAAAAAAGTATAGTAATGTAGTTAACAAAATAAACCACAAACTGCAGTAGGCTGTTAACAATTGATTTGTTTTGCTGATTTATTCTCACCTGGAATAATAACAACAAGCATAAAGAAGAAGTTACTTGAAAATTGACACAGCCTGAGAAAAATGTTACCAAGCAGCCTGCATTTATCTAGAAGCATCCCTGTACATCCAGAACAAAACCCAAATGAACAGCCATAAAGCTCAACAAAGGAGGGGAGATTCTTAAATGAATGCCTGTAGCCTGTCCACATCCTTTTAGTTATCTTTGTTACCCTTTCCCCCCTCTTTGTATACAGAAATTGCTATTGTACAATTAATACATAATGAAGAATATTTTATGTTGTAGTGTACAAATATTAAACCTTCTGTAAACTTCTTTGCAGCAATTGGTTGCTTTATGGACCACCAGAATTCTCATTATTTTAGCATGTCACTGAAATCTGAAAAGCAAGACTAATTAACCACACCAATTTGATAATAACTCCATTGAAGTAACTGATAATATTTTTGGTTCCTGATTTGTTTTTTGCTTTATGACTCTGTCCTGAAAGTTAAATATTTAAGACTGCATATGCTAAAGTAACCAAAAATCCTTATTTTTGTAAATAATTCAGGCATTTGAGATGCAAACTATCTGATTAACACAAATATCTTTGAGAATGGGGAAATAATTTCTGGGGCATACTTTGGCAGGGTGGTCTCCCTCCCCCCATTAAAATGTATAGAGAATTCTTGAGTAGAATAGAGTGAAAACAAAGTGCTTGCTTATTGGGTTTTTAAGCCAGAATCTATAGCTTGAGCATCGTGGGTCTTATTTAGAGATGAATTGTTAGACATGTAGTGGTAACGATAGCATCTTTCACTTGTGTACCTGACCGAAATATTCATTTATAAGCTTAATTGGGTTTCAGAGCCTTATGTGTTCTGCTGTTGTGAGCTAAAACATGTAGAGGCGTCATAGAGTGAGCACAGCACATGTTCCCTTCCAATAAACCTCTAAATCCTGAAGTCAGAAGGGTCAAAAACTGGCCAGCTGTGACATCTGAATAAATTTTTAAGTCAGTTAATCTAGTCAGAGCATTAATCAATCTTTGTGCCTGGCAAAAAACTAAAATAATTTAACAAAGAAACACAAAACATTGATCCAAAAAAAAAAAAAAATTAATTTAGGCATGGCCTCCTACAAAATTTGCCCTCTCTAGTTTTGGTATAAAACAAAATTACGTAAAGGATTCTTCTGCATGGTTATTTGGGAAGAAGTGTGTTGATACGTTCCTGTGGAAGCTGTCCCTGGTAACCCTGGATTGTTACCTGACAATCCTGGGTAATGCTTGGTTGAATTTTTCAGATGTCAGTACTAGCCATTTACTCTACACCGTTATAGCACTGTTATGGGAGAATGGAAGTTGGACATAGTTCTCTGACTTTCTCAGAGTGTAAGCCATTCCTGAAAAAAGACTGTTAAGTCTGCTGTTATTGAATAGGCCATTATTCTTGCATTTATCATTTCACAGACCACCACCTCTTCCTATCCATGATCACATTACATCCCTGTTGTAATGACGGTCCTTATTTATATAAAAAATATAATATCATCAGGCATGTATTTAATGCATTTTTACATTCTTTTGGTGATAATGCATTTTTATCTTTTTTGAACAAAGGTCATCGCCTTTTTTGGCCATCATTTCATCTCTCCTATCTGTTCTGTTTCCTTCCTTTGAAGATGAAGAGAACCTGTGCCATGTTATCTGTCAGCTTCCACAGACTGTACTTTAAAAAATTGTGATCTGAGGGATTCTACAAGAGTAGAGAGGAAAGGGGGAAAAGAGAAGGGTGTAGATGCCACACTATGATGGGGGGAGAGTTTTGTGTCCTGAATCAGGATTAGGTTGCAAGTGAATGGAACCCCATATCAGCTAGAAAGAATTAATAAGAGATTAAGCTTTATATAAAAGCAGGTTCTCTGATTTTTTTTTTTTTCCTTTACTGCTTTGTTTATTGGTGAAACAGTGGCATGTTTCAGAGAAGGACTAAAAGCAAGGTATGTGAGAAGCAAGGATTTTTGTGGGTGATATATTTTATTGAACCAACTGCAGGGTTCTGATGAAGAACGCTTCACATTCGAAAGCTTGTCTGAGTCTACCCCAACCATGCTATTGGTCCAATAAAAGATATTATTCGCAAAAATCCTTGCCTCATATAATTCCTGGTTTATCACAGCTACATCCATCCGATCCTATGAAGGCAAGATAATGCTTCTGAAGCAAAATGTAAAAATGCAGAATTTGAACTAAATTACCAGAAGGCTCACGCTCTTCTGCGCTGTCTCTCTCCACTCTCCTTTATGGTTTGGCTGTCTTGTGAAAGCTATCTTTTCCAAAGTGATGCTATTTAACAACAAAAGTAAATAACGTAATCTATAATTTGAAGATGTTAAGTGTCTTTTGATAAAGGTTTTTAACTTCAAATAGTGTCTCTAAAGCAAATTTCATAAAAGATACTCTTGTAAAGGTGGGGAGAGGTGAGCAAGGAAGGAGAGGAACGCAGGAATGTCTTCCACACAAGTTTCTTACCTCTCCCATTTTTTTTAACCTACAGACCCAAATAATGAGATTTAACTGAATGTTGTCTGAGAAGCAGGAAGCTTTTTCTCTGGAGCACAATGGGGATTTGTTGAATCTTTTGAAAGGAGTTTCTGCTTTTGAAACACCTTTTCTTTCTCAGCATAGGTAATTAACGCCTTCTTCACAGTGCTTCATGCCCTTGATACATCTGTTACCTTTGACAGATCCTTTCTGTTTGCCACCTTTGCCTAATATGCCTACAATATCTTCAGCACAGAATAACTCTGTATCTTTGATGTTGGTTGTATATTGGCTCAATTAAACAAAATGGCATAAAAAGCTGCTGACAGAATGGCATATAATTGAAACTTAAGGTTTATGTTTTTATACAGGCTTGTCCTTTGTCACTTATCTTTAATTTTTGCTGCAAATTGCCTGACTGCCTTTAAATGTGGGTTATTTAAAACATACAGCATTGTCTAATACTTTCTTGCCAATTTCTCATCCCTGCTTACTTTTATATATAGTGAAAGTGTCAGGAGAAAATTCTTTGTAAAAGCAGCCTCTTTTAAGATATCCTCTGTAGTTAAGGCCTGGTAGGTTTCGGAAAGCGTGTGTGTTTTGGGGGCATGAACCTGTTTGTGTTGTAAATGTGGTTGTTGAGTCTTATATTCTCAATGTGAAGAATTCAGTAGACCAGCTGTTAGGATGTACAGGTGCAGCAACATGGAATTAAAATGAAAATAGCATGCGCAACAAAAGAAACACTGAATACAAATGGGCAGGAAAAAACATATACGGGCCATGTTTACATGAGATGCTAATGCAAGCCTGAGTTACTGCCCAGTAGCACCGATGAATGCCTTTTTATGACACTACTGTGTAGTAGCCTCGTGTCACGGTTTTTGCCGTGCAATGCTACTGCACAGTAGTATCAGGCTACTGTGCAGACAGCATCTCATGTAGATGCACCCACATGGTACCTAAAATAAAGGCTTTTTGGCATGAAATTGCCATTGTTTGTCTCAGGGTCCAACAGCAATTTTCAAGAGATCTCACATGTAAAAATGACTGAGTATGAAAGGCTTTGATATTGTATTTATAGTGCTTACTGCTCTTCCCACAAAGAAAGATTTGTAAGGTAAATGAAATAGTCACTATTTCCGCTTTGTACACCAATCATTTTGATATCTGTGTTATAAAAAAAATACCAAATGTCATATTCCAATGAGGTATTCTTACTTATATCAGTTAAGGATCTTGCACCCAAAGTTGAGAAAAACAAAATGTATATTTAAAATCCATGGTCCCCTGCATATATGTGTCTGTAGTCTTAACCAGACCAGTTTCCCACAGGGACAGTCTGGAAGCAGTGAAGTACAATTTGAATCAAATGTGTGTTTTACATTAACAAAACAACATGCAAGTCTGTACATTTCATGTATTACATTTTCTGGTAAAATTCTTTGGAAGTATTTACCCTTGGCAGACATGAGCTGCAATTGCAAGTGTCAGTTTAGTCAGAATTCCTGGTAGTTTTATCCTGATACTGGTTTTAAATAGATCTGTCTCTCTTTTGTCCTTGTGGGACGGGAGGAACTGTCACATTGCTTTGTAACTTGAAACTCCATTTTTTTTCCTTGAGTTGTTTCCAGTATATGTTGTTCTGCAGTAGCTATCGTATCCTACCAGGTTGATAGTGATTATCGCTTTTAGGTCACTAATATCCAGAGTCTCTTTTTTTTTTTTTTTTTTTGGCTTCTTGGGGATTGGCCTTGTTCCTAGCATTCTTCAAAATGTTTTCAATGGGAGATTCAAACAGTCAAAATCATGTCCATAAATACCATTTAAATATGAGTGCCATTTTTGTAAATTGAGTTCTTGAAACTCTTCAGATTTTGTTTTAAAGGTGGTTTTTTTTTTAAAAATATGAGCAGGGCAGATTTATTCTACTGAATTGGTTTTAACAATATGAGGTATCATTGTGCTTTCTCTGTAGTACGGGCTAACCAAGTACTGAGCTGTTTCAGCAAGCTGTGTCCTTGAGCTGCTGCGTTGTCTGTACATGCTAATAAGGAGAATGAGGAGAATTAATAAGCAAAGGTGGGATGCAGGCAAGGTTTACATGGTTTCCTGAAAATCTTTCCAATTCATTTTAAAACAAAAAGGAACACGGAAGTCACTATATCATTTAAAAACAGGTTAATTTTATTATTTAGTTAAATATTTTTAAAAACATCACTGAGCATCTGTGACGCTATACAAATTAGAACACTCATCTTAATTATTGCTGGACCCAGTGACTTAAGGGGAGGGTGACTGATTATAACAAAGAAATAAACAAAGAAAAATAAACCAGGTAGAAATGCTGAGATAAAATGAAGGTCATGATCACAGATTAAATGACCTGAAAGGATGGCCGTCACATGGGATTTTAAATCCAAAGTCTTAAGGCATATCATACTTAAGGTGTGCAGGTGTTCTGTAGATGGCATTTCCTGAACTAGGAAGGCTTTCACTAATCTCATCCAAATGAATCTTGGGGTGGAGAGAAAGAGAAGTCTAACTGGTCTCCGCCTTCCTCATGAGATACATAGCAAGGGACTGCCACTCCTGTACTTCCAGCATAGATAATTAGGAATTTCCATATGCCATCTGTAAGAAGCTAGTTTAGATCATTTAGGCTACTAATTACACCATTGTTTATGTACCAAGAAGTGAAAGTCCAGCTATATTCTATAACCTGATCTTCTAGTAACATAAACATAAATTCACCAAGGGCAAGTCATGTCTTGCCTACCTGATTACCTCCAAGATGAGGTGAGTGGCTCTGTGGATGCAGGGACAGCAGTGGATGTGATATACCTTGGCGTTGGCAAGTCTTTTGATATGATATGGTCTCTCGCAACATTCTTGCAGGCAAACTAAGGAAGTATGGGCTGGATGAATGGACTGTAAGGTGGATAGAAAACTGGCTGGATCATCAGGCTCAGAGGGTAGTAATGGCTTCGTGTCTAGTGACAGCCTGTATCAAGTGGGGTGCCCCACAGGTCAGTCCTGGGGTTGTTTTTCTTCAGTATCTGCATCAGCAAGCTGAAAGATCAAGCTTGGGAGAGTAGTAGATGTGGTGGAGGGTACAGCTAGAATTCAGAAGACCTAGAGAAATTGAATCAAAAGAAATCTCATGAAGCTCAATAAGGACAAGTGCAGAGTCCTGCACTTAAGATGGAACAGTCCCATGCACCAGTAGAGGCTGAGGACCAAATGGCTAAGCAGCAGCTCTGCAGAAAAGGACCTGGGATGTACAGTGAACAGTGAGCTGAATATGAGCCAGCAGTGTGCCCTTGTTGTAAAGAAGGCTAACAGCATACTGGGCTGAATTAGTAGGCACGTTGCCAGCAGATTAGGGAAGTTCTTTCATTCTTCCCCTCTCTTTGCTGCTGATGAGGTCATAAATGGAGTACTGTGTCCAATTTTGGGCCCACCACTACACAAAGGTTGTGGACAAATTGGAGAGTCCAGTGGCAGGAACAAAAATGGTTAAGGGGCTGGGGCACATGACTTCTGAGGAGAGGCTGAGAGAACGGAGCTTATTTAGTCTGGAGAAAAGACTGAGAAGGGATTTAGTAGTAACCTTCAACTACCTGAATGGTGATTCCAAAGAGGATGGAGCTGGAGCTGGAGCTGGAGCTGGAGCCGGAGCCGGAGCTGGACTGTTCTCAGTGGTGGCAATGATCTCAACTTGCAGCAAGGGAAGCTTAGGTTAGATAGTAGGGAGATGTTTCTTACTAGGAGGATAGTAAAGCATGGGAACAAGTTAGCCAGAGAGGTTGTGGCATCTCCATCCTTGGAGTTTTTTAAGACCTAGATATAGACAAAGCCTTGACTGGGATGATCTAATTGGGGATGGTCCTGCTTTGAGCAGGGGGTTGGGTTAGATCAGCATTTCTCAGCCTGTGGGTTGCAACCCAAAAGTGGGTCGCAAGTATATATGAAAGGGCTGCGAACAAACTTTAAAAATGGATTCTCCTTTAAAAGAGAAAAACTTGGGAAACTGTGGCTTTTCCTTTGCAGGCTGTCAGAGTTCCAGCCTGTGAGGGGCTACTTGGGGCCTTCCATGTGTCCCCCCCCCCCTCCTTCCCCACACACTGTGGGGGCTGGAGGCAGGGGCAGCAAGTCAGGAGTGAGGGGCACTGGGGCAGGTCTGGCCATTGATGTTTACAAAATGGGTCCTGGTACAAAAAAGTTTGAAAAACCACGGCACTTAGATGTCCTCCTGAGGTCCCTTCCAACCCTCATTTTCTATGATTCTATGACTGGAACAGGAGCAAGGGGATCTATCTGGTACAAACATGTTTAGGCTGGAAATCAAAAGGCATTTTTAACCATTAAAATAGTGAAGTTTTGAAACAACCTTTTCAGGAGGAGTAAAGGGACCCAAAAAACTAACTCGTTTTAAAAAGGAGTTTGATCAGC
The DNA here is from genome assembly GCF_052110815.1 of Crocodylus siamensis. Classification (NCBI taxonomy): domain Eukaryota; kingdom Metazoa; phylum Chordata; order Crocodylia; family Crocodylidae; genus Crocodylus; species Crocodylus siamensis. Next base: position 123,824,387 of record NC_143395.1, read on the forward strand.
TTTTGGAGAGTTTATGATGTAGCTCCATGTGAATGCGTTACCCAGGAGGTTCCTTCCAGTGCTCTGAAGCGAGTGATAGGAGCCCACTATAGAGGTGTGTTTTAATATGACCAAGTAGTCCAGAGTTTATTCTCTCCATCTGCAGTAAATCCAGCATATTTCAACTAGCTTTAACTCGCACAAAATTATGCTAGTCAATCTCATGCAGTTTGTTTGACATCACTAAGCACGATGTGCGCCTCAGAGGGAAGATCTGACACTAATCCAGGAGAGACTGCACACTTCCCATTCTTTTCTGATATTGTTAACATAGAGGAGAGTCAGGGGAGGGGCAGCCCCTTTCTAATCTGATTGATTGATAGATTTTCTCAAATAGTGAAGACTAAAGCTTTACTATATACAATGTTTATTGTAATAATTGTTTATTTGTTTTGAACTTAATTTAAGAATGCCAGGAGCCTGTCTTTTTATTAAGTTGGCACCTGGCAAAACAAAAACTGTTTGGGAACATAAAAGTGCTGTAGTTTAATTCTCCAGAGGATGACAGTAGAGTGGCCAATCTGCAGCCTGCTGGGAAAAATTAGTTCGCATAATTTTAGCGTGTGGCCCATAGAAGCTGTATGTTTCTGCACAGAGTGCTTTATCCTGGCTAGAATGGCTTCAGTCAACTCCACTTTATACAAAGTGATGTAGCCATCTTTCTCCTGCCATTTACTTGTTTATCTCCATCAGATAGAGTTTGGAAAGTCCTGATCTGAGAGGGCTGTTTTGTTTGCATATTAGGAGCTTTCTTCCTAGTAGCTAGCTGTAGATTAAGTAATCCTTCAAAATATTACCAATAACAGGACGTTATTTGGGAATCTTTGTGATCCCCAAAGTGGTCGTTACTGCTTATATTGGGTCTCCCTCAGAGGAAGAGAATGTGCTACAACCTGTGCCTTTTATATGAATAGATTTTAAACTAGCTCAGATATACTGGTTTAGGAGTAGACAGATGTAATGCCTAAAACTGAAGAAATGATGCACACTGCTGAGGAGCAAGTCCTCTCCTTTTTAAAAAGTGCTTAATGTTATGTGCACAGCCCTTGCGTTTTTTGTGTTGAAGAGCTGAAAATTATATTTTTTGTGTGATTTACAGTAAGTCTTTTGTGTTTTGTGATGCATTACTGTCTCTAGAATTTGGAACCGTATGAATCTTTTATTTAAAAGCAAAACAAATGATTAAGTCTCATTTCTGAAGGTAGAAGGAACTATGTTGACTATTGCCTCAATCTTGTGGGAGCTCCACGTATTATTCAACAGGGATAGAAGATGTTTCTGAACAATTTTTCTTTGTTTAATTAAAAAACGTGAAATATTACAGAATTCTACAATTATAGCCCAGAACACTGTCTCAGTAATAGTGCTGTAAACCATTAACCTGCTTACAGTATGTAATGTACACAAACATGTATGCTTTACAGTATCTGACAGTTATTGCTTTGACTCTTACTTCTGGTAATCGTGTTCTGGCAAATAATTTGAGGAATTGGTAGTATTTTTGTTGTATTTGTTAATAAGGAAAGAGTATTTAGAAACTCTTTAAATAAGTTGGAAGAGTCACCGCTGAACAATGTTTCACGCTTTTGTTCATAAATATAATATGGGTCATTTGACTATAAGGTTGTACTGTGAAGAGTGAGGAGCAGAGGCAAGTAGAGGCAGAGGAGGTATTCAGCAGGGATTCAGTAGACCGCCTGGGGGAAGCTACTATTAAAGACATGTGAAACCAACAATGGTTCATTTGAGAACCAAGGCTGCTTTTCTTCAATGAGGTAGTGAATTATTCACACTGACCTCTGCCCTTTTCTGTAAAAATAGAAAAGTAATATGTTAAAGTCTGTAAATAACAATCAGAAAAATCAACTATAATTACAAATGTGTAACTGTCACAAATAGTAACATAGTTAATAGTTCTAGATTAATGGCTAGTTATTTCAAAGTTTATAATGAAGCCAGTCATCAACTTTTTTGTTCAGTTAAAAACAGATGATGTATTCTTAGGAGGATGTAGAGAGAGGTGCCCTTTGCTTGAATATTGGAGATATAAAATTAATTAATTTTTTACCTGAACATCTGTGTGTTGATTGAAGTACCGTTTCATCCCCACTAGATGGGTGTTCCTCCCAGGCCAGGTTTTAATGCATTTTCAGGAAAAAAAAAAAAACATGGGGGGGAACTCTCATGGTCTTACATCTTGCTCGAGTTTTGTTCAGAGTTTATCTTGCAGCATCAGCAGTTCCTCAGCTTACACAGGTCTTAAATACATCCTTGTAGAAAAAGCTGAAAAATAAACCAAATAGTGTGTGTTTCTAAATTGCAGTAAAATGTCACATTGATATTTTGGACCGTCCATGATATGGAATAAAATATCATATCATAGAACTGGTTTAAAAGTCCAAAATCAAAGAGCTTGCTGATGGATCTCTGATCCCTCCTGGGAAAATAGAAGAGACATTGTTAGGGCTATTCAGTAATGTTTGTAATAGGAATCTCTGTTTGCTCTGATAGCTACTTTTTGAGGTGGGGGAGCGGTAATTCTGTTTTGAACCCTTGGATAGGCAGTATTTCTACCTGTGAATGAGAGTAAGAGGGTCGTATAACATGTTAAACTCAATTTTACTCTTTGTCACAATTTGTTTCCTCCTTTGGCTCCATGTTGCATAGAGAAAAGTGAAAAATGGATATTTTGTAAATAGATATCTTAATACTCTGGCTTTTTCCATGAGGAAAATAGAGAAAGTTGAATCAACTTTTATGTTTTCCATTGATAATATCACTTTGCAGTGGAGGAATATGTATTAAAGATCTAAGTATAGCACTTAGGTTATGTCTACATAGGACAGTGCCCTGCCGTTCAGAGTCTGAAGCTAGCTCTGATCTGCAAATAAGCTATGGTTGGTATTGGAAGTGGTATAGTAATATTAGCATAGCATTCCACCTGAGCTAATATAGCCTACTGAGAAAGGTATAAATAGTAATATACCCTGCAAAGAAACAGGATAGGTTAACCAGGACACAACACCCTGCTAATATGGATATACTGCTTCTAGAACTGAAGGTGGCTTGTTTGTCTCTACATGGCATGGCCTCGAGCAAGTAAGTTAATGTTGTGTCTGTTTGCTCATCCATAAAATATTTTCTGGATGCGCATCAAACTTGCCAGGAGTGACAGTTTAATATTTAAAAGCACTTTCAGGTTTAAGAAATTTATGCAGATAGCTAATAAATACTATTATTAGATTATGTTCTTTACCTGACTGGTCATAGATATCAACATGTGGCACGTTCTCTCTTCACATCCTGGATTCCAGTAGATCCCCTTTGTTTTCATCTCCAGAGGGAGTAGGTACCCTCTGTTGTTGGATCATGTCACAAATATATTGAAGTGCTGCCATTATTGTTAGTTTATCAGCATTTCCATTTATAAAAAAACCCTCTTATTCAGGGGTTTATAACTCCAGCATTGAACTGTGCTTCAGGGTGTATTTTGACTTTTTTTTCTTGTTTTGTTTGAAATCTTTCACTCTTTCTGTTAAACTGGACATTAGAAACATTAGTTATAGGCATTCTACTTATTTAGATTATAGCACCACAGTAGGCATTTCCTAGTTGTTAGAGCATGTGTCTGGGGACAGGAATCTTGAGTTCTTTTCCTGACTCTGCCATTGACTTGGTGCATGACCAACGAGCAAATGACTTAACTCTTTGTGCTCACTTCCCTATCTTCATACTGGGAAGATGACACTTTCCTACCTCACAGGAGTCTTGTGAGGCTTAATTAATTAGAGCTTTTAAGAGCACTCTGAGATTCTCAGATGAAAAGTGCTGAAGTGTGAAGTAGTTGTAAGAAGCAGACATTTTAAATGGAAAATCAGAGACTGTGCCTGTTTTTCCATTCCCGTGGCTCTGTCACCCCAATTAATGGGTTACCAACTTGTAGACTTGTAAACTACAAGGCAACCAATACATAATTTGAGTTTTAGCAACTTTAGATCACTTAATAGCCCACCTTCCTTGTGCAGTCAAACCTCTATTGTACTTGGCAGGCCTGCTGTTGCAGCTTTTGCACAAGTAGTTTGTATTCTCTGAATTCCACAGTTTCAGAAGAATCTTCCCTGCTAAAGACAGTTCAGGAGTCTGCAAGTAAGACTGAACTGTCTAGTTTCCACATACAGTTTTTCTACTTTATGTTGATGTGGTTATTATATCTGGTAGTGGAGTGGGGTGTTCAGGTCATTCTGATCTGCGTTAGCAGATAGCTTCTCTGGCAAGTGATTTTAGATGTTCACAGGAAGTTTTCCTTGTGGCTCAAACAAACTCCACATGAAGAGCAGTGTTTCAATTGTATTACATTAAGCTGTGGAACACTGGAAAATTCTGCTGGCAAAAGCCAGGGGCATGGATAAGGTACCCCTTAGGCAAACAGCCTTCTTAGTGCAGATGTGGAAGGGTGCTTTTTTGAGTTTTTGCCTCTAAGAATTTCTGTTGTTGGTTTAGCATGGCCCATTATCTAGGCTTCTTTGTGGTAGACCAGAGATGTTTCTCTTCGTTCAGCGTATTTCTCTGGCTGGACTCTATGCTCAGGGAACAGTTTTTGATAGAGGCTAAATTTGAAATGATCTTTCTCCTTATACTTTCAGGTTGAAGTCTTGGCCTCGGAGGATGCTACATTTGGACACAAGGTGTGTAGTTTGATGTAGTTTTGTTATCTAGGTTCTGCCAATTCAGAAACTTTCTCTTAGTCATGAGGTTGGAACATGGGGTTGTTTAGTGTTATTTCCTTTCATCTAGTTAAGCAAGTCTTGGTTGGCATAGCCAAGAAAGAAAAGCAGAATGCTGGTGTTCTGCATTTAAAATTGGAATTGCCTGAGCATTGGATTTGTTCATGTCCCACACGTTTATTTAAAAATCTTAACATTTAGTACTGGTGGCCATTGTCTGACTGTCAGTCTGTTGTTCGCTTTGTTCAACCCCTTATTCATAATACACTCAAAGAAAGAAGCAATACAAACAGTAAGTGGCTGCATCACTCTGCGTTCAATTCTAAGTGTATGTGTGACAAACTGGATATGCATTTCAGAGACCACTTTAGGCCTACTTTACAAAATGGTTGGGGTGCTTCATAGGACTTATTTGTCTGTCTTTGGAGGCAGTGGCTGAAGCACCTTATGGTGTTGATCACGGTTCTTTATAGAACACTAGTATCAGATGATTTTAGACGAGGCAGATTGTGTGTAGGCTATAGCCAGCTAACTGAGAAGAATGAATATGGGAGGGGGAAGGGACTGTAGGAATAGTCAACTAAATCATGACAATGAAGTGTTCCCCTGCTGCTGAAGACCCACATGCTGTGATACCACTATAGGTGAGAAACCAGCAGTAATGTTACTACCAAGGTGAAACAATCAAGAAAAGATTAAATAACTTCAAGTTTATAAAAAATTTCTTGAACAAAATTACCCAAGGAAAAAAATAGAAACACTTTCATAAATATTTAGGTATTCTTATACTGTGACTTACAATTGGGCTCTCATTGTGCATTTTTTGTGTTGTGATATCTGATAAAATGATTTAAATAAATTATTAAAAAATAAATAGAGCTACTCTAGTATTACTTGAAGTATTTAACATATGGTAGTCTGCAGCATTTTCCATTTTTTATTTAATACCCAGCATGCATATATTGAATATTTAATAAACCTGGAGGGTCAGCTCTTGTGAACTCATCTCCATAATCCTTCATACTAGCTGGGTAAACAGAAATATTACTGAAGATTGTTGTAGCCAATAGCTCTCAGTCTAAACCACAGGAGAAAAAACTGTGCTATTGTTTTATGTCTAAACTTGCAAGTTTGTCTACAAATCAAGTTAATGTAGAGTAGAGTTTGAAGCTCCTTTTTCCACCAAAAATTTTAATCACTTTTCTGTTGCAAAACTATTGATTTTAAAATTCTGATTCCATAAAAATGTCACCCCTAATGTTGTCTACTAGAGACCAAAGTGATTTTTTCCCCTTTAAGTTTCTATACTAGAACCAAGAGGCTTTTATCTTCTCCTAAAAAGTAGCTTTACTACTGAAATGTCTTTACCTAAAAAAGGAGTATCTTGGACTATTCAACTGCCAAAACAGAGTCAAACAAAACCAAAATTAAATAGTTTAAGTCAAGTTTAGCATGCTTAAAGTTCGACTGACTTACTTAATGTGCTTCTTGTACCTATATTGAAAGTCTGTTAAACCATTTTCTCCTTGCTTAATAAAATGCTTCTTCTTTCAAGGCTCTCAGTGAAAAAAATATCAAGGGCCCTTTATAGAAGAGCAATACTATAAAAACAAAATAAGCTTTTATGCCGCTGTGAATGGGAATCGACAGAAATGTTATAAAGAAATCTGATTTGTATTTCAAGATTCCTACATATAATTATAAATACAGAATAAAAGTTAAATTGTGAACAAAAGCTTGTGTTAATGTGAGAAATCATAGAAAAAAATAAATCAAAAGCCTTAAAACCAGAGATAGTACAGTAGTAGTAGTTGTTCCGTAGCCTAGGTTGTTTTCTAGTCCAAATGTCCTTGTAAATTTAAATTGGTCTGAAAGCCAGGTTTTTCAGTTGTAGATGTACTTGTTTTTTTTTCTGCACACACTTGGAGCACCAAAAGACCTTCAGATGCAGAAACACAAATAAATGTGAATGCATGGTTGGTGTATTTTTGTATGTTTGAGTACGTTGCACTTGACTTCGAAATTTTGTCTCCTCTTACAATTACTGTAAGGCCTTTTAGGTGAATTTCTTTCAGATTTAAAAAATAATGGTATTTAAAAAAGGAAGAAAAAAAGAAAAAACTAATTTGCCAAAAGGCCCAATTCATAGTTTCTATTCTGTTTCAGAAACACATAAAATGAACGTTGGTTAAAAATACTGTTTTTCACAACAGTTATGGTTTGTTGGCTGTGAATCTGAGGGCATTTTGAATTAGTGATTTTTTTTTTTCCTTAGTAAACCATAAATGTTTTTGCATTGCGATGATAATGTTAGGCATATGTAGAAATTTATGTGGTAAAAATCTATTTCTGGTGTAAAATTTGTACGTAGTTTTGGACAAAAATAGGTGGTAGACTTAGTTTTCCAAAAGAAAAAAAAAAGCTTTTAATTTTTTTTCTATTTGGTCCAAACTAATTGCAAATTCCAGGAGGGTCAGAAGAGTCTTTAGCTTGACTGTTCCATTTTCTCTTCCAGTTTATTGTTCTGAACTCTCCCCTTTTAGGATTGAGAGTTTTCTCACTAAGTAAAATAGATAAAATTATCATTTTCTTTGAATTTTCCATTATTTTCCAGGATATTATGGTTGTAATGTGCTGGTTTTTAAATCCGTGTTCATAGGGAGCTGGAGTTGTGAGTACAGGATGGATCTGGAATGCTGGCCAGTGAAGTTTTTGAAAATTGTTGAATTTTATTCTTCTCTTATAAGAAATAACTAGGTTTTGCAGTAGCTAAACAAATGCATATATTGAACTAAGTAGGAAATCTTCATTGTACCTTTATTTCTTTTTGTCTTCCTAGTATTACACACCTAGACTTTTTGACAGCCCATTAAGACTCAATCGTGTTTAAAAAAAACCAAATTATTGAATTTTGTTAGTCAGCATAAGAAGAATATGCTACAGTGATAGTTGCCCAGTCACCATAGGGGAAGAACATATGCCTGGGCAGTTATCATGGAGCAGGTGACACAGTGAGACTCCACCCCCTATAATTTGCTCTAATCTGTTTGCTTGACCATGCCCTTCATCTTAAGAAACATAACTTTGATAATGTGCTTATTAAACCTTTCCTCTGAGTGACTAAGAGAAAAATAAAAGCAATCAGCTATGTCATAGTTTTGTAGAATGGAGGAAGCAAGTGATTGTGATGTAGGGACAGGTTCTAAGCTTGTTTGTTTGAGTGGTGTATGCCTTCGGTTAGCTTTTTCTGTCTGAGATAAGTTTTTTATAACATTAGTGTTTCAATATTTAGAATGAGCTCTGTGAGGATAGTCATGTGATAGGAGGAAGTGTGGAAACTATTGGTCCAGATAGGATGGATGACTGTTCTATAGGTATTTGGGACATTCCAATTCTGTAGAATCTAAGCTTTCATTTTATAAAAAGCAAGTTTTAGAGGCGCACCAATACATTGGTCTGATAGCAGATCAGTACTGATATAATGAAAATTGGTTGCATTGGAAATTGGCCGGAATTTGCCGATAATTTGGCCAGTAAATGCCTGACTCTGCGCACTGCTGCAGCACAGCATGCAGGCAGCGAGGAGCAGAGACGACCTGCGTGCAGCTAAGTCTGGTGTAGTGGAAGGTGAAGGAAGGGGGCAGATCAACAACCCCCGTGGTGAGGGAAGGGAGGGGACAGGGACAGGTGCTGCCCAGCAGAGAGGGAGTGGCTCCCACCATTGTGCACAGCCCAGGAGGGCATGAGGGGGACGTGTGCCCACAAATATGCACACGGCAGCCAGGCTGCAGCTGCGGGCTGAGCCAGCTCTGCGCTGGGAAGGGAGCTACTGGGAGGGCTGCAGCTGCCCCAGATTTCACTGTAGCCCCCTGCACCTGTAATGCTACACCTAGCACTGCCACCCACCTCACACAGCTACCTTCCCTCCAATGAGCTGCAGCTCCATCCCACGCCATGCCCTACCTTGGCTGGGCAGCAGCTCCCCTGCCCCCTCCTTCACCACTGTGGGCAGTGATCTGCTCCCCCCCATGCCCCTTCCCTCCCCTCTCCCCTTCCACTACAACAGACTTAACCAGCTGCACGCAGCTGTATCAGAAATCAGATCAATATTAGCCAATATATCCCCTTAAATATCAGCTATCGGTATCGGCCCCCAAAATTTCTATCAGTGTACCCCTAGTAAGTTTCTAACCTTTATGGTTGCCAGAAAAAATCTTTTTAACATGATGTGAGGGCAAACAGGCACAGTGAATATACCTGAGTCTTCAGTTATTTGAAATTAGCATCTCTTGCAAACTCTCCAAGTGCTATTAATTCATTAAAGCCTAACGGTGAAGCCTTAAATATCAGCAATAACAATTTAGTTTCTTTTGATTGTACCTTATGGGATGCAGATGCACATTTTAGCAGGTGGCAATAAGGCCTACATGAAATAGAATTGTGAGTTGTTGCTAGAAAAGAAAGGAAAACTAAAAACAGGGAGGAGGAATAGACAAAGAAAGAAGAATGGAAAGGAATAAAAGGCAGCAGTAGTAGTGGTGTGATTTTTTTCCAGTCCTTAGAAATGTAGATGCTCAGGACATCCATATCCCCTAGGTAGCTTTGAAATTGTCAGCCTAGAATTTTGGTTGCTACATTACTAAAGAGTTTGTTCCTGCCCATGGAATTAATTTGACACTGCTGTTTTAGAAGACCCTGTTACAAATCACATGACTGGATTCTGGGGATTCTTGAGGATGGAGTCTGAACAAGTCATCTGTTTGGCAAAACTTTCCCTGAAAGGGATTGATCCATGACAGACCCTACCTTCACCCTCTTTACTGTTGCCCTCTTCATTCCCTCACTCTCCCCCCAGCCCTTTACTCCCAACATCTACCTCTGACCCCAATAATCTAGTGCAAAAGAAGATGTATTCAGTTGAAGTGGGTGAGGTCACCTTATCCACATGTCTGACCTGTATATAGACCTACGAAGTGCCATAAGCACTATTTGTAGACAGCCGCACAGCTCGCCTACTATACCTAATGCTGAGATGCACTGATCCCTGCGTAATGCAGCATTTATATAAATAAGTTTGTTAATGGCAGTCCAGCAGCTACATGTCAAGAGGCACACAACTTTGTGCAATAGGAAAAGAGATGCTTATGCTCCCTCAGCAGGGGAGCTCCATCAAGATCTGGGGGTCTCTAATTTGATTGTGAGCTGTAATCCTGCCATTGTGTATACGTTTAAGCTGTGTTGTGATGTAATTGGCTTAATCATTACTATTATGTTGCTGTGCATGAAGTTAAGTTAGGATTGTAATTTGACATATGAAATAAATGGAAACTGGATTAGTGATTTGCAGGTGTTATTTTTTTTTGAAAAAAAGGAAGGAAGCTTTTCATATTCTGTAAATGGAATGTTTGCTGATGTTCAAAGCAAAATTATCTACACAACTGCATCTCGTGTGGCCTTGAATGCAGAGCTAGCTCAACCTTTTCAGCTCTGGGAATGTATTGTTGGCTTTGGGGAGAATTATATTTGATTAATATGTTCCTGATTTTACATTTCCTTCATGAGGAGAAAAACATAGGAGAAGTCATTTGCCTTTGATCCAGAGTTCAACAGAGTGAATACACAGTTTTGTTAAAGAGATGTAAGAAGGTAGACATTTCCAATGGGTTGTGTCCGTGCAGCACAGCTGTAGGCACTGATCATGGATCCATCATTCTTACGGTTTAGTGACACAGCATAAACCAGTGCCCCTTCTTCATAATTTAGTAACTGTCGGTGTTGTTAAGAGCTGCTATTCATAACTCTTTACATATCCTGTTGGCATGCAGTTTTTAATACTTTCATTCTATGACATGATATTCAGTTTTACAAGAGCCAAGTGAAATGTGTGTATTGACTAACCTGCTAGACCTTTGCACTGGGGATCAGCATTTTTTTCAGTATGCTATTTTTACTTCAGTTTACATAGTCTCACTCTCCTTCCATCAGGCAAAGTGCTGGTTTAATGCAATAGCTCAGAATACCACAATACATTTTCTATAGCACATTTGCTCTCACAGTCTCAGATACTATGAGTTCAAGTCCCAAGGAAGAATTTAGATGCACAGGGAATCTGTGTTTTAGATTCCCAGTCTGCTTTGTGAGGCTCAAAAGAATATAATTTCAGTATTCAGTATTCAGATGTGATTTAAAATTGCTGTGAATGAAGATCTAGTAAGATACTTGTTCTAGTAACATTTGTAATATAGAAGTCTGTAGATGAGATGGATCAGAGATGACATTTGAGAAAATAATAAATGTGTTATCAAGAGCTTTTCTATTTAACAAATATTAAAATTTGTAGTTGGGTTTATGGGCACACAGAGGTAATTATTGGAAAGAAGGAGAAAAGGAGCACAGTACATGAAGAAGGAAAAGTAGCTATTAAGAATTGTTTCCATTTTTAATGTGTGCCTTTCTTTTGTTGAAGGCTTTAAACAGCCTCTGCTTCTGCCATCTGCTGGTTACTAGTAACACTAGCATGTTGAAAGACCAATAAAATTGTCTTAAGATCCAGTTTAATTCTTTCTGTAGGAGGATGTTTTCAAGTACTTAAATTTAGCTCTGTCTTTGGGGTTCACGACAGTATGTGCACAGATGTATTTAGTGTATAGAAAACATGAATAAATATGTTTTCACTTGCATTTGTTTTGTAGGAGTTTGGGCTTGAGAGGGTGTTATTTGAAATGACCTTGTGGATTCAGTCGAATTTTGACTGGGTAGATGTTTGACATTACTCTTCATTGACTTCTATGGAGTTGCACTAGTCTGAATGGGAGCAAATTTTGGATTGTATTGGTTTGGGGTTTTATTTTTAATTAGTCATTTTATCTACTCAAATGTGAGAGCCACAGAAGTTTCTAGGTAGATATATTTTCTGTGTGCTTGTAATAAATGCATTATGAAGTCTTTGGTACCAAAGTAAGATTGGTTGCTTTGACCTTGGGGGCATACCTATAAATATCCTTCTTTTAAAAACAGCAGTTCAAAACATTTCCTAAAATAATACTCATAGCATGTTATATTTTCATACCATTGTCCAAATCTTCGCAACATCTTGTCCTGTTAAGAATTAATTATCATCTCCACTTTACTGAGGGAAAAACTAAGGGACATAAATTACGGTCTAAAGTCTCAAAAGTCTGCATGGATAAAAATGGCAGTTTGAGTGGTGACACAGCCTCTTTTCCCTTTTAAACGCGTTAATCTTTTGGTTTGGTGTTCTAGTATCGTATAATTCCCTGAGTTTTGTGGATGATGCATGGGAATTGGGTGTGTGGAATAGGATGATGGTACTCTTACAACATTTCCAGTAGTGATCAGAGGCCCCAAAAGGTTTGCTGCCTTTCCCACACTATTTAGGGTAGACCAAGAGCACGTGAAGCAGCATGTGTGGTCTCATTTTAGACTTCTCCCCAATCTAATTTCCCCAAACAACCACTCAGGACAAAGTGTAATTGAAAACAAGTGCACAACTTAAAGACAGTTTTTAGTTGAGATTATTATTCCCCAAACTTGCATCAATATAAAAATCATAGAAAAGTAGGGCTGGAAAGGGACCTCAGGAGGTCATCTAGTCTAACTCCCTCCTCAGGGCAGGATCACTCCTGTCTAAACCATCCTTGATGAATGTTAGTCTAATCTGCTCTTAAAAACTTCAAAGGATGGAGATTCCACAAGCACTGTAGGTAGTCTATTCCAGTGCTTAACCACCCGCGTTGTGAAAAAGTTCTTCCTAACATCCAACTTAAATTTCCCTTGCCGCAGTATAAGACCGTGTCCTGTCCCCTCTAGGCAGAGAGAATAGTCTATCACGATCCTCAGTTTTAAAATAGCTAAGAAACATAGACAGATGCATGTTCATTGATTCCTCTCCACTCACAGCACAACATTAACTACAATCCATGTCCCATCATTGCTTAGTGATCATCTTATTTGTCTAGCCCTTTATCCCTTCCTCCCCTTCGCCTTCCCTTCCCCTTTCTTCACATTCTCCCCCCTCCCTCTGTCCCTGCCTCCATCAGACTATCTGCAGAGCACCTTAGGTCTCCACTGGAAGATAGTGAAAATGGACAAAATAGCTGGGCTGAATGCAGGGCCTCAGTGGCTTATCGTACCCATGGAGTTGCACCCGGGCAACTCTCACTGGTGATCATCCGGGATCCTAGTTTTCCACTCACCATGGAAAACCATAAAATCTACGTTTTTCTACGACCTACCAAAAGCATGGTGGTGTCCCACAGCAAGCGGTGCTATTTCTTCTCCCTTTTTTATATTTTTGCTGTGATTTTTGCCCCTCGGCCAATCAGCAGTGGGTGGGTGGGTGCTGCTGATTGGCTGAGAGGCAAACACCATTGCAAAAATAAATGAGAACAGAAATGGTGCCACTTGCTGCGGGACGCTGCCATTCTTTCAGTAAGTCCTTGAAAAACAGATTTTTGTGAGTTTTAAACAGAATTTCTGCTTTTTTTCCTGCATGGAAAACTAGGGTCCCTGCTAATCATGAAGGGGAAAAGAAAAAACAAATCTATAAGTATCAGATGGTCATGCTTAGGATGAGAAAAACAAAATACTATTAACAGGTGTCAGTACAGACTATACAAGCAGCGTAGTAATCACTGGCTCTTCCCCTCCCATTTTCTGCAGCCAAAAGTTGATGGTATTCAGCATTGTAGCCCCCTGATTAGTAGGCCCAAAGATGCTTATCTTGGAGTTTAGGGGAAACTGTTGATTTACTACTGTGATGATGTCCTGTGTGGGATTGCAGCAACACAAAGCAGACCATCTCTCATGATACTTGACATCTTAATTTCCTTTGTCCTGAGAGACTCCTTACTAGAAGCCAAATAACGGGTGTTTCAAATGTGTAATAGTCTTCATCTTCTCTGTGAAATCTGAGATCCTTTGTCTTGCAGTCCTTACACAGACAACGCAGCAGACGTGTATGTTACCATGAGTTTTGAAAATCCCACAGAAACCTCTGGGGACAAAGATGACCAAATTATACTTATAATATTGTAAAAATGATCTCAAAATTATTTGTTCACTGTCAGGCAGATAATGAATAGCAATGAATAACATGTGCAGTGAAGTAAGATGAAAGTTCATGCCTCTGAATGAGTTAGTCTGTAAGATGCCACCTTTCCATGCCTTCTGTCTAACTTCAGACTAATGAGGCTGCTACCTCAACTTCCAGCATTCTGTTTAATTCCCCAAACTGTGCTGTGTTGGGGTGGTGGTGGGGAGATTAGGGTTACAAACAGGAATATAAAAATTACCAAACTCCACCTCGGATACTGTACAGTTTGTTTGTTTGTTTCTTTATACTGTTAATGAGAGACAGCACCAAACTTTGCTCTCTGGTTCATGTTTACAACTCCCACAGTCTTTAATGAGCGTTATATGAGAATATCTTGGTAGAAACTTAGGGAATAAAACACCTATTTTATGTTTAGTTCAAAACAGCTGTTTAGAGATTGTTAATAAATAGCAGCTGGTAAATATATTTAGCATTTTTGGTTGCTGTTTTATAACTGTGCTACTGAATTTTTGGTGCTGTGACAGTTGCCAGGTGACTAGCACTAGATATTGTAGTTTTTTATCCACAGTATAGTAATATCACAGGAAACAGTAGTTTGCTGGTGTGCCTCATTCCTGATTTGAAGAGGCTGTCTCTAGTGTAAAAAGGAGTTTAGCCTTCAGACTCGGCTGAGACATCAGGAAGGCATAAAGGTTTGATATTCTTTTAGCATGGGCACATTTGTCCCCTGTGCAGGCACCATTTCATATAAACCTTCACAGTCCAGCTACAAAAACAATACTTAGTCTGTGTGGTGTTGTCATTTACCTCTGTACATCATTTTTTGTTTGTGGCATCTTTACGTTTTTCAATCTAATGTCTCCAAACTGGTTGCTTACGTTTAGCTTATAACAGGGCCCTTGTTTCCATTTGAACTCCTGTCTGTTGATACCTAACCAGTGCAGTGTACCTGTGATACTGTGGGCCATTTACAGTCTGTGTGGCCAATTAAATTTACACTGATTCAATTTTATAGAGAACCTATTTTACTATTGGAGTATAATGTCTGCTTTTTAAATACCAGTAATTTTTAAATAACTGTTGGAGCATGTGGTTTTAGTGCTTAGGGGTGAGGAGAAAAAAAACAGTATTTGCAAAGTAGGCTACTTCGTATTCTGTTCTTTCTTAGCTGGGGGTAGAGCAGGTTAGACAAGTTACTTGTTTCGTTCTGTAAATTGTATTGGATTGCATAACTGGTGTGTGATGACAACTGCTCCCTGAAGCAGCAAACCTCATCTTGTTGCAGGAATGAATTTATTATTAACACTGTAACTTAAAAATATTTCATGCTCCCCATCCCAACTCAAGTTATTTGTTTGTTTTGCTTTAAAAAAAAAACAAAACCTCAAAACCCAACATGTGGACAAAAAAAATGTGCTCATTGGCTGTTCACAGCCATTGCAGGATGAGCTAGTAAAAATGGAGTCATAAGCTCAAAATTTTTAGGACTTGCAAAGACAGTTGTGAAAAATATTTTTTTAAATGAACAAAAATTATTTAGGATTTTTAGCTAGCCTTTTTTTGAGACGTGCGTCAGGTGTGCAGTGTCTTAGCACTGTGATAGCAGCAAATCTTTTTTTTGCTACTGCAAACATGCCACTGTGGTTTTCAAAGAGGAAGAAATAAATAACATATTGTTTAATATTCAAATTTGTTTTTATTGCAAGAAAATCATGCAACTCCACAACCTTGCTTACTGAATTGTTCACTCAGTATGAAGTTCTTCTTGTAAGACAAAAGTTTGTACTGAATTGGGATTCTGATAGAGATTTTTATTGAGGTAGAATTACACTGAAATGTTCTGAGCAAGATCAGTTCCATAGAATCATAAATTAGTTTTCTTTATGGCCAGTTAATTATATATGATTGGACTAAAAAAACTAAAATGTTTTATTTTGGTGCCTCTTGTCTTCTAAAAAGGTAATGAAAAGAGCACATAGTTTTGATCTAATTGTTTGTATTGTTTTGTTAGTTAAAACAATCCTCTTGTAAGTTTGACTGTTGGACTG
Source organism: Crocodylus siamensis (assembly GCF_052110815.1). NCBI lineage: Eukaryota > Metazoa > Chordata > Crocodylia > Crocodylidae > Crocodylus > Crocodylus siamensis. The sequence goes on from NC_143395.1 coordinate 123,840,274, forward strand.
TGAATTGCATGGTTTTGTTGTGATATTAGTGGAAGAAAAAAACTGGAAGTTTAGAGGCTATGCTAGTAAAAAAAAACTGCCAAAAGTGGAATTTGAAAAACAACAATTAGTATTGCACAGATAGGTAGGTGGAGATGTTTTGTGTGTGTCTGTCTTTTTCCATTCTGCCAGACAAATTTTTGTATCAAGATCTATTTGAATCTCTACAAGCCCTTTGTGCAACTCACTTATAGGCATGTCCTGGTGTCATGGCAGTTGTACCAGTTACATTATAAATAATGTAATCTATAATCAAAAATGGCTTTACATCATTCATTCTTGTGTGAAGTCTGTGTATTGATATAGTGATATATACTTTAGAAACCCCTGTAAAAGAGAGAGAGTTACAATATTTATATCTATTTTTTTAATTGTGCTTGGAGAAATTTTCCAGCTTGCTTTTTTTTGCCAAAAATGAAGGTAAACCAGTGCTCCTAGAGCGAACTTCAGCCAAATATGTTAGGTTCAAAATAATATAAACTGCATGCTTCTATGAAGAAGTTTTACAGTACTGAATGCATCAATAATTATGTGAGCAAAGCCACTGCCCTGAAAAAAAAAAAAAAACTTAAGCAGCAAAACAAGGGGTTACTTCACTTAAAGTTTTCTTTATAAGTATCTCTTTTTTTATTGTTGGTCCCACAGGAAGGGGTATGGAAGGAGGGGTTGGAATGCATGCTGGGACTGGGGAGTCCTTCTATGGACTGGGGCATGATGGAGAAAGGTGTGAAGACAAACAAGAGGAGGCAATTAAGAAGAAATTGCAACTCTCACCATAGGCAGAGCTAAGGGTTGAATGATACCAGAAGATCCTGCAGCTAGCTTTGATAGGGTGGTGCAGGGGTCTTGAAGGTGAGAACTCAATGTTTAAACTTGATACAGTGGGCAAGGGGAAACCAGATGAGCATATTAAAAATGCAAACTGTGACCTAGATACTGTACTGAGTGGCATAGGGTAACTAGAGAAAATAGTGAGCTTGTTCTAAAGCTACAGAGAAAATTTAGATTCACCTGCAATTCCACTTTTAACCCTCCTATCTATTGTACTAGGTTAGTTAAGAAAAATCACTCACTACATAGTGACTCATAAGCGTTTAGAGCCTTTCCATGTTCATGTGAAAATTGATATACAATCAATAGACATACAATTTGTATTAAAAATACACACTAAAATTCCTTCTGGGAAATGTATGCACAGCAGTCGCATGTAAGTTTGTTCTTTTCTACCCAAAATATGCAAAAGGATGGGCACAGGACTGTGAGATGCAAGACAGATTATATTACTTTAGAGGCTAAAATTACTGAGGCCAGATTTTGAGGTCTGTACTCATTTTCCATAGTGACATGATATGGATTAAAGTGAAACTGGTGTGAGAGAGGCTGGTAGAATCTGTCCCTTCATTAATATGAGTGTGTTTTTCATTTCATGTTCACATTAGAGGGTTATTTTGAAAGATGTCAAAAGAACCAAAAATGTAAAAACTGTATTATTTTGTAGATACGTACTACTGAAATATCTTTCAGCTGATGTTTTGAATTCAATGGAAAGTAATTCACCTCAGTGCTGAGACTGCATACGCCAGTTCCAGCTTGGCATAAATGTTTAAACCTCTTATAAACTCCTAAAAATAGGAGTTTATAAAGGAAATGCTGACCTTCCCCTCCCTCTCCTCCCCACCTTCTTCAACCTCTACTAGAATTGTGTGAATGCGCTTCTATGATATAATACTGTGTATAGTTTGATAGGTGTAAGGAGCTGGTTGGTTTAGGATAGATTTTTTTTCTAAGGCTTTAAGTTATAACATGGTTTTTTCAGTTGGTACGATAATAATAAAAAGGCTTGCATGTACCTGTGATGTATTTGATTCTTCCCTGCAGTGACTCATTGTGGATCTCTCTCACAGCTAAGTGCTTGTTCCTTGTGATCAGAGGAAAATGTGTACACCTTCTGCTTCGTGCCTATTAAATTCAAGTTGCTACTGTAGGCAGTGTTACACAGCTGTCTTTGAATAAAAAAAACATTTAAGAACAGTAGCTGAAGTGAAAATTTAAAAAGCCACTTTGCTCCCCCATAGGCCTACGGTAGATTTTTAATATATTTCTGTTTCATGATCCCCTCCCTCCAACCCTACACATTTTCCTTCCTTCTCTTTCAAGAGTGCCCTCCTCTGGTGCCCTATTGAAGTTTGTTCACCATAATGCGAACTGCAGTTTTCCCTCCAATAGAGCCTACCTGGTGTCAACCAGTCTTTTAAACATAATTAAGCATAATGATTAGGTTAATTTATTTGGAACCCCTATTTTTTAATTCTTTCTCTATCTCTTTCTTTCTCTTACTCTTTCTCATAGGGCAGTGGTCCAGAGAACATGCCATGCGTGCCCTGAAACTGGAAAAGAGTATGTTTTTCTAGCCACAATTTAACAATCCCTTCCTTTTCAGCAAAGCACATAAGCACATGCTTAACTTTAGGTACATGATTAAATACATTTGACTTCACAGGACTTAAGCATGCACTTAAATACTTTGCTGAATTGTGGCATCTGTTCCCAAATCACCACCCTTCCATTCTTTTCTGCCTCTTTGCTCTTTTTTTCTCCTCTGCTGTGCTGCAAGTTGACTATCGCTTTGTGTCAGCAGTTTATGTTCTGCATGTTTAATGAAGGCCATGGCTCAGCTCAGCAGAGCCCTTCCCCTTACGCTAACAGAATTTTGATAAATGAGATTTCCTCAGGAGGGGACCTCAGAATGGGCATTGACGGGAAGAGGCAGGGCATGAAATCAGCAGGTGTGAGGGTGTGCAGATTGCAGCCATTTTAAAACCCATCAAAATATTGTTTTCCTCATCAAGAGGAACCAATGTTATAATGTTGAGTACATTTTAATTCTTTGTAGAAAGATACCAGATGAACTAACAAAGGAAAAATTAAATCTGCTTGGTGGTGGTTTACATCCATGTATTACTTTCTACCTACCTACTTACTTCCCTGCCAATGGCCTTATTTACCATAGACCGCTATATGAGCACCAGGTTGATGATAATTTTGGTGATATTATATAAAGAAATATGTTACTGCTTAATTCTATATCCTATGTTGATCTAAGCTGTGAGAAGTTCTGTATTTCATGCCCACTCAAATTATTGATTGCTGTAGAACGTCAGGGGGAACTACTGACGCAGATTAAAAGAAACTGCCAGATAATATGTCTAGAAACCTGCCCAGTTTGGTATATGACTGCAGTCCACTTCCCTTTTCCAACCCCTCTCTATTTTATGATACCATTTAGGCACAATTTCTGCCATCATATTTTTAGTCATCCTTCTTAATGTCTATTTAGCTTAATAACTAATCTCATATTCACACGGTAGATTGCTGTGTAATTTGAAAAATCTGTTAGCATGCTTGCATGTGTCAGTGCAGTATCAAATTGTTCAAATAACATAAAACTGTACATTGGAGATTGCCATCTGATGCAACTGATTGAAGAACAGAAAAGGATAATGCAGACCTAGAATTGCACGAGTCTTATTTCTTTATTTAACATTTCCTAAAAAGTTCCTGCAGCTGTAGATGATTAAACATTAGTCCCCTTTTACTGAAGATGTGAGAAAAGGGGCAGTTGGCATGGTTATGAATATTAATAAATAACAATTAATACATTACCAACTCCCCAGTATTTTTAGAGATTAATTTTAACCATTTTCTTTTGGCTAATATAAAAATATGTGAAGATTTTTTACAGATACTGTTTTAGTAATGAAGTTTGTCTTGTAATGTTTTACTAAAGCTTTATGTTAAGGCTGTGTATTAAACCTACTCAATGCATAAAGTTTTTTTTAGATGTTTTATTATTAGATATATTGGTCCGTATTGGATTGGCACCGATAAGAGAAAAATTGACATCAGCAATCAGCTTTTTTTGGCCAGTGTAGCTGATAATGTCACCAATAAATGCCGTATGCGCAGCCACAGCGTGCACACACCAAGGAATGCAGCCTGGCAGCTTGAAAACCAGCATCTAGCCAGTAAGTCTGGGAGGGAGAAGGAGTGTGGAGAAGGGAAGGGGCATGGGAGGGCAGATCAAGACCCCCCACAGTGAGGGAGCTCCCCAGCCAGGGCAGGGCGGGGCACAGGACAGCTGTGGGCAGCTCGTGCAGGGGGGGAGCTCCCCACTGCTGTACACACCCCAGGGGAGGCATGGGGGGGTATGTGCCCCCTGGGTTTGTACGCAGGTTGAGGGTGGGCTGCCCACTGTGGGCTCAGGGCCAGGGGTAGCACCAGTCTCTTCCAGGTTGGGGGGCTTAGGCAAGGGTGGTGCTGGGAAGGGTGGCTAAAGGGTGGGCTACAGCCACCCCAAAATTCTCTGTAGTCACCCCTTCCAGCACTGCTGCCACCTTCCATACCCTCACCAACCCCAAACGCAGCCCTGGCCCAGCCATCCTGCCCCCCTCCCCACCCGGAGGAGGCTGGCACAGCCCCTGGCCCTGAGTTTGCAGTGGCCAGCCTGCCCTCACCCTGTGCAGAAATCCAGGGGGCACATGCCCCTCATGCCTCCCCCAGGGGTGCACACAGCAGTGGGGAGCTGCCCCACCCTGTGCCTCTACCCCTCTGTGTCCCCTGGACAAGCCACCTGCAGCTCTGTCCCATGCCCCACTCCGCCTGGGCAGCAGCTATCCAGGCAGCAGTGCCACTCCCTCACCATGGGCGCCTTGATCTGCCCCCCTTATGCCCTTTCCCCTTCCACAGACTTACCAGTGGGACGCTGCTCTCCAGGCTGCTGGGCTGAATGTCAGCTATCAGATCAGTATCAGCAGATAGATTAATAATTGGCCATTGGTATCAGCCAAAAAAATATTTATCAGTGCACCCCCTGTTTATTATTTACTCCCCCTTTTCTCCCTTCTTTCTCCAATGCCATTCTGATCTGGTGTTAACTTCTTATTGTGTAAACTCTGTCATGCACAGATGTCTGTAGGAGTATGTAAACTAAAAACACATGCTGTCCATCAGGGGTGTCAAACTCACCTGGCGCCCTGTGCTTGTTTCGGATCATGGGGTCTCTTGTTGGCTGGATATGGTCCGCAGCACAGGGTAGTAGCTGCAGCCATTGCAGTGGCAGTGGCAACAACTACAGCCACTATGGTGGTGGTGGGGCAAGCAGTCACATGCCAGGCTTTCACTTGGTGTGGCAGAGGCACTGCAAGTAGCAGTGAACCAGGAGGCTGCAGGCTGCAGGGCAACCAAGAGCTGTTTTGCACAACCCATACTTACCCATCTGCCACTGAGGGCCATGTTCACCAGAGCCCCGGGGCTCCAGATTATGCAGCAAGCTATATCCCCTGTGGGCCATGCCTCCAACTTTCATTAGCCACACAGGTCAGATGAAGCAACTTCTCAGGCCAGATCTAGTCTGTGGGCCATATGTTTGACACCCATGCTGTAGGTGAATTTAAATCACCTCTACACATTTTCTCTCTCAAATTTTTGGAAACTGTTTCTCCTTATTTATTAAAATTCCGTCAGTAATACAGAATTACTTGTGGGTTGGGAAATCCTTAATTAGTATGGACTTTGAGTTGCACGATCAATAGATTCTAACACAGTCCTTATCTGGACCATGTTACACACCCTGTATTTTTTGTAAGGGCTTAGGCAAATGTTATTTTTTGTAGTGCAGCAAAATACAAAATAGAGTGTTATAGACTGGCACACATGCGGAGTCCCCAGGCTGGAGTGCAGGGAAGTTGCCATAAAGGCAAACTCTCCAGCCCGGGGGCTATAGGGGCCTGGTCTTTAGGTGCCTTCCCTCTTTCCCTCCCCTCACTCCTCCCTTATGGCAGACAGGCTGTGTCAAGCTGGTGCCACAGTGAAGACAGCTGCAGGAGTGAGACTCCCTGCCCCTTCCCCTCGCTACTCCCAGGAGCAAGAGTGCATATTCTCTTCCCCTCCCCATTGTGAGCAAACCAGGACTGCGCTTGCAGCCATTGCTGCTGCCCTAGAATTGGTCCTGTTTCCAGGGCAGTAACCAAGGCTATCAAGCAGAACCCACAGTGGCAGGCTTGTAGGAGGAGGCATGTTTTGTGCACCCTCATCTTCATGGGAGAACTATCTGTTCCTTCAGGGGCAGTGGCAACAAGAGTTGCTACAGCCCCATGAAAAGAATAGCTCCCATGGAGCCGGTGGCAGCTCTGGTAGCTACTGTGTACCTTACAGAGACAGGGACCAATGTTGTTTCTAAAGGTGCACCAAAACCTCGTTCCCATATCAGATCGGCACCAATATAAGGAAAATTGACTGCGTCGGCCGTTGGCTTTTTTTGGCGTATGTGGCTGATGATGTTGCTGATAAATCCCCCGTGCATGCGTGCAGCTTCAGTGCAGCACACAGGTGGCCAGGAGCACAGTCCCACAGCATGGAAAGTAGCAGGGTCTGGCTGGTAAGTCTGTTGTAAGGGAAGGGGCTTGGGAGGGAGTGGGGCTGGGGAAGGGGCAGGCACTGCACAGCTGGGGCAGAATGTGGGACAGAGCCACGAACAGTTTGTCCAGAGGGCATGTAGGGGGGCGGCTTTCTCCTCTACATGCACCCCAGGAGGTCATGGGGGTGTGTGCCCCTGGATCTGCCCTCAGGGTGAGGGCAGGCTGCTCCTGGGGCAAGGGGCGGCGCTTGGCTCTTCCCAGTGGGGGCCAGGGCTGGGCTGCGCTTGGGGTGGGCAGTGGTGGCACAGAGAGGGGCCTGTGACAAATTTTGGAGTGGCTGTAGCCCCCCTCCCAGAGCCAGTGTCACCTGTCCCTAGCACAGCCTGGCCCATCCCCCTGCTGGGAAGAGCACAATGGTGCCTTGGCCCCCCCATGCCCTTCCAGGGTGCACGTAGTAGTGAGAGTCACCCCCCTCCCCCGCACACAGCTCAGTTGCACGCACTGTCCTGACTGTGTACCGCTTGCCCCAGCTGTATCCCAGCCTTCACCCCAGAAGCTTCGATCTGCGCTCCATGCCTTTCCCCATGCCCCCTCCTCCCCCCCCCCCCCAACAGACTTACCAGCTGGACGCTGCTGGGCTGCATATTGGATCAGTATCGGTTGATACAGCTAACTGAAAATCGGCCATCAGTATTGGCCCAAAAAATCTCTATTGGTGCACCCTTAGTCGTTTCCATAGGTCTGTTCCAAAGGCCCTGTAGCCAGAATGCAGGCTCTTGCCCATGTTCTGATTGTGGGCAGGGCCTGAACACCAGGCTGGGGTTAGCCTCATGGATAGCAGAGCTGGAACTGTGCTGGCTGCACTGCACTGACAGGGTCCTCCTCCATGCCATCCTACCCCCCTCCCTTTGCTCTGGGTTCCCTGACGGCTCACTGCTGCATGCATGTTCAGGGAGCTCCTTCCTTCCCTACCCTTTGAATGTGTAGAGGGAGAGTATGGATTTACGGGGTTGTGGTGGACAGGAATACACATTACATTTGTTGCAGGTCCACCTTTTGGGGGCCAGATTGGCCATTTCTTTAATTGGGACAAAAGCTTCAACAAGTGACCTCAGGCTTTTTGTCACACTAAAACAGTAGATAGTGTGTGACACAAGTAAAATCTGTCTAAGCCCTCAGTGAAGTTTGTGCTCCTGGTCCCATATATAAGCCTCTGTTACTGAAGTTTTGTATGGGCAACATGAGTCTCTGCCACTCAAACCTACAGTCAGGCAGCACAGCTCCTAACCAGGATTTTGAGGTCACTGAATATTATCAGGATAAATGCAATTATTGCGCCTTGTCTTTTCAGTACTATTGTATTCAAAGCCATGGAGGTAAAAAAAAGGGGACAGAGAAACTTTGTATTGCTGCTCCACATGCTCCATTCTCATCCCCTACAGGCCAGTGGACGGTACAGATTTTTCCATGCTGTTGTGAATTTCACCATTTATGATGCAAACAGTAGTTTGCAACAAATTTGAAATAGAATCACCAGAATACAGAACAATATATATACTGAACACTGTCCACATTTTCATTGCTATATTGCATTCCATTCATTCTTAATTCCTGCGGTTCCTGTAGGGTTTTCTGTTTTTTAGCTATTTGGCCTTGGTATTTTTTTGCCTTGTACCATGCATTTAGTTCCTAATTATTTTCTTTGTTTTAAGAAGTAAGGGGGAAAATGAAAAGAAAAATTATGTTCTTTCTTATTCTGTACAACTGTTTGGTTTGTCAACTGTTTGTTCTACAGGCATTCCACAAGATTTACCCCAGGCATGTCAGCCTTTCTTGAATCCACCAGTGAATACTTGGGCTGGCATTCAAAAAAGTACTTAGGTACCCAACTCCTAAATAGGTGTTCAGTGTGTGTCTTAAATACCTTTGTCACCATAGACCCATTGGGTTTGATTCTGCCACCCTTTCCTCACAGTGAAAAATAGTTATGGGAAGAACCACTTTGAATTTAGTTGTACCATCTCATGTGAATAAGATAAACTCCATATGAGCAAGGGTGGCAGAACTGGCTGTTTAGTTGGTTGAGCATCTGCAGCACATATGTCAGTGAGTAGCAGATCATGAAATCATTAAAACTAATGGTAGAATAACATTACTGTGCTATAGAATTGATTTCAATGAGAGTGAAAGTTAGGTCCTTAGTGTACATTAAAAGAAATTCTCCAAATTCTTCCTTTGTTTAGACAGTACATAGAACAATTTGGGGAGTACTGGAAAAAATCATAAGGTATATATGTTCAGTACACAGTGGTCATACCTTTGCTTGGTTTGAAAAAGATGGTTTTGATTAAACAGGATTCCTAATCTTAAATGAGAAATATGCCCATTGTGTTTTTGAAATCCAAAGACTTGGCTGTTTTTCTATTGCATGTCTGCAGCAAAGAAAAAAAGGTAGTTGGAATTGGTTTAAATGAGCAATTGTGTGCCCCTTCCTCTGTCCCCCTATCTACCCAGATCAGAAGACTGAAGAGGTTTGCCCCAACTTTCTGGAAAAAAATCATTTTTGGGCAGAGAATGCAGATTGGTAGTCTAAAAGGTAAACTTTCCAGAAAACCAGAAGGGATTGTTAGGTTAGAAACTACTGAATTTCAACAATAGCAGTCCTTATGCAATCACTAAAGTCTACAATGTATTATTTGTCTGATTTTTTTTTTTCTATTGCAGCTGTCGTGGCAATTTTATAGCCGCTAATGTGTATTAGGTAAACATATAACATAGAAAAAAGCATTTCTGATTGAGGTTCAGTAGTTAGACTTGAGATTTGTGTGTGAATTCTGTTTTATGTTTAGAGGGCTAATGTATTCTAAACATATCCTTTCAGCCTGTTTTGGGGTAAGCCATAGTTAACTTTGACAAAATGTAAATCTGAAATAACAAACTACAGCCATAAAAGATTAATGCACCAGGGTATGATTTTTGTTAGCTACTGGGTGAAGCTTACAATTTTAAACTTTTCCAAAGGATTTATCCTAATTATATCTTCTTATTTCCTGGATTCTTTCTCCAGCTTTACTGCTGCCCCCCCCTCCTTTTGCACATTCTTTCCCCATCTCCATCAATTATATTTTATTATTTGGTTATATGGTAATTAGATGGTGTACTCAGTTCATATGGTCTGTACTCTGGGGTGTCAGCACTGACCTTGAAAACACTTATATACATGCTTATCTTACAGCACATGAGAAGCTCCATTGGTCAGTAAGATTCCTCATACACAAGGTTATGTATGTGCTTAAGTCTACATAGAATTGGAGCTTTAGGTTGTGCAACATTTGAAATGCATAACCAAAGGGGCCTTGCTGACAGGCCCTAATGGGTTGGGAGAAGGATTATGCTTTCTTCCTCTGAGCACCTTTAAGTGAGAACAGAAAGAAGCCTGTGAGATCTGGAGGTTTTCCTCCAGGCTAAAATAGTCTGTGCTTATTTTAAGCTTGTGCTGCTAGAGTACTGATCAGCAAAGGTGCCTGAGTTCAGAGTTTGCCAATTTAAAAGTAAAGGGGGCTTTTAGAATGGCATCTTCAAAGACAGGTCCTTAGCTCACTCTCCTTTTTGCAGTTCAGCAGACCATCAGGATTTGCTGACTTCAAGGTACTCTGCAGGACTCCTGTGTGTTCGCAGGCCTTCGCTAAAGTGCTGCAGCTGACAACCCAGTCCAGTCCAACATGGGCTGGGGGCTTTAGCAGCAGGGGGATTTTCCTGAGCCTCCACCAGGGTGGACAGTTGGGAACTATGCCTGCGTCACCGCTGCTTCTCCCAGCCTCCCCCCCCCATCTCCCCATTGCGGCGCAGGTGCAGCTTCCGGCTAGTGGGGAACTGACCCAGTACTGGGCAGCTGAAAGCTGTCATCACACTACCACTGCATTTGTCCCCTCCCACTTTCCCCCTACCTCCCAGGTTGCAGTGTGAGTATTGCTAATAGCTGCTTGGCCCTGGTGCAGCTTCCCATTGTATGGAAACTATGCCCACGCTGCAGCCAAGAGGGAGCAAGGGAGCGATGGAGAGAAGCAACGGTGGCCCAGATGCAGATGCCGCCCAGCCCCACTATGAATTGAGGCACAGACCAAGCCTTCCAGCTCTGTGGGTCAGATCTAGTGCTTCTGCGAGACAGATGCCTGGTGTGTGCCACATATTGCGGACCACTGGTATATGGAGTGTGGTTGGAGTTCACTGTAATAGTGATTGACTTAAATTTTGTGGGTTAGTCTTGATAAATTAGTATATATTCAAAATATACAAAGTAATAAAAATATATGCATGTGGGCTACCCACTGCAGGCTCGGGGACTATATAAGAATATATATTTTCCTAAATTAAATTTTGCAAGTCCTGACAACCTTAGTACATTCTGGGATAAAAAACCCCAGAGCGCACATAATTTGAATAAGCCACTTGACTATGTGAGCAGATCAGACATTAATCTGTAGGTTGAAATGTACATATTTGCATATATTATGGCACTTGGCTTAGAGGAAGGTGGAGGCTGGGAGAATTTCTGCCACTGAGAGCATGCAACGTGCTGGGCACAGTGAGGAGGAGTGGGAATACTTGCCAGCTGGACTAACCAGTTTGTGAGCATGTTGCCTTATTTCTCTTTTTTTCTGTCATGATGTTATCTGACACAAATATAACAAATAAATTAGTACAAAACACGCATTCAGTGCAAGATTGTAGTTAAGAATGCTAGTGTTTCAGGGTTATGGCTGCCCACCATATATTAAAATGACATTGTTCCACATGTATTAAGATTCATGCTGTGAAATGTGCATGCAAGGTTGCAGATATTATGTTGATATGAAAACCTTGCGAATTTCCTGACTTTTCTGTGTACACTGAACTGTAATGTTTTCATTAAGAAAGCTGTTTGCATAGATATGCCCTGGTTGTCCAGACTTGTGCGTGTATGTAATTATGTGATTTCACTAAGACTGTTCATATCTGTAAACTGTGCATGGCCTGAAGTAGTTGCAGAATCAAAGCCTTGTTTTCTGAGTTTTGGATCCAGTTGCAAATATGGACTGGTAAATAACAATAGTAGTAAAGTTTTAGGTGAAGTCAGGTTTCTGAATTTTCTGTCACTGTATATTGCCTAAAGCCAAATATCACTGAGCCAAGACAAAGGACATTTTAAGGTTTCAGAAGTGCCCCAGGACACACAGCACAGCTTCTGCAGAACTTTGGAGGAAATAAATTATGTAGATTATGGTATAAATACGGGTTCTAAAGAAAGCATCAACTATGGCTCAGCCAAGAAAGGAAGGTCTAGTTTTAGAATCGTTATGTGAAAAAAGTGGTAAAGGAGGCAAAAAGTGCATTTACTCTTGACTAGAATGCCCCACTTAAGATGTTAGTTTTACTTCCCATTGGGCATGTCTGCACATGCAGTTAGTGGGACTGAATATGCTCCAGCTCATTTTGATCCTGACATCACAATCTGCACGTGCATTTAAGCTCAATAATTTACTGTGCCCTAATTGCTGTTCATGTGTAGATGGTAACACTTTACTACACCGCAAATTAGTTGCTGCGCAGTAAAGTGTCTTGTCTTGATGCACCTATTTTTCCCAGACTGTGACCAGAAGTACTGATGATTGTGACTTGCCAAGCACTTTATTAGAACGATACTTAAAATGTTTTATATTTTAAAAATGTACTTTATCTTAGAACATGATGCCTATGCATATGCTTAAAAGAGTATTTTTATTTGGGAGGGGGAAACATTTCTACTTCAATAAACCACTTTTAGGAAGTACTGTTGTAAAGGGATTGTACTGTATTGTGTGTATGAGCGGTTGTACACCGACTTATATATGTTTGCACATATATATGGTTTGGAATATGGCAAGAATATGATGTTTTAAAGCAAACTAAAGATTTTTATACTACCACTCTTGTTCTGTAAAAATCAGATTGTCTCAGTAAAGGACATGTGTGATTAATGTCTGTTTCACCTCAGAGTATTATTCTGAAGCTGTGGCATGCCTTGGAATGCAGTTTCCAGATTGTCATAAATGACATTTAATAATTCCTCTGAAGAGGAGTTTGTCCTTTGGATTCAGTTATCCTGTTACCAATATTGTTTCACTCCCTTAAGATTGTTTCCATTTACAGATCAAAATATTGGGCCAAAAAGTATTGTTTTGCTTTGTTGAAGATAATATACATTAATGAATTTGCATACATTTTAAAAGCACTAGATCCCAGAGTATGTAAATTTTCTTGTTTACACATGTTTGCACATTTGTGCATGCTTGCTGTCTGTTCCTATGCACACAGAAAGAGAACAAGTGAATTTATTATGCATGCAGGTATTTCCCTATGACTAAAATGACATAATGTTCATATGGCCAAGCAATAGTAACCAGAGTAACTGAAATGTGGCATTTTTTGTCTGGTTTTTTTGGGTTTATTTGTGGGACCTCAAGGCTTTTTTCTCTAGTGTAGATAGGAAAAGATGTTATTTGTGAGAAGTTTGTCCTCATTCATTGATGGGGGTTTGCCAAAAATTTTAAAGAGTCTGATTGGTTAGTCACAGAATCAGGCAAGGGAATTTATATTCCATGCCACAGAGACCATTAATTCTTAATCTCACCAAATATTCCCCATATGAGGCTAGAAAATAACAAAAAACGTTTATTTTTTTTCTACAGGGGAGCTGGCAAATTTACAGGATTAATAATGGTGTTAGCAAATTCTGATAGAAGGAGTTGAAGTTAAATAGCTTGTTGGTTTCATTTCAGCTTAGATCAGTAGTGACGGAATGTTGCTAGTATGTTACATCGATGTTATTTATCAAGGCTTGAGGGATTTCTATTTTGAGTCATAAGAGGCACATCCAACCACTGTCATGTCAATTGGACATTTGTCATGAGAGCGTAATCATTATAAGATTCTTCGAAAAGATAAAACAAGGCATAGTACCAGATGAATATGGAAAAGAAAAGTTAAAAAAAAAAAGTTGGAATAAGAGGGAGAAAACTTTTTAATAAAAATAGCAATAAATGTATGGAGAAAAGCTTGATGAAACTGAACATGTATCCTAACACATGGTGTTTGGTAATTATAACAGTATACAGATAAGGCAACAAAACTAGTAAAAAATAACATGTACATTATATAATGAAGCCATGATAAAAATGCTGTGTTTGGAAGATTTTTAACAAAGCCTATTAAAGGGTGTTTTGTAATATGCTTAAAGAATATTCTCTGTATATAGGACTGCTGTCCCACTAGACAGCCAGGCAAATCTGTTCTGCCAGTAGTCCTTCCGTCCTAGTTGGACTTACAGGGCACCTGTATATGAGCAGGGAAGTTGCTATGATGTGCTGTAATTCCAGCATGTCAGAGCAGACTTGATTAATTGAGGCTGCTGAAGTATGGTAGTTGCTGCATTCCAGCAGCCTACTGTGTCTCATGCATCAGCATCCCCACACTTCAAAATGGTGGTGGGGTCACTTTTTCTATAGCTCATTTGAGCTGCCATTTTGAAGTTTGGGGACTTTGATACACAAGATGCTCCTGATGCTTTTATTAGAGCAGTTCTTGGAGCCGCTCTAATTAAAGAGCCCTTCACCCACTCCCGGAGCACATGTATAAACACCCGTAAGTTGTAGTTCTCCTCAAGTCCCTTGCTTCTGGCTCCTAGTGAGACTCTAAATAGTTTATGTACTCTCCCATCAAGTCCTCGATTTTTTTTTTTTTCTTTCTAATGTTAAGAGAGAATTTTCTAATGTTAACCTTTCTTTTTGTAGCTTCCTATAGACTCTCTCTAAAATTTGAACTATTCTTTAACATCAACTACTATGACGGTTTGTCTTTTTTTGGAAACCAGGTCTGGTTTACCTAATTTTGTATTGTTGCAGAGATGAGGTCAGTAATATTTTATCTTGAAATGCCACATAGTTTGTTTTGTCCCTTTATTACTGCATTTTGGATAAATGGGCACTGGATAAAATTTATCTTAGAATGCATGAAGCAGTTGCAACATGTAAGAATATTTGCTACACCCTGTTTTAAGAATTCCTTGTTAGGAGGAAGTCTACATAGAGCTTGAGGGCATTAAGATACTGCTTCTCAGTAAAACTCATCCATTGGTGCTCACAGTATCGTTACTGATTACATTTATTCTGTATTCTGAGGTGGAAGGAGATACCATTTTGAAAGCCCTCTGTCCTGCAGTCTCTTAGTTTTTCATCCTAGATATTACTGTGTTTTCTCACATATATAACACACTTTTCCTAAAAACCAGGTGCTGCAATTTTGGGTGCATATTGTAAGCAAGGAATATGGTATAAGAGCAGTTTCTGCCATTTAAGCTTCTGCTGGGTGAAAGCAAAAGCAGCTCTGTGCAGAATCCACAGGGAGCAGGCTCAGTTCCCTAGCTGCTGCTACACAGTTACTTACTACAAAGAATTATCTTTTTTTCCTTCATTCTGCCTTTGGAAAACCAGGTGCATATCTTATTCCAGGGCACGTTGTATGAGTGAAAATACAGTATTTGCTTTTCTTTTGCCTAACACTGGTGAATTCTGGGACCTTGCCTTCAGAGCTGCTTGTATTCCCACTGTAAATTGCATGTTTCCACAAGGTCCTGGATACTGTTCACAGGTAAGGTGGCACTCTTTCACAAATAGCAAGCTTTAAAGAATGGTTTTAGGTGAGCTATTTTCTTGACTTCAAGGCACCATCCATTCCCCTGAAGTATTAGGTTGTTGTAGGTGGAGGTGTGTAGGTGAATCCATTCTTTGACATTGTTCTTTGGCACTGGATTTAGTAGGACTATAATAGTTTATATTAAGGGTTTCAGCTTCTCTCAAGGCAATTCTCCACTTAAGTGGGAAAGTTCAGGTCCAGTTAATCATTCCAGATTAATCTCCATGTATAGTTGTTCACTGTGTAGGAATCATGGGTCATTGTTAAAAAGAACACATGACATTCTTCAGGTTGAACTGAGATCAGATAGACTACAAAAGGCTCTTAGGACGCTTAATTTTTTGTATATGCCCTCCCATGAGGCACTGATCAATACCAAATCATTAGTGTATTCCAGAGCAGTGAGGCTTGCAGATGGATTAATACAATAGCCTTTAAATTGTAGAGACAAGAGCAATAGATGTAGAGCCAGACTAAGTAGGAAACCAGACTTTTGGTTCTTTTGTTTAACCCTGGATTTAATATACATAAGGAAGTTAGCTCATCTCCAACTCGTTAATATAGTGCTATATTGGCATTATTAGTCTTGAACTATATTAATTATATCCTGTTTTGTAATATACCCAATGTGATCATATGACACTAAGTTAGATGTCATTGCAGTATGAATCAATGTAATTCACAATGGAGGTTTTTTGATTTTTTGTTGGTTTCGTGTTGTTTTGGGTTTTGTTTTGTTTTTTTACTTATTAGTGGTTTTTTTACAGTTGTAATTTTTTTTTTACTTTCTGGGATCACTGTAAGCAGGCTTAAAACTCCTTGGTTTGGTTTTGAGAAGACAGGCTTTTACAAAGTGAGCTGTTTTAATACATTAGAATATAACCTCAGCAGTGTAAAAGCCATAATTATGACATAAGTTTCCTAGATATTTTACATCTTCCAGATTCACTGATTTGGAAATTGCAATGGACTTGCATAGTATAACAGTGCTAGAATTGGTTTTATTCCTGTCCTTGAGGGACAAGGTATCCCCCCCAAAAAAAAGTAACTGCCAGTACCTGGTTTGTATGAAGGGAGTATAAATGAGACCAGTGAAACATTGGGTAATTGAGTAAAAACATTCAGTAAACAACTTGAACTATCTTCTCACTTTCAGAAGTCCCTTTCCCCAGAGAAATGCTTCCCCAGAACACTGGCAGGGCAGTTAGGGAAGCCTGCAGCATTCCTGCTCATGCTGTGCTGTTTCTTTCGTGCAGATAAATGAAGAATTCAAGTTTCAAGAGCTAGCAATAAATTCGCTGTCAAAAAAGCAATGTCTTGTAGACTTTATTGGTTCCTAGATCACATCTAGCTTACTGGTTTCCTCAATAGAAGTTGCTGTGACGCAATTAGCGAGGCTTACTGCAGTTTTCTGGGATTGATACAGGAGAGGAGGAGTGAAGCTAGTCTTCACAGGAGGAGAAAAAACTGCGGCCTTTTTAAAGTCTTTTTATCTCTTCAAAGCCAAGATTTAAAGCCAATTTTTTAATGGCTTTTTTTTTGTTGACTGGCTTCTCCCCAAGTCACGTCAGTTTCATTGAATCTATTGAGAGTATCGAAGTGTCTGGCATTGCAAGGGCCAGTAAGTTGGAAGCTTTAAGAGGCTTCAGCGTGTCCATATGAATTAAACAGACTAGGGAAGGGGTACCGGGAAATACTGTCCTGTTCTAAAAATACAATTAAAATATTATTCCTATAGCTGATGCACATGTAATTTTTAAACAAGAAATGAGGTAAATGTGTTAGCTCTTTTTGAAATGAGAGAGGTTGGAGAGAAATGAGAGAGTTGTTACCTTGCAAATTCTCCCTGCTTAGAGAGAGGACTACAGCAGTGGTGGCCAACCTTTTTGGCAGGCATGTCGCAAGCTAAGCTCTGCATCCTCCTCAAGTGCCACTCTGATTCCCTTTACCTGCCCAATCTGCTGTTCTGTATTCTGCTCCCTGCCCAATCCATTGCTGTTTCCCCTCTCCCTTCATGATCTTTCACGTGGCACATGTGCTACAAGTCCCCCCCCCACACACACACACACACACTATGGGATTCCTCTCCCCTGCTTCCATAGATCTGTCTTGAGCGCAAGGCACATGGACCTCTGGTATCTTTCATCCCCTTCTTCTAGGGGCAGTGTAAATACAGCAGCAGGTTGTGCTACATTAAGGTTCCCCAACACCTGGGAAGTAGAAGGCACAATTTGGGCCTCATTGAAGCCACAATGCAAGTAAGCGCTGGTCTTTACCTTCATGACTACTCAGACTCGTGTGCTCTTCCTGCTGCTTGTACAGCTACATCTAGTATCAGATGGTCCCTTGGAGTTTTTCCAGTATCTCAAATGATACCAGCACACAAAGGTGTGAGGTGAGAAATGATATAATATCAAGTTTTTAAACAAAAAGTATTGTGTCATTTTTGGCTTCATTGCAGGGGGGAGATCACCAGGGATCAGATTCATATAGTGTAACTTTAGAGCGATTACACCAGGATTGAGTTTCACAAGTGCTTCTGGGAGAAAATTGCTAGAAAGACTAAAAGTGTAGGATTAAGGTGAGAATTTAAAGGCTATTTTAAAGCAATAATTTTAAGTTCTAGTTAAAACAACGTATCAGATAGAGTCCCAAACATGTGTAAGTGATCTCTTTTGTGGCAGAGGTCAGCACACTACCCTCAACACCACTTCTGCTCTGTGGTAGTGTCCTTCAGTGGCCATGGAAAGGGTAAGAGTGGGCATGTGCCAGTGAAACAACTTCAGACACCATATTTATAGAATGAATCCCAACCATGTTGTGCATGATAAAGAGGTGCTCACTGCTGGTGGAGTTGGGGTTACTGCAGGGGCTCACCCTGGCTTCGGGTTAGAGTATAGGCGTGGCCTGCCTGAGTTTGCTTGCATAAAGTTTGGTTTGTCTCACTTTGGGTAAAATTCACTACAGAGTGCATGGAATTTTCAGTTCCCTGTGTTGTTAGGGAAGGCATTATGAAGTTGGAGTTGACTGTAAAATCTGGTGTTTTTTTCTTCATGGTTTTTGTTTTCTTTTTTGTACGGAATAGCAAAAAGAGGAAACAAATGACATCTACAGCTAAAAAGCTGGAGCTAAATTCTGCTGTTTATATACCAGTACTGACATTCACTGATGTTAGTGAAGTTACACCAGATTTACGTATTGTGAAAGAGAAAGAGAATTTGGCCCTTAAAATTCAGAACGCTTTCCCTACCAGTTAATAATGCATAGGGCATTTTCAAGCATATATTCCCCTAAGTATTATTGACATCAAAGTTATTTTTAAGTATGCGTCTCATTCCCTGGTATATTGTCGTGGGCCCTTTACCTATAAACTATGTTGTGTAGGGAACCACAGTGACTGAACAGAACTTCTTACACCAACATAATTGAAGGGAAGCCCTGGACTGAACAGAACTGTTGCTGTTTCATGGTGCAGGAGGAGCAGATTCCTAGGAACATACGTGAGGTCTCACAAGCCTCTCCATACTATAGAGGCTCCATTTGTACCAAGGCAGAGAGGTGTTCAGGGCAGGGCCGGCAGATCTGTAACTGTTCCTCCCACGTATGTTTAGGGATTAGGCTGCAGAAACAAAATGGTTGCATTGTAAGCCTGGAGGCATCACTGTCACTCCTGTTTCTTCTGTTTGGGCATCCGAGACAGATATTCCCTTTTTCCTGTATCTGGCTACCAGTGGAAATACTGATTCATTGGTTCTTAAGGTTCAAATACATACAGTAATTTGAATAATAATTTGAACTCCTATTTGAAACAGATAAACAATCTGAAAGGTACCTGCCCCAGGCTGCAGCCATTTCAATTGTTAGGCAGTAGAACAGATAGAAAAAACAAAGCTCTATATGGCAGCAACTCACCAAATTGTTCTTTGTTCTTCTTTTTATTTAATCCTACTTGTTCAAATACAAAATAAAATTTAAGAAATTGTCCCTCAAACAACTATGTGCTTCTCAAAAGTTTATTAAAAAAGTTGAACCGTACAGTGTGATCTGAAGGTCAAAAATACAATATCATACACATGTGCGCACTTGCTAGCAAATAATATCTCTATTTTAGGATGTGTAGTCTTTTTTTTTTTTTTAATCGGGTAAGTTTACCCCTGAAGAATAAGTTTTAAAAAGCAGAAGGAAATGGAGACCTGCCAAGCATGTTGGCTAGAGTCATGGACAAGAGCAAGGCCTGTCTGAACTGCCACTCAGTTTTTATTCTGCAAGTTTGCAGGGTTGGTGATTAGAGTGGCTTTCGCCCAATTATGCTGTGATTATTCTGCTGCACTGTAATTGACTGGGGAGATATGCTAATACCTGTCATTTGGGATGATAAAAGATGAGCGGAGGACGCAATGCATTATTTAGCTGGCTGTGTGATAGATGAGGGATGCGCAGAGTGCTTTAATTGCTGAGAAGAGAGGTTAAGCTGAACGAACGGATGAATTAGAAATGAGTTTTTTTTATGGCTTGTGGAAAAGTGAAATAAAGGAAAATGTGCTTTAAAACTGAAGCGGCAGATAGAAGTGAACACAACAAGGCTAGATCTTTTAGGCAGTTTCCTCTATAATTTGAATATATAAGGAAAAACTGCAGTTTGGTGTTTGGTAAATAATAGTAATAATGATAAAAAATGTTCAGTATGTTCACATTCTCTGCCAAAAAATCATTATTAACAAAATGGTTTTTATTTTAGATATTCGGTGATTTGGAACCTTTTCAATTTCAGTTGCAGTTCAAAACACATTAAAATATTATTTCTAAAGATTGATGCTGTACTGTTGAATTTTGTGTGTATAGTTATGAGATGGGTGTGTATATATACACACACGCACTTTTTTTTCTCTGTGTGCTTGTGTATCTATACAATTAATGAGAGCATACAGAGGTGAGAGAAAATAAATATTCATAATGATTGGAGAAGTGTAACAATACAGTTAACAAGAGTATACAAATAACTCACAGGTGACAAAGCTCTTACCCTTTGGGTGGGAAGGTCATTACGCACTGTATCCTTTAAAAAAAATTACTCAGTAAAATAATGGAGGTAACCATTGTAATTTTCTCCTTGTGGCCTTATTTGTTTATGGTGTAAGTAGACAAGCCTTTACCCACTTATTAGAAAAATATTTGGACTTTTACCAACTTATCTGTGTGTGTCATAGGCTTGTGTTTAGACTTTCTGTTGTAAGTTTGTGTGGTTATGGGGACATCCTGTTAGTAATGAGTTCCTCCCTTTAATTTAAAAATGCAGTTAAAATAATAATCCTCCCCTAAGCCTTGATGCTTATGCAAGTTGGCTCATGTTAGTTGTCTCATGCAAGCTTTGGGGCTTCTGGAAGCTTCCAGTGGCTTTTTTGGTGTAGATAAATGGGAAATGTTATCCCAGATAGCTTTAGTGGATGATATGTTAGAAAAAGCATGGTGGATTGCGGGAGTTGCATTTTTACAAACTGGGGAAATGACCCTCCAGGGTCATCATCACCAGCCAGCCAAGCTTCATCAAGACTGACTTGTCCAGTGTAGTACTGTTTTTTTCAGAAAATACAGATTATTGAATGGTAATGGATCTGTCTAGGAAAACACGCCTGTTGAAACAGATGTCAACTTTAGACAGATGCAGTACTCTTTTATTGAAGTAGGTTTTGCCGGGGCTGAGCACTTCCCCCAAATATACTGAATATAATTGGCACCTTGTTTTCACATTTTTTCTGTAATGCACTGAAGTTTCCTTATGGCTGCTTTTCATCACCATAGGAATTGGCAGCATATTTTACAGCTGTGCAGCCCTTTGTTAACTTAATATTTATTTTTTGTTAAGTTAGTTTTAAAAGAGCAATTTATAAGGCAGTTTACTGCTTTTATAGAGCAATTTATATTGCTATGTGCTGGTTAATATAATTTTTGTAAAATGACTGCTCCATTCTAAAATGCAAGTACTCTAGTTGCACCTTGGCACCTTTCCATTACTTGAAGGGATGTAGCTTTTATGCTGGGTTGGTTTCCTCTTGACAGAGTTTATGTATCTTTGAAGAAAGAAATGGTGTAGTATTCTAATGCTTTTGTTTTATATAGTTGTTAACTGTCTTTTTAAGATGATGCAAGAGAGAGCCTATTTAAAATGATAATTTCAGTGCAGTAATGTGTTGAATGTATATGGTGCCCTTTTTCATCCTGATAGACCCAAGCAGCTTTCCCTTTAGATGTATGACATCCCTGAAATCAGCCACCATTCAGTAGCATGGCAGACATTTTGCACACAGCAAGCTGCACAGTAGTGCTGAGTTCAGGTCAGACCTTTGTGCCACAGGATTTTTAATGCCCATGAAGAGCTGACAAGGAACAAGGTTTTTAAAATGTAGTCCTAAGGACCCCAACATAGTCCTGATCCCAGTCTAAGCTGAGAAAAGCATGTTCCTGAAAGTTCAGGGGTTGACAAAACTGTGGTTGGCAAGACAATAAGCTTATGGGAAAATGGCCAGTGGCAGGCTGATGCACGGCCATGAAAAACTGTGGTTACTCAAAACTGTATACCATGCTAGCTAAAATGGTATGTAGAGTATTAATCATGGATACTCAAAACTGTGGTTGGCAAGGGAAACCTGTACAGGTACCTTGCTGCCTGCTGTAACAGTGAAATCACTCTGCTGGTTGGCAGATCCTGTACTCGTTAAAAATGAAGCTTAGCTTAGAAAAATAAAATTTACTTCTTATTTTTGATACGATTGCAAAGCGGTGCTGTCTCTCAACATTTTCACAACCTTTATTTACCCTTTGAATGCAAATATAGAGACTTCATATATACATATCTATATTATATGTATAAGACCCATGGAGTCGCTTTCTATTTTAAAGTATGCTAAAAGTGACAGCCTTTTTGAGAATCCCTACTTAACCTTCCCACTCCCGTGCCCTAAAACGTACATACAGTAGCTGCAGAGTGGGAAGATTAATTTTAAAAAATAGAAAGCTTTAAAATCCTTGCCTGTGATCAGTAGGAAAGAGGGAGTGAACAGAATGCAGTATTCATTTAAACATTTAACCCTTCATTATCTTTTATACTTAATACTTTGGTAGGCCAGTGGAAAAATATTTATCCTCAGTTGCTATTTGGCTTAGGCTATATCTGGCTATTTTTCCCCTAAATGTGAACGTCGGTAGTTTAGAATCCTAGGCAAAAATAACTTTATTTTGTGACTGGTAAAAGATGAAACATATTTGACTGACAATGTTGGAAATAAGTGATAAGAATCTTTAACAGATCTATCAATCAAAACAGCAGTTTTATTTCTTGTATTATTAGCTCCTGAGGCTTTGCTGCAGCGCGTGAGAGGTAATTTCTTACTGTAGGCTTTTCTTACTGTGCACTTGATGTACTTTCTGGGGTGGGCGGTGAAAACTGTACATTTTATTTTTGTTTTCAGTGTTTCAGTCATAAGGTTTTGATGATCTCAGCTTGTTCCTTCAGCAGTTATGTCTGGCTATGATCTGAGGAATCTTCGTAGCCCGCTGGGGTAATAGGAAACAGAGCTCATGGTAGATCTGGTTAATTTTATAGACTTAAAAACAGTAAAAGAGAAAAAGACCTGATCTTGTAACATTTTATAAAAACAAAAAAAACCAGGAAATCCTGAGAATTTCAAAACATCCATTTTTTTTCATAGCTTCCCTTTAGGGCTCTAGATACATTTTACGGAAAAGACTCTAGGTTCAGTTTATAAAGTACATTCGAATTGTGTTATGCTTCTGTTACTTTATAATCCCCAAATCAATCCTGCTAATGCTTTTTTGGAAGCTCTAGTCACCAGAGCATCGGGTGATGAACCAGGAACCCCTGACTTGTATGAATTCCTGGTTCTGGGCATTAAGGCCTGTGGTGTTAGATAACTGCTTAATAGTAGTAGCAGATTCTGGAGACCGGGGAGTACAATTTGGGAAACACGGCACAACAGTAGAGGAAACAGGGTTTTCGAGTGATTGAATACGAACTTATATCTCTCTTCATGGAGAGAATATGTTTTTGCCCCCCACAACGTTGTTACAGAAAGAATGGAGATCCAGGCCCAAAAACATCAAACATTTATGCGCATGCATATTTTTTCCTAAATCTAAGGTCTTGTGTAAACATTTAGCCCAGGGGTGGGCAAAATGCGTGCCACATGCGGCCCGCCAAGCCATTCCATCCAGCCCGTGGAGCCCCTAAACATTTAGAAAAGTAATATTTATCTGCCCCAGCTGCCTGTCTTGCGGCCCTTGATGGCTTACCAAAACTCAGTAAGTGGCCCGTCGCCTGAAATAATTGCCCACCCCAGACTTAGCCTTAAATCCAAATAGAGTGTTCTCCTACAAACATGATTTTCATAGGAGGGATAAGTCTTAATGAAAAAATAATAGTTTCAGCTTCCTCTGCAAAAATTAAGTTTATTTTCTACCGATGGGGACTTTTTACCACCTTTAATTTTCCCTGAGCATGAGGAAGGGTGCGTGTGCCCAAAAGCTAGCAGAAAAAGATATATTTTTTGGTGTTTTCTTAGTTGGTCTAATATAAGGTATTATCTCTGAACAAAGAACCCTAGAGTTTTGCATTTCTTTTTAGACCAGCACAGCTACCAAATACATCCCTAAAATAACAGTTTGGCATTTTCATACTGACCACTTGATAGGAACCAGTTTTAACCAACTGAGACTTTTTTAACTGTACTAGGTAATGCAAATAATGGATTAAAATGAACATAATTTTGGAAAATAAAGGAGGAATAATATTTTGTGCATTATTTGAACGGTATATGGAAAATGAGTTTGTAAGCGTGTAGTCAAAGGTGAATTAAAATTCGTTGTTAAAGGGATGCTGGCTGGTTAAAGCTGCATGTGTAGATCAGATACATGTGTAGATACTGTTTTTAAGAAAATTCTGTTGTTGTTTTAGATAACTTATTAGACCACCACAGATGCAAGAATTTAATAAAACCCATTTTTTTCTAGACCTTTAAAGTTGTCAGTTTCTTCTTTTCACAGCATTCAACTTGAATAAAAATAGATTAGTCCATTTCAGCACAGATCTGCAGATATAATGTGCCAGTCTGTCCCTTCAGAAAAGCTGCAGCAAGAACCAGTAAGAGATGACAACTCTGCTGGTTTCTCTCCATGGTTCCCACTAGAGTATTATAGCAGAGATGAGATTGTAGAAGTTGTTCTCCCGGATTTGGGGGGGGGACTGGGAGGAGGCTGAATCCTACAGATCCTGGAGATGCATGCAGAGAGGCCTTTTTTATTCAGTTTGCCACCCAGCTGCCTGGGGGTCCCCCTTATCCCCTGTCAGTGCAACACTAAAAGGAACGGTGTTGACAGGGCATTTGGACACAGGCGGTTCCTCAGCATGGGGGTGTTCCACACAGAAGGTCATGCCACAGTTGGAGTCCTTTCCCCTAGCTGGTTTCTTTGGGAGAGAGAGGGAACAATGTCTGGTATTGGATCTATTCTCCCAGCCTGTTCTCTTCCATAGACACATATCCCCCTGTTGGAATCTTGATACACAGGGAAGGATCTATGCAGAGGGAAGCCTCTGCAATCAGTTCCAAAAGGGGCCTGATTTCACCCCCTCAGAAGACCTAAACAAGACCAGTTCTGCCAGAGGAAAAATAAATGAGATAAACCAGAAGCATTGATATTTATTTCTATTGCTCACAGGTTTTGTTAAAAAAAAAAAAAAAAAAAAATTAAAAAAATTGTTAGTTTCTGGCTTTGATTGACTAGACGTGTTTAATAAATAGTGTATTTTCTTGCATATAACCTGCACCTTTTTCTCCAAAACCACACGTGTAAAATTGGAGCATATATGCAAGGAAAAGGGCTCCACACAGGTCCAGAAATGTGGTGGCAGGCTGAGTGAAGAGTGGCAGCACTGTTGTGACTGAGCCATAGTAGTTAACGCGGCCACCACTGCTTCTCCCTACTTCCCACCCTGCCCCTCCAGCAAATTTCTTGACCTGTGGGGACCCCACCTCTCCAACTGCGTGCCAGTGTGTAGGGTTGGTGTTCAGCCAGAGCACTGTGTCGAATCCCACACAGGTCAGGTTGGACCTGGCAAATGGTTCAGAGCCATCACGCAGTCCTGGAGTTGCCATGTGGCTCCACAGCTAGTGCATGGCATCAGACCCCCACATATACAGCACCAGTGCCAATATGCCAAATTAGAACCTGCTATTAGACCCAGAAATTCAGTATGTCCCCTATTTGGGGGACATGTTGCATACAAGAAAATAAGAGAAAAATTAAGATCTTTTGAATGTGATATGTTTGTAAACTAGGACAACATGGCTGTCAAGCAATCTTTTGGAGGTATAAAAATATAGTTAGATGTGCTACATCAGTCACAGCTACTTGTTGCATAATAAGTATGTCAGTCATATTTAAACAGTTAAGAATATAGGCAGTAGATTAAATACAGAAATACAAGATTTTATAGCTCTTCCAATTTTTTTTTTTTAGTGTTAGCCATTGTAACAGGGTATTTTAAACCATACAGATATCCAGTGCTTTTTCCATCTTGCTAAATTCTGATTGAAATTAATGTATGTAAGTTAGTTACAGTGTAGACTGGATACCAGCACTGGTGTTTGTTCGTAGTTGTTGCCACCCAAAGGCCAATACATTTTTGTGTGGTAACTACATTAAAATGTATAGTTGGGTTAACATGTACCAAAACTTGACTAAAAATGCCAGGGTGGACATATTCCAGGATGTTAGTGTTTACTGTAGCTTGAGCACACAACTTCACCTGAGATTGGAGGGGGGATGATGAATCTGCCTCTTAATTCTTTCTTTGTTTTGGAAGCAGTGTGTTAAAAATAGCTGCAAAACAGATGAGTATATTGGGGCAATGGGAAGTAAAAGAAGAGAGCAAACAGTATTTCTAATTAAAAGTGCCTTTTAAAAATACCTATTTCCATGGACAATCTGTTAGCTGCATCTAGTTATCATACTGTGTTGGTTTTTTTGTTCTTTTTGCCTGTAGTCCTTGTCCCGCATCAGGGCTTGTTAAAATATTTCAAAACATGCTGAAGGATTTGATGTTCGCTGATGTCTACTGGCAGCAGATGCTGAGTCATTGATACAAAAATTAGTATTTTGATTTGAGAGCAAAGAGGAGTAGTAACAGGGTTTTTCAATTTTTAGTTTAGAAAAAAAGTTCCTTCTATTGTGGGCTAGGCAAGCTCACTGAAACCAGTAGGTAAGTAGAAAAAACTGTTGGTTTGGATGTTGGCAATTCTGTACGCTTTTATTTATTTTTAAACGTTTCAGAGGCAATAAAACACTTTTCAAGAGTCTAAATGAGACGTCATGAATTTGATTTTAAGGGGGGAAGGGAATTTATTTCTGTGGTTGTTGCTTAATCAACATCTATTCTGCCACTTCACATCAGATTCTGTCCTTTCCGAGCGAATTAGTTCTTTGGGCAGCACGTCAAGAGGAAGTGTATTGTTCTTGGCAGGGCACTTGAATTTCTAATTACCAGATTCCTGCCTTAATTGCAATTACCTGGACACCCAGGCAGGGTGAACTTTTGGAAAAGAATGTAATTAGTGCAAAAGAAACCTTCCTGCCAACTGCTTGTCTGGATACCTACACTAAGCAGAACCTTGATAAGTTCACATCTATAAAGACAGCCTATCAATCCTTACAGAAGTTGCCCAGAGCTCTTGTGTGTGTGGTGTAAATATGTATCATCATTGTGCAGCCATAAATATGATGTGAAAGTTAAAGGAAACGCGCTTGCTGTTTCATGCCCCTCACTTTGTTGAGAGGGAAAAAGGATGGAAAGGGATTGATACAAAGGCAAGCCATGTCTAGTACCTCCATGCCTGCGCCACTTGGAAAAGATGTTTGTTGGTTGCAGGATTTGTTATGGGGAGCTGTCCTAGCAAGAGTTCCTTGAAAAAAGGTTCAGGACAGGGTCTCTAAATCTGTGTAAAGGTTATGGAAGGTATCAGTGTTAAGCTGGTGTGAGGGCCTTTCAACATCTGCTTGCAGCAGACCATTGCTTTTAAGCAGAATTTACTGAAACCACTTGGGAGATGTTTGGAACTACAGGGCACATGAAGAGCAGGGCAGGTTAACTATCTTGAGCTAATCTTGAGTGTGCCCTTGTGCTGGCTCTGAAGAAAATTAAATATAAATGGTGGTAAATGTAGAGAAGGAAATTAAAAAAATTATTACTGTTTAGGCTCTTAGTGATATTACAGTAGCTGAGAATGTGTTTGCTTAATCATGTTCTCTGATTAATTCAGCTCTCAAATGCAATGATGTTGCTCTGAAAATGAAAGCCTTTTACGCTAAAGCATATTCTGTACACTGGCTAGAGTGTTTGAGGCTTATGGGAGGGTTTAATTCAAAAAAGGAGGCAGAAATAGTGACATGATTGACCCTCAGGAGGTCAGGTGGACAGACTGTCTCCATGGTGGCAGCCGGTTGCAGCATATCTTTGTCACTTATTGATGGACTGAAAATAAGAGAAGCTATCAGATAAAAGTGCTTTCTGTTTTTATAGACAGAGTTATAAAACTGCTTTGTTCTTTAGAAAATCCAGTTTAAGAGCACTTCAAATGAAGTGCTCAAGCGATAGGCTCCCCAAGCACAAGTAATGGTGAAAGTGGAAGTGTTGTGATCAGGAGGATGTTGTAATAAATTGTTTTGGCTGCTTGTAAACAATGAGAGGTAGAGGGAACAGAGGTAAGCTAAGGTAGCAAAACAACCCTGGTAAAGAGTTACGTGATTTAAATTCAGTTTACACTGATTTTCAGGTTGGTCACTAGTACATCCATTTGTCTTTTATTAACAAAATTCTTTTTTTCCATAGGAAATGGCTGGTGGCAGAAACCTGTTTTAGCCTAGACAGGTCACAGATATATAAAATCAATTCACTTAGATTCAAAAGCTTGTTGCCCATTCCTCAGCTTTGCCAAAACAGAAAAAAAGTGTCAGTAAAATGCATTGTGAAGAAGTTTGTGAGAATCTCAAGGTCACCTAGAGACAGACTGCCCATTGCAGTAGTAGCTTGTAAATTTGGTGTTGGGGGGAATAGGGGGGGGAAAGCTTTTGAAAGCCTGAAAATCATATATTATTTTTGTATATGTTTTGTCTCCCTTGTTCTCCATCTCAGTTTAGCACATATTAAATAGTGTGTTCTAGGCGCAGCAGGAGGTACAGCCGCCATATCTTTGCTGCTTCTTTGCCCATCCATTATGTTACTTAGTTAGCAGCCGAAGTAACACACAGTGTTTGTGTGCACATCAAAATAATGGCCTTCCCCCCCTTTTCTCTGTTTTTGGTGATAGAATGATGGATTTATAGTCATTCTTTCTCTTTGTGAAACATCAGATACATGTATAAGTCTATGTGTGTGTGTGTGAGAGAGATGGGCACACACACACACAGCCATTTGCCTAAGGGTGCAATTTTGGGTGCTTAGAAGGGCCTGAGTCAGATGCACAGTGGTTAGCACCCTCAAGAAATAAGGTCTCAGGTTGATCATTTTAAGTTACTAGTCATTTTGGAAAATTTTGACCAAGAAGATGACTAACAGAATCTGGAGATCCTGTAAAACCATGGAACCTGTTGCACAATATTCTTTGAAAATGGACAAGGGAAGGGAAAATTCTTTTTTGTCACTAATACAGAAAATTTAGATGACCATGTAGCCCCAGGATTCCTTTCATGTTTCAATTTTGCTGGTACTTTCAGCAGTAAACACCCAAAACCTGTTGTACCTGTGGATATTTCTGCCCTCCTTGGTTCATGGCAGCTTTTAACCCAATCTGAACTCAGTTGATCAGAGTAGCAGTGGTACTAGACAGCACTAATGGAAGACACTCCAAATACTTAGCTACAACTATTAGTTTAAGGATTGTCACAGCCTTGTAGGTATAATATGTCCCTGGTGCTGTATTTAGTATAGGGGTGGACAGTTATTTTGGCTGGAGAGCTGCTTAATGAGGTTTGGTGAGCTTTTGAGAGCAGCATGGGTAGCCCTGCCCCTTGACAGTTGCCCTTCCCCCTGGTTGCCATCTTGGGACCGGAAGTCCCATCCCTAACCCCTGATCTTTGCCATCAGAAGTCTCTCCCCTTGCCCCCCAAAAATACTCCTTTTGGGAGGGGGGGTTGCCATCTTAGAACCGGAAATAAAAGCATATCATACACTAAAAGTCAAACACATACTATAACATCTTTTACTTTTATTACAAATAATATTTTTGTCATGATTTGTGTTTCTGTAGTGTATATAGAAGTGATTGCACAATAACTAAAAAATAAAGTCTTAATCTTGTATATTGTGTGGGGGGGATGTATGGTGAGGTGGCGGGTTGTGGGTATGTTGTGAAAGGGTGTGGCTACATGAGTGGGGGAGCAATAGGGTGTGTTGGGTGTATGCAGGAGTGTAGAGTTGGGATGTGGCATTTGTGGGGTGTGAGGGAGGATGGGGGATGTGGGGACCCCCATGCTCTCCCCATGACACTCAGCCCCTGCAGGCAGTGGCAGCAGCAGGGAGGGGTGCTTGGGGAGGTCATGCCTGGCACAGGTGCTGCAACCTGGTAGCATGTGGTTCCTGCGAGCACTGTACATCACAGCGAGGAGCACAGCCAAGCAGGGCTGCCTCTATCACCAGGGCTCCCTGCTGCACATGTGCAACTCCCGCACACACGTGCCACTGGAGGGAAGCTCCCCATGCTAGAGCCAGCTGCCTTCCCCACCCCGTGCTGCACAGGTCCAAGGACTCTGCAGAAAACAGGGGCTGGGGTTCCGCTTCCAGCAGAGTCCTGGGACATGCGTGGCAGGGAAGGCAGCCAGCTCCAGTGTGTGGAGCTTCCCTCTGGTGGCGCACAAGTGTGGGAGTTGTACATGCAAGACGGGGAGCCCTGGCAATAGAGGCGGCCCCGACAGGCTTTGCTCCTCACCCCCATGTGCAATGCTGGGCATGCCTGCCTGCACCAAGCATAAGCACCCCGAGTGCCCCTACGTGATGCTGCCACCGCCTGCAGAGGCTGTGCACCATGGGGAGAGTGTGGGGGAGGTCCCCACACTCCCCCACCTGTCTTCACACCCACACCGTGCCCGGCCAACTCCATGGGCTCCATGCTGCCACCAGGCCCACATTCTGTGCTCCCACCACTTTCCTACCTGCTGCCAGGAGCAAGCAGGATGCCAGGAAAGCTGAGCAGGTCCCCCAGCAGCTACAGCAGTGGCAACAGCAGCCCTGCCTAGAAGCTGCATCCTGGCCAGGCCAGGCCCTTCTGCCCACAAGAGAGAGGGAGCAAGGTGCAATAGGGTATGTTGTTGGGGGTGTGTATATGTGGGCACCTTGCCTTGTGGGAGTAAGGGCTAGGTGGGGTACAGCTAGTTTGTGGGCACCATGGGCCAGATGAAATTCCTGGCAGTCTGGATCCAGCCCACGGTCTGTATTTTGCCCACCCCTGACTTAGTAGCATAATTTGATCTCTTGTACAGTGTTGCTGCACACCAGCATCCCCGCAAAGCTTACTGTTTTACAGGGCTCATATAATTATAATTTATATATTCACAGTCAAGGAGAAATTACTTCCTTTTTTCCTTTCTTAAGGGAGTAAAAAGTAAGGTAACTTTTGTTTTTGGGGGGCAGGGGGCTTCAGATTTTTCTTTCCATCCCCTCTCTCATCTTTATCCCCCCACTTATACCTCCAAATACTTCTAGCTCAGAAATAAATAATGTAATTCATTGTGTGAAACTGCAGAAGGAAAAAGAAATCAGGAGTTGTATGCACTGAGGGTACAAAAAGATGGGAGAGGAAAACAACACTTTTAAGTTACAGTTTTACCTTTCATGGTAAGGATAAATTAAGGTGCAGAGTTCAAAAGTGAAAGTGAAATTAATCTGGAAAATCTTTCTCTTCTCTCTGTACAGTTATAGAGAGATAGTCTTAACCTCACTGCTTAAAATCATGTTGTGTGTAAGATGAAGTGTTTCAAAATAATGGAAGCTTCTTCACAGTGGAATGGCGAATGTTCTGACTTTCCAGTTATTAAAAGTGATAAAACAAGTCCAACTCTCTTAAAAGTGAACCAGGGCTGCTTGTCCTAGAGGGACTGCTGGTTCTGTACCTAACCTAGAATATATCTTCTCTATCATGAATATCTCTGTGCTTGCTAACATGAATGAAGGAGACAATTTGCACATTGCTTTCTTTTATTTTGAATTCGAAGGCCATCTCTAATTAATGGAGGGTTCCTTTATGATGCATTTATTTTTAAATACATCGTGCACTGCTTGTGCTGCCCCTTGTCTTCACGGATGTGTTGGTCTTTGACCCAGAACTGGTAAATGAACCCTGCAGGGAAATCATTAGAGAATTGGAGCAGTTCTGGTGGGGGGAACAAGGGTCAAACCATTACCTCCCCGTAGGAACTTCTACTTAAATTGGACTTCTTGCTTTTCTGAAAGCAGGTCAAGTGTCAGGGAGGGTTGAAGTGGGTAGGTACAAGCCAATATAGACCATGGGCCCAATCCAGTTTTTATCTTTGGCCTAAAAAAAAAGCAAGCCAGATGGCGTCGGTTTAAAGTGGTGATTCTAAGAGAGTAATGATTTTTCTTTTTTTTTAATCATGAATTAGCATACCGACAATCCTATAGGAGTCAGCGTTTTCATTTTTCCCTTCTGGGATTATTCTGTAGGCTTTTTTTGTCATTTGCCTAGAATCATCTGTACTCTTTTAATCTTTCCCCTGTTGATTTCTCCTATCAAAAAATGATAAGCCAAATACTGCAGTAGGCAAATGTTTCAACCATTTTTATACTGGAAGTGCACATCCCATTCTTGCCTTCTCCCTTACATAACTGCAGTCTCCAAATTATACCTTTGATACTCTGAAAATTGATGAAAATTTGGAATGACCTTTTGCAGATTGCGCAGCAGAATAAAATGTTTCCGGCTTTTAGAGAAAATCTCCGAAGTAGTGTGCCTAAAGCAGGAGAATGTATGTATCATGTTGTGGCGGAAAAGTTCCCTCGTGAATTTAGAGGTCCTATAAACCTTGAAAATTCCTTTGCAACTAGAAAATATCCAAGTCAGACAATGTAAAACATTGGAAGTTCAAGTTTTCAAAAGTTCCCAAAGCAATGAATGTTATAGTATTAAGTCATGTCCAAAAGCTGGAGGGCAAATGATTTGTGCTTAAAGAAAAGTAACTTCCCCTGCCAAATCTGGGGGTCCCAATAGTATGATGTCTAGATACTAAATTCCCCAACTTTACACATGCCTTAATTATGTACAAAACATTTTCTGACCTGTATTCAGAATTCTTCACTTCTTAAATATTTCATAGTGCCCAAAGGAATAAATACAAATATATGGTGAAGGTAGTGGACTGAAACCCAGTTCTCTTTTTTTAAAAATTAGCCACTGAGTAGGAATTCTAGACAAGTAAACACATTTTGATTAAGAAAGATAGCACATGGCGAAGTGACTGAGAGAGTAAATAGATTTTAAAAATATTGAAAGGAACAATAGGAAATAAACATCTAGGTTCTATGTTGCTTTTGGAATACAGTTCACAGAAATGCTTGTACTTGAGATCAACAACAAATCAAAAAGATACCAGGAGCTCAGAACTCTACAAGAAACTATCATATTCAACTGCACAGGGACCCATCATTTGATGAGAACTGTGCTAGATCACAGATGGTATACTTCATGGGTTATGATTTCACAAAATGGACTGTCTTCACAATTTGGTTCTCTTATATCTTACTCTTGGGAATCCTGTGGATAAGTGACAAACCGAATGTAAAGGTTAGTGCTTTTATCTTTTAAAACTGTTTAATATGGCCTTTTTGTTTTGAGGAGGAAAAGAGAACATTTGAGTGTACCAAAGAAAGGAATATGTGATGTAGTAAAATAGAACTTTTGTCTAGTCACACACTGTTATGTTGTCTGTTATGATTGTCGGTTCCTTTGAGCAAGAAACAAGTCTTTGGGGCCTGTATAACAGTGAGCATGCCATATAACACATAATCAGTAAAAGGTTTTTTGTTGCAATTGACATCCAAAATATGATTCACACTGGTGATAGCAACAATGTGTGTTTATATTATTTCTGTTTGGAATTCAGATTCAGTTGTTGTCAACATTCACTATGAAGGTGAGTGTCAGGACTGGGACTGAGCAAGTTCAAGCCAGTGCAAGAAATCAGAGAATTGAGAAAATACTAGGAATTTGAAGAGAATGTCCTAGAAATGTACTGCATTTATTTGAATACCACCTAAAGCTTTTCCCTAAAAAATCAGCCATCCAAAACTGGGGGAAGTATTTTGAGCAAAGAAGATGTTTTTCATACCAGAAGGGAGGCTTGAGGATGCCGGGATGGCTGCCAGAAGCTGGCTCTATCCCTATGGCATGGAGGAGAGAGGTGGAGTTCCCTCCTCAGTGTCACTCACCTCCCCTTTTTGCTTAGTCAAAAGCTAGAGGTTTAACACTGTCATAGCCACCTGCTGAATTGGCAGCAGCTTATGACTGAGTAGCTCCCAATTTGGCACTGGCTGTGGCAGAGTTATACCTCCAGTTTATGGTTGAGCAGAAAGAAGAGGACAAGTGATGCTGGGAATTAGTCTACTTTTCTCCTGCTGCATGCAGCCAGAATTCAGTCCTGACTTAAAAAAAAATCTCTCCCTAGCCCCTTCATTCTGCTCTCCCAACATAAGGCCTGTGCATTGTTTGGGGGGGCGGGGGTGGAGAAAATATGGTAAAAATGGCTCCGTTTCTATACTCTGGAGGCAGCATTGCTGCGTATCCTGTGATTAGACTATACCCATGTCTCATGGTGGAGGAAGATGAGAAAGTGACCAGTTGGAATCCATTATCTTTTATTTCTGCTTCTTTCACTTCCAGCAGCACTTTCCTGTAAAAGCAACCTGGAGCTGAGAAGAACACATTTGCTGCAGTAACGAAAGAAGTCTATTCTTGGAATGTCTTCAGTTCCGTGTCTAGTGGCAGCTTTACCTAAACGGCTAAGCAGTTTGGAAAATAGCTTCTTGCATACCAGTTGTTGGAATGGAAAGAATGGCCTGCTTTGATGCTAACAGCTGTCCTTGTTACAGAATACACAGTATTCAAAACACATTTTCAGGGTAGTCAGGAATGTTGTTACAAAAAGACAACCTTGGTCTCAATACAGAAAATGTGTGGACTGATTTGCTACTCTTTTTTTTTTAATATACCTATGGAACATTTTGTTTGGAAGAGGATGCTCCACATTTTGATATTGTTAATAATGAGTGTTGCATAATGAATGGCTGCAATATTAAGAGAAGTAGTTCTCTGAACACTATCCCCTTTTGTAATACACCAGTATTAGCAACCTAACTGCCTTAGCTGGAAGATGACAGTCTAAAAAGAACAGCAAATCAGCAAAGGAGGGTGAAAAAATGGTTTTGCCTAAGCCTTTCTTAAACAATTTCTCTGTGTAGTATATGTGATTTTTCTTGGTAATCAGTAGAATTTATGTTTTAAAAGACCAAGAATTTAGATGAGGAGGTCTACATCATCACAGTGATAATGTGGGTCAAATTTCTGGCCTTAAAAAGGTTGATATGTTCCTTTAATTAATTTCACTTAATGTCTGTTAGGGTAGGATGAAACAATGGAGGGGAGCACTGTACAATTGGCAGAAAAGTGGTGTGTTTGTGTCTTTTCCCTATTATCTTCTCATTAGGAGGTGTGACTGAGCAATGTCCTTCCTGCTGCTGTATCAAAGTCCTCATGATATAATAAGGAGTATTAAATATCTGTAGCTATATTACAACCCTTGAATTGATAACAGACTGGCAAAAGACCTGTCTGTCTTTTATTTTTGTTTTAGTGAAGTCATGAGCTTGCCAGGTTTCTCCAAGACCTTATACATCTACTCTAGGGTTATCCTAATGGCTGCCCAGAGGTTCCTGCCCAGCTGCCATTGGCCCCTTCCACACCGCATCCCCCAATGTTGCTCCTGCTGTGGTGGCTGAGTTAGTCAGCTCCTCCACACTCCTGCAGCTCCTGTTTCCTGCGCCCACTCCTTGGGACGGGTACTTGTGCTGAACATATGACAAAGACAAGAGCCTGGCTGCTTATAATACAGGTGGGTGGCATGTGTGGCCAGGAGGGGCAGAGGTGCTGTGCATGCAGTGGAAGAGAGCTGGGCTGCCTCTGGGAGGAGAGGGCCACCCATTGCTAGCGGTGCTTGGGCCTGTGGTCCGCAGTATGTGGCCCCTAACTACCCAAAAGTTGCACAGCCTGGCTCTGTTCCAGCATAGATACATTTCTGTAACAGATGTCTTCAGCAGGCTTTGATTTTGACCTCAGATCCGGAAAACCTCTCTACATGCTCATCCTGGGCTCAGTGCAAATGGACCACATTAAACTTACCGCCTCACTGGTTTCTTTTGCATGTATGTGAGTTATCTTCTGCCTCTCCCCAATTTCTTCTTCACAGAATCTACATGCAAAAGAAACATTATATTCATTTAGCAATTTTCTTATTTCTGTCAGAAGATAAATACGTAATACCTGACACTTCAGTGACTTTCTCACTCCTTTTTTCTACTTCTGCATCCCTAAGACCAATAGTAACATCCTCACCCCTTTTCAGACTCTGCAGCAAAAGAAAGTTTGCACTAAGTGACATTTTATAATTGCAGTAATGATCCTACAGCTGTGCTTTCCTGGTATTATAACGCACGTCAGGATCAGTTTAGGAGCTCAGCTTCATTTCCTGCCCAGATGCAATCCTGATGACCGTTATTATAGTAAGAAGTACAGCTCCTTTGTTCATTATGGCTGAAGTCTGACAGAGGCCTATGAGATGTAATGAAGACCTAGGTAAAAAGGATGTTACAGTTCTGGGTTAGCTCTGCCTAAGGTGTCTCGGTCTGGTGTGTGTAAGCACATGTGTGCAGATCTGTTAAAAGAATTTTGGTGTACGGTATTTGGGGTTTTTTCTTTCCTGAGTTAAGAAATGTTTTCTTTATTTATAAGTAAGTGAAATTCTGAGGAGGAGCTCTTACACTTAAATGAACCTGTGAGCAGCCCATAGAAAAGCAAGTGCCTGCAGCGCTAATAATGAGAACTGACAAGGCAATCCTGCTGTGTTTATTTATGACCTTCTGCCTTTGTTAGCTCTTGTGAGAAATTCTTCTCTAACCATAACAATATTGCTGGAGTTTGGCACTGTGCTGAGAAATCCTATCGAGCCCTGAGGCCCACTAACTGGCAATGGTTCAGCTCATAACAGATTGGCATGATTGTTGAAATTTTTACATGTTTTTTTTCTCTTTTCTTTCTCCTATACTTAATTCATAAATCTATTTGTTACGTTGCCATGCTTGTTTATTTTGAAAAGCGCCCTTCAGAATTGTTAACAGAGGTGTGGAGAAGTCCAGCATTATTCTTGATATTTTTGAGATCTGTATGTGAATAATTCAAAGTATGATGATGGAGTCTGGTTTGATGGTTCTTCAGTCAGAGCTGTATAAAGGCGGATAACTAAAAAGAGAGAAATTGAGCCCTACTTGTGCAATTCTAATCTCTTTGACCTGACAGACCATTCAGAGGCTAGAACAGATGCTCAGGCAGCACCTGTACTGTATATCTGTGCACTAGGTATTAAGAGCTGCCCTCCAGGGCTTGGAATAGAGCACAGCTTGAATAGGACTTGGTGTTAAGAAAGTTTTTTCTCTTTCACTTGCAAATATTTTATATTGCAATGCCTTTCATAGTTTTCTTTGTAAATCTCTCAAGGAATGTTTATTATTCTTTCGTTTTATGATAGTTGAGTATTTCCCCTTTTCCCAGTCTCCTTTTGTAAGCCTAGATAAAATGTAGAGACAACCAGAATGAAAATATTATCTTGAAGTGTTTGGGGTCCCCTTTATTTTTTCTGATAAGAAGAAACAGCTGCAACTTCCAAGAGATCCATTACATTAAGGCACTCAGGAGGTCAGTTTGCTTATTCACTACAGAACGTCCTTAACTCGCTACGATTTGTGTATTAACAGATAAAGGAGAATGCAGTATTTTTGTTTCTCTGTAGTGCATATTCTGTTTGGCTTCATGTGTCTTTACAGTATATTTTTATTTTTACTTTCCTTTCCCCAAATGAAATCTGAGAGCACATCTAAACTCTGAACTTCTTGGATGGATGTTACATGAACATACAGTGATTGGGACAGATACCATTTCTGTTATGACATCAGGATACTTCTTCCACCCCACAACTTCTTGCCTGGATAGTTTGTAAAACCTAGTTGGGAAAAACATACGTTTATAGATGCCCTTTTTGTCACTATTTCCTTTTTTTAGAATTTTTCAAAAGGTATGAGTGACAAAGTGAAGTCTTAAAATGCATCCTTCCTACTAATCTGAGTCCTGAGACACTTTCATAAGATTTCAGAAACCATTTCAAACTTGTGGGATGTTAGAGGCTTATGAATTTTACACAAATCCATTGTAACCAGGTCATATCAAAGTATCCCACCGTTCTTGGAGCTGAATGGTTTTATACAACATATGCTTCAGACACTCCTGAAGAAAGGAGTATTTACTATAAGGAAACGTATGTTTCAAAATTCTGGTTTATTAGGGTAGGTGGCACCATCTAGCATTTGATAGAAAAGATCTGAAAGTTTATTTCCTATTATTATCGCTCTCTTTGATTTTACACTCGCCTTTTCTCTATATGACTTGAAAAGAAAAGTTGAGAGAGTTTGAATAAAGCTTTTGAGGCATAATCATTTATCATCGCTGTTGTGACCCACAAACTTCTTTTAACATCAGAAAAGAGTAGACTGCATGTGCATTTGTGACTAGCTCAACCCCTGCTTGCATGCACTTTACAAGTTACTTAATGTGCAGACTCAATTGGGATTCTGAAACATGAAAGAAAAACTGAGGCGGCGGCAGAAGATCTTGCATGAGGATCAAAGCATGGGTCCTCTATGACAGTTGCCATTCAGTTCAAGATTTGGGGCTATCTGCTGTCACTATCGAGAGAGAATTGTGAGCTGGCAACAGTATTGCCCCAGTCAATCTTTTGTGCCACCCCTCATTCTTTTTTTCTCTATATCTCTGGCACTGTATCTCCTGTGTGGTGACTTGGTGGTAGTTATCACTATTTTTATATTGTCCTCTGACCCTGTATTGCTTGTTCAGTTTCATGGAAAAGATGTCCTTCTAAAACTGTGCTGCTCCTTGCTGTGTAATTCCTGCTCTTTTCTGCTCCTCTGTTTAAATCAAATATTGAGCATGAGAATTTATCAGAATTCTTATATTTGTAATCTTTTCACTTTATCTTTTGCATTGTATATTGAATATTTTATTGAATTGAGGAACAGCAGCGACATAGCATAATACAGACAGTCCTCGGAATTATGACGCAATTTGTTCCTGAAAACCGTGTCTTAAGTTGAAACATTGCAACTCGGAACTGATTTTCCCATAGGAAACAATGTTATAAATGGGCAATTGGTTCCTGAACCAAGGCCTGATACCCTATTTTCACCAAAAATAACCCAGAATTTTGTACTCAATCAATTATAAGTGAGTAATATAGCTGCATTCGTGTAATTATATTGTAAATAGCAATCATATTGATTTGGAAGGACTTCTTTGAGGTGACTTTGCTGGACTTTTTGAAGGGCTCTTGGTTGGAGTCTTCTCAGGAGTCTGGGCTGCAGATATTTCTGGAGTCTTGTCTGCTTTCTTAAAGAAAGTGTCCAAGGAAGTTTGGACAGATGTTCTCCAGGGAGATG
The DNA here is from genome assembly GCF_052110815.1 of Crocodylus siamensis. NCBI lineage: Eukaryota > Metazoa > Chordata > Crocodylia > Crocodylidae > Crocodylus > Crocodylus siamensis. The sequence goes on from NC_143395.1 coordinate 123,879,289, forward strand.
GACAGTGGAGTGAATGTGTTCGCTGGCGTCACATCAGATCGAGCATTGTAAAGCCAAAACTGACATCAGAAAGCTGAAACAGAGTGTCAATTTATAAACTTTGTCAGTGCGAAACATTGTAAGTCAAGGACTGCCTGTACACTAATAATAGGACAAAATGAGAGCAGTAACAGAATGCCATAGCAATGACTAGAACAAGTCTATCGACTCTTGTTTACAGGAACAAAGTGGGATCTCCATGTAATTGGACAGTACCCATCTAGAAGAGCAGTGACATGTCATATAAAACAAATTCAGTGGGTTCAGAATATTTAAAGCCTGAGGATACAGACATAGATTCACTGATGTTTTAAATACAGGCCAGATGAGGATCACTGGACCAGTCTGCAGGCTGGATCAGAATTGACCCCGTGTGTAATACCTACAGCACCAGATCCAGCCTGCACCCCACACAAAGCATGCATCAGCCCCTGGTACTTGCTGTGCATGCAGCACCTAGGACTGGCACTGGGCATGTTCTGCCCATAGGACTTGGGCCTGACCTGGCACTGCGAGCAGCACCACGGGGTCAGTGTAGGGTGCCACATGCAGCTCAGGACCCCTGGTTCACCCCATGTGCAGCCTTCATACCACATGAAGTGCACAGGGCCGGGGCCAGCACATGGGGTCAGTCCAGCAACCCACAGGCCAGATCCAGTCCATGGGCTGCAAGTTTAACACCCCTGGTTTATATCACCTATTATGGGCTAAATACAGCTCTGGGATATCGGAACCTGTTATTTGGCCAGTTTACTACTGGACTAGGAGTTTTGTTTACAGGAATTGGTCAACCTATTTTGCCTGTGCTTTTCTGTTCCCACAAATTGAAGTCTCATCATCAAATTGTATTTGAGAGCTAATCTTTTGTATCAGCATGTCGGAATACTCCTCAATGTGTTTTGGGCCAGAGGATCACAAATGGAATGACAGAAATAGGGTAAATTAGCGTGGCAGAGATCTGTACTACCAAGCCAGATTGGTTCCAATATTTGAGCTTACTTGGGTATCAACACCACTTAGTACGGATACATACTGTAAGTTTGCTCGTGTAACATATTCTGTTATACTGAAATAAAACATGCTATACATGTGAAACCTCTAAGTTTTCAGCTTGAGATTCAGGCTTTTGGGGGATTTTTCACAGTATCAGGATGCTCTTCAAAATCTCAGGACTTGTAATCTCAGTACAGAAAAGGGAGAGAGCCTGATCTTTGCATGTGTAAGAGGGACTGACACTGAGAAAATGATGCATGAGAAACAATGTCAAAACAACTAAGTTTTAGTAGACTGCTCTTGTACAAACACAACTTCCTGTCTTCCCTTTGGACTTAAGGCAATTTGTTTAAAAAAAAATCTGCTAATTTATTTGATGTAGCTACAGGACTTGCTTGCTGAAAATATTTCACTGCTAGTGTGTTAAAGAAACAAATGGCTCCTAAGGGTTCATGGCTTTTTGTTTTTAAATTTTATTTCCAGAATTTCTACGTGCTAAGCATTCCGCTTCGGAGATAAACAGTGAAGTTTGTACCTGGAGAGATGTTGTGTTGTTGTTTTTCTGTTCTACAGATTTATTGTTTACTTTCAGTATAAAAAAGTGCAGTTGTCAAACAAGCCCTAAATCTTACCTGTTTACAGTTCTTGTTAGACTTTGTCAATTTGCTTTGAGAGCATATGGGTCATTAGTATTTATCGTTTCATACATGGGAGTTGATATTTGTAAAGTGTCAACTTTTTTATGCCATTAGGAAGGTTTCTTGATGCATCTAGAGACCTCAGGAGTCCCCTTCTCATTAACTGTCAAAGAATCATGGACCACATAATGACGGATACTGAATATCATCAGTGAGGTGTACAGTTGGTCATATTTCCATATGGTTTCTTGAAGCTGTAATTTCATTTCAGATTATCATACGGTTCTTTTCCCTATAACTCGGTTGTTGATGGAAACCTACGGGACCACTCTGCTGACCAGTGCAAACTGGGAAATTACAGTCATTGCATCCATTCCTGTTTTGCCAATCTTGTCACTAGTATTTTTAATGGTAAAATATCATATCCACGTAGATTGCAAGGTTTAAAAAAGAACAGTTTATCAATCTGTATTTAAAAATATAGAAAGGTAATTACAAGCAGGCTTTATTACACAGAGAACTCTGCTAGGAATAACTTCTAGGAAATAAATTGATATTTTCCAATAATAAAATTCAGACGCTTGAACAAGAATGATTCAGATTTATTTACTCATGAGAATTACAGTGAACTTCTACCATTGCAGTTTTTCTATTTGGTCACTTACCTGTAGTGAACCAGAATTATTAAACAAATATAAACACTGTTTTACAAATATAGAAACTTTTCAGAATAATCAAGCATGTTGCAGGTGTTCTGGCCCCTTGAAGAATCAGAAATTGATCACTACTTGTTAGCAGGATAACACATTGGATTGGCCAGAGCAGCCAAAATGTGGACCCAAGATTCATCACCCTTGTGCCGAGTGAAAGTGAAGTCATCTGGACTCCATATACTCATATGCACTCCAGAGGTCCATCTGTGTTTATCAGATTGAAAGCTTGGGACCCAAATAACATGAACACTTTGTTTTTCTCTGATTTGCAGTGAATCTCTGTTAGGATCTTTTGTGGTTGCTGATGGGAACTTTGGCCCTACTGAAGTCTGAGACAAAATTCACATTGACTTTTGTTGGACTCATCATCTTACCCTGAGTCAGTAGAGTCTATCCTGATTTTCTGATGTTTCTGCTTGTTTAGAAGCTGAATCTAGCATGGATACTATTGCTTTGCATAAGTTGCAGACATTAATAATTGGATCTGGTCAGGAATATTTCAACTAAACACTGTACATCGGAAAACACGAGTTCATCAAAGCATTATTGAAACATACTGCCTTCAGTGAAAGTTCTATCAGGAAGGTTTCTCAGGTCCAGGATGTAATCTTTGTTTTCTGTCCACCTGATTGATTTATATATATATATGTGGGGGGTGTATATATGTGTGTGTATATATGTATATAATATAAATTATATGACACACAAAATTATATAAATGTATATATATGTGTGTGTGTGTGTGTATAAAATTGACCTAAATGTTCACAACAGCAACCTTTGCGCTATTAATGGATCCAGCTTGGCAGGCAACAAAGTGGAATGTCTGTATTTTCTTTACATCATGTTAGTTCCAGAATTCTACTTGGATTTGTGCAAGCTGAAAAAGGAGAAGTCAGAGCATTGACATTTTTGGCATTTGCTTACACGTGTGTATTTGCTGAAATTAATACAGGACTTTGTGGGAAAGGAGTCTGTGCTTTTAGGAACCTATTCTGCATAACTTGTTAGAAATAAAAATATTTAATGCTAGTAGGATGCCTAAGAACACAGTTCAATTGCTGAAGTATTTTAGGAAGCCCCTGTGGTCTGTGGAATGAAGGAAATGGGTTTCCCTAGCAAATGGCACATATTTCACACTACTTTGTTTACTAGCTCTATATTTAGTTCAAGAAGCTAACATTTTGCACCAGGTGCTTAAAACTACCCTGGTTTAGAATCTTCCATGAATAGCTTAGTATGTACAGATTACAGTTCCTCTGGTTAAAAATTAGAATGCATAATAAGTGGAATGAAATGAGATGGCCTGAAGTACCAGGACGAACCATATGTGAATAGCACCCTTAACCAAATATTATCAACGCCTAGGTTTGTCCTATAAAGGAATTCTTAATATGGAACAGATCCTTCTTTATTATAGTATTTTCTGAGGCAGGACATTGGGGAGGGAAGGAGGCCTATCATTATAGATACCTACATTTTCCTAGAAGAAAGTATTTGTAATGGATGTGATCTTGGACCCTGTGACTCAAGTGAACACTGAATTACCAACATTCAGAGAAGAGCCTTTGTTTCTGGCCATGCATTCGTTACTTAGGCAAAGAGTTACTTACAATGTTGAAAGCGCCTTGCACAAAAATAGTATAATAGCCTCATTTGTAAGGAAACAAATTGGCTGGTGTTCTTTCCAGTCTAGTTAATGGTGGTTTGTACAGGGGGAAGGTGGGAGGAGGGCTCTCTGTGTGCTCTGAGATAAGATTTTTCACTATTTTTGGCATGATTGCTTAAATATTATGACATAGTTTAGAAAGAAGATACCTGCTCAGGGGGGTTAACATTGGGACGTGAACATTTTTTCTTCATGGCCTCCGTCATTCCTGTGCCTGTGTTTTTGCAGTTGCACAGGAAATCTGAGGCTGTTAGCTCACTTGCTGTCTAGACAATGTGACCAGCAGGGCCTTTGGAAGACTTCTTGAAACACACTATTATAGGCTTCTTTGTGATGAAAAGAGGTCTTACAAATATCTTGAAATTTAAACAAAGCTATTGTAGCTTTTTCCTTTGTGCATGTGTGTGTGCATGTGTGTGTTTGTCAGCCAAATCATTGGCTCAAAGTTAATCTCAATTATAGAGTGTATTGTCTGTAGTCCCCTATGGTTCCAAAACAATAGTAGAATGTGTGTATCTACTTCTCTATGGATCTGTATTTATATATATATGTACATTATATTTAAAGAGACAGAGTAACTGGAAACTTAAAGCAGAGAATCTTAATAAGGAGATAGAATCTGATATGAAAACCCTATCTTTTTAGCAATAAAATCTTTAATACTGCTAAAAAGACTGTGAGAAGGACTCAATTTATAATACAGGCTTTGAGGCTGTAATCAAATCAGCAGTTGCGGGCCTTTGCATTTACCCATAGGGTTTGTGCTAAATGATTCTGATTGTAGGATAGAGCCTCTGATTTGAAGCTTCTTGAAGAGCAGATGTATATCTATTTTATATTTTTGTGCCAGTTTTTTAAGGTAATTTTTCCTCTGCCTTTTGAGGAGAAAGGATTTGACAACAGTAGAAAACTTGTATAAATCTCAGGCCATGTGTGTTGTACTAAGTCTGAGCAAGAGATCTGGAAACTCAGTAAATACTAGCCATAATTTTGACCAGTGATCTCCATCTGGCAAGGTGCTGACTGTTTACTGGGGGTTGTTTCTGCACTCTTTGCCATGACCCCACAGAAGATGCTCAGAATTTGCATCATAGGCCAGAGATACTTTCAGTAATTAATTGTTTCTATTGATCTCTGCCATGACAATCCTAAAAAAGCTGGTAACTGACGTATTTGCAAGGTAAACTTTTGTTCTACAAGGAGTGTCCTAATGTTACAATACAGGCAACCCCTGCTTAACACTGTTTCATTTGGTGCTATTTCACTACAACACACATTTGAAATCGATACCAGATTTCACTTAGCGCTCAGTAAGTTTCGTTATAACGCTCTCAGTCACCATCTTAGGTCGTCAAATGTTTTTGGTTTTGTTTAACGCTTGGAACCAATTAAGAGCACTAAGCAGGGGTTGCGTGTAGTGTGTGATGTTGTAGCTGTGATGGTCTAGAAATAACGCGAGGGAAGGATTTCTTAGAATGATATCTTTTATTGGACCAACTGTGTAGTTGGGATAAAGTTAGACAAAGCTTTTGAATGCAAGACTTGGGAAGAATGCTTAGGCTGAAGATATCACACTAAGAAATCCATGTCCCGCTGTTGTCAGCATGCCTAGTAATTATGTTTCAAAACTTAGCTTAAAGTATTCTTGTTCTCTCTCTCTCTCTCTCTCTCTCTCTCTCTCTCTCTCTCTCTCTCTCTCTGTGTGTGTGTGTTAGATTTTATTTATTTTGTTTCTAGGACTGTTCCTTAAGGGCATTATATTATTAAATAATATGTGTGTGACTGTATGTTTTCCCCGTGCTTCAGTGATGAGTAACCTTGACTTTCCTGGCTCTTTATAAGCAGTTTACTTCCTACAACTTCCCCTGCTGGCTGTGTTACAATTGTAAATCGGCATTCTATTTCAAGAGTGGCTCTCCTGTCAAAGTCCGATAAGATCATACCACCAGGAAGGCATAACATTATAATCCTAAGCACAATGCGATTCTGTTCATTTTAGCTCTTGTACTTGTCACACGGACAAGAATAAAGGTTGTGCATGGGTGGAAGGTGAATGAAGAAGAGAAGATAGCCATAGATAACACACTTACCTAAAAGATATAAATCCTGCACAGGGACAGCTGGGTTTAGAATCACGGTATTATCTAGGAACTAGCTTTGAGAAGTCGTTGGGATGTCCTGAATAATATGATGCACTGAATGACATAGATAATGCAGCATTTTGGCATGGATAGGTGGCAGAAGATACAGAAAATTATATTTCATCCTTCATTTTTCTTTAGACTTGGCACTGCATTCAAAAGCTAATTTAAACAGTAGATAGCAGTAATAAGATTTTTTTTTTCCTACAGGAAACAAACCTGTGTGTATAAAAAGAGATTTTTGGCAATAATATATTTGCTATGCTTTATTCAGAGAAGTGAGTGCTTTACAGATGAAGCCTCTGAAAAAGAGGTAGAATTTAAGGCATGCCTGGGGGTATGGGGACTTCAGCCCCTTAAAAGAATCCCTGCAATTACCTAACCTGCCAACTTTCCAACAAGATAAATGGAAGCACTGTAGCTTGAAGGTGCCTTGGTTTGAATGAGATGCAGTAAGTAAGGTCTCTCTGTTCTTTACAGGCATCATAGATCTGATAGTACTTATAAAAGAAGAATAGAGTTGGTGCCCTGCTGACTAAATTGTCCTCTAGAGAAGTATTAGTTACAGAGCTTTTTTGTTAACTAGACTGCATGCTTAAACCGCTGTGGAACGTCTCTTATTAGCAGGTTTTTAAATAGCTTTGCATACGGATATGTTAAGTATGTGTATGTGTAAGTGTATCTATATAATTTACATATAAAATATATATGCACACATAATGTGTATATAAATGTCTGTAATGTGAAAATTACATGTTACTTTATTACTGTTCTCTTACATGGTGGAAACAGCAAGCATTAAAAAGCTGATGATATTAGAACAAGAAGAAGACCTCGCTCATATTGCCTGGATGCTGTGTGCATACTCTTTGTAATTTTCTCAAATAGCTTTTCTAGTAACAGTGTTATTTCTAAAGTCCCTGTGTTCTGAAATGGGTCCGTTTGCTCACTTTCTCATGCCTCAGGGGATTGATGGAGGACCCAGTGATTATTTTATTAACTCTATCTCCATACATCTGTTCCTTTAAAAATAATTTATCAAATTGAAAGAAAAAATTCACAGAGCCCCTGGCAAAGTAATGAAGTAGGAATAGCTGAGGATGGCTGTGTTCTGCTTCAGCCCTCTGTAGCACAAGAAAAAGACTGTATAACTCAGATGGCCATGTGGGTAACACACATCTATTTTATTCATTCTTGTGAGAGAGGTTATGAATTTATCAAATTTCTTGCTTACCCAGATGCACATTGATGCTATGCTAATATCCTTGGCTGCATGGCTGGATGAAACGTGAAGTATCCATGTACAACATGCAGTCCCTAGAAGGAAATCCAGCCATTCTGTCCACTTCGTGTGTGTGTGTGTGTGTGTGTGTGTGTGTGTGTGTGTGTGTGTGTGTGTGTGTGTGGGAATCATTAGGGTCAGACTGAAATAAAACACAGTGCAGCAGGAGCTTGTTGGCTCCCTTTTTATGTTGGTTTGTTTGTTTGTTTGTTTTTTGGACATAGCTCTTTAAGCACAGCAGTATCACATGAGCCCCTTTTTACTTTTATGAATGAGCTGCATCAGGTTTGTGAGAAATCCCTGGAAGGCATGCTCTTGAGGAAATGCCTGGGACTTGTCACTCACTCCACCCCCATGGGGGATTAGCAAAATGATAAATTGTAATACAATCTGATGGAAGAAATGAACTTCACTCTTGCCCCCACACTCTCTCCCCTCCTACACACACACACACTCAGCAAGCCCAAGATAAATAATTATATTATGGTGAACTCTCAAGTTTTACCTGAACCCCAGAACTACAGATCATTTTCTCATGTGCAGTATTACCCACTTAATTTTTTTGAAACTCCTCTTGGCTGCATGAAACATTTTTTTCAGTCCTAAAATTGTTATCAAATCTCAATTGCATTTTGAACGGGATGGCTACTCTATGAGCAACAGTGTTTACATATCTTGTACCTGTTAAGAAGTCATTATTTTCCTGTTTATCAAATTCACTTCTGTGTAGAAGATTTCTATAATTATTTTATAATGTATCAAACACTGTCATTTCTCTTCAGTATTTTAATGGACATCAACAAATTTTAAAATCTGAAACAACAGAAATAAGGGTCTTTTGCTAATTTCACAGTTTGACTCTTGTTTTTAAGTGTTTGCAGCTTGACTGTAAAATCTGTGCAGAGCTGACATACATTTTCGTGTTTTCAAACGGGATTTTCATTTGTGCATGCAAAATGAGAAATATGCCTACAATGTTGTGCTCATACGCAAAACCATGAGTTAATCAAGGTTGCAAAGTTACTTATACAAAAATGAAGGTCAAATTAGGATTTGGAATGCTGGACTGCAAAGTGTCAACTTGGGAGCAAGTTTGAGGGGAAATATAGGCATGATCATAGCTAGTACTTCTCTCGGTGGACAAGAGTTGAGTCTAGCATCCAGGTTGTTTTGGACTTACTAATGGTTATTTAGATTCATTTTGCCCTTCAGCTTATGCAGCTTGGAAACAAATAGCAATCTTCACAAAATTCCAGCTCTCATAGGAGGAGGGGTGGGCATTTTGTAAGAGGCTAGTCAGAGATAGGCAAAGTTACTATAAGGATACTGCTTCACATTCTAGTCCGACAGTAAATCTGTCTTGAAATCTTCCTCACTTCTGAAAATTTGACTGATCTTATACATCAGTAATTTATGTTTTCCTTAACAGCCCCCCCGAGACAGGGACACCTTACTCGTACGACTCCTGTTAACCAACGCAAAAAATATTACATTCAGTAAATGCTGTGTCATCCTGATTATTTGAACTGTTGGAAGTCTACATTATTAAATGGCACATGAGTTGACCTGCTTTATGTAAAAAATAGCTGTCTCTTTTAATTGTATCCTACTTAGGTAATAGAAATATATGCTAACATGTACCTTGCAACCGTAATGTTTCCATGACCTTTTGCAGTGTTGGAGTTTCCTAAATGTCTTTACGCATCCAAAGCAGGGGTAGGCAACATTTTTTGGCCGGAATGCCAGAAAACACCACAATGCCTACTTTGGAAGGTGCCGGAGTGCCGGCATGGCAGAAAAAAAAAATGAGGGCAAGGGGTAAATGGCAGGATGCCCTGCTTGTGGCCCCTGCCCCCCAGCCTGGGCTCTGTGGCTGTCAGCAGCTATCCCGGCTCTGGGTAGCTGCTGGAGCCCGTGTTGCTCCCAGCAGGGCTTGCAGCATCCCAGCTGCCTGTTGGGAGCAGCCAGGGCTCCTGGCTGGCAGCAGCTCCCCAGAGCCAGGACCGGCTGCAGCCAGGAGGCTCCAAACAGCTGTGCCAGGCTCCTGCATCAGCTCCGCACCAGCGCATGCAGGCACGCCTCGGAGCAGGCAGTGGGGACAGGGCTTGAGGCAATGCACCCTGGTCTCTCCCCCACTTCCAGCACAGAGGTTATGAGGCCGGCGCAGCTGTTTTGGAGCCAGCCCGCGCTCTGGGCAGCTGCAGCAGGCAGTGGGCAGAGTGCAAACAGCTCCACTGTACTGCACAGCTCCGGCATCAGCTCCATGCTGGCGGCGACTGCATGGGCACCTCGGGGCAAACAGCGGGGCAGTGCAGCACACCCCAAGGTGCCCATGCAGTTGCCACCAGCACAGAGTTGATGCCGGAGCTGTTTGCACTCGGTCTCATTGCCGGACTCATCACCTCCGTGCCACTCGGATGAGCGATGAGATGCCGTTGTGCTCAACAGAGGTGATGAGCCCAGCGCAAATGAAGTCTCATTGTTTAAGTTTACTGAAATTTAACCCCACTGAGCCAAGGAGTAACATAACTCCTGGGGGCTTACCCAACTTTCAGATAATCGAACATCTCAGTTAGGTAGGGTCCAAGTAAGTAAAATTTGGCCAGAGTAGGAAACCATTTAACCACCACTTCCAAAATAAATTGTGACAGTTGTTCAATAATGTACAGCCACAGCATAAAATACTTCAGGAAGCAAGTAAGAAGCAGTGTGTCCAGCTGAAATTGAAGGCGGATTATAGGGTGGCAGAATGTAGTTACGCAGATTGGATTTTAAACCTTCACACTAGAACAGACCTATTTACCCTTGAAAAAAGTGCATCCAGGTCTGTAAATGAAGTCATGGCTTTGTTTGCATCACATCTGAAAATGTAATGGCTTGAATGAAAGCATTACAAGACTGCATATCTGATACCCCTTATCTGCTATTTTGATGATTGTTTTAATTAGGCAAAGTTACTGTATTTACTCATGTAATAGCCATGCTTTTTTCTCAAAGTTTTCTCCAAAATGAGGATGCACCCATTCCAGCAAGGCTGAGGAAATATTGCTGCTAAACAAATGGTGTAATTCTGTGTTTGAACATCCACCCATACTTTTTTTTTTTTATCTTGCATGATCTTGCAGATGAGACTGAATATGGAATGGAATTAACATACCAAGTGGCATGGGTTTCCCATGTGAGTGCATTCCAGTCTTCAGCAAATCATGCCTTTTTAAGAGAAATGTCTCGGCTATTACACAAGTAAATAGGGTATGTTGGATATGATTCTAAATGCAGTTAATGCAGAAATACTAAGGGGAAGTGGAAATGGCGCATGGTTTTTATTTTTATTTTTTGCTGTCCTCAAGAATTTGTGGGCTTAGATTTAAAAAGTTAATCCACCAGTAGAAAACATTAAAATCTGTTTGTTCGTACAGAATAAATTTTGCCTCACTTTATTTAGGTAACTAAAACTTTGTAGGTAGCATTCTCGCTTCTTGTTGCAAGTCCATTGCCTGTCCGTTCTCAGGTTCTGTAGTTTGGTTGTTAGTTCTTACTGCTACTCTATCCTTTTCTTTTTCCTTCCCTCTCAGGATTTATCTGGCTCCATTGATGACTTGCCCACTGGAACGGAGGCAACACTGAGTTCAGCAGTTAGTGCATCAGGTTCTACAAGCAGCCAGGGGGAGCAGAGCAACCCTGCACAGTCACCTTTTTCACCTCATGCTTCTCCACATCTCTCCAGCATCCCTGGTGGTCCATCGCCTTCCCCTGTAGGCTCTCCTGTTGGAAGCAATCAGTCACGATCTGGTCCAATTTCTCCTGCAAGTATTCCAGGTAAATTTGTTTTTAAAAATAAAGGGAATGGAAACATTGTGTCTCATGAAATTATAAAAATAATTCTCTCTATGTATTGTATATTCATTCATTTCGTAGGAATCTTGGATTTTGTGGGTCTCCTTTGTTAATAAAATTCACACAGATATCAGAGAGATGGATTCAACCCGAAACTTCAGATCCAAGCACTCTCAGATCTTGGAAGGTTCTAGTCTAAATCTCAAATTTGTATTTGGTGCCTTTCACTGTAATGGATCAATCCAAACCTTTGATCTGAACACTCCCTGAACTTTTGAAAAGTGCAGGTCTGAATTTTTAGTTTGGGACAATCTCCTGGGTACATCTATCAAAGGCATCACACTTCTTTGAATTATTTATAGGGCCTTTTTATTCTAAATCAAGGTTTTGTTGTCTTTGTTTCCTGGAGTTATGCAGTATTTTAAGTGCAGGTGAAAATGGCTGTCTTAGGAAGGCATAGTTTGTAATACTTGATGCAAAATCATCAAGACGATATTTTCAGCACTTGGAGGGAGTAACTCTGGACAGATCTAGAATTTTAAAGAGAGGTGCATCATCATATATAAATAGGGGTCTACCTAACTCAAGGAGGAATCCAGTTGATTTCTCAGGGAGATTGTGGGGATGACTGCCATATTCATGGGCTGATCATGGAGGGGCAGGACCACATGACAGGCAGTCCTTTCAGCCAATCATCAATGAGAGGCAGAGCTGGCAGCCATCTTGAGCTGCCCTTCATAGCTGGGCTGCAGTGTAGTAAGGCCTGCTGGCTCCCTCTGGGGATCTAGCATTTTATTTTCAGTACACTTTCTTATTTTAATTTTCATGGATTTTGCAGGCATTGCTCTCTTTTATGGGCATTACCAGATATCACAATTTCCATGAAATCCACAAAATTGCAATTTTGGTAGATCCCTACATGTAAAACAACACATTTTTCCCCAGTTAGTAGAAGCTTTACTAATCTACTTTAGGCCTAGGGCTGTATTATTAAATTTAACGATTGAAGCAAAAGTAAATATAACTGCATTGGCATGAGTTAAAAACAATCTGCAGGACTGTGAAATAGGAACTTTGTTTCCAGGAGCAACTAATAGGCAACAGATAGCTTAACTGGTGGAACAAGAAGACTATTCAAAGGAGAGAGTTATTAATACCTATGGAATAAAGAGTTTAGAAGGGATCGCGTAGATTATGATGAGCCATGAACTCAGTCAACTCCCTCAGCACTGCCTGACTACAAATGCTGCTGCAGCTGCCTGGCAGCTGGTTTTAAACTTCGGGTGGAGCAGGAATCAGAGGGGTGCAAGTGCACCAGTGTATCTGCCCTTCCCTCTATCCCAGATCCACCTTTGGGGGTAACAAATTATTAGAGTCCCACCCTACCAGTAATAATTAAAATGACAGGGGCATGGTTACTATTAATTCTTTAGTGGTATCTGGTGTATGGTGCAAGTCATTCATGTGAACTAAGAAGTCTGGAAAACTACTATAGTTTTATCAACAAGAAAAATGGACAAATGCATTAATTCTTGACACACATTCTCAGTTGGCTCCCACCAATCTAGCTTGGCAGTGATGGGCCGAAATCCCAAACCATTTGGTGTTTCAAAAGGGCTGGTCTCCCAAGGCTGAAGAAAATTATGAGCAGAATTGACTGAGAGTAAAGATTTAAGATCAAACAAGGTGAATGAGAATTGAGAGCTCTGTTAAAAAACCGCATTCAATGGCCAGAATGCCACAATTCTAAAATCAAGAAAAAGGACATTCACTAAAGATCCTTCTTGATACCATGGTGGAGTAAAGGCAACAATTAGAACTGCAAAAAGCAATATATAGCAAGTGGGGAAAATAGATAATAATCTATGTACATCTATGTACATTAGAGGATATAAAGTATAGAAAATTGATTCATCCAAATGTTCATCCAAGAGGAGGTTGGATGCACATCTTGCTGGGGTCATTTGACCCCAATATTATTCCTGCCATGGCAGGGGGTCAGACTAGATGATCTACTCAGGTCCCTTCCGACCCTAGAAACTATGGAATTAGGATTAGGGAAGCTAAAGACATCAGGAAAAAAATAATGGCTAGCACAGCTAAGTCCATAAGGAGTTCTTAAAGTATTCTTAGAACAAAAAAATCCTGGAAATGGTGTAGGCCCATAACTGGATGGAGGTGGTAATGTTGTCAGTGATGATGCAAAAAAACAGTAGTGTTCAATGTATATTTCCATTCTGTGTATTGGATGTGTCAGGATGATATATTTGTGTCATATTGTGGACTGCAAGTATTTCTTCATCCTTATTAGCCTGGTAAGAAACTTAAAAAGGATCTCTTAAGGACAAATTTTTATAAATCAGTTTCTGATGTTTAATTTAATAAATTTAGAAATATTGGCATAATTAAGAGAGATCAATATTCAAAAAAGGGCAATAGGAACAAGGAATACAAGACATATCAACAGAATAGGGGCCTTTATCTTGAAAACAACTGGTGCTATAGGCTAGGGACAGGCATTCAAAAAGTCTGAGCCTGAGTTGATTCATCTTTGCAGACTAGTTTAACCTGTCGAGACTGAATCCATTTGCAACTGCACAGACATTCCTTCTGGACTGAAGGAATTCAGGTGCATGCTTGCAGTGGCTCAGGCTAAAAGCCAAGGAGCACTAGAACAGCCCTCCCTTCCCTTCGACAGTGCTGAGCTGAGGAGGGGTGTGGCCTGGCCCTGACAGGATGCTCTGATTAGGGAAGGGCATAAATTCCCACCCTGCCTACACCATCCCAGGCTTTTCCCTGCTGGCTGCTCAAGGGAAAGGAGTGTTGTCAATCCCCAGCTAGCACTCTAAGGCAAAGGGGTGGGGGGGTGTGGTGCATGCATCTTCTGGTGATACTGAGATTTTCAATCTCCTGCTCCCTGCTTCTTCATACTGTCTGCAAACCTGATTGGTGAGGGAGCCAGTAGGGGGCTGATAAGACAGCATTTATCAGCCCATCAACAAAACAAAAGTTTCTCATTAGTTCAAGCTCTTGTTAAACAGCTTTTTCCAGGAAGGAACAGAGCGACATTACCAGCTGACCTGTTGTATAACTCCAAAAATCCCTAAGCAGACACTGATCTGTCTGCCATTGTCCTGTCCCAGTGAAATTGGACACAAACACCGCCCCCCCCCTTCTACCTCTCAGCGTTAGCTAGCATACCACATGTCTAACACATTCAACCAGGTTTATATTAAACTAGTGTCAGCATTTTGACACTGGTTTATGTGCACTGAACTCATGTTCTGTTAACCAGTTTCTGATCACTTAAACCAGTTTATGTAATGTCTGTCCCTAGCCATAAAGTCTGTATGGAGCGGTGAGCTCAACATGAGTTCCCAGTTTATGAGCTCTTTGGATGTATACATAGGAACATAAATAGGAGTAGGGAGATGATTTTACCTTTGTATCTGGAGTGGGTGAGACTGGAATATTGCGTATAGTTCTAGCGCCTGTATTTTAAAAAGGGTAATGAAAAATTGGAGAAAATGTAGAAAAGATTCACAAATAGTGATTCAGGGGCTGGAAAAAGTACCTTACAGTGAGATACAAAAGGAGTTGATCCAGTTAGCTTATTTGCAAGCAGATTTAGACGTGGCTGGATTGCAGTGTGTAAGAACCTTCACAGGGAGAAATGCTAGCTAAAGGGTTTATTAATGTTGTTGAGAAAGTCGTAAGAACAAGTGGTTGGAACCTGATGTCAGACCAGTTCAGATGGGAAGCAAAATATTTTTAACAGTGAGCGTGATTATAACTGTTAATATAAACTACCAGGGTCAGAGGAGGATTCTTCATCTTCTGATGTCGTCAAATCAGAACGGAATGCCTTTCTGGAAAGGTAGGCCACAGCCAGTGAGAAGTTAGCCAGACTTTTGGTACTGGGCTCAAAACCAAAGTAAATAAGTATAAATATAAGAGCCTATTACATAGAGGAGGTCGGACTAACTGCTGTAGTAGTCACTTTGGCCTTAAAGGCAACAAACTGGTGAAATTACACACTAAATCTGTGCTTTGCAACTGTGAGTGAAGTTTAATGACTTGGAAAGAGGCCTCAAATTTGTTTAAAGCAACTGCATTAAAGCAGGACTGTCCAACATATTTGGCCCCAGAGACTGGATCCAGAGTAATTTCATTAAATATTAAATACCTCCAAGTAGTCATAGTCTGGTAAAGAAATCAGTATTTCACCTACCTAATTGAACAGGAAGTAGATACCATTTTGATCATCACCCTTCTTGTTAGATTCTGTAATCAGTCATTTTTTTGGAAGCACCGTCTTTCTTAGGTAGCAATTTTCAGAATGACACCAAAGAAAGAAACGTGGCTCCTGGCTTCTTCCTGGCCTAAGGTGGTTCCAAAATCAAGGGGGGGGTTTTGTTCTTGTGGTAGAAGATGATCTGTTGAATGTGAACCAGTGCAAGGTTTTTATGAATCCACAGGTAGCTATAGTGCCTTTTCCCAAGCAACAGCTGCAAAATGACATTATCAAGTCAGGTATTGAGAACCTTCAGAGTTGCACTGAAGTTGACTGGAATCTTGGAATGAGAGCAGGACCGATTCCCTTGCCCTGGTCTTGCCAGTAACTGAGTTAATAGAGAAACTTGGGATGCTTTCCCCACTTTTTTTTTTTTTTTTTTAACTAAACAGTGAAGGTGGAGAGCAGTAGGTATCTCCCACCTTATAACAATCAGGCATCTTGGGGTTACGGAATAAAGCAGGGTTGTCCAACTGTGTGGCTGAGGGAGGAAGGGAGGGATAGCATGTATTGCCTGTGCAGCCTACACAGCAGGGGGTTGTGCTGCAGTAGGGAGATGGGAGTCATGCACCAAGAGCACTGCCTACTCAGTGGAGAGAAGAGGAATCCAAGAGGCCTGGCAGTACAGAGTGTGGCCTGGGAGCTGTGCTCCAGCACCGTGTGGCCCTCAGCCACAGGGATGCTGGACAGCCCTGGAATAAAGGCTTGAGGACAATAAAAAACAGAAAGTTCTTTCACACTTTCATCAGTCATGGAGGATAGCAGGTTTTGTGGGCTTTGATTTATTAGACAGCTACTTGATCAGAAGCTGCTATGAAAGGTGGATGCTTTAAGTAGTTTCCCAGGGACAGGACCCTGGCAGACATATCCAAGTGCTCTGTTCCTTCTAGTCTCCCAATCTCACTGGGGGATTGAGATGAGGAGTCAGCTTTCAGTAGCTTTGTCCCAGATCTTACTTATGGGGCAGGAGAGAGCTCTATTCAGCTTTACTGTAAACCTCTGTTTAGTGCACCTTTTGGATGTTAAGATTTTCAACTATATAAATAGGACTGTCCTGTCACCCTCCTCTTTCATCCTGCTTAGTTTCCACCCTTTTGTGTCATTGCCAGTTGTTTATTAACTTCCAAGTCCACCTATAGTGCCTTGGGAAAAAAAGTAAGAGAGCACTTACTCATATTTCTGTGGCCTGTGATGATCAAGCTACAGGGGTATGTTTGTTTCTGTTTCTTGTTTTTTAAATGAATATTCTTTAGTATACTCTTGCTCTTTCTTTAACATTTTTGTTTACTGCTATTTTTTACTCCTTCCTCACCCTTCCCTTGTTTGTTCTGACCTCAATCCTCTCCTATTACCTCCTGCGATGTCTTGCTACAGCTTCTCCATGTGACATAGATTGGCTCTTTCAATCATTCTCTCTCCAGCAAGTCATTGTAAAATGAGCAGCTGTTGTGTTGCTGATAGCTATGGCGAGGGAAAGCCAAAGTGTTGCAGGGGGTTCTTGGCGGGAAGGCCGTTAAAATAAAGGTGTTGCTTTCCCAGGGTTTGCTGGAAAGGAAGCATCCTTTTCCCCATCCCTCCTTCATTGAAACAAAATTGACAACTAATAAAACATCTAAAGGGCAGACAAACAAACAGCCCACTATTAAACCTCCCAAATGGCTGATTCCATTCCATTGCCTGTTTAAACTGTTTCTCCACCCTACTGCAAATCTGCCCTCCCATATTGCTTATTATCACACATTGTGAATTTCATGGGAATGGACTGGCACAGACAGCACTGACATTGGCATATCCCTAACTCAGTGGGCATTTCCTTCCTGTGTTCTGTGAAAAGCTGAACAGATATTTCTTGTGGTAAGTGGCATACATCTCTGCAGTCTTTGTTTCCATCCACACGATTAGAATATAGCAGGGAGATTAACCGTTGAGGGTGGAAGATCCACTTAACTGTGTTTTATTCACAAGTGCATATTTTTCTCAAAGCTATATCATTTCTTTTTTAACCACACTTATGTTACAGAGCCCATTTTTTGCTCTTTAACAATTAAAAGCAAACCAGTGTCAGATGCTGGTGGAATATGATCTTGTTGTAGATTTTTGTAACAGAGACCACCCTTTTACTTTACCCAAAATAATAATGTCTTTATTTTGTAGCACTCTCTAGAATAAGGATACAATTTCTTTAAGAATATAAATGTCATGCCCTGTACTGCTTTTAGGTCTTACGCTGCTCCTAATTCAACCCTAACCCACTAGTAGAAGCTGACACAGCAGAACATCAAAATGCGCTGCTGTTGCCAGAAGATTTAGTGGATGTTAATTTTACTTTTCTTGCCTCCTGCACCAACCGTTCCAGTTTACTAACAAAGCAAAAATGTAAATAAGCTAAACAGTTTTTTCCCCAAAATTTTTATTTCATTGGCCGAAGGCTTTCATCAGCTCTTTCTTCTCTGCGGCATAAGCAGCAACAGTGTTTAAATATTAAGAAGAGCAAGTGTACTGTGGGAGATTGCTGATAGGCCAGGAAAGTCTTAACCCCTTAGTGCCTGGGAAGATTTTTATGGGACTTCAGAAATGCGTATTATTTTAGATCCCAGCCAAGAGTTTTACTTTTCTGAGTACTGACATTTTTTATGCTAATTCTTTGTATGTTGCAAATGTCTTTATAAATAAATGAAAACAGTGGCTTTTTACATCACTAGACATAATTTTATTTTCTGAACTTCTTTTCTGATACCTTTTATTTTTAATTATTTGGCCAACTCGCACATCTTCACTGGCTATAGACTCAGTCACTAGGTAAGGTTTGCTCTGCCTCCTCTCCGTAAGACTTGTCTGTGTATGGAGTTGCTCAGGAATTGTGTATTAAGGAATCACTCCACATGTGGTTGTTCCTATTCCAGAGTAAGGCTATGTCTACATACAGCTGACTCTAATGCCTGAACACATAGATGCTTGCAGGCTTCTGGCAGCTCTGTGCAGCTCCACTCAGCAGCTGTGCCACCAGAGCATGAAGGGCTCACTAGACAGGCACCAGCTGCTGAATGGACCTCAGTAACCAGCTGAAGGTATGAGAATATCTATACATACCTTCAGCCAGCTACCAACTGGCAGCAGAAGCCTTACTCCACTTGGCAGAGAGGAACTGTTAATACAAAAGCAGTTCTGCCACAAAATATTGCTGCATAGGCCAGAGCCCAAAAATGGGTGGTGGAGGAGTTATTCAACTTAATCTACCTTAAAAGATCTTTAATGGTAACAGTTGGTCAGCATCTCAGTAGTGTGTCTCATCTAAATGACCATTGCTCCACCTGCAAAATTAATTAGTTCAATACTGATGCAAGGAAAGGAGCTGTGTCCCACTGTGCAATGAACTCCCCTTCCTGCAGTGCTGGATTTTTATTCAGTTCACATACAGACCAGCTAGCGTAATACTGAAGACCTGACATTTACAGTACAAGCTGATATTAAGCAAGCATTAAGGACCTAAGGAGGACTCAGTTGTCCAAGGCTGTTATAAAATCTAGAAACTGAGCTCAAAGTCTTGTAATTTGGCATGAAAACTAGTGTGGGAAGGCTAAAAGGACTTAACAGCAGAGCAAGGAAAATAGTGAGTAAGGGTTAGTCCATCATGGGCTAAAACTGAGGTTTTAAAGTGTGAATCAGAATGGGTATAATAGTCTCTTTCATGCCTGCTAAAAGTTTGAGCTAATGAAATAAAATATTTTTAGAAGCATGACTGGAATAAGATAGGTTGATCAGATGTAACATGGTCATATCTTAAACAAAAATCCTTGCTTTATTAAACATTATTACTGGTATATTAAAGTGTTTTTAAAGCATTTTTTCAAAAAGATGACTATCACGTGAGAATGAATTTGTGGGCTAGTATTTTATTTACATTTTTCTGGTTAAAATTAACAGGTGCTTAAAAATGCCATTGCAAGACAAGAAAGGGGATTATTTCCCCTTAAAATGGACATGGTCCCCCTGCCTAGAAAGATTATTTTAACACATCCATCAATATTTCCCTCTTGGCTTCTCTAGAGGCAAAAATCCTGCAACAGCTTGTTGCAAGGAAGATGCATGCTGTTTATTGGCAAGCAGACCAGGAAAAACAAAACACAAAATGCCATTGACATAGCCATGTTTTTAATCACTGCTAGCACACAAAACATCTATTCAGCAGTTTTACAAATCTAGAATGCTTGCTAGGCTGTAGTTTTCCCTTAAAATGAAATGTTGAATGGTTCGGGTAGCAGTAGTTTAGCTCCCTTTTTTTAGCAGTATTTAGAACTTTACACTATAATCCACTTTTTTTTTTTAAATGGGAGAAGGGGCAGTCAGATTGTAGGTACGTGGCTTTAGGGATTAGTCTTACAACGTGGATCATTTAACCTCTGTTATGTGTTAAAATTCAGACTAGATCAGTCGTGATTATAAGTTATCGTCTGAAGACCATTTGGCTTGTGTGAAATGAGTTGGTAGTCTCAGTCCATTTCCTTAGGGATGGTAGTCCTTATCACTAAAGCACTATCAGAATTGGCACCCTGCTTGGAGTTTCATCAGAAAGGTCAAAGAACTGTCTTGTTCTCTAGAGGTGGTCTCTCCAAGAAACAGCAGCAAGGAAGAAATACTAGGGAAATTTAAACTCTTGCAACCCATTCTGTATTTTGAGGACTGTGTTTAATTTTCAGGGCTATTGGGCTGGTAGATTCTTAGCATCATTAAATTAAATTTAAAACCAAGAGAGGGACAAGTGTCCAAGAAGAACAGTTAGCTCAAATAGTTTCTGCTAATGCTTTCTATTTAAAGTTATCTTGGTTGTTTTAACTTATATTATAGATGTTAAATCCAACTGAATCTGTGGTGCCTAGGTTTTGGAAACCCATAAAATATTTTTCATAAATATAGTTTCATAGTTGGTAGGGTCAGAAGGGACCTGAGCAGATCATCAAGTCTAACCTCCTGCCATGGCAGGAAAGAATGCTGGGGTCAAACAACCCCAGCTTGGTGATTATCCAGTCTCCTTTTGAAGACACCCAGGGTAGGAGCTAGCACCACTTCCCTTGGAAGTTGGTTCCAGATCCTAGCCACCCTGACTGTGAAGTAAAGTAGTGCCTCCTGATGTCTAGCCTGAATCTACTCTCAGTCAACTTACCCCTATTGCAGCTACCAAAATTGTTAAATGCACGCTTGCTATAACTTTCAGATGTCCATTGCATACCATGAGCAGATGCATGATTTTGTAAAGAGGGGTGCACGAGCAGCAACTGTCTCTGTCAGTGTGGCTGTGTGCCCTCTCACGACTTCTTCCCCTCTTCCATGGGGCAGGCAAACCAAACTGCAGGAGCAGCAACAGGGGACTTTTTTTTTTTTTAAGTTACCAAATCAAGTAAGAATCTCTACTCTGTTCTGTCCTCCTCCCCCCACACTCCAAGCCTCTCAGCACCCCTTCCATGTTCGTGGGTACCCATTCCTTCCTCTCCCCAACCCTCCACTGCCACTGTTGTCACCAGCTGCCTCGGAGGGGCAAAGGGAGCTCCAAAGCCTCTCCTGCCCCATTCCAGCTGGGCTGTGAGGGAAGCAGGGGTGGCAGGCAGGTTCCCCCCGCCCTGAGCCTGCTCCCAGGCTGGCAGGGAACATGCAGGGGGACTGGGCTGAGAATAAGACTAGGATGGAATTCAACGTAGACCAGTGCAAGGGGCTGCATCTAGGGAGAAGGAACCAACAACACACCTGTGGGCTGGGGAACACCCATCTTGTCAACACGGTGGCAGAAAGAGATCTTGGAGTCATTGTTGACTCCAGGATGAACATGAGCTTCCAATGCAAGGAAGCAGTCAGCAAGGATAACTGCACCTTGCCGCACTTCAAGAGGTATGTGGCTAACATTGACAGGGTCCGGAGGAGGGCCACTCGCATGGTCAAGGGGCAGCAGGGCAGGCCCTAAGAAGAGAGGCTAGAGGGCCTGAACCTATTCAGCCTCCACAAGAGAAGTCTGAGAGGGGATCTGGTGGCCGTATACAAACTCATCAGGGGGGACCAGCGGGAATTGGGGGAGGCTCTGTTCCCCCAGGCACCACCCAGGGTTACTAGGAATAACAGCCACAAATTGTTAGAGAGAAGGTTTAGACTGGACATAAGGAGATATTACTTTATAGTTAGGGCTGCCAGGCTCTGGACTGGGCTCCCAAGTGACATGATACTCCTACATTGGGGGTCTTCAAGAGGAGGCTGGACAGATATTTGGCTGGGGTGATATGATTCTGTTACTTGTTCCTGCCTGGGGCAAGGGGTTGGAACTGATGATCTGTTTGGGTCCCTTCCAACCCTATGTACTATGATACTATGGGCAGGCAGGCGCAACCCATCCATTGCTGCTGTCCCTGGCTAAACCTGGCTTCCCATGTAGCCTAGCTGGAATGAAGTAGGAGCAGCTTTAGAGTCCTGGCTGCACAGCCCCCTACTAGGGCTGTGCAAAGCTTCAGTCCCTGGTTGGATTCAGCAGAGATTTGGCCCAATTCGGTGGCCAAATCGCCAAATCTGAATCAAATCAAAAGACCCTTTAATCTCTCTGAATCGAATCAGAGCTCTCCAAATTGATTCAGAGATTTGGACCTTGAGACAACTTTAAATGTTTTTTCTACATACCCTTTAGGTAGAGGTATGTAGGCTTTTGAGTGCTGCGATGCTGGGGTACATGGAGCTCAGAGGGCTCCCCAGTGCACTCGGCAGGAGATGTGAAAGTGGACCAGAAGCACTTCCGGGTCTGCCGGGGAGCATGCAGGGGAGGCCCCGCCCCCCACTCAGTGACTGGTGCTTCTTGGGTCGGGGGGGGGGGGTGGCCACCTAGGGTCCCCCTGTAGTTGATTGCTGTGCCAGGAAGGCACGGGGAAGCCCCCAGTGTGCTCCCCAACAGACCCAGAAATGAACCGGAAGGACTTCTGCTCCACTTCTGTGTTTGCCACTGAGCACATGGAAGGACCCCCCCCACACACACACACAGTCCTGTGGAACGGTCCATGCACCCCAGCATCACAGTGATCACAAGCTGCACTGGTACCTCGAAATATGTTTAAAAAACAAAAAAAGATCTTTTAAAGCTGTATCTGTGTCCGAATTGCTGATTCTCTGAATTAGCATTGAACCTTCAGATTCGGCCAAATCAAATCTGGGACAGTGATCTGCATCAATGAATCGAATCACCATCCCCCGATTCAAGCTGAATCTGAATTGCATAGGGCCCACTTCGCACACCCCTACCCCCTACTCCTGGGACAGCTATAGACAACTGCAACAGTGGCACTGGGCAGGGGAGAGTAGGATTGGAAGGTGTTGGGAATATGTCACTGAGCTCAGAGAGGAAGAGGAAGAATTCTTACTTGCTTTGAGGACTTTAAAAAGTTCCCAGCTGCTGCTCCTGTGTTGTGGTCTGAACCGTGGGTGTGACTGTGCCACTGCACCACTTCTGGATCTTCCTTTGTTGCATAGCATGCTTAGCCTTCAGAGAGTCGTAGTTTAATTCATATATTTGGCCTTTAAAATATGCATCCTTTTATTATGTGGTGTTTCTAACCTAACCTCCTCAACCCAC
This sequence comes from Crocodylus siamensis, assembly GCF_052110815.1. Classification (NCBI taxonomy): domain Eukaryota; kingdom Metazoa; phylum Chordata; order Crocodylia; family Crocodylidae; genus Crocodylus; species Crocodylus siamensis. Next base: position 123,902,492 of record NC_143395.1, read on the forward strand.
CCATAATATCTACAGGAAATGTGACCTGGTGCCTGTATTTGTTTTATGAAAAAACACATTTTTCAACTTCTGTTTTAGATTATTATGTAGCTAAATTCATTTGGGATTGGATCTTTTCCATTCTCTATAATTCCATAATAAAGTGTAGGCTGCATCCTATCACAAATGGAAAGGTTTTCTTCTCCCTCATGCATTGAAATATTGAGCAATGATTGCTAAGTTAACAGGGAAAGTCAGTCATTGTGTTCACCCATTAACAATACATTGGACCCAATACCCAAAGAAAGCTTTCTGTAAATCTAGCACAACATTTATTTTGTTTTTTGGTATAGAGTAGGCCATCATGCTCTCAGTTCCTATTTGGATGGAACTCATTACGGCTTTTGCTTCTTGCATAGGGGCCTGCATGGGACCACATTGTAATTACCATCAGTATTGACTATAGAAAAAAAGGCATTGCATGTCCTTACTTGGGAGCACAGAAACTGAACAAAGGCATAGAAGTCTTAATACATTAAGTTTCAACCAGGTGGTAAATGAACATTTGCTGAGTAAGTAAATTGTTTCCACTATGCTGATGCCCCTCCACTTTCAGTTATGACAAATATTTTTGAGAACTGAATTTGCAACAGGACACGTCTTACCTTTTTTGTAACAAAACGTTGACAAGCTAAATAGTGTTTTTTAACAGATGCATACCAAGCATTGACAGTTCAACTCCATACTTGGAACTGGAACTCTAGTGTCAGAGAGGGTTTTTAAAAAGTACACAGACAAAAGCCAACTCATTCTGGTGAGTTTTTGTATTCCTTTCTCCATCACCAGACAACAGTGGACTCAAATTATTGTGATGTGTTGATTGATTACAGCCGTTAAGTTTCTTAGTAATCAGTTTCATCACTTATTCTCAGTTCACACATGCACCTTTGATTTCTCTTCCACAACAGGGTGATGTGGGTTGTCGTTGACTAATGAAGAATAGAATTGGTTTCGGCGTGAGACAAACGGAATGCCGACACCAATCCCGAAATGCATTAATCTTTAATAATCCACATCTGCATGTTTATAAATGATATAACTAGGGGTTGCTAATGTTGATACTCCCCCTTCCAAACAGAAACTGACACAGAAGTTCGTATTTGCAAACTACATTAAAGGCATATGGCTGACTGTTCTGCGTGTGACCTTGCAGAGGGTACTAAATTGATGAAAGTTCTAAGTTGATTAAGAATATATGAAGAATTGCTAGGTTCCAGCACTGTTTTGGGTTTACCATTGTTAGACGAGATTAAATATAGCATGATAGATCTTGTAATACAGAAGATCAGACCTGCCAACAGTTTTTGGAGGCTGCTTTGTATTTTGATGCTTTTATTCATAATAGTCATGTTTGCTTCTCCTTATACCCCTTTCTGAGAATATTCTTTATGGTGTGATGAACTCTGGCATGTTCTCTGATGAGTGCACTCACTGTATTTTATTCATAATAAGAGCTGTTATGATGTTTCTCAAAGAGGATCTTGTTCCACATATAGGTGGGGTGGGATTAGTGACATTTCTTAATAACTGGAAGCTGAAGACTTAGAGCAGAGGAAGAAGAGCAGGTGCTGCAAGTTAAGTGGTCCAGTGCGATATATCAGCATGACTCAAATCTCCACCTGTCTGCAGGAACATTAAGTGGGAGTCAGAGAAAAAGGAGAAAGGATCAGAAACAGTGGGTAAAGAAGGAAGAGACTGTCAAAAAGGGGCATAATCCCTTTGAGTAAATGCAGGGCAGCTGCCTCTGTCCTGACCCACAAAAGTAGTCAAGAATGCATCCTGGCTAGCCTTTGGCTATACTTATAGGGCAGTGCCATTATTGGCAGCTAGCTCCTGATTCAGAACTATTCCCTCACAAAAATAGCTCCAATGAAGACTTTGAATGAGGGGAACCACAGCAGTCTGTTTTACCCTGTCTTTGGTATCTCTCCTGATTTTTCGCACGTAAGATGATACAAGCTTCCAAAGATTATAAGTGAAATTTTATGCCTTCTGTCATGTTAAAATTGTGACTTAAAACAGCTTGTATTAGGCAGCAAATCCTAGGGAGCTGTACCTATCTCTGCATTAGGTCTTTTCTGTCTCTCAGTTATTTCTGTTGTATTTCAGAGTAGTTTAGGAAAAAACCTCCCTTTGTAACTTATAAGTGCTGTCTAAAAATGATCACTAATAATGAAAATTCTTTTCCCTAGAACTTGCATTAACTTCCTAAATTAAATTGTTAATGTTTTACCTTTCAGGGGCGGGAAGGATGAGATTTCATTTTGGGAAAGAGAGTAAATGCAATGTTAAGAGGCAAGACAACTTCCTTATCTTTTGTTAAATGCATTTAAATGCTTAGAACTTGGATAAATGGCAAATTAAAATTTTGGTTAATTGAAATATATAAAGCAATTAAAATACATTTCTTTTCACTAGTTTGAATATGTACTTTATCACATTAACAAAGATATAAAATAATGGATCAGGCATTCATACAGGGCTAAATGTTAAAGCCGTTAAACTTTGTTCTGAATCCATCTGTATTCAGTAGTTAAGTCACAAAAAAAACCTGAAAAAAGACAGAATGAGAAGTGCAGTATGGGCTACAGGATTTGGCTCACGAATTGGATTGTCATGTGCAGCGTACTCAGTTTAATATGCATATTAGATAAGTGCATAATTCGTGTAACTGCACAACTCGATGCTGGTCCCAGTTTGTTACCTATGCCTCACATTGTAGCAAACTCTGTCTGCATATCAATTAAGTGCAAAAACCACTGAAGTGCACAAGAACTTTTCAGCCTGTCTACTTTGTTAACTTAATCATACCCCATTTAACTGCATAGTTGGTGAAACTTAGTAGGAACCCTCAATTTCAAGGCTTCTAAAGCAGCCTGAAGTGACTGGTACTGTCAATTTCAAGGCTGCTATTAGAGAGGTATAAGGCACTCTGAGAAGCAAGATAAGAAGCCCTAATGAGGTGCAAAAAGCTTAGAACAGGCCTTTCCTGTAGTTAATGAGCATCGTTTACACTGAGTTGGGTAGGTACATACTTCTGGCCTTTCTTCAGTTCTGAGGCCCTGCACTTAAACAGAGTGTGTTGTTTTTTGTCACATATGAACTGCCTGTTCCTTATGTCTTATTTTGGAAATGTTATATGATACTAATTCAGAAAAATACAAATACTTAAGTGCAATAATAATTAATAAGCTCTGTAGATGTGAGACAGAACAACTGTGAATGAACTGTTTCTTTGCACAGTTGCTTTGGATGTTCTGGGGAACAGAGAAAGGAAAACGAGTGTGGGTCAGTCACATGAGACTTTTAAAAAGTAAAGTCAGTGGCTTGGCTTTGAAAAGGCCTATTTAGTATGAAGCAGTGATCAAGGGAGGAAAGGGGGGGAAGGAGCGAGCGCTTTATCTAATCTTTCTCCTGGGGACCCAGGTGGACAAATTGGCAACCCTGTTCGCAGCCTTTTTTTTTTCCCCTCCCCTTTGTAGCATAAGAACTGCTAATCGGATCCATGCTGCTGCAACTGTGGCTAGTTATTAACAGAATAAAAGCAGATTTCTTCAAAAGAACGGGTGGGGGAAAACGACTATATAAAATTGCAAGGTTGTTAGAATCTTAAATGCACAGCAGTCGATTTTTTTCCCCTATTCTGAATTATACGGTGAATACAGTCTTTCATCTGTCACTGTGCCCATTTCTTCAGAAGGCAGCCAAATATTAAGCTTCTCAAACAAAAAAAATGTTAGAATGAGGAAAACTACTGGGGAGGAGGAGGGGTAGCAAAGCATGGAGGAGAAACCAGGTTTTGTTTTTATTAATTTGGCCTGGTGAGAGAAATACGAGCTCTCGTCAGTAACTGTGCTCCCATCCCCCAGCCACCATCTCTGAATGCAGGGATTAGAAAAGATTTAACTGGTTGCTATCCTGGGACTGGCTTCTAGCAGAAATATCTAGTGCTGTGATATCTCCCCATTTTAATGGAAATCATGCATTAAATGTTCACAGAGTTAGGCAGAGGTGAAAGTGCAAGGAAATTGATCCCAAAAATGGATTTCAGGTGAAATTGCAGATCTCAGATAGTTGTTAGAATGGGGCAGTAAGCAGTGACCCCTAAATTTAAGTTATTCAATACCTCCTGCTCTAAAAAAAAATCTTGTGTCCTCCTTTGAAGAGCAATAGCACTTGTGTTTTTTTAGTGTGAGGTTTGATATTTGGCAGAGGCACAGTCCTGTGGCAGAAAGATGCCCTTTGGTGATCTCATGAAAATCCATTCAGATTTGGCTAAATTGTTAGCTGCTGAAAATTGTCTCTGGCTCTCTTTATTTCACACTGCTCAGCTTGCTTTGGGCTTGCTGCCAAAAAGCCTGAAAAATTCCCTGAGCCTGCATTGCCCCTGTGCCTTACTTCAGCAGTCTAAACACAGAGCGTGACCTCTGGATGGGACACAGGCAAAATAGATTCTTCTGCTGCTGCTTTCCTCTCTGTGTTGGGGAACATCAGCTATGTGAGGGCTAGAGCAACTTCCATTAAGGGGTATAAACAATTCTTAGTCCTCTAAAACAGCATTTCTCAACCCGTGGGTCATGACCCAAAAGCGGGTTGCAAGAATTTATGAAAAGGTCACAAACAAACTTTAAAAATGGATTCACCTTTAAAGGAGAAAAACATGGGGAAACTGGCTTTTCCCTTGCAGGCTGGCAGATCCCAGCCTGTGAGGAGCTACTTGGGGCCCACTATGCCCCCACTCCCACCCCCTGTCCCACACACTAGGGGATTAGAGGCAGGGGGCAGCAGGTTGGGAGTGGTGGGGGGGTCACTGGGTCAGGACTGGCCATCAATATTTACAAGTGGGTCCTGGTACAAAAAGGGTTGAGAACCACTGCTCTAAAACACTTCTTATTAAGAAGACTTCATGCCCCCTGGGAATAGAACCTAGACCTCTAGCATGGTAGACCAGGGCTGCCATTGGTACTGTTGTATACCAGACCACTGTTTTTTAAAACCTTTGCCCCCTGTCTGTTTCTGAGTGAGGAGTGGACTGCAAAAAGTACCGTTTTTCAGTTTATTGGTGGAAATAAATGGCAATCATTTGTCCTTGCAGTTCTATTGGCTGTGTCTAGAGGTAAGGCAGTGCACAGCCAGGTTCTGAGTTAGTCAGGGAGGTAGGGAAGGAGCAAGGTGACTTTTTTGTGGTGGCTGTGCCCCTTGCTCCTAATTGGCCAAGGAACTCAGTGGCACCCACCCCTCGCTGCTGATTGGCCAAGGGGACCAGTGGTCCTGCCCCTCACCAAGGGGTTTGAATATCATTTAGCATTTCTATTATGGTGGCATTCATGGGACTTGAACAAGACTCACTATGGTGGAGGCCATGCAAACATGAAAAAAGGCATGGTTCTGATACTCCAAGAACAAAAATGTGTTATGAACAGAGTAGGTGAATTGTTACCAGTTTCTGGTTTTACATGCATTTGGAGGATTATTAATGTAAAATAGAGAAACCAGTGGGTTTAGAAGATGATATATTTAAAGAACTAATGAATCTATGAAATTCAAGACCAGATCCACTGACATTGACTGCTTTGCACATCTCCAGTGACACAAAGCAGCTATAAACTTGGCTTCAACAGCCAGTTAAAACTGAATTTGCAGTTGCTTTGGATTACTGTAGAGCGGGGGTGGGCAATTATTTTGGCTAAACGGCTACTTTAGGAGTTTTTGTAAGCTGTTCCAGGCTAGGGGAGGGAGACAACTGATTCTATCTGATCGTGGCCCATCCACCTGACACCCACCAGCACTCCCAGCAGTGGGTGTGGGACTGGTGGGTCAGGGCACCTGGGCAGCAGGGCCAGGTCCGGTTGTGGCGGAGACACTATCAGACAGCAGGTGGAAGGAAGCATCACTGCAGGGGCTGCCAGAATGAAGAGTCCGGCCACTGTACCACTCCCACCCCACTGCTTGTCCAGGAGTAGTGGGACTGGCTGAATGTGCCATAGCGCAGGGTGTCTACCACACCTGGCCTGGGCAAGGCCAAGGGACTGTACCTGAGCTGCAGGCAAGAGAGAATCCCCTGGTGGGCCAAATCTGACGTGCAGGCCATATTTTACCCACCCCTGCTATAGAGAAACAAATCAGCTGGAATGCAACCTCACTTCAGAATGCTACGTAGCAGGGTGTAATGCGTCGTGAGATTTGAGGGCCTCTGACTTTAAGCCCAGCCTGACCCAAGGGAGCAGTGAAGCACTGCTAAGGAGAGTAATACCACCTGTTTTTGCTGTGCTGAAATTAATGGCAGGATTCAAGTTGTGATTTTTGTATTCATGTCTGTGAACCAGTTGAAGGTGATGCAGTTGGGTCCATCACAGAACATTCAACCAGTATTATTTACTTACCAGCTGAGCAGGCCAGAGTGAGTGCCAGTACCAGTATCGAGTGCAGTGGTCTGAAAAACAAGGTTCTGATCAAATTTATAAAAAGCCTTAAAGTATTTATCCAGGTTAGGGGCAAGGAAACAAAGTAAAATTAGCTTTTAGAGAAAGTATATTAAAGCTAGTTTTAAAAGTGTTATTAATCTGGTAGGAAAGCATGGGTAATGTGAGAAAAAATATTATTCTGTTTAAGTGAGCATGGGATCTGGAAGCTGAGGGGAGAATGAGAAATTCATGGTAGGGTTTTTGCAGGTCAAGGCCAGTTGCACCTCCCTTTCAGCTACCTCAAAAGGCTAATTTAAAATTGCATCTTGAAAGTCCATATTCAGCATGGCCCCGAAGTATATGCTTACCTTTAAATGTAGGATTGAAAAGAGTCTCTTGAGTCAGTGGATCCATGCTTCACTGATTATAATGTAATATAGCTTAGTTCATAATTTTATCAAACACTGTATTGTATTGAAACAGGTTTCTGCCCACTGGTTCTAGATCATCACTCCTCTGATGGTTAGGCCTTATCTTCTAATTTCCAGTCTAAACTTATTCATGGCCAGTTTATAACCTTTAGTTCTTTCACCAGCATTGCCCTTTAGCTTATATAGTTGTGTTTTTTTACCCACTGATGCATTTCTAAAAAGCAGCCATATCCCCTCTCTAATTTTGCTTGCTATTACTGTATTTACTCAAAGAGAAGATAAGGTCCCATCTTCCCCCGCCCCCATCAGCATGGAGGAAAAAGCCCCTTGTCTTACGTTCACATGCGAAGGAGAGTGGGGAGTAGGCAGCTCAGGAAGCCTGGATTAGGGCCAGAGTCAGACCCACAGCAACCTCCTGCCCATCCCATGGGCAGCCCCTTCCTCCCCCTTACTATCAGATGCAGCTTGGCTCCAGCTCAGGCTGGGGTCCCTCCCAGGCATGGAGCACATGGACACCCCTTCCCCTACTTGGCCAATCAGCAGCACTGACACTGCTTCATGGCCAGGCATGGGCTGAGTTTCCCTTTAATGGTGTGATGTACAGCCTGAGCAGCATCTGACAACAAGGGCTTAGGGGATGGGAAGAGTCTGTGGGGAGCTGGAGGTGGCAGGGTACAGGTGACTGGGGGGCGGGGGGGCAGAGTGATTGCAGGGAATGGGTGGGGCAGAGCAAAGGGGCCACCTGACCCCTCCCCCCCAACTCTGCCTTCCCTGCTGTAGCCAGGGGGAGGGTGAGATTCCAGACAACCTCTCCAATACTTAAGAGTCTGTACTTGGAAAACTTTAACATTTATACTTTTCCCATATATAGGATCTAAGTTTTGGGGGTCGTCTTATATTTAAGTAAATATGGTAGTTCCTAAGTACATAACCTTGCAACTTTTGTTGTTAAATACCATTCAAGTTAAATAACTCTATTCCCTAAAGTCATTCAGTCTTTCTTGGATAATATTCCGATCCTCCCCTGTATTGACAGTGCTCCCAAATTTAGTGTCATCAATTAATTTCATTAGCATACTCCTACTTCCTGTGCAAAACTCACTAATGAAAGATTGAAGAGTAATCCTTGAGAAACTCCACTAGTAATGTCTTTCCAGCCTGATAGTTCCCTTTTCAATACATCTCACTGTTGTCTGCCCTTTAGCCAGTTCCTTATCCACCTTTTGGTTCTTGTACTAATCCCCATCCTTTCCATCTTATTTTGCACATGGAAACATGTTCTCACTTAAGTGCTTTCTTGAATCAGTTTTTAAAGGCAAAGCCCTGCGAAGTGTTCAGCATCTTCTGCAGATACTGAGGATCCTCCACTCCTATTATATTGATGGGAACTGAGGGCCATCTGCATGTTACAGCATGTGTGCAACCTTGTATAGGATTGGACCCTAATTAATCATAATGGTCCTTCTTCTGTACTTGATCAAGTGCTTTCTCTTTCTTGCTGCATCTTGGCTCTGAGGAATTTATACTCCTTTGTTAACTGCAAATTTAATGGCTCTACTCTTAATGCAATCTCCTCTTTCTACCTTTGCAGTGTAAGAGGTGTGTCCCGACTGTTCAATCCAGCTTGTCTGAAAGATAAAAGTTAACCTTTTCAGCCTCTGTTTCCAACGCGGATGCACATTCTCATACAAAATATTTTAAAAAGCTTAGCATAATTTTATTTGAAAATGGTAATACAGGCTGTCACAATATTATTAACCATTAAAAATAATGTCTTCCCTTTGTACTTGTGAATTAACTAGTTTTTTTAAAAAAAAGGTAATCCAGTAGGCATTTATGTCATATATCCCATAAGCTCTCGTTTTTTAGAATTTTCACAACAAATTTAAAAAGACAGTATTTAAGTTTTAAAAGGTTCTCTTGTTCATGCAACAGTAGCTGCTTTTCATAAAATTTTCTTATATATCTTGCATTCCACACTATGCTAGATGCAATGCTATTGATTTGAATGGCACTCTTACTATTAAGATTTACTTGATACTATTTTACATCTAGCGTAATATAATAGCATGTCACTGTCTATTAGTGTTACATGCGCTATTCTGTTTACTGTGATTTTTCATAATAAAAATGCTTTGTAACAATGTGTACAGTAGTGTTCACCATGCATAAACTCTCGCAGTTGGAATATCTTATCACTGTAGGGTAGTACTATGCAAAACCACAGGAAAACATCAGCCCTATTGAAAGTTCCATCCATATTCCATTGAGTCAAAGGATCAAACAGTTATCAGGGAAATAATTTGCGTTTTCTCCCCCAAATAGCTATATTCATGTTACAAAAAAATACTTGTTTCATTCTTTGCAATTTGTCTTCCAAAATTAATAGAAAAGTATGCTAATATAGTAATGAAAGTGGCCTCCCTAAAGGAGTTTCAGAGAAAATGTGCCCATTTTCTTTCTTTTTGCTACATAAAAGTCTGAAGGGATGGAAGGAGTGTGAATTGGTTGGTTGATAGTTTATTTTTAAGAGTAATTTTCTGGTTTTTTGCATTTCTTTTTTCTGCTTGCTTTTTGCCTTTTGAGTATCTGGAATATCAAGTCTGATCTTAGCCTTGCTGAAGCACTTTTCAAGTCTCAAGAATGTATACTAGGAACATAAACATTTTTAAATTGAAAGGCTGGGGATCTGCTGTATATGAGGCACAGGATGCACAAAGCCCCATTAAGCGCTGTGTTAACTCACACATTGTCTGTTGCAGAACCAAACCAAAAAGATTTTCTTCCTTGTGTTTATTAAACAGCGGTTGAGGGAACAGGAATAAAGAGTTCTGATTCTCTGGAATTCAAACTACTTCTCTGTATCAATTCTAAATCTCACCATTAATTAGGTTTTTCTTTCTTGATACTTAGATGGTAAGCTCTTTGGGGCAGGGACTTCCCTTTTATTCTGTGTTTGTACAGCACCTAATACAATGGAGGACTATTGATCCTTGCTATCACAGTCCAATAAGAAAAATAGTTTTAAAAAAGACACAGGCTTTTTTTAAAAAAAAAAACCAATCAACCTTGAAGTTCATCTTATTATACCACAAAGAAATATAAAAAATGCACAGACTTGGGTCCTGACAGAAACTTAGGTGCCTAGCTCTCTTTGAAATCAACTCCTAGTGACTGGGTGTTAGATGCAAAAATAGAAGTTAAGTGCTCTGAATATGTTTAAGATGACCCATAAGTGGAACTCTCTTCTTTTACTGATCACCTTTCAAGACAAAGTGACAGCCGTAATACTCTAACATTTGGTTGCTTTTGGTTAAACATATGGTCAATATTCAGTAGTAGCTTTGCAGCCTTTTGTATACTTGTGCATATAATGCATACCTAATCCACAAGAACAAAAACTTTTTAGTAAAATGTATGGTACTGTTGCAAGCTAATCTTTTATTTTAGGGCTCATAGTTTTGGATCAACTGCTTATTACTTACAAAAATAATTTTCTTCTGTCACAAGCAAAATTTGTTCTGAAGTTTTCATTTAATAATGGGGAATGTTCAAAAGTACCCTTTTAAATAAATAAATAAAATAGTAGTATAAATGTATGCAGGTGCCAGTCATTTCATTTAATTTGAAAAACTCCTGACTTCACATTTCTAGATGATGCAGATGAAATTGATTTCTGTACTACATAATTCACATATGCACAGTTCTAAAGTTTGCTTTTGCCTGTGCTGTGCTTGTATGTCTGTATATACAGGATAAGAGTCTTGCTCAGTGATTAGCATAATTATTAACATAAAAAATTAGAGATTTTGAAAGATTAAAATGGCTCAGACTAAAGGTATGCAGTTTTTAGAGGAACTGCCAATCCTGTTCCTGAAGGAGATGTCATTTGGGGGCTGCACAGGGCAACCAGCGGTAGCTCTGCCTGTTTTTTGTAACTATAAAGACTTCTATGGCTTTCAGAGGCATGCTCTAGGTTTACTTGAAATAGTCTGTCTGATACCAGTGCCTCAGGCATATGCAGCGTAAGTGGTAGTGCCATGTGTTAACATGGAATTACCGTTTGTTTACAGTCTTGAGTCACTGAATTCATTCTGTCATGCAGAAGTGTTCATTATAATATAGGCACTTACTGTCTTGCTACAGCCCACTCCTGAGTGACATCAAAAAAGAAGTCGGTATTTTATTCTCATAGGCCTTAGACTTCCTAAATGGTTTGTGGATCCAAGGCCCCAGGCACTGAATGTTTCATAGTAGCATCATGGTTTGGTCTTTTGGAGGAAAAATTCTGCCTCTTGCAAATTGTGGAAATAAGACGGTTGTCACATCCTTTCATAGTAATGTCATCCCTCATGTGCTTTAGTGCAAACTCTCCTAATTCAAATAGCTTGACAATGTTTATACTTAAAATTATAGTTTTTATTTCTGTGCCTTGGCTCTTTATTTAATATTTCTTTTGTACTCAGTCACTGACATGGCTGCTCTGAAACAAGGCAGTGCACGGGGCAGAAGGATTATGTAATACTTCACTTGTCTATGATGTTTGGCACTTCATAGCTTTAAGGAAATAGCAACCCCTACAGGCTGTCTTTAGACCATACTTATGATTCCAGAAATAACCACCGGATTTCCATTTTATCCATTAAAAAGCCTGGCAGCTAAGCAAAAGGAAATGACGCTAAGTACACACAAATCTGTGTCATGTTTTTGTATTTCTAGTATTTAAAGTGAAAAACAATCTGAGAATAATCTGTACATTTTTAAGGGTAAGGAATAAAAATCTGTCTACTGCCGTTTATACCACAGTAGGCATCAGCAATTTCTGAAAGCCTGAAGTATATTTTTGTTGCCTAACCTGAGGTGGTCCTCAAGCTGCTTTGGCTGTCAAGAGCAGATGTGTCTCAAAATCAGCAGTGAATGAAAGTCCTAGGAGACGTTTGAGACTTGCTCTCATTTCTCCTTAGGCTGTGGCAGGTTGATTACTTGGCAGTTGCCATCTTGTAGCAGCACAAGGGTTGCTGCTTGGCCCTACACACTTAACGCGATGTTGAGGGTTAAGATGTGACCCAGAGAAGTGGCTCTCAAGTGTCATTCATCAGTACAGTAAGCATCTGCTTTACCGTATAATAGCGTTGAAGGGGCTGACCTAATATTCTCAGCCTCCTGGGTCTGAAAATTTGGACAGTGTTTGAGCTCTTCATTGTTTCAGGGTAAATAAACCTCAGTTTATATAGAGTTCACTTTTTATGAGTCTTTTGAATGAAACCTTAAAAGTGGGTTGTATCTGATTTGCATGGACATTAAAAGTACCATGGCATTCTTATTTGTCCTGGTGCCTTTTTGTGTATAATAAGACTCTCCATTCACTTATCAGTTCTCACAGATACTCCCCACACCTCTCTCAGTCCATGTATCCATTTTGGTTTTTTATTCTTGCTTTACATGTGGACATTCAAATCCACTGATTCAGTGTAAGATTTTTTTTTTTATACTGTTGTTGTTAGTCATTTCTGTATTGACTGAATTTTTCATTGGTAATATTTTTGGCAGCAGTCCACGTCTGCCTGGCTGGAGGCCAGTTCAAGCTCGGCAGGATGAGCCCTATTGTTCACCAGACTTGGATTTTGTTAAACTCTCTAACAGAAATACGTGTCAGGAGATTTGCAGCTATAAATTGGATCATGTCAGTGAGGTTGGGAACTCACTCAATACGAAATTGAACATTTCGGCATGCCTGTTGCTTAATATGTTTATGCATGCTTCCTGCTTGGGTTTAGAAAATGTGAAAAAGGAAGACCTGTTGAGCTGTATCTCTGTTGCATACTGTTGGTTATTTTTCTTTGATGTTCAGCGGTTCAGAGATGCAGCAGTGTTTGAATTGTACATCACACCATTAAAGGGAAGTCATTTCTCTTTGTTTTGCAGGCAGTCAGATGCCACCTCAACCTTCTGGCAGCCAGTCAGAATCCAGCTCCCATCCTGCTTTGAGCCAGTCACCAATGCCACAAGATCGAGGTTTGTGAGGTTTTTACTTTGTGCCAAATGTTTGTTTCATTCTCAGCAGCATGTGGACATGATAGAATTTCCCTTGCTTTTGCCTAGTAAAAAAATGACAGTCTCTATTGTAACAGACTGTGTGGGGGTTTTGGGGTTTGGAGGGGGTCCTTTCCAGGGGGAGTGAATGAGTAGCAGGATTTAACCAAAGCACCGTTGCAAGCAAGGCGTTCTTAAAAGACTGTCAACAGCATGAAAGGATTGTACTGCAGAGTTTTAACTAGTGTTCTTGAGAATCCAAAACGGAAGAAACTTGATGGTTATTTAACATGAAATTTGATCTCTGACCAGCTGTAGGTAGAAATTCAAAATCCCCTTCCATTTAAAGAGCAAAATAGACTAGTTGGGTCAAGTGGTCTACCTCCCTCCTTTATCACCAGAAATACTGGACCCTAAACACATTGTTGATAAAACTTTGCTAGCAAGAACTCTGTTTGACTAGGGCTATTTTAGCCAGCACAGGTTCATTCATCAATGAATGGGATAAATCTTTATCTTAGGGACAGGGATCTTTATCTTTTAACTGTGTTATATGTAACTGCCCTAAGAGGGGAGTTTATTACAGTTTCATAACCTGATTATAAGATAAAATAACTATGGGCTATTTTCATAACCTGATTATAAGATAGAATGCCAGTGAACCAAAGGCCTTGTTTACACAACGACTGAAATGCACTGTATTTTTCTGCAAATCACACATCCCAACGCATCTTGTTTTGGGGAGGCAGAATGGAGCAAGAGATTTTTCCAGAGCCATGGCTGAATACGTGTCCCATGTGGAGCAGAGAATGGAGTCTGCGCATCAGTATCACTGTCTCACCCTGCAAATGCCCGAGCTTAATATTTAACCGAAAAGTGAAAAGCTGCTGCTAGTTTGACATCAGCTGTGATGGGTTTAAAGTTTGAACTACAGAATAGACTCTGTCCTTGAAGAGTAGACTCTACCTCTCCTGCAGGCAGCTGGAGCCCAATATGGACCCAGCCCTCAGCAACAATCACAGCATCCCTATACCTCCATTCCAGTATGGAAAACAGTTTCCTTACTTAAAGCATGCATCCCAATTTTGGAGGGCCAGTTTTTAGGGAGCAGTGCATGGGGTATGCAAGTAAACACAGTACTAGCAACTGGTTAGCAAAGCAGATATGACAATAGGAAATAAAGCCAAATTAATGCTTTAAGTGCTCCCATTAAAGTCACTTTGATATTGAAGAAAGGTTCCTTTGTAGTAGGTCCCTGAAGAAAGGCAGACTTGATGCCCAGAAGCTTGTCCAAAGATCTCCCAGTCATGCAGCTGCTCCAGTAAAGGATATCACAAAATATTCTTTACCTCTTGTTTAATTTAGTTGTCATTTACTTTCCAGGTCACCTTTACATACAGTTGTTGTTAGCATAGAGCTTCAATTCTACCTTAACAGTTCTTTAGTGTGATCCATGTCTGGTGGAAGAAGAACAACCTTGGTACCAAAGACTAATGCAGAATATTGCGTGTGATAGGCTGTGGGAAGGGGTCAGACTGAGGCTTCGGGGACCCATGCTTCTCAGGAGCTGTGTGCATTTCTTGTGATGGTTGGATCTAAGCATAGCACATGGAGCTGCCCAACTGTATTTATTTCTTCAGCATTGTGTACCCTATAAGACTTCAGAGGATGGGTTAACAGTGGCCACGGGTGAGCAGAATGCTTTAATTTCCTTGTGGGGGTGAATGTATGGATCCATTCTCTACAAGGAAATTAGATGGCAGTCTGTGGTTGAAACCATCATTAAGAACTGGGGGATCAAACTGAAATAAAGGAAAAGACAGCCGCCAAACCAAAAAGCCAAACTAGCAGACAGAGGTGGAAAAACTGGGATATAAGAAGTATACTAGTCTGTTCTTCCCATGTGGAGGATGACCTATGTGGGTATAATATAAAGAATATGTTTTCACTTGAATTTGGAAGTATTTTAATAGCTTTTGATTGTTTATATGCAACATGCTTTGTTTTTCTGTTTTGATAATTTACATTGAGGTTTCTGGCATGCTTCTCACAACAGTCCTTGTGACCCAGGTTGTATAAAATGTCCATTTGTTTCATGCAGCAGATATGAAATTTGTAACTAGGTAGGTCATATTGATTTTGCAGAACATGCTCCCCAAAGCTTCTATAAAGTCTGCTGTACGCACATAAACATGCGTGCATTCCCTTTTGTGCCCTATCATTGATTAGAGGTTCCTTTGAAATGGAAAACTTCACCTTTTAAAAAGGCTGTTACATTAGTTGATTCCTTTGCTTGCTTGAACTGATTTCCACTGAACTTGGAGAAGAGAAGCAGGGGAAGAGGTAGGGACTCAAAGGAAAGGTACTTGTCATTTACTGATAAAAACCTGAGCAGAAAATCGTTGCTGCTGAAGACACCTGATCCGCAGGCGTCTGTTACAGTAATTTAAACGCTTGGTGCACTGATATGAATGTTTTCCAGCAAAAAAACACCAAGAGACCCTCCAGTTTAGGATAAGGCGTTTTTGTTCCTTCTAGCACTTTACATAACATTTCCTTCCTTGTTTGAAGAAATGACTGAATGAACAAAAGCCTTCTAATAGTTTATTGAATGGAATCCCATACTCTCAACACTCGAAAAATATATTATTAGGCAGATTCTCCAGAGCTTGACTGACAGAGTAGGATCCAAGGTACAGCCATTCTGACTGCTGAAATGCCACACTTAAACTACTATGTTTACAATTAGTTATTTTATTACGAAAGTGTTTGATTGTATTTTATCCTTCTTTTCATGGTTACTCAGCACCCAGCTGGGATTTCTCATGTTTGCCAGCCTAAGGCTGTACATCGCCTATCATAGAGTACAGTATCAAGCGACCAGGCGTTTTTATATGTACGTTTAGAGAGAGAGAGAGAGAGTGTGTGTGTATGTGTGTGTAGCAGTAGGAATTTCTAGGGGTTTAGAGTTTACCAGGCCTTTAAATTACTTTTGATGTAGTTTATCTTCTATTTTAAATGTAGTGTAAATGTTATTTGTATTTTTTAAACGATTTTGAAAATCTTTCATATCTTACTGAGGCTGCAGCTCCTTTGTACCTGGCTCAGGATCAGCAGAAGCAGTTCATGCAGCACATTTTTATTTGCATTCCTGGGTCTGCACTTATTTAGATTTGATACTAAGACACTGGAACTTTTCCTGTTTCTACCTAACTGTTACCTACACAAGTTGTGCTATTGTGTGGAAGTAGCTGCTGCATATCTTTTCTTATGGAAACTTCATTATAGTAGCAATCATAATTTTTTTCTGGATAGCTCAAATTATGTCCTCAATCATTGTTCTTTTTTTCCAGAATCACTCCAGTTTTGCATTTGTATAAGAACAGGATTAGGTCTACTTCCATGCAGTAAAATTAAAACTCTTTGCAGACACTTAATTGCTTTAATTTCCTTTTGCTTCTGTGTGATAGTGAAGTAAATAGTATCATACGTATTTTATAAATGCATGAACTGAGGGTAAAGGCCAATTATCTACCAATTTTGTGTGTCTCTGTTTTTAGGTGCTTCATTTTGAGAGGCACTGAGCATCCCATTAGAAGTCAGTTTAGGCTGTGGGCTTGCAACATTTCCAAAATCTGGTTCCATTAAACTGGCCACGCAGTAACTGACACTTTCAAAATCAGCTGCACCTTTTTTGCAAAGTTGGCTGGAGGCTATGGTCGAATATACCACTTTAAAAAGTGGGAGAGAGCTACTGCAGGAACAACATATCAGCTGTTAGAAAGTAACTGTTATGTCTGCCTGATTTGCTAAATCACTGTATCTTTAATCCTGAATGAAAGAATGCTGAAGTTATAGTGGATTTGCAGCACCTGTGTTGCTACAGAATCACACAGTTGTAACAGTTGCATCATAAAAGGTAATACTGATATCGGTGGATTTCAGTGGCACTATTCTATCTGCCTTTTACCTGAAGCATCTTGCTCAGGGTCATAATGTAAATTGATTCCAGAGCTGGGAATAGACAATTGGCTTCCCAGCCATCCATCCTTTGTCCTAATGCAGGGGTGAGCAAAATGCATCCCACAGGCCAGATGTGGCCCACCAAGCCATTCTATCCGGCCTGCGGGGCCCTTAAAAAAATTTAGAAAATTAAAATTTATCCCCCCTGGCTGCCTATCATGCAGCCTCATTGGCTTGCCAAAACTCAGTAAGCAGCCCTCTGCCCAAAATAATTGCCTGCCCCTGTCCTAATGATTAGCTCCCACACATTCTCTTACCATAGTCTAATAATATTAGCATGTGTACATGTACATCCATACAAGACAAATAGAAAATTCTGCTTTATGGCAGTGTTGAATTGGACTTTTCTTTTTAGCTCAACATACTAAATTCTTTCCTATACACTAACAGAGCTGACAAAACTCCTCTACTCCAGGTTAATGTTTTTTAAATGCTCAGAGTTCAAAATGTGAGTCTTATTCATATTAAAATAGTACATTGAGAACTCCTGAAAACCATTGAATATAATGGAAACAGTAAATAGCTTCATACCATTATTCTCACAGATATTCTCATAATGGGGATACTTAAAGAAGCCTTATTTATTAGGGCAAATGTATATGGGTCGGAATTAATTTTTTAAAAATCTTTAATTGTTTTCCCATTATAGTTTTCACAGCAGTATGTAGTTAAATATTCATGATAATGCTGATGATATGCTAGAGGTCTGAAATAGATCTGGAGTCTCAAAACCAACACAGGTTATTTAACCCTTTTCATCTAATGCACCACCAGGGACTTGCTCAGTGCAATCCCAGAGCACAGGAATAATTAGAAGATAGTAATGAGGATTTAATTAGTCCTTGAGATATGCTGAAATAGGACCACTGAGAACTTTTCTGTTTGGACATGGATTGCAAGCAGAATTGATGCTATTGCCATTGCTGTGATGTGCCGGAAAATGTATTCTGTTGCTGGAGGCAGTTTCATGGCACCATTCTGTGCCTGTCAGATCTGCATGGAAGGTGCCCAGAGTATGATCTCCTGAAATTGTTGAACAGTACCCTTCCTCTGCTCTTCTACCTCCTCCCAGTAGCAGTTCTGTCATTCTTCCTACTTCCAGCTTTATTTGTTCCTATTGTTTACCTGGTCCATTTTAGGGAAGGGGGAGGGTTGTGATACAAATGTGTATTCCATTAAAAGCCATTTTGTGAAGAAAAACAGTGAGAAAATTCAGCCTTCTAGAATCCCGCTGGCGGAAAATCTGGAAGTGCTGAGTGAAATCTGGACCTGTTTGACACAGCCCTCTGTAAGCTTTATCTCTACATCTAGTCTTGATTTAGCATTAGATCTTCATAGAAATTATATTTATCAATAGCTGCAATGTAATAAATTTAAATGTCTTTTTGGCAGCAGAGATGTTATCTAGCAAGAGATAAGAACAGATGGAATATAATCAGACATTTTGATGTTCTGTTTTCCTACAAAAAAAAACTAAACAGCAAACTGAATTTCTGTAACTACAAGCTCCTGACTTGCTCATTAGCTTCATGTAAGGTTTTCTTTTTATTCCCTTTCACTTTTCCCCTCATCTATACACTGTCAGCAACTGAACGTCACCTTCATTTATTTTCTTTTACTAAAATGAGATGTATTTATTTATTATTATTAACATTGGTTATTATTAATTTATTTTCTTTTAATTTTTACTTGCTTGGAATGCATAAATACCAATCTCAGAATTTGTCTTTCATTTTTCTACTTAGATTGTGTCGTGGTTTAATACTGACATTTGATGATAGAAACTAAAATCTATTTCTTGAAAAAAAAACAGAGGAAAAGATAGATCAAAGAACTCTTATTGCAACAAAAAAGATACTGTAGCATGGTTTTAGATCTTAAAAGACTTTTTCCCCCGATTACATTTTTGTTCTCATTTGGGGATTTGGGATCCATTCAGAGCACAGAGGAGCCAGAGAATAAAATGATTTTTGTCATTAAAATTCTTCTGCTTGCCATGTTAATGATGACACCACTTAAGGTTAAATCAGACTTGGTAATAAGTTTACCTGATGTAGGCTGAAGTGTTTCAGGCTCTTGAAAAAGAAGACGTTCAAGACACGTAACAGAGTGCAAAGCTACAGGTATGTTTGGATGCCTTCTGCTCAGACCATTATCCAAGTGGGTCAATACAGTAAAGCTGAGTTCAAGCGAGTGTTCACAAACAGCATGCCAGCCTGGTAAAAGTCTTTATGCCTAGCAACCTGGCATTAAATGAGTTGTACTCTGGATAACCAGAAAACTTCCATGCAAGACACAGAGTAAGTTTTAGATGAAACACTGCATATTTTTAGAAGCACTTATTTATTATGAGGATGCTCCATAAAGCATTTTTTCCTTACCTTGAATGCCATTGCAAAATAATCTCAGCACTCCTTTCCCTGCTTCTTTCAAAGATTACACATACGCACATAAAAAATTGATCAAATAATTGGCAGAATTGTATAGGGGAAGCTTGCATTGCACTCTCTGGACTATGACAGCACTGATAGTCTCTCATCTTGTGACAGTAAATTCACCCACAGTCTTTAAGGAGATAAAGGTCATCATTTGTCTGTCTAGTGTTTTTTTTATTGGTACCATGTTACTTTGACTATGACAGTCAGAGTAGTTTTGAACTGAGCATAAGTGTGACAGTACAGCTTTGATTACTTCCATTTAATTAAATTTTTTATTTGAAATCCTGAAGTTGGGAGAAATGTAATAGAATGAACAAAGATGGAGTACAGTCTACATTCAATAATGTTATCAATTATATTTATTGGATGTAGTATCTGCGAGCTCTGATCAGGTACCAGGGCTCTATTGTGCTAGGTGCTGTACAAATGCAGAACAAAAATGCTTACGATATACAATAAATAATCAAAGTAGTTGGGACACAGGGTCTCTGCTTTTCTTTTTAGGCCCTTAAAGTCTTAATGGTGTTTGGCTTAGGTTCATAGCAGATGTTGAATGCAGACTGTTACTTTTTTATTTTAAAATATTCAAAGCGATGTCACAGTGACAAACTAAGTTAATTCTTAAAGGATCCAAGTGCTGGTTTCAGCAATGGATGGATGTGGGCTTCAGATTAGATTTGGATATCAAGTATATTCCCCTTCCCAGCTGCTTCAGCTTTGGGCTGAGCTAATGAGTTGTGGCACCAGTTAAATATACAGCAGTATTGCCTCTGTGCAAGAATGATTGAAGGGCCAGGGGAATGTTTTAAGAGTAACAAGCCACACTCAGAAAGAAGCCGTTCTCGGCACAATCCACCAAAGCAGGGCTAGGGATAAAAATGATACTAGTATAATCCAAATCCAAAATCAACTTTTCAAGTAAAGTTTGTATACTAGCGATTGGTCATGTTGTTGCTTTTTTTTTTTTTGCTGATGGTAAATGTTATATTTTTTAATTAATAGTTTATCTTTTAAGATTAATTGGATTTTTTTTATTTGCGGTTAGGAGAGGGGAACTGAATTATTATAAGAGAGTTCATACAATTGCCAACACCAGGACTTCTTAATAGAAAAGTTTCCACTGACTTCATTAGACAGCGTCTGAATTCTCTGCCTCCGGGTTCAGGGAATGAAAGAAGCTACAACCTGTCATTGATGAAGAAGTTGACAAAGTGACAGTGGCTGTTCCTGTCACCAGCATTACTGTGAAGTTACTGAGTATGATCACTGTCCCTGGGACAGCTTCCCTTTCTAGCCTGTAAAATCAGAGCTGCCCATGGTCTGCCTGATAATTTCAAGGAGGCTTGGCTTCAGTAGAGCCCTAGTTAATCTTTTGAGGAAACCTGCCTAGGTGTAATGAATTTCTAATGTAAGACCTTTTATTTCTTTTTACATCAGTCTGCAAAGACACTCGGCTGAGAGCTAAACAGTAATATATTTATCAGTAACTAGCATTTAGATCATTATTTTCCTCCAGAAGGATCCCAAAAGGATTTTTGTACTACAGCATAGAAGTTTATGGGAGGAGCCTTAGCCATTACTCAGGAAAAGCAAGGAGTCAGCCTGAACACAAAAAAGGTACAGCAGTGTGGGACCAAAAGACAACAGGCTTATGACCAGACAAAACAGAAGGAACTTACTGTATATTTTTAAGTCTTGTCCTCAAAACCATATATACCTTGTGGCATTCAAGATATTTTCTTCATAAGGAGGACCTGAGATGATCCATCGGCAGCATGAATATGAGTCTCCAGGAAAGCTAAATTTTTCAAACCTGAAATTTAGCCCATTAAGCCTGCAGAGCCTGCAGATTACACATTGAAAAATGTCATTCCCTTGCTGCTGTCCTCTGTGATTTTCATAAGTATGCATATTATTAGGGGAACATAGACAAATGTTGATTGTATACCCCAGACAGACTTCCCAGATTTTTCATGTTGATACTCAGATTAGTTCTTGCAGCCCAAGCCACCTAGTGAAATGGTTGTGGATTTTTATTTTTTTGACTGTAGCTTGCTGTTGTCCCAGTTTTCCAAGCACCAGAGCAAAAGGCATTTTGCACTGTGTTTGCAATGTGTTGAAATAGTGGCCTGAGAGCCACACAGACAGTAGTTTCTTTACCTCTGTCAATGTATCAACAGTTCCATAAACGTGTCTACTTCTGTGCCCTTAGCACTGCACTTAAAATTTACATCAGAGAGCATTAGGCAAGATTTGCATGAAGAAAGGTTGGATTTTTCTTTCCAAACTACCATCTGGGTAATCTGTCTGATCCTTCCCCTGATTCCAATTTATCAGTGATAGATGATATGAATTTCAAGGCTAGGCAGTAGCTGAGGGTGGTTGGGGTGGGAAAAAATTTAAACATTATTGCATGCCATACATAGGCAGGGTTTTGTAATATCAGAGAAAGAACTGGGAGAGATTCAGCCAGTTAACCTAATAGCGCAGCTGGTAGAACACTAGGGGGTCTGGGTTAAAGCCTGAGCTAGGTCATTAGTTTCCATCTTCCCCAAAGCTATTCACATTGTGAAGAGAAAAAGGCGCACAAATAAACAGCAAAGATATTGCAAGATACTCAAGCATAATAGAAAATTATTTTTTTAGAAAATTATTTTTTTAGAAAATAAGTAAAACAACCAATATTGCTCAATAGGAACTAGGCCTTTTGCAAAAAAGGAAAAATAGCTTTAGCACTCATTGCAGGAGGCGATGCTTTTTCTGAGGTGGTGTTTTGCGTAACTATTATTTCACACATGCCGAGAAACATCTTTTGTTGAACTGGTGCAAAGAAACAAGGCAGTCATTCTGCAGTTAGCAGATGCCAACATGAAAACAAATTGTCCAGGTGCCAAAGGGAAAGCATGTTGCATGTCACTGTGGCCCAGAGAACCTTGAATGTTCTGGCATGCTTGTAGGAGAAGCTGAGGTTTTAGGCTCACTAGCAGAATAGCTCAATGCAGAAATCTGATTTCTGTGATGCTGTGGCAAAAATAAAAGCATTTCTTTTTCAGAGAGTTTTCAAGTTCTTTGTAGAATAAATTGTGACGAGTCAGCTCTCACATTAACCCTTTTCCCCCTATACACGTTTAAGATCCTTCAGTTTTTCACCAAATAAAAAATATGGTATTTCTTGAAGTGGAAAAAGATTTCTGGTTAGGAGCCAATTAGGAGCCAATAAGCAACCCTGTTGTAGCTTCACTTCCATTGTTCTTTTGGGTCAGTTTCCAAATGATCCTGCGGTGTTGCAGCCCTTCAATTACGGGAAATGTGTTTTTTAGTAATTGCTCAGAGTCAACTTGTTTACCATAGGAGTGCTTCATTCAGGGGCAGAGCTCAGTCTCTGCATAATAAGAGAACTGGTTACACTGGCTCATGCCAGAATCACCTAAAGGTACATTTCAGGTCTTTTACCAGAACCTCTCATATGTCTTTTACCTTAATCAACTAGTGGTGTTCATGTGCATGTGCGGCTCTTCTCTGAGACTTCAGTACCCCAGTTGCCATTTGGCAGTCAATCCCTTAATTCCAACTGTGCAGTGGCCTGAGGCCCAGCTGTCCCAACCTGGAAAGGCTGTTAACTGTCTGATACCTTCTCAGACAAAACGGCTGAGTCAGTGACCCATATCTCTCCCCCAGATGAGACATAGATAAGGTGTCACCTATTTCTCTGTAATATGTGTTCAGTTAGGGTGGCAATCTTATAAAACCACAGGGCTATGTCTTGAGTCTCAGTTGTGAGTCAGGACCATTTATGACCATTATTTCCATCGTTAAGAAGCATGGCATCACTTTTGTTGAGTGTTGGCAGCTCTTGAAGCCCCAAATTAAGTCTTCTTATTTTGTTGTCTTTCTCTCCCTCTGTCTCTCTATACATACCCACAAGTCCCCAATGACTCTCACATTGGTTTCTCACATTCTTGTTTTCTTTTGAACAAAGTGTTAGCAAGTGACAGACACCCCCTGCTTCATTGGTACCACTTAGCACTGCAATTTAACAGTACTAATAATGGATTGGAGTCTGACTAAGTAGATGCTTTATTATTTTGATGCTGTTTTTCACTAGCCTGTTAGACTAGGGATAATGGAGACTAACAGTTTGATATATAAACCCATACTCCACTGCATACTACTTGTACTCATGCCTAAGAATCTGTGGCCCACTGTCAGATATTGCCAAGTCAAGGGGGAACACCTTGTTTAGCAAAAAGAAGATATGTATGCTCACCTGTCTGACTGTATTACATTATCGTAAGTCATATCTCAGGGAAGGGAAAATAACGGTGTAGGACAAGTACATAGGCTTTTTCCAGCTGATATAAAGAAATTCATGAGTACTTTGATTCTGGCGGCCAGATTATCCTGAGCCTCCAACATGGGCTGTCTTGCTTAGTTTGGCTTGAATTTTTGGCATAGGGGGCAAGGCTTAACGGTCTAATATTATTGTTCATTGTGGCCAGTATAAAATATCCAGGGTCCTTCTCTTAGATTTTTCAATCCCTAAATGATCTCCCTATATCCTTTTTAACACGTTTTTCTTAACACCGTAGAAATAACCATCCTTACGTGTTAGCCAGGCTACAGCAATAAGAGGTTTAAAATTAAAGCCAGCTAACGCTGGCTTCCCATAAATATTGGTGTGAATTGTTTTTTCATTCATGAGCTAAGAACAAAGCATCTTTTTTGTATTGAATGTGCAGTTTTTGTTAGTTCCTGCAATGTGGAAGTAACTGGTCTCCAATTTTAATTGTCTGGTTACAAGAATGATATGTCAGTACCCTCCTTGGTGGTGTTTGTGGACAACCTGCTATGTACTGCGGCCAAGATTGGCTCTCTTTAGTTAACTTCTTCATTTCCTCAAATTATTTATTAAGATTTGCATCCCATTTCCACTGGACTTGATCCTTCGGTAGAGTTCTTGGGTCACTGCTTTGGACAGCCAGATCTAGCACAAATTTCTATACCTTCCAAGGAATCTTTAGACCCTTTCCTTGTCCTTTTGGGCAGGCATATTGATGAAGACCTCAGCCTTGCTGTGATCTACCTGTAGGTCTTGCTGTGGTAACTTCTCTTCCAAGTGTGTTCTTTC
The DNA here is from genome assembly GCF_052110815.1 of Crocodylus siamensis. NCBI lineage: Eukaryota > Metazoa > Chordata > Crocodylia > Crocodylidae > Crocodylus > Crocodylus siamensis. The sequence continues at coordinate 123,926,988 of NC_143395.1, forward strand.
CATTACAAAGAATTTACAACTTTGTTTAGCTTTAACCCAGCGGCCGTCACTCTTTTGAAAGTTGCTGGGAACACTGTTCATATTCTGCTATTCTTTTCCCTAGATCAAAGCATTATCTCTATAAGCCATAGTACTCTCTCTCTGTATTGTGAAAATTTTGTTGTTTGGTGAAACACCTCAGTTGCTAAAAGCTATCCAAATGTCAGCCTGAGGAAACAGCATCTCCCAGAAGGGGTGATGAATGTGCACAAACATGTATTATGTTTTTTTTCTAATGCATCCAGCATGGAACAGTATTTTTTCACCAGGCTTCTCACCCAAAATTTAGTTCCTTTAGGTTACATAAAATGTTCCCTGTTCCTGGCACTATGTTGGGGTGTGTCCCTTTGTCCAGTTTAGCATTTTGTAAATATCCCCATTGCTTTCCAACAGATGGTCTATTTATCTTCTACTGCAATATTCCCTGTTGCTCCCATGAAGAATTCCTCTGAGCTAATGGTGCTGTAATCATCTGTCTTGTCCACACTGTGCATGCTCTGCTGCCAGGCATTATCTTGGCTTGTGCTTTTTCCACTGTACATACTAGTTCCATGTTCTTTGAGCTTTGTATGCCTGCTTGAAAAGAAGTTATCAGAAAGTCTTCTGATGTTTTATCTATCATAAAGGTGACTTTGTAAGAATCATGCATGTTGACAGCATCCGTTGCTTGCAGTTACAGAAGAATGTGCCCTTTAAACCTTCTCCTGTTGCACACATTTTCAGGGACTGTCATCTCTGGTGGGGCTTTTAACTGCTGCACCCGACTACCCAGGATATTAACTTACTGTGTTTTACTTCTATATGATATTTGCTGATTAGTCAGAGGCAAATAATCTATTACATTTGATGTTTGACTGATCAGCTTTGCACAATATGAGCCTGTGCACAACATAACTGGTTCCACCTGGCTAATGCCAATGCCTTTTGGCACAATATAGTAGCTTATAGAGATACCTGAGCCTTCTCAGTTACTACATTAGCATGGTGGTCTGTCCACACCAATGTGTCTGTCCACACTAATCAGCCTTGCCTCTCAGCAGGTTACTGTGGGGGTTCAGCAGGGATGTAGGTGGCTGGGCCTGTGGATAGGCTCTTTGGGGTAACTTTGAGGTCAGCAAGGTAGGAGTACAGGTTACCAAAGCATTGGGTTCAGGGTCTGAGTCAGTGGAGTGGAGAGCATGGGACCAAATTCCAAGGTAGCTGAAAGGAAAGATCCAATGGATGTAGTCTAATCCTCGAGCCGGGGGTCAGAGCACCAGTGTTGAGCACCAAGAGAAATCCAAGATCGTGGTCATAAAAGCCAAGTGAAGTCAGGATGCCAGGAAAGCCAGAGATAGCAGAGCTAGTGCTGAGTTTCAGGGGAGATCCAAGATCAGGGTTAGGAAAAGCTGAAGCCAGTTCAGAATCAAGTGAACCAGGGAGAGCTGTGAACATCAGGCTAGCCAGAACAGTCTGAGGCTGTGTCAAGGCATGCCTGAGCCTGCAGGTGTGTTTAGAAGTGGTGAGTGGCACTTTAAGCAGCCAATCTGATTGCAGAGAGCTGGGTTAGTCACATTAGTCAGGGATTGGGGGCAGGTATGATAACTTGCATGCTTGGCCCAGTATCAGATACTGAGAAACAGCACTGCACTAACAGTGTAGTACCCTCTTTGTACATGGGCTAACTTGTTCAGAGGTAATCTGGGTATTTCTGCATGACAGAGCTACCATATAGGCACAATGTACCCACAAAGTGCATTGATTCTTAAAGGTTTATACCATATTTATTCACATACCATGCATACTTTTTCCCAAATGGCAGCCCCCCCGCCCCCTAAAAAAAATAAAATTGGGGGAGTGTTTTAAGTAGAAAAGCTGATTTTCTGCCCAGAATAGAATTACACTGTTTTGCTTTCTGGTGTACAGTGCAACAGCAGTGCCATTCCTATGGAGGCAGCTAAGGGAGTCAGTTGACTTAATGGTTCATTGTTCTTCACTCCAAGAAAGAGTGTTATGAATTCTCTCTCCTTTTTAGTAGTCTTGATGTTCCAGTAACCGAGCTAACCTTTTTAGAGCAATCTTTCTCTCTGTTGGCTGTTCCTTGTCTCTTTTCTCCTGTTTCACAGCTCTGGAGACTCTTTAGCTGTTTCCAAAATCATAGATCCCCCACCCATCAAGACCAGTCTTCAGCAACAGGTAGGGTTTCAGCTCTTAGTTAAGCAGAAAAGGGAGGGCAAGTCAGCTGAGGATTAAGCTCTTTCCCTGCTTTATGCAATCATAACTCTAGAAAAAGCTTTTTTTCTTTATTCTGTCTTCCCCAAAATAGGATGCATGTCTTATGGGGGGGGGCGTAATATGAGAGAAAATATGGTATAGGATATTCTATTAATTGCATATTCCATTAAGTACAAAAAATTTCCTATCATAGATGGAGAGCTTTTATGAAACCTTGTCAATATACACTTAATTTCTTCCTTTAACTTTTATTAAAAGCTTCTGCTTCTGAATCAGCAAGGACAGCTAGTCAAAATCATGTGTGAATTGTGACTCCGCCTGTGTTCCTCCTCATGGAAATACATAGAAGACCATAGTGGCCCTGTCTACCTGCCCCTTCCTCAACAATTTGATTAAACCTGACTGCTTTCAATAAATTTGTAATGTGCTTGTGAATATGCATGAGTGCATGTGTATGTAGAATACATTATATGCAATGTTATGATTATTTGAATATAATCAAAGGGGTTTTTAATTTTTTTTCCTTCACCTAAATAAATAAATAAATGTGATGGGAAATTAAAAGGAAAGCGCTATGTCAATACAACATTATAGTGGATATTTTAATTACACAAAAATTAGGATAATTCAGCATTATGTTTCCTTCAGGCACACTGAACATCTCAATCAAGGCTTGGTGTACTGTCCTGGAAAGAGCCTCTTCAGATTCAAACCAGGAATTTAAAACATCCAGGGAAACCTCTCGGTTTTTGTGGCTGAGCTGAACACATGCTAGGACAGCGGTTTAGAAACGGATTAGCGCTGGGCAGATAGTTATGGAGTATAGGTGTGTTCAATAAAAAAGAAAGCACAGTGTATGTATCTATATGTATCTTTGTATTTGTAAGTCTAAGTACATTCGTTTATGAAACTTAGTACAGTGCTTCTCAACCTTGTTAGGTTCAAGGTACCCTTCAGAAAATGTCAGCTCTTAGTCTTTGTTCGTTTTTTTTATTATAGAAAAATAATAAGGCAGTTTTTCTACTGCAGCAAACTCAGAAAAACCACAACAGGTCAGATATTTTTAATGCTGTGGTTTCTTATTTGAATCATTCTTATTTGATTCTTGCGAATCAAAACATTGCATGGCATGCCATGGCACCACTGAAAGGATCTCGAGCCATTGCAGGATGCTGTAGTGTCCTGGTTGAAAATCACCGTTCTAGTACCTTATGTTACACTATTAAGTATAGACACACAATAACATTAAGAGAAAAAGTAAAATTTTCAGTGTCTTTGTTAATCTGTTATATATAAATATTGGTGATGTGCAGAATGTATAGAAGTTTTTTATATATATAATTTATACACACACACATGCGCGCATATGTATGTGTGTATAAAAGTAATATTATATTTATAAATAGCAATGGGAAGAGAGAACTTAATATCTAGCCCTTTTAAAACTTCATATGTATGTTTTGCTTAGATATACAAATGAGTTAATTATAACTTACCTGTATAGTTCTTAGTAGATAGTATGATGCTTTCTCAGTTGTAACCTGTAAAATGCAAAGGCAGCTCAGAGGCTTTAATTGTACTTCATAAAAAGGTAATTCTTTAAAGAAATAGAATTTAAGTATAAACATGAGAACATTCTCCAGACAGCTAGCTCTACTTTGTTTACCTAGATTTAAAATAACTTAGCCTTGCCAAACTCCGTTTGTACATTTTCCTGTGGCAAGGAAATCCTTGTTTTGGTAGTGAGTAAATTATCACTTGTTCCTTTTTTATCACTGACATTAAGGTAGGGGGATAGATTTTCTTCCATTGGCAAATACATTTCCATTATGATTTATAAAGCTTAACTTCCTTATGTTTTGCAGCAGTTTCCAAAAGAAGCCAGTTGTTTTTATACAAACTGATCAATCAGATGCAGTCTAGTTATTTACCTGCCTCAGTACCCCTTAGATGTAATCCTGCCACTCTGAAAAAAACCCCAAAACTTTAAATCTATTGTTAAACAATTAAATAACTTTCTTTATTGTGTTGCTTATAAATTGAAGTTGAGCACCAAAGTAAAATTTGCGTAAATAATGCAAAAAATACATATATGCCCGCTGCTCCCTGCCATTCCCAATAAGTGTTCTAACATTGATGCAGTTTTCTGTTTTTATTATAAGAACATCAGTGTCCAAAATATTTGAATTTCCTGCAAGTACTCCAGTTTGTCCTCATAGCTCCTCTCACCCACATACTAGCTCCTGAAGAGCAGACTCCACTTATTCCAGAAGAAACCAGATCAGGACCTAGGTCCAATTCTTCTTTCCTGTCCAATTTGTCATTGTTACTGGAGAAACAGTCTAAGGCCATGATTCAATATGACCTCAGATAGATGGAAGGAAAATATAATGTGACAAAAGAGGTGCTCTCTTAACTTCCAGACTTGTTCACATCCTTACTTCATCCCCTCCCAGTCTCAAGAAATGACAAACCCCCCCCACACACACACACCTTCTAGAACCATGGACTATAAAACCAGTCCCTGAAACCCAGATCTTCTCTGGATTCTCTTCTGGTTACTTTGTAGAAAACAAAGGTGATGAGGTTGTCCAGACCTTTAAAAACTGAACAGGCTGATGGAAGAAGTAATAATGGATAGAAAAGTTCTGCCTTCCATTATTTGTTTTGGTCTCTTCAGGATGCTTTCAAATACCAACAGATATAACAGAAACTTATCTTCACATAGCCTATCTTCATCAGGTAATGGAAATCACCACTGCCAATACAAATCATTGTTAACAGTCTGTTATCCATCCCCAGGATATTCAGTGGCAGTTATAATAGCTGACCTGAGGAATATTTGTAGCTAGCATAGTGGTTGGAAACTTATGTCACATCGATTAAAAAGACCATTGTGAATAGAACGCCTGTGCATTTTACTTGCTTACTGGATATAGCACTGAGTTTACTGTCTTTATAATAAAAGACTCATAGTGGAGCTGGAACAGAATGTTTCATTGAAATGGATCCCAGGAGTGTGATGCACTTGGGAGAGGGGGGGTTGTGAAATATGAATATTTATTTCATTCAAACTATTATGTAAGGTTTTAAAATTAGTTACAGTGGTATCTTCTCATCATAGACTAATTGTAATAAGTTTTGTCTGTGCAGTAAAATAAACTAGTTTAAAATACAAGAGACTGTGTCAAACCAGAGCTGCAAAACCTGCATAAAGTTTGCCCTGTCTGGAAGTGTGGAGTTTCCCAGTTGATATTTATCTGTCTTCAAGCTGTTCCTTTGGTTTTTGGCAATAGCAGTTAGTCTTGTCATACTTTAGTACATATGGTTTAGCTTCCTGTGCATCAGGGGTGTCAATCTCAGTATGTGGAGAAGGCAGAACCGTATTGTAATTTTGATGCATTTAAACCGAGATCAAGAAAGTGTAATTACATTTTCAGTTGTCATAATTGTAATTGTTTTAGTGTCTAGCAACAGGGTTGTATATAATATGAAGGAGCCACGTAGGCACAGTGAGGGTTAAATAACTGTCCTCTAATGCTATCCACATTCTATAAAGAATAATAATAGTAATAATAACATTTATTTTATATAGTTCTTTTCATCAGTAGGTCTCAAAAAAGAGTCGGTATTGTTATCCCCATTTTACAGATGGGAAAAGAGGCAGAGAGTGGGAGAGAACTGATTTGCCTGCCATCATCTAAAAAGATGATATCAAAGTTAGGAAAGAAACGCAACTCTTCCAAGTGTCAGACCAGTGTTTTATCTGCTGGGCCATGTTCTCTCTCTAAGAACATAGTAGTGCGAGTATGTCATGGTGAGTGCCACCCACTGAGAAAATCACTACTTAAAGCCATTGCAGTTTTTGCCATTTTTCCCTCTTCTTTCACCAAACTCCTTTCTATGTTTTTCCTTTGTTGCTTGTTTTGCCTTTTCTCTTCCTTTATTTCTTCCCTTCAGCAGTTCCTGTTCTCCTTTTCTCACCTGTGTACCTCATTTTTACCCTTCCTGTATTCCACCGCTAAAATAAGCAGTGGGATAATTAACAGTGTCAAGTTAAGTGTCTAGGCTTTTATGTTCATCCCACAATGAAATTAATGGAGGGAGGAAATGAGAGACACCTTTTCAGAGCTGTTGTTTCAGCTCTTATGAAGTCTGAGAAGGCAGCATGGCAACAGTTTATGCTGTATTCAAATTTGAAAAGTTTTCTTTTACAGTCATGAAGGAGAGACACTTTTTGTTTAACGAAAGCTTCTGCTGTCTTAATGTGGCATATGGACTGCAACACCATCAAGCAGACTGAATGCAGCATGTTGCTATCTTTGTTGTAGGTTCTGAAAATGCCATTTCTCCACTACAGTAAACTTTTCCAGTTAAAGCAGCTGATCCCACATGGCATTCATTCACCAGCACCTGAAAAACTCAAGGGGAGAAAATTAACAACAGGGTTACTCAGGATTTTTCTAAGTATCTTCATTTTTTTTTTTACTGCCTAAAATTTTTAAATGAATAAGAACTTTTATTCAAATAGGCTGCTTTCAGAAGTTAAAAAAAAACAAAACAGCACTTTACCTTAAACTCCACATGCTTCAGTGTCGAGCCCAGCGGCAGGCCGTTTTTCCCCTCACCACACGTGATTTTTGCATATGCTTTAGGAGTATTGAAAAGTGTCTCTGTTAACTCAAACTAGTGTGGAATGTTGTGTTGAGAGGGGTTTTTTTCAGGCAAATATAAAGGCAAAGCTTAAAAGTAAATAGGACTGGAAAGAAATCAGCTTTTCTTAAGAAAGCGGAGAATGAGTTGGTGTCTCCTGAGCATATCATCTTGAGAGTTGTAGTTAAAAGAAGAGCTGAAGGCTTTCAGGAAAAGCCCTGCAAAACTAGCAGCTGTGAAAGATGTTTGGTGGACAGCTATTTGTAAGATATTTTTTCTTCCTTTTTAAAAATGTTTTAAAAACGAAAGTCCCATGGACTCCCATCTTCTCCATAGCTTATGGGGTTAGTTCTGTTATTTCACAGGGCTTTCCATTTTTAATGAATTTTACTTGTCCTTTGACCATAACTTGAATCATAAATCAAGTGCGATTCACTAATGCATTTCATTGTTGAAAGGAAAAGAAAAAACAATGCAGTTCATAGGTCACAAACCTGATGTCTCTAAACAGTAGGAATAAGGATCCAGAGCACCAATACGAACCCACATTATTTGTAGCTGCTGTATTCTTCTCTTCGTTTCAGTGATGTTTGGAGCTATAGTGAGTGGCACAGGTAATAGAAATATTAACAGAACTGGCACATTACTGTATACAGCAACACTATATTCTAGTAGCACTATTTTTGAAAACATGGTACAGCGTTTCAGTAGAACCTGTCGATCTCAGATTATCCTTGTCAGCCATCTTCAGACCCACAGATAAGGCAATCGTGGAGCATCATCATCCTTGGCTGTGAGTGATTGCCAATGATGATGACGACTCTGGTAGACAACACGCTCAATACAGTGATGCTCCCACCAATTCACCTAGTAAAAATGAATGACTAGTGAAAAGAATTACCAAATGACCATTAGTTCTGTTTCTGGAGACTACCTCAGTTTTTAGAATTGTCATTCAGTTCAATTAAAGCATTTTTAAATCAGCAGCATTTTTAAATGTCTTTTTCTTTAGAATCTACATTCAGATTTGTGAGGTTTATATTTATATGACTTCAATTACTGAGTCAGTTTCTTTGCTGACTTGCAGTAGAGTTATGCTAGCATAAAATTTGGCCCATATATCTGTTTCTGTTTGTTTTCTAATGCCAACAATTACAGCTGTCAGTTTTCTGGGAATATTTTGTTAGAAAATGACTAACGAAGTTTTTTCCGTAAGGAAGCAATCCCTCAAATGAAAAAAGAAAAAAGTAAACAAATGTAAAGGTTTTAAGAAGTATAAGGTGAATGTTCTGTATTTACATTTACGTTTGGATATTCATCTCTTTCTAGGTTTTATAGCAAGTATGCAAAGGAACCCACAAATGTCCCAGTATGGACCTCAGCAAACTGGACCATCCATGTCGCCGCACCCTTCACCTGGAGGCCAAATGCATCCTGGAATTGGTAGCTTTCAGCAGAGTAATTCAAGTGGAACGTATGGGCCTCAAATGAGCCAGTATGGACCACAAGGTAAAATAACCAACAATCAAAGTTGCTGTTGATCTGTATGATAAAAATGCATTATTTGAGGTGAACTGTACTCTTTGTTTTGAAATGATTTACAGATTTTGTTAGCTTACATCATGGAACTTCATACTGTTGCTGGGAATAAAATTCATTAGCTTATGTCATTTGAGTTACCTTATTCCATAGACGCCAAGTAGGAGGCAGGGAATTTATATATCTGAGTGAGCAGTTTGGGGGTAAAGTGTACATTGACTCCTTTTCTAATTTTGCCTCATCTGATTCATTGACTAGCTGAGCATCTATATAAAAAGAAAATGATACAAGACTTGCCAAAGGTAAAGTACTTGACACTTCGTAGGTTTTACGATCTGCTGAAGTCTGTTTCCTAAAGAGAGGAGAAATGGCCTCATGTTCTTATTTTGAATTTAAGTCACAGATTTACCATATTAAGCAGCAACACCCTCCACACTCACAGCTGTTCTATACAAGCTGCCTCCTGAATTGGAACATTGTAACCTCCCCAACATGGCATCAAGAATGAACTAACTATCGTGGTCACTCAGCAATAATTAGTCTGCCACTGGCACGATATGGATATGGATGTGGCTGCCTTGCTTTCTGTCCAGAAGCCAGACCATACAGAGCACAGCACAGTAAAGTTGTAGTGTAGACATAACATTAGACCAGTTGTTCTTAACATTTTTAGACTCAAGGCACCCCTCAATAGACTCAAGGCACCTCTTTGTCACTTTTGTATTTTGAGTAGCACCCCATTTCCAAAGTTAATGTATTTATCACATGATTTACCCAAGGCCAGGCAGTGGGTGTAGGGAATGACAAGGCAAGGACTAAGCCTGTGCTTATCTGCTTATCCCTTTACACCTTGCGACGCCCTTCAAAGGATCTCATGGCAGCCCTGGGGGCCCCAGCACCCTCATTAAGAATCATTGCCTCAGACCAGGGGTTCTCAACCAAAGTGCCAGGAGATCTTTTCAAAGGTGCAAGAGGATGCCACATTATGTTAGCACTATTAGATAAACCAGGAGATTTCAAATAGGAATCCGTAGTGTCAAAAACATTCAGACCTGTTGTTACCTTTCTGAGTTCTTTACAACAGAATTGCTCTGTTATGTTTCTGTAGTTAAGAAATGAGTGAAACCTAAGAGCTGATATTTTCTGAGGAATGCCGAGTCCAATGGGTCTGGGAACCACTGTCTGAGATAAATTACAAATGTTACATGTTTGCTGTGTTGTGTGAAACAGTCATTTCACTTCACAGTAGTTCATGCAAACATGTTCATTGGTTAGGTGTGTTTGGGTGTGTATCCCTTTAGTTTTGGAGTTTACAATTTGAATAATTGCATAGTTTCACAATTTGGAACAGCCGAATTTCACCTTCATATTTCAAGTATAGGTGTAGTGTTTCAATAAGTTCATTAGTAAATCACTGAAACCCACCAAACTGTTTAGTTTCATATATTTCATGTTTCTTTAACTGCTTTTTGTCATCACCTACAGTATATTGGCATGGTCTTAATTATGCCCATACCTCCTACTTTTCTTCCTTTGCTATTCTTCTGTCTTCTTTGAATGGAAAATAAAGATGTCTTGGTACATTTTATAAGAGCAGGAATTTGCCTTGTTTATAAGCTGGCTCAAGGGTTTGTCCTTCTCAACTCTGGGCATCCTGTTCTGCCCTGCCTCGTTATTTTGCTTCCAGCCAAGAAATCACAGTATTTGAATACTGCACTATACTACACTGGCTTGTTGATGAAGTTGTTATTACTAATTATTCTGTATGTATTAAGTCTAAGTAAATAGCTGTCTTCACTGGATGGGCTTTCTGGCCCTAGGAGGTGCTTGTAAGATTTATACCACTGTCACTCCAAAAAAGTGTCATCAGAAATACTCACAAATCATATGAATCTGTGGGGTCACTGTGCTCATTTTCTTGGAAGCCATGATTGCTATCTCTAGGATGCACTTAAGTTCTGCCAAACCAGAGACTAAATATTACAAAACAGGCTCCAAAACCAGACCTCCTTTGGTAAGTGGAGCCCCAGGACTAGTTTGAAATTATATAGTGACTGTGAGGGTTAAAGTCTTCCAGTGAGCCTAATAATTCCATAGTTACTGTGGGAATGTAGTATTGAGCTCTGATGTATATGGTTTGTGAATTTTAACTAACCCTTCAGATTAAGAACAAAAAACAGCTCCTTTATTTTGCCTGTTTGAGAGAATTGTAGAAGGATTAAAAAAAAACCAACAAAAAAACAGAAAAAACAATTTCTGCCCCTGGACATTTAATGCACACAACCTTGAACTACGCAGTTGTTTTGTCTTTAATGGATAACCTTTATAAAGTATGCAGCTGCTTAGGGGCTTAATGAATTTCCAGTTAAGCCACTTGAATATATTTGGACAATATTTCATTTTGAATTAGATCAAGAAAGTTGTCCATTTCAGCAAGTTCTGGCTCTTGCTTGCTTGCTTACAACCTGTAATAACTGTTTCAGTGAGAGAGGTCTGTATTTTGATTTCCAGAAATTCTATAGAGAACTCAGGAGCATGCAACTGGAAATGAGTTCTAACAGGAATGGCAATTTTAGTATTCTGAGTTCTGTCAGAATTAATCCCTCTCCCTTTATTTTGCTGGCTCTTTCTGTCCTGTCCCAAATCCCTTTCTCTTTTATCCCTGTGATACAGTTGTTCTACTGGTCTGAGCACAAGAGTCAGAGCCACAGACCCATGAATTCTAATTCTGGCTCTGTCTCAGGCTCCTCCTTTCAGCTTGGGCAAATCAGTGAATTCCTTTGTTTCAGTTTCCTTAACTGTAAAATGGGAATATTACTATATTTGCTTGAATCCAGGACGGTCTTTTCCCTCATTTAACCCTAGGGATTGGGGGGGATCTTCATCTTAGATTTGAGTAACAAGGCCAGCACTGGAGCTGCTGCTGCCTGGCTAGGCTGGTTCAAGGTAGCTTGTGGAGATTGTGAGGTGCAGGGATGGGAGCATCGGGAGACTATACAGGAGCAGGGCAGCTGCTGTGGCTACAGGGCCAGAGCCCGAACCACTGCAGGGGAAGTGGTGGTGGGGAGGAAGGAGCATGTAACCAGGGGGGTAGGGGCAAGAGAAAAGTGAGTGGAGTTAGGGACCTAAGGGGAGGGCAGGCTACCTGCCCCTCTGCCACTTGCCCCCCTGTTGCTGCTTTTGTTGCTGCAGTGGTTGAGGGGAGAGGGAGTTTATGCTATACATTAAAAAGTTATAACAAACTGGATATTTTCCATGTACAGAATGTAAGTATTACATTGACAGGGAGTCATCTTAAATCTTAAGTCATCTTGGTTTCTGGTAAATATGGTAATGCTTCCCAGGGAGGTTCACAGATAAATGACTTAAGTCCAATTAACTGGTGCATCCCTTTTATCTGGAAAGCATTTTTGTTGCTGTAAAATACTGCTGGAATGCTTACTTATATTTGAACAGTGAGCAGCTATCTTGACTGGTAAAAAGTCCAGTGAATTTATTATGTACCATCACGATTGTAAGCCATATTGCTACTGTAGAGATTCTGCATCCTTGGGAATAGCAAGTGTCAGTGCAGTAAAACATTAGTTAGCCAAGCTGATTGAATGGGAAGGTTTTTATACTAAATCAATGCATTTAAGTAACATGCCGAATATTACTTTCTTTTTCGCTTGAGTTCAGCACTTTTTCTCATCTCTTTGTAGATTAAAGTACCTATGTAATGATTTTATAGGCTGTGGTCAGGAAGAAATGGTTATTAAAATGTGAACTTGAAGGACCGGGGGGAATGAACATCATTGTCATTAACAAGCAGTTTGAAAAGGGCCTAGTGAAGAGCATGATGGATGTAAGGTTTGCTCTTCAGCCAGCTCTTGGTGATCCCTGGGACTGGTGATAATAAAAATAGTGGCCTTCAGGTTCTGAGCTGTATAAGTTTTCCCCATGCAGATTTGACCATTGATGAAACATCGACATGAATGTCAATAATAGTATTCAGTGTTCCGAATTACTAAGCAGAATGTGGCTTATCCCCTCTCCAGTTATTTTCTTAATTTAAATGTTTGTTTATATTTTAGCTTCTAGTAGATAGTTCTCCTTTGTGTTAATGAGCATCATGTGTCCTTGGTGCTCTTAACATTTCCCTTCTGACAATCAATACATACATGATGAAACTGATGCAGAGATCAGTGCAAGTCCCCTTTGGCTTGTCAAGTCAAAACTTCCCCTTTTATGATGACTTTATTAAATATTTCTTTGAGATACGAAATGTCCGTATCTATACAGAGCACACAAACAATAGAAAATTAGATTGGAAAGGGGGAACTTTATAACAGCACTAGGCAGCCTTTTCCATTGGCTAGTACTCTTCTCCATTGCAACACAAGGCGAACTTGTGTAGTTGAAGCCCCCTGCTGCCAAACACCCACCAAGGCCCATGTCCATTTGCAGGATCCAGTGAGCTGTGAGCTGTAGGTTGCTGACATCTGCTTTACAGCTTTAAAACACATTTGAAATAAAAAGTGGAGCAATCAAAAAAACCTTTTATAGTACACATGGATATGCCTGTGATGAGAAGCATGTAATAATGCTACATTAGTTATCTTTAATTTTGAAGATAAACACTGTATTTTAACAATCATTGTGCTACCTGTTAGATCTTAAATTATTAACATTAGAAGAATTCCTTAGACTCAGATTTGAATTTCACTGTTTTGTTCATCCAGCAGAACACTTAAGCCATAAGGCTTCGTTTTTAGCACATGAGCAGTCCCATTTAACAAAACTGGTCCACTTATGTACTTGAAGTTAAATATATGTCAAATCCTTGGCTAAATTGGCTTCCATTTAAACGTTGCCTATCTGTCAGTCCACCTCTACAAACCCTTACTCAAGAGATTAGTCCTTTATTTTCCCAATAGAACTGCTCATACAAGTGAAAACTACTCCAGTAAGCTCAGGCTTGTAGGAATTAGCCTCTTGCTTATGGTCTGATCTGTTTATAGTCCATTTCACTTTTTCTTCATGCGCATTTATTGTGCTTTTGTTCAGAGTAATGGCAAAGCCTGTTTGCTAAGAAGAAAGAATTCTATCAGGGCCAGACTACGGCTGGAAAAAATTCCCACAGAAATAAAAACCACCACAAACCTCGCCACCTTTTGCTCCAAATTCACAGTGCACTTTTGCTTTACACAGGGCATGTCTACACAAGATGCTTACTGTGCAGAAGACTAATTCTACTGCGTATTAGCACGGCTGGCAAAAACCATGCTAATGGACAGTTGATTTAGTCTACTGCACATTAACATCACAAAAAAGCGTTCATCTGCCATAATGCATGGTAGTGCCAATTATGGCACATTAAGTTAGTGCCTGTTATTACAGGTACTAAAATTAATCCACTGTAATTACAGAGCATTAATGAACATGTAGATGCGCCCATAGTGTTACAGAGAGACAGTTAATACCTAACATAAATTCACAGAATTTCTCTCCCCAGAAACAGAGAGAAGCACAGTCAAAATGCAAACTGTTTATGATGGGGACTGTTCTTTTCGTTCTTTGTTCATACAGCACCGCTCATAATGAGATGATGATGTTCTGGTCCATTATTCGCTGCTGCATGCTCCTGTAATACAGTATAAATAAATGGTAAAAATAAAGGACAGATTGCTTTCCAGAAGTACAGTGAGAGACGAGGCTACATTCACATAGTGTGGTCATATGGACCATATGAGAACTAGAAGAAATGAAAACTCATTGGAGAATGATTGAGGGTGGGATTTTCTCAAAACCCACAGTGTCACCTTAATCCTTCTGTCATTGAAACTGGTGGTAAAATCAAGTGATCTGAGGTAGGCTGAATACTGATGCTTTTGAGTCCCTACCCTTTAAACTTAAAACAATACAAAAGAAAGCCTCCCAAATCTAATTTAGCCTCCTAAAACCAGGAGTGGTTTTTATATTTAGTTTATTCTCCCCTCCTCTGGAGTTGCCTAGAAATGGAGGGGTGTCAAAACACTGACCATGATTCTGCAGCTGCAGTTCACACACAGTAAAACCTGGGAAAAGTAGACAGAAGTTTAAACTTCTCTGCATTTGGCAGGTCATTATTGTGTTCACTAGGGCTTGTTTGGATTGGATAGGGATGGCTTGAGGGGCAGGGGGGGTGGCATTTTTTATTACTTTTCTTCCCCTTTTTCCACTTCTAATTATCATTTTCCTGGTAACTTCAGTTCCTTTCTCTTCTGTGTCTGAGATGCCACATCTCTGGGTTCATTATTAATTTGCTTGAATCTAAAATTATTAATTTGAGCTGGAATCTAAAATCCACTGGATACAGAGGGGAGGAATTGCTCACTAGTACTCCAGAGCTACTGTGCCAGGCTTGTACCCACTTGAAAAGGGTGGGCTCTTGGACTTGGCTGCCTGACACGTCCAGCTGATGTGGGCTGGCCCAGCATCTGCTGCATTCATTGTGTTTAATGCTGCATCCATCTGTTTTCTGTCAAAGCCACTGCCAACAAATTACTAATCTATTAGAGAAACATGGAAATAAGATTGCACTCCTCATCCCTGGCTTTTCTCTTATATTTTGCTTGGCTTTTATTTTTGCCTTTTTTGTGGTCTGGGAAAGGTGTAAGAATAGCCAGTACTTGTAGGACTGGGGAAATGCTTAGCAAAATAAACAAAAAAAACAAACAAACAGTGGAACAAACATTGAAACGTGTTTTCCTTTTTGAAAAGATATCATTGCCCTGTACACTTGCCCTGGAGATGAAGGATTAGAAACTATTTTAACTGAGCCACATTTGTTTATGGAGAAGATTCCTCTGTTTTTCTGTGCGATTTTTAGTTGCAGAAGCCATAAAAAGAGAGAAGTAGAAATGTTCTCTCCGTGATATAATATAGTGTCAAAATAGAACCATGATGCTTGGTCCTCCCGTCTGCTGTTGAATGCTGCTGTGTTGAATCTAGTTGATGAAAGAGCGAGAGGAAGAGAAATAAGAAAGATACAAATTTGGGGCAAGATTCAACCTGGGTATAAGCTGAAGCAACAGTTGTTCCCATTGCCTTTGTGGGAGTCCTGTGTATTATAATACAAGGGCTGAACTTGCTCTTGGTTGGAAAGTATTTTATGTGCAGTGTGCCTGCAATATGCATTTGTATGCTATACATTGTGTTTGTGTGGCTTTGCTCCACCCTATTGCATAAGTCTTGTTGATACCAGGAAGTCTGAAAACTGGAGTAGTAGCTGAGTGCTGTGTTACTAGCTTAATGTTAAGCAAGAAAATGGAAAATTCTAACAAGCTCTTCCCTTGGTGGCCACCTGATTTTGACTGGAGAAACATGGCTGAAAGAGGCAACAATCACCAAGGTTATCTTCAAGAGTGATTGCTCGCTGAACAGAAATGTCAGTTGACAGTGTCTATGACTGAAGGATGAAAAAAAGTAATGGGACACTGAATGCAGAATACAGCTACATCTGGAGATTGTCATACTTGCTCAGCTGTATTGTGGGGATCCTTCTATGAAACAACCACACATAAATACTTGGTTTCTAAAACAAGAGTAAAGTGTTATTTAATTTCCTTGGAAAGCATAAGTCACATATGTTTTCACTGTCGAAAGCTTGTTACCAAATGAGTCGCTTATGAGTGGCAGTGTGAGCAGGTGGGGTGAACAAGATAGAGTGAAACAGCATGATTGTATAAATTAATTGCACGTGCATTCACACAATGACTGAATAAGTTTCTTTTTTAATATAAACAGGAGTAGGGTGGGGGAAGTATTGTATTCCATTTCCCTGTTGGGTAGCAGGGTGGGTAAGGGAACATCTTTGTTCCTGATTTCAGAGGAAGACTTCACTGGATTGTATCCTTTAAATAAGCATGGGAATACTGGGGAAAAGTCAGGGCATTCTACTTTGAGTTATCCCTTAGGGAGGAATTGAGCTGTATCTCGAGTCACTTGGGGGTGATGGAAAAGATATTGCAAAGCTGATGAACGAGTCAGTGAAATGTGGGCTATTCCTTTAAAATGCTTTTCTATCAAGTTCATCTTTTCTTCTCTCATGGTCTTTTCATTATTATTATTATTATTTTTATGTAGATAAACTGAATAGTGTACTATCATTTCCTCTTAGGCCTTAAGTACAATAGGAAAATTAGTAGTCAAATTACCAGAGCTGCTACAAAAGATACAGCCACATCAGCAGTAGCCAGAGTGTAATTTGGACCGCAGACTGGGCTCTTAAACACTTAAGTCCTTTTTACCTGCACAACTTTGTGCTGTTGCTGACTACTGTTGTAATAAGTGTATTTGTTTCCTACCATAGATATACCCTTTAAGTAAAAAGCTGCTTCTTGATGCTGCCAAATTGTAAACATACCAACTTAGAATGAAGAAGGTGTTCCAGAATAATTTGTGTCTAAATATAAAGAGGAAAGTGCGTTGGCTTCGATAACGTTGAAGATTCATTAATGTTTGTAAAAAAATAAAAAATTTAAAAAAAAAATAAAAATTGGCATACGTAAAATGTTATATTAAATACTAAGTCTTTTTCTACTTCATGCAGCCGTGAAAGACTTCAGGTAAAAATAGAGAGACGTATTAATGTTTGGGCATAATTATGTGTTTGAGAGCCATACTCCAGTTCTGTAGGGTACCTGCTGCATTTTAACATGTGTCCTAGGTATGTATTTTTAGTGGACAGCTATAAATCTTCCAGTGTTTTATGCCTCAGAAATCACATACAGGCATATGGGGCATTTGTACACATGCTTGCACTGCAGTGCCAGGTGCTTTTAAAAGTACCCAGCGCTGCAACACATACATTTGTATAAATAGCAAAATGCACATCAGCACTGAGAAAATAGTGGCATTGTATTTTTGAACTAAAATGTATCAAAGGTGTTTTAGTTCAAAAGTGTACGTTCACCATTTTCTCAGCACTGATGAGCATTTCACCATTTATACGAAATGCATGCGATGAAGCACCGGGTGCACCAGCTCACATGCAGAGCAGACTCAGTTAATCGAATCTGCTCCAACACGCCAGATCTCCATGTTGGAGCAGACAAATGTATGTGTATAAGTGCCCATAGTCCACAGAATCTCAAACAGTACTCTGCATCATAAACAGCACAATTGTTTAAGGACAGCAGCTAGATAATGGACATCTAGAGTGGAGAAAGAGTGAACATTTGAAACGCTGAATAGCTGATAAGTACAGTGAAGAACTTGGTAGGACACTGAGTTCTGCCTGGCATCAAAGAGAGAAGGGGAGTGGAAAGTTTCCTAAAGACCTTGGAAGGGGTCAGCACTGGTACATTTATCTGTTATAAATGAACAGAATGGCCAGAGCAGAATGTTTAGTAGCAGGACTCTAATGTAAAGACCCCTGTGGTAGAATTACAGGAGGATGAGAACTCAGATTGTGAAATGACAAAAGAAAAGAAAGAAGCTGAACTAGAAATGAATGTATATCATGAACTTATTTTATGCCAGGTGTCTCTTTGGTGAATGACACATTTCTGGACAACACATGTTAACGCTTGGGAGGATGTCCACTTCTATATTCTCACTATCCTAAATAATTTTTGGCTGACAAATATGGGAAGTAATGTGCTAAGAATTATTAGAAATTCTTACATGTGTCCTGTGATACTCAGTTTATTTAACTATACAAAGGATTTTCCAGCAGGCAACTTCTGAAGTGGCAATGCTGAATCAAAAATTTACATTTTTCTCTGTGCTTGTTTTTTTATTCAGGAAATTATTCCAGACCACCAACATACAGTGGGGTGCCCAACACGAGTTACAGTGGCCCAGGACCTGGCATGGGTATAAATGCCAATAGTCAGATGCATGGACAGGGGCCAAGCCAGCCTTGTGGAACCATGCCCCTGGGACGGATGCCATCAGCTGGGATGCAGAGCAGACCATTTCCTGGAAACATGAGCAGTATGACCCCCAATTCTCCTGGCATGTCTCAGCAGGGAGGTCCGGGCATGGGCCCACCAATGCCAACTGTGAACCGTAAGGCACAGGAGGCAGCTGCTGCAGTGATGCAGGCTGCTGCAAACTCCGCTCAGAGCAGGTATGCATCTAGGTGAAAGGATTTTAAATAAATGGAAAGATACTTTGTATTAATCCAGAAGCTCTAACTATAACAGTGATGTGCATGTATATTTACATATTAATATGCCTTAACCCTTCTGGGACAAGGGAGGATGTGAAAGAACAAATGGCTTAAATGTTAGGGGAGCATGTAGTACTATTATATTTTTGTAAACTGTCCTTGCAAAGAACAAATATGACAATGGAGATGATTGGCCGTTTCCAATACGGTTTCTAAGTCTGTGGGCTTTTGGGAAAGCTCCCAAGGTTATAGTGACACCAAGAGCCAAACCCAAGCCCTTGCAATATAAAATTGAGATTGTTTATATATCCAATAAAGCCCTCTTCTGTAGCTGCTATTGGGCTAGAACAGGGGTGGGCAAAATGTGACCCACTGGCCAGATGTGGCCTGCCAAGCCATTCTATCCAGCCTGCAGGGCCCCTAAAAAGTTTAGAAAGTTAATATTTATCTGCCCCTGGCTGCCTGTCATACAGCCCTCAATGGCTTGCCAAAACTCAGTAGGCGGCCCTCTACCTGAAATAATTGCCTGCCCGTGGGCTAGAATGTGTTCTGCAGTAATGTGTTCCTGTATTTACTGCCCATGTTAGCTGCACAAGGAGAGTGTTCAATTTCCCAAAGTTCCCATTTCCTATGTAGGTGGGAAGGCAGGCTGTAGGACTGTAAAGCCTTTGGCTTTTCCCCAACACAAATGCCAGCACAGCTAAGCTGGCAAAGAAGGAGAAGCAGTCTTTGCCAAGTCTAACCACAGAGCAGTGCCATGTAGAGAAACTCAAGGTGTCTCTGAACAAGCTAACCTGAGGTATCGGAAGCATTATAGCCACATTGGTGCAACTCTGCTCAGGCTAATAATCCTAAGCAGAGTACCTTATTACTCTGGGTATACTGCCTTCAGCACATAAACTCACTACAGTTCAAAGCTAGCTCAGGTAGGACTGCATTGTTCCATATAGCCATAAATTCTTAGGGTGTCTATACGCATGCTCCAAGGTAGAGCCGGGGGGGGACTTTAATTAGAGCAGCTCTGAAAGGTCCTCTAATTAAAGCACCCACAACATCACATGTATTCAGCATCCTGCACTTAAAAATGGCATTGGGGGTGCTTTAACTAAAGCTCATTTGAGCTTTAGATAGAGCACTCCTGCCACCATTTTGAAACGTGAGAACATTGAAAACGTGTTACAGAGGCTGCTGAAGCGGGCTCATTAGTACACTCCAGCAGACTCAATCTAATTAGCACACGTCAGGGCAGAGATCTGTCGTGTATAAGTGCCCTTAGTCACAGGCCTGTTTCCTGTACTCCTGAGAGCAGTGCAGCTACGTGCTGTCCTGTGTTCATTTGGTTGTGGCAAAGCAGTAGTTGAACTCTTAAGTAATCTTAAGGTGCCTAAGGCCAGGTACAGACATTACGTTTTACCAGTGTAAGTGATCAGAAACCAGTCTATACCTGTAACAGAACTGAAGTTTGGCACATACAGACTGGCTTAAAAATAATGGCCCCAGTCTAAAATTTGCCACACCCCCCCCACACACACACCAAAGGGTGAATGTGTGTTCTGTTCACTGCCAATCTAAACTATACCACTTATAGGAAACCGTGTAACTTAGATCAGTCCCGCCTCAGGCTTTTTGAATGTCTGTACCTAGCTTCAGTGTCTGCAGCAAACATGTTTTTTCTCAGAACATTTTTAATAGAAGAAAATCCCATGTTTCACTGGATTGAAACAGTTACTGGTACTTTTACTGTTTCACTAGAAAAGGAGTTTCATTTATACCTGAGGGTTATTACAAGCTGGTTCCATTGTCATATGTATGCAAGTTTATATGCATTTGTATATTAAGCATATTTCTATATACATGCGTGCGCACACATACACATCCTTAGATATACATATATGTATGCATATGTATTTATAAAATAACACTAATGTATATGGCCTATTTTTAGTTTTTGGTAGTTGTGAGGTGCAATAATTTGAAAATGGATATCAGAAAGAAATAGGAAACTAAACTGGTTCTTTATATATTTTTCTTGTTTTGTGGGTTTGAAATGCAGCTGGTGCTAAGTGTTAGGAAAACTTCTTTAAAATAATATATTGAGTCTCTTTATCTTCCCTTGTAGTAAAATAAAACACACTCCCTTTTAATTAAACAGATTAGGCTCCTGTGGAAGTCTATGAACCAGCAGTTCTGCTTGATTTGATTGTTTTAAGGGGCATCTTTAGTCAGGCTAAAAACAGGCACCTAGTTTAATCCAGTGTTGGTCCAGGGCACAGTGGTTTACACAGGAGGGTTAAATGGCAATCTATTTGAATTGGCCATGATTGTTTCCAGGCAAAATATTAATTTGGACAATTCACAGGTACTTAGTGTGAGACAATGTGTGCTTGTCCTTCTATAAGGTCTGGGGTTTGCTGCCAAATAAAGTGCTCAAATCCAAATCAAGCTCGTTGTCTGTTTTTAGCCTAAGACTTACAAAAATCTGGTTCTTTCAGTCTGCTTTTTGGTATAGTCTAGTAGGTTGGACAGGGAAGAATGAATGGGCCAGTGCTGCAACTGCAGGAGCATTTTATTTATATTAGCATAAGTATGTTTGCTCTTAATTAAAAGGAAAATAATTGATTGTAATAAAAGAAAAATATATGGTTGTGATTCACTTTAGACTCTGGCAATAGTGCCTGGTGTTAGATTAAGAACCAAGTTAATAGATTTCCCGCTACTACCACATGCCTTCCTCCCAAGTCAGTTTTGTAAGACTTGCTTTCAGTTTTTAATTTTGCCTGGTCAAAATGCACCATTTCAAAGCCTTTTCATCACATACTTCCCATGCTAGTGATCCAATACCTGTAAAAGGAGCATGGGATCATCTGGACTTTCTTGCAAATATTGCAAAAGGAGTACAAATCAGGTGAAATCTATCCATCCTTTCTTATGCCGAAGAGTTTAAAACATAGCCTCCCTCTCTTCAATTTTATTCATTGTATGGGAATAAGCGTTATGGCTTTTGGCTGTTCCACAAACCCTCCATACTTTTATATGGAAGGAATATAGTTGGCAGAGTGATTCCTACTTGTGATACAGAGCAAATCCAAAGAAGCTGTTCTTTTGTTCTGCTTTAGGCCACCATACATTAGGTCGCCTGCTTATCCCAGCCAGTCTGGGGCTGGCGGACGCTCCATGTTTTCTTCACAGCACCCCAACTATGGCAACGCTCAGGCTCCCATGATGCACCAGCCTGATCAGTACGGGTAGGTAGCAATGTAAACTGGATTTGCTGTGGGACCTTGGCAATTTTTTTTAATGTTTATGAACATGCCATCTGGCTGCTGAAGGAATACAAAATCAAGTGAAAGAATTATACATATCTGCATCATGAGGGGGCTTTGATTTTTATTTTTGTTTTTACTAACTCCACCATGACAATATGATGAAAATTTGCATGTCACTCACTCACGTACGCCCTGCATGGCTTTTGGCATGGCTCTGTTTCCTTCATGCCTGAGAGGGAAATGAAGAACTTCATCACTCAAAAAGAATGAAATCTCTCCCACTCCAGGCATCGTTTCCCCCCCTCCTCCACATCGCTGTTGTCATTTATGTCTAGGAACAGTGCTGTGCAATGTTGTTTTCATGACTGTGTTGCTGCTGTTGTTGCTGTTGTTGACATTACTAGCACCATCCCTTTTTTTGACAGGTGACTTATTGCAAAAGTGATGACAGAATTTATTAATGGCTCTTACAAAAGGTCTAACTTCATCATAGTTGAAGGAGTATGTTTGAAAGATTTCTCTCGGTCCCCCGTGCTGAGGAGTGTTACATATTGGCTCTTTATTCCTTTAAAAGGTATTTCTGTATAAAGAGTTAAAAGGAAACAAAATGAGCAGGTCCCAATTATAGTTACATGGCAGTCCTTATGTGTAAATTGGCTGTGGTCCCTTCAAGGTCAGCTCCTTGAATCAGTAGCGAAATATCAATGGGGGAAGAAACATTTATCTTCAGCTGCTAATCCCCAGGATCTGTCCTTTACCAACTCAGGAGTGCCATTTAGACATAGAAAGCTGGTTTGCCTGTTTCTTGCCAAGCCACATTAAGCAGCTGTGTAAAATGAATTTAAATAGCATGCATCAGAGTAAAATCACTTCCACTGGGGCAGAAAATCAATGTTAGCTAACAAGAGCTGGCTGATCAAGATCTGAGACTCAGTCCGTTATATCTAGGTATCTTCTGTAGCACAGAATACCACCCTTTTAATTAAAAAAAGATAAAGAAAGGTTAAAAGGGGAGGGAGGGAAGAGAGAGGGAATGGGTTAGGTGTGCTTTTACACAGTTTACATTAGCATTTGATTTAACCTGCCCTGTGTTGTCCTTGTATTGTTTCCTATAGCCTACAGAATAATTATGTTTCCTGTAAGGTTAAATCACATATGTTAGTCCATCTTATGCATATAACCTCATATTTCCTGAATGAAAATTGGTATGTCAGAGCTAAAAGAAGGCAAGCTCTCTCCAGTCCCTTTGTGAAGCACCAGTAGCCATGATTTCAGGAATCCATTTTGCCAAGAATGTTTCTGCGTGGCCTACATAACTTACAGGACAGTCAGAGATGTTTCCTGTGGCATCTCTAAAGTAATGATGGTAAATGCCAGGGAGGGTAATGAACAGGGGGATAGATCACTAGATATACCTGGTTTAGTGGTCTCCCTGTAAAGCATCCATTATTGCCACTGTTAGAGACAGGATACCAGGCTAGATGAAGCATTGGTCTAACCCAGTATGGTGCTTCTTATGTTCTTATGTACAGCAAACACTGCAAAATAACTCTTTACTGTTACATACAACTGTTTCTGCTACCTTCAGGGTGGAAGTGTGGAGAGTTTGTAAAGAGGTGTCTTTTATTTTATATCTGAGTTTGGTTTTAAGTTGATCTCATAACTCTTACCGTACTAGCCTAATTAATTGCCCACTGAAGTCAATAGAAAGACTTCCATTTTTACATCAGTTCCCAAATTATGTTTCCATTGTTGGAGACTTAGAGAGTAGTAGGGGCCTTTGAGGAATAGAGTGCTCGACAAGAATTAATTCTCCATCAAATTACAATTTCAGGAGTCCTTATATTATAGATAAGTAGACTGTTTCTGTGTGCACAGATCTCTGCATTTGCTATGGATGGATACAAGGAGCTCACAATAAAAAAATTTAAAAAAAGACACCCAGAGCCAACTCCTTTACTGTCAACATAGTGTCTGAAGAAGAAATTCTATTTCCATTTGTGTGTCTAAATGGCAGCTTTCAAGCCATCTACCTGGCTGTTTTTGGTCCTTGCTTTACGCTTTCGGCACAAAAGGCAGCACATAAATTTCAGCTTAAAACTTCAAGTATCTCTCAATTTTAAGTTCTTCAATTTTTGGGTGCCCAATTTGAGGTTTTTGGGTCAAATTCTCACAAGTTCTGAACACCCAGAACTGCCATTGAGTATTGCTGTTGTGGTGGTCCATCACTTTTTACTCCAGAGAATCAAGCCCCAACTGTCTAACACTTGGCATCTAAAATTAGCTGAGGCCTTTGGAAGTAGACACTTGTCAAAAGCACTTTCAGAGTTTCTGTTGCTTCTGAGTAGCATTTTGTTGGTATATAAATATGGCAAAGTAAGTTGTGACTAAAGATTTGGGTAGATGTAGCTGAATTAGCTTTAAACTAGCAAGCTCTGGTACTTCTGGCAGTGGTGCCATAGGAGAATGGAGTTCAGCACAAACTAGTTGCCCTAGTATTACCCAGCTTTGCAACCCATGGTGCCACAGCTACACTACTCTCAGTATTTGAACTAGCTAATTGAAAGTGAGCTCAGGTGCTCACATGAGGAACAATCATACCTGTCACTGCATTGTCAACTGAATTGAGGATGTGAGAACCAGCGTGGCCATTTATAACCTGGCCATTTTAAAAGCGTTGTTTATACAGCTCCCTAGAGCCAACTTCTGTTCAATCTACTGGGTGTCTAAAGATGACATTTTCTTTCCCTTTGTGTATCAAAATTTCAGCTTTCAAGCTGTCTACCTGTTCCTTTTTTGCCCTCACTTTGTGCTTTAGTGGTGTAAACCCGTATTAGTGGTGTAAACCCGTAATTGTAGACTGAGCATGTGCTGGGCTACACACTGGCCAGGCATATATACAGCTACATGCTTCTATGCATATATCTGAGCATATGTCCTAGAAAAATGGCAGGGGGGCCTTCTTTCCTTTAGCAAAGTGGTTAGGGCACTTGCTTAGAAAATTCAAGACCTGGGTTCTCAGCCCACCCCCACTTGTCCATGAGAATTTGAACCTATATGTCTTTGGCTTCCTAATAGGCTGCTCTAACCACCACCCCGTAAGTCAGGCATTATCCAGTGCTTTCTGCATCCATCCTTTGGAGGCTGAGCCACAGTCTCTTGTATTTAGTAGTTATTAGCTGGAAAATGCCATGTAATAAGAAAGTTGTGCCTCATTCAAAACAGGCCCTAGGCTACAGGCCAAAACCTGTTTCCTTCTAGGTTAGCATCTAATTTTAGCCACGCACCTAGCTCAGGAGCGGGCGATTATTTGGACCCAAGGGCCACATAGGGAGTTCTGGTGAGCTGTTGCAGACCAGGTCAGTACCCTGCTCTCCTGCTCCCTGCACACAACTCACTAAAATGCCCTAAGTGGCTCTATTTCCTACTCAGATGGGGCTGCGGGTGGGCGGGAAACAGCTTTCCAGAATGGAATGGGTAGGGCGAGGGCTGGGATCAGGGGCTGGTGACAGCACAGGGCTGGGGCAAAGCCATGATCCACTGCTTGTACGTCCCTGCAAGGGGTTCCAGTTCTGCAAATGGGTATATAGAAAGCAGATTACAGCTGTGCCCTAGACCCTGGCCCCACACTCTGGGGTAACAGAGTGATTAACCTAGGTTACAGGATTTTTAATGTTGTTAGTGCAGAAGAAGGAATGAAGCCTAGCTTGGCTCTTGGGCCCCAGGGTGAATTTTCAGCACAGGCTATTGGAAAAAGTATTTAATAATAGAGTCAAGGCTGTTAAGCTTTTAGACTCCTTGGCTCATCCACAGTTTGCCTGGCAGGCTGTATGGACCCTTTTAGAGTTAACAATGAAAATGTGTGTAGCATGTTGCAGTAGCAGTGCTGGTGCCAGTATATGTAGGATAAAAACAGACACATTTATTTTCTTTAATGAAGAGATAGCACATATTCTGTCCATAATTGATGGACAGAATGTGGTAAAGGACCATCTATAGATGCATAGGGGGTGCATCTACACATTCTTTAATGCACTGCAGTTACTACACATTAAGTTTAGTACTTGTATAATCAAGTTCTAAATCAGAACACAATAAATAGCATTACTACGCAGTAGTGCTGGTGCATGCCTTTTTAGTGACACTACTTTGCAGTAGCATAATAATACTGCACACTAGCATATTAACACTATTTGATGAGGCCAATAATTTGGCCGATTAATTCTAGTGTGTGCATGCAGCTGCTGTGCAGCACTCAGGCATCGAGGAGCACAGCCCGGCAGCGTGAAGACTGCCTCCAGCTGGTAAGTCTGGTGTGGTGGAAGTGGGGAGGGGGGGCAGATCAACACCCCCTCTTCCCCAGCAGGGAGGGAGGGGGGAGGTGCTGCCCAGCCAGAGGCGCAGCTCATGGGGAAGGTGGCTCCTACTGCTGTGTGCACCCTGGGAGGGCAGGGGGGTGGGGCACATGTGCCCCCAGATCTGGATGGGGTGAGCAGGCGGGCTGGAGCCGGGCTCTTCTCGCTGGGGGCTGGGCTTAGAGCAGGGGCTATGGAGGGGTCTGTAACCACTCCAGATTTCACCATAGCTCTCTTGCAGTGCCAACGCACACCTAGCGCAGCCCTGGCTCTTCCCGGTTCAACCCCTGCCTCCCCCCATGTGGGGCATGGGACAGAGGTGTGGCTTATTGGGAGGCTGGGCTGCACTGCTGCCACATGCCTGACACAGCCCCAGCTCTTCCTAGCGCATGGGAGGAGGTGGAGGTTCAGCCAGGAAGAGGCAGGGCTGTGCTAGGTGCATGGCACTGGGAGGGAGTTATGGCGAAATTTTGGGTGCCTGCAGCCTCCTCCGTAGGCCCTGCTCTGAGCCCAGCTTCAGCCCAAAGCTGCAGGCCACCTGCTCGCCTTGCACAGCAGTGGCAGGAGCCGTTCCCCCCCCCCCGGCCCCCCGCACCCCACAAGCCATACCTGTGCCCTGCGTCCCAGCCAGGCAGTACCTGCCCCCTCCCTCACCACAAGCGGGGGTTGATCTGCCCCCCTCCCCTGCCACCACAATGGATTTATCAGCTGGATGCAGCTCGCTGCGCTATATTGGAAATCAGATTAGTATCAGCCGATATGCCTCCTTAATAATTGGATATTGGTATTGGCCCCAAAAATCTCTATCAGTGCTCCCCTAGTTGAGATCATTGTAAATAAGATCAGAATACATGTTCTGTATGATGGGTTTTTTAGTGTATATGTGTGTGTATAGCTACGCATATATATATATATATTTATATCTACACATATATATTTGACGCACACAAACCCTCCATCAGCGTTTCTCCGATGCTGTATATATATAATTCATATTTCATGTTGTTGGTGCCAGCAAAGCACTTTTTCCATATTATTTTCTCTACAGCCAGGATAATGCAGCGTTGCTGATGGACTAGAAGCCACTGGTGAGGAAATATAGTAATGGACATAGTGCATTAAAACGTCAAAGAAAGAAAAAAAGGAGGAGAGGGTGAATAAATTTTAAAAATATCTAAATTAAAACAAAAATATCTTCCAAACATTAAGTTCAAGCTAAAGCGTTCTTTTCCACAATTTATGCTACTTTAACCCTTTTAATTTTGCAACTTGGGTTTAAAATTAAAATCATGATTTTAAAAGCACACTTGTGACATGCACTACTTATATAGCAGAAAGGTTTGAAGTGCTGCAGTAAAACCACTTTTTTATCCCTGGGGTGAAGCGCAGAGTTTCCCATTGTTTCCCATCTTCCCTTTGAGCTTGGAGGTGCTGTTTTTCTCTACTGGGAAGAGCTGTGAAGTGCAGGGAGGTTAAGTACTCATTCAGGTTTCTGCACTTATTCAAACAGCCCTTTTTTGGATGCAAGGCTGCCAACTGTGAAATCCCCAAAGTAAACTGAGCTAACAGCAACTGGTGGCCATAATTGGAGGCATTTCATGTATTGCCTTTGAAATAAATAGGCCCCTAGAATAGAAAGGATCCTTCTGCCCAATCTTCTTTATAAAATTAATATTCAGTCACTGTAAAGGAGTTATTCTTGTTGCATTTCATGGCTTGCACAGCTCTAAAGTCTCAAGGTGTTTCTCTCCCTTGCCCCCCTCTTCTTCCCTCCTCACCTCCCCCCAACCCCTCCAAGGACTCTCAGACTTGATTTTTTTGAAGGGGACATATACAGTTGAATTAAAAGGACCCTTGTCCCATATATTAGTCTTGGATACCCAGGAAACATATTTCACTTTGGGAAAACGTATTCTGCTTAAAAAAAACATCCCACTATAGTTTCAGTTCAACAAACTAGTATTTGCTTCTTGTCCTAAATGACATTTCTGTGAATTTCTAAATGGCTGCTGTGCTTTTGCTCAAAGTTGACTGTATTTCAGTGACGGGTTGAAGTGATTTCTACGTATACAAGGTTTATGTGATTTAGGGATTAATGATAGTTGTCACTGGGTTTTCCACTTTGAGCTGCTAACCCAAGATTGATGGATTTTTTTTTTAACCCTCATCTATTGTCATGAAACCATAACCATTGTTGTTTTCATGGGATAACTTGTTACCCCACCCACTTGAATAAAATGGAACCAGTGACAACAGTATAAATGTACCATAAACTATTTATTAAACATACAGATTGCTTGAAAGAGCATTTATGATGATTTGAACCCAAAATATTAACTAGAACTATGAACAAAATTTAAACTTTTTTTAGAGTTTCACAACGCTAACAAACAATTTGCTAAGTCTACAGTTCAGTGTTTTCAAACTAACAATTACTTCCGAAAATATTTCCTAACTGTTTTAACTAAATATTGCGTTCCTCACAAAGCAACAGTGATGTACTGTGGTGCACACAAGCAAATCACTTATAGTCTTTGCATCGTTTAAGGGTTTGGGGGTCATCTGTCCTTGGACAAAAAGCACAACGTCCACTCATGCTTGCAGAAGGTTCTACTGGGGCGCATTCTGACAATTTGTAATTTAGGGCAGTCATACCAGATTTGACAGACTTAGACAGATTACAGGTATCCATCATTCTTTGTTTTATTTGTCCATTGATCAACTGTTCTCCAAGCTCCTGCAAAGAAAAAGTGCTGTCTTCTTAAAAGCTGATCTTTGCTTCAAGTTTGCGTTGTGACCTAGCCAAATGATGAGGCTGGCAATGGCAACCACATCCAGCATATTGAAAAATAGCGTGATTGGCCACCTGTTGATTTTCCGTCTGCAGGTGGCCATGGACTACGTGGTCAACGGTATCCACCCCAGCCTTGTTTTTATTGTAGTCATGGATGATATCTGGCTTTCTTTGCTCTGCACCCACTGACAGGTCATGGTGCATGCTTCACAGCAACAGCACAACTTTGGACTTCTTTGGAACATAGGAAACTAGGATGAGTTCCCCATCAAAAGCAAAAATGGATGAAAAAGTTTCCCTTCTTTGATTTGCTTGCATTTTGCTTGGGATATTGGCCTTGTTTTTCCAAATTGTACTCACATAGGTTAAGTCCTGCTGTAGCAGTCTTTCTGCCACGTTAGGACTTGAGAAGAAATATTGTGGGTGACAATTTCTTCACATCTGGTATCAGGGATGAACCAGTTTTTCAATGACCTGGGTACCAAGATTACCTTAGCGTGGAGCTTCTGGTTGCTTCCCCAGGTAGATGTCTCCAGGCAGGGGGGATGATGTTGCTGTATCCTACCACCACCAAATTTTCAAGCCACATTTGGCATGCTTGCTGGGCATATACTATCTAAAGGGACAGCAACCCCTGAATGCAATAAGTTGCTCCTCAACCATCAGGTGTATTCCTAGAATATACCATTTCCTGAGCTGCTCCACAGATTGTGTCCAAGTATCTCAGAAGGCAGCAAGCTTGTCCACAGCTCTCCAACCATAGTTTCATAGTTAGTAGGGTCGGAAGGGACCTGAGCAGATCATCAAGTCTGATTCCCTGCCATGGCAGGAAAGAGTACTGGGGTCAAACGACCCCAGCAAGGTGATTGTCTAGCCTTGTCTTAAAGACCCCCAGGGTAGGAGCTGGCACCACTTTGCTTGGAAGTTGGTTCCAGATCCTAGCTGCCTGACAGTGAAGTAGCGCCTCCTGATGTCTAATCCAAATTTACTGTTTGCCAGCTTGTGACCGTTATTTCTAGTCACAGCTGGTAGTGCTCGGGGGAACAGGGACTCCCCCAGTGCCTGCTGGCCCTCTCTGACTAGTTTGTAACAGGCCACTAGATCCTTTCCTCACATTGTAGTTTGTTGTCAAATCTCAGGTAGTAGGTGATTTGACGGAATCATTTTAAACTTAAGATGGACGCCCGATGCGTTGCTCCCACAACTCCTGCAGTGCCTTGTGACCACCGTGGTGTAGGCCACTCAGCAGTAGGAGGCCAGTGTAGACTTTCAGCTCTGTTTTGTTGAGCTTTCTCCACTCCTTTCTATTTTCAGGATGGCTCCCAGAATCTTCTTTCTGCCTCTGTTTCTTTTATGATAACAGTCACAATATCTTGTAAAAGAAACAGGTGGACCATTTCCACCACTGCGTCTTTATTACTTTCTCTTGTTGACCCAGCACTTTCATGGACTATGTCCTTGGCTGTTCTCTGATGATGTATTAACTGTGAACTTTTTTCCCCACGCTCTGCCATTCCTTCCTCTAACAGTATCATCATCTGCAATGTTTTCTGGGAGTGGTGGCAGTGGTTCTGCTCCACATTCTGCTGTAGCCGTCCTTGGTCTTCTGTGGCGGCCCCGGGCTGGTCCTCTTCCCTTTCCCACTGGCAGTGTTGGCATCGCTTCTGCTTGTGGCACCAACTCCTCCTCATCTGAGCTGGATGAAACTTCCATAGACACATGGTCTTCTTGCTATGAACAATCTCCCATGTCTGGAACAAAGTCAGCATCCTCACTGCCTTGGGATAAGATTTCATAAGTGGATGTGTCGCTGCCATCCCCAGTTACCTGTGCAGCACTGAATATGCACTGCCATCTCATCCTGGACTGCAGGAAATAAAGAAAAAATTGATTACTGCTGAATGCATAGGTGGCAAAGTGGGAGCTCCCCAACCAGCCCCAATGCTAATCTCCCACCTGCTTCTGGGTATGCCAACCACCTCGCTCACTTGCCATGCCTTGTTGTTAGATAATTATGGTCTTAATTAGGTGGGAGGCTGCCCTTTCAATGCCCTGGCTTCCTGGGCCTATGTATACAGCTCCAACCATCCCTGTACTGCATCCCAAGCCTCCCAGATGTTCCTAACAGCTGTGCTAGGCTCCGGCCTGAGGCCAGGCCCAAATCATCACAATGTTAGGCCTCTCACTTTCTGCCCTATTCCGGGTCACACTCATACCACCTCCCTCTTACTGAGGCCTCTCTTTCTCCACCGGCTCTCATGTGGTATCTTGCTTACCGCCCCTTTGTGGAGGCACACTCGTACCGCCCTTTCTTTCCACGGGGCCACACTCACCCTGCCCTCACCCAAAGGATTCTTGGGCTTGCTTCATTGCACTCCCCAGCCAGCAAGCACACGGCCTCTCTGGCATCTCCTGCTGTCCTCATCCATGAGGACTGGGCAGTTTGAAAAACACTGGTTTGACTCTGGCTCTGGTCTCTCACTGGGTCCTTCACCCAGCTGCTTTGTCAGGGCTCTGGACTTGCCCCGTTGTTTGTCTGAGGCACTTCCTCAGCTGCCCCACTTCGTCAGCCTCAGGCACCCAGGCTAACATGCCTGGACCTGACTCGGCCCCCGTGTTAGCAGGACCTACTCTCAAGCCCCCTACTCACTGGGGCCCACTTCATGCCCCCTCTTCACAGGGCCTCATTACTCCCACTCTCTACTCTACTCTACATGCCCCCTCTCTCCAGGGCCTCCCAGCTGCCGCTCTGGTGCAGGCCATTAGGTGCCCCTCTGCACCCTGCTTTGCACCCCCGCCTCCACCAGGGCACCTACTCTGCCCCCTACACTGGGGTCTGGGGTCGAACACCCCCTGCAGGCTCAGGTGCCACTCACCAGCATGCCGGCCCACTCTTCTCCCTCTCCAGGGTCCTGTACCCCATTATCCACTCTCCAGGGTCTTATACCCCACATGGGCTCAGGTGGCTGGAGCCACGCCTGACCCCACTATCCACACTCTGGGGTCTTGCACCCTACACGGGCTCAGGTGCCACACCAGGATGTGCCTGGCCCTCTACTACCTCCAATGATAAATAACCCACCCAGAGGTGTGGGGGCTGGGGTTAAAGGCGCCCCTCCTCGCCTTTCACTTGGGAGGTAACTGGCCTTGCATTTCGTGGGGGCTCCAATGCCACTTGGAGCCCCACCAGGCCACCCGTCAGGACCAAAAGCCTCTAAACCATCCCCCTAAGCTCTTTCCCTCACCTCCATGTTGTTGCAGGAGCAGCAGCTCCACTGGGAGATGTTACTTCAACAGCATCAGGCAGCAAACTGCTGCCTCCAGCTCTGCTGGCCTGGATCTAAAATGGCCACTCATCAGAGTTGGGGTAGCACCTGCCCCCAACTCTTAGTGGCAGACACCCAATGTGTTCTGCCACCCACCTTCCCCCTTAAACTGGTTCCTGGAGGAGGCTTTTCCCTGCTGCTCTGCAAGCAAGCTCCCACAGAGCTTATAATAGCCCCAGAGTGGCAAGCACCCCACTGGTGTTCCACTGCAGCATATAAATAACAATCAAAGACAAGCTATGCTGTCACAGAAGCAATTCCACCCTGCCAACAAGTTACCCCAATGCATTAACATGGGCGTGGGGTAAGTTACCCCATATGGAAACACATTCACACCTGGGGTAACATGTTACCCTGGGCAGTTTTTCATCCACAGAGAGCAAACCATTCATCTAAGCTGGCTGTTTTAGGAGGATATTGTGCACTGTGCTGCCAATGACAATGTCCTAAAAAGAATTTTTTTTAGGATTAATTAACTTTAAGATACTTCACAAAATATGCATCTGGGGTAGGAAATTACCCCATGGGAATATATGAAAGGTAAGCCTTCGTCTTTTATCACCTCCGTCACAATTAGGCATCAGCTCCCAGCTGGCTGGCTTTTTTTTCTTTCCCTGTCTCCTTCCATTACAAAGTATACTACTTCTGCATTTTGGACCAGAACCCTAGGTGGGCTTTTCTTGTAGTAAGAGATGTCAGAAAAAGCAGCATACAAGTTACCTTGGGTATACTTGAGAGGCAGGAAGCAACTCTTTTGTGATTTTCCTGAAGAAGTATTGTTTTGATAATCTCAAAAGGCTGATAAAATTGTGTAAAAATGGGCAGAAACTTTTCATATTGAGCCAAACCCAAGCTATTTTTTGTGGGAGAGTAATGAGAATACATTTGTATCTGGAATTTTGTTTGAATGAAAAGCAAATCCATCATTTCCGAGTCCTGGGTACCAGCAGGTTATACCCACAAACATTGCTTATACAGACATAAGCAACAAGTGATTTGGGGGGACTTTTTTTGTTACTCATCAATCAAGTAGACTGCTATGTGCTGCTCATGCCATTAGAGATCATCCACAGATCTCAGGAGTAAATAGTATTTCCCTCCTTTGGAGAATAACTGCTTTTAAGTTGTGAAAGCAGGAGCACATTGGAAAGGAAGGGGTGATTCTCTGAATTGTGGCTGTGAAATGTCAGAAATCTCAGCGATGCTCTTGATTTGATTACTCTCATACTTCCAATTTTGGCTTAGTCCCTTTGGTTATTTAGGAGAGATGTTGCCCTCTATAGGAATTATAGTTCTGTTGAAACAGAATTGCAGTATAGAAAGATCTATCTAGTTTAGGAGCCTGCTGTCTCCATACCAAATTTAATGCATATCACAAGATAAAGTCTCTCTCTTTTTTTTAGTGAAATATTATCTTTATATCTAGAGTACTAAGAATGCAGCTCTTCATCAGTTGCCTTTGCAGGAAAATAATAAAGTTTGGTCTGCTCAGAAGAAAAGGCATCATTTTGAAAACTGATTTTGAGTGATCATCAGTGTTTCAAGATCCAGATTACAAGTTTTCATGGTTTGGATCAGTTTGCTGGCCAGAAAAAATAACGTGTTACATCATTTCACTAATCTAAAGACCAGCAGAACAGCCTTTGTGATATAGACAGGAATCACAAGAATCAGAAAAGGACAGAGTCCGTCTTTTGTCGAGGAAAGAATGGGAAAAGCACTTATTCTGATGAAAAGAGAATGAACTTTCTGAATCCTCATTTTGACTAAGCAAAGGTATGATGATGGAATATTTTGGCAGAAAAAAAAACATCTTCTGACTTTTTAATGGGACTGAAGTATGAGGATGATCAAAAGGGGATTAAAAAAAAAAGAATGCCTTTTTCCTCTAAACCTTCTGGGACACAGACTAAATCTTTCTGTGCAGCAAGACTGAGCCTCCATTTTGATGGTAACTTAAGATCAAATGTAAATTTAATAACATAATCCATAAGCATAGCTAACACCCAAGTATTAGTAGTTATATTGTTTATGTTAGGGGAGTGTTATCCAGCTTCTCTCATCTCTAGGTGTAGACATCCCTCTGTGTACTTATGACAGCCATTTCACTGAAACTGTCAATCTGTTCCTGTGGCCTCAGTAAGTTTGAGGTGTCTTTTGAGCAAAAGATGTTGGAAGAGCCTGCTGGGAAATTGCACTAATATATGCACCATGTCTTTTATGAGAATATGCGAGTGCAGAAAACCTGAGACCAAACATTGTTGCTGTTGTGTTGTCATTTTTATTATTATTATTGGTGTTGTTGTTTAGTGGTGATAGTAAAAGTAAAATAGTTTCAGGTTGTTGGACAAGACACTAGTGGGAAACTTCCCTTTTGGGAAAAACTCGTTTTAAGGATGCACTTTCTTGGCCTGCTCTTCCTTGCCTGTGCCCTACTCTGTTTGTTCAGTGTGCTTTTGGCCAAATGTAATTTATTATGAAAATCTTAATGAATTTTTTTGAAGAGCTGGCATTAAGCAACCAGAAGTTTACTAGATTTTCACTTTGTTGCCAGCATACTGAGCTCAGTAGAGCTGAGCAGTGCTCAAAAGCAAGAATGATACAAACACCATAAAATCCTAGTGGAGGGAAGCGAGAGAATCACAGCCCAAGATCAAAGGGGCAGGGGAAGTAAAGGATCCGAGACTCCTTCCTTTTGTGGTGCTGGCACGTAGGAGGAAATTGAATTGGCTCTTCAGCAGTGATACATGGGGAAATATGAAGAATACTGAATCTGTTTTTCTTTGTTTAACTTTCCAGTGCTACACATTGATGACCATACACCTATTAATACTCTAGGAACAGACTCTCACCCACTTGCATTTCATTCATGTGGCAACAGAGTTCATACTGTCTTCCGCTTTTTTAATGATGCTATTTATAAGCACACACAAAAATAGAAGGTACATATTGAGAGAGTCATATGAGTCACTCCTCATTCTGGTATCAAATCACACCAGATTAAACCACCCCAGTTGGCATACTGACTCTTTGCTCCCAGACTCTGCAAAGCAATTTGGTTTAGTTTATTTGTTCTTTTCCCTTCACAAAACAGTTCATGTCCCCTCCTGCTTGCTGTAAGACTATATAGAATCCCTCTTCATCCATCACACACTCCACTTGTGCAAGAAACGTATCTTCTCATAATGCTGACATGTTATATCTGATGGGGACAGTAGACAAGCAGCTGTCCTTAAAACTATAGTTTAAATTCACCTTGCCAGTCAGATAGCCAGGGGTCATGGAGAGAGCACAGCTTCCGTGTGATTACATACAGTTTGACTTGGTCAGCTCTTCAACAGTCCCATGTTCTCTGTCACACAGCATTACACGGTATTTATTTAATGTGGATTGCAGTGATGGAGTTCTTAAACAAATAAATACAAGAGTAGATGCCTCAAAGCACATGGCAAAATGACATGTAATAAAAATATGTCAGGAGATTATTACAGGGTAAAAACTAGAGCTTAAATTCTGCTGTTATTGCCCAAGATTGAGGCACATGAAAAACAAGAATTAGAGCATATCTTTCAATGTATTTTACAAACTGCAACTGCACTGTTAAGAATTGTCTAAATAATATGCAGCATGTTTTACCAAAGACACGTTATCAGATTCAGATGGTATTAGTGATTTATTTCTATAGTTCAGTGCTGCATGTATCTCCCTTTCCTAGGTTACCTTTGGCATCTCCCTTCTGGTCATGTTTTTCAAAGTATCCTCTAAACCCTGCTTTTCAGATATGCAGAGCCCCTGAGGCTCTCAGTGCCTTCAGTTTGAATTGCTACTGCTTGATTTTTCCATGAGAAAATAAAGGCTTCTGCACCTTATTTTCAGATCACATCAAGAATCGTGAGTCTGTTCCTCAGTTTACCTTATCTATAAAATGGGGATAAGAGATTTAAACTTTCAGAATGTTTCAACTGTCCTCATTTCGTTTTGAGGCTGTTTCAAAGCCTTTCGTTTCATTTTGATTTTGCTGTTTAGAGCATTGAAACGAAACAGCCAGCGAAATTTCGCACAGCCCTAGTGCCCAGTAACATCGAAACTTACAAATAACTATTTCTGGACACAGTATTCAGAGATGCTGGGTACTGCGTTAGGCCAATAGAGATCAGCGTGCTGTATTTCTTTTCATAATGTGGACTGATAACAGCTTGGATGTGAATACTACAGAAGCATAACTGTTTTGAGAATGGGGAGGGGGGTTCTTTTTGGGGGGTTTTATTTGTTTGATTTTTTTGTGAGAGAATAAGTATGTATTTGGAGGGGATATTTCTGTCATTTTTAAAAGACTATCCCATGCACAGTTATAATGTACAAGAGAACAGGTAACACACCAGGACAGATACTTTCTGATTATTAAGGTACTAGAAAATTAGTTCACATTTCAGTGTTGCCTTTCATTTGTGGTCACTGAACAACCGAGTTCAGGTTAATTCAGTTTACCTGGAGTCAGTGCATCTTCTTTGTACTAACTGGTATGCTTGTGTCATTGATACTTCATAATGCTGCTTCAGTCTCATTTGCAGTTCAGAACCATGGCCTTCTTCCCTTCTGCCCATATATACAAGCATACACCTTTACCCTCCCTCTCCCTCCTGAAAAATAATTTGATTAAAAATCTTGTTTTGGTATCAGCACCCAACATAACCCCACGTGCCTTGTTTGCTCTTTTATGTTGCTGTTGTTATTATGACCGAGAGTTTCTCCACAAACAAGCAGGGGCCACCAATACATGTTTGGAATATTTTATAGTACTAACCAAAAAAATGAGGGAGATCTGATTTAAATATACTACTGGATTATGCCTGGCTCTTTGTTTTAAATGCTGGATTTGTCTTTAACACCATTCTGCAGCTTTTTCAAGCCTGTACCCACAGTTCATATAGTTTAGATTTGGTTGACATTTGGACTCACCAATGAGATTCCTGCCAGCGCACCTCAAGTTGTTTTTTATTTTTCTTTCCTTTCTTTTTACCTTCTTTCCTTTCTACTAACTCCTCCACATCTCCTGATGGCAGATTATCCTTCACTTCTCCAAGGAAGCTCTTATGTGGCGAGAAGGAAAATCCTTAACAAAACGTGTGTATATGAGTGTGGGCGTGTGTGCGCACGCGTGTAAATCCTCCAGGGAAAATGTGCTTGCGGATCTCACTCCTGAATTACTCTCATTATAATAACCCATTTGGTGTCAAAGTATGACAGATTATAAGCGCTTAGGGCTAGTTTCAGCTCAAGATAGATTTAAATAAAGTACTTCTGGTTATTGTGCAGGTCAGTGTGTTTAAATAACAACCCCCCAAATCATACTTTGACATTTAAAAGAGAGAGGAAATACTGTCATGCTGCAGACCTGGCACAGATAAGCACAGGGCAATTTGGTCAGTACGCTGTGATTTGTGAGCACAGCCTAATACAGTCATTTTCACAGTTTGTAATCAAGTAGCCACCTTAGCAGTGTGTCAGCATTAAAAAAAATACTCCTTTTAAAATGTTTACACAAATTACTCCCCTGAGATGCTGCAGTGCATTCACTGCAAAACTGATGTAGGTTAAAGATCCAGAGCAATAGTACAGCAGAGATATGGAGTTAAATATATGCCTAAAGATGAGCAGAAAATAAGAGAACCTAATCCCTCCCCACATGGCAAAAGGTCCAACTTTGACACATTTACTTGCAAGGAGGAAGGGTTTATTTTTTGTCCTTTTGAGAAATTTAATCCACTTTTATCATAATATGTAGCTAAGTCTGACCCACCTCTGGAATTCCCTGATAATGTGCTAGGTATTCCTGATACTACGTTTGTAATTAGTTGCCTGTTGCAACCTGAAGGAAGTGACAGCAAAAAGAATATTTGGTGTTAGATGTTAATACTAAACCGTATACTAGTAAGCATTGAAAGTTGTGAGTGGGTTAGTACTGTAAAGTGGCTTCACTGTAACCTCTTAAGATGGCCCTCTAACCTACAGGTTAAAGGTTCAGTTAAGTAGAGGCACCTCAGCTGAAGGGACAGAACCCCCTTCTCAAGTACTCACAATGGCTCTTATGGCTTGGACTCCGTATGTAACGGGCGTACCTTCCATATCCTTGTTTCTTTCATGTGATCTTTTTATCTTGCATTTCACAATGACCTAATCCAGTATCACAACCTCTGATATTTTTCAACTTATAGATCAGTATTTCAGCTCAGAAGATGCAAATCAATGAAAAATTGAGATCCTCTGGCACTAAGATACTGGTGTTGCTTTTTTGGTGCAGGCAGGGTGTTAAATACTAACTAGTTCTTGATTGGTATTGTGAATGAAAGAAAAAAAGGCAGATTTTTAAATGAATTGAAAATGTAAGTGTTTTGAAATTGACTGTTTTCATCTAGTGCCTAACACATACCCTTTAAATAGTGTGTCCAAACATTTTTATGTGCAGTTTTGTAAAGGTATAAGCACATTTTGGGGGTGGGGGGGTTCTTTCCTCCTGGTGTTCATCTGCGTTGTTTTGGCAAGGGAGGGTGAGGAACAGCCCCACTTGTGCTCTGGCCAACCCTAGACCCTCCTGTGCACGTTGTCTGCTTGCTAGCCGCTGTAGCAGCATTGAGGTGAGGCCTACCTGAAACTTACCCTTCAACCTGTAGGGAGGCCCCAAGAAAAGAAAATACCTTTTCCACCCAGGCATGGGACTGGGAAAAGAAGAATATTTTTTCCTCAAACCTCCAGGTTTTTGTTATTTCCTGTCCTCTGAGTGAGTCTTGAGAGTAAATAAAGCAAGGGATTCACTGGAACACATCTGACTCCCCTACTCCCTCCCAGAGCCCTTGGGAAAAGGAGATGCCTACAGTGTCTTATACTTAAGCACAACAGCTGCTCAGGTTCCATGCATTTGGTGAAATTGTGGGAAGATGTAGGGAAGAGTGCAGATATGAAGCTCCTATTCAGAACAGGATATGGAAGTGAAGTAATTGTACTTGCGCATGAAACATGAAGTACAACTGACCAACAAACCCCCCTGACAAAACTGTCGATTACACCCAGTAAATAAACTAAAAAGAGGGTGTTTTTTTTAACTTCTTTCAATCACAGCATCCTTGGAGATTACTTGTAGCAAAGCAAGGGGAAAAACGGTAGACGTAAGTGTGATATTTGAGCTGATGGCATCACTTTAGATTTGCAGCAGTTCAGATTGCCTG
The DNA here is from genome assembly GCF_052110815.1 of Crocodylus siamensis. Lineage (NCBI taxonomy): Eukaryota > Metazoa > Chordata > Crocodylia > Crocodylidae > Crocodylus > Crocodylus siamensis. Next base: position 123,966,535 of record NC_143395.1, read on the forward strand.
CCTGCCTTTCCTACAAAATAGAAAACAATGTGCTAAGGGGTCACATAATCATAGATATTAAAGATGGAGAAGACTAGACAGGTAATCTAGTTCCTCTCCAGTACAGAGTTGTTCCCCACAGTTTATTTTCTAATGCCTAGTCGACTGGTAAAGGTGTGAAGGAATGGGATTTCCGTTACTTCCCTTGGAGGATAAAAACATTTCACCATTAGGATGTTTTTCATTATATCCAAATAAATTTTTCTTTTCTTAATTTGTTCTTGCAATCCCTAGTCATAATCCATTGCATTGCCTTTAAACAACTCTGTCATAGGACTTATTCAGCAGTATTTAGTTGTGTTTTCACCATTAGCTGTCACACATGTAGGAAGTGGATCTGAAAAGACGGTTCATTTTAATTTAGTCTTGCAAAAATAAAGGGATTTGCATGTGCAGTGGAGAGACTAGTAGTCTATTTTCAAATTACTACTTAAAAAGTATATGGAATATTCCATTACTGAAAGCAGCACATAAGGAGACATAAGATTTTTGACTTAACTCCAACAACCAGCAGATGATGCAATGACCTTAAGCATATAGAAATATGTTTAGCAGCTGCTATGTAACATATTTATAAGTGTTTAGTGACCTGGAGGGTAATCAAAATGAGTTTGGTGATCTCAGCTCAGTTCTTAATGGACTTTACTCCATATTATAGCACTGATGGAGTACAATTTGTCAGTTGGCAGTCTTTACTCAAAGGAGGCCCACCCTGGAGTGAGGATTAGAGACTGAAGCAAATACCTGCTTATTTCCCCCACAGAAGCGGTACATTGCTGGCCACCATAGAGCAATACATGACATGCAAGAGTTCTGTAACCCACACTGAAACTGACTTCATGAATAAAAAGCCTTTAGCCATTCAAAATGTCAGCCATCAAAATCTCAAAATGGTCACAACATTGAGAGGAAACCTTCAAAGAACATACTCATTCCACTTCAGTTCAGTGATTCAGGAAGTGGTCTTTTTTCTTCTAATTGAATACCTACCCAAGACATCAGGATGGCATTGAAGGGCAAGCACTGTTTTCTGCCAGATGGGACCTAAAACAGATTCCTCCGCTTACATTCCCAGTGGTCGTGCAGGGTCCCAAGACATTTTCTGAAGTGAGGTGGTTTCTGGCATATCATGTCCAGAGCTAGGTATCTCATTCCTTTTATCCAATCCACAGCTGCAGTTTCAACTGGGAATTATTTTGTACTTCTTGTTATAAAGCTATCATATAGTGTTGCGCACTGATGAACAACTCTAGTGTTTGATTCCTGTGGTGGATGATGTGATCCCATGTATGATTTATACATCAGTTTTTGACCCTGATTTTACAGTTAGATTTCTATGGATGAGCCCTTCACTGGAACCAGAGCCCCAGAGTTAATAAAGCAATTTGGCATAAAAGATGCTATAGAAAAGGTAAGGTACTATAGGAGTAGTAAAAGGATTGTAATTTTATTTGCCATTTCCTTGCACCAGAAAAGTCTACATTGCTTTATTTAAAGTAAATTCTAGAGACTGGAGAAAGATTCACTTGTAATGCTTATTTCCTTTCTCTCTCTACCATCCACAACTCCTTAAAAAAGCCTTTGAATACATACATTTTGTATGTGAGAGCATGAGAACACACCTGCAGACTTCACCCCATGCGCACTTTGCTAGTATTTTTAGCCCACATAATGGTGAGGGTGTCATTGATTCATCAAAAAAACCCCACACATTTTCACCAGCTTTACTTGTTGTAATACTAGTCTTTTTAGCCAAAACTTTGAGAAATGTATTTTTAAGGTACAATATTTACATAAGAAAAGCTTGATTGTAACACTGAAATCTTTTCAAGTTGTTGCCAGATGATCCAACTCTTTTATTTTCCCTTTGTAATTTTCCCTTAGAGCATTGCACTGCTATGCATTTTAATTTTTTTTTTCCCTCCACAACTCATCACAAGCTTCAGCAGAGAAATGACATTGTATGGCAGTTGTCTCCTTCATATCAAAAGAAACCCTTTGCCTCTTTGCAGGAGTGAAGAAAAGTTTGTCTTCACAGAGCAAAGGACAAAACTGACTTGGAAAATGATGCTTTATTTAGACAACATGTTCTCTCTTCCTCTGAAGAAATTCATAATGTGTCAGGAAAATTAGGCCAAATGGGACTAATAATTTGCTTCTCTGCCTCTAAAGCGAAAAAGCAGTTCCTACCAAAGGTCCTGAAAACTCTAAATTATATTGCAAGGAGTTAAAAAATATATTAAAGCCAGTTAAGTCACTGAAGGTTATTTGGTGAAGGTGGAAGTATTTGGTTCTGTTTTGTTTCAGTATTACATCATATTAAGCCCAAACTGCACCATGCTATGAGAAAAATCTCCTACATGGTGTCACAAAAGGCAAGGCTTTTATTTATTTACTTTTTTTGCAAAACACAACATAACATTTACAGACTGTGTAGTGGAGAAACTCATAGGTTTTAATCTGTACTTTTACACACATGCTACGCATATGCAAGAAATTGTATTTGTGCAAAATAAATAGTAATGTGTATGCAGACATAAGTATACCAGAGAGGATACATAGTTACATTATAGTTTTAAGGAATAAATGGCTTTGGGATCATTTCCTGGTTCTGCCATTCATCTGGTGATCTTAGGGACAAGTCATTCTCTCCCTCTACCACAATTATCTTACCTCTTACATGATGATAAAGACACTGCTTTGTAAAAGTTTAAGAGTTAAAGTGCTATGTATATATAGAGAGAGAGAGAGAGAATGAGGAATTGTTGAGTTTACTAGAAAAAACCACAAAAATGTTAGCTTAGAAAACTACACAAATTCCTGCTGTTCAGAACCAAGATCTTCACGTCTGCCATTTACCATATTGATAATGATTTTTAAAAGTCCATGATATTTTATATGACAAAAAATTCTTCATCTCAAATAAGAGGATGACTAGAATTTGTCAAGGTTTAATTGAGGTCACCTTCTTATGCAAACTAAGATCCCAGTCATGAAGTAATTTATACATACATGTGATTAATTTTAAAACATCTCACTGGTTCCAGAGTCAGTAAAGTTTCTGCAGTATTGCTGCCTAAATGGATTGTATCATACCCAGGGTATTTTTTGTGCCCAGTGCCTTAATAAGGTCCTTGATCAAACTCTTTGACTTACTTCTGCTGACATCTGCTGAAAGGCATTTTCCAGAAAGCTGTGTACTAAATCACATCTGGAAATAGACAAACCTACTGGGATGCTAAACCTGGCCTTTGGAAGAAAGGAGAAACAGCATCAAACATGCACTCTCTTCACATGGTTTTCCAGTTTTTTCTGATTTTGTTTTTGTGGGAAGGCAAACAAAGGAGCTTTATTAGCTTTAATACAGGACCAAAGAACTTGATTTTTTTAAAACAGAGCTCACTTTAGTTATTTTTTAAATTCTTATTGATGGACCTCAATGCCAATCTCAGATTTTCTATCTCCTCCGGTTACATCACTCTGTGCTCCGTGGACAAATAATAACCTATATCTATTTGTATGGCTGTATGTTGTATCAATTGAAAATAACAAGTATATACATTTCTGGAGATTCGTGTTGGATCTAATTCTGTCTCAGATTGTACAGTAACTAATTCAACACTAATAGCCCCCAAACACAGGTTAAAAAAAACTAATTGTCTGTCTTTTCCTTAGCTGCTTGTGAATGATAATAAATGAAATCTGTGACAATCCATAACATACACCACAATGAGAGCTTGTATGTGTGCTTTCTCTTCACATAGGCAAGGCAGTTTTCCTGGCATGAATCAGAGTGGTATTATGGGATCCAGTTCTCCTTATACCCAGCCAATGAACAACAGCTCTAGCCTGATGAACCCGCAAGCTCCTCCTTACAGCATGGCACCTAACATGGTGAACAGTTCAACAGGTAATCGTGGGTAATGTTTCAGGAATAACCTTCCGCCATAAGTCTCTTTAAAGGTACTAGCCGTAGGGCAGTGGCAATGGGGATACTCACCTTTACACAGGTCACAAATTCCTGGATCATTTTAATGACTCAGTGCTGAACTGAAGAATTCAGTTTTTTTTCTGGAGAAGTTGCTAATGCGTTTCTGCTGCCATCAAATCTTTTTATGTAGTGTATACTTGAATACGATGTTTGAACAGTTTCAGTAATGTTGTTGAAGCTGAATCCAAGCAGCACAACCTACTTGTTGATCAGTGAGTGTATATTTGTGTAAATGCAGGCTCACCTGCATGAGAGAGACCTGAATTTTCAAGTGTCTGATGCTTTTGGGTGCTCTATTTTCTAAGAACCCAGTCTGAGGTATTGTACATGATGCTGATTTTCAGCAAGTGCTGAGCAACTCCCATGTACTTCCTGTACCCTGTTCCCCCAGCACTCAGGCCCCTTCAAGATGCTGTAAGTTGGAGACCCAAAATAATGATACATTTCTGAAAATGTAGTTTTTTTTAATGTCTGAAACATTTGGATTTACTCATCATTTTCAAATTAGATTTGAATTAGTTCTTGAAATTGTGCATCAGCTTGTGCATTACATTAAGCTGCCATGGTTCCCCTGCTTTACCTGTGGTAGGTTAGTGGGTTATTTCTGTGTTGTCAGCATTGAAGGTAGTCTTCTGTAGAGTTCAGATTATGGATTGTGTAGGATGGTTTGGACAGGAATGATCCTTCCTCAGGCAGGGGCCTGGTTGGACTAGATGAAGTCCCTTCCAGCCCTACTGCTCTCTGTGATTTTATGTGGGTTTAGGATTGTTGTTGCTTTGTGTGACTTCATAATCCATAGGACCTGTGTAAGGAAAACAAGTTAATTCAATTCTGTGTTAATATGCACCTATGTTATAGTAGAGTTTGGAAGATAAATCTCTGATGGTCTAGATCTGGTTATGTGGGATTGAGAACCCGGTGTTAAACAGTATATTATTGTGAGGTTCCTCACTCTTTTTGGAGCCCTAACAGGTAAATATTAGCAAGAAAACATCTTAGTAAGAAATTGTTCTTTTGATTTTCCAAAAGAGTGGGGGACACAAACATAACTTCACATGCTTAAATCTAAACCTTTGAATTTCTATCCATGTCCCCATAGTGGTTATTACTTTTTTTAAAGCTTTGTTTTTGTGGGGTTTCAGGGAAGGTTAGACAGTTAATGCTAATTGATGTGGTTCCTCTCGTTAGCTAGTATGTTACCTGGCTTACCAGTGTTGCTTGGGCAGTATGAAGTATGAGATGAGCTGCCTGTTGTCATAGCATGGGTTTTTTACATCTCATTCCTGATTCCATCCACTTGTATCTTTCCTTCACTCTTCTTCCCCTTTCTTATTCCTTCCTCTTCAACTGTCGGTTCTAGATACTCCCTTTTCTGTTTGCAAATGGATACCATGTTCTCCCAGCACTTCATTATACCTAGGTTTGTGGGGGGGCAGAGTTCTTTTTTTCATACACCATAATTTAGGAGATACTCCCAAATAACTTATTTTTCAAGCATTTTGTGGTATGTTCTTTCTTAGTGGAAGAAAACAGAATGTAAACTGTTAATCAGAAGTGGATTTTTTTTTTAATAAAATAAAATTGCTTTTCCTAATGTTGGCTAGGAGGCCATTTGTTTGTCCAGACAGCACACTTTTACATGCAGGATGAAAAGGGAAAAAGCTATTGAACAGGCTATTAGATAATGGCTTGCTTTTCCTCCACCAGAGCTGTCCCAGGTAATATTATATTTGGGTTGTATAGTTATGTGTTTTGTCTGGCTTGCTGAAATAAAATTACTTCTGAGCATTGAAACTACGCTATAAATTCTGGCTTGCTATTAGCAGCAGTAATTTTTCCCCCTTTTTGTTTGGCCCCCAGAGCTGCAAAAATAACCAACAACAAACAGATGGCAGAGTGCCCTGCCTAAGAAGATTTATGTATTCCTAAGGAATAACCAGTTTAAAGGAAGATTCACAGAGGTTTTTTTGTTCAGATAATTCAGCCATTCGTTATTTCATACAGTGGAAATCTGTTCAATGCAAGGCCATTTATCCTAGCAGTCTTTTGTATAAGGCAGTCATACTCTTTTTATTGTGTTATGCATTCTGAAATATTGGATTTTTAATAATTTAAACATTTATCAGGGTAGTAGGGGGGGTTTTCCTGCCTGTGCATTTGTGAGGATTTTTTTCTTTTGTTCCAATCAGTTTTGTTAATTCAGAGAGTACCCAGTGGAAAGTTTAAGTTTGAGACAAATGGGACCAGTTGATGGTACCCCTTTACCCTCATGCACACACATACGCAAACATGTTTTGCCCTGTACTTGTTTCATGCAGTAGGAATATGAAAGCACATATAAGGTGTGTCAGAACAGCAGGAACAAAAAGAGGAGCCTAACATGCGAATATACAGATGATGAGCATTGTTAGTGGGGATACGCAGTTTTCACTGTGTCTTGAAGTATTGTGACCCCCATTCTGCACAGGTCAAAGAAACCAGGGGCTGAGCTTTCAAGATAAGAGCTGCTATAGGTATAGTAGTTATGATGGCATTGTACTGGGCAAAGGGAGGACACTGGGGTTGCCAAGTATCCTCAGTTTTTGCTTGATGGCCGGCATTTGAGGAGATAAAAAGCATACAGCCTTTCTCCAGGCTGAAAATGGGATTTGCTATGCTATAGACACCGGCTTAGCTGACTGGCACTTCAGCCATCTCTCTGCTAAGTTAAGACAACATGGCAGTTAAAAAAAAAAAAAAAAAGTCTTTTATATGGTATACAGGGCCAAAAAAAGCCTCTTGTGTAGTGACAAATTGTTACAGGCTTCAGTGAGCAAGTAATTATTTAAATGGAGTCAGCGTGAGTATGAATGTGACAACTATTTCTCCAGCTATAATGCCAGGGAAAAGATATGGTGAGCAATAAGAGGGTTTGTTTTTTCTTTTGGTTTGGGGTTTTTTTAGGGTTGGGGTTTTTTTTGAAAAACAAGCATTTTCTTAAGATTTTATCGTAGAAAAGAGGAAGAAATTTTGTTCCTTATATTGTTAGAGATTATTTTCACAAGGGCTTCATTCAAAAATGAATTACTGTGCTGCTAGATGTGATATGAAATTTGTTTAGCTGATTAGATTTTTAGTTTTAATTCATATTTATTATTTATTATTCCCAATTACCTTTTTTTATAGTAAACCAAGTCCACAAATTCTGTGGAAGATGGCTTTGCAATTTTGCTTCTTTTTACTTGAACAGTTGCTGGGTCTCAAGCAGAGCACTTACACATTTTCAGCTGACATAGAGCAATTTAAAAACCTAGGAATTGCAAGGCTGGATTAGACCAGTAATCCATCTGGTACAATGTCCTGTCTATGACAATACCAGATGGTTCGGAAGAAGGTGCTGGAATCCCCTGATGATTGTAGAACAAACTGCCATAGAGGAAGTTTTTTTTCTGACTCCCACTATTGTCTTGTGCCTGAAACAAGAGGATTTATATACTTTCGGCATTTGTTGTCCTAGATAGTGTTGAATTTTTCCTGATATTTTGGGCTGGTTTTTTTAAAATAACCAAAAACTTTTAACAGAACCTAACACCAATAAAAATGTTGCCATGGCAGACTTTTAAAATTCCAGTGGAGACTGGAATGCCAGTCCTGTTGTTCCTTTGCATCCTCAAGTCATACAAGGAGAGATTAAAAGAGCTAAGCATATTCAGCTTGCAGAAAAGGTATTTCAGAGGGGACCCAGTAATACCATATTTCACAGTGTATAGATTGACACGGTGTATCAGTTGGTTAGGAAGTTTGTAGATCTGGTGTATAAATCAACCTAACTTTTTGGATCAGAAACATGGGGTCAACCTATACCGCCCCGCACGCCCTTACTGGGCATCCAGCAAGTGGGCATGTGCTGCAGCGCTGCTCACGGGATGGAGATGCGCTCAGCACTCAACTGGCATAGCCCCATCCCCCAAACACTGAGCCCAGCCCTGTCCACTGCCAGCGGCACCGCTGAGCACTGAGCCTGCCCTTGCCAGCTGAGCCCAGCGCTGGTTGCAGGGGATGAGGTTGGGCTTAGCACTTGGCAGCGCCACTCGCAGCATTCAGGACCAGATTCAGCGCCTGGCTGGTGCAGCTCCATCTCCTGCGAGTGGCACTGGGTTCAGCACTCAGCTGGTGCAGCCCTGGCAGTGCCGCTCACAGAGGATGGGGCCTTGCCATCTGAATACCAAGCCTAGCCCCATTCCCCATGAGTAGCACTGCAGCATGTGTCTACACCCTGTGTGCCTGGCCCACAGTGGGGGTGCGCAGGGGCCAGTGTACATCAAGCACCGAGCCCAGTGCCGCTCACAGGAGATGGTCATATGGTGTATAAGTCGAGGTTGAATTTTAGAAGTTAAAAATTGGGCTTCAAAACTCAACTTATACGTTGTAAAATACAGTAGTCTTTAAATACTTAAATGGCTGCCATAAAAAAGAGGGAAAATACCTTTTTCCCCTCTTGCTGCAGAAAGTTGAGTGTGGGCCAATGATTTACAGTTGCAGCAAAGTAGATTTAGATTGGATATCAGGAAAAACTTCTTTGCTATGAAAATAGTGAGATTGCCTAGGGAAGTCATGAACTCTCCGTCATTGGAGGTGTTCAGGAAGAAGCTGGACAGCAGTCACTGGGTGGAGATAATCTAGGCATAGCTGTGCCTGTGTTGTACTATGATTATTTGCCATGATTCTGGGCTTTGCTGGTTGTCTACATTTGTCAGAGTTTTTTAAAGCCTTCCTCAGAGGTATTGGGTGTTGGCTGTAGCCAAGGCTGGGGATTTGGGCTGGGACATGCCAGTGTTCCTGCTCACACCTAAACCCAAAGGTTCCTGGCTACAGGGTCTTGTCCCTCGGCTCAGGGTCAGATCAATCACCATTTTTGGGGTCAGGAAGGAATTTTACTCCATGGTCATATTGGCATGGCCTGTAGGGGCTTTTACCTTCCTCTGTAGCAGGGTGGAGAGGGCAGGCCCTCTTTATGGGATCTCTTGAAGCCTGTATTAACAACCTTCACAGCAGTAGGACATTGGTTGCCATGGTGCCCAGCTTTACCTGTGGTAGGTTAGGGTGTTATGTCTTGTGCTGTCAGGGTTGACTATGCAATTTGGCCAAAACTTGGGGATTTATTTAAGATGGGTTGAATAGAGTTGACCCTACCTCAGGCAGTGGGTTGGACTAGATGACCTTTGAAGGTCCCTTCCAGCCCTACTTCTCTGATTCTGTGATTTTTTCAAAATTGTGCTGGTGCATGCAAAACAGAAAGTGAAGTTTTGCATTGAGCAGGGGTTAATTGCTGCTATTACCCGGCACCACCTTTATTTCAGATCCTAGTTCAGTTCTGTTCTACACAAACATCATTTTCTGGCTTTTATTCTTAGTAGTTAATAAGTTAAAACAAACACTAAAAGTATGACACTAATTCTTCTAAGTTGTGGCCCTTGATTTTTTTTTTTTTTTTTGTGCTAAAGAAATTAAAGGGGCACTTTTAAATACAGAATCCTAGACATGTTTTTAATCAGCCTCACTTCTGATTGAGATTAATTATATTTTTAAAAGATCGTTTTAAACAGCCATTTCTGTCACTGTTTTGCTGTTTAATTGTATATTTCCATTTCACTTAGAGAATGAGAATGTGTTTCCCATTTCTTACCAGTAACTTCTCTGTAGCAGTGGCAATATACTTCAAAGTGTCCTGCTTTCTTTCTGTTAGCTTCTTAGGCATAGATGGTGGATGGAGTTTTAGACATGCATACGAGGAATCACTTCCAGTCCTCTGTATGGGAAAAATGGGCCTACTGTAAGCGTGTGCTTGGTGGTGAGATTTTGGGTGAACATGGCCAAAGAGACAGCAGTCTACCAAGTGATTTACCCTTTTCTGAGTAGGACTTCCAGGAGATTGTTGGACGACTCCTTCCTTTATGAATAACAAATATTTAAACTCAGTTTGCAGAGTCACTTAAAACTTCACTGATATCACCGTTCCTGCTATATGACATAGACTGTTCACTCATGCCACTGTATAGTGCACACTTAAAGTATGGGCGAAGTTCTTGGAAGACCACGTGGCCCTGGGAATTGGTAACAGCATAAAAATCACTGGTTCTCGTGGCAGTTCTGTAACCAGCATGACCTAATGCCGTTGCCAGTTCATACTGGACAGATAACCTCATTGCAGAAACCACAGTACATAGACTGAGTAGGCATGAAGACAAGAGACCCAAATCCTGAAAGGACTTACAGACACAATTATACTTACACAAATAGTTTTATTGAAATTAAGAGGGTTAATCACATGCATGGTTCTTTGCAGGATTGTAGTCTAACATCCTTCTAGCTATAGGGGAAAAGTCTCCTCATGTCAGTATATGAGGCACATTGGTAATGCAGCTATCCATACCATACCATTTCTGTTTATCTGAAAGTATTGAGAGTTCTTTGGTGCCAATCTCAAGTGAATCCTAAATCGCATCTCTTTAGGTGGGGGGAGGAATTGTGGGACATGGGGTTATATAAAAAAGATGCAGTAATCTCCAAGGAGGACTATACAACAACAGCCCATGCTTGCAGATTACAAAGGCCAAGGCGGCGACTGAATTTAAGCTAGCAATGGAAATCAAGGACAATAACAAATCCTTCTTTAGGGATGTAGGAAACAGGAGGAAAACAAATGGAAGCATGGAGCCATTGCTTAAGTCAGGACAGCTGGTTACCAACACTCAGGAGAAAACTGAACTCCTGAATGACTACTTTCCTTTGGTATTTCACTGGACTAAGGGGAAAATCATGCTAGATAAGGTTCCAAATGGACATGGTCAAAGTGACTGCCTTCCTATTGTTAACATCGAGCCGGTACATTATCAGTTAGAAAAATTAGACGTTTGTAAGTCAGCAGGACCAGATGAACTTTATCTGAGAGTGCTGGAGCAACTGGCCAAAGTCATTGCGGGACCTCTAGCGAAACTCTTCCAAAATTTGTGGCACTCGGGGGACGTCCTTGAAGACTGGAAGAGGGCCAGTGTTATACCCACCTTCAAGAAGGGGAGGAGAGAGGACCCAGGCAACTATATCCTGGAAAAATTCATCAAGAAATCTATGTGCGATATGGTTGCAGAAGGTAGGATTCTGAATGAAAGCCAGCATGGCTTCATTGCAGGCAGGTCTCGTCTTCCCAATCTCATCTACTTCTACATCTCCTTCTAATTCACCACTTAGATAAGAGAGAGGAGGTTGATATTGTATACCTAGATTTCCAAAAGGCCTTTGATCTGGTATCCTATGATGTTTTCATGGGAAAATTGGAAGATTGCGGGTTTAACTGCTCAACAGTTAGGTGGGTAGGACCCAGAGAGTTCTAATGAACAGATCTGGCTCGTCCTGGTGAGAAGTGGCTAATGATGTCCCTCAGGGGTCTGTGCTTGGTCCAGTGCTTTTCAACATTTTTATCAGTGATTTGGATGTGGGGGTAAAGAGCTCACTGGCCAAGTTCACAGACAATACCACGTTATGGGGGAGCGTAGTTACGCTTGAAGATAGGCTGCAGATACAGGTGGATCTAGACAGGCTAGCAAAGATCAGAACCAGATAAAGTTCAACATTGAGAAGTGTAAAGTGTTCCATCTGGGGACAAACAATCCCCAACATACTTACAGGCTTAGGGCACCAAACTGACTAGCACCATGACTAAAAGGGACCTAGGAGTAATAACAGACAGTAGTATGAGCATGAGCCATCAGTGCGATGCTGTAGCCAGCAGGGCAAACAATACTCTTGGCATGCATCAACCGATGCATCTTAAGCAAACGAAGAAAGTGATTCTTCTGCTTTACTCAGCATTGGTGAGACCACAGCTAGAGTACTGCATCCAGTTCTGGGTGCTGCACTTCAACAAGAATGTGGACAATCTTGACAGAGTCCAGAGGAAAGCCACCCATATGATCAGAGATTTGCAAGGCAAGTCATATGAGAAAAGGCTGAGGGACTTGGGCCTCTTCAGCCTAAAAAAGAGAAGGCTGAGAGGGGACTCAGTAGTAGCTTACTGCTACATCGGGGGAATACATCAAGGGCTCAATGAACAACTATACACCAGGGCACCCTAAGGGAATACCAGGAGTAATGGCCACAAACTCCTGGAAGATTGTTTCAGGCTTAACACTAGGAAAAACTTCTTCACTGTTAGGATGTCCAGACTGTGAAATAAACTCTCACCAGAGGTGGTGCAAACACCTACTCTGGAAAACTTCAAGAGAAGACTGGATTGTTACCTCACTAGGGTCACACCCCCTCCAGTTGTCTTTCCTGCCTAGTGCAGGGGGCTGGACCTGATGAGCTTGTGAGGTCCTTTCCAGCCCCTTACAACGTATGAATCTGTTAAAATTGAAGTGTGATGTGTGAAAAATAATGTTTTTACTGTGCCACAGTATTTCACTGTCTTCTGGGACTGATAGTGCAGCCTTTAGCAAAAAAAATAGCTTGTTGCAGTTTTATTCGTGTCATATATGCTTTTGACTATATTAAATTCAGTGTGGAGTAGCTAATTCAGGACCTTGACCCCTACTCGCTTTATGAAATCATTCCATAGCTCTTAAATTCCTGTAATAAAGCCAGAGGCTAGTACTCAAAATGCAATCACTGTACACTACAACACTTTTTAAGCCACAGATTTCCATATTACCTTCCTTTTCTGCACCTTATTTTTTGGTCTACACTTCACATGCAGAATTATTACTGTTAATGTAGAAAGGGTGAGTGTCTTAATTTAGGAGAGTTTTGTGACAATGGTGTTCTTCCATTGCTTGAAGAAAGGTCAAAATAGTGCCCATAGTGTGCTGTTGTGCTAGAATAGGGGTGGGAAAAATATGGCCCACAAGCCAGATCCAGTCTGCCAGGCCATTCTATCTGGTCTGTGGGGCCCCTGAAAACTTAGAAAATATTTATCTGCTCCTGGTTGCCTGTCAAAGATGACAGGAGCTGGGGCAATAGGACCCAGGAGGAGCCAGCAGTAGGACACAGCAGCCCAGTCCCACTCTACCCCCAGTCATTCCCCTGCCTTCCTGCCCCCGCACAGCTCCAGCACCATGTGGCTCCTGGCTGCATCACCAGACCATGGAAGCACAGGGCCCATGCCGGTACCTGTGTGTGTGGGGAGGGAGGGTGAGTTCCACGTGCACACCCCACCATACATATACACCCACACACCCCCTTGCACTGCCATACACACAGACCCACCCACCCTCCTCCACATAAACCCCATATCCACCTGCACCTCACACGGTCCCTCACCCCACATCCCATATCCCCCCTACAAACATCCACACCTTCCCCCATATACCCACAGCCCACCATAAACCTATACCTCCCCCCCCCACAAGATTAAAGAGTAAGACTTAATTTTAAGCTATTATATATAATCACCTCTATGTACACTACACAAAGACATGTAAACCAGGACAACAATATTTTTTTAAAATCAAATCAATGAATGTTCACTTTTTAAAAATATAATTTGGTATTTTTCTGGTTCTGAGATGGCAAAAGCCCTTGCTGAAAGGAGTACTTTCGGGGGTAAAGGGAGGGAGTTCTGGTGGCAAAGATCAGGGGTTAGGGGGCAGGACATCCCATCACAAGATGGCAATGAGGGGGTGGGACACCTGTCAAGGGGGAGGGCTACCCATGCGGCCCTCGACAGCTTGCCGAAACTTGGTAAGCGGCCCTCTGCTTGAAATAATTGCCCACTCCCGTGCTAGAAAGTGAAGGGATGTCTGTTCAAAATCACTAGAGAGTGTTCTTACAAGAAGTTATGAAAGAGCATTTCAGCAGAGGATGGTGAAGTACTTACAAAAGCTACAGGGAAACTAGACAATCTTAAAATCCATTTAGCAAAGCCCTTGCAATTCCCATTTCAAGGTAGAAAAAACAATAAATAAAATAGAAAAAAGAAAGGTAACCTAATTCAGAGTACTTTATTAACTACAAAGTTATCTGTAATTGTCCTCAGTTCCTGACAGCTTGTCTTTCATTACCAGCACATGGGAAATTATAATTAAGCATATTAGAAAACAGACAAATCAGAGATGTCCAAAAATAAGGTTTCTCTGCTATTGTAACTATCAAAAATATTTTAAACATATTATAAAATTGAACTCAATTTTAGCAGCATCTTCTGTATTTCCCAGAATAAGTGTTTAAAAGGCACTAACCAAAGAAGAGCCCTCTTTTTAAAAACAATCAGATTAAAAAAGAAAGTGTCAAGCTGTCATAACTCAATTCAGAATTGTCCCAGTCTGCCCCCACTCCTCAAATGGGAGCATAAGGGCAATAATGCATACAAATTAAATGCTTGGTGCAGGCAGGCTTCTCAGTATAATATTGCTTGGCTGTTCTGTTGAGGTTTTGCACACATTCATAAAAATAACGGCATTTTTAGCTGATCCCAATAGATTTTCTCTGCAGCTGCATCACTTGAAAAAGGCTTTTTGTTCCAATTCTCAAAATCTTAAGTATTGCAAGTAGTTTTTTTCAAACATCTCAATTATGATTTCTGTGTTGTGATGACTTTAAGGGCTTGATTGGGCTACAAATGTGCTTTGAAAAAACAAGACGACGACGTGCCCATGAAAAACACTGGTGGTTCAATGCCGAGTATTGAATATACAGTTGTAAACTTGCACGGCACATGGCTGGGTAGGTTTTTTTGGCAGATCCGTAGTCTCAACCTGCAGTGATGCTAAAGATATTAGCAAATTAGCACTGCAAAGCTTGCCAGCATATTCGCCAGAGTCCTGCTCATTCTCTCACTGCTGTAATTAAAACTAATTATTTTCTAAAACGTAGTAATACATGAATATGTGCAATAATCATTTTGTAGTGGGCAATCTGTGAAGAATTTTTAAAGCATTTTTTCCCCGTCTCCTTGGCATGTTCTGCTGCATGCCTCCCTAGCGCAAGCCAGCGTTGTCGTTTTGCAGGAAAGCAAACCAGTCTTATAACAGAGAGGTTTTATGATGTTTTATTTAAAGAAACACGTTTTTCTAATTCTAATAGTTTATCGATTTTGTAGACGTTTCCTTCACCTTTCTGCCTCATGGTTTTCTCTGTCCTCCTTTTGCCTTTCTTCAATCTTAAAAAAAGTATATCAAATACAAAGGCATACAATCCCAGTCTTTAGACAACGTCGTGTGCGAATGGTTTTCTTCAGGAAAGTTTAGCTGGTGTCTAGTTCGTGATCTTGAGCTGTATGCATTGATTTCGTAGCATGGCCTCTTTCAGAACATGCTCTTGTCAGGTATTATCTAGTTTACTTGAATATATCTTCTTGCATTTTCATTAGAAATCTAGAAACACAACAGCTACACAGCAATCCTAATATACTTAGCACTTCATCAGTGGGCTAAAAATAATTACCTAACCCTCATAGCACCCAGCTGAAGAAGCTCTGTGGTATTATCTCAGCAGGTAGTGTTTGCTTTAGTCCCACCTGATTTCTGCACAAGTGGAAAAAGTTTTATGGGCACTTCTCCCATAGAGTGGACTTTACTGCTTATAATTCAGTAATTGGAAGATAAAAGTTTCAGAATCTACAGGGTTTGAGTTACTTTAATGAAAAGCTCACATAACCCAGGACTTCATGTTGAAGACAGGAGAAATAGTAAGGTACTCCGCTGGGCATCGCATTGAATTGATAGGTAATTCAGATTTTCACACTTTTCCCCCGGTATTTACACAATCAACAACATTTGCACAAGTTTGGCTCATGTTGTGCTCTATTAAAGTGAAAGATGAAACAGTTTCCAAAGACCATCCTCCTCCTACAGTGCAACAATCATGTTTATAAACAGCTGCAAGCCAGCCAGTGGTATTAGAAATATATTTGTGCTTTTTGAAATGTTTTGCTTTGTAATTGTTGTATTCATTTTTGTTTTACTATGTTTATTTTTTATATATTTTCAAATGTCACTTTTTCGCTTAACTTTAAGAGGTTTCCAGGTTTCCAGATACTATATGTAGAGAAGGAGAGTGGAAGGTGGAGTACCCATCAGTGTTTTACAGCAGGAAGCATTATCTTGCAAACATAATCATGCCTAAAATGTTTCTCCTGTTTTCGATTAGCACCTATGGGTCTTGCAGATATGATGACACCTGGTGAGTCCAAACTGCCCCTCCCTCTCAAAGCAGATGGCAAAGAAGAAGGACCCCCACAGCCTGAGAGCAAGTCAAAGGTATTTCCTTTCTCCGCACGTGGTGTTGGTTTGGCCCAGCAGAAGTCTGCTATGTTGTCTTTCATTCTCTGATTTTGGCCTACCCTCATTTGGTCTTTCCTGCATGCCTTTCCATTCATGTGCAATCTGTTTGTTTGTTTCTTTTCTTTTATATTTTTTCCTTCATTGTGTGGATCTGAAAGTTACTAGTTCTTATGGCATTTTAACTCGCGGGGGCAAAGCAACCCAAGCAAAACAGTTGCGTGGGAATTTGGCTTAGCCAGGTGGGCGGGAAAGGAGGGTCTTGCCTGGTTTCAATACTTGCAGCCATTTTTCTCTGCCTTCAGTTATAGCTTCCTGTTTTGGCCGCCTCAGCAGCAGCATACTTTAATATTTTGCTTTCTTGCCTTATTTGATAAAATAAGGTGAACAGCTTTTTTTTTTTCTTTCTTTCATAAGGGGAAACCCATGCTTAGCATTCCATGTGAGCTTGAAGTAAGCATGGTGGCTTAGTTACTTGAGCCAAGCATCCAGCAAACTTTCCAAATTATACTAATTAACAATGTTGTTTTAATAACTTTTATATATATTTATATATTTATATATGTGTGTGTTTTCTGTATGTGTTTCTCTGTTTATATATATTTTATATATAAAGGATTGGTCAGTCTGTTAAACTGGATGTATCTTTTTTGTTTTTAATAAAGTTTGCCCTGCCTTTGTCATATATATTTTTTTTATTCCTCTACCACAGGATAGCTACAGCTCACAGGGTATTTCTCAGCCCCCAACCCCAGGCAACCTGCCAGTCCCTTCCCCAATGTCCCCAAGCTCTGCTAGCATCTCCTCATTTCATGGAGATGAAAGTGATAGCATTAGCAGCCCAGGCTGGCCAAAGACTCCATCAAGCCCTGTAAGTGGCTCTGGTTTTTTTGGTTTTTTTATTTTTTTATTTTTTTGTAATTAATTATATTTTAATGCTTGCTTGTTTGTTTTATAAATTCTTTTTCTTCATTATCCACTAAAGGATTTTCTTTCTTTATAATAATAGGGCTAAATTCTGCTCTCTGACACATGCACACAACTCCCACTGGCTTGGCTTCAGTGGAACCTGAGCATGCCTTTCTGAGGGCAAAATTTGGTCCAGTAGTCATTTAAAAAAAAAAGAGAGTAAAATTTGTGCATCGTACAAGCTTGCTGTCTGGTAATACAGCAGTTGTTGTGAAAAAAACACATCCTTCCCATAATGCATCAGCTTACAGAGCATGCCAATTGTGTTGATGAGGACATCACATTTCTGTTAATGGGCCCAAACTCCTTTGCACAACTGACTTCACAAATGTTTGCTTCTCTATTTATTAGTGTTACATTGAATACAAAAAAAAATCTCCCCCCTACAGAAAGTAAATGTGCAGCCAGTTTCTGAATTACAGGCTCAACACCGTACCAGGCAGTTCAAACCAGCTGGTCATGTACTGATCTGAAACATTTTTAATTCCAAATATTCTTTCTGGAAAAAGGCTCTCGAGGCACACAGCCTAAAATAATACCAAGTCTGATTTGTTTCACTGAGTTGGTTTGAAATGCTCCAAAATATTCTTGAAAAGTTGATGAATGTGTATTTTTATAAAGCTACTTTTTAGGTAAAGAGAGTCATTCACACTAGAAATAGGATATACAGAAAAATCTGTACCCAACCCAGCACTAGGTTTAACATTTAAATAAGGCACCTGTTTCTAGGTGAGAGAGATGCAAAAACTAAAAATAGGAAGAAAGACCAAAAAAAGATAATGTTAACATAAGCGTATATGGGGGTTTGGCCCATTGCTGACCATTTGACAATTTTTAATTGATTCTTATAAACAAGGAAAGTATATGTTGTTCCTTCTTTAGTAAAAAATAATTTATTGCAGCAAAATACTGCAAAAATGGTTATACTAGGAATATAAAGCTCTTTTTCAGTGTTCATATTCAGTTAACTTAGCAACATCTCTTCAAAAACACTTTAATTTTCACAGGGAGAGATATTGAAGAGTCTGTCTCAGGTGAAAGAGAAAAAAGCAATTTTGAGAGGAAAGAAAGTTTAGCCATACAGAAATTGAAAGTCTAGTCAACACCCTGAAAAAGGGGGATGTTATTAATCATCAATGTCCTGCTTCAGCAGATAGATCTGGAGGCTGAAGAGTCAGTTGTACCCAGAAATGTTTCTAGACTCTGCACAATCCAGGGTAACTAACAATTTGCTTTTCTGAGAACGTAGTTAAGCTCTTAGCCATCTCATCTGTGAAGACAAGTTCCTACACAAAGGGCAACATTATTCCTAATGTAGAGGTCCCATGTAAGACCTGTTGAGGTACATAGGATTTATTTAATAGAGTCAAATCCAGTTTCAAAAATCCATGTTCAGACCTTCTGCACTGAAGTAAATTTTACCTTAAAAGAATCAGGGATGTAAGGGAGAACAGAGGAAGTATTGGGATAAAAATGGACCACCTTAAATTTGATGCCTTTTTGGCACTGACTTTGAGTCTCAGAAGGCAGCTGACATTGTTTGTTCCCACTGTGTCCTTATTTTAATAACATTGCTACAATTGATGACCAGAAATGGGGGTTGTTTATTTGTTTGTTTGTTTTTTCGGGGGGGGATAACTGCATAAATACACAACCAATCCATGTTCTCTGGGAGACTGGAAATGTCCAGAGTGAAAGGGCATTCATTCCTGATCAGGTTCTTGTTATTGCTTAATACATCTCAGAAACCATCACCAGCATATATTTTTGTTGTCTCTTAAAATTAACAGAAAATGTTGTAATATACAAGTGGAAGACACAGGAGGAATTATGTTGGTGTTTCATCACAGATAACCTCTCCCAATGTGCTCTTCTTTACAAATACTACATTGTACCTAATGTTCAGAGTTATAGTAATGAAACCACCTGTGTCAGTACATAGGTTTGAATGACTGGAGTAGAACCAGTTTGGAAAGCTGTAGAATGATAGGTAATAATTGAGGCCAACTAACTTATCCTTTTTTATCTGGGGAGACCAGTCCATAAAACAACTGCAGGTTACATTGGCACCAGTTTTCTGATCTTGATTGGAGTGATTGTTGAGAGCTCCCCATCCCTGCAGGGATATAGCAGAATATCTCTGTTTGTTAATTTATTAATCATATTGTCCCAGAAGCCTTTAAAGTTGCTTCAAGTGCTGTGTTTCCACTAAAATTTCTGATTCCTCTAGAAAGCTAGGCTACGGGTGAACAGGGTTAGCTTCTGAGTATCCCTACACCTCTAAAGTTAGGATGACCATATTATTTTGAGGAAAATACGTTATGGGGGGGGACAACATATCCATTCACACATGCACACATGCCTGCCTCACTGAGGTGCCCAAGCCCCAGTCTCAGCCCGCTCCCCTGGTCTGCTCTGTCCCAGCTGATCCCCACCCCAGGGAGGAGGAGCAGTGCTCAGCCCGGCCTGCCCTGCCAGCCTCTGGCCATTGCTCAGGAGGTGCTGGGCCAGGCACCTGCAGGTTGGGTGGCACCACCAACATGGGACTTTTGCTTCAATTTTAGCCAACCAGTTGAGACGCCGGGAAAGCCTATGAAATCTGGACTGCCCTGGCCAAACTGTACCTGTAGTACATCATTTCTTTCAGTGATTTTTTTTTTTATGGAGATAGGGTAGTTACAGTGATATTGCTATACTGTATTGTCATCTGGCTGTTTCTAAGCTCCACACCCAAGTGGGACAAAATGGGTTGAAATTTATTAGTGTAGAATTTAAAAATGTATATAGGTCTATGCGAGAAAAAGACAGTATTTATACCAGGTCATTGTGGCATGAAGTCAAACATTTGGGTTATGAAAACCTCCTACAACACAGTGAAACTCTTCCCTCTGTATATTTGCATACAACATTACAGTAGAGACGGCTGAAAGGTATATTTTCTCCACAGGGCTGGAAATGAGGGATTTGCAAAATCTGCAGAATCTTCAGGCAAGAAAAAAAATAAATAAATAAACCTTAATGTCAGTGACAGTGCATTGTCTCTTGCAAGAGTCCTTTTTAGATTTCAGGTGTGAGCAGTTGTGCCTGCCTGCATACTCTGTGTGTTGGTGTCATGAAATAGGGCTTGGTAATAATGTAAATATTGACAAACTCTTCATTAAAGTGGGAGTAAGCAGGCAGTAAGTGGAGTTATAAATATCTGTATCTTTCTGTCTGTTTGTGCACTCAAACGCAGACATGTTCAGAGACAGCTACCTCCAGCTAAAATCTAAAAAGAACCCTTGCAGGAGACAGTGAACTTCTCAAGGAACTTCCTTTGTTCACCCGATTCTACAGACTTGCCATAGAAATCATGGAAAAGCTTTGTTCTTCGAAGCACAACTGCCTACTTAGTTGTGTTATGAATTATATGTAGCGTGAAACAAGTGAAATGTGGAAATGAGCTGAGTTTTTCACATCATGCTAAATCATCTCCCACTTAAACAAGACCGGTCATCTCTTAAATGAGCCCAGGGACTAGAATAGTAGAAAATATGATACAGGGTGGGACTTGGTCAAGAAGTGGTATAGAGCAGTGGTTCTCAACACTTTTTGTACCAGGAACCATTTTTAAACATTGATGGCCAGTCCCACCCCAGTGCCCCTCACTCCTGACCCAGTGCCCCTGGCTGCAACCTCCCAGTGTGTGGGGCAGAAGTGGGATGACAGGTCCCAATCAGCCCCTTGCAGGCTGGAGCTCTGCCAGCTTGCAGGGGAAAAGCCACAGTTTCCCTTGTTTTTCTCCTTTAGAAGAGAATCCATTTTTTAAATTTGTTGATCTATTTTTAAAGTTTGTTTGCAACCCTTTCGTATATTCTTGCAACCTACTTTTGGGTCGCAACCCACAGGTTGAGAAACACTGGTTTAGAGTGTATCAGCACAATTAGTTGTGCTGTGCAGCCCTTGCATAAACTCCCAAGCATTTTGGAAGGAAACATTGTCTAGTACTCCTCCTTTATTCAATTAAAGTGTCAGGAGTTTCTGTATAATGAATCTTTATTTTCTGGGTTTTAAATCTTACTTTAAAATATACATTTAGACTTGAGGCTGAATTTAGCCATACGGGACTACAGTGTGTATTTGTGTGTGAACAGGCTTGCACACACATCTGTCATTTTAATATATTTAAGTGGATAGAAATGCAGGAGAGAGAAAGACATTTACTTTTGGGGAATTGTGTTTTTTTCCCCAGTGCATTCTTCTAAAGTTAACATTTCATTTAAAAAGAAAATTGCACCCATTTTGCATGCATGACAACCTGAAAGCTCACACAGTGAGAAGCACTTCTTACCTTCTGTAAGCTGTGAAAAGTTTTCAGATTATACTGTCATTTTAGAGCTTGCTGCCACACTGCTGAAAAGCAACATGATTTGTGACATAGTTCAAGAACCCAGTATGAAAATCTGTAAACCAATTTCCATTCTGCTGTTATACTGGTTTAAAAGAAGAGTTTTACTGTGTAAAAATGAAAACTGTTCATTTGAATATTAAATCTGAGCATTCGTCTAACAGTGAACTAGTATAAAAGCAGAATAAAAACTGGTTTATTACCCCCTATATTAGATGTAAGTGGAGATAAAATTTGCTCTATATAATACTTTGTATTTCCTACCTGGTGTGTGAATAAAGAAGCCTGTGACATCAGTCTGAAATTAATGCTGATGAAAAATAGAATCATTTTGTTCTTACTTAAGTGAATAGCCCCATAGCTCCACTTTGTTCTAAGTATTCAAAGTTATAAGGTCATCCCTAGGTTCCCATTTGAGAATCAAATATTTAGGAACACGATTTGCTCTCTTATTGACCCTCCTCCTTTTAGAATTTCCTTCTATTCAAATAATCTTTGAAGTAGAAACAGTGTATTGTTTAAACATTTTTAAAATGAAGCTTTAAAAAAAGACAAAAAACAAAGTGCGTAACCAATGCACCTTGGAATGAAACATTCAGCTGATACCACAACTATAGGCAAAATTATTTACCCTGTTCATTCACAGCTTAACCCACAAGCCTTATGCCAGAGCACTCCCTCCATCCTTTCAAAACCAGCAAACCAAATTAGGCCTATTGACTACAGGGGGAGTTGCACCATACGGCTGAACTGGGTTCAGCAATTTTGCTATTGCACCTTATTTCAAAATATGAAAGATAATATTACATATCAGTAGGGAGGATTACTGTAAAGAAATCAGAAGTTCAGCTACCAAGGTGGGAAGCTTTTCAGGAGGCTATTTCTTTAATTAAAATTAATATCCATCCACTTGAAAAAAACAACAGCAATGGCTCATGGAACAGCCAGATCACCTCCTCTTGGCTTGGATTCTCTTTCCTCCTGGCTCTTCTCCAGAGTTACATTTTCAGTCAGAGACCAGAGGGAGACTGGGAGCCCTTCATATTTTCCATCCTAGGCTGTACAAAGTGATTGGTGGCAGTACTTTGTGTGAGCTGTCATTTGCGTTCTGGGCACCATAATGAGTTGAAATCACCACATGTTGGATGTCAGCACTCTGTGTGTTGCAGTCAGTGTCAAGCCCACATCAGCACCATAGGATGTACATGACTCTAGGAACCTTGATACGGGGTCCTCATTTAGGGTTAGTTTGATGCTTATTTTAAAGTAATGTTTTCTAGAGGCCCCCAGAAATGTTAAAAAGAGCAGAGGAGTGGGCAAGTGTGCTGCAGCATTTTACTACAATCAGGAACAAAGCTTCTTATATGGTAAATAAAGAACAAATTGTTCTCCCTCAGAAATGTATGTTTACAGCTCTTTCCCATACACAGCTCCCTCTCACATAACAATGTCAGAATGTGCCTGTCATGTCTAGTCCTGAATGAGTCCATCTTCAGTAGGGGCAAATCATATACCCTCTGCAGATGCAGGGGGGGATGCTGCAACAACCAGTACAATTCTGCTGAATGGAAAAGTGGCATAGATCTCAATTCACAGGGGCCTGCATACAAAGCAAGGTGCGGTTAATGGATCTGGGCTGATAAGCCCACTTCCACGCAGTTCCATTGGATGTTTCCTCTCCCTCCCCTTGTAAGAAATAATAGGGTCACTGAGGCCCTCCAGCTCAGGAAGAATAGTAACGACACAGGAAGAATTCTTCCCTTTCTACTGCAGTGATTTCCCAGCTACATGAAATTGGGCTCTGCTTGTGCATATATCCTTCCTATGCTCTTTTTTTTCCTGCACAGAATATATGTAAATGACTACATTTTGTAGTTCTTTTTCCCTCTTGTAAGTGAGGACAGTGGTAAGCCATGAACAGTACTTGAATTAGCTGAGACAGCTGATTTGAGAGCTCACACAAAGCATTGTCATCAATCATGTAGAGTAGACTCCTTCTCCTGGCTATCTTTGTCTGTCACTGATGGGAAGAGTAGGTGAGGCATAGTGACATACCTTTGCCCAGTTTGGGCACTGCTCCCAAAGGCAGTTGGTTGTCCTAGCTTCTGCTTTGGACAGTCCCCTGTTCAGTTCCTATTCTAAAGCAGTACTTTGGTCTTTTACTCTATTTTGGGGTGTTATTTTTCTATTATTAAAAATGGTGAGAAAAAGATGTATTTTAAATATAGTTTAATTTAAAATTGTAAAGCACTTTAAGATCTGTGGATGAAAAGCACTGTGTAAGAGCTAGGTATTATTAAAATGACATGAGGCAATACCCAAAACTTGCCTTCTGGGATCCAAAGCTCATATCAGTGAAAGAAACATAACAATAAGGAAAATGGGGAGTTTGGGCCCTTTATTTAAAATCAGATAAACTTGCAGTATCTGGACAGAATGTACTGTTTGTGCCTGAACTAGTAGCCTTCATTCCTGACTGTTGTGTGATAGCTTTAGTTTGTTTGACATCTTCTCTTTTTCATTGTTGTTTCTTACTTTCTTTTCCCTTCTTCTCCCACCCTTCCCCCAACTCTTTTTCTTTTTGTGCTTTAGAAGTCAAGTTCCTCCACCACAACTGGAGAGAAGATCACAAAAATCTATGAGCTGGGAAATGAGCCTGAGCGCAAAATGTGGGTAGATAGATACCTCACCTTCATGGAAGAGAGAGGCACACCTGTGGCCAGTCTGCCAGCTGTAGGCAAAAAGCCACTAGATCTGTTCAGACTGTATATCTGTGTCAAGGAGATTGGAGGCTTAGCACAGGTAAGAAGAAAGAGTTGCAACCAGAAAGTCCAGAAGCTTAGGTGTGCATTCCTTCCAGAGTATTTTCTTTTTGTTGCAGCATTATAAGTTCATCTTGGCACCTAAAAGGAAGTTGACAGAGAAGTTTCATTATAAATATTACTGTAATTTTTATGTGAAGTTCACTGTAGGATGCATATTTGCCTTAAAAATGCTCTGTGGATCAATGGTGACCAGTGCCAGAAATGGCCTAAGCTGTTCAGGGAAATCTAATAGTACTTCTAAGAGAGGATGAGGCGAAAAGACCATTGGGTGAAAGATAAGACTCAATAAGAAGGAAGATCAAAACAAGAGATAGAATCATAGCATCAATGAGTGGGAAGGGACCTAGCCAGATCATTGAGTCTGACCCCCTGCCATGGGCAGGAAGGAGCACTGGGGGTGGGAGGAGTCATAAGACCCCAGCCAGGTGCCTATCCAGTCTCCTCTTGAAGACCTCCAGGGAAGGTGAGAGCACCACCTCTCTGGGAAGCCTATTCCAGGCACTGGCCACCCGTACAGTGAAGTAGTTCTTCCTAATATCTAACCTAAACCCATGCTCCCTCAGCTTGTGGCCATTGTTCCTGGTGACTCCAAGGGGGGCCCTGGTGAGCAGACTTTCCCCGAGTCCCTGCTGCTGGCCCCTGATAAGGTTGTAGGCAGCCACAAGATCCCCCCTCAGTCTCCTCTTGTGGAGACTGAAGAGATTCAGGTCCCTCAGCCTCTCCTCATAGGGCTGGTCACGGAGGCCCTCAACCGTACGAGTGGCCTCCTCTGGACCCTCTCCAGGTTCTCCACGTCCCACTTGAAGTACGGCACCCAGAACTGGACACAGTACACCAGCTGCGGCCTGACCAGCACCGCATAGAGGGGGAGCAAGACCTGTCTGGACCTCTTAGTAATGTCCCTGTTGATGCATGACAGGGTGCGGTTGGCTCTGCCTATTGCTTCGTCACACTGGTGACTCTTATTCATCCTGGAGCCGATCCTGACTCCAAGATCCCTCTCTGCCTCTGTGCTGCCGTGAGGGTCAGCCCCTAACCTATAACCATAATGCTGGTTCCCTCTCCCCAGGTGCAGCACCCTGCACTTGTCCTTGTTGAACCGCATCCTGTTCACATCCACCCACTTCTCTAACCTATCCAGGTCTACCTGGATGTGGTCCCTGCCTGCCGGTGTATTCACTTTACCCCACAGCTTGGTGTCATCAGCGAACTTGAACAGGGTGCTCTCCACACCCTCATCCAAGTCGCTAACGAAGACATTGAACAGCACTGGCCCAAAGACCGAGCCCTGGGGGACTCTGCTGCCTGCACCCTCCCAGGTCTACATTGACCCATCCACTACCACCCTCTGGGTGCGCCCCTGGAGCCAGTTTGCCACCCATGTGACCGTGCATTCGTCAGTGCCACAGCCCCTCAGCTTGCCCACCAGAATTGGGTGGGACACTGTGTCGAAGGCCTTCTGGAAGTCCAGGAAGATTACATTGACTTCCTCCTTCCCATCTAAGCTCTTTGTTACCTGGTCATAGAAAGAGACCAGGTTTGTCAGGCAGGATCAGCCTTGCACGATCCCATGCTGGTTACCCGTCAACATCACTTCCCCTGCAGGGTTCTCACAAATGTGGCCCTTGATAATTTTTTCAAAGACCTTCCCCAGGATAGAAGTGAGGCTGACTGACCTGTAGTTGCCAGGCTCTTCCTTCCTCCCGTTCTTGAAAATAGGGACCACATTGGCCCTTTTCCAGTCCTCAGGGACTTGGCCTGAGCACCAGGAGTCTTCAAACAGCCGTGCCAGTGACTCCGCAATGACGCCAGCCAATTCTCTCAGCACCCGCAGATGAAGGTCATCTGGGCCCGCCGACTTGGACACAGCTAAGCCCTCCAGGTAATCCTTAACTAGGTCTGAACCAGCAGTCGGGGGGACTCACATCCTTCCTGGGCCTCTACGCTGTCATCCAAGAGCTCCCCATTGTCAGCAGACAGGAACACAGAGGCAAAGAACTTGTTGAAGAGTTCTGCCTTCTCTCGCGTGTCCGTCACCAACTGCCCTGCCCTGCCCTGCCCCGTAGGGGTCCAGTGTTACCCCGAGACTTCTTCTTGCTGCCTATATACTTGAAAAAGGACTTTTTGTTATCCTTAATCGCAGAAACTAATCTAAGCTCCAATGCTGCTTTAGCCTTCCTCACCAAATCCCTACAAGCTCGGGTCAGGGAGGTGTACTCCTCCTTTGTCCCTGCCCCCTGCTTCCACCTCCAGTATGCTTTTTCTTTGCCCTCAGGCCAGCCTGGATATCCACACTCAGCCTTGAAGGTTTCTTGGACCCTTTTCCCGCCTTCCTGCGCAGTGGAATTGCGTCCTGCTGCGCCCCAAGGATAGCCTCCTTGAGGAAGGATCACCTGTCCTGGACCCCCATACTAGCTAACCCCTGGGCTCCGAGTGCCTCCCTGGCTACTGCCCTCAGCACATCGAAGTTGGCTTTCCTAAAGTCAGGCATTTGCGCTGTGCTAGTTACCCTCCCCACCTTTCTCTGAATAGCAAACTGGATCATTTCATGATCCTTGTCCCCTAGCCTCCCTTGTACTAGCACCTCCCCCACCAGGTAATCCGCAGAGGCTAACACCAGATCCAGTATGGCATGTTCTCTAGTGGGGACGTGTACCTCCTGCACAAGGTGTAGGTCCTGTACGCAAGTCAGGAACCTTCGTGAGTGGCTAGACCTGGCCAACTGCTCCTCCCAGTTGATGTCAGGATAATTCATATCCCCCATGACCACAACATCCTTTGCACGCACAGCCTCCCCCAGCTGCCTGGAGAATTCCTGATTCTCTTCCTCTTGATGTGGTGGCCTGTAGTAAACCCCTACCACCAGATCCCTCTCCCCCTGCCCTCCTTGAAGTTTGACCCACAGGGTCTCAGTTAAGCCTTCCTCTGGTCCCATTTGGAAAGTAGAACTGGTATACTGTTCCCTAACATAGAGCGCAACCTTCCCCCCACCTTTTTTCCCCTTCCTATCTCTTCTAAACAACCTATAGCCCTCTATGTCTAATGCCCAGTCAAATGTTTCATCCCACCATGTCTCCACTAGGCCAACCAGCTCGATTTTACTACTTGCAAGCAAGAGAGCAAGCTCCTCCTGCTTGTTCCCCATGCTTCTTGCATTAGTGAAGAGACACCTTAATCCCCCCAAGGGAGCCCTGGGCACCCCACCTTCCTGAGAGACAACTGGTCCCTTGGTATATACCTGGGCAGGTCCTACACCTGGTTGAGTTTTCTCTTGCTCCTGTGGATCCCCATCCCCTGACAAACTTAGTTTAAAGCCCGCCGGAGGAGGTCAAGAGATGCATAGTCTGAAATTCATCCATCTTAGACAGGCATGGTACCTCAAAGGAAAAGCCAGTTCATGTCTCTGGAGAAGTGACAGGGATATTTACAAGCCTTGTCCCAAATCCCTTCTCTCTCCCCCTCTCTTTACCTTACTCATCACTTGGACAAGAACTTTAGTGTCCTGTCCCCGTCTCCTTGTGTCCCCTTGCCCCACTTAAGGTCCCACTCTGTCTATTTAAGAAGTACTTCGAATATATTTCACAGTGTCTCAATCTATATAGATATGATAGTAATCCATGTTGGGGAAAGAGAAATCAATCCCCAACCCATGAAGACCTTGTTACCTGTGTGATCCTGTAGAATTGCTCACAGCCACAGATTATTTAAAAATTAAAATAAAAGGGGACAGGCAGAGCCAAACAGTGAGTTGCCCATGAGCCAGCAAATGGTGGTGGCCCCTGATTTAATCCAAAGGCAGAAGAGAATGGAGAAAAGGCTCCAAATAAAAAAAGGCCAAAGGGCAGACATACAATCTGTTTATCTCTCCCTTCAAGTAAATATGACTCTCCCCAAGCCCTTCTCCCCCATTGAATAGTATGTCACAGCTGGGAGAATCTGTGGTTCATTTCCCACCTGTAAATTAGTAATCTTTGTCTGACTCAGAAAGATGTGACAATTTATTTAGGGTACTATCCCAGTGATGACTGTACAATAGACTGAGCCTTTAATGTTGGTGCAAGACTTTGAACAGCAAAAACACTAGCGTAGACACATGATGCTCAGTAGTAGCATTATCGGATTAGGAATTCAGAACCTTCTGTACTTCCAGCTGTCTCAGGAGAGCATGCTCTCTCCCCTCCCTCTGAAGGCCCAATCCAGCTCTCCACCGAATACTACCTATAGTGGTAAGAGCTCTCAGTGCAAGCGGAATTGAGGGGCAGGGAAGGATGAAGGTGATCAAGATTTGCAGATAAGGCCCCAAGTCCCCAAGTTATTAACTAGGGCTGGGATGCCAAATTTATCAGGCCCCACAGGTCAGATGAATGGTCCATTCTGGGTTGGACCTGGGCTGATTCTGGCCCACAGGCCAGCTGGATCCAGTATGTGGAGCCAGTCTGGCCCAGGCACTGCATGCAGTGCACACCAGACCAGACCTGCACTCCATATAGAGTGTGCATCCCAGCCTGTGGCTATGCAGCATGCAGGTCCACGCCAGGGCCCATGGGCCATATCTTTAATACATCTGTTCTAGACACCTAAGGCTAATCTATGAAATCTGAAATTACAAGTATATTAAATCAAATTGGGTTCATAGAAAGTGGGCCCTGCTTAATCCTCCCATTAAGCAGTCCTGGAAACCCTTTTCCAATAATTATTAACCCTTTTTTTACACCACAGTAAAGGTATATAGTCTTTGATATATTCACTCAATTAGACAGTGGCCCTTCTGCTCTACATGATGTTCATTGCTGATGTAGAGGAAGAAGGAAAAGCCAAATAAAGTGTATCTTGTCACTTGCTGACTGCTGCATATGGATGAAAGCTGGGATTGTGTTTTGACTTCTGCAATAATCAGCTGGTGCCCACCCAGGAGCATGAAGATACTTGCACACATTATTGGTCATAATATTATGGAGCTGCATTTTAAATCTAGCTTGCAGCCTTTGATTCTATCTAGAGTACACAGTAAGTTAATATTTCATTAAAATGAAGTTAGTGGGGTTGGAATTTAATATCCTAAAAGGCTGTGATATACGTTCATAATATAGGTTTCTTCCTGTTCATTTTTTAAACATGTTTCACCAGGGGCAGACAAAGTCCAGCCTGTGGGCCATAGTGGGCCCCTGGCAGACTCCATTTCCCAGAAGCCCTGCCTGCATCGCTGCAGCCAGTTTCCATGGAGACCCTAGGAGTGGCGGGGCTGTGACAGCTCAGGAACAGGGTTTCCATGAAGCTAGCCCCCAGCAGCACTGGCAGGGTGTGCAGCAGGGTGGAAAACTGCTTCAGGGCCAGGATTTTTCAGCAGTGATAGCGTGGACCAGAGCTGGGGCAGAGCTACAATCTGCTGGCTGCATGCCCCAGGCATATGCAGGCAGGCAGCAGATCGCAGCTCTGCCCCAGCTCCTGTCCACACTGTCACCACTATAAGATCCTAGCCCCAGAGCAGCTCCCTGCCCAGATGCATACCCTGCCAGTGCTGCTGGGGCTCGTCTCCATGGAAACCCTGACCGTGCGCTGTCACAGCCCTGCCACTCCTAGAGTCTCCGTGGAAACCAGCCATAGCAATGCAAGCAGGGACTGCTGGGAAATAGAGTCTAGCCGCTGGCCAGATCTCCCATTTTGCCCACCCCTGCTTTAGGCTCAGGCTTATTTTCTGCTGTTGAAGTGTGCATATCAGCAGTAATTGGATGCTTTCCCACTCGCATTTAAGAGACATTTTTGTTAATAGTTCACGGTGGACATATTAATACACATTTTGCCTGATGGAGACAATAGAGAAATGCACAGGTTAATGTAGGAGGACTTGTTTAAATGTACCAGGTGGTGCTGTCATGAAAAATAAGGTTGCCCATACCACGGTATTCCACACTTCATGACCTCTGCCCTGTCAGGCACAGGGCAGTGTTGTGCAGTAGGGGGGTGTATGGCATCAAGGAAATGGGCATCAATGACTACATGACTAGGTTTCAAGCCTCAAAAGTGGCAGTTTTTGAAAATCATTTTCTCTTAACACCTGTACTGCTGTAGATATACACAGGGAAATACAAACTTCCCTTAGCTATGCTGGTCTGCATGTCATTAACACAGTTACTAAGAAACCCTTACTGTCTGGCAGCAGTCACAGGATTATTAAACCCAAAGAGAGAAACATTATAAATATCCCCTTGGCTGGCATACAGGTGTTTGTAGCAAATATGACAAATAATAACCATTGTAGTTCTGCCAGCTAAGATGAGGTCACAAAATCTCCTGCTTCAGGATATACACTGATCTCTGTAGCATTTACAGCAAATTTTACCCCCAAATAAGATGGGATCCTAGTAGTTGTTCACACTTTCAGCTCCTTTTTGATCACTCAGTTGAGTGTGCTCAGCACCTCAGTGGATCATGTCTGGCATTGCACAGCTGGCCTGAGGCATTGTGGAGGGCCTTTTCACCCTTGTTCTGAAGTAAAAATCTTGGTGCTGCTGATCCAGGAGTCTCATCTGGTAGAGCAAAGCACTCTTCTTCTTATCACAAGTCTGTTCTTGAACAACACAGGAACACACATTTTCAGGAACAGGTCCTTTAGGACTCTGGCTTGCACAGCACAGTAGCGTTCACACCAGCAGCTGTTGTAATCTGAGCTGTAACACAAAACCCCACTGAACTGTCCCAGTGTGTTGAGAGTCAATTTAATTATTTCATAAGGGTACTCACTTGACTCTGCATCTAGTTTTGCAAAGTGATCGTTGATCAGTCCCACAAGGAGCCCTATAACTGAAAGGACTTGAACCAAACATTTCAGGCTGAACTGTCAGACAGTTGGGGGCTGTTTCAGAGGAAAAATTAGTTTTCATATCAATGCTCAAACACTTAAATTGCAGAATAACAGTGTTATTGCTTTTTAAATTAGTTTTTAGAAGCTCTTTTTTAATTAGAACGGGGTGGGTGCTTGTGTGTGTGTTGGAGAAAGTGAGTGAGTGTGCATTTGCTTGGAGATAAATTGCTAACTGAACAGCACAAGCCCTGGAAGAGTGCAGAGCATTTAGAAGATGCACCATGCAGAAGACTCAACAAGGAAAGCTTTTTATGTAGCTATCAGCAGGTTCCTTAATGGTTTTATAACTGTAAATGCTGTCTATGCATTACTGAGTGTGGGAGTAATGAGCATTAGTTAAGAGAGGCAAATAAAAAAATGTAAACCAAGACATTAAGTGCTTTTTTTTTTTCCTTTCTTTTTTTTTTTTTTTGGTCTCCTCCCAGCTTTAAACAAACCACTTCACTGCAAACTAACAATTCTGCCATTTATTTTGCTAGGTTAATAAAAACAAGAAGTGGCGCGAACTGGCAACCACCCTGAATGTTGGTACGTCGAGCAGTGCAGCCAGCTCCCTGAAAAAACAGTATATTCAGTACCTGTTTGCCTTTGAGTGCAAGATTGAACGAGGGGAGGAGCCCCCTCCAGAGGTCTTCAGCACTGGAGATACTAAGAAACAACCTAAGATTCAGCCGCCATCTCCTGGTAAGTAGGAGAACTGCAGGTTCTTATAGCAGCATTTTTAAAAATGCAGATCTTTTAGACAACATCTTGCACCTCTGACCCTCCTTCCCCAGCTGGCATTTTAGGAAGATCCCTTGCTAACCTTGGATAACTTAGCTGAATAGATACATCTGAGGATTTCACTTGTGTGTCTGAATGGGCTCCAGGCCTGTGTCAAAGTTAAGGAGAAGCAGACTGCAGAGCTATGTATCTCTTCCTCAGATACATGCACAGGCCAGTGCACCTGTACTTCCTTAAGCATTTGCATGTCTTGTCAGTCTGAAAAATAGCAAGATCCTAAGGGTTAAATTACTAAATGGTAGCAAATAACAATGGCATTCTGCAGGGATATGCATCCATGCTCTGTAAAACATGCAACTCCCAGTACTGCAAAAATATATCCTGACTATGGACCAGATTCTGCAACCCACAGTTTCATTAGTGTGAATCTGGAGTGAATTGCAACATTCTGGCAAGCAGAAACACTAATCAGTTAGGGTTAAGATGGCAGCTCTGGTCCAGTAAATGGAATACAGCCTGCTTCTCTGATACAGTTATTTTTAAATGCAAATGGAGAGAGTTGAGAGAATACAGAGATTTTGCTCACTACTAGACTTTGTAGTTTGGAATGTGTCACTCTCGTCTGCCATAGTCATTAATCTTGCACATTAAAATAATTGATATTGGCCCTTTCTGTATTCTGTTTCTTATTGTCAGGAGTCACAAGAACTGAAAGCGCTTGATTTTGGCTTCTGTCTCAGTGTGTACAGGATGGTGTTTGAAATAGACAAAGGGAGTGAGATTTTCTTGTTTTATCTGTATTCAACTTGAGACTCTTAATAGTTGACAACTGTTATTGGCATCCGATAGAGAGAAACTTAAAGGAGTTACATGTTCAAGAAATGAAAGAGGGGGTAAAGGACATTATTGTTCTGTAGCATGTTTATTTCTTGGCTTCATTTGGAAAAAGACATCAGAAATTGTCATCATATATATTTTCTGCCTCTGAAATCACACAAGGGTAGAAATGTTACAAGAGTGAATGGTAGAATAGGGGCTTCTCAGACTGTTTTGTAGAACTATATTTAATGCAGAATAATCTCCTGGTTACATACCTTCCCATTCACTATGTTGCAAGCCATCTCCCCTTGCTGGCAATACAATTCCATTCCTGTGACAACTGCAGCATTTGCTTACATTGACAGGTTTTAGGAAAATTTTTAACATATCTTAGTTTCTGTTATGCATGTTGACAGTCCAAAAGAAGGAGAGAACAGCCAGTTCTCCACAGAATTTGCAGACTGCAGGCCCCAGTTTGGGGGCCTCTCTTACAGATATAAAAAGCACAAAGAGCTTTTAAGTTATGTAGTGCCTTCCCTGGCCAGGCAGGATTATTCATTGTAATAGTGGTTCCCAAACTGTGGCTCTCACTAGTGCTCATGTACTTCTGTAGTATTTTCCTTTCAAAATATGATGGTAAGGCTCATTATGCCCTATTAAAAATTTAGAACATCGACAGCAGTTTAGTGGCCCAAAATATTTGGAAACCACTGTCTAAGGATGCTCTGTTGTGCTTGGTCCAGTGTGCTAAATATCTCAAGTGATAGGACTGAAATCCCTTCGCCTGTAGTAAATATTCCGTAAACTAACATTGTTAGGAATTTTTCCTGATATTCATTTTCAATTTACCTTTTTTCATCACTAGCTGACCTCTTTAAAACACCTGAAATAATGCGTTCCCCTCTGTAATGTTTAACCTTATAAAACCTTAATGGGGCTTGTGCCCCATCACTAGTTAGTTAATATGTCAGACAAGTATCTCACTCTGAAAAGCAAGTTTGAGAGCTGAAAAGGGACCCAAGTGTTGTAAGCAAGGTTAGTCTGGGTATTTGAAAGTCTAAAGGAAGCATAGATTGGTCAGGACGTGCATTGTTATTAAAAATTGAAAGCTCTTGGATTTGACTCCTTCACCTACAGAGAGAGGATGGTAAATGGAGCTGAAGCCATTAGATGCGTTAGGGAGGAGACTAAGAAAATACATCTATTTTTAAAATGAAAAAGCAGAACTAAAACTGAATGAAATATTTTGCTTCCCTCTTCCCTGCTCCCAATGTTGCCATTTGGTAATTTGGTTAGTGACTCAGGGGGCAACTGCCATAAAACTTGCCTGAATTTTGAGATCTTGTTTTAAATATCAGGACCTTAAACAAAAGCAGAGAAACATTATGGACTGCTCTGCTTGTATAGATTCCAGTGTAGCTTGGAACTAGAAACGAAAACCACGAAGTCCAAGTTTAAATTTAATCACAACGTTACATGCAGTTCAAACAAGCTGTCTATGAAGAGAACTGAAACTATTTTTCTAAAATAAAAACACAACAGGGCATAGGGACCAGAAGAGGGGGGAATGAGTAAAGATCTCAAGGTTTGTTTTGTTTGCTAGAAAAGAAGTTGTGTCGCTGATTGGACTGCACTTCTGTATGGAGAAAGGCTTTCCCAGTGTGTATCGGCTTTAGTACATGAAATCCCGCTGAGGTGTAGATGCCGCAAAAAGCACAGGCCTGTTCTCTTTAACAGTCAGCCTTTTTTTTTTTTCTTTTTCTTTAGCTTATGGCAACATTAACGTTTTAACTACACAAAAGAAGTAGGCTTGCAGATGTACTGTAGATAATCCATTCCTCTTTTGTTTTCAAATAGAACAGGAAGCAGTAGACTAAAGAGTTCCTAGCTTTAAATGCTACGGTCACACTTGTGCACTGGTTCCATACAAGCAGGCCCCAGTATCCTCGTGGAGCCCCAGTACATATGTGTATAGACATTGAACTCTGTGGATCAGGGGGCCCCATCCAGCCCTATATTCCAGTTTGTCACAGGAAGGGGAAGCTGGGCTTGGTCCATGCCTGCAACCAGCTGAGGATATGAGCCAAGGACAAGGATGGGGAAGCAGCTTGAAAATCACTTATTTAAAAAAAAAAACCCAGGAAGCTCAGTTGCTCATAAGAACTGAAGGAACTTGAAAAGAGCAGGAAGACCTTTGCTAGAATTTCTGGGTGAAAGGAGAAACCTAGTTCATGTGCAGGAGGTGGTGGTGGTGGTATGCTGCCCCACTGGCTTATTGCATTGCATAAGGGGGTGAAATTCTGTTACTGCTTCCATTCCTTGCAGCCCTGCTGACTTCAAAGTAGGTGGGGGATATAACTGAATGCAGAATTTCTCTCTCTGTGCTGCACTTGACCATCTAGGGAAAAGCCCTAAAGCGTGAATAGAGGGATTGGATTAGTTTAGCAAAGCAGCAGGTCAGTGGGCCTTGCAAACTGGTGATCTATACATCAGCTGATTTTAATTGCCTGTTTTAATGCACAGCTTGCACATACATCTCCAGTCTCTTCAGATACTCCCAGAGAAAGAAGGTGGCTCTGAGTGTGTCAGATTTCTTTCTCTTGGGAAACAGCAGTTGAAAGGGTTTTGAGTGCATTGTATACAGTTTTCCCATGCTAGCTTAAATCTGGTTAGCTTGGGTACCAACAGCAGTAAAGACATGGGAGCCCAGTCCATGGAATAGACTTAGCTACCTTAGGGCACTTTTACATGTACTCTGGGAGTGGAAGGGGGGCAGCACTTTAATTACAGCGGCTCTGAGAGCTGCTCTGAATTGAAATGCTGCCGCCTCTTGTGTATCAGCATCCCCACGCTTAAAAATGGCAGTGGGGCGCTTGAACTAAAGCAGTTGCCACACTTCAACAAACTCAATTAATCGAGTCTGCCGTGAAGAGCTGGAATTCCAGCATGTCGGAGCAGCCTCCATGCTCATGTACAGGCACCCTTAGTTCTTACACAAGGTCCCTGTCAGGCTAGCATTCAAGTTACTAGCCTGTGCTGCCACTTCTACACTGTTATTTCACTATGTAAATGTCCCCTTATTAACAGAAAAGTGTGCTAGGGTGGCAAGCTCCTCCCAAGCTTTCCATCTGTGATTATTATGATTTCTGGAGATTCATGCAAAGAAAACAAAGTATTCCCCACCATAGCCTTAATGGTGTTTTGATATTCTTGACCAAAACGTGTACCAATTCTGCCTATTTTTGCAGTAAACGCTAACCTGCAAATGATCCTGTTGGGTATTTGTTATGCTAAACCAGGGATTGTCAACCGGGGTTACACATACCCCTGGAAGGCCCTAGGGGGTAAGCATGGGTAGGCTGGGACGGAGAGTCACCACCCCACACCACTGCATCCCAAGAGCAAGAGAGGGGAGGTGGGAGGGCAGCAGCACCCCTCTGCAGGCCATACAGGCACCACCCAGCCAGCCAGATGCAAGGTGGGGGAAGTTTACACATGCCAGTTTCTGCTGCCGCCCACCACCCTGCACTGCATCTGGTGGTGTGCCACCCACCCTCCCGCTCGCTCTGTGTCTGGCCACGCACCCAGGCCCCGCTTCCACCCGCCAGGGGCACACTTATTAAAAAAGGTTGAAAACCCTTGTGCTAAACCCTTAATGGCTACAAAGGAAATGAGTTTTAAAAGGCTTCTGACATTACAAATCTGTTTTCCGCTGTTACACTGTGGGCATGTCTACACATGCCATTGTTACTACGCTGTCATTTAGCACTTTAGGAAGTACTAAATGGTGACACAGTAACAGCCGTTACTGCACTGTGCCAGTGGCTCACGGTTATTTTTGCCGCTACGTCGCTATAGCAAGGGAGCACGTCGCTACAGCAGCATAGCTGCAGCATTACGGTTTGTGCTGGCTGACACTATGTTGCTGTAGCATACTGCTCCAGCAGCGTAGCATCTCGTATAGACGCGCCCTGTATGTTCTCTCACTGCTCTGAAATGCAATGTCCTTAGCCACAATAAATCAGCTAGATGCACGTGGATCTCAAAATTATGGCCGCTAATTAGCCCATGTGTTTGAGGCTGAATATTCATCATTGTGCTGGCTGAGAGTCTTCCACCATTTTGCTCATACAGCTTGAGCATGACAAGTCCCCTCCCAGCCGCGCACAGGGGACGCCCCGACCAGAACCCAGAGCTTGGCCTTGATGTCAGTAGAGCAAACCTGGAAAAGTTGGTGCCTGTGTTGCGAGAGGGGGAGAGCCACCATTGCTGCGTTTCCTTGGCAGCAGAGAAACAAGACTTGGGGAGGAGGGGGGAGAAAAGCCAGTCATTCAATTAGTAAGTCTGTAACCAAAAACCCATCCATCTTTCCTGGCAGGTGGCTGACTGCATTTCTATTATTAGCTGACAGGTGATGTCACAAAACCTGTCATGTAGCCAACTGGGGAATCCCCAGCGGAAGATAAATGAGAGAGGGGTCCGGGTTATAAACAAAGGTGCCCTCTGGTTGACCTCCATTCACTGCAGACCTGTGACACATCCAGCGAGCCCTCCCTACCCCCTCCCCCACCTCGCCAGAATTAGGGCACCGGGTTCACGCTGTGTAAATTATCTTCCCAGCGTGGTGTCTGGCTGTTCAGTCTGAAGTACGTGAATGTACTTAACCTTCAGTAACCTTTCTATTGTTTACTTTAGAGTATACATTTGTAGCTTCTGGCAAAAGGTAGGGATATCCTAGAGAGCATGTCAGGCCTCATATTAATGGAGTTTCAAGAGGTTGCATTCATTTCTTTTTACTTTTTTTTTCCTGAAGGAAAAAAATGCTGGCAAGAGAGAGACTTTTTTTTGCTTAACTGCATACTTGAGCTATTGTAAATAAAGGGTCTTCCCTGCAGCCTTGCTCATTGGCGGGCAGACCTTTCACGGGAAAAGCCATCGCGGTGCTGATCTCCTGCAGCTAAGGATGAAGTGGTCCATAAAGGAAGCTGTGAAGGAGCTTGTAGGACCTCTCCTTCCAATTGGCACAAGATACTGTTTTATTTCACTTTTCTTTTATTGTTTCCGTTTTTTAAAAGCTTTTTTTTTCCTTTTTGAGGAAAGCCGAGGTGACACTGGAGAGACAAATGCTCAGCGTATGTGTGCACGCACGCGTACATGTGTGTATGCGGAAAAATTTCTTATAACCCAAACTGACTAGATACAAAAGTGTTTTTTTTTTCTAGATATCTGCAAGTCAGCTGCTTGGTCTCAGGTACTTTTAAATAAACACATACTGTTGTCGGAGTCCTCCTTTTTAGCTCTCCATTGTTGTTGTTTTATTATACTAAAGGCAATAAAGCAGCACTTGACAAACAAGGCAAGGTCCCTGTTTTCAAGGAGTTTACAATCGGGCTTGGGCAGCCGCAGTAGAAACAAAATGATAAGCTGCAAGGTTGGATGCAGACGGTGTCAGAGAACAGATTAGCTTTGGGAATCTGAACAAAAGTGGGATTTAAAGAAGGATTTGAAGGAGGAGCACACAGCAGTTTTGCTACAAAGAAAAATGCTGTTTGTGATTTTTGTCCAGAGAAGTATTATGAATGATATGGGGGGGAATAAAAAAACCCAACAGGATATGTATATTAAGCATTGTGGGACCATGCATAACTTGTCTGCCTCACCCACCTCATGTTGAACAGAACACAGTATAAATAATATGGTGAAGGACATACAAATATGTGTACTCTGAGCATAGATATATAATCTATAATGCACAATTATTTATATTAAAAGAACTTATATTAAAGGTGCTTGACTTTGCACTTTTGACTAAGGATGCAAAGTCAAGCCCTCAAAAAATCTGAAATGCTGAAATGTTAAGATTACCTGTGCAATCTTTAGTGTGACCACCCACCCATATATATTCCAGTACAGCTTTTAATCATACAACCACATACTACTTCTTTCCACAGATACCCTGTTCAGTTCAGTACACCAAATGCAAGGTGCCCACTGAATATGCAGCTAGTCAATATTTTGTTTTATCCTTATTGTTCAATATGTGGCTTGAGGCCTTATTTACAGTGCAGCGTTCAAACCCTGCTCAGAAGACAGAATTATTAATTTTCTCATGGGCTGTCTTCTGGCATTCATCACCCTGGCATCTGAAAGCTTCAAAGGCATGAATTAATTAATCTTCACAACACCCCTGTGAGATGAGAGGCACTGTGATCCCCATTTTTACAGAGGGGGAACCAAGCCAAAAAGAGATTAAGGTAAAATATATCCAATAATTTTGAGAGGCTGACTTGCAACAGCTAAGACCTGCCTTTTCAGAGGACGTAGCCTTACAGTGCTTTCTCCGGTCAAAGCACAGCTCCCATTGACTTCATCAATAGCCCTGAGTGCTCAGCACTTCTGAAAATTGGAACCCCAGGTCTCAAAGCACCCAGCAGACGGGACAGTCAGTGACCAGCTGCAAAAATTCTGATTTAAGTTACTGCTCCCCCTGGCATCACATAGGAAGTCCTGTGGCAAAAGCAGGGACAGCACCTACTTCCCCAGGGCTACATTTGGATTCCTTAACCACAAGACCATCTTTTCTCTGCCTGCACTCCCTAGCTTTGCTCATGGCACAGCTTCTACCATCTGTATGGGTCCAGCACACAACAGCCTCCTTCACCTCACATCCTCAGACCAGAGCCATCCTGTGCAATGAATGAAGCAGAGGTCGCATAGAAGAAATTGTATTTGGTGAGGTAGTTAAAGACTACATCATAAGAAAAAAAACCCCAGGAATTTGCTGATGGCAGAGGAATAAGTGATATTTGGGGGGTCTTGGGCTGACTACACCTAGCAAGCCCCACACCCGCATTCTCACCAGCTCCTTGTGCAGTCCACCATATCCAGTCAGTTACACTTCTTTCCCTTCATCCTGCCTTCTTGTCAGCTGTCACCCTTGCCACAGTGGTTCCCAATCCCAATGTCTTTTGCCATCCAGTCCCAGTCTCTTCCCCAGAGCTTCTCATCGGATCTCAGTCCACCATCCACACTTCCCTTCTTGACTCACCATCTCCTTCTCATCCAGTGGCAGCCTGCTCTTCCCAATTCCCAGTCCCTTTTTCCTCACTTCCCCTTCCAAGTCTCCAGGTGAAGTCTGCTACCCCCAGGTTATTTGTCTCAATGTGTTCCCTCTACAGTCCCTGCCTGGCTTGTCTGCATTCACTTCGGACACTTTCCTCCTCTGCCTGTGCCGAGCAGGGTGTGTTGACAGTGCAGGAGAGAGACTCATTGCTATTAATTCAGTGTCCAGACTTAGATCCATCCCAGCCTACAGTGGCCAGGCACTGAAATTACAAGGGAAGTCTTGTACAGTACCATGCCAAAGCATGATCCATGCAGACAGGACCTTCATGGAATTTAGCTGTGACTTTGCAGCATGTTGCTACTGAGCATATATAAACTATAATTTTTCAGAGGTTTATAGCTTGTCCAGATTTTCATAAGGACAGCAGAAGGCATAGCCCTAACATAAGAACCATTTGCCTTCACTTCAGGGTGTGGATCCAAAGCCTAGGCCCTAGGGTCAGTAGTGCTTCCGAAAGGAAATGTTCTCAGAATGTTTTTAAATGGGAAAGGCAATTTTCCAAGCCATGTTAGAAATGGCTGAACCACTTTGGTGGATACATTAAAAAATTAGCATAAGGCAGGGGCCCACTATGAAAAATTTTACACCAGATGGCTAAAGTTTGAGGAAGTGATGGCAACTGAAAACCAGATCTTAAAATGAAAGTGTTGGGCAGCCTTAGAATTGGGTAGCACTGCTAGCTTCACCCATAACAACCAACATTTTGAGTGTTTAAATTATTCTGCCACGAGGAAGGTACTTTGTATGCTAACACTGTTCATAAAACATAAATTAACTATTCAGTGGCATTCAGGCATGTGAAATAACTTGTTGATCTCCTGTAATTCCTAGTAGACTAATTATCCATATCTCACATACCCAACTATGTCCTTGTTGGAAACCCATGGCCTAATAAGCATGGGGACTGAAATACTGGCCTCTTGAAGGCTCAGATTGAGCAAAAACATTTTCTCTATGAGTATCCTCTCCAGGTCAAGGTTGAGGAACATGAACAAAGCACTTTTAGAAAGATTGCTGTCCCCATGCTGGCTTTGACATTGGCCCTCTCGTTATACAACATGTTTAGCAGCTATTTGTAACCAGTCATTTTTTAGCAGGTGGAAACTTAGCTTGCAAATTCTCAGCTGGATCTCTCTTTTCCTATTTTCAAATCAGACATGTTTTATATAAGAGGATTTTATAACACAGTTATTTTATAATAAGAATACTATGTATTTTTACAGTTCATAAATAGAGAAAATATGTCTTAAGGTCTGTCAGCTTTTTTTTCCCCTTTAGATTGGAATTAAGTTCTTCTTGCCTGGGGTTGGTTAGGGAAGAATTTAATTGGTATTTAATGGCCCATCATGAGAGATTCTTGAAATATACTGGTGGAGGCAATTTCATATTTTATAATAAATATCATGGTTCCACGCTAGGTTGCATACCTGGTTTTAATTTATAAGCTCAGAAACATCTAGGACTTAACTGAGAAATGGTTTCAGGTTTTTATACTTTTCAGGGAGGCAATCTATAATTTGCCCATGAAGGGACTTGATGATCTTCCGAGGTCTCTTCCATCCCTAATGTCTATGCAGTCTATGAAGATCTTGAGATTTAAAGCCAGGGTACAAGCCCCATTACTCAAGTTCTTTAATTTAGACAGTGGTTTTTTTGTGAGGAGACGCACATTTATTTTTGTTATCATGGTACAGGCATATCATTGTAAATACCCAAAGCCCCCAGACAAATATAATATTAGTATAATGTGAGTTTGGAGGGTATGTATATTTCTTTGTTTACTATATTAAGTGGATCTGGATTTTCTAAAAAATTTTAGAACTTCATTACTATTGGGCATAAAACTAAATGCTGTTTGAAAAGTTGAGGATCAGGGATATCCTGATTATACATGTTGCAAACAGGACTGATTTCCAAATTTGGCAACCTACAATACAGAAGTAGATGAAACAAAACAGAAAAAAGTTGGTCTTCAAGCTGGAGTAAGATGCATCCATCAAAATGCTGGAGGCTGCTAGGATTTTGGACCAGTCCTGACCTGTTGTCCCTTTTATGTCATCAAGCCTTTGCTGCATCTGTCCCTCCTCCTCCTCTCCCCCCAGCAGCAGCATGCCCAGTGATTGAGCACGCAGGCAATAGCCAGGCACTAGGAAATGCTAACATAACAGTCTGCAGCCAGGCAGTAAAAAACCTAAGGAAATTTACATTTAAAGCCAAGTTGAGTTTCTTTCTGAATCTTCTGGTGTTCTGTGCTGCTTCTTGTAGTGAATCTTTGTCTCCAGCAACTAAATTAATTGATTTTGGTCCTGCAAGCCTTCCTCAAGTAAAATTTGCCTGGAAGTCAGTCAGGGCACCAGGCGTAGAGGGCAGGGCAAGTCAGATCCAAAGCTTGTACTTGAATTCCTTAATTCTCATCTAGCAGACTTTTAAAATTAAATTAGTTGGGAAAATATACTTCATGTAGTGAATATGTCCATCAGATATTCTTTAATAAGGAAACCATATGTTTACTTAAAAGACACACAGTAAATGTATTCCTGCACCAATTTTATATGATGTATTCATTTGACTAGACCTGATATATACCTGCTTATTCTCATTGGATTAGAACTCCTCACAAAACTATTTTATCTTCATTATAATTATATTAAGAATACAGTCATTTACCAGGGTGAAACAGTGCCACAATACAGGTGCCCTCTATTGCTTACTGAGGTCTCAGCACAATTGGTGCAGCAGATAAAATGGGTGGCGTTGAAGAGTTGTCTTATCTAATCACATGCACACAATGTATGCATACCATTTCACTGAAAAAAGTACCTCCATAGATAAGGCAACAACACTGCAAAAATGCCAACTGCAGAAGTGTGGTATGAAAAAGTTCTTCAGTGTCCTGTCATACTGTACTTCCATGACTCCTTTACCCACGTAACTTCTTAATGAGTCAAAGTTTACTGATGAGTTATAGTTTGCTCGTAGTAGCTAACTTTGACTAAGATATAAAACCAAGGACTTAACCACTTGATATTAAACAGTCCATAACTTTTTTACAAGATTAGGGGAGTTAACTGCAATTTCCTATTACATTTTTGATAATTTTGAATTTGTTAATTGTTTTCTTCTTTTCTAATATTCCCTTTACTTTTTTTGAAAAAAATGCAATTTTTTTTCGTCCAGTCTGAAAAGTTATGCGAGTTTGCTGTAAATCAGTTGCTACATTCCAACTCAGACACAGCTGCCCTTCAGTGGTAGATGCAATTATGCCATTACTCTGATATATTTATGTACCAGTTTAAGTGTGTAAAGTGTTGTTTTAGGCTGAAAGTGGCTTTATACATGTGTATGTGTTGTGGAAGTGATTATGTAATAAGGTTATACCATTTTTGTGTTGTGGAAGTGATTATGTAATGAGGTTATACCATTTTAAGAATAGCCTATTAATTACAATGGTGTAAACCAGAAGTTAATTTTGTATCTCGTGCCTGTGATTTAAATTAAAAGTCCCCCATTATCTAGATGATTTCCATTTGTGTTGCTGTAGGCACTGGACTATTTGTACTTTTAGAACGAATGGGAATTCCTCCACCACCTCCGAGGATGGCTGAAGTATTGAAATTCATGCTATAAGCACAGTGTTTGTAAAAAAAAACAAAAAAAAAAAAACACACCATCTTCTCTCCTTGATGACTACTGTTTCCTCAGTAACTGGCTTAGTATCTCAAATATTTCCTTATTTTTTCATTTGCCAGCTAATTCTGGTTCCCTGCAAGGTCCACAGACTCCTCAATCTACTGGTAGTAATTCCATGACAGAAGTGCCAGGCGACTTGAAGCCCCCAACACCAGCATCAACACCTCATGGACAGATGACACCTATGCAGGGTGGCAGGTATAGAAGACACAAAGTGCTACATTTCATGCTTTTTCTCTTACTGTATAAAACTCCCCTGGAATCCTGTGTACAGTTCTGGCTGCCCAGGCTCAGAAAAGAGGGATTCAAACTAGAACTTGTGCAGAGAAAAGTTAAG
This sequence comes from Crocodylus siamensis, assembly GCF_052110815.1. Lineage (NCBI taxonomy): Eukaryota > Metazoa > Chordata > Crocodylia > Crocodylidae > Crocodylus > Crocodylus siamensis. Next base: position 124,010,554 of record NC_143395.1, read on the forward strand.
CTCTCCCCATTCCCTTGACCATTCTCCTGTCTTCTCAGAGAAAGCTGAAAGAAGTTGGCTTGTTTAGCATAGGGAGAACAATAGATGATATGGGATAACACGCCAAGAAGAAAGCAAGAATGATTTAAAATAAAGGGCAGTATTGGCACAAGAAGAAATGAATGTAAACTGGCTCTGTGTTAATTTAGGCTGGAAATTAGGAGGAGGTCTCCAACCACCAGAGCAGTGAAATTCTGGAACTTCTTTCCAAGAGGAGTTGTGAAGGCAACAGATAGACTAGATTTAAGACTGTGTTTGATTGGTTTATAAATAAAGTTATATGATTCAGTGATTGCATGAGGTAGTAGGGCATGCAGGTGATGAACATGGACTTTTCTTCTAACCCCACATTCCAATAAACCACACAAATTTGCTGAACCAAGACATGAAGCCCTTGTTGTATATGTTTAAATACATAGTACCCCTTCCCACCCTCTCTACCTCTGAGCTAAAGGAAGAATTTGGTTAGTTAAGAACATTTTATTCTCATTTAAAGGACCTTCAAATTTTTACTAAGCAGCAGCAAGCCAGAAGAGGGCACTCTTCTCATGTGTACTTCCACTGAAGGCTATAGCAGAAAAAATCCTGGTGACATCAGCGGAAGCAGCATTATGTCCCAGACTGCAACAAAATAACTTCTGTCTGTTTATCTAATATCTCTTTGGCCCACAGGTTCTCAAAGATAACTGGCTATATGGAGAGGTGGAAAGGGCTGGGGCAACCGTTATTAAGTATCTGTTACTCAGATTATTTGAATTTTCTTTCTTCTTTGTAAAAATAGTCTTCTTTGCCTTCAGAATCTGGGAATTATCAGGTCAACCGGCTTTCAGGCCAAATTTATAAGGGCTTTCATATAAAGAAGGCTGCAACCATAAATGTTACTACCGCTCCACAATGAGTGTTATGTAGGAGGTAAAACTAAATGCTGCTGTTTAGTTTTTCTCCTAATATGAGAACAAGGAGGTGCTTAGTGAAATTGAAAGGTAACATATATAAATGTGAGAGAAAGTACTACCTGTTTTACACAACACGTATAATTAACCTGTGAAATGCATTGCCTTAGGGTGTTAAGGCAAGCAGGTCAGTAAGATTCTGAAATGGTTTCGATTATATGAATTACCTTCAACTGGATTAAAAAATCTTTAAGTGAAAAGTAAAAAGCCAGCCAGAATTAGGAAGAAAGTGATTTGGTAATTGTTTATTGTTACATACTTTGTCCCTTGCTCTGAACCATTTTGTGTTGGCAACTGTCAGAGATTGAACAGTAGACTGAATGGATTTAGAGCCTGGACTGGTAGCACAGTTCTTCTAATGTACTCCTGTGGTGTTAATCTTTCTCTTTTTCATCTGCTTAGGAACAGCGCAGTTAGTGTGCATGATCCTTTCTCTGATGTAAGTGACTCAGCATTCCCGAAGAGAAACTCCATGACGCCAAATGCACCGTACCAGCAGGGGATAAACATGCCAGATATGATGGGAAGGATGCCCTATGAACCGAATAAGGACCCTTTCGGTGGGATGAGAAAAGGTATTTATCTCGTGGGGGTCTACATGTGTTCTTCCTAGGTTTCATCTAAACAGGACATTCTGGTTTTGTCAAGGTGTGCTTAGTGTTGGTCTTTTTGTATATCCTCTCATCTCCTTCATCAGTGACATCATATTCCTATAGTGAAAAAGAAGGTATACATGCAGGTATATCTAAACATACCTTTTAACCACTTTAAAAGGAGTGGGGAGCTGCTCTATACAAGTATACACCAGCTGATACAGTATAGCACTTAGGACTGCATGTACCAGTTGGCTACACTACTGTACATTTAACCTTGAATACAAGGGAGTAAAAGTTGCAATGGTTTTGCTCCACTTGTATCATTCCAGAAGCATGCACTTCTAATAGTTGCACCTTATAATTTGAATGTTTGATACTGATACAGTTGCTGTCTTTCTGTACCCTGCATCTCTCTCTTATCTGCATGTTTCCCCATCTCAGAGTCAGATTATACTGTTGTAAACTTCAGGCTGTAGTAAGATCTGAAAGTGTCCATTAAGTTTGTTTCGGCAACACTCTATAGAACTTAAACCATACAGTTAAGGTTCATCAAGTTAAATGAGGAGACTTGGACTCTTCATCCTCTAATAGCATTCTTCATAGTAAACTGTGTTGCAAAATCGGTAACATTCCCAATTGCGGTAGGAGACAGAGTCAGAATTTCAGATTCTGTCATGGCCATAGTACAGATTCACAGTACAATCTTTGACAAGTCTCCTGCCCTCTTTGCCTCAGTATACACAGATGTAAAATAGATATACTTTTGAACTGGGTACTGAACATGTGTGTGAGGTTTAATTAATTAATTGCTAAAACGCTTTGAGGTCCTCTGATGAAAGGTATCACATAAATTTAAAGGTTTTTTTTAGAAAGCAGGAATAAAAATAACATTAAAGCTAATTCCAGTCCCCTGGGCACTTCTCTAGGGCCCTTCTGGTGAATTTTAAAGTACATTTAAAAAGGATCTTTTGAATTACTTCCTTACACCCTTGCATGCAGGAAAGAGTTGAGGGTATGAAGAGAGGCAGAGTTCTCTAGAGAGAAGAGCAGCTGGTGGGGGTGAAAGAAAGTAAGAAGCAGCAGCTGAAAGAGAGCAGAAGGAGGTGATGGAGAAGAAAAGGACAAAAAGCAGGTGAAAAGGATAAAAGGAGATGCAGTGGTGTCATAAGTTCAAAAAAAAAAGTGCTGCTGATGCGACTGTTTAGAAAGGGCTCTACAGTGGGTAGAGAAAGCCCTCATGTTTCCTTTAAATCCTATATTGTACAAAGGTACAGTGGAGTTTCAGGGGAAATTGAACTGTTTTTGACTTAGACTGACTTGGATTTCTAGGTCCACCCTGAGGTCAAGTTGACTTACTGCATCTCGCCACTTGTTTTATACTTAGTCATAAGTGAAAATGAATGCTATGATTGTGCCTTAGTGTTTCTTGCAAAGGTGACCATGTCTTAAAACTACGTCTTCCCTCTCCCCCGATGAAACTCAGATCTGTTCTCTCACACAGCGCATTCTATTGATGAGATTGCTGCATCTGCAAAACCATTTTGAGGAAGAGGAAATTGCAGACAAAACCTGGAAACCTCTTTCAGGGTCTCTAGCATCTTCAAATGCCATCCTGTAATGCAGGGGTCAGCAACCTATGGCCTGCCGGCCAAATCCATTTGGCAAAGAAATCTTATCCAACACAGGGAACGAGTGTGTCAGAACTGTGCCATGCTGCCCATCCTCTGCAGTACTGCCACCACTGCCTGGCCTGCTGCTCCTCAGCACCTGAGCTTAGCTTATCCCTGCTGCACAGGGACTATGGGTATCTGGCTCCTGGCCTGCTATAATACATGTAATTCATTCTCTTATCTTCTGGAATAAATAAAACTGCTTCTCTGGTCCCTTACTGTAAGGGTTCCTGCTTCTCCCATCTGGTGTTTTTTTCACTCCTTTACCTACAAATCAAGTCTGTCTTATATCAACAGGAGACAGGAAATGGAAACATTAGTTATTTGTGAAGAAATACTATTTTTCTTTTCTTGTATCTGTCCTAATATCTAACTTTCTTTTTAATGTTTAGTATCACAAACTAAAAAGATGAGGATAGAGCTACTTCATTCATTTATTTGGGGACTGATGTAACATAGGCTGCTAACCAAGTGTCTTTTTGGACAGTTAAAATTATACCAGTCTTGCTGAAAGATCTATATTCGGGTACAGGATCTCGTTCACAGACACATCACAGGCAGTGTTTTGCGTATGTAATGTATGGAAAGGAAGCCCTGTGACTACAATGTGCAACTAGAAATAGTGAGTTTTCTACATACGCCTTTCTGTTTTCTAGAGCTAAGTCTGAATTGGTGTATAACACCATTGGAGTGAAAAGAGGAAATATGATTTGAGCTTGTCTTTAGGACACAAAGGAAGATGTAAGATTTCCATCTGATAAATGTAATGCCCTAAGATGAGATTCCAAAGCTGATATTTTTTTTTTTTCCCCCGTTCCATGATATTCTGGCCCCCTTGCTGCAAAAGCTTACCATTAGCACTGTTTCAGGCACTTTCATCATTCTCCTAATATTTGTTACACATCTAGGGCACATTTATATGTGCTCCAAAGTGTTCGGTGTTGGATCCGACCTGATTAATCAAGTCTGTAAACAAGCTTTAGTTAAAGCACCCCCACCGCCATTTTGAAATGTGGGACACTGAATACACAAGAAGCTGCGTGTGTTTTAATTAGAGCAGCTCCTGACTTTCAGGAGCTGCTCTTATTAAAATTCATCCTATTACCCACCCCTACCCTGGAGCACGTGTACAGCTGCCCCTAGTGATTCAGCTTGGCAGAGTTAAGCTTTTGGACATTATTTTAAATGATGTCATTTAATAGAACCTGGAAAGTCCTCTTCAGACACCAAAAATAATATGTTTAATTTGCAGTTCTTTCTCTTTTCTTATTGCAGTGCCTGGAAGCAATGAGCCGTTCATGACCCCTGGACAGATGCCCAACAGTGGAATACAGGACATGTATAACCAGACTCCATCTGGAGCAATGTCCAACATGAGCATAAGCCAGCGACAGCAGTTCTCTTATGGAAGTGGCTATGACAGGAGGTGAGTCAGTCTTCAGCAAAAAGCAAAGTCTATTAGTAGAAATGATCCTCTCTTCTTTTTCATTCCCTCATACACTTTTCAGAGAACATAGTAGCCCCCACCTCCTGCAGCTGCTTACTAAATCAGTGGGAGTCGAGCCATTTGTAATGACTGAGTCTAGTTTTTTGCAGAAGTTAATAAGGAAGGAGTTGTCACACTTGAGAAGTCACTCAAGCTGCAGCTGATCAGCAAGTGGGTGTGTTTGACAGCTGCTTTTGGCAAGCTGCTGTGCTGTGCTATGCCTGGCTAAAGTAGCACTTGTGTTAGTCCTCTTGCTGTGTTCATACCTAAGCAGGTGTTGGCTTTTTCTGCATAGTAGATTTTTTGTTTATTTTAATTTTTTTCATGAGAACCAAAATCTGCATCTTCAGAATGTTATGTTTGGTTTGCTGGTGGCTAGAACTTCCTCTGGAGCGTCTAAGATCTATACATTCTTTCTGGGCTGTAGGAACACTACATTAACAGTATGTCCCTAATGGTCCTTTGCACACTGGTTTAGATCCACATACTTTACATTTCTGTGAAGTAAAATTAAATCCCACCCCTAGTCCTGCGAAAGGTTTTGAGGAAAAAGTGCCATTGAATTGCTGATGTTTACACAGTAGGAGGCAGTGCTTGGGTTCTGTAGTATGGTTTGCAAGCTGGAACCATAGATATTTTCCCCCGAATGCCTGCAGCAAGTTGTGCATTTTTGCTTCTTTGCTAAAGTTTCGTGATGACATACAACATAGTGCACAGTATAAGTTAATAGTGGGGTGTTTTTCACAGTCCTAGTGTGAAGCAGTAGAGGCAGAAAAACCCCCGTCTTACCATTTTATATTACAAAAGCCACGTTGATGGGGTACCAGAGAGATTAAGGGTAACAGCGAGAGGTTCTTAGGTGTGAGATTCCTTTCCATGAGAATTTATTTCTTTGGGAACTTTGGAGAATAAGTGCTTTTTATAGAATGAGGTTTCCTTTGTCATTTTTTAGGTCGGATCATGGGCTGGGTTCTGAAGGCAGTATGGGACCACCTGGTCAAAGCAACATGGTGCCTTCAAACAGTGACCCAAGCATGTACTCTCCTAATCGTTACCCTGGCCAGCAAAGGTGAACATTGATTTCTCTGTTTGTAATATCTTCATTAACCAGGTTATTATAAGACCTAGAAGCTATTGAGAGTATGTAGACAGAATATGCAGTAGCCTGGTGTGTTACTTTTGTTTGTGTGTTCCTATGTAGGTTTTTACGTTGGGTTTATTTTGGGGGGTTGGAAGAGATCCTTGATTTTGTATTTCCATAGATGTTAGAAGAGGAATGGTCTCTTTGTTAATTCCCTGCCAATATAGGATTAGATTCTGTTGTAATCTCAAATTTTCCAGATTACTTTTAAATTGTTTGGACTTTGAGAGTTATATCGTTTCATTTAGGTGGTGATCCTTCTATGGACTAATGAATCTAACATTCAAGTACTTTCCGATATATAACTTACGTTTTCCTTTGTTCAGTTTCATCTCATTACTCTTACCTTGCCTCAGACCTTAGACAATTTCTATCAGTTGTGTTGTTTATAGATAATCTCTCTACATTTATGGTGTGATTTTATGAGGTACCAAGCCAAGGCAATGAGGGTTTTGGGTTCTTAGTATCTTTGCAAGTCAAGCCCATTAGTTCTTCTTTTTTAACAGATCACATTCTCCAGCCCTCTCAACCTATTTTTCTCCTTTTCCCTAAATATACCTTGTCATACTTTGTCCAGAGCTATACCTCAGATTATCAGTGTATTCTTATTAGTGCAGTACGGAGACGGGCTGCTAACATCTTGGCCTGTAATACAATGCCTGTGTGTATATAGCCCGGAATTAAATTGATTTATAATTTGTCATCCCGTCAGACCTTAAGTTCTTATCCAGTTTGCTGTCCACTATCAGGTGTACATATTTATCAACCTCTGTATTTTCCTTCAACTGATTATCTGCATTTTATTAAAAAATACATTCAAAGAATGTTAGGATTTAAACTTAAACTGTCACAAGTCAAAAAATACCACAGGTAAGTTTACAAGTACAAACTTTGTCCTTTTGTGCCTGTGCTTTTTGACACAGGTTTAACAGACTGATAGTCTGTTTCTTAGAAAAAAGTATAACGTCTCAAAACATTTATTAAAATGTGAACTGCATGAATGTAATATCCTGTCATTTTTGTATTGTTATATGCTCATTTTTCATAATAAGCCAGCTAGAGTGAAAATTTCAATTGAAACCATTTAAAAAAAAAGATTAGTTATATTCTGTAGTCTTCACTGTTTTACAGTCAGGTTCTTGATGAGAACCACTCTTTAAAACTCAAGACTTTGACTTGCTGCCTTTCCTCTGTTAATCAGATGTCTTATCTACTAAAATATACCACCATGTTACACTGTTTTAACTACTCTTTACTCTGTGTGGTAACTCCATTTACCATATTCCTTCTGTGACTTCTACTCATAAGTGATAAATTACTGCAATACACGGGACTACTGTAATTCAAGAAATGTAATTGGTGTTGTACCAATCAAATACACTCTATACAAGAAATGTATTGTTTCCATTAGATTTCCTTTCATGGCACCTGGTGTAGGGGTTTAACAGCTTTGGCAGCATGCCCCCAAAATGCATTACCATCCATTCTAAAAATAAATTATTACCACTGTACCAAGTGTCTTGGTTTGAAAATTAAATGATGTGGTGAATAGACACACAATTATTAGAGCAGTTTCATTTTTCCAGTATTTTGGGTGTTCCATCAGTACTAAGTATGGTTTGAATGCATAATTCTAGGCATGAACCATATGCACAGCAGTACCCAGGACAAGGACCTCCCTCAGGACAACCAGCATATGGAGGACATCAACCTGGAATGTATCCACAGCAGCAGGTAAAAGAGAGAGACCTGACAATTCTTGTAACCTTTTCCAGTAAATTTCAACCCCTCCTACCCCAAAATATGCTTCATTGCATTGAATGAAAACACATTTTTGAATGTGTATGATTTTTGCACAGATGAGCAGCAAAGTTTGAGCCAAAGTCAGCATCCGTTTTAGCAGTGGGTATACAATGACAAAGCCATGTGTTAGCTCTAATGAAAAAGCATAAATTTAAGTTCCAGTTTATGGAATGTGAAATAGTTGAAAGTTGCAAACACACAAAGCAGACAGACTGGAACAATGCAATTCCTAGGCTGGTAATGTTGCACCACCCCATTTGCAGAGACAAACAGGAAAGCTGTTGCCTGGCAGACCAGAAAGCACTTGTCACATGCAGGAAACTAAATCCAGAAGTGTGACAGAAAGAGAAACATATAGCCCTCACAGCTGGTAGGGCACCCATAGTCCTATAATGAGTCCAGGGCTACAACAAGGCCCATACATTAGATAATCATATACCCTGAATATATATCAGATGGCTTATTCCAGATACAATATTAATATTGACATTTATTTTAAGCATTCAGACATTTGAGCTTTTTCATAATATAGGGAACATGCAAGCTATATTGAAAATTAAAAATATTTTTATAGACATAGAATTTGTAATATATTGGTAATATGCCGTGTATGAAATTCTGACCGCATTGAAGTCAAAAGCAAAACTCCCTTTGACTTCAGTGGGACTAACATTTCATCCTGTGTGTTAAAAAGTAGTTGGTAGTCAACTCTGTAAATAAATTTAGGTCTAGTTTCCGAATATAAGCCAGCTTTTAAAACAGGGCTGGTTTACACATTTGCAAACCACTTCTCACTCCTGGGCAAAGATTTAGTAAATATTCAGTAAGAGGAGATCTGAAGTTACAGTGTATAGAAAATGCACTTGAAGTTTACTTTTGAAATGTTCTACCTTACTTCTTGGCTCGTAATAGTTCCAGTATGACTAGGTCATGAATCCCCACATTTGTGGTCATAATGAGAAATGGTGTCCTGAGTAGTTTGGTGTGATTTAATAGAGAATTTTCAAAGATCTGTACCAAAATTGTTAATGATACCTCACACTAAAATATTCAAAGAATAAGTTAATTGGGTGCTCTTAAACCGGGATCTGCATAGAATTTACAAAAATATACATAAAATTCAAATTACCACTATTAAGGATATTATATCCTGTTTCCTATGCTAGATGTCCTTTTCTAGAAACCTGCTAATGGAGTATTATTTTGACCTTTGCATATTTGTCACATTTTAGGGGCAAAAATTAAGGTTGGACAGATGGTGTGAAGTTGCATGGGATGAAAGTCAATGGCTGAATAACCTTAGTGGGACCTTCTTTTTGACATGACTTTGGCATGCTGTCTTTTTCATCTTCTAAATCCCTTTTTACATCTACACGCTCCCTTGTTATGACTGCCATCCCAAGCCAGCAAATGCTTAGTCCCAGTGAAATGAGATTACTCACATCTTTAAAATAAGTCTGTGTACAACCAGGATCTAAGTACGTAACCATCACATTTGAAATTGTGGTGTAATTTAATTTAAACAGTGTCAGTGATTCCTCTTTCTTGACTTCCACCAAGCATGCATCTTGTGGCAGTGTTCATCTCCCAGCTGAGTTTACCCCAGTATATTAAACACTTGTTTAGGACCAAAAGCAAGCCACAGACCCTTTATTTCTGGAATAGTTTGACAGTTCAGCAGTTAAGACTGAACTGAACTTTAATGCAACACAGTGGTTATGATTTTTATATATGCCAGAGTCAAAAACTGAGAGGGTATGGTTCCCACAGCACTTCTAAGTGACCCACTCTGCATACATAGAGAATTTTTTCTGATGTTAACATTGGTACATTAGTATATATTGTTCAATGTGTCTGAGTTAGGGTTTCTTGGGGAGCCATAACTTCAAATTTACCATAGATCATATATTCAAAAAATGCACGTTTAATTCACATTTTTTGCCTCAAAGCATTCAGTGTAACTTGAACCATGGAATGAACTCCCACAGGAACTAAGCACCAGCACAAACTCACCACCTCCTACCCCCAGCCTAAGACTCACTTTTTTTGACCTGCCTTCTTCAATGTAAATGCATACCAGCAGGTACAGAAACACTACCCTCCCCCTCTCCCCCCCCAAAAAAAAACCCCAAAAAAACAAAAAACCATAAGCTCTAACAAACAAAATGCTATCCCACACAAACAATTCTCCTTAGTCCTTAGAATAGAGTAAAGCAGTGATTCTGAACAAGGGTGTGTGGGGTGCCATGCAACATTAGCATTGTTAGGAGTGCAAACAAGGTTTATAAGATAAACCCAGAAATTTCAAATAGGTGTTAAAAAATAGTTTAGGAATTTCTGACCCTTCTGAGTTGTTTGCAAAAGAAGAATTGCTCTATTATCTTTTCATAGCCAAAACAGAAGTGAAAGCTATGAGCTGGCATTTCCTGAGGGATGACTTAAATCTGAAACACTGGACTAACATAATAGATATTAGTTGTATCGCGTAATGTTGTAGTGTAAGGTTCTTATGTAGTAAAGTTGGTAAGGGTAGTATAAGAATCCATATAGACTAGCATAGAATGTTTGAATTTGCCCATTAGCTAGAATAATCTCACAGTAAATTAAATGCGACTAGGGGTGTGCGGGTAAAGATGATTTAGAGCAGTGTTTCATGACCTTTGGACTCAAGGCACCCCTCACTGGATTTGAAGCATTACTCCATAACTTATGTGAATTGAGTGGCACCTAGTTTTCAAGAGTAATTTATATGTTGCAGTGCTTATTGCCTTGTAGAGGGGCCAGGCAGTGGGGGTGGCAAGTTGGCCAGGAAGGGACAAGCCTAAGCGCTAATCAGTGTATATGCTCAGACCTCACAAAAATCTCCTCACATCCCATGGCACCTTTCAGTTGATCTGGGAGCATCCCAGACTTGGGGTAACAAAGAATCACTGACTTAGGGTAACAAACTCAGCTGAGAGGGATGTTTTCCTCCTCCAGTCAGCCTAGTTTATTTGACATGTATTCTGTCAAAACCCATTGTTTAGATGTGTGTCCTTAGAGGAGAGTGTCTGTGGCAAGCTTTAAATTGAAAAAATAATGTTTAGTTGTCCAAGCATAAAAAAGATCTGAAAGAGATCCTAGCAGGTGAAAAACTACTTTTTCAGCTCTGGGATGTGATGGTGAGAATTTGATGGTGAGAGTTCTTAAAAATAAATAAATAAATCACTCTTGGTCTGATAGCAAGCACTAGAAATTTGAGCCCAAGGGTAACATTCTGTAAATACCACGTTTTCCCATATCCAAGATGGCCCCTCCCCCCTCCCAATAATTAGAATCTATACATGCAAAATTATACATTTGTGAATTAGACTCTAATTAGTGGAAGGCTGTCCTAAATTTGTGCCCCCACTGCTGTGGTGAGGAAAGCAGCAGTGGGGAGTGAGGGACCAACCCTCCCATCCCTTGCTCCCCTCGTACCTCTGTGCCTGTCCCTGTGCTGCCTGCATCCCCTTTTGTGCCTCCTGCCACCTCCCCCTCCATGCCTATGCCTGCCCTTTGCTGCTTGCCCCCGCTTTGCCCTTTGTGCCTGCCCCTACCTCCCCCCCTCCCTGCCCATCCCCCCTTCACCTTCTCCTGCAGCTCTGTTCCTATGGGGCAGTCAGCAGCATGGCAGTTCCAGGCCAGGCAGGGTTGTGGCTGGAGGGAGTGAAGGCAGAGCAGAAGGTAAGGTGGGGAGGAGGCAGTGGGTGGAGAGAGAAAGGATACAGGATCCCCACCATACACCCCGCAGTCTCCCCCATGTTCCCTCCCCCCTGGCCATGTGCCCCCTTTCCTGCCAAGCAAGCCATTCCAGCCCAGGGCAGGCTCAGCTTTCTATCAGTTTATGCATATGTATACAAATAAAAGAAATGTATCTTTTGTTTGCAGAAATAGTTATAACATTACTGCTATACTATTTCCTACCTAGCGTGCTCATTTTGCAACGTTGCCCTCATGCTAATGTGCTAGAATCTAGGACTGCCCGTTCCATTTTTTGTTACATGTTGAACAGCGCTCTTGGCTAATCAAGCTGATTGATTGAAACATTCCATTTCAGAACTACAAGCGTCATATGGATGGCATGTATGGGCCCCCAGCAAAACGCCACGAAGGAGAAATGTATAACATGCAGTATGGCAACCAGCAGCAAGAAATGTATAACCAGTACAGCAACACTTACTCTGGACCAGACAGGAGGCCCATGCAGGGACAGTATCCATATCCATATAACAGGGAGAGGATGCAGGGCCCAGGACAAATACAGCAGCATGGAATACCACCCCAAATGATAGGCGGCCCCATGCAGTCATCATCCACCAGTGAAGGTCCTCAGCAAAACATGTGGCCAACCCGAAATGATATGCCTTACCCTTACCAGAACAGGCAAGGCCCTGGAGGCCCCACACAGGCCCCACCCTATCCAGGGATGAATCGTACTGATGATATGATGGTACCTGATCAGAGGATAAACCACGAGAGTCAGTGGCCTTCTCATGTCAACCAACGTCAGCCTTCTTATATGTCATCCTCAGCCTCCATGCAGCCTATCACTCGACCTCCTCAGTCATCCTACCAGACACCACCCTCAATGCCAAACCACATCTCTAGGGCTCCAAGTCCAGCATCTTTCCAGCGCTCTTTGGAGAATCGTATGTCTCCAAGCAAGTCTCCTTTCCTACCCTCTATGAAGATGCAAAAGGTTATGCCCACAGTTCCAGTATCACAGGTCACAGGTCCTCCACCCCAGCCACCACCCATTAGGCGAGAAATTACCTTCCCTCCAGGCTCTGTAGAAGCATCACAGCCAGTCTTAAAACCAAGACGAAAGATTACCTCAAAAGATATTGGTGAGCATCCAACAAATGCAGAAATAGAAATACAGAACCTGGTTTCAGTTCTGATTTCTTTTCTTTTTTTCCCCTATTTTGAGTTTGACCTTGCTTTGAAAGAGAAACTCTGGTAAGTGTAGAGTGATTATGTTCTGTTAAACCATGATAGCACCAAACCACTCTTGTATAGCATGGGTGGTTATCCCACATGTCAGATATAACCCAAGAAATGCAACATGGGATTTCAGCAGCTTGGAACAAAAGGAGCATTATGTGTTGAGACCAAGTCAGTTGTCTTGAGACCGGTAGTCCTCATAGTTCTGTGTTTGTATTAAAGATCAGGGCAGCGTCAGACTCTCAAATTTCGTGTTACCCATTGTTCCAATATCCATGCCAAATGGCCAGTGTATTTATTAGTTGAGTAGCTGAAAAATTGGAACATTGTATGAGAAACATACCAGGCGCAGTATCATTGAGTCATTTCTTTATGCTTACCAAGCTTCATAGTTTCATAGTTGGTAGGATCAGAAGCAACCTAAGCAGATCATCTAATCCAACCCCCTGCCATGGGTAGGAAAAGATGCTGGGCTCAAATGACCCCAGCTAGGTGGCTGTCTAGCCTCTTTTTGAATACCCCCAGGGATAGGGGAAAGCACCACTTCCCTTAGAAGTTGGTTCCAGCTCCAGCCACCCTGACTGTGAAGTAGTGCCTCCTGATATCTAGCCTAAATCTACTCTCAGTCATCTTATGTTCCTTGTTACCTGCAGTAGTGCTCGGGGGAACAGGGACTCTCCCTTTGCCTGCTGGTCCCCCTTGGCAAGTTTATAGGCAGCCACCAGATCCCCTCTCAGCCTTATCTTGTGGAGGCTGAACAGGTTCAGGTCCTGTAGCCTCTCCTCATAGGGCCTGCCCTACTGCCCCCTAATCATATGAGTTGTCTTCCTCTGGACCCTTTCAATGCTGTCCACATACCTCCTGAAGTGCGGTGCCCAGAACTGGACGCAGTACTCCAGCTGCGCCCTGACCAGTGTCGCATAGAGGGGGAGGATCACCTCCTTGGACCTGCTCGTGATGCATCTATGGACGCATGACAAAGTGTGATTAGCCTTCCTGACTGTGTCCCCACATTGGTGGTCCATGTTCATCTTGGAATCAGTAGTGATTCCAAGATCCTTTTCTGCCTCTGTGCATTAAATAACCTTTTGCTCGTTCCAATACATCTGTTCTTGAAAATCAGAACTTTATTATTTTTTTCTCCACAATTTTCCCAATTTTCTTTCTTTCTCTGAGTGTCACAATTATCCCACTACAGGTGCTCAAGTTTCCACTTTTCCTTTGGTCCCATCTCATTGGTTTTATTGTGGCTTATTTGTCCCATTTTTTCCTGGTGGTAGACTTACACAAGTCAGCTCCTCCAAGATACAGCTTCCATCATATTTGTCCCCTCAGCCAACCTGAGTTATCTGTACAGCAACCACTGCACTACCTGACTTTGAATACTTTAATCATATGTGATCTCTATCTCTGCAGTGTGCTAAACTAATTAAATATAATTCAGTTGGGATAAGGTGCCCCCAGCCTTCCTTCCAGCTGTCACCCCAAGAGAAGAGTAAAGGTCTGAAATTAAAACAGAATTATATGTCTCTTGGTGGACCTTTTGGTTTGTTTATTTTGTTTCTTAGATTTTTCAAGTACTCAAATATTAGAAAGACTGTTTCAGCATAGGCAAAGGCAGGAAAAAGTGTTATTCAGACACCCCTAGAAACAGTAGCTTTCTGGCTTTACTTTTTGCCATTAAGACAGAAGAACAGCTGGACTCCACAGTTGAAGCAGTAATGCTCAGTGCTAGTTTCAAATCTGAGCACACCATCTTTAGCAGATGAGCTTGCTTGTATTCTGTAAACCTAGCATGACATAAGTCTTGTCTTGAACTCACGCAAGCATCCTCCAGTACAAGTGACATTTACTTTTCTTCCTTCTCTCATTCTCCAGTGACTCCTGAAGCCTGGCGAGTGATGATGTCTCTAAAATCTGGCCTTTTGGCTGAAAGTACCTGGGCTCTAGACACAATTAATATTCTTCTGTATGATGACAGCACTGTTGCTACTTTCAACCTCTCTCAGGTAGGTAAAATGGCATTTTACCATTTCTCATTTCTCAAACAAATGAAGGCAAAAAACTGCTTCGAGGGACACAAAAATTTAGATCTCTTAATTATCATTTTCAAATTAAAAGTTTCCTTGACACGTTTTACTTATCTGAGTATAATAAATAGCAAGAAAAGTCTAAATTTATATAAAATGGGGAGGGGGGGGAATAAACTTTAAAGGAGGGTATCCCTTGTGAAAAGGAGCATTTATGGGATTTGAATATTTCAGGAGTGGAAGAAAACAAATGTTCACAAGCAGAAATTCATAAAAGTAGTGTGGCAACAATTAAAGTGTTAGTGGGAGGTCCACAAAATCGGATATGAAATTGTTTTGAAATAATCTTTGAGTTATTACATATGAGTTCTGTGTGAGATGCACTGCAAATGTATATTGGCTGGTCCAGCAATAGGCATACTAGGGTGCCATGTGTTTTTAACTGCATGTTAAAAAAATGGTGAATTAAGTTTTCACCAAAGGTGTCAGAATGATAAGTAGATGGCTAAAATTCACTGTTTATTCATAGGGCACAAAGTTTAGGATGGAAAAGCTTATACTGTTACTTTACTACCTCCCAATATTTCTTCACTTAGCTCTAACAGGATTGCCTTTACAGTGAGAGTAACAGACACAGTGGTGATGAACATAATACAAAAATGGTATCATAGCAGGGCAGTGCCAAGGCACCCCAAAAAAAAATTTATATCACCCTGTTCTAGGAGCAAACCGCCCCGCACTCACCCGCCGTGCCTTTTTGTTAACTGCTATATATAGAATGCGGGAGGTTGTCTTGATCTTACTAAGATGTCCTTGAACTTGTGGCCCCAGCTTCCTGGGCCAGTTGCACAGCTCCATGCCTTCCCTAAACTGTCCCATGCTTTGCAGATGGCATCCTACTTGTCATATCTGGATTATGCCCCCAACTGGTCTGCATTCTGACTCAGGCCCCTTATGCCCCTCAACTTGGTTCAGGTCTCCTAGCTCTGTACAGGCCTCTTGGCTCCCCTCAAGCCTCTCAACTCAACTCCAGTCAGACCTAGCTCAGTTCTTTTCGGGCCTAGGGAACCCTCATGGTCCATCTGATCTTCCTTGCCCCATGCTTTTCCGTCAGGGTGTACTGCCCTAGCCTTTCCCCTCCATGGGGTAACACACAAGGCGATGGGTGCTGAGGCTTTCTGGCACCCCATCCTTGCCTTTCACTGGAGTGGTGCAGGTGTAGCATTTCCTGGAGACTGCCGCACCACACCAACCAGCTCCAGTGGGATGCAGTTTTCCGTCTTACCCAGGACCAACTAATAGGCTTCCCTCATCTCCCTGCCTTTTCTCTCATGGGCCTCCCTTAGGGGTTCTGCCCCTCTCCTGGTCTTCTGGCCCTAACTCCATCTCATGGCTCTATCTCTACTCTTGGCTCTAATCCTTGCTCAGTCCCCTTGCTCTCAAGCCGTCCTCCTCAGATAGCTTCCTCAGCCATTGTCATTCTAGCTGTATTGGCCCTGACTCCTACCTCTCAGCAGTGATCCCCATCCAGGGACCTTCATACCTCTCCAGGCCCTGGCCCCACCAACAGGTCGGTAGGTGCACTAAGACCTCTGTAGCACTGGATACCCTTTGCAGTGGGTTTGCCCCTTTAGCCCCCTCCTGGGCCCTGGCCCCAGCCTAGGCCAGTCAAGGTCCTTGAGACCAGCAGATTGGCTGTCAGCCCCCCTTAATCATGGGTCCACCCTCTTGGGCCATTTCTGCCAACTTCCCAGCTCTCCACAGGTTCCAAGTCCCACCGAGATTGTCAGCTCTGCTCCTTCGGCATGCCCTGGCCTGGTGCTCCATCTCAGCTGCTCCAGGCAACTTGGTTCAGGTCTCCTAGGCCTCAGTATTCAGCCCTCTTTCTTACAGGCTGTGGATTCCACCTGGGTCCCCAGGAACCTCCTCTTCTCCAGTAGTTCCTACCCTAAACCTCCAGGTGGTTCAGATGGCCCTCAGGAGCTGCAGTCTTGTGGCTGGCAGGTGTTGTTCTTGCAGCTCCTCAGATATTTTGGCCATCTTGCAGTTCCAGCTTGGGGTTATGTCCTGACCCAGCCCAGCTCTCTTCCAGCCAGGCACTCCCCAGCAGTCATGTGGCCCTCCTAATCCGCCACATTTGCCAGCTCCTGAGTTTGCTGACTCCCTAAGTAGGCCTGGCCGCACCTGCTACAAGCTCTGCAGGTCTGCCCAACTCCTTATGGAGGCAGACACCCTTGGTGCCCTGCTACGGATATACATAGACTAGAATATGATTTTGTGTTTATGACCAATGGTCTTTGTTGTCTTTGCAGAGTTTACCAGTAGATAAGCTAGATTGATGTTTTGATTTTTTGGTTTTAGGGTTTTTTTTAATATAGACATAGGCCCTGTAGAACTAAACTTAAACCTCCAGTTTCTTTCAGATAGAAGACCAGATAGTTATGACTCTTCTGATTACTATTTTTTTAGGTTAATTTGACCAGTGATCAAGATTGTGTCTGTCTGGTAATTTTATTAATGTGGGGGGAGGGGGGTTTGTTTAGTTTTATTTGGTTTTTTCTTTGTTGTTTTTCATTTGGTTTTTATTTATTTTTTTAAATCTTGAGGGCTTTGGAAGCCTTGAGAGAAACATAGACTATGGACAAAAGTGTCAATTCAAGAAAAGAAACTGTAGGTAAAATACAAATTGAATATGAATGAGTATTGCAAAGAAAAGTATATGTTTTCATGGTTAGTTATTCCACAGTTAAGATGACCATCAAAAACGAATTCATGTGTTGCCCTCTAGGAACACAATCATTACACATTAATCAAGAATGTTAAACACAAATGGATACTGTTTTTGAGGGTGACTTACAGCACAGAAAACCACCCTCCAGTAACAGCTTCTTAATATGTAAGGACATAAAACTATTCTATTTGCCTTCACCACAAAACAGATCAATTCCTAAAATTAGTAGTTCCAGGCATTGGAAGGTTGATTTCAGAGACGATGAATAGTAGTAATTGTTATGGTTTGCACTATGCAAGGATCTAGCTGTATATAAGGAGAGGACAGAAATGAAGGATTTCTCTCAGGAGATGTTTACTGTTCAAGGCGTGGCTTTTAATAGTTTACAAGATAAGTGAAAGTGTTTACAGAAGTATAATTGCAGCTCTTGACACAGATCCATGCAGTCTAAAATGTTCATCTAATTTTTTGTGTGTTTTTACTTTTTTCCCCCCTCAGTTATCTGGATTTCTTGAGCTTTTGGTGGAATATTTTAGAAAATGCCTGATTGACATTTTTGGAATCCTTATGGAATATGAAGTGGGAGATCCAGGAAAAAAAGCACTTGATCACAACACAGCCAAGAAAGATGACAGCCAGTCCTTAGCAGAGGACACTGTGAAAGAGGAGGATAATGATGAATGTATTAATTATTTTGATGACGAGGAGGAGGAAGAGGATGAAAAATCTGAAGGAGAAGAAAAGAGCATTGTTTTTTCCACTCCTGGTGCCATTGCTGATCCAAGTGAGAGGCCAAAACAAGCCAGTAAATTTGACAAGCTGCCAATAAAGATTGTAAAGAAAAATAATCTATTTGTTGTAGACCGATCTGACAAACTCGGACGTGTTCAGGAATTTGACAGTGGGCTCCTCCACTGGCAGCTTGGTGGAGGTGACACAACTGAACACATCCAGACTCATTTTGAAAGCAAGATGGAGATTCCTCCACGCAGGAAAGCACCTCCTCCCTTGAACTCTCCAAACAAAAAGAAGGATTTGGAGGGGAAAAGTGAATCTGAAGAACAACAGGAAAAAAGTATAACAGCCACCATTGATGATGTCCTTTCAGCTCGACCAGGAGCGTTGCCTGAAGACTCAAGCTCTGGTTCCCAGGCAGAGAGCAGTAAATTTCCCTTTGGAATCCATCAAGCCAAAAGCCACCGGAATATTAAACTGCTAGAGGATGAGCCAAGGAGCCGGGATGAGACTCCTCTATGCGCCATAACTCATTGGCAAGACTCCTTGGCCAAGCGCTGCATCTGTGTGTCAAATATTGTTCGTAGCTTGTCTTTTGTGCCTGGCAACGATGCCGAAATGTCCAAACATCCAGGCTTGGTGCTGATCTTGGGAAAGTTGATCCTTCTTCACCATGAGCATCCAGAAAGAAAGCGAGCACCACAGACATATGAGAAAGAGGATGAGGAGGACAAAGGGGTGGCCTGCAGCAAGGATGAGTGGTGGTGGGACTGCCTCGAAGTCTTGAGGGATAATACATTGGTCACATTAGCCAACATTTCTGGACAGCTAGACTTGTCTGCTTACACAGAAAGCATCTGTTTGCCAATTTTGGATGGCTTGCTGCACTGGATGGTGTGCCCATCTGCAGAGGCACAGGATCCTTTTCCAACCGTGGGGCCCAACTCAGTCCTATCACCTCAAAGACTTGTGCTGGAGACCCTGTGTAAGCTCAGCATCCAGGACAATAATGTGGACCTTATCTTGGCCACTCCCCCATTCAGTCGTCAGGAGAAACTCTACGCTACTTTAGTTAGGTACGTTGGGGACCGCAAAAACCCAGTCTGCCGAGAAATGTCCATGGCTCTCTTATCAAACCTTGCACAGGGGGACACATTAGCGGCAAGGGCAATAGCTGTGCAGAAGGGAAGCATTGGAAACTTGATAAGCTTCCTGGAAGATGGGGTCACGATGGCCCAGTACCAGCAGAGCCAACATAACCTCATGCACATGCAGCCGCCTCCTCTGGAGCCACCTAGCGTAGACATGATGTGCAGGGCAGCCAAGGCCTTGCTGGCCATGGCTAGAGTGGACGAGAACCGTTCAGAGTTCCTATTGCACGAGGGTCGTTTGCTGGATATCTCAATATCTGCTGTCCTGAACTCTCTGGTTGCATCTGTCATCTGTGATGTACTTTTTCAGATTGGGCAGTTATGACATAAGTGAGAAGCCAAGCATGTGTGAGTGGAGATTAGAGGGTCACATATAACTGGCTGTTTTCTGTTCTTGTTTATCCAGCGTAGGAAGAAGGAAAAAAAAATTGCTCCTCTGCCCCATTCACTATTTACCAATTGGGAATTAAAGAAATTATTAATTTGAACAGTTACGAAGTTAATATTTGCTGTCTATGTGTATAAGTGCATCTTTTTATTTTATTTTTTTTAACCAAAGTTGCTGTCTAGTACATTCAAAGGTCACACTTTTTTTTTTCCATAGATTATCCTTTTCAATGTTCTTTTCCATGTTTGTATTGCATATTTTTTGGGAAGCGAACTAGTGACTTAAAAAAAAATGTTGTGGCAAATCATTGTGCGATGGGGAAAGAAAATCTCACCACTTCGAAACGAAAAGGTGAAAAATAACCAACATACCAAGTTCCTGTGTGTTTTATTTTTTCAGATAAGGAAAAAGTTTTAAAAAACATGTAAACCATCACCCAAAGCTCTGTGCAATAGAAGATTCTAGTGATGTAGGTGTAGGGGATCAAGGAGGGTGTGAGTCAGTAGTCAAAATACAAAATGCTATTGGTTTCTCCACAGGAGAAATGGTTACATTAGGGTAGGAGCAAAATTTAAAAAAAATAAAAATTTTAAAGTTAAAAGATTTTAAATACAAACCTGACGATAAACGTAAATTGCTTCCTCACCAGAACTGTCTTGTCTGCATCCGTTGTTCGACCTTCCACAATGACAGTTCTTCACAATTCCTTTAATCATTTTTTAAATATTTTTTTATTGCCTAAGGGCCGTGATGTATATAGAAGTTGTACATTAAACATACCCTCATCTTTTTTTTTTTTTAAGTACAAAGTTTTTAGTTTCTTTTTCATGATGTGGTAACTACAAAGTGATGGTAGAATTATTTTTTTTCTTTCATTTTTGGGCCATATCTCCAAAAAAAAAAAACTAAAAAAAAAAAAACCGAGGGTAATGTACAAGTTTCTGTATGTATAAAGTCATGCTCTATTTCGGGAGAGCAGCCGATCACAATTTGCTTTATAAATCAAGGTGTGGAAATGGTTACGTATGGATTGATCTAAGAAAATGGTTACCAGTCTACAGACAAAAAAATATATACAGAAAAAAGGAAGAACAACTTCAAAGATTTTTCAGTGATGAGAATCCGCATTTGTATTTCAAGATAATGTAGTTAAAAAAGAAAAAAACTTGATGTAAATTCCTCCTTTTCCTCTGGCTTAATGAATATCATTTATTCAGTATAAAATCTTTATATGTTCCACATGTTAAGAATAAATGTACATTAAATCTTGTTAAGCACTGTGATGGGTGTTCTTGAATAATGTTCTAGCTTCAATGTGGGGTACCAGAAAAGAAACTAATTACAAAAAAGAGCAATAATGGTTACTCTCTTCTCCCTACTTTGATTATTGTGATTTTTTTTTTAATATTAATCTGTTGTTCAACTGATGTGGTAAATTACTCTCCTGTTGAAATACTTTTCTATCAGATCCCAGAGAATAGATTCAGATGATTATTTATAAAATAGAGAATCATGAAAGGAGAAGACGTGATTGCCTGATGACGCTTCTGACTATGAGTTATCCACTCTAATTGCTAAGTTCAGGGACCATAAACTGGATGTTAGAAAAAATGACACACAAGGTGTTTATTAAAGCAATAACCAACACAAAGAAATGGACCTGTATTCACTATCTGTAATTCTTTCTGTTGGTTCAAGGTGTGAGGCACCCCTGTTATGTGGGTATTCAAACTAAACACACGCCCACTCTTTGAAATAGTAGGTGTTATTGCATACCCAGAATGCTAATGTCTGCTCACCAGCCGAGCCCCTGTAATTCTTATTAGAGTGGATTTGGGGTTTCATAGAGCATGTTCATTATTACAGTCACTGGGAGTTGGAATTTCAGGAATTGCGTGGTTTTAGATGCATCCACTATCTCACTGGTGATCATCTTGTTGACAAATACTGTTCAAGCACTAATTTTTGCTGTTTCATTTTGGATCATTGGTTTTGTTAGTGTGACCATAAAAAGCTAATAATAATTTCTCTGGAACTACTGCATAATTACACTGTTAGCGGGCATCCTCTTCCCTTCTCCAACGCAAAGGTACTTGCAAATACCCACCCTCTTCCCCCATCATACTGCTCATCTTGTTCATATAGCTTGCTCTAACACACAAATATATGGAGGAGAGTTTCAGACAGACAGGTAAAGTATATACAATTATAATCCAAGTTTGAAATGTGACTCCCTAATGTCACAAAAACTAATGTTTCATTCCAGCTTTTCTAGTGCAGTAATCTATCCACTCCCACATTACCTATGGTAATGGCCTCTCTTTCTCTTGCATAACAATGCATTCAGAAATATATGCTGAATTATAACCCACTTGGAACTCTTCATCACATAAGGAAGACATATTTAGGAGTTGATTATTCCGACAGGATGGTGGGAAGCAATATTCAAGTATTAATTCCTAGTAATGTTTTACTAAATGATAAAGGTAACTCTTAGCTAAACCCTAACCTGATTTTTAAGCAGTCCTTTCCTTTAGAGGGAGTGGGTGGGTGTCTGCTGCATGGTGAAAGAAGGAAGAGATACTCTACCCCTAGGTTTTTTTCCTCCTATATTTTCCACCTTTACTACCTTTTTTGGGAGGACTGCACCAATGCAGAAAACACTGTAAATCAATGGTTGGTAACCTTTATAAGCCACAGGTTGGAACAACCCAGCTGCAATCCAGCATGGGCTGGGGGGTGTACCAGAAGCAAGGGGACTTTGCCTGCATCTGCACCAGGGCCAGGCACCTGGGAGCTGCACCTACACTGTTGCAGCTTCTCCCAGCCCCCCACACCTCAGCTGTGCTGCATGTGCAGCTTCCAGCCAGTGTTGAACTGAGCACAGGTAGGGCAGCTGGAAGCTGCATGCACGCTGCTGCTGCTTCTCCTCCCATCCCCTCTGCCTCCTGCTGCAACATAGGCACAGCTGGAAGCTCTGCCACACCTGGAGGCCTGCCCATGCTGCATCCAGGAAGAGCATGCGGTGGGAAGCAGTGGCAGCGGCACCAGTACAGCTTCCAGCTGCTCGTCCCTGGTGCAAATGCAACCACAGACAAAACCCTCTGGCTCCACAGGCCGGATCCAGGCCTCAAGCTGTATATATGTTGCCAAGGCCTGCCCCAGATAGATAGGGCTTTGGTATTGGCCAGATTAACCAGTGTCATTCAGGCCAGATATGAGCAGGATTGGACAGCATGCTAGTGAAAATAGGAGCAACCACAGGGTTGTAGTATTGTTACTACCAGCACCATTGTGACAGTGTAAATAAACGGAGAAATTTGGGGGGTGATTTGTGTTGACCCAGCCCAAGTACAGTTCTTTTGGTGTTAAGTTAGTAGCAAGCAGGGAGTCTAAACCATTGGTTAATGCTTCAGCCACAGAAGTAAAATGAAGCATAAAAAAAAAGGGATGTTTTACCACTTGTCTCCATTTTCATTTGCATCTTTCCAATTAATGCTCTGAGCCTTCAGATAGGACAGTACATTAGAGTTGCATGTTTGATTGGCTTGTCTGAGCTGCTCATTCATAACGTTTGTTCCAAAGAGAGGTATTTTACTTTTGTTTTTAAAAAGTTTAATGCTAGACAATAACAAATGTGTGAAGTTTGCCACTTTCTGAGTGCTGTGAGCCTAAATGCAATGCAGCATAGATGAGATTAACAGAAATAAAAAGCACCCACATCTGAAATCCTACTGCAAACTGAACACATTACTTAAGGTAAAGTGGATACATCTCATTTCTAAAGAAGTGATAAAAAACAGAAATAGTTGAGTGCTACCTAGTGATAAATGCTTGTTCTTTCAGCAGACCATAGATTTAATAGATTTCATAGACATTAGGGCTGGAAGGGACCTCGGGAGATCGAGTCCAGCCCCCTGCCCAAAGGGCAGGAAGTCAGCTGGGGTCATAGGATCCCAGCAAGATAAGCATCCAATTTACTCTTGAAGGTGTTCAATGTAGGTGCTTGAACCACCTCCGCTGGCAGACTGTTCCAGACCTTGGGGGCTCGGACAGTGAAGAAATTCTTCCTTATGTCCAGCCTGAAACGGTCTTGCAGGAGTTTGTGACCGTTCGACCTCGTCATCCCTTGGGGCGCTCTGGTGAACAAACGTTCCCCCAGATCCTGGTGGTCACCCCTGATAAACTTATAGGTGGCCATCAGATCACCCCTGAGCCTGCGCTTTTCCAGGCTAAAGAGTCCCATGGCTCTCAGCCTGTCATCGTAAGATCTGTTTTCCTGACCTCTGATCATGCGCGTGGCTCTCCTCTGGACTCTCTCAAGCTTCTCCACATCCTTTTTGAATTGTGGAGCCCAAAACTGGACGCAGTACTCCAGCTGCGGCCTCACCAAGGCCGAGTACAAGGGGAGAATGACGTCCCGGGATTTGCTCGAGAAGCATCTATGGATGCAAGCCAGTGTTTTGGTCGTTTTACTAGCCGCAGCATTGCATTGCCGGCTCATGTTCATCTTGTGGTCAATGATGACCCCCAAGTCTCTTTCTTCTGTAGTGCTATCCAACGTAGCACTGCCAAGCCTATAAGGAAGCTGCAGGTTTTTCCTCCCAAAGTGGAGAACCTTGCATTTTTCGGTGTTAAACACCATGAGGTTCTCGTCTGCCCATTTGCTGAGCTTGTCCAGGTCAGCCTGGATCACCCGCCTGTCTTCTGGCATGGATGCTTTGCCCCAAAGTTTGGTGTCATCGGCAGACTTGGCCAGTCCACTCCTGACTCCAATGTCCACATCATTAATGAAGATGTTGAACAGTATGGGTCCAAGGACAGAGCCTTGAGGGACCCCACTGGTCACAGGGCACCACGATGAGTGACCGCCATCAATTACAACCCTCTGGGTCCAACCACGGAGCCAGTTTCCCAGCCAGCGGATCGTGGTGGAGCCAAGGCCACAACTGGCCAGAAACTTGAAACAGATTAAATGTATAGGTACAGTTTTTGTGGAATCACTGAAATCTCACTGAATGACCTCTTTTAAGAATTAACAGCTATCACACTTAACAGAAATTATTATTCTTGTTCCCTTTATTTCCCACCCATCTCTCCAAAAGAAAAGTTCATTGTCTTCAACTATGGGAAATCAAGGAGGCAAAAGGAACTTGATCATGGCTGTTAAAGCCCTTCCTCTTCCTCCTCTCCACCCCCTTTGTCTATTTTTCGTGGAAGCAATGGGCCTCATGCTGCATCCCACCACCCATTAGGGTATTTTCTTTTTGCCCTTTAAATGCTCTGAGAAAGAAAGGGGGAAAAAAGAGATTTACTGTGACAAAAGAGAGACAAAAATACAGCAAACTTGAACTTCAGGTACCCTATCAAAATCCCTGCATGACTGTGGTATGGTAGGTCCAAAGTATATTGCTGGAGTACTGTAAAGAGGCCTTAATGTTAATAAAATCAGAGGCATTTGTGGCTTTTGACACACACCTCCACCCCACACCAAGCTGCATCGCAATGACAAGAGCAAAGGATCAGACTTACACACACAATTGTGGGTCATCATGTTTAGACATCAATTAGCCTCTTCCTGCAGCTGCCATTAATGTCAGCCAGCAGCAGCCAAGCATTTATCCATCCATTAAATTAGCTTCTATGGAGCTCTATGTGGCCACAGGTAGGCTGTAAAGCCAGCTTAGATACCATGGCCTGACACTGCAGTCTGGTAAGATTTGACAGCGATTGTCCAAAAAACTAGTGGTACCATTATATCCCCATTGTATTTGGTGTCATATAGGCTGTAGGTAAGGCCAGCTTCTGGGGGGGATTCTGAACTAAGGAATCCCCGCCTTTGTTAATGATGTTGATGACATTCATTTGTGTTACCTTGGAGCCTGTGAGCTCCTCATGGTCCAGGCCCCCTGTGGTACAAACACAAATCTAAACGGGAGCCCCTGCTCCAGAGCAGGTCCCTGTCTTATGAAACAACAGGGGGATACAAGCAGATAGAAAACAATTAGACAATACCAGTTAGTACCATAGGCATGAGCTGTTCTTCTGAGCTCTTCCAGCAGAGTGGGATGACGCAGTCCTGGAAAATGGCTCCACTGGAACTGCCCATCCTAGAGTACTGCAGAATAATTGTAAGGTTTCCTCTTTGCTTTTCCTTCATAAGGTTCAGCTCCTAATGGAAGGCATTTCACCAGCTGCTTCTATTGCCTCTGCTCAGCAGAAGCAGCCATGGGTGCATTGCCTTTCTCTGCAATTCTCACTGCTCAACTGTCCTCCGCACCAGATGTTTCTGGCCTGTGCCTACAGTTGTTTTTACAGGCCCTGCTCTCATTGCTGGTAAAATGAATGCTCTGTTCAGTCCTGTACAGCAGCTCCCTTTTCAGTCAGCATCTTGGGGAGACAGCTATGGATTCAGCCTCCGCTGCCCTGGGCACGGCCATCCCTGTGATGCCCTTAGCACTGCAATTGCAGAGAGCCCTATACCATGGTTATGAAAGTGTACTCTAGACCAAAGTGGCTTTGCAAAAACTAACAGGGCCAGGGTTTCTGACTGTCAGTGATTTCAGCAGAAGTGTGCTTAGTTTATTGGTGAAAAGATGCTGGGAGATTTTTACTATCCACCATTCCTGCAAACCCAAAGAGACAAGCTCAGCCATTTCCATCTCATACGCTCCACCACTGCACTGAGTAGCCTCAGTGTTGTTTTGTAATCTGCAGGGGCAAAGGCAGCC
Organism: Crocodylus siamensis; assembly: GCF_052110815.1. Taxonomy (NCBI): domain Eukaryota; kingdom Metazoa; phylum Chordata; order Crocodylia; family Crocodylidae; genus Crocodylus; species Crocodylus siamensis. The sequence continues at coordinate 124,036,973 of NC_143395.1, forward strand.
ATATGTTACGGCTGCAATGGCATGAAGTTGAAGATAAGTGGGAGCACAGACAAAGGGTAGTTGAGGGCAGAGACCTACACAGTACTCTCTACTTAGCAGGCTCTTTTGCTACGGAGGAGTTTTCAAAGAGAGAAATATATGGCAAATAAGAATATGTCAGAAGGGACAGTGAGAAATAATCTGAGGAAAAGCAGCAAGAAACATTTGGAAAAAAAGATATAGGGCATCAAGGGAAAGGAGAGAAAGAAAAGGAATGAAGTCCAAGGCTTACTTCAATATAGTGTTTCAGTCCAACACTGCAGGAATTCCAGTGGACGGGATAGTGAACACCAACAGAAAACTGGGAGAACTCAGTGTTGGTGGAGAGAAAGAAGAGAGAGAGGGACATGAAATAAAAGCATTAAGAAAGGGTAAGCTGATAACAATTATCACATCCATAACAGCAATTTGTATTTAATTTTACTTTCATCTGAGGGCAAATACAGGGGGTGGTACAGTGGTGCGATTGCACCCCCTTTGATTTTTGCTCCACCCAAAATTTAAAACCAAATATGCAGCAACAGCAGCATTTCTATTTGAGTAGCAGCAAGTCCATTGACTTCATGGCTCATTATAATCTACTTGATTGTTTCTAAACACTTTGTTCCACAGGTGCTAATGACCCTCTCTCTTATAATAGTCTTGATTCACTAATCAAACTCCTTTCTTCAGCAATTCTGCTGTCTGTTAGTTGCTCCTGGAAATGTAGCTCCTATTTAACAGCATTGCACACTGTTTTTAACTCTTAACTAAAAACATTAATGCTGGTGTGAAAATAATTTTCAGTGAAGCACTGGATGCACTGCCTTGATGCTCAGGGAGGCCAGATCCTGTTTTATGAATCTGAAAAAAGATGTACATTTAATTCTAATGACTACAGAACTAAAGAAACAGCATCATTGATTATTTTTGCCTAGTTTGTTATGTTTGTTATACATAATAGCAAAGTATATTCCAATCAAGTTATACTTGTTTTTGCTTCAGTTTTAAATGAATAATATAGCCCTTAGCTCCTAGTATATTAGGAAAGCTTCTCATTTCTTTTTAACTGGGAAATATGTGTTGTGTTATGCAGGATTCTGCACAACACCATCTGCACTCCCCTTTTCAAAATCCTACATCCGCCCGTGCTTTCATCCCTACATTTTCTGCAAATCCTCAGTGGAGTAAGGGGTTAATATTGATTTCATAGTAACTTTTACCCATGTTTGTTCATGTGCATAGCAAAACCCAAGAAGGATTTGCATACAGGATTTCTAGTTTCTTCATATTGTTCAAGTGATCATGTGATCAAGATGGCCTGCATGGGTGTGGCAGGGAAACCATTGGGCAGAATTTCAAAACCAAGCCTCCCTTTTTTTAGTTACTGTAAAATTGTGGATGCCTTATTAAGCCATTTTAAAACCCATGTACCGGTCATTTAAAGACCAAATGACTACAGATCTACTGAATTCATGGCAGAAATGGAGTGTGATGTGTCTCCTTTAATCTTGCAGGTTTCCCTGCGCCCCTCCCCCCCCCGATTGGTGGTGGGGCCCCACTTGCAGCTTGCTCCTGATCAGTGGGGAGGTAAAAACTGTGGTTTTAAATATGCTAGGGAGGCAAAAATGGCACCATGTTTAAAATTGTGGTTTTAGCTTCCCTGATCAGGAGGGAGCAGCGGGATTCTCCACTATTCAGCAACGGGGGGGCAGGGCAAGAGGCAAGGGCATGCAGGGGAACATGCAAAGTTAAAGGAGCCACTGCACAGTCTGCTTCTGCCATGAATTTGGTAGGTCCCTACAAATGAACTAATACGTGCTTGTAACATTATGCATTAACAAATTGTTGGGTACAAAAATGTGAAGCCAGTTATGTGTGGGGTGAAGATCAAACCCATGAGACGTTTGTTTTTATATTGCTGATGTAAAGACTGTAACTGTACATCTCATTTAAAAATAATCAAAAAGAGTGCTAAAATGATGAAGTGCAGGGCTAAATTATCGGTATAGCTTTATTGCCTGGAACAACATTGCACCATCTCATTTCCATTTATAAAGTTACTCAGTCCATTGTTGTTTTGTGCCTCTCACATTTCTGCTGATTAAAAACACATTTTGAAGCCCAAGGGATGGGATGGAATTGCTCCTCACTGACAGGGCAAAGCCCAGACCCTGTATGTGCATGTTTGTCTGAGTTCTAGAAGAAAAAGTTTTCACTTATGAAATGTACCAAGATACAACAAAAGACAAGTGTTTGAATAACACACACACACATTCCACATCATACCTCACTTCCACCATGAATGTGTGTGTGTGTATAAAAAGAATAAATGAAGCTTCTCTAACATATGGCAGTAGATATTGGTATATGCAATCTAGATAAAAATCAGAGATACCCTATGTTATGTCTTTACTTTGTATGTAGTTGATTTTGCTTGGCAGTTCTGTGTGCAACTCCTTGTGCAACAAAAATGAAAAAAGAAAATAGAACGTTTCAAGTGCTGAAGTTTTGCTGTCAGATTACAACCCAAGACTGTAAAGCATTTCTCAAAAAGAAAAAATGGAAAAATGTTCTGTTGTTTGTTTTGCATGATCTATAAGTCATACATATATGGTATTAGTCAGGGGGACGTAGGTGTTCTAAATGTTTTGGGTCTTTTAGGCAAAGCAAATGTACAGAGTGAAACATAGCCTGTAGCAGTCATCGAGGTAATACCAAGCTTTAAGTATGCTGAGTCTCAATCATAAAAATTGGGGCTGTTCACTTTGTGGGTCATCGGGGAAGTCAGAACTTGCTTTTTAAGATGTGTTGGCAAATATTTTATTACTACTTTCCTGCAACAGCCTACCTAAGGATATTTCCTGCACTTCAACATAACACATGTTCTGTGTTTTGAGGATATGTGCATTATGTAAATCCTAGCAGATATATTTTTCTACTACAAACTGTGAAAAGAGATTTTTTTTAAACTCGGCTATGTTTCAGATACTGTTGTCAGAAGGATGGTCTTGCCACAAAAGTATAGGACTTGGAGTTGGGAGTCCTGGAGTCTACTTCCAGATCCAGCCACTTTCTGGCATTTGGCAAGTCAGCTTCATTGCTCTGTGCCTCACATCTGTCCTCTGTAAAATGGGGTTAATAATAATCCTTTGACACACAAGGATTTGAGAGCTTCAGTTAAACACAAAAATAATCACAGTTTGAATGGGTTGTAACAAGGAATCTAAAAGCTAATATAAAATCCCAAAAAAGCTTTGGATTAAGCCCAGTGTCATTAATTTAATTAATTTGAGGCAGACTCCACATTGCATGCTCCTTTATTACACAGTCTTAATTATTTGTATCCCATATTGAATAATCAGAATCCTAGAAAATGAGGGTTGGAAAGGACCTCAGGAGGTCCTCTAGACCAACCCCCTGCTCAAAGCAGCACCATCCCCAACTAGATCATCCCAGCCAAGCCTAGCCAGGTCTTAAAAACTAACAAGGGTAGAGATTCCACCACCTCTCTGGGTAACCTGTTCCAGTGCTTTACTACCCTAGTGAGAAATGTCTTCCTAATATCTAACCTAAAACACCCTTGCTGCTAGTTATCTCTTGTTCTGTCATCTGAGAACAGTCTAGCTCCGTCCTCTTTCAAAAGCACCCTTCAGGTAGCTGAAGGCTGCCCCAGCCATTTTCATTGCCCTCCACCGGACTCTTTCCAATTTGACCACATCATTTCTGCAGTGGACACTACTCCATTTGCAGCCTCACCAGTGCTGAATAGCAGGGAATAATCACTTTCCTTCATCTGCTGGTAACACCTACTAATACAGCCCAGTATGCCATTAGCCTTCTTTGCAACAAGGGCACAGTGCTGGATCATATTCACCTTATTGTCCACTGTAACCCCCAGGTTGTACTGATGCCAGATCAGATAAAAATCAGATTTGTTAATTACCAGAGATCAGTTCTCAAATATGTAGCAGACATTTCATACAAATCCTTTAAAAAATAAGTCTGTCTGTTGTTTGGATACAGATGTATCACTTTCCAAAAAATGGCCTCTCTTCACGTTCAGCTTTGGTTTTATGCATAATTTAGCATATTTCAGTAGCATAATCTGATGTTGAAAAAGAAAATCTGCTTCTCTCTTGTTTTTTCCTCACTTGCTTTTCAAAGCCTTTGATGTAAGCTCTCTCTTCGTCTGAGCATTAACGCCAAATGCAGATTCCTGACATTTCAAATATCTTAGAAGCCTGACTTTTGTCAGTTATTGATATCTTTTAATCTATTCTACAAGGCATTATTGCTAGTCTGCGATACTACATTCCTTGCTACATGTACCCATCCTGGAGAGAAAAGTGACAGTAACCACAATGCCTTCCTCCAAATCAGCAGTATAGGGGTCAAATGACTCTTCTTAGTTATAAGATATGAAGAGGAAGACATTTCAAACTATGTTACTTAAATTTCTAGGTCACTTGAGGGAATTAGTATGTTACTCCTGGTAAATGTGATGAATCAGCCTTGCCAGTCACCATCTCCTTCCTCCTTAGCTTGTACTCAAGACCTTACAAAAGACCTTTCAAGGTCTTTTGAGTAAAGAGTATTTGCTTTGAGTACCAGTTGGCATGACCAGTGTACCTTGAGGAAACAACATTACGGACCCCATGCTGTCATCATAACCCCCGCTGATTCCAGTAGCTTGCACATTTTTTTTCTCAGCAGCTTATTTCCGTCTCGTCTCATTTACATATCCTCCTTTGGGAAGCAAAACCACCAAGTCAGGGCTTCAGCCAGTAGGAGAGCAATCTGAAACAAAAACAAAAGGTGGATCAGCGATACAGAACACATGTAGTTTGACTTTTAGTGTCTATATCTTATCAAGTGTGCATGCATGTGTGTTGTTTCCCTGCCCTGACAATAAGGAAGGGAAATCTAATTCCAAAGGCAAAGTCTGAACCACTGTGCTCAGCTTTAGGAGGAAAAGGAATTGTGTTTTATAATGTATGATGTCTTTCCTACTACATGCAATTACAGGGCCAACGCCTTGGCTGGGGTAAGTTGGTGTCATAACAATGACTTCAGTGAAACCATAGCAGAGTACGCCAGCTGATGGGCTTCAGCCAGGTGTTTACTTGGCGTAACTGACTGTATCTTCAATGAAGTCACTGATTTATACCAGCACAGGAAACCGCCCTTGTTCTGTGTGTGGGGGCAGGTGCGTTCATAGTGGACCACATATTCTGCTTTTGCACCAGTTTTAGCCTGGCGCTAACATGTTCCTGACTGACACCAACAGAAGTGAGAGTAGAACAAGGGCCTTTTTGAATATTTGCCACGTGTGACATGTTGCGGTGTTAAACTTGAGATAAATCTTCCACTGTGTACGTTTTCATAGACATTAGGGCTGGAAGGGACCTCAGAAGATCATCGAGTCCAGCCCCCCGCCCCAGGGGCAGGAAGTCAGCTGGGGTCATAGGATCCCAGCAAGATAAGCATCCAATTTACTCTTGAAGGTGTTCAATGTAGGTGCTTGAACCACCTCCACTGGCAGACTGTTCCAGACCTTGGGGGCTTGGACAGTAAAGAAATTCTTCCTTATGTCCAGCCTGAAATGGTCTCGCAGGAGTTTGTGACCGTTCGACCTCGTCATCCCATGGGGTGCTCTGGTGAACAGACGTTCCCCCAGATCCTGGTGGTCACCCCTGATAAACTTATAGGTGGCCATCAGATCACCCCTGAGCCTACGCTTTCCCAGGCTAAAGAGTCCCATGGCTCTCAGCCTGTCATCGTAAGATCTGTTTTCCTGACCTCTGATCATGCACGTGGCTCTCCTCTGGACTCTCTCAAGCTTCTCCACATCCTTTTTGAATTGTGGAGCCCAAAACTGGACGCAGTACTCCAGCTGCGGCCTCACCAAGGCCGAGTACAAGGGGAGAATGACGTCCCGGGATTTGCTCAAGAAGCATCTATGGATGCAAGCCAGCGTTTTGAGGCTGTTGAGTCTTTAGGTACCAGGTAACAGCATGAATCCTGGCTCTGATATTTGTTCTAATGGACCCTGAAAAAGCAGGAATCATTTATTTAATTGATTTGGTTTCTCCAGCTATGATTTGCTGCTGAAAACCTCACCTAGCAGCTCCTCAGTCTCCACTACTACCACAATTGACTTGTGCCTGTCAACAGCAAAACCCAGGCTTTCCCCTTAGCAGAGGTGCTGAGTACCTGGGGGGCCAAGGGTCCTGGCCCTCCTCGGAAAGAGGGCTCGAAATGCGTAAAACTTTCCACGTGTCCATTATTTTAGGCTCCTCCCCCAGCAAAAGTTGGTGCCTGTGCTCCTTAGCATGGCATAGTCCAAGACCTGGTTTGTTTGGTATAGTCTATTCCTCTGCCTTACCCTGGGGGACTCTAATATCGCCACCTGAGGCAAGCAGTTGTAGGCATGCTTGGAGGGCTGAGCCTGACTGGACAAAGTATTGAGCAGCTTCCTACAATAGACGTGAACAGAGAAGGCTGCAGGATTGGATGTATGGACTCCCTCTGGATGGACGGGGGCCCATAAACATATGGGTAAGTCATTCTGTGCTGCTTTTGCACAACTCCTGTTAAGCCCCTGTGATGAGTGCTACCCCACCAGTATGATATGAGATCCAGGTGTCTGCTTGGCATTAAATGTGGAGGCAGATCTGTTTTAGTATGTCCTCAAACTCTCCCCTGCATAAGGAAGGGAAGGAAAGAAGGCAGGCTTCTAGTTTTTCCACCTGGAGCTTCAAGGCCACCTTAGAGAGTCACTAGGGGACTGGTGAGACATCATCACCATCCATGCAAAGTTGGGGCCTGGGTGTTCAATGAGGAGCCATGCCCCAGCCTAAAGAAAAATCACCCAAGCGGGAGGTAAAGAGGTTAATGCTCTTCTAACCTATATAAAGCTGGCAAATTCCCCTCTGATTAGACTTTTTTGTGTATCCTTGGGAGTGAAAACATGGGGAGAACCTGCTCCCAGCCTCTAACTTTTCCTCATGTTTCCCTAGAGAAAGACGAAAAGAGGATGAAGAAGACGACTGGCAGGTAGGAGTGACCCTCTCAGTCGAAGCAAGGCCAACCTGCAGCCTCCTCAAATCTTTGGGGCTGCCTCCTGTTTTTGATCTGGGCCTTTGTAGCCTTGGCTTTCCTCAATTCTTTCTCAGCCTCTTGAAGGCTCAAATCAAGCATAGTCTATGCTTACCTGGCAAGAAAAACACCATGACCACTGAAGCAGTCTTCCTAGCCAAACGGGGAAGGCCATTCTCCTGGCACAGGGACAATATCTGCCAAGGTGATGCCTTCCACTTAGCTGCTGGAGTGGGAAGGTCTTGGCTCTATGCCCACTTTATGGAAATGGGAGACTCCTCCCTGGCTTGCCCGCGGAGTCTTACAGCTAAGGGCGAGCAAAACTCGGGGGCATCCGAGCCCCAAGCCTCCAGGCTTGCGCCTGCAAGTAGGATGCCCACCAAAGGTTGTGGAAACATCTGAAGCTGCAGATGGGGGTGGAGGATGTTTGCCAGTAGTACAGTCACTTATGGGTCTGGACTGACTCAGATTTGGAATTTGTTTTGGCTAATTTGGCTTGGAATACAGAAAATTATAAAAAAAAAAAAATTATTTCTGTGCCCAGATAGCCAGCCACTCTCTGAGCCCCTAAAAGTTCCCAACCGCCATCCCTCATCCTCTTCTCTACTGCCCTCCCCTGCCCAGGCAGCTCCCCCATCTCCCACAGCCGCCTCTGCTTTCAGTCCCTGCCACCTGTCTGCCTGCCTGTGCTGTGTCCACAAGTGCCCTCAGATTCTCCTCGGAAGTCACCTGCCCCAGCCCCCAAACCATTTTGTTGCCTTCCACTGGACTTTCTCCAATTTGTCCACATCCTTTCTGTAGTGGAGGGGGCCAAAACTCGACACAGGACTCCATTTATGCAAGTGCCAAATAGTGAGAAATAATCATTTCCCTCGATCCACAGCACCCCTACTAGTGCACCCCAGTATACCATTAGCCTTTTTCACAACAGGGGCACACTCTTCGCTCATATTCAACTTATTGTCCCCCAGGTCCTTTTCTGCAGAGCTACTGCATAGCCAATGGGTCCCAGCCAGTACCAGTGCATGGGGTTTTTCTGTCTTAAGTGCAGAACTGTCTCCTTATTGATCCTCATGAGATTCTGTTCGGCCCAATTTGTTGAGGTCTCGTGTTACCAGATTTGCCCATCACTTCGGGGTGTGCTCACCTATTAGGGGTATGTTTCTGGGGTCTCTATAATTCTGTCAATGTGCTGCTTGTGATGCTTGTGTTTCTGTATGGAGCTGTATCTCTCCCTTCTGCAAGTCCTCACCCCCAGTGGAGGTCTTTGCCCCTCACCCCCAATGGCTATCTTGCAGGACTCCGTTTCAATGGGGCTGGGTTCCTCCAACCACCAAATCAGTCAAACACGCATACACGCACAGATTAACAGGACATGCCTGAGCCAAGCCAGGTTATTTAGCATTGACAGGCTAACACCCTCATGTGCCTTGAACTCGGTTCAGCAGGGCAACAATAAAATGCAGTCGGACACAAGCACATGGGTTAACAGAGCGCATCTGAGTCAGGCTGGACACCCTCATGTGCCTTGAACTCAGTTCATCCCTTATTTCAGCAGGACAATAATAAATGCAATTAGATACACGTACACACACGCTAACAGAGTACATCTGAGCAGGCTGGGTCTGATCAGCACTTTCAGCTGATATCCTCACGTGCCTCAAAACTCAGCACGTCCCAATCTCTTGCCACAATGGTCCCAGTAGTAACCCCCCTTGATAAGCAGACCCCACCGTAGTTTTGGGCATTACAGGGATCTTTGGCTTAGGTAAAAGAAGGGTTGCTGCAGAGCAAATGGGGAGGTCAAGGGGAAGAGTAAGTGAGGTTCAGAGAGAGAGTGTAGCAACCATAAAAGTTATTTATGGCCAGGTATATGAACTTATGATGATACCAGTAGTAATAACCATACAAGAGAGACAAATAAAATAGTTACAATATTACATAGTTTCAATTAGGTCAAGTTTGATTAGAAAAGTCCAGTTTAGAAAGCTGTTCATGGAGTAAGAAAGTAAAAGTCAATTTCCTGGAGGCAGAGAGAGAGTTGGGGTCTCGCCACTCAGCGAAGCTTGAACCAGTCAAGGTTCCCAGGTGTTTGTTGGAGCTTGCAGACAGGCAGAGCCCTCAGCACGATCAATGGATGGATGCCAGGCAGAAAAGGAGTGGAATTGGTGCAGCTTTTTGGATCCAAGCACCAGGACAGAAACTTGAGCTTGGGTAGGGGTTTTGTAGAGAATCAACAATGGCTGAAGGGAGAACACTAGGTTTGTTTAGGGGTAACCACTGGCTCATATGGTGGATAATGGGAACTGATCACTCCTGACTAGGGGTGGCATTACCCTAAGGGAGCTCATAATACAGACATGCAGATTCAGTGTTTTGGGGACTAATAAAGGAGTCATTACTAGAATTGGTCTGATAAATGCTGAGCTGGGTGTGTGTAGACATAGGTTGATAAGCATTTGGAGCAGGGCTCCCCCATCATGCAGTGCTCCCCTGCTTTTCTGATCCCAACATTCAGTGCGGTCCGTGCCTTGGAATCTCTGTTCTCCATCCTGAATGCTAGTGAGTTGTCAATGAGTTGTCATCCGGTTCCATCTCTGAGACCAGGGGAGTTGCTTCACTCTTATCACCCTTGTCTGGAGGGCTTTAGATGTGTCTCCCACTGAATCTTCATTGTCTTTTGTAAGTCCTTCCTTTAATCGGTTCTTGTTCAGGCAGAGGTGGGGAGGGCAGGGGTGAGTCCTTTGTGAGTCAGACAGGCTGTGTCCTTTGCCAGGGTTCCCCAAGAACACAGAGCTGACAGGTAACACTTTCTGAATCCTAACTCTGCTGTCCAGCATACCTGCTACTGCCCCCAGCTTGGTGTCATCTGCAAAGCTGCTGAGGGTGCACTGGAAAAATCATGGAGCAAGTCCTCAAGGAATCTATTTCTAAGCACTTGGAGGAGAAAAAGGTAATTAGGAACAGTCAGCATGGATTCACCAAGGGCAAGTCTTGCCTGACCAACCTGATTGCCTTGTATGATGAAGCAACTGGCTCTACGGATGTGGGGAAAGGTTATCGCTTCTCAGCCTCTTGAAGGCTCAGAGCAAGTGTAGTACCTTGACTTTAGCAAGGATTTTGATACCGTCTTCCACAGCATTCTTGCAAGCAAGCTGAGGAAGTACAGGTTGGATGAATGGACTTTAAGGTGGATAGAAAGCTGGCTGGATCTTTGGGCTCAACAAATAAAGATCAATGGCTTGAGGTCTAGTTAGCGATGGTATCAAGTGGAGTGCCCCAGGCATCAGTCCTGGGGCCAATTTTGTTCAATAGCTTCATTAAGGATCTGGAAGATGTGATGGATTGCATGTGTTCGCTCTGCATTTAGGACCCAGAGGCCTTGTTCTGGGAGTGGGGAAGTGAGAGACTGGTTAGCTGTCCTGCTTAGCCTGGAACGTGGGTTCCCATCTCTTGGGCTGCTGAATTCTGTGTTGATCTCAGTCCTGTCCATGTCTACTGGTCATGCTCCCATCATGTATGTGGGATCGGGGACCTGTTGCCTTGCTAGTACCATGGTACCCAGGTACTTGCTAGTACTCATGGTACCCAGGAGCCTAAATGTGTCCCATGTACCTGAATCCACTGACCCATTCCACATCCAGAACCCCATCAGTTATGCTGTACTGGCCTTTTCCTCAGTGCCTAGAAGCTCTGAAGGCAGGCTTTGGGATCAAGTCTAGAGCAGCCTTAGATGGATGCCTGGTTCTGGAGCCTCAGGTGGTCACTGCTGCAACACAGGCAAGTCCTCTGGGGTGAATCCCACATGGCCATGGGCAATAGGCAGGTGCTCAGCCAAGATGGCAGAAGGTTTGGGCATGTGCAGTTGTGGTACTTTAGGCACCCACGTAACTTTAGTAATGAAAATGTAGGCACCGATGGCCACTCAGGCACTTAAGTAATTAGGCAGGGTGCCTGTGAAGTGTTCACTTGAATTTAGGCACCTACGTTCTTCCCAAACAGAACTTCAGGCACCTCCGTTCTTTTAGGATCTGGCCCTAAAACAAGATGGTAAAGTCCTTAACCTTGGAATTAGCCAAGATGCCTGTGTGAGGTCCCATGTAAGTCAATGGTATTCTATCCAGGTGCAGAGATCAGTACTAGTACATCTATGTGCAGGAATAGAGATTAATATTTCTCATAAAAATAAGTAGGTCCAGAATGCTAACAACTTCTAGCCACCAGCAACTTGAGCTGGATTTGAACAATTAGCTGAGAAAAACAAAATATTAAAATTCCTTAGCCATGCAGACCCAGTGACCTGGTACTTGCTAGTGTCAGCTATGGCCAACTAGCCAAACATATTATTTGTTGAATTAGAAATAATTAAAGATGACAAGGAAATGATTAAAACATTCCAATTCAGAAAAGCTTTTAAAAGTAATATTCATGTGGATCTGCAAATACAAAGCATGTTAATATCACTGATTAATTTAAAACATTGATTACAATAATACATTATTTAAATTAGTATTACAAATTACTGGCAAAAAGCACAATGTTTTTGGAGAGACTCTATCTTTGGCTAAGTAAACAGTTCCTGGCAGTAGTTTTGTTTTTTTGTTTGTGCCTTTAATTAATTTACTTGTGTAATGAAAAGAAGCATCAGTTTTAATACTGGTATTTGTTTTAGAGAAGTTCACATAAAAAACTGAGATAGTCTTTGAATATGTGACAATCATAGTGACACATGCCCTCACTGATTTAGATGATCCTGTTGTTTTAAAGACAGCAAGTTACCAATTCCTCTTCATTTTACTGAGATAAAACTCTGCTCTGAATCAATGGGACTGGTCAATCTTCTGCTACTTCCATAGAGCAGTAGTTCTCAAAAACAGAGTCCAGGCATGCTGATGTATGTGGTTGGGGATTTGTGGAGGGCTGGCTGGCCACACACCATTACTCCTCCTTATTTGCAACTCCTAAAGTACCTGGATAAAAATATTTTTTTAAAGTTAATAGTTTCTTGCCATTATTTTTCCAGTACTGGTTGCTACAGGGATGTTGGTCTGGTACTAAGGCAAAAGGGCTATATGTGTTCTTGTGACTAACAGAGACAGAGGTGATGCATCAGATTTACCTCTTTTCAGAAAGAAATATGATCTGTATGTTAAAAAAAAGATTTAAGAACCCCTGCTCATAGGCAAGCAATGTTTGGCCCTGAATGTAAATGAATGCTAAAATTCCCTTTATTTGTTCAGCAATGACCAAGGACTCTGCAAAATTATGGTCCCCAATTTGTTTCTGCAGGAACCTCACTTCCAGTTGGCTCACAACCCCATACCCAGTCCAAGTCCAACTAGTATAACTGTATTTCTGAGGGGCTCATGACACCATGCATTTGAGTGCCGTGACCACATTTAGGGTCATGACCTTAGTTTGGGAACTGCTGCCTTCAATAATAGAGTATATAGACAATGGCTAAAAATGAAATGTCTCACTGTCTGTGAGGAGGAATATAGCAGACTTACAATACTGTAGATGGGACACTGCAGAGAGAAATAAAGCCAGCTGGGCAGAAAGAAGTAAGGCAGGATAATAAACTTGTCTATTGAAGGTAAGCCTGTTTAATTGTGGTCCCATTGCTTTGGCCCTCTATTAATTCTCTGGAGCACAAGGGTTTGATGAGCAGAGGTCTTGTTCTTTTTTCCTAAGCTGTTTAGTGCAAGGTCAATGATTATTAAAGCACTGCATCAATAATTTTCCTGCTAAATCCCTAGCCTAATCTCATTTGATACTCTCCTCACGCACTCTGTTCTATTCAAGCTTCCCATCTAGTTTCTCTCTCTATCCTGTTCTTGTCCTTATGCCTGTAGGGATGTCCATGTGACCCTGTATGGATGGAAAAAACAGCACCTTCTCTTCTTCCCTGTTCTTCCTTACGCTCATTTGCAGCAAGGCCTCCCACTGCTAATCAGAATAAATAGAAATATTATACATTATTAGAAACTAGAGAAATCAAAACATGGCTGAACAATATGAAATTAAATCAACATAAATAGTCTCTCTGTGGGAATAACTATCCACATCTAGGAGCTGTTAGTTATACTTTCTATGTATTTACAGATCTCCTTTTCCTCCCACCCTTATTTATTCCTGTCTAACATGAGCTCTTACTGCTTTTGTATTGTGTTTTCATCTAATTTAGGGCTTGAATCTGTGGGATATAAGTACACATACCTGAACCTTGCACTGCTACCCTGGTGGTGGGGCTAACACGTTAATACTTGGGCATGTTACGAGAGCAAGCTGGATGAACAAAAAGCTACTTTGTACTGTACTGTCTACATTATGCACTTTCCCCAGTGAAACTACTTCAGTATGTGAATTCCTTTCATAGAGCCACACTCTGAATATGAGATCCAAGGGTTGAGGACTGTGCATCTTTGTTGGCTTGTAAGTTTAGAGGCAGACATTACAATTGTAGGGTTTCAGGATGCTTCTTTAGGGATACAAGTGTAGCAAAAGCATTGCAACAGGCAAGATGAACCTGCAGTACAACCTTGCAGGGGGGCTGGACCTGATGATCTTGAGAGGTCCCTTCCAGCCCCTAACACAGGGATTTCCAACCTTTTTGAATGGGGGGCTAGATCATGAACTTTTTATCACCCGGTGGGCTGACCAAAGGACCCTCCCCCCCATTAGGAAGCTGCTGAGGGGCTGGGGGAGGGACAAGGGGTGGGAACGAAAGTAAACAGTGTTTATTTTCATTTCCCATCACAGCACCTCAGCCCTCAGAAAACAGCTTGGCAGGTCGCATGGTGGGCCGTGGGCCATATGTTGGACAAGGCCTGCCCTAACATCAATGAATCTATAACCTTGTTTTATTCAGGGTTAGTATGACAGTACTTTAGCTAACTTGTATGGCTACAAAATCATGCTGATGTAACAGAGTAACAGCTACACACTCACTAGTGACAGCTTCCCCTTCTCTTTTAAAGCAGGTAAAGCATATTGGTCCATAGCGTAAAACACCATGTGTACCTTTGGCACAGTGTAATAGTTACTATGATTCAGCCATGATTTTCTCCCAAATTAACCGTGACCATTCTATATCCCTAGTCATGTGCATCTTCCATGTCTTTATGATGCCAGAATCACTCATCTTGGTTTTCTAACTTTAAAAATACACAAGGAGACACTTAGAAATGTAAGTGCATCCTTAAGCATGCCTTGAACATCACTGCTTGGAAATTGATTTTATAGAGTGGCCTTAATGTGTAGGATCGCAATGACCCTATTGAGACTGGATGCAAAGGAAGGTTTTATGGTGAGATTTAAAGAGAAGTAACTTGCTGCCTGTGGGAGAAGGAGCAACAATATGAGTGAAAAAGTAGTAGCAAATTCTGAACTATGGAAGGAGGTTGGAGGAGGGCAGGTTTACAACGGGGAGAAAGTTTTGTGAGAGGCAGGATGGGCTACGTGATGGAGGATGGGGTATATAAATCCCACTTTCTGAATCTGAGGCAAAAACATATAGGGTGTCCAAGGGGAAAGCAAAGAAGACAAAAGAGGAGCTGGAACTCATTGCATCTGTGTAGAACAAATTTTCTGTTTTTCCTTCTAATAAGCTCCAAAAAAACAGTTGTAATGGCAAAGTGAATGAACCAAGAAGTCCACAACTTATAGGCAGTTCCTGATTCAGTATCCCCAGTGCACCCAGAAGTGAGATACTGTGTACAGGAATCTGTGGCTTCTGCTGCTTCATTGGCACACTGCTCAGGTCTCAAATCTATTAACACAGCTCCAGGAAATCTTGAATTTCAAATGTCTGAATGCATCAAGCTTTGCACTTGACTAATCAAGTCAAACATTGTCTGCTAATCAGATTTACAGGTGTGAAACTGTCAGCATGTGAGGATCAGCCACATAAACACATGCAGAAAGATGCGGTTAGCTGCCCTGCAATATTTCAAATGCAATCTGACCAAGAAAGAGCTTCTGAGCTGGATTCCTTAGCTGTGAATGTAATTTATGCTGTACTGGAGCCACACTGTAAGAGAAGTGGGATGGGAAGAACTAATTAATTTCCATCTAGATGTTCCTTGTCCTTGCTTCTAATAGTTTTCCTTTCTAGCTGCCACTCCTGAAAATTAAGCATTCTCCTATAAACAGGACTCATTAGCTTATAGCACCTGGTGTGGTGCTCTCAAAATTGGAGTCTAGTCGAGTCCAGTTCACATAAATATGCAAGTTTTGAAGGGAAGTACAGCTTCTGCAGGAAGTAGTGGAAGTGTTACAAGCAGTAACCTTGTAAAATGCATATAGAGGCCATTAAACAGTACATTGTACCAACTTAGGCCGTGTCCAGGCAAGCAAGGGTACATGCTCACAGCAGCACAAAAAGCAGTAGCACAAAGTTGTAGGAAAACTGCCATTGCCCAGCTCCTCCCAGCTCCTTACATGCTGCTCCAACCAGGCTTCACATGCTTCAGCTGGGTCGGGGAGAGGAAGGGGGAACCTGGCTCTGGGGCACAGCTAGTCAGCAGACAGCCCCTGCGCTAAGGCACCCTGCGCCCCAGCCAGCCAGGGAGTGGCACAGGGAAACAGGGTGAGGACTGTGCCTCTGTATTTGTCCTGGTGCATGCTATTTTGGTGTGCTTTGTGCCTCTTTTTCGCCCCAGGGTTCTTTTTTGCTACTGGGAAATCCTGGTAGCAAATTTTGCCCCTGCACTGCAAATTAGCAGTGTCACACATGATTTAATGTGCAATGTGTGCAGTTTGTGGTGCCAACAAGAGGTTTGTGGTGCCACAAACTGCATGTGCCTGCATATGTGGACACAGCCTTAGACTCTTTCAGGGCTGACTTGCATTGAATTCTGAGCATAGCTCCTTATATCTCTGCCTCAGTTTATTCCCCATCCTGTAGCATAATCAGTACTTGTTAAAGTACTTTAAGATGCTGACTGAAAAGGAGCTACAAAATTTCAGGAGTAGGTGTCCCAGCTGCAAAGCTTCTGGGAACATGAGGACTTCATCACCAGGATGTCTAAGGACATCTTAGTTGGAGGAGACTTGTTAGCTCAAAAGAACTGCAGTGGCACTGTGGGAGAAAGCATCACCATCTGCTCTGCTGGGAAGAGACCAGGTGCTGGCCATTCACATAGAATGCACTGCTCCACTCAATGTCAGAGTCCCTTGTTCAGCTCAGTAACTTGTTAGGTAGTCTTGGCATCTAGAAAACAGAAGCAGATCCCAGCCACCAGGAGGAAGGAACCGCCTGTCCCTACAGCTGAGAGAGCCCTAGCCACCACCACTAAATAGAGGAAATGATGGAAGTTGTGTTCAGAGACTTCCTTCTGAGGAGGGCAGGTATACCCATTTATCAGTGTCCTATCCTGGAAAGTGTGCAGCCTCCCTGGAACCTAATTCCAAGACATGGCAAGTTTGGCAAGGCTCGTTCAGCCCTCTGAACCCTTCTCCATGTTTTTCACCCATGTTGGGCACTTGTGATACTGCCCAATATAACTCTGGTCAGACGCAGGTTGATACCGCCAGTTGAGGGTAGAAGTCCCAGGCAGGGACAAATAAATTCTGGAGATGAATGCAGGACTTCACAGGTGATGTTGAGAGGAGGACTTCTGCTTTCTTGACCTAGTATAGAGTTCCATGAAAAAGGAATGGGTGAAAGACACTTGGTCTCTCCCATGAAAAAAGGGAAGAGCATCTTTGGACACCACCTCACAAACCTGTTGAAGAGGGCTACAAACTAGATTTGAAGGGGCTGGTGACAGAAGCTCACAGGTAAGTAATAATAATCATAATAATAAATTATTATTATTATTATGACCTACTCATAGAGCTTGTGTCTACAGGAGTGTAACAAGGAACCCTACTAGACTGTAACAGGGTACTGTACTACCCTGTTACCAGAAAGCAAAAGAGCCCCTTTAAGACCAGAGTCTTTGGAGTGCAGCCTGCTGGCAGAGCAGAAGTTAAAGGATAGCCAGAGCGGTCAGTTGACTGGGGCTGTCACATGACTGGGTGAGAGCTCAGGTCAGAGCTATATAAACCCTGGGCTGAGCTAACCTAGGGATCTAGCCTAGGCTGCGGCAGAGGGTGGACTCCTGAAGGCTCCCAGAAACTGTGAAGTAGCCCTGTAAGTGAGAGCACCAGGCAGTGACCCAGAGATGTGGAGCCAGGGATAAGCAGGCTAACTGCCACTATTGTTTGTCTTTGTTATAGCCCAGGAGTATGTTACAGTTTAATTCAGTGGTTTGCGGATGAGGCAGTAGGGGAGGTGGATGTCTCCCCTCATTAGGGGGGCCCACAGGGGCACAGCTACAGGAGCCAGAGAGCCCGGTGCTACAGGGGCACAGTTAGACAGGGCCACGGGCCCAGGGATGAGAGAAGAATTGATTGAAGCTAAGGCCTCAAAGCTGGGCCCAACCTAATGGGTCTGAGCTGGAAGGCTTAGCTACATAAAAATGGGCAAAAGCTGCATTGGCTGAGACCCCAACAGAGTGAGAAGATGCAGATAACACCTGCAAGGCATGGGGCATGATAAGGGGATGTTGGAGCTATGCAAACATTCTTTAAGGCAGGATGTTTCACCTCTAGGTGTTTGAGAGCCAAGAACTGATCTGGGAAGCCTTGGGGCAGCCTTCCATTTAAGAACCCAAAGTAACAAGAAGTCATGGTAGGACAGTGAAGGGGAGGAAATTAAAAGTAAAAGGGGAGTCTGGGGTGCCTCCAGGCATTTTCAAATGCCACTGGGGATGGCACCCTGTTACAAGGAGAAATGTTGTAAATGAGGGAGGAATAAGAAAAATGTGCTGACCTTCTGAACAACTGAGATGAATGTTCACAACTGCCGAACAGGAACTAACGAACAAGAAGAACTAAAAGTCCCAGTAGATAACCAAGGCTGTAATGGGGTTAGTATCGCAGAGACCAGGTAGAACAAGTAACAGGACTGGAATATTGGTTTGGACAGGTAGATTTTGTTCAGGAAGCACAAGACAGGGACAAAAGAAAGGAAGTATTGTGCTGCGTACCAAAAATGTACAGACTTGCTATGAAGGTTCAGGAGAGGTGATGAGGCAAGTTTGTTTAGTAACTTTGAAGATAAAAGTGGGAAAGACCAGGGATAATGTTAGGATTAGAAGTATCCAAAGAACAGGACGGTGTGGAACTGTGTAACTATATGCTGACATTTGTTGGAAAAACAATACAGCAAGAACCACATAGTCCATCAAGTTCTTGGAATGCACCCTTTTTTTCAGAAGATGGAGTCAGCTGCTAGGGTAGCAGCTACTTTAAATTTGGTTCTGACTAATAGAGAGGAATTGATCAAGAACCTAAAGGTGGAAGGTGATTTGGATGACAATGATAATGAAATAATTCAGTATTCTAAGGAAGTAGAGGAGAGAGCGCAGCAGAATAAGAATAAGGATGACAGACTTCAGAAAAAGAGACTTCAACCAAAACAAGGAACTGGTAGGTAGGGTCTCTTGGGAAGATAATCTGAGGGATAAAGAAGTATAGGAGTCATCATTTAATGAAATAAATTATTTTAAATATATGATGGCAAAATATCCTGATGTAAAAGAAAGCTAGGAAGCAGAGCAAGGAGTCATTAGCAGCCATTTGAGATTCTGGAAATATAAAGGGTATTATACAAAAAGTGTAAACAATGGCTCCTAACTAAGAATGAGTATAAAGAAATGGCACACCAGCCTGTAGGGATAAAATCAGAAAGGGTAAGATGAAAGTGGGTAAGTCTACATGTCACCGTATGGTGACATTGCTATGGCATCATGCTTTATTACTTCCTTTTGGAACTAGTAAAGCACGGTGCACTATACCTGGAGAGCGCACTGCTATAGTGACATAGCTGGTGATCAAGTGTAGACACACAATTGTTATGTCACTGTAGTGCATCACTATGTCACCATAGGGCAACATGTAGATTCACCCAGTGGGTGCATCTGTACATGCAAGCATATGCGCTTGCAGCAGCTCAAATAGAATCGGTGCAAATTTAAGCCGGGGCTTTTTGCTTCAGCGCATGTGCTCAGACATGCACTTTGTTGTGGAGCAAATTGTAACGCACAGGGCAAAATAACCCTTTCTGGCTCCTCCTGGATCTTCAGCAAGGGGCAGCTAGAGCCTGAAGCCAGCACCTGTGCTGTCTCCCACAGTATAAAAAGCTGCCCTGTCCTGGCCCCAGCACTATAAAACGCCACCCTGGCAAGTAGCTCAGGGCTACTTGCTCTCAGGAGCTTCTGGGACCCAGCTATTTGGTACCTGTGAACACTAGCCCTTGTGCCAGCTGAACTGCTGAAGCAGCCCTGAGAGTTCCCTGCACCCTCTACCCACTGCAGCAGTCTGGCACTGGGGGCTGCTGCCTGGCTGTGACCTGCTGTGCACCTGCCAGACTCAGATGGGGATTGCAGAGCCGTTAGAGGCATCTGCCCTTTTGGGCCAGCTGCCAGTGGACTGCGGTTGCAGGGTTGGCCTTTGTGCTGCACTACTGCCATTTGTGCCCTCTGCCCAGCCATCCGGGCAGCTATCACCCAGATGTTCTGGATGTGGTGGCCTGCTTTGAACTGTCAAAGCATGTCCTCCTGGCCCCATTTGTCCAGCAGGTCGGCTACAGCCAGATGGATCCAAGGTGCCAGCTCTGAGCAGGCAAGGTCCTGCCAGTGTCCTCCCTAGCAGGAATTCTGGTGCTCCCTATTGGAAAACTGAAAAATCCCTGATTAAAAAAATCCCAAAGTCACTCTGTAAAATACCCCCAAATCCATGTTCCGCCACAAGTAAAACAAAAGACCACTATGAAGAGAGAGAGAGAGTGAGACAGAGACAGTGATCAGTTGGGCAGTGTTTTATGGATATATCAGTGTTAAAGCCAAGTCTCTTATCATAATAATAAAGTGAACTCTAAATACATGTTTCATGAATTCATGAATACATGTTTTCCTCCACTCCCACAGAGCGATGGCCCCCACACAAGGGGTTTGCCTCCCCCAACAGGGGACTCGGTCCCCCAACAGGGGGTTCAACCACCACACAAGGGGTATGGGCCCCCAACAGGGAGTTCAGCTCCCACATAAGGGGTATAGCCCCCCAACAGGGGCTACCACCCCCTTTGCAAGGTCCATATGCCCCACCCCAGCCCTCCAATTGCTACCCCACCTGGCCCCATCCCCCACCAGCTGCTACAGCCCCCCCAATGGCTGCTCCACCCAGCCCCACCTCTGCTCCCCCAGACCCTCAATGGCTGCCCCACTCAGCCTCACCCTCCAACTTGCACCCCCAGGCCTCCAAGGCTACCCCACACCATCACTTAAAAGAAAACAGAAAAAAACCAGAAAAAAATAGAAAAAAAAGCCTCTGCTTACCCAAGAAGCAGGCGTGAGGGGGCTCCAAGGCCTCCTGGCAGAGCCCCCCAGACAGCACAGAGCAGCGGGGGAGCAGGAGAGCTCAGGCTGGGGCTGCTGGGCCTGTCAGCCTACCCCGCACTGTGTGGGCAGGGCCCCAGGCAGCCAAGTGGCAGCTCCAACTGCTGGTAAGTGCCGGGTTTTTTTGTTTTTTTAAAACTATGGGGTGTGGCAGCAGAGGTCGGGAGCTTGTGGGGATGGGGCTGGTGAGGACAAGGGTTAGGGGCTTCGGGGGGCTGGCAGGAGGAGGGGCCAGCCTGGGGAGGGGTTGGGCAGGAGGAGGGGGCCCTGGGGGAGTGGTTGAGACCACCAGGGGTCCCCCCCATGGTCCCCTCCCCCTCCTCCAGCCCCCCCAACCCCTTACTCACCGGCACCAGAGCCCTGGTGCTGAAAAAGAAAGTTTGCAGCACGGGGAACATTTTTTTTGTTCCTGCACGTGCCTCTTGCCCTGCCTCAAAGGGTTTTGAGGCAGGGCAAGAGGTACATGCATGCTCGTGTGGATGCGCCCAGTGAGTCCAAATTAGTAAGAGAGCTGAAAGGCAACAAGAAGAGGTTCTGTATTTTAGAAGCCAGAGAAAAAACAAAGGGATGCAGAGGTCCATAACTGAAGGGGAAAAGAGAATAAATAATGGATGCCAAGAGAAGACTGAAGCATTAAATACTGTCTTTGATTCTTTCTTCACAAAAAGGTAAACCGTGACCAGACAATTCATAGATTTCATAGACATTAGGGCTGGAAGGGACCGCGGGAGATCATCGAGTCCAGCCCCCTGCCCAAAGGGCAGGAAGTCAGCTGGGGTCATAGGATCCCAGCAAGATAAGCATCCAATTTACTCTTGAAGGTGTTCAATGTAGGTGCTTGAACCACCTCCGCTGGCAGACTGTTCCAGACCTTGGGGGCTCGGACAGTGAAGAAATTCTTCCTTATTTCCAGCCTGAAATGGTC
Source organism: Crocodylus siamensis (assembly GCF_052110815.1). Lineage (NCBI taxonomy): Eukaryota > Metazoa > Chordata > Crocodylia > Crocodylidae > Crocodylus > Crocodylus siamensis. The sequence continues at coordinate 124,058,462 of NC_143395.1, forward strand.
TTGCAGGAGTTTGTGACCGTTCGACCTCGTCATCCCTTGGGGCGCTCTGGTGAACAAACGTTCCCCCAGATCCTGGTGGTCACCCCTGATAAACTTATAGGTGGCCATCAGATCACCCCTGAGCCTGCGCTTTTCCAGGCTAAAGAGTCCCATGGCGCTCAGCCTGTCATCGTAAGATCTGTTTTCCTGACCTCTGATCATGCGCGTGGCTCTCCTCTGGACTCTCTCAAGCTTCTCCACATCCTTTTTGAATTGTGGAGCCCAAAACTGGATGCAGTACTCCAGCTGTGGCCTGACCAAGGCCGAGTACAAGGGGAGAATGACGTCCCGGGATTTGCTCGAGAAGCATCTATGGATGCAAGCCAGTGTTTTGGTCGCTTTACTAGCCGCAGCATTGCATTGCCGGCTCATGTTCATCTTGTGGTCAATGATGACCCCCAAGTCTCTTTCTTCTGTAGTGCTAACCAACGTAGCACCGCCGAGCCTATAAGGGTGCTGCAGGTTTTTCCTCCCAAGGTGGAAAACCTTGCGTTTCTCAGTGTAAACACCATGAGGTTCTCATCTGCCCATTTGCTGAGCTTGTCCAGGTCAGCCTGGATCACCCGCCTGTCCTCTGGCGTGAATGCTTTGCCCCAAAGTTTGGTGTCATTGGCGAACTTGGCCAGTCCACTCCTGACTCCAATGTCCACATCATTAATGAAGACGTTGAACAATATGGGTCCAAGGACAGAGCCTTGAGGGACCCCACTGGTCACAATGCACCACGATGAGTGACTGCCATCAATCACAACCCTCTGGGTCCGACCACGGAGCCAGTTTCCCAGCCAGCAGATCGTGGTGGAGCCAAGGCCACAACTGGGCAGTTTGGCCAAGAGGTGATCATGGGATACCAGATCAAAAGCTTTTTTGAAGTCAAGATATATGACATCAACCTCTTCTCCCTTGTCCAGGTGATAGGTCACCTGGTCATAGAAGGCAATGAGATTGGTCAAACAAGACCTACCCGCAACAAACCCATGCTGGCTATCCCTTAGAATGTTAGCCTGGGCCAGTCCCTCAAGGATGGCCTCCTTAATAAACTTTTCTAAGATCTTCCCCAGGATAGAAGTCAGGCTAATGGGCCTGTAGTTAGCCGGATCCACTCTCCTCCCTTTTTTGAAGATCGGCACCACATTGGCCTTCTTCCAGTCTTCGGGCAGTACACCAGAGCGCCAGGAGTTTTCAAAGATCCGTGCCAGGGGCTGGGCTATGACGCTCGCCAGCTCCTTGAGTACCCTGGGGTGCAGATTGTCAGGGCCACCTGACTTGAAGGTATCCAGCTTCTCAAGGTGTTCCTTCATGAGGTCAGCATTGATGGAGGGTAGGGGATCCCCCTCACCCAGATTTCCCTGTCCCATAGTAGGCATGGGCGTCCCGTGTGACTGATAAAAGACTGACGCAAAGTACCTATTTAATAGGTTGGCTTTTTCCTGGGCGTCAGTTGTCAGTTGCCCCATCTGGTTTAGCAGGGGTCCAACGTTGCCCTTGCTTTTCCTCCGGCTCGCACATATCTGGAAAAGGACTTTTTGTTGTCCTTGATGCCTGAAGCTAGTTGGAGTTCAGTTGCAGCCTTGGCTTTCCTGGTTTGGTCCCTGCAGGACCGGACCAGCGCGGAGTAATTCTCCTTGGAGGTGAATCCCGTTCTCCATCCTTTGTAGGCTTTCCTTTTTAGCTGCAGGAGGTCCGCTAGGTCCCTGGAGAGCCAGGAGGGCTGCTGTGCCCTCTTGCTGCCTTTCCTCCGTGTTGGAATAGATTTAGCTTGTGCATTGAGGATCGCTTCCTTGAGAAGCAACCACTCTTCTTGAACTCCCATCTCCCTGGGGTCATGATCCCTGAGGGCCTGACTGACTAGCCTCTTGAGCTTGTCAAAGTCAGCTTTTCTGAAGTCAAGGACTTCTGTGTTGCTGACTGACTTGCCAGCTTTACGGCGGATGGTGAAGGTGATCAGCTGGTGGTCGCTGTCACCCAGCTTCCCATCAATCACTAGGTCGTCGATTAGGTCGTCCCCCGTAGCCAGTACCAGGTCGAGCAGCGCTTTGCCTTTCGTTGGCCCATAGACTTCTTGAGTCAGGTAGAGGTCATCCACGCACGAGAGAAAGCTTTGTGATCGCTCAGATTTAGCTGAGTGATCTTCCCACGAGATGTCCAGGTAATTGAAGTCACCCATGACAACCAAGGTCCTGGAGCTTGAGGCCTCAGTCAGTTCCCGGGCGAACTCCTGGTCAAGCTCAGGACTTTGAGTGGGAGGTCTGTAGTAGACTCCCACCGTTGTGTCCCCTGTGCCATATTCCCCACGAATTTTTACCCAGAGGGTCTCTACCTGTCCATGCCAGTTGCCAACATCAGCTTGCAGGGACATATGGCTTTCCTTCACATAAAGAGCTATACCCCCGCCCCTTTTGTCAACACGATCCCTCCTGTACAGTGTATAGCCCTCTATACCCGTGGTCCAGTCATGGGTGGAGTCCCACCAGGTCTCTGTTATCCCAATGACATCATATTTCTTTGCACTGAGCAGGAGGACGAGCTCATCCTGCTTGTTGCCCAGACTCCTGGCATTAGTGTACAGGCAGGCAAGTGTGCCCTTGGGGGCTCTTGCCTTGCCCACAGATTGTGCCAGGGCTGGGGCGGGGTGGGGTCCCTTAAGTGCCTTGGTCCACTGGCTTTGCAAGGGCCGTTCAGTGGGCCAGCAGGGGCAGTAGTCCCCCCATCCCCCCAGCGGGCTTAGTTTAAAGCCCGGTGAAGCAGGTCAGCCAGCCTGGCTGAGAAGAGCTTCCTCCCCAGGGGAGAGAGGTGGAGGCCATCTCTTCCCAGCAGCTCACTGCCTCTCTCTCCAAAGAGCGGGCTGTGGTCATGGAAGCCAAAGCCTTCCCGATGACACCAGCGCCGCAGTCTTTGGTTGACGGCGTGGATCCTCCTCTCCCTCCTCAGCCCATAGCCCGAGACTAAACACCACCTGAGCTCCCAGACCCCTAAGCCCCGCTCCCAACTCCCTGTAGCGCCTCATGACCTGTCTGGGGGTGCTCCGAGCCGTGTCATTGGTGCCCACGTGAATAAGGAGCATGGGGTAGTGGTCTGTGGGCCAGAGGAGCTGCGGGATCCTCTCCGCAATGTCTCGGATGCGGGCCCCCGGGAAGCAGCAGACTTCCCGGGCTAAGGGGTCGGGGCGGCAGATTGCCCCCTCAGTGCCCCGCAGGATGGAGTCTCCCACAACTAACACCTTTAATAAGAGTGCAGGTTAAAGTAGTTAGGGTCCAGTTAGGCTCCGGAGTGGTGAGAGATGCACATGTGAAAGCCCGCTGTGCCCTGGCTCCCCCGAAGAGAAGCCCCCCAGAGACGCCCCCAGCAGCTGCGGAGCCCCCCCCAACCCCTAGCACAGCTGGAGGCAGGCGGGGCCCATGGTGGGTTGGGGTTAACCCCTCACTGAGTGGGAGGAGGCAGCTGAGTGGAGCCAGGCTGGGTTAAGTCCTGCCCAGGCCCCTACTTCACCCAGCCCCCCAGGGAGCCACGCGACCAGGCTGTGCAAACAGGTGCACTTGCCTGGTGGTGCATGAGCTAGCATGGAGTTCACACAGGAGGGTGCGCGGGAGGGCCTGAGACCCTTCCTGTGAACCCCCCAGGGTAGACAGCCCCAGCTGTACCTAGCCTACCAGAGGCATGACATGGATGGGCACACATTGCACCCCAAGGGTCCCCTCGGGCTCTGCAGCACCCCGCCATTGAGCACCTCAGAGACAGCCACCCAGACAGAGCCCATGGATCCAGGCTCCATGCAAACGGAGCCCCTAGATCTCGGCTGCGCGAGCTGCCTGTCCCTTTTTCAGGCTCTGGCGGCTGGGAGCATGGCCACCTCCCTGTGTGGGGTCTGCTCCCTTTTGGGGTCTCTGGCACACCTGCTGGAGGAGCTCCAGGCCACAGTCCAGAGACTGCATGCCGTCAGGGACTGTGAGCAGGAGAATGACTCCTACTGCCAGGCCCTTCTCCCCCGGGAGCCGGAGGGTAGACCACCGTCTTCCTCCAAGACAAAGGAGGACTCCAGGACCTCCCGCTCTGCCCAGTCAGGGGCATGGACCAAGGTGGTCAAGGGCCTTAAGGCCTGCTGCACCAAGGCCCCTCCCTTGCCAGAGCTTAGCAACAGGCTCGCACCTCTTGCAGCCCCAGCAGAGCCTGCTCTCACAGGCAACACAGGCACAGCTGCAGCTAGCGCCCCCGCTCTCCCCAAGATAAAACATAAGGTGTTTGTTGTGGGAGACTCCATCCTGAGGGGGACTGAGGGGGCAATCTGCTGCTCCAACCCCTTAACCCCTGAAGTCTGCTGCTTCCTGGGGGCCTGCATCCAGGACATTGCGGAGAAGATCCCTAAGCTCCTCCAGCCCACAGACCACTACCCCATGCTCCTTATTCACGTGGGCACCAATAACATGGCTCGGAGTGCTCCCAGCTGGGTCATGAGGTGCTACAGGGACTTGGGAGTGGGTGGAAAGTGGGGACCTGGGGAATAATAGAGCAGTCAGCCTAATTTCATTCCCTGGAAAGTTTCTGGCACAAGTTATGATACAATCTGTTTTCTAGTACATAGAAAATAATAAAGAGTTAAAAGCAGCCAGCATAGACTTATCAAGAGTGGTTCAGGTCAAACCAATCTGATTTCTTCCTTTGGCACTGTAAGTGACCTAGAGAATCAGAGAGAAGTCATCCACTTAATATATCTTGACTTTAGTGAGACTCTTGACGCTGTACCACATGACAGTATCGAGCACAAACTAGGAAATGAGGTTTACAAGTAATCACCATCTGGTGATTGCATATCTGGTTGTAAATGCTCCAAGAGAAGTTGTCAGTGGTTTCCTCATGAACTGGACGAACAGGATAGACCCTCAAGTGGTTACTGCAGGGGTCTATCCTGGACGGTTCTATGAAATGTTTAAATTGATGACTTGGATAATGAAATAGAAAGAATATATGCAAAATATGAAGATGATGCTAAGTGGGGAGTGGGTTGCAAATCCTTTGGAGGACACGGTCAAAATTCAAAAATGATCTTGACAAATTGGACAAAATTATCTGAAATCAACAAGGTGAAATTCAAAAATGTATGTGCTAAGTGTTATATTTAGGAATAGAAATCACACAGAAAAATAAAAAATAGGGACTGTGACAAGACATCAGTATGACAAAAGAGGATCTGGGGGTTATAATGACTCATGCACCACATATGAGTCCACAGTGCAATTGAAAAAAAGGCAAATCTCATTCCAAGATCTGTATATACGAGAATATGACCTATATATGGCATAAGAGGCAAGTAATTCTGCCCTTTGTGGCACTGGTGAGGCCTCGGCTCCATTATGACATCTGGTTTTGGGTTCCACACTTCCAAAAAGATGCAGAAGAAATGTGAGAGTCCGAAGAGCGACATAAAACATAATAGTCTTATAACTATTATAATGGTCTTATAAGACTATAATAGTCTTACGACTTTTCCTCATGACCTATGAGGAAAAGTTGAAAAAACTGGGTTTGTTTAACAGAGAGAAGAGAGGACTGAGGGATATATGATGAGTCTTCCAAAATGTAAAAGGCTGGTATAAAGGGATGGTGATCAATAGGAAAAAGCAAGAAGAAATTGGCTTGATTTGCAGCAAAGAAAGTGTAAGGTTGGATCTTATGGAAAACTTAAGGTGGTAAAACACTGAATGAACTACCTGGAGAGGCTGCAGAGGCTCTTACATTGAATCTACTTAAGAACCTGCTAGACAAACACCTATTGGAAATGATCCAGGGATTTTTGATCCTGCTTGGGTGCAGAGGGTTAGACAAGATGGTCTTCCAGTTCTATGCCTCTAAGATCCTATTAATTTTAACAAAATGTAATTAAAACACCTCCCTCACCACCAGGGCCCATGTAAAGATGCCTGTTATTGAGTTTATTTATACTCAGTTCATAGCAAATAGTGAACTAGAACATACCTTGTTTTGGCTCATTCCCTTCATCCTTTCCCACAACACTACTTTTCCCAACTTGTAAGTGAGCCAGCCCATGCTTCTAGAACTGAGACCATTGCCAGAAGATCGATTCTTCTAACAAAACCCGTATTAAGAATCCTGAAACTGGCTTTATGTGGGAACAAGCATCTGCCTACGCAGAGTTCAGAGGATAAAGTAAGTAGGTGTGGGAACCAGCTTAGCTTTTCCTCCTGTTTCAGTTGTCTTTAATCACTGGCAGAGCCTCCTATAGAATCAAGGCCATAGTCTGCATATAATACATAGGTGGGTTAATTCACTGGGAAGTGCAGAATCCTAGAAGGGAGCTTTTTCCAAGAACAATTTAAAATGAGCCAGTGCTTTGCTCTGTGACAACCTTTTATGGAGCTTTTTTACATACAAAATTTAATCTACTGAGATCTGAGACATTTCAGTAACTCCTCCAGGAAAATTATAGATTGCAAGTTTAATTGAAAAAGACTGGCTATAAACTGATCTCCAGAATTATTATGACTAATTATATTTCTCCTTTCATAATGAACAAACTTTGAAATATTTTATATATTAGGTGTTTGCCCTCAGCTCCTTAAAAAAAAATTATGTTTTCTTTTCTGGGGATGGGAATTTAAAATGATATTTAAATACACTAATATATTTTAATATTTAAGTTAATATTTTTATTGCAAAATTGATAGATGTATATAACGGAGATTTGTTACGCTGGGAAAAGCAATACAATTATATAAAGTTTGGGGCGATATACTGTTTTCATAAGGTGTTGGAGAAGCAGAATTATGCATAATATATTTGTACCTCTTCCTCATTCTCCTCTTTACTCATAACTTCAAAAAGATGAAGGTGTCTCCCCATCCTCCATTTGCAGAAAGACTGAGGGAAAAACATGTACACATCTGTGGAAACAGTACCTCTCCCCCCATGATCTAAAGCAAACGGTACTTTATTTGCCATTTTGCAGAGAAGGTGTGACTTATGAATGTTTAGAGCTAAGTGTTCACCTGCTTTTCATCTCTTCCATCTCTATCAGCTCTGCAGGGTGTTTTTACAGTTTCTAAATCAGAGCTGAATCGGACCCCTGTTGCTTAAAGACACACACCCAAACATTTCAGAAATAAGACTGTATGGTTTATGAGTAACCAAACAAGCATCACCACAGTCCTGGTTAAAATAACAGATGTGGAAATGCATAGATTTCATAGACATCAGGGCTGGAAGGGACCTCGGGAGATCATCGAGTCCAGCCCCCTGCCCAAAGGGCAGGAAGTCAGCTGGGGTCATAGGATCCCAGCAAGATAAGCATCCAATTTACTCTTGAAGGTGTTCAATGTAGGCGCTTGAACCACCTCTGCTGGCAGACTGTTCCAGACCTTGGGGGCTCGGACAGTAAAGAAATTCTTCCTTATGTCCAGCCTGAAACGGTCTTGCAGGAGTTTGTGACCGTTCGACCTCGTCATCCCTTGGGGCGCTCTGGTGAACAAACGTTCCCCCAGATCCTGGTGGTCACCCCTGATAAACTTATAGGTGGCCATCAGATCACCCCTGAGCCTGCGCTTTTCCAGGCTAAAGAGTCCCATGGCTCTCAGCCTGTCATCGTAAGATCTGTTTTCCTGACCTCTGATCATGCGCGTGGCTCTCCTCTGGACTCTCTCAAGTTTCTCCACATCCTTTTTGAATTGTGGAGCCCAAAACTGGATGCAGTACTCCAGCTGCGGCCTGACCAAGGCCGAGTACAAGGCGAGAATGACGTCCCAGGATTTGCTCAAGAAGCATCTATGGATGCACGCCAGCATTTCGGTCGCTTTACTAGCCGCAGCATCACATTGCAGGCTCATGTTCATCTTGTGGTCAATGATGACCCCCAAGTCTTTTTCTTCTGTAGTGCTATCCAACGTAGCACTGCCGAGCCTATAAGGGTGCTGCAGGTTTTTCCTCCCAAGGCGGAGAACCTTGCATTTTTCGGTGTTAAACACCATGAGGTTCTCGTCTGCCCATTTGCTGAGCTTGTCCAGGTCAGCCTGGATAACCCGCCTATCTTCTGGCATGGATGCTTTGCCCCAAAGTTTAGTGTCATCGGCGAACTTGGCCAGTCCACTCCTGACTCCAGTGTCCACATCGTTAATGAAGATGTTGAACAGTATGGGTCCCAGGACAAAGCCTTGAGGGACCCCACTGGTCACAGGGCACCATGATGAGTGACCACCATCAATCACAACCCTCTGGGTCCAACCACGAAGCCAATTTCCCAGCCAGCGGATCGTGGTGGAGCCAAGGCCACAACTGGGCAGTTTGGCCAAGAGGTGATCATGGGATACCAGATCAAAAGCTTTTTTGAAGTCAAGATATATGACATCTCTTCTCCCTTGTCCAGGTGATAGGTCACCTGGTCATAGAAGGAAATGAGATTGGTCAAACAAGACCTACCCGCAACAAACCCGTGCTGGCTGTCCCTTAGAATGTTAGCCTGGGCCAGTCCCTCAAGGATGGCCTCCTTAATAAACTTTTCTAAGATCTTCCCCAGGATAGAAGTCAGGCTAATGGGCCTGTAGATAGCTGGATCCACTCTCCTCCCTTTCTTGAAGATCGGCACCACATTGGCCTTCTTCCAGTCTTTGGGCACTACACCAGAGCGCCAATAGTTTTCAAAGATCCGTGCCAGAGGCTGGGCTATGACGCTCGCCAGCTCCTTGAGTACCCTGGGGTGCAGGTTGTCAGGGCCAGCTGACTTGAAGGTATCCAGCTTCTCAAGGTGTTCCTTCACGAGGTCAGCATTGATGGAGGGTAGGGGATCCCCCTCACCCAGATTTCCCTGTCCCATAGTAGGCATGGGCATCCCGTGGGACTGATGAAAGACTGACGCAAAGTACCTATTTAATAGGTTGGCTTTTTCCTGGGCGTCAGTTGTCAGTTGCCCCATCTGGTTTAGCAGGGGTCCAACATTGCCCTTGCTTTTCCTCCGGCTCCCCACATATCTGAAAAAGGACTTTTTGTTGTCCTTGATGCCTGAAGCTAGTTGGAGTTCAGTTGCAGCCTTGGCTTTCCTGGTTTGGTCCCTGCAGGACCGGACCAGCGCGGAGTAATCCTCCTTGGAGGTGAATCCCGTCCTCCATCCTTTGTAGGCTTTCCTTTTTAGCCGCAGGAGGTCCACTAGGTCCCTGGAGAGCCAGGAGGGCTGCTGTGCCCTCTTGCTGCCTTTCCTCCGTGTTGGAATAGATTTAGCTTGTGCACTGAGGATCGCTTCCTTGAGAAGCAACCACTCTTCTTGAACTCCCATCTCCCTGGGGTCATGGTCCCTGAGGACCTGACCGACAAGCCTCTTGAGCTTGTCAAAGTCAGCTTTTCTGAAGTCAAGGACTTCTGTGTTGCTGACTGACTTGCCAGCTTTATGGCGGATGGTGAAGGTGATCAGCTGGTGGTCGCTGTCACCCAGCTTCCCATCAATCACTAGGTCGCCAATTAGGTTGTCCCCCGTAGCCAGTACCAGGTCGAGCAGCGCTTTGCCTCTCATTGGCCCATAGACTTCTTGAGTCAGGTAGAGGTCATCCACGCACGAGAGAAAGCTTTGCGCCCGCTCAGATTTAGCTGAGTGATCTTCCCATGAGATGTCCGGGTAATTGAAGTCACCCATGACAACCAAGGTCCTGGAGCAAGCGGCCTCAGTCAGTTCCCGGGCGAGCTCCTGGTCAAGCTCGGGACTTTGAGTGGGAGGTCTGTAGTAGACTCCCACCGTTGTGTCCCCTGTGCCGAATTCCCCACGAATTTTTACCCAGAGGGTCTCTAGCTGTCTATGCTGGTCGCCAACATCAGCTTGCAGGGACATGTAGCTTTCCTTCACATAGAGAGCTACACCCCCTCCCCTTTTGTCAACACGATCCCTCCCGTACAGGGTATAGCCCTCTATACCCGTGGTCCAGTCATGGGTGGAGTCCCACCAGGTCTCCGTTATCCCAATGACATCATATTTCTTTGCACTGAGCAGGAGGACGAGCTCATCCTGCTTGTTGCCCAGGGTCCTGGCATTAGTGTACAGGCAGGCAAGTGTGCCCTTGGGGGCTCTTGCCTTGCCCACAGATTGTGCCAGGGCTGGGGCAGGGGTGGGCTCCCTTAAGTGCCCCCTTAAGTGCCTTGGTCCACTGGCTTTGCAAGGGCCATTCAGTGGGCCAGCAGGGGCAGTAGTCCTCCCATCCCCCAGCGGGCTTAGTTTAAAGCCCGGTGAAGCAGGTCAGCCAACCTGGCTGAGAAGAGCCTCCTCCCCAGGGGAGAGAGGTGGAGGCCATCTCTTCCCAGCAGCTCGCTGCCTCTCTCTCCACAGAGCGGGCTGTGGTCATGGAAGCCAAAGCCTTCCTGATAACACCAGCGCTGCAGTCTTTGGTCCACCGCGTGGATCCTCCTGTCCCTCCTCAGCCCATAGCCCGAGACTGGGAGGATCGACGAAAACACCACCTGAGCTCCCAGACCCCTGCATATATTATTTTTCAAATGTATGTTGGCTAACATTTGCACAGGGCTACAAGTGTTCCCAAAGTATCACTCATTCCTTATGTGCTTTTTATGCTCAATGAGAGTCTTTTGTTTTGTTTTGTTTTGTTTTGTTTTGTTTTGTTTGAAGATAAAAAATTGACTCATCCAAATTACACACAGCCTCCAGCTTCCTTTTTTTGAACTGGGGAGAACCAATTCCCCAAAGCCACTCCTATGCCTCTGGAGCTGGTAAACACAAAATAGTCACTGCCAACTTCAAGAGGCCCTTTTTTGCATAGTCAAAAAGGGATAACGAAAATGTGAACTGTATTAGAAGTCAGCTGAAAATCCAGAGCACCTGAAATGGTATCCGACATTTCCATTGATCACTGCTTCTTGCCTCACTAGTTTATTAGCAGCTGAATCTTCTTGTGTTGATTGTTAGCTGCACTAATGAAGGGACAAGAGGAGTTTAAACGTAATGAAATCATATGTGAGATGGGCTCTGGTCAGTGTCTCACTACCAGCATTACCAGTTCTTGCAGTTTCATTGCTAGCTTTACAGTCCTTAGAGGTTCAGCTCTTGGAGCCAGGCTAATGACTTTCTTATTCAGTAAGTTTCTAGATGCCATGAGTACAGGAAAAGCTTGAAAATGTGACTGCTAACATTTCAACACCCAAAAGAAACACTTTTTTTTTAACAAAATGGATTTAAAAAAAAGTTGATGCTTTTTAATTTACTTTCATCATTTTTGCGTGCTTAGTTTTGATAATACTACAACAGATGGGGCTGGAACTGTAGACACTACACCTACTCCCATATGGCACTAGAGGAACAAAATGATTGATTTAAGATAAGCTGAGCTACATTCTGCTTGAGATTTGCCTAGTATAGAACTAATGAACTTATTCTTACCCTTTTTCTTTTCAGGTATTGGGCTGCTTTGTTGTTGAAATTCTGGCCTGGTCTCATCCTTTTTTCAGGACAGTGCACTGCAAACCCCTCTCCATTCCAGCTTAGAGTGGTACCTGAACGTCTTTTGCTGGGCAAGAATAATTATGCTTGCCAACTCAATATTTGAGGGCAGGGAGAATTTGCCTAAGTTTTATCACCAGCGGAAAGCTTGTCCACACCATGAGCTTTGTACAATGAGGCTTGTGGCCCATGGATGCCAGTTTTGAGACTATCAGAGAGATGAAAAATTCTGTTGTCCCTGCCATTTCTCCCTCTTGCTCTCCCACCATATGTTCCCTTTCTTCAGTCATCCTCACCCCTCCAACCCCACTGACTCTTCCCACCCCTCCATTACTTTTGTCCTGACTGCCATGTTTTCCTCAATTTCTCACCATTACTAGATGCACAGAAAATTAATGTTCCCTCCATCAAGTGGAGGGAAATGGTTCTAGTATAACCTAAGTAAAGGAGACCCACTCTTCATTTGATCAAATACATACAGATTCTAGCAAATCATATGCACTTATTTTAAATGACATTCTCTTTTCAAGGAAACGCTTGCAAAAAAAAAATAGAGGAGGATTCTCTAACTCTGGTGAGCGTCAAGTTTTTTTTTGCAAATATCTTTGAAAAGCTTTGCTTTTGCAAAAAAAAAATCTTCTTTATCTACTGGCAAGCATCACTACCTATCAATATACATTTTGGCATCTATGTCTGTGGGTTAAAAGGTTTTAAATGAAAATCAAATTCTCTCTAGTCTTTTGATGGCCTAATTGAAGCTTGTCAGAGTTGCCTTGCCATTCTGACATAACTATTTAACATCTTAATAACTTTTAAAATTAGCATTTAATCAGCTAATCGTCTGGTCATGTGCATTAGATTTCTGTTACATGGCTCCAATAAATTTAAGTTTTAAGATATTGAGAATTTAGGAACCCTTTTTTCTTCAGATTTCAAATGTAGAAAAAGAACTACTATTGTCCATACCTAATCTATCACTTTTGTGGCTAGTGCTCCTTTTTTCTGGGCTTAGGAAGGGCAATATGAGTCTTACAATGGAAAATGATGGTTGGTCTACCCATTATGAGTTGGACAGAGGTGTGGGGAAAAAAAATCCACCCTAGGCACTTCTACATGTGTAAATAATGTACCTGAATTTACTGTACAGTAAATTCAGGCACGTTAAACTGCTCCCAGGTGCACAGCTATATGTGTGCCTGGGTCAGAAGCAAATTGAGGGCTCCCCCTGTTGCCAGCCCTGGGCAGGAAGCACAGGAGTCAGGCCTGGGCTCTGGGGGGTAGGAGGGAACTGCCCCCACCTCCAGGGACAGCTCCCACCTGTGTTGATCTTGGTGGGGGAGGAAGCTGTCCCTGGATCCCAGGACAGCTCCCAGGTGCATGGCGCTCAGGGCTAGCCCCAAGCTCCATGCAGCTAGGAGCTGCCCCCGGAGCTGAGGAAAACTCCCCCTTACCCCCACCCCCAGAGGCAGGGTAGCTCCCCCACAGAGCTCAGGGCTTAGTCAGGCTTCAGTTGTGGCTCCCTGCTGCCTAGTTTGGCTGGGAGCAATTTGATCCTAGTCAGTGTCTACACGTGTGCTTTGGCACATTAGTTTAAAGTGCTGTTTTCTGGTGCCTGTATCTATCGGTACTAGAAAACAGATCTTTAAATTAATCCATTGTGCAGTAATTGCTGTGCACATGTAGATGGTGACAGTTTACTGTGCATTAAATTAGGCTAACGTGCAGTAAAATGCATGTGTAGATGGGCTACCTAGCTAGTGTAGCTGTGCTCACAATCCCCTTTCCCCCATACCTGGATGCAGTTGTGCTAACAGAAGAGGGCTTTTGCTAGCTTAGCTGTGGTGTTTGGAGAGATGGTGTGGCATACAGGGCACATCTTCTGTCACCATACAGGGCACATCTCCACACTAGAGTTCTGCCTCTGCAATTGTGTCAGAAAAGCTCTGGTGGTAGTGGCCTTGGGGTATATAAATCATTTTTCACTTGTAACATTATTTGGGAAGTGGCACCTACCATTTCAGGCAAGAGAGTCAAGTTATTTCTAATACTGAAATACTCAATTTCCAGCGGCTGAAATTTAAAGAGAAAGGAGTGTTTTGTATGTGCAAAAACATAGTACTTCAAAAAAAAAAAAAAAGGAAGCAATTGTTGTTTCATAGTTTCTAGGGTTGGAAGGGACCTGAGTAGATCATCTAGTCCGACCCGCTGCCATGGCAGGAAAGAGTACTGGGGTCAAACGACCCCAGCAAGGTGTACCTCTAACCTACTCTTAAAGACCCCCAGGGTAGGAGCCAGCACCACTTCTCTTAGAAGTTGGTTCCAGATCCTAGCCATCCTGACAATGAAGTAGCACCTCCTGATATCTAGCCTAAATCTACCCTCTGCCAGCTTGTGACCATTATTCCTGGTCACTTCTGGCAGTGCTCAGGGAACAGGGACTTCCCCAGTGCCTGCTGGTCCCCTCTGACTAGTTTGTAACAGGCCACTAGATCCCCTCTCAGCCTTCTGTTGTGGAGGCTGAACAAATTCAGGTCCTGTAGCCTCTCCTCGTAAGGCCTGCCCTGCTGCCCCCTGATCATGCGAGTGGCCCTCCTCTGGACCCTCTCCATGCTGTCCACATCCCTCTTGAAGTGTGGCGCCCAGAACTGGACGCAGTACTCCAGCTGCGGCCTGACCGCATAGAGGGGGAGGATCACCTCCTTGGACCTGCTTGAGATGCATCTGTGGATGCATGACAAGGCGTAGTTGGCCTTCCTGACTGCATCCCCACACTGCCGGCCCACGTTCATCTTGGAGTCAATGATGTCTCCAAGATCCTTTTCCGCTTCTGTACTGATGAGAAGGGAGTTCCCCAGCCTGTAGGTATGGTGCCGGTTGTTCCTCCCCAGGTGCATCACTTTGCACTTGTCGGTGTTGAATCCCATCCTTTTCTCCTCCACCCACACTTGTAGCCTGTCTAGGTCAGATTGTAGCCTATTTCTCCCTTCTAGCATGCCCATATCCCCCCACATCTTAGTGTCATCGGCAAATTTGAACAGGGTGCTTTTTACTCCTTTCTCCAAGTCGCTGATGAAGATGTTGAACTGTACAGGCCCGAGGACCGAGCCCTGGGGGACCCCACTGCCCACATCCCTCCCGGTCGAAAATGACCCATTCACCACCACTCTCTGGGTGCGGCCCTTCAGCCAGTTGGCGACCCAATTGACTGTGTGGGTGTCAACACCACAGTCTCCTGGTTTCTTAATGAGAACAGGGTGAGAGACAGTGTCGAATGCCTTCCAAAAGTCCAGGAAGACTATGTCCACTGCTACTCCTGCATCTAATGATTTGGTGATCTGATCATAGAAGGCCACCAGGTTGGTCTCTTAAAGTGAGGCAGTAAATAGGTTTGCTGTATTAACTGACAATTGTCCATTATTTAGGGGTTCCTTTCTAATTAGTGAAGGAATTAATTGGCAGTTGGATTAGATAGCTATATTTACACATGCTTCTTTGTTTACTGATTTTAAATTTATGAGCCAAACACCCAGAGAACAGGATGGGCATCTCTGGTTTCCCTTTTAGAATAAGCAGTCAGTTCTTACTGTCACAAACTATAACTTTACTAAAAAAATTGGGTGAGACTCTCCTCTTTGCCTTACCTTAGGTTCTTATCTGTACACCCGATCAGCCTTAAAGAGGTCTGAAATATCCCTGGAGAAATGCCCTGTGCAGAAACTGGGGAAGAGAGAGACAGTATGTACTCTGAGGACCTCTTCCAAAATCCAGTTTTAGATTTAACAATGAATGGCACTAATCCTAGAGGCATTATAGTCTAATCCTAATCTATAACATCACCCATTATGAGCAAAAAGCACCACTGCTAATGAGCATCTCCATTGATGATTATTATTTTTTTGTTGCTGTTTGCAGATCTGGGCTACTCCTGAGAGATGGTTGAGCCATCAGATCTGTTCCTGGATAGAAAGATGACTTATTCTTAAGCAGGATGCCTTTTTTTTGGCTCTTCTTATCCATCCCAAAGAAATGAAGTTAAGTTATCCTTTCCTAAAAGTAACATATTTTTAAGATACCTAAGGACCCTGTGCTGCTTACGGATCAGCCGTCTTGCCATAGATCATGTGGGAACTTGAAACTAAGTGGGTTATTACTACTGTAAATTGAACCACAAGTATGCAAAGCTTCTCAATTCTCTTGCACATCATCAGTTTTCATCTGATTCTAGTCAGAACTTATAATATAAAAATTCACTTGGTTGACTTTTAACCTCATGAGCTGATCTAGCGTGGGAGATTAAAATGTGGCAGAGCCAGAGTACAGTATCTACTGCATATCTTTCTCTCCCAGTGACATCCATTTACTATGGATGGAGACTCTGAGTTTATAAATCCCCTGAATGCATTTTAGCAGATGTATTAGAGTCTCCAAATCAGTTAAACAGGCTGCTGAGAGCAATACTTGTACTCTGAGCATAACAAATTTGTCACCGAATCTCCAAACATAGTTAGACCCTTAGGCCATGTCCAGACGAGTGCAGCCGTGCAGTATGTGGTGCCACAGATGTGTCTGCGGTGCCACATACTGCACGTTCCGTTGTTCTTAGCACTGCAAGGGAGCAGTGTGGAGGGGTTTTTTGACCACCAGTTATCCAGGAGTCAAAAAAACCCATGGAGGAAAAAAGCAGGCGGCACATGCAGTGGTAGCGTGCACCACCCAAAGCCAAAGCCTGACTGGCCTGAGTCACACTACACTGCCGGCCAGGCTCCGCACAGCAGGATTGCCACTACTGCAGCCCCAGGAGACCCCAGGACTCCAGGTAAGGCTGCTGGGGCTGGCCTGGTGCTGGCCCCTGCCTCCCCTATGCAATCCGAGGTAACTTCCTGTGGGCCAACGTGTGTGGCACAGGGATTCCCCAGGAACAACTAGCGGTGGCACAAGGTATGCTGCCACTAGTTGTACATGGGGAACCAAACATCCATGCATGTCTGGACATGGCCTTATAGTTTACATACAATGTCATATACTTCTTCATGCCTGGCATGGCAATGAAGAACATGCCTCCTAGGCTAGCCAAATTCATGAGCTTTAAATTATATTAAGTAAGAAAGAAGTATGATCTAGTGTTCTGAGCATGGACTTCTAGATCTCTAACTTCTAAACCTAAATGATACGTGACCTTGGGCAAGTCTTTTAACTTCTTTACTTTTATTTCCCCTTGGATCAAATGGGTGTAATAGTTACCTATGCAGCAACTGTGGCTATAGCTCTGACCCCAGGTGGGGGCTGGAGCCTGAGCCACAACAGCTACCTCCCTCCCTCCCCCCCCCCCCACTCCCTTACCCCCAGTGCTGGTACATGATTCTCAGATGAAGGGATTCCCCCCATGTTATATGGGGGAAAAAACCTTGTCTTAAAATCAAGTAAATACAGTAGGGTTTTTGTTATAGCTCTACTTCTGCTTTGGAGGGTGAGCCACAGTTTGGTGTTGGCTAGCACAGGCCTAGCAGGACATCTTCACACTCAAGGCAGCCATGAAATGCATGGGGCAGTGCTGGCTGCATGGTGCCAGTGGCAGCACAGGGTTATTTTTGCTTAACTTCCCCTGCCCCAACAAAGGTGGTGCCTGGGGCTGGTGCCCTGGTCACCACCCTTCAGCTACTCTCCTGTTGGCCAAGAAATAACAAATGGGATTAAAGACAAAACCCAACTGCAGCTGTCTTCAGGGATAACAGGTTTCCATAAATCCAGCTAGCAGTTTGTTGGGATTAATCTGTAGGAGAGAGACTTCTTTCCCAGGCCCTGCTCCCAGATCTATAGTTTCCATGCAGACTGACTCATCTAAAATGACCTCCTTGTATGGAAGCCATGGAGGTGGACCATTGCCCAGGTCCAAATTATGCTCATCTTTATCACCCTGCTAAGGCAATCTACTTTCCTCTTCATAATTAAACAATTGCTACTTCCACTTCTCAAGTAATATATAAGAATAATCACAACACTGATTATGCTTATAAATACAAAACTCCCATAAGCTACTGGCCAACTTTTTATTTTTCCCTTTTAACAAAAATGTCTTATCAATGCAAACAAGCAGCTTTTCCTATGAATTTATGCTTTGGGCATACTCTTTAGTTGAAGAAATGTCTCTGTGACCAAAAAGC
Organism: Crocodylus siamensis; assembly: GCF_052110815.1. Classification (NCBI taxonomy): domain Eukaryota; kingdom Metazoa; phylum Chordata; order Crocodylia; family Crocodylidae; genus Crocodylus; species Crocodylus siamensis. Next base: position 124,076,099 of record NC_143395.1, read on the forward strand.
CTTTTCTGGATGAAATAGAATTAATTATACATAATATTATAACCAGTTTTACAATACTTTTTGCTGGAAGGAGTCAGTGGCTGCCATACTAACAGGAATGTAGACAATTACAGCCCTGTGTAAAGTTGATGGGTGCCCTGAGTACATACATTCATTCAGGCTAAATGGAAAGGGGGGTTAAACCTTTTCTTAAATGAGACACCTGGAAACAAGAGAAATCACTGCCTATAATAGGCTATATAGAAGACTTGATCACAATTTAAGTCATAGGGGTTGAAGGATTCCCTCATAGCAAATGCCGAGGCTAGGGAATTGTTTACTGAGCTGTCGGTGTTTGTGAAGGGATGGAAGCAAGCATACAGTAAGAAAGAGAAAATCATGGTCCTGAGAAGGAAACAAAGGTTTGTGGGGTACAGAATTTACTGGAGTGAAGGGAGGAATAGGCTGCAATCAGACCTAGACAGGTTACAGGGGTGGGCAGATGAGAACAGGATGGGTTTCAACACCGACAAGTGCAGGGTAGTGCACCTGGGGAGGAAGAACCAGCAGCATACCTACAGGCTGGGGAACTCCCTTCTTGTCAGTGAGGAGGCAGAAAAGGATCTTGGAGTCATCATTGATGCCAAGATGAACATGGGCCGGCAGTGTGGGGAGGCAGTCAGGAAGGCCAACCACACCTTGTCATGCATCCACAGATGCATCTCGAGCAGGTCCAAGGAGGTGATCCTCCCCCTCTATGTGGCACTGGTTCAGGCCGCAGCTGGAGGACTGTGTCCAGTTCTGGGCACCGCACTTCAAGAGGGATGTGGACAACATGGAGAGGGTCCAGAGGAGGGCCACTCGCATGATCAGGGGGCAGCAGGGCAGGTCCTACGAGGAGAGGCTACAGGACCTGAACCTGTTCAGCCTCCACAAGAGAAGGCTGAGGGGGGATCTTGTGGCCTGTTATAAACTAGTCAGGGGGGACCAGCAGGCATTGGGGGAGTCCCTGTTCCCCCAAGCACTGCCAGGAGTGACTAGAAATAATGGTTGCAAGCTGGCAGAAGGTAAATTCAGATTAGACATCAGGAGGTGCTACTTCACTGTCAGGATGGCTAGGATCTGGAACCAACTTCCAAGCCAAGTGGTGCTGGTTCCTACTTTGGGGGTCTTTAAGACAAGGCTAGACAATCACCTTGCTGGGATCGTTTGACCCCAGTACTCTTTTCTGTCATGGCAGGGGGTCGGACTAGATGATCTACTCAGGTCCCTTCCGACTGTACTAACTATGAAACTATGGCTGGAGTCCTCCTATAGCAGGGGTGTGCAAAATACGGCCCATGTGCCAAATTTACTAACTGATTGGATCCGGCCCGCAGGCAAACACCCACCAATTAATTAGATCCAGCTCCACCAGTGGCTGCTCCTGCTGTGCTCTGCTTGGGGCTGAGTCCCTCCCACTCCCACCTGGGGCAGTGTGTGCTTTGTTCCAAAAGCACTCCCAAAATGAGTCCTTCCTGAGCAAGGGAAAAGTCATCTGGTGGCAAAGATCAGGGGTTAGGGGGCAGGACTCCCGGTTACAAGATGGCAACCAGGGGGTTGGTCACCTGTCAAAGGGCAGAGCTATCCTTGTGGCCCTCGACATGTCACCAGAACTCATTAAGAGTGCATCAAAGAATATCTCTAGCTCATATAATTCATTTTTCCTCCTCATAGAAACAATACTGCCCAGTGCCCAGCCTTCAGCATTGCCTGTTTATTTTCTGAACAAAAAAGCCCCATTAAAGTTTGAAAACGCACAGTTAAGGCATTCAAAGCAACCTTAGCTTTGTTCTGTTGTAATAAATTAAAGGTGGGGGTGGGGAAAGGGGAGAAAATAATCTAATGTGTCTTTAGTGTTTGCTTCCAGTTTTTATGGATCTTAAAATGTCTTAATGATTCTACAGCTATTGTATGACATCATCATAACCCTGTGATGTATTTTATTCTAAAGTCTTAATATATATTCTCAACCTTGAGAACCATAATTCAACCTTAACCATATTAATTCACTTCTGTTTGAACATTAATTTAAATATCTAGTAAATGTATCTAGTAAAAAGGTCATTTATCCCTTACTGTATCTTTGGTACATGTGTTCCCCAGGTACATTCAGAAGAAGATGGCCTGATTTTTTTTTTAGATCTGTTTATACTGCTCTGGTAGTTTAAAAGAGCCCTTGCCTGATGGTATTGGTGGAAATGAGAATCGGGCCCAGCATCTTTGCCAATGGTTGTATCTTTTTATGCCCAGCCCTGCAGAAATGGGGGCCATGTATGGTTCTGCAGTGAAGCTACATAAACCAGAACGTCTACTGAAAAGAGAAATAGAGGATATGAACCTAACACAGACTGGGTGCGTCCACACAAGATGCTAACTGTGCAGTAGCCTAATAACATTGGCTAAAAACCTGTGTTAATATGCTACTGTGCAGTATTAGGCTACTGTGCAGTTACCATCTAAAAAAAACCTGTGTGCTAGCACTACTGCGCAATAGCACAAGTTACTGCACATTGATTTATTACTTGGTTAACAAAGTGCTAAACTAAATGAGCAGTAAATGCGGTGCATTAATGTACAGATGTGCCCTCTGTGCTATAAGAGTTTAATAACCTAAATAAGTTCCTTGTTTTTGCACATGGTTTCCCAAAATAAAACCATGCATTACTGGAGCAGGAAATAGTACAAGGCGTGCACAGTAAACCTGGTTTTCAGATATTTTGTTTTGTACTTGGGGTAATTTTCTGAATAACTTTAAAGAATGTCTTTTATGCTAACACTAAATTTAGCTTATTTCACCCCAATAGCCCCAAGTGAAACACCAAGTCCATTATTAACACGGAATTCCTTTAAGAAATTATCTTTCATCAAATTTCTTCAGATTTATTATTAAAAGGTGTTACTAAGGAATAATGCATACTTATAGTTTATTGACTGCTTATCCTATATTGTCCAGATACTTTAAATATATATATATTAAGGCAGAATCTAGATACCTGGTTTCCAATGGCCAAAGCTCTTTCCCTGCACCCTACCCCTTTCCTTTAGTGGGCAACCTCTAAGGTTACTGAAATCTCAGATGATATATTATTTCCAAAATTCACACATTGTGGGTAATGCTGATAGCCTGGGATTACTAAATTAACAGTGTAAATGCAATGGTGTCAACTCAGCTATAGCTGAAAGATGAGAGCTCCCTATTCCTTCTCTGCCCTAAGACTCTTTAATCTACAGCAGGAGGAAGGCAAAGAAGGAAAAAAATATAGGTCTGTCTGCTTCTCCATGCATCTGGTCTAGCAAACCCTTAAGTATTTCTTGGCAGCCCCAGTACTTGCAGGGTCACAGTTGCCTACTCCACTTCTCCTTGGTAAACCCAGAAAGTTCCCACTGCAAATAGTAAAGTGAGAGCCAGAAACCACCTCAATGAGTGGAAATAAGGTTAAAGGCAAAGGGCCATCATGTAAAAACAAGCTCAGGGATCAAATTTGGAGTAGTGTGGCAATTAAGAAGAAGGAAAGAGCTGGAACATCTGAGAGAATAGTATCTGCATGACAGGATGTGTACTTCATGCTGTGAGCCACTAACAAATTCCTCCAATATCCTCTCTCCCCACCCTAGGAACACCAGTCTTGCCCAGTGTATATTCAGGAGACAAAGGGAAAAAAGAGGACTAAAGAACAGTAAGTGGAAGGGAATGCCTTTGCAAATGTCTTAAGGAGATAGTACAATAAAAAGGGTGAATTCGAACTGTTAGGCTGTCTATACATGTGCAGCAAGGTTGCTCCAATGTGCTGTAATTATCCCACACCCAGAGCACATGTATAAACAGCCTTAGACTCTTTGGGGCCATCTACACGTGCACTTTACTGTGAAGTGCTAAATAGCTCCACAGTAAAACGTCACCATACATGAGAGGTTGTATTACACCAAAGTAAACTAATTAACTTCACTGTAGGATAGTACTTCCCAACACAAGTGCTATCCCACAGTGGAGTTATTTCACCTCCCACAACGCACAAAGAGATGGGGACCAGGGTTGGCTGGGTCATGAGGCTGCTACAGTGCATAGCTGCCTGCTGGAGCACTCTTATGCCCTAGCTAACCCCTCTACAGCATGTGCAGCCAAAGGGGGAGCAGCTCAGGGCTGGCAGGCTGACCCGTTGGACCCTTTGCCAGCTGGGGCTGCACCACCCTGCCTCAACGTTTTGCGTTCCCAGAGGCATGTGTAAACACTGTGCCCAGGAGCAATAAATTCTGGTGCAAATTGCACCAGAATTTATAGGTTTGAATTAATTTCACGTGTAGATGTGTCCACTGAGTCCCAAATATGCCTTATGTTACCCATGGACAGTTCTTTACTACATTTTGGGTTCCAGAAAGGGGCAGCTTCTAAAGAGCAATTCCTGCCAGGAGTCTTCTGAATTTCCTCCATAATTTAGTCACAGGAAGTAAGATACAACTCTGAAACCTGCCCTCCCAAAAAAAGAAGAAATATGTTTGACACCCTGCAACCTTTGTCTTTACAGCTAGACAAAAACACTTTTCCTCACCAGAAACAAGTCAAAAGAAACCAGAAGCATGTTCTGTGCCTTAGCTTTCTTCTTTTTTCCTGGTTTTTCCTTTCTGAGGTATCTGTTAATCTACTCACTTTTTCCTCATATTATTTAGAATGGGACAGATGTCCAAGTCTTAGTCCCTCTCTGCAGATTATTCTCTGGTCAAACATCTTTTCTGTGCATTGTTCTAGTACAGTGGTTCTCAAGTTTTTTAAACTCAAGGCATGCCTCAGAAAATGCCAGTTCCTAGCTTTCACTCATTTTTGGACTGCAACAGAAGAATTGTTCTGTTATTTTTCTGTAAAGACCCCAGAATGGCCACAACAGCTTACAGAAATGTCTTGACACTGTAGATGCCTATTTTAAAATCTCTGGGCACCTCTCAGAGCCGCTCTAATTAAAGTGCCACCTCTCCCTCCCCTGGAGCAAGTCTAAAAGTACCCCCTGTCTTTATCGTGTGAATCATGTAAAGATATTTGCACACCTAACAGAGCTAATATTTTGCAGCACCCTGAGACAGACACCCTGAAAAGGTTCTCATGATGCTATGACACCCTAGTTGAGAATCACTATTCTAGTACCTCAGCCCTGATAGGGAGAGCCTATCCATAACAGGCTGTCCATAAAAAGCAAACTCCCCCTGAAAGATGCCTGTGTCCCAGCCGCCTGTGGAGGGTTTGGGATTGAGAGTATGGTCAGGGGTAGAAAGGTAAGAAAGGTTTATTGACTTAACAAAAACACAGCTATGCACAGATAGCAAAACAACAGACAGACAATAATAATTCATGTCAGCAACTTATCGGCAGTTCCTTCTGATGCCTGAAGTACAACAAGTTTCTCTTTTGCAAAGCTCAGCAAAGTCAGGCATCCCCAATCAGCACTGTCAGAGAGGTACCGGGAAGGACCCTGCTATTCAGTCCTTGGGCTCCTTGAGATCCATGGGCCCACTGATTCAGGTCAGCAGCTAATTAGTCCCTGTCACAAAGCTGCATCTTCCCTCTAAATGATTTCCAGATGTGCCAGCCAATTTACAACTTCTGAGCTATGCTGAAAACTTACAGCCATTCAGATTCTTTTTACTTCAACTGTTCTTAGACTGACCAATAGCAGTACAAGCCTTGCATTCTTCTGATAAGGTTAATTTTAGCTATGCCACAGGGCCTGCCATCACTTCTATAAGGCTTTGCTAAATTTACTAGGCCTCATACTACATACAAGGTCTTACTACATTTTAGACTTTAATTAGGATCTTGGCAACAATATATAGCTTAATATCTGAACAAATGATAGAAAAACACTTGCTCTAATCTTCATAGAGCCTTCAGCAAGCACCTTTATCACACGGACATATTTTCCAGCTGTCACAGCCTGGTTATATCATTTTAACTGATTTTGTTTAAAACTGGTGTAAGTTTTATTTTTTACAACCATATGAAATATTGGCATAGTTAATTGTGGCTGAAAAACAGATAATGGGGACCAGGGAAAGTGAGCTGTATTCTTAATGCTTGTGTAGTTTGTAGCATCTTGTGCAAGGCACTTTCCTGACCCACAAGAAGAAAATAGCTGTACTGCAACCCCAATGGCACAATCCTTCAAAGTGTTTCCCTACAAAAGGGGACTGTTCATTGTAATGGAACAACTCGTATAAGACCTACATGTATAAGTTCTGGCTGCAGGGCTGGGTCCTAAGTTAGAAAGACAGCACAACAGTGTAAACAATAATGCTAGTTAATATGTTCCATAGGCATTATAAAATATTTGAAGCTATCTTTTTTTTCCATCTAAAAATCAGACTTTAAGGATAAGGAGGCAATAGTTCAGAAAAGATGTTAAAAACACACTTCTTTTAAGGAAACACATTGATCTGCTACTCCTTTAAGACCATGCACATAAGCTCAGCAATCCAATGGTCTCTTCCACTCAAACAAAGCTTAGATTCTTAGATTTTAATGGCACTTGCTTGCTTCTAACTGAATGTTTTATTCCAATTTTCCATCCTTCTATTTCAGTTTGAAACCCAGTTAAGCATAATATCTAAATAATGTACTTGTATATCTTTTAATTACAGCCTTAAATGCACATTTTTTAACTTATTTATTTATTTACTTGCCTTGAAAGGAAACATTGTCCTAATCGCTCTCCATTATGGAAACAGAGAGCAAGGGAGAAATTATTGCAGCTATAAATCAGGTTTGTGTTTTTGATAATCTAATACATTTTTCAAGTGTTGCTCTCTCTGTTTGGCATTCTCATAACTGCTCAGTTGGCATGCAGCTTTGCAATCAATCTCATCCCCGTTCTCCCGCACCAGTCTTCCTTGCCAATATTGTATACTTAAAAGAATTTAGATTCTAAAAAGCCTTCTGCTTGCTGCACAATCCAAAGACTCATCTTTAGTCACTGGCATTCTCACAGTCCCATTTCCACAGATTAAAGAACAATTCTGCTGAATGTTATATGGACAGAGGAATGAATATTACTGTAGGGATAACAATTCTATGTGGTTAGCCTGATGGGTTAACTTCATCCCTGGAAGGGGATAATGGCGTAATAAAGCTCTAAAGAATATTCTCTCTTGTGCCTCTCAAACACTCTGATAACCATACCCGCTTTTAAAACATTTTCACCTAAAGCAACTGCAAGAAAAACTGTTTGTCATCTCCAGCCATACAGGCAATGAGAAAATTTGCAGAGCTATGTCAGTCATTTTAATGAGTCACAGGAGGAGGGGAAGTGGAGGAGCAAATTAAAAACAACAGTTTTTTCCCCCCCCTTCCCCCTACAAAAGGAAGTGAGAATAGTTGCAATTTCATTTGCTTTTAAAGCATAGCGCTTGGTAATAAACGTCCCCTGCAAAATGTGCTGAGCAAACACTTTGGTATTCATCAATATGCGGGAGCTGTTTATTGCCTCATAAACTTGGAAGCAAGTGATATTGTCTCTTAAATCAATGGCTGTGTGGACATCCTTGGCACTGTAGGAGAGCAGTACATCCAGACAACGCTGGATACTTAAATTAATGGCTCTTCTAATGACTGAAAGGTGCTTGGTCATTGCTGAAAAAAGTTAGGCGCTGATCTAAAGTATGTACCGCATAGTCTGTGTGTGTGTGTGTGTGTGTGTGTGTGTGTGTGTGTGTGTTGAGATAGGAAGTCCTTAAAGTTTTCTCTACACTAGCATTGTAACTAAGCGCTCTGGAAAGAATTGGTGGAAACACAGGTCAGTCAGCCAACATGGACCTAAGCCAAACTTGCCTTAATCAGGCGAAAGTTGTATTTCAAAAGAGCAGCCCATGTTAAAGGCCTGCTGGAGTGGAATGGCTCACTGTGCTAATGTGGTGTAGGAAGGCTGTTTTCTGCAGCTAATGGCACACAAGGTAGAGATGTGGCTGGCATCACATCTGACCTCCTTTGACTTCCCAGCCTAAATGGCCTGTTTATCACTGGGTTGCCTAGGGGCTGACTTTGGCAGAGGTCTAAAGCAGGGCTTGAATTCTGGTGTTGTAACAGATGCCTTGACTTCTCCATCACCAAACTCTAACATACACTTCCTAAACCCTTTGGAACCACGGTCTGGTTAGCAAAGCTGGACTGAATCATGTTAGCTTGAATTCATTTTGAACTGGAACAAAAAGCCTGTACAGATTTGAACTGAAAGCCTGGACTCATGGCATCATCATGTTATTCCAAGTAGAAGGGCAACATGTAGGGGAAATTGAGACAAATTCAAAGAATTCAAGGGTTGCATGCACATACCTTGAATACGTCTCCACTGTAGTAGAGAAGTATGACTGTTTCATAGGCAGGCATACCTAAGCTATCTTTACTCAAGCCAACCTTGTTTCAGTGACAAGGACTTCAGCAGAGACTAGCTCCCTGCATATGTATCCACAGTCCCTGTATACTATACAGATCTTGTGATGGCATTCTGCATAAGGCAGTAAACTGGTAAAGAAAATAATATTGCTTTGTAATGCCTTAGCATCCTTTATCTGAGGCCACCAACGTGAATTATACACATTCATTAATTGACCAACACCCACATGTTTCTTAGTGGAAGTTCTCCATCCATGAACTGTCCCAAGCTGATCTGATGTAGCTTATGAAGACTAAGAGGATGACACAACAAAACACAGCAGTGGCAGTTACTTTGCATTCTTTTAACTCACTGATAACTTTTATTCCAGAATTAATTTATTTTTCCTGATGTGTTTTTATAAAAAATTACAATATTTTCATACCTAACATACTGTTATAGTAGCTTGATGATTAAAAACAAAGATAATAAGGAAGGCTTTGTTTCAAGAGAGATGAAACAAGTGGAAGCTATAGAAGTAAATGAACAAAAAAACAACATATTTAATTTACATTCAGAAAGTTTTAGCTATTATTTTTTACTATTTTAAAATTTTGTTTTTTTTTTTACAAATACCTACTAGTCCAATCAGCAATGTCCTGGTCACTGTACAAGGACAAATTTAGTACAAAATATATTTTTCACTGGGTGTGTCTTGAGACACCGCACATTAGCTTAATAACACTATGCAGTAGTGTGGCGGTTAAAAGCTGTGCTAATAGCCTACTGTGCAGTGTTATTAGGGTAATGCACAGTAAACATCATAAAATAAGCATGCACTGGCACTACTGTGCAGTAAGTCTAGTTACTGCACTCTCAGTTAGTACTTCATTAAGGAAGTATTAAACTAAATGCACAGTAACTAGGGCACATTAATGAATGTGTAGATGCACCCACTGAGGCTTAGGTACATTTCCAATTTTAAGTTTTAAAGCCCATTTTTAATTATCCACATTGAATGGAGCAACAAAAGAATTTCCTAACTGGTGACCAATGCTTTTTAAAAAAATTTTTGCTTAAATTTAACTCAAAAGATTTTTATTAGATTTACTCCAAACCGCAAAATGAAAAGCTGCTTTGAATCTGAGAAGTAAGAGAAATGTTAGTCCAGAAGGTAAATATTTTGGTAATCTATAAGCCTCTGAAAACAGAAGCTTAAATGAACATGTTTTTTGTAATCATAATTGCAGGGATGCAAATGTGTACATCAAAACATGCTAAATGATGTCACTGTTATCATAAAAGCAGTGCTCAAATGGGTATGAAAACAACTGACAACACCTTATACAAGCAGCAGTCTCTTATCAGCAACATCCCCCCTGGGAACATGTATTCAAATGACAATCCCTGTGCACTAATATGTTGCTATCAGCAGAAGCCTACCATATTAGACTTTTTCCATATTACTAGGTGGTCTTAGTGAACAAAAAATTAAGCATGTATGCATTCATAAAGCATTACAGCTTCAAGCCCCCTTTGACATAATTTTAGACTACACATGCCAGATCATCATATCACCAGGCAAAAACGTAATCATCCCTCCCTTTGTGGCTATGGTGTACCTCTATTTGGAATATCATGTATTTGAGTCACTGTAGGTGTGTACACGTGTACTAAGGCAACATAAAATAAGGCAACTTGCAGGGTTATTCCAGTGGGGGCAAATTGGGGTGACCGCCTTGGGCCCCACAGAGACTGCCATACAGGCCCTGCCACTGCGAAGTGCTGCTGGCTCTGGCTGCTCACTACCCCCCATACCCTCCCGTGCCACCGGCTCCAGCTGCTTGCCACTCCCCCGTCCTGTTCCGGCCCCCACACCTGCCAGGAACGGCTCTGGCAACTTAACTAAGTCAACTCAAATTAAGCCACATTGGAGCATACACTTATACAGCTCCTTGACGTGGTGCAGCCATCTTGTGAGTTAAGTTGCCTTAAATAATGCGGCTTAAGATAATACACCTCAGAAGTGTATTATCTTGTGCCACATTAAGTCAACCCTGCTCCACATGTGTGTGTAGTTGACTTTCAAAAGTTAAGTCAGTTTAACTGTCAGAAAGTTCGTACGTTTGTATGCACCTCATCATGGTACTGAAAAGGGATTGGCAAACTGACGGGACTTCAGAAAAACAGCAAAAATTATTCCTGAGCAGAGAGATTCTTTGCCTGGCAGCCAACAGACCCTCAACGTTAAGTTGTATAAGATTCAGAGCGCAGGCCCAATGGCGCGAAAGCCATAGGATTGCATGACGTCTGGGTGGTCTTTGGCAATGATGCCAGGATTCCTCAAATTCACAGAATTTGGTTTGCTAGGAGAATCATTAGTTTCCCTGGTGAGGACCGGGTACTGATAGTTGGCATGACATGAACACTGATCCATTGCCAACAAGCAGAGAGATGAAAAGAGCAGAATACATGCACTCTGGGGAAGTGACAACTTAGAGCAGTGATTCTAAACTTTGTCAATCAGGGCACCCCCTTCACCATCTTTTTGATTGGGGTGGCATCACTCATTGAGAATTATTTTGGTACTGCCTCAGCTTACCTCAGTGCTTCTCAGCCAGGTGCTACTGCCTCCAGATAAAACTGCCCTGCACAACTATTGAACAGCCAGCCTTGGAAAGATTGTGGCACATGTGCATGCTCTTGCTACATTTGGGCTCTCTGATCAGCTTACAGCAGGCAGGAGCTAGCTTGGTTGTTGCCCTCCTGCCCCATCCTGTCCCTCTCCCATCCTCAAATCCCCCTGGAAACAGAGATGCACAGGTGGAACTGCCCCACATGTGTCTGTTTCTGGGAGGAGTTTGGGAGAAAAGAGGGGAAGACCAGAAAGGGTGAAAAATGAGCCTGCTTTAGGCTGTTTGCAGAGCCCTAATGTAGTAGGACAGCTTGCAGGCCAGTTTTACCTGGCTGCTGTGGTGGTGACTGCCTGCACTATGGCTCCCCTTTGGGGTTTCTGTGGCACCCAGGAGTGCTGAGGCACCCTGTTTGAGAACCACTGAGCTAGGGCATATCATCTATGCCACCTCAAGACAGGATTTGCAAGCACAGCAGTGAAGTGCGTCTTAGCTAGTATATCATGAAACTGGTATGATGTAGCTGTCTTGGTGCAGTGCTAGGCATGGACCAATAAGTATTCTCTCTTAGTAAAGCTTGGTGCATGCTCAGCACTGCCCTAAGGCAGTGATGTTATATTGATTTTGGGACACTAATGCACACACAGCTGATGCTCTGTACACTCCATTGTGGTGCTCCTCAGTGCAATCCTGAGGCAGGGTAGACTTGTCCCAAGGGTCAGAACAACAATTGTGAATGCTGAGAAGGTGTTAATGCTGAGAAGGAAAGGGAATTAATTAACGCCTAACCCATTTATATGATGGCAAAACCAGTAGTGCTCGGGCAAGCATTAGCAAAGGAAAATCTTTCAAAATATGGTCTATTAGTCTTCAGAATAATCTCCCAAGGGAAGTAGTATAAGATTTATCCCTTGGGACTTTTAAACTAGACTGAATGAAACATTAAAAAATGCAGTGTCAGGAGTAATCCTGCATTGGCAGTGACATGGATTGAATGATCTAACAGGCCTTTCTCTTTGCTAACTTCTGTGACAGTGTATTAGTGTTTTATTAGTGTATTCTTCATATTGAACAGAAAATAAGTTAGTAAATTTGTATTGCTAGTTAAGCAATGAATTAACATTTTTATTTCCCCTAAGAGGAGCAGGGCAATGCAATGAGATTTTTCGCAGGTGAAAAGAAGCTTTTCACATCTCCAAGGATGTTCTTGAGCTCTCTTCCTCTTTCTGAGGAAATGCTCTGAAAGGGTCACCCAGCACATGAGACAAGGTATTTTGGGTTTGCTTGAAATGTAAAAGAACGGCACTGTAAGACATAGCTGTTAGTCTATTGTGTACTTCTCTTTCATGCTGTTTGTGAAAGTCATATTTCATAGCTATTGTGTGAACTGATGCAAAGATGTAATAATATGTGGATGAGCCCCCAAGCATAAACCCATAGTTTCTTCTTTCTCTTTTAATGTATGCACTCATGCTGGTTCCTGGTCCTGTCTCCTTTCCCTCAAACATGTCTCCTTCCACTAGGCTAGGGGTGTTCAACCCTTGGCCTTTGGACCACCGTGAGCCCATGGTACCATGCCATCCAGCCTGCTATTCTCTCCATGGGTCTGCTAATTTGGTGACAGTAAAACAGTGGCACCACTCCCCTAATACCAAATTTCCAGACCTGTGGAGAGCCTTCAGCCTTGTGTGCTGGATCAGGTGCCCCAGGCCAGTGCACAGGCATGAACAGGGGCAGCATGGGGCCTCAGGGCCCAATCCTGGTGTAGGGGACAGGAGAGGGTGGTGCCAGACCCTTGGGACCCACTCCTGGAGCATGTGGGTGATACTGAGCCCCAAGGCCCTTTCCTGGCATGCAGGGCTCAATCCATCTTGCAGACCAGCCCTGCACTACTCATCTAGCCTGTGAGGCCAAAAGCTTGAGCACCCGTAGTGATGCTACCTTTGTAGTGATGTTCTCTCAAGCCCCTGGTTGCTCTTTTCCCTCAGCCTTTGGTGGTTCTAATTCCAGTCCTCACATGGCTATCCGCATGTCTTAATCCCACCTCCATTCTTTGGCAATTTTCCCCATCCTTCCCTTTTCCTTTTGTTTCTGGTGGCTTTGCCTTCCCACATACCTTGGAGGCTAAAGAAAAATTGTATGTTTACATATGTCTTTTGGGGTTAGTTGAAGGTTCACCCTTCAACTACCTTCAGCCATATGAGCAGGTAATTCACACAAAGCCCTTCCAGAATGTACATCCACTATTTGTCCTTCCTTCTGCACTTGACTTGACTGCCGCAGGGCTGACAAATCAACTAGCAGAATTGAAGTCCTGGACTTGAAAAATGCTGACTTCAACAGGCTCAGGGCATTAGTGATGTGGGACCAGGGATGGAAGGCAAATGAGGTGCATGAAGAGTGGTTGTTCCTCAAAGACGCGATCTTCAAACCACAAGAGAAAACTGTTCCCATGAAGAGGAAAGGTAGCAGAAGGGCTGGCAAGCCCTCCTGGCTCAACAGGGACATTGGACAAGAGCCAACATTGTGCCCATCTTCAAGAAGGGGAAGAGGGAGGACCCAGCAACTATAGGGTAATCAGCCTAACCTCCATCCCAGGGAAAATCCTGGAAAAACTCATTAAAGAATCTACATGTAGTACGCTCATTGAGGGTAAGATTCTGAATGACAGCCAGCATGGCTTTGTCGTGGGTAGGTCTTGTCTTACCAATCTCATTTCTTTCTATGAACAGGTCTCTCGCCACCTGGACATGGGAGAGAAGGTCGACCTTATATACCTAGACTTCCAAGAGGCTTTTGATCTAGTATCCCACAATAACCTGGTGGAAAAATTGGAAGATTGTGGGATTAACTGCTCAACAATTCAGTGGGTGGAAAACTGGCTGCATGGTAGGACCCAGAGAGTTCTCATGAACGGATCTGTCTCATCCTGGCAAGAAGTGGCCAGTGGTGTCCCTCAGGGGTCTATGCTTGAACCACTGCTTTTCAAAATCTTTATCAATGATTTGGATGTGGAGGTGTAAAGCTTTCTGGCCAAGTTTGCAGATGACACCAAGTTATGGGGGAACATGGTCATGCCAGAAGATAGGTTGCAGATACAGGCAGATCTGGACAGGCTGGAGAGTTGGGCAGATTGGAAGCAAATGAAGTTCAACACTCAGAAGTGTAAGGTGCTCCATCTGGGGGCAAACAATCCCCAACATACTTACAGGCTCGGTGGTGACAATTTGACTTGCACCACAGCCAAAAGGGACCTAGGGGTAATGATCAACCATCACATGAACATGAGCTGGCAGTGCAATGCTGTGGCCAGCAGGGCAAGCAACATGCTGGCATGCATGAGCCATTGCATCTCATCCAAATCTTACAAAGTGATACTCCCACTGTACTCTGCACTGTTGAGACCACAGCTGGGGTGGAGTAGTGTGTCTAGTTCTGGGTGCTGCACTTCAACAAGGACATGGAAAAACTTGAGAGGGTCTAGAGAAGAGCCACCCATATGATCAAGATAAGCCATATAAGGAAAGGCTGAGGGACTTGGGCCTCTTCAGCCTACAGAAGAGGAGGCTGAGAGGGGACTTGGTAGTGGCTTACCGCTACATCAGGGGAGCAATGTTCCCTCTAAGGTGTAGAGGTCCTTGAGCATGCTGCTTCGGTCTGTTCCCAAATTGGTCCTGTCTCCCCCTTTCAGCAGTCACCCTCTTCACACTTATGCTTGGACTTCGTAAGATGAATATAAAGAGGAATGCATTTTAGGGAGTAGAGGATTAGGTGTTCGTTTGGAATTCGCCTATTTTTACTTTACACTTATTAACATGCCTGATAACAACTAAATTAACATGTACCATTTCTAGCTTTACCGCACCATATATGTCATATATTGGCAATGTATAAATAGCGAAGGCCCACAAAGCCAGAAACCTCAGCCCCAATCCTTGTATTGCCTCTGGGAGCAGAGCCTCACCTCCAGGAGCAAGGAGGCACATGGCATTGGGGTTGGGGAGCGGAGCAGTTTTCCCACACCAGCGGAGCCCATGTCAGCCCCAGCCCCTGCCCCGCTGCCAGGAGTGGAGCAGTTTCCTGGCCCTGCCTCGCCTCGCCTCACCTTACCTCACCTCCAGGAGCAAGGAGGCACATGGTTTCAGGGCTGGGGAGCAGAGCAGTTTTCTGGCTCCAGCAGACCCTGCACCAGCCCCTGTCCCTGCCTTGCCATACCTCTGGGAGCAAGGAGGTATGTGGTTCTGGGGGTGGGAAGTGGAGCAGTTCCCCAGCCCCCGCCCCCGTCCCTGCCTCGCCTCCAGCAGCACATGGTCTCAGGGAGGAACCGCTGCCTGAGCTTACTTTGGTAAGTGTCCCATGCCAGCCTCAGTGCCTCTGTCATGCTCAGCTTGTTGTGTCTTGAAGCTGCAGCCCAGCTCCTCAATGGGTGGGTGCACTGCATTAATGAGCTCGTGCATGGCATGGTTTTAAAGCGTGCGCAGTCTTGCATGCATGCAGCTTAGAGGGAAACAGCTGTTCCCCAGGGCACCTCTGGGGAAGACCAGGAACAATGGATACAGACTCCTGGAAGGCCGCTTCAGGCTCAATTCCAGGAAAAACTCCTTCACAGTTGGGGTGTCCAGACTGTGGAATAAAGTCCCTCCAGAGGTGATGTAGTCACCTACCTTGGAAATCTTCAAAAGGAGACTGGACAGTCACCTCGCTGGGGTTGTTTCCTGCCTAGTGCAGGGGGACTAGACCTGATGATCTACAGGGTCCCTTCCAGCCCCTAACAATTTATGAATCTATGACTTGAAATACTGGCACTAGATACAGGAAGTGGGATACAAAAAGGCTTTCTGTGCTAAGTCACGTAATGCTCAGGTGAGTTGAGAACACATTTATGGGGAACAGGTGCTGCGGGGGTTGGGAGAAAGCTCAATCAAGGTCCCTGATGCTCAGCAGAGCTTCTGCAGGCAGGCTGGGCTGCCTCTAAGGGCAGAACTAAGGGGCTTGCCATATTCATGTTCAACAGGTTTGGGCTAAAACATGGGCCTGGGAGAAGTATGGCCATAGTCTTAGCTGTTTTGTCCTTTTATCTTTCCTTTCAGAAGTTGTGCCTCAGGAATGTCTATTAGTTGCCCCCTTCCCTTTTCCTTGTGTCACTTGTATTCTTCTTTTTTCCAGTTTATAGTTGCAATTCACTTCAATGGAACCAGGATTTCATCCTTGACTCCAAACCCTACTTTGCTGCTGAAAAACTCGGACCTTACAAAATCTCTAAGCAGGGCAAATCCAAGGAGCCTGGGTCATTCAGAACCTAGCCTGGTCATGAGACTAACTCACTTGTCTTTTCAGTATTGTGAAAGTATTTTGGCAGACTTTCAGCTGAGGTTAATGAAAGTTAAATAAATAGGAACTTGCTGTTGCACTTAGATACTTCATCATTCCACTGCGTATCTTACTGTAGCCAGGTGTTTTGCCAGGAATAATACTGGCTACAGCTTATCTAATCCATAAATGCTGGCAAACTATCATCAAGGCATTCCTGTAACACTTTAGCCAAATTTTAATAGGATGATGGTGGGCTAAATGCAGCCATGATCCACCCCAGTTCTGCTCCACTATCCATACTTCCTCTTCTTGTGCCTGCCTCTCTCCATTCTGCCCCACCTCCCCCTTACAGGCTTCATTTAGCTATGTATCCCATCATGGTTATGTCCTCTCTTTCTCTCCTCCCCCATGCTCATAGTGTTTGTGGTAGCTCAACTATATTTTCTTCCATTCCTGATGTTTGATTCATCCTTTCCTTGGTTACTACCCCTATCCTTTCTCTTTTCTTGAAGGGAATGGCTGAAAAACATCAGACGTTGAGAAGGTAAAGAGTGGTTAACCAGAGGAAGAGAAGACCAAGAGTAGATACAAGGGAGGATATGAAGGGAAAAGAAAGGCTGAAAAAGCAAATAAGTGAAGAAGGCAAAGAACAGAACAAAGATTAAAAGAGGAAGGAGACGAAATTTAAGTAGGGGTAGGTATTAAACTTTACACTAAAATTAGACTGAAGAGGAAAGAGATATTGGAAAAATGTATAGACTGTGATCACATAATACAACACAAGGAAACTTTTTAACGGAGGGAAGGAAAGAGAGAATGAAAGAAGGTGGTAAGAAATGCCAAGTTGTTTTTTCCATTAAACATGTTACAGAATTGGATGGGAAATATTACACATGCATACAACATACAGTAATAGGCTTTCATGCACATTTTCATAGGAGATGTATTAGTATTTAGGCCAGCCACATTAATAATGTAGGCTGTGGTTCAGCATACACAAGTGTGGGCTAAAATCCCACTGAAGTCATTACACACGAGCTTAAAGTCAAGGACAGTCTTAAGTGTTTGGGTGAATATAGGCATAAAGCCCTAAGAAAGTACCAAAGATGTGCCAGTTCAAGCGTTCCACTGGTAGTGCAGAACTTGTGCTTTGCAGCCAATACAGCCCAGGCCACTTGTACCTCTTCCCCCAGCCTTGATTGTATGGAAATGCAGAGATGCTGAACAGCAGCTCAGCCAGTCCAGATACGCTCTTGCCTAAACCAAGCTATTAGTTGTTTAACTTTGCTCCACATTTGTTATTACTCATACATTAAACATAGCATGGGATCCAGACGCCTCATCTTCAGTCATTTTCTTTCCTTCTTTGTCTAACAACCTCCTCCCCACCCTGCAAATCATCACTGAATATTTTATTTCTGTATTAGTTCTAGGTCTATCACATGATGGGGTAATCAATAAATCATGTGCCAGTTGTGGTTATTCTGCATGCCAAGGCATGCAGTTGTTGTGCTTCAGTATTTCTGGGACTAGGCTGTTACATGGTGCATTTATGATTTGCTTACACACACACAGAGCCCCATATAATTGGTGCTGACTTATCTTGTTGTTCATACTTCATAGTAAAGGTGACTAAATCCAATTCTGTCTATTTCTAGCAAAGGAAGGAAATTGAATAAGAGAAATCAAGAAGGCAGGCCATGCACAAAATCCCTTCCAAGCACCATCTAAGGTTTTGCTGCTGGTTTTTAGGTTGTGTTGAGTAAAGAGAGGGCTTGATTTTCAGAAGCACTGTGCATGACAACTCTCACTGACATCAGTGCGAGCTGAGGATTGTCTGATCCTCTGGAAATCAGGCCACTATTACTTTCCCACACCAGAATTCGCTGGACCTGTTAGTTTTGCCAGTCAGTAACTAGTTGACTGGTTTGAAGAGCCAAAGTCATTTTCCCATCTGCAGATGAAGAACTTTCACTTTACATTTAGGAGAAAGGAAGCTTTTCAGTGGGTAGACATGCAGATAAGAAATCTTCTAATAAAGATTTCATTTCCTAGTGAAATAAGCTTCCATGCAGTCAGGAAGCAGGCTAAAGACAGAGTCAGAAGATAAATCCTCCAGCTCCACTTTTCTTATCCCATCTCTGCAGCACAATGCATTTAGTTGTCATCTGGCATTTGTGTATTCATTCTAATTCTTTCTGCCTTGTTATTCTGTCAATTTCTTAATCTATTTACATTGACTTTATTTTTAGTATGTCTATTGTGACAGCAAATCCTAGAATTGCCTTGGGTGTTGTCTGAAAATGGCCATTATCAAATCATAATGCCTACCCAGATGAAGTACTGTAAGGGCCCTAGGCAATCACTAGGAGTCCTTAACAGCCGCCTGCATTTTAGACCTGCATATCAATTCCCACCTTAGAGGATCTACTGCAGTATTATAAGGTGAAGAGGAAGAGGGAGCCACGTGTATTAAAATTTGGATTTGTAGCTCACCCAAAATGCTGCTCCGTTTCTCTCTGAAAGATTTTTTTTTCACATTAATAAACTTGCTATCTCCATCTTTTGTTGGTAAACTATATAAAAATGCAAATGATCCAGAATCCAATTAATTTCTGGAAGGTTGCAGCTGTTTTGGGCCCTATTCACAGAGACATGTGGTGTGTATGTGTATATATATGCATGTGCATGCATCTGATTGCTAAGAAAATCAGGCTTTATTATTGAAGCCTTGACTCTCAAAATTTGAGCTATTGTTCATTGCTAGTGCTGATGCAAACAGATAATTTCCAAATTGTGTTCCATGTTTATTAAAGTGGTGAAAAATGTGGCTAATTTCAGACAAAGCAGAGAAAAGGTGGGGCTTGAGAGCTGGAATAGGAGATCTGGGAAATCTGTTTCTGTTGCAACAAAAGAAGTTTATCTAATATCTCAAAAAGCATTAATTACTGTGAGACACAGGCAGACACATTGTGGATTTCTTCATTGGTTCTGTCATTCTTTTCTGCTTTATTCTACTTCTGTGAATTGTTTGCTTGGATTAGTCTTTTTTTTGTGGCTTACATCTAATGTGTAGTCATGAAAGAGAGACCGTCCTAGGACTCTTCTTTGTGACCCCAGCTCATGCTGGAATTAAAAATGTATCTAGCCCAGGCAGTTTGAAGAAATATATGCAACCAGATCAAGTCTAAGGTCACCAGATATGGTTAATTTGTAGAAGGCACTTAGTCCTGAATTTTTAACGTGCCTACTAATTTTATCAGGTTTCATTTACAGCAGCCCAACCAGAATCTCCACCTGGGCACTCAAACACCAAGGCACATTTAACAACAGACATTTGTGAAAACGTGGGCCTCCATCTCTCCTTTCATCAGATTCTCCACTCACACAGAGACATTCATTGGTTGGAAGCACTGACCAATGACTTTGGGATCTTGTTACAAATGGATGACAGATGTTGCTGTGTCTGCTCCTGCAGTTGGTAATGAAAGTGATGGCGGCAAATTCACATTATCTTCTTTGTTGTACTACAAACTTTGGGTGAAGCTTAGGAAATCCTATGTCTAAAGATGCATGCAACCATAGACACCAAATGAACAAGCAGTCCTCATTTTGTTTCAGTCTAGCACTCCTTTAGGGAATATAGACCAGAATGAATTCAGTTGTCTGAATAGTGCCCACACCAGATCTATGTACCATTTAAATTCCACTTATGGCCTAAAAATGGAAGTCCTAACTGGAATTCCTAAGTGTCTCACAGGCCGTGGACAGGCATTTGACACTAAAGGTGAACCCAGAGGCTCCAAACTAGTGCTTTACCAGGAGATGAAGATCATTAGTTTGACCCAGCTCCTCAACATCTGTATAGACTGGGCACCTGAGCAGGGCTTTTTGGCACTTTTATCTAATAGCTGATTGAGTCACCTTAAGATGAAAGTGCCAAAAAGCCCCGCTGAAGTGTGCAATCTATACAGACATTGGGCAAGAGCTGGGTCAAATTAATACTATACCTCTCCTGGGCAGGCGCTGCACTCGGTGTGAGGGCACGCCAAGTTTCAAGTAAAGCACTGTTTGTTTTTTCTCCCCTTCATGTCTGTAAGCTGTCAGAGAGAAAACAATTTTTGCCAGATTTTTGTTGGCTAGGCTAAGTGTGGGCTGGCAAACATTGATCTGTACAGTCAACCATCAGGCTAGTTTTATTTTGAATAGCCATTCTATAAATAATATGCTGAGGCTGTTTTATAATAATATATTTCTCTATGGACAAAACTGAAGGCTTCTATCTCCCTGGGAAGAAACCAAACCTTTTGATCAGATAAACTGGTATTTCATGTCTTAAGATTTTATAGCATTTCAGTGGCAAGCTGTTTCCTGAGATTGTTACAACTGATAATGCAAATAGACCTGAACGACAACTATGGAACAAGAAACAGTGAAACTTGTTTTCTAAGGTAATATCTTAAGGCTTATTCTGGTTGATGGAAATTTTGCTATTGACTTTAGTGGTAGCGTAACTTTCTTCAATAATGTTATGTATCAAGGGGCAAGATTTATTAGATTGACTCACTTTCAAGTACTAGTGGATGGTGAGGGCCTGTAGGTCAGCTTCCTCTTGCTGGAAGGAATCAGTGATACATACTCCAAACAGTCTTATGTATATTGTTTATGACATGCTGTATACCAGCTTTTGAATAGGGGTAATATAACTGTATTCAAGCAATCCTTTCTTTCATGAATTGCATCTAAAGCACAAGTGTCCTGTTCCAAGGATGCAACTCTGCCCGAAGAGATTACTTCAGTTACAGACATGAGAGAAGAGAAAAATACTCCTCTGCAACTTGCCACAGCTCCCAAAGAAACAAACTATACCACAGAACTATACAATATGCTATTACTTCCAAGACTAAATGGTGCTTACCTATAAAGAAACAGAACTTGAGACTGTTTTACTGCTCAAGTTGGTGACTTCCTCCACAACTATGTAGATCCCTTTTATAAAGTTTCTCTTTGAAACTGAAGCCTAGCTCTTCTTTCCCAGTTGACCTGGTAGAGTTTGTTTGGAGAAGCTGAATTTATTTTGTAGTAAAATATCTCTGTGATATCCCTTTCTGTGAGTGAGACATTACATTAGATGGTCCCAATGCAGCCTGGTAACATTTTCCAGATATTATTTTTAGGGAGATTAATCACTGGATAAAGTGACTTCTGTAGTAATTCACCCTGAAGAAAGGGGAAAAGTATCTCTCTCTGGCATACAACATTTTTCTGTTAAAGTAATCCAGGAAAGTAGAAGCACTAGATATAGGTTAAAGAGAACAATAATTTTCTTAAAAGGTCCTGTAACCAGGTCATTCTCCAGGAGTGGCTGTAATGCCCCTTGGTGGCCAAGGAACTTGTGCCCCACTCTGCTTCTGGGATACCCTCTACTTCTTTCCTGCCATGCCTTTATTGGATCTAAAGGGAGGCTGCCCAAGGATCCTAGAGTGAGCCTCAATCTATCCAACAGCTAGCAGGTCCCCCCTGGACTCCACTAGTCTCACTCCTGCCCTTAATCTGAGTAGGAACCCTTGGCCCATATGCACTGCATGACACCTGTAGCCTTAAGAGCTAATAGTTGCCTCTGACCTCTCCTACCACTGTGCCCATGCCTTGCAGGTGCCACTGTACTATCATTCCCTTGTTGGGGCCTTGGCCTTCTCAGCCTCTACCCCTTTTCTCTATCTGGGCCTTCTAGTCCAGGTCCACTCTATTGGATCTGGCTTCTGGGCATCAGCTCTTATCTTGGGTACTTTAGTCCAGTGCCCCCTGGCCCCTGTCAGTGTCCTGCTCTGGGTACTGAGTCTGCTTTAGCTCTCTCTGCGTCCCTTGGTCCTGCTGCATCCCTGCTCTGGGCTCTGAGTCTGCTTCAGCTCAATCTGGGTCCCCTGTCCCCACCATGCTCTAGGCACTAAGCCTGCTTTGGCTCGCTCTCTCTTCCAGGCCCCCAAGCCCTGTCTGGCTTGAGTTGTGTTTGGCTGCAGTCCTTCCTTAGGCTGCCACCCTACGAGGCTCAAGCCTGGTCTGTGTCTTGAGCCCCCAGCCCCTGACAGGGCTCCAGACACTCTCATGCCTTCAGGCACAACTGGGACCTCTGTGCCACTCCTGCTAGTCCCAAACCCAGACCATCAGTGTAAACTATAACAAAGGAATAAACCTCTGCAGTTATGCTACCAACTAACCTGCTTTGGGTCCAAACATAAGCAGTGGCTACCTGCTTGCTCAGCCAGGCTTCCTCTTGTCCTGGGTCACATTCCTCTGCAAGGCAGCAGCAATCTGTTTGCCTCCCCCAAGGTAACCCAGTGCCAGTTAGGAGCCTTCTGGCCCCTCCTGCTCTGCAGCTCCCTCCATTGTAGCCTCCAGGGCCAGACTTCCTGCTCTGGCTCAAGTCCTGCATTGATATGACTGGTAGCCATGCCCTATTTTGGTCATGTGGCTCCCTAAGCTGCCACAGGTGTTTTCTAAGGAGGCTTGCTGACTAGCTTCTAGTGTAGCTTACTACTTTTGCCTCCACTGCTGTGGCAGGGCCTGTGATTCCCAAGCAGTATTCTGCCCTGCTGAATCATTGAACAGTAATCAGCTGTATGATAGACATGCCTAGCCTCTGCCTCTTACCCTGGGTGGCTATTTTCCTTGTAGCCAGCTCTGCCTGCTCCTTTTTTTCTCCTCATGTAACAGGAGCTTTCTGACTCTGTTGGTGCCTGCCACTTTAAGGGCCAGAAGGCAGCAGCCACCAGGTGCCTGATTAGGGCAGCCATTTTAGAGTCAGGGCTGCTCATATAAACCAGGCAGTTCTGCTGCTAGGGGCCAGGCAACAACATTGCCTGGCTGGAGTGCTGCTGTTATCATCTGGAGGTAAGGGAGGAGCTGTAAGGGTTGGACAGGAGGCTCCTGGTCCTGGGTACAACCTAAAACTGCCTCCCAGTGGCCCACACCACTGGGAGCCCACAGAAAATGCCAGGCCAGTTACCAGTTACCCAGTGAAAGGTGGGTCAGGGTGCCTTAACCCCTAGCCCCCACAACTAGGTGGATTACCCCTTGTTTTGGAGGGCCCAGAGGGTGGACCTTCAGAGAAAGAAAAAAGAGCCATAGACTTGGCCTGTCTGAGTTTCCCCTGACTGGCCCATGCTGGGGTAGACAGGACTGGGCTAGGGGCCCACCATGAGGGACACCCAAGAGCTGAAGGCCTGGGGTCCCGACTGACCTGGAGGTGGGCCAAGGCTAGATGAGACAAAGGTCTCAGTGGGGGGACCATACCTGAAGGGGAACCAGCTCAGGGAGCTATGCTGCCTGGTATGATGGCAGAAGAGGCCGCCTGAGGAAGAGGAATCCAGGTGGGGTTCAATAGGAGGATTCTGAGGCCCACCATGTAGGCCGGTGATTAAAGGAACATCAAGATGCCATCTGTGAGGCTTGGGCTGCGGTGTAGGGGAGGAAAGGAGCTGCAAATAGCACCCCCTGGCATCGGGGCAGGAAATGGGCAGCCTCCCGCTTATTAACATCTACTAATTAATTATAACAACAAGGCATGGCAGGAGAGAACATGGGCGGGTAGCCCAGAAACAGGTGGGCAGGCCGCAGGGAAAGTGGCCCCAAGAAGGCCCCCTGTTGCACCACCCCTGCCAGCTGTTGGTTGTCTTCTGGGAGCAGCCAAGCACTGATAGGAGCTGGATGACCATCAGGAGTTCAGGATGACCATCACTTTTGTGAAGCAAGCAAAGCTTTTCCTTCCTTCTCACCATAGCCAATAAACTATGCTTTGTGTTATCCTAAATGGGATAATGTGTTGTAGTCATGTGGATCGTATACCTGTTGTCGCAATTAGTTGTTTGTTTTTGGTCTAGGTTGTATTTATTTGAAGTTTTTTAAATAGTGGATTGTAACAAATCATGCTGTATCTAGCCAGGCAAGATTCTTTGGGTAAATCTGATATCTTTTATCAGACCAAGTAAATAGTTGTAAAAAAAAGTTCTTAGCAAGCTTTCTGGTTTAAAAACCCTTTGTCAGGCTGAGGAAGCATCTGCAGTTGGCATGTGTTCTTCCTGGATGAAATGAATAGTAAAGAAGCCAGAGACTGGCATACACTCAAGAAAGGCAGTCAGTGAAGATGTAAATTGAGGGGTCAGTGGGTGAGAAGGGGGATGAATGTAACAGGTAAATAGTGGAGAGGTATCTGGGGAGTCAGATGTCAGGTAGGTTATAATATGTCATAAATCCAATGTCTAAATTTAATCCATGATCTTTAGTATCCAGGAGGTTGATGAATTGAAGTTCATACACTCATCTGTGAAAAGGATTTTGTAAATTCCCTTTGAGGATTAGAACTGAGAGATTGAAGAGAGAGTGGTTTTCTTGTTAGAAATACACACCCACTGATACACGGATATTCTTGTCTTTAATAGATTTCCAGTATACGTTCATTCTGGTGTGTAGTTATTGTTTAGTCTCTCCTACATATTTTCCATCAAGGCATTTGGTGCACTGGATGAGATGTATTACATTTCTGGAGGTGCAGCTGTGAGATCCAAGAATGCTGATGGTTGTGGGGTGTAGTAAGTGTGGGGGTGATGGAGATTATTGGCAGGTTTTGCATTTCTTGTCATGGCATGGTCTGGATCAATTTGGTATGTTTTGAGCCGTAGGATTAATTTGGTGTGTTTTGCTTCTGGTGATGAGGTTAGCGAAGTTCAGTGCTTGTTTGAAGGCCAGGATGGGTGGTTCTGGGAAGATCTCCTTAGGAACTCGGTCTCCTTATAGTATGGGTTGCATTTGTATAAGGATTTTCTGTATAGGTTCGAGGGAGGGGTGATAACCAGCAGTCTGAGATTCATGGGGGTTTTCCTTCTGTACTGCTGCAATTCTTCACATGGTATCCAGCTGGCTTTTTCAAACACACGATCAAGCTCTCTGGAGGAGTGTCCTTGTTGTGTGAAAGCCTTTTTAAGTTTTGTGAGGTGGCAATCCCTGGCATTCTCCTCAGTGCAAAGTCAGTGGTATCTGAAGGCTCGGCTATATATCACAGCTTCCCTGGTGTGTTTAGGGTGATTGCTGGTTCTGTGAAAGTATGTATGTTAGTCTGCCTATGTCCTTAGACCAACAAGGTTACAACCTACACCCCTGTAACATGCTGTATCCATGCACTTTCCATGTCAGCCTCAAGTTGGAACCTCATGGCATATTGGGGTCCCTCAGTCTATGGATATGCTTCTGCTGGGTACAACAGCAAACCCATGATGATAAAAGCTGATGTAGAGCGCTACATAAAAGAAGCCATTAGCAGAGCATATCAATGTGATCTACTAGCCCTATAAAACCTAGGCACTGTGGTATATATTCTTGAGAGATATCTACTGGCCCCTTCTCTATTGTTTGTAAGTCCACAGACTTTGCATGTAATACATGGGGCAAGAACTGGTTGATCTGTAATATTTTAAGTTTTGATATAGGTTTATGTCCCCATCCTATAAAATGTATAGTTATTTTGCACAGCTTGGCACAAGAGGACCTTAGGACAGTACTAGAAAAAGCTGAGCAGGGAGACAGTGGTTTTGTGAGTCAGTATTTTTTTGTATCCATTTCCAAGATTCATTTACCATTTTACCTAGAATTATAATATGATGATAAATGTTGTGTCCCCACCACCCCCAAGGATATAGTGGTGCTAAATACAGATTTAAAATTTTAGGGAAATAGGCAGTCCTTGCCCAACAGTTGTTTTGACCACTCTATTACTAGCACTGAACATATATTTTATCTGGCAGAAGGTGGGCAGAGATACACCTTATAGACTAGCTGACTTGGTGATAAATCCGCTTTTGTAAGCAAGCTGATATTTTGTAGGGGTGTGTGAAGTGGGCCCTATTCAATTCAGCCCGGATTCAGATTCAGCCCGAATCAGGGACAATGATTTGATTAGTTAATTTGGATCACTGTCCCCGGTTCGATTCAGCCAAATCCAAATCTGAAGATTCGATGCTGATTCAGAGAATCAGCAATTCGGGCATAGACACAGCTTTAAATGTTTTTTCTGCATACCTCAAGGCACCAGGCACAGCTTGTGATCACTGTGATGCTGGGATGGATGGAGCATCCCACAGAAGCACGGGGCCCCCCTGTGTGCTCAGTAGCAAACCCAGAAGTGAACTGGAAGACTCAATGGTCCACTGCTGGGTCTGCTGCTGAGCACTCTGGGAAGCCCCCTGCCCTCCTGTGGGATGCTCCATGAGCCCCAGCATCACAGCCTTCAAGAGTTGCCTGCTACCTAGAGGTATGTTAAAATATATATATTTAAAGCTGTCTCTATGTCTGAATATCCAAATCTTTCCAAATCTCTCCGAATAGACTTGGAAGGTTCTGATTTGATTTGGATTTGGAGATTTGGTCAGCAAATCGGGCCGAATCTCCACCGAATTGAATCAGGGAATGAAACTTCACACAACCCTAATATTTTGTGATTTTTTTTTTCTGATAACAATCTGCTGAATTGATCTTCCATTAATGAAATGGGTGCTGAGTGGAAAGGAATGAAAAACATTGTGGATTAAATTCACTCAAGCCTTCTCCAACTGAGAAACGATTTCTGAGCAAGGGGATGATAATCCAAATTATAGCACATAGGCAGAGTTTGAGCCATTTATAAAGAATTCTTCAGCCTTGAGGTCAGAAGAGGAGCTGCCCTATCTTCACACTCCCTCTGTGTGGGTAGTGGCCACCTATTCTGTGTTGCTGTGGATCTGCTGCCCACCAATGCCTGTGCCCTCTCTACACCATTCATTCCTCTTGGTTTGCAGTGGCATAGGCAGCACTGGTACAAGCCCAGCACATCCAGGTTTTGTGCAGTTGCTCTATGTGCTTGCTCTGTCACCACATGCTCTCTGCACAACAGAACCCCCTTTCCCATCCCCTACAATGATGAGGGAATTTCATGGTGTGATAAAGACCTTCACCAATCAAAGCATCTCATGTTAGAGGAGAAATTGGTTTCTCATTCAGAGTTATGGGACTATTATGACCTCCTGCATTACTCCTGGTTCATTTGCAATCCGCTTTTTCATTATCTTTCAGTTACACTGGACCAGAATTATGTTAATTGCTCATTAACTACAGTTGGGTGATTCATTTGTTCTTTTAATTTAGAGTACCGAAAATGGATCTAACCTCTATTTTGCTTTTAAAATTTTCTGATACAATCTGTGCAGTTACTAACGTGACAGTGAAAACAAGATATCAATAGAGCCCCTGTTTGTCACCATCTGTAGTGCCCTGATGGACTGCATGGGATTCAGTGTCTATGGTCTCTCCCTTTGTCAGGTAAATGTTTTCTTCAAGGGAAAGTGTGATGAGCGTGTAACCATTTCTGCTTCTTTATTATGTTTACAGAAGACCTGAAGGTGTTTTGATTTTTTTCAAAACAAAAAATGTTATTCCTGCTTGATAACCTCCTGCTTTAAATCAGTCTACAATTATGAGGGATAAGGGTGAAACCTTCATGGTGGCAGATTATCCCACATCTGCCTACTGCCAAATTTCTTGCACCCTCATGCATCAGTGACTAGACACTGTTGGAGACGGGATACAGGATTCTGTGGATATTGAGTCTGATTCAAGCACAGTAATTCCTGTTTTGCTTTTTCTATAGAAATATCAGGATTGTTGAATCTGATTTTCCCTTTTGGTTGGAGACCTTTTTGGATGACTCAGAGATGTGGACTGGGAGCTTTCTTATCCTCTGTGATCTGTAAGTGATTACAATTTAAAATAAAAAGATTTGTCCTAAACAATACTCACTTCAGCCATGGTAGAGGTTAGGGCACTCGTGTGATGTAAAGAGCATTGGTTCAAATCCCTACTTTTCCTGACACAGAAGGAGGTAAATCCACATCTGAAGTGAGTGCTGTAACCACAGAACTATTGACTGCTTAGGGGTGGAGGTCCCTTCCAGGGTTTTCTTCTGGAGATGTTCTAGTTTTTAGTGTAACCCTTCTGCCAGGCACCAGTCAGCAGTACAAAGGCCAGGTTCACATTTTGGGGTACCTCATAAATGATATCTCTGCCTCGAGCCCCTACTCCGAAATCTGGGGATACTAAATTAATTACTAGGGTGTCCTGCGTAAACAAAAAACCCCTCCTCACAAGAAGTGTAACCAAAAACCAGATTTAATACAGAAAACAGGGGGAAAAAAACACCAAATGCAATGTGAAACACTACTAACTACATGGCATAGTCTAGAGGTTGCGCTGCACCAGGGAAAGCTTCGGCGGTGCAAGGGGCCCCTCAATGCTCTTGGAGGGATAGTGGCATGGCAATCTTTGCTCCCACAGAGCTGTTGGATATGTGTGTGGGGAGCAACTGTAGCTTTAGACAGCAGGCATGCACCTCACATTTCTGGGCTGGATCATATGGCCTGCTGAAACAAAAACTGCAGGGAAACTCCAGGTTGATTAATGGTTACAGCTAACCCAGGCTGGCTGGATTAGAAACACCCAGGTTCCAACCCTGTTTAAGCTGCTAGGCCTAAATCCTGGCCAGCAAACCCAAGGAACCAACACTCTTTCCCCCAGTATTAATCTGTCAAAAAAGAATGAGGAGAAGAAAAGGAGGAAAGAGAAATTCCTAGACACTGGGGCAATTCTCCCCCTCTCTCCCTTCTGCCTGAGCTTCTCTTTTTGCTATCTGCAAACTCCTTCTCCCTTGGAGGAGACTTCACTCTTCAGAAGCTGCTAGCAGCTTCTCCTCCCCCAAACCAGACCAGCTCCCCTTATATCCCTTCATGGCATCACTCTGGCCTTGCCCAGTCAGGGAGTGCCACCCTGCAGCCTCTTCCAACCAACTAAAGAAACCCCTGCATCCAGATACAGGCCCCAGCTTCCCAGGCACTGAGCACATGCCCAGAACAACAGGGACCATCTTGCCTACATAAAAACACAATATACAACAACCAAGTGTGTGTGTGGGTGTTACAATATGAATAATTAACGGTGGGTCAGACGAAGAGGCTGACTATAGGCCAGTGATAAGGGCACTTACTTGAGGTGTGTGGGTACAGTTGAAGTTGCTGCTCCAATAAACATTTCTTTTTGTCTCTTCTTCTAATAGACAGGGCTCAAAAGAGGTCTCACAGCTCTGGATACCAAGGGAAGTGAGGTGCGTTCCTGGCTACAGATGAATCACAAAGCCTTACCCTTTTCCTCAATATTTCACTCCTGGCTAGTAAGGGAGTTCCTTGCTCAGCTGGTTTCTGATGTTGCCTTTTTCAGCTGCTGAACTCTTCCTAGGCATCCACTGGGGAGTCTGGGCATCTAACTATGGCTGAGGGCTGCAGGAGGTGGTAAGGTATTTTGGAGCTGGGCATTACAGGGCTCAACACTGAAGGGCGTCTTTTGGAGCTGGACGTTGCAGGATGTCTGGGGTTGGTGGGGGAGGTGCTTTAATTAGAGCAGCTCTCGGGATCTGCTCTAATTAAAAAGTCTGTAGCGTCTCATGTATTCAGCATCCTGCACTTCAAAATGGTGGCAGGGATGCTTGCATGACAAGCTTGAGTTAAAACGTCCCCACTGCCATTTTGAAGCACAGAGACACCGAATATACTTGACACCAAGGCTTCTGGAGTGTGCCAATTAGCATGCTCCAGCAGACTCAATTAATCAAGTCTGCTCCGATGTGTTCTAATTAGAACATGTCAGAGCAGGCATCAGGAACGTGTGTAAGTCCCTGAAGTGCCTACGTATCTTTCAAAGGCTAGGCCTGAGTGACTGGGAAGAAGACAAAGTTATCCCCAGTAACAAAGAAATTGGAGAAAAGTCTTGCAGTTTAGCTGATTGGCAATTGAAAACTTTATTTTGGCCACATTGCACTAAATTGCCTGCTGCACACTCACTAGGAGATGTCAGAAAGGCAAGCCAAGATTTTGGGATTAGGTAGAGGGAGACAGATCTTAGTAGTGAGACATTAATGTAAACATGGTAGCTGATGACCTAGTTGTAGAGAAGCATGCCCAAGGATAGGACATGGAGAGAAAAGAGCACACAGCCAAGAACCAAGAAAGACGGAGGGAAAGGGAAGGTGCCAGCAAATGAGATACTGGAAGAGAAATTACAGAGGGTGTGAGTATACGAGAGGATGGAGCCTCAAAAGCCAAAATAGGACAGACTGTTCAAAGCAGGGAGTGTTGAACTGTGGCCAATTCTGCCCATCAATCAAAGAAAATGAAGATGAAATGGAGATTCTGAGATCCAGCCAGAAAGATACAATATAAGACTGCTGTAAGAGCCATTTCAATGGAGTGGGGAGGATATAAACCAGAATGGCAAATTTCAAGGATTGAATTGGATGAAAGACATTTAAGATATTGGTTTATTCAATACACTTAGAGATGAAAGGAAGAAGAAAAACATGAATGGTAGCTAGAAATGGATCAAGACAGATTTTTTTTTCCTTTCATCCAGAAGGAAACTAAAGTATACCTATGTATTGTGTAGGAATGGGGCCCGAGAAAAGTTAGAGATTGAGGAGAAGGATAAAGGAGTTGTCAAGGGATATAAGGTAGTGGCAGTAGGTGTGTGTGTGGGGGGGGGGGGCAGGGAGGAGACCAAAGGGGGCGGGTAAGGATTCATTGAGAGAAAAGGACTAGAGTGAGAGAACAGGTAAGAAATGAGCATGTCTGGTGAGCAAGGAGGAGGGGGCACGATGGAGGACTGGAACTTGTGACATTTTGTATTGATTTTCTTTTTAAAAATCAGAGAGGTCCTGTGCAGAGACAAAAAGAGTTTAAGGAAGGCTTAAATGTAGCACCTAACATTTCATGGGTGTGTATAGATTACCATTATTATACGTTTGTAGCAATTTATGAATTGTAGATTATTGTCCACAAATGAAATGCAGTGAAAATGAATGCGACTTTTGTGTTGTATAATATATATGTGTTAAATATCTATATGGAACAATCTTCGGCAGCAAACTTTACTTTCTTTTGCACTTTTTCTTTCTCTTCCTTTCCTTTCCATGAATTTTGTCTATTCCCTCTTTTGTAAACCTGCATGGCTTTTTTTTTTTCCCCTTTTTCTTTTTCAATAGATATTTTTAGTCCAATTGACTTTAATTTCCCTCTTCTTTTCTTCCTCAGGTCCAAATTCAGTGAACGCTTATGCACATAAATAGTCAGACTGAAGTCAAAAGAACTTGCGTGCATAAATATTTGTAC
Source organism: Crocodylus siamensis (assembly GCF_052110815.1). Classification (NCBI taxonomy): domain Eukaryota; kingdom Metazoa; phylum Chordata; order Crocodylia; family Crocodylidae; genus Crocodylus; species Crocodylus siamensis. The sequence continues at coordinate 124,107,653 of NC_143395.1, forward strand.
AATTGAGAACTAAAATATCACCAGATTTGGTTATTAAACCCATAGTTACACATACATGCATTTTTTCCTAGAACAGTTTTGCAAATAAAATAGAAGTCCATGGACATTTATTCCTCTAACAACTGGAAGGTTGTATGTACAGTTAAATGAATTTCAGAAAGTTTTATCATGTAAATGTCTTATTTATCAAAAACATGAAGAGTAGAAGTCCACTGTATCCTAGAAGCTTATTCCCACACTGTGACTTGTATGTTTTATCACAATTTTGCACTATGGCAAAATCCATAAAATCAGCAAACACCAAAGTCATGTTATCAAAATTTATATATAGACTCACTGAATCTGATTTCCTGCTCTGTTAATCCAGTTTTCCATGTTGATTATAGTGGATTTACATCTGCATAAACCTGGTTTAGCAGAGTGACAAATCAGGCCTTGTGCTGAGAGGACACCAGAGATTCATAGGTCAAACACCTTAAAGCATGGATGCTTGTAGAACAGTGGTGCCCAACCTTTTGGTCCCGTAGGGCAGATGAATGATGTAAGGTTAGTCTGTGGGCCTGGTCCCATGTGTCATATTGAGCCTGTGGACCTGGCCATGTGTATGCTGGTTCAAGCCTGCTTCTCTAGCCCTGGCCTCTGCCCTGGCCCTGATTCCACACATGCAGATTTGGGCCTGCCTCAATATCCTCAGCCCTGTGAATGCCAGATCAGCCACAGCCCAGCCTCAGTCCTGACCACACACACATTGGATTGGTGATACCACCCCAGCCCTGGCCCCACATGTGCCAGCTGGATCTAGCACACAGGGGCCATGTTGTCTGGACCCACAGGGCTTGAAAACTTGCCAGTGGTGGAGCAGTGGCAGCATTAATAGCCAACACTCCCATGCCACCAACTTTCTGGACTCTTTGGAAGACCTATGGGCTAGATCATATGGCTACATAGCTTGGAACCGGCCCACGGGCCTGGGGTTGAGCATCCTGCTAGGGAAACTATAAAAACTGCCAACCAGACGTTTTAACTTCCCTTTATGCAGCTGCCAATGTGGCTCAGCTGGAAGAACATTAGTCTGCAAATTCAAAGGCTGTTAGTTCAATCGCTGTTTCTGGCAGGCTTTAGCTTTCCTGAACATGCCTATCTGTGATGTTTCTATAGCTAAGAAGAGACAGGATCCACCTGATGAAGAAAGGGATGAGCATCTTTGCAGACAGGCTCTCTAACCTAGTGAGGAGGGCTTTAAACTAGGTTGGTTGGGGGTGGAGAACAAAGCCCTGAAGTAGATGGGGAAGCGGGGGACCTGGAGGAAGCAGAAGTGGACAGGCAGGGGAGGCCTCATTCTGCCTAAGAAAATAGGGCAATCGGCTAGTCACCTCAGGTGTCTGTAGATGCACAGAGCCTGAGAAACAAGCAGGAAGAATTGGAAGTCCTTGCACAGTCAAGAAATAACGGAGACCTTGGGGGATAGCTCACATGAGTGGAGCACTATCATGGATGGGTACAAACTGTTCAGGAAGGACAGGCAGGGGAGAAGAGGAGTTGCACTGTATGTAAATGAGCTGTATGATTGCTCAGACCTCCAGTATAAAACTGGAGATAGGCCTCTTGAAAGTATCTGGGTTAAGGTTAGAAAGGTGAGTAACAAGGGTGATGTTGTGGTGGGTGTGTGCTATAGACCACCTGACCAGGAGGATGAGGTAGATGAGGCTTTCTTCAATCAACTAGCAGGAGTTTCCAGATCACAGGCCCTGATTCTCATGGGGTACTTCAATCACCCTGACATCTGCTGGGAGGGCAATACAGCAGTGCGCAGGCAATACAAGAAGTTTTTGAAGAGTGTTGGAGACAACTTCCTGGTGCAAATGTTGGAGAGACCAACTGGGGGCTGTGCTTTTCTTGACCTACTGCTCACAAACAGGGAAGAATTGGTGGGAGATGTAGAAGTAGATGGCGAGTTGGGCAGCAGTGACCTCAAGATGCTTGAGTTCAGGATCCTGACAAGAGGAAGAAAGGAGTGCAACAGAGTATAGACCCTGGACTTCAGAAAAACAGACTTTGACTTACTTAGGGAACTGATGCACAGGATTCCCTGGGGGGGCCAGTCTGAAGGGGAAAGGAGTCCAGGAAGTCCTGGTTCTATTTTAAAGAAATCTTACAGAGCATGCAGGAACAAACCATCCCAATGTGCAGGAAGAATAGCAAATGTGGCAAGCGACCAGCTTGGCTTAGGAGAGAACTCTTCAATGAGTTTAAACACAAAAAGGAAGCTTATAAGAAGTGGAAGCTTGGACAGACAATTTGGGAGGAATATAAGAATATTGCTCAGACATGCAGGGATGAAGTCAGGAAGACCAAAGGACAATTAGAGTTGCTAGCAAAGGACAGGAAGAGTAACACAAAGAGTTTCGCTCTTAGCCATAAGAGGAAGGTCAGGGGAGAGTGTGGGTCCCTGACTGAATGGGGGAGGCAACCTAGTGCTAGATGATAAGTATTTGATGCTTTTTTTACCAGGGCCTTCACAGGTAAAGTTAGCTCCCAGACTACTGCATGGGGCAGCACAGTTTGGGGAGGAGGTCAGCAGCCCTCAGTGGTGAAAGAACAGGTTAAGGACTATTTAGAAAAGCTGGACCTGTACAAGTCCATGGAGATGGATGCGATGTATCCGAGGGTGCCAAGGGAGTTGGCTGATGTGATTGCAGAGCCACTAGCCATCATCTTTGAAAATTTGTGGCAACTGGGGGAGGTCCCAGATGATTGAAAAAGGGTAAATGTAGTGCCTATCTTTAAGAAAGGGAAGAAGGTGAGGAAGTATGGTGTTGCAGGACACTAAGGTGTGCCTGCTCCTTTAAGGGCAGAAACTGCCCTGGGGGGGTCCGTAGGAGCCTGGCAGAACCCCCCCCCCACACACACACACACACGCACACACACACACACACAGGTTCAGGTTGCCGTGGCAGTAGGCTAATGAAGGAATTAGCCTGCAACTGCACCCGGTCAGCTGACCGGAAGATGGCAGGGCCCAGGGCAAAAATAAGCCCCTGGGCTGGGGCTGGAGGCAGTTAGTGCTCTGGCAGCAGCCAGGGGGAAAGGCGTTTGTACACAAAAGCTCTGCAGAGGTGCTTGGTTGCCTGTTCTGCTGCTGGTGAGACTAACGGGCTCTAGGAGCTCCTAAAGTCTCTGGGGGTAAGAGGCGGATGTCGTTGAGGGAGAAACTGGCCCTCTTAAAGGTGCAGAGTGTGGCCTCCAGTGTCATAGTTATTGTTATTGTTAGGTTGTAGCCCAGGGGCTCCTATTTATGTTGTTGTTTAATCTGGTGGACTGGGCTGAGGCTATTGCGGGGGGAGGCCTCATTGGGGCACACTACCATGTAGGGCAGCAGGACCAGAGAGTGCAGTTACTGAGGCTAAGTGTCCAGCAACAACAAGAGGCCAAACTAGACTGAGACCTCATCACAAGAGACAACATCTAAATACTGTCTGCGAGGCACGGGGCATGGTAAAGGGCAAAGCTGGGCACCGTCACAGGGTCCTAGGGACATCACGGCCATCTCTGGAGATCTCGCATCATGACACATGGATTGGATGAATGGACTATAAGGTGGATAGAAAGCTGGCTGGATTGTCAGGCTCAATGGGTAGTAGTCAATGGCTCAATGCCTAGCTGGCAGCTGGTATCAAGTGGAGTGCCCCAAGGGTTGGTCCTGGAGCCTGTTTTCCTCAACATCTTCATTAAGGATCTGGAAGATGGGATGTTCAGCAAGTTTGCGGATGAAACCAAGCTGGGGGGGTATAGTAGATACACTGGACAGTGGGGCTAGGATTCAGAGTGACCTAAACAAATTGGAGGTTTGGACCTTACAAAATCTCATGAGGTTCAACAAAGACAAGTGAAAAGTGCTGTACTTAGGATGGAAGAGTGACATGTGCCACTACAGCCTGGGAACTGACTGACTAAGCAGCAGCTCTGCGGAAAAGGACCTGGGCGTTACAATGGACAATGCATCAGCAATGGGCCCTTGTTGTCAAGAAGGTGGCTTACAGCATATTGGGATGCATTAATAGGAGCATTGCCAGCAGATTGAGGGAAGTAATTATTCTGCTCTGTTGAGGCCACATCTGGAGTACTGTGTCCAGTTTGGGCTCCCACTATAGAAAGCATGTGGACAAGTTGGAAAGTAGAGCGGAAAGCTATGAAAATGATTCAGAGGCTGGGCCACACGACTTCTGAGGAGAGGCTGGGGGAACTGGGTTTATTTAGTTTGGAGAAGAGAAGACTGAGGGGGCATTTGATAGCAGCTTTTAATTACCTGAAGGGGGTTCCAAAGAAGATGAAGTTAGACTGTTCTCAGTGGTGACAGATGACAGAAGAAGGAGCAATGGTCTCAAGTTGCAGCAAAGGAGGTTTAGGCTGCGTATTAGGAAAAACTAGGATGGTCGTGAAGCACTGGAACAGGTTACCTAGAGAGGTGGTGGAATCTCCATCCTTGGCAGTTTTTAAAGCCTGGCTTGATCTAGTTGGGCATGGTGTGCTTTGAGCAGGGGTTTGGATTAGATGACTTCCTGAGGTCCCTTCCAACCCTAATTATCTATGATTCTATGGCTCCTTTCCTAATCCATATCCTTAGTTCTCCCATAACAGCTGTCATCTTCTTGGAGGAGCGAACCCAGCAGACTTGTGACTTCATTCTTGTGAGTGGGATGTCCAGGACTTGTTTTCTGACATCTTTGTAGTGAATGGCTCCACTGGCTGTGTCCACATGTGGTATGGATGTTTGGTTCCCCAAGGACAACTAGCAGCGGTGCACCTTGCACCACTGCTACTTGTTCCTAGGGAACACCTGTGCCACGCACGCTGGGACATGCAGCAGGGTACCCTGGGGGCGCTAGGGGAGGCTGAGGCCAGCACTGGGTTGGCCCCAACAGCCTTACCTGGGGCCCAGGGGGCCTCCCAGAGCTACAGCAGAGCCTGTGTACTGTGCAGAGCCTGGCTGGCAGCTGTAGAACAGCTCCAGGTGGCCTGGCTCTGCTTTTGAGGGGTGCACACTGTCTGTGCATACACTGCTTCACTTTTTTTCTCCTTGGGTTTTTTTGACCCCTGGATATCCAAGAGTCAAAAAAACCCCTCCATGCTGCAATCTTGCAGCACAGAGAACAACTGAACGTGCAGTATGTGGCACTGCAGATGTGTCTGTGCCACCACATACTGCATGACTATGCTTATATGGACACGGCCACTTAGTCTAAGTTAAGTGTGTTGCATTCTAACGTCAAAAATAAAGACTAGTGAATAGGTGAAAGTCTGGAAGAAGGGGGAACAACAGATAAGCAGAGTGCGCCAGCTTGATCTTTATGTATCAGCTAGGTTCCTCAGAGACAGAATATACTGATGTAACTGTATGAAACTAAAGTTTAAGATACAAAGCCAGGAAATGCAAAACTTAAGGGTCTAAGAGCTGTATTAATTCAGCCCCTGTTCAGATTGTTCCCTGTTCTGCTTTGTGAAAATCAAAAGATTGATCCTTAAGACCTTAGTAAAGATCCTCAGATATGTGTTCAGGATCACGCCTTAACTAGGCTTCTTGGGTCAGGAGTAGCTTCTGCTCTTATGTGTATGTACATAGCACCTAACACATGGTGGGGACCCCAGTCTTTGATTGGGATTTCTAGATGCTCCACAAAATACAATAAAACACAACATAATAGATATAGTACTGTTTGTATTGTAAAACATTTAACACGAATCCGGCAGGATATGGATCATGTACAAGTTAACATGCTGGTACCTCAGCTTTTTGCATTTCTAATTACTTTCATTTAAATTTGTAATGTTGAGGTTGATGTAACATTTTTTTAAAATATAATAATTTGTTTTAGTAATAAAATTTATGAAGTCACATGCGTGTTCCTCTACTTAGCCATAACATTATTTATAAGGGAAAACTGAAGGTATATTCTGTACCAGAAGATGAGGTAGTAGGGAGCATTGATTAGAAAAATGCAATCCTGTTTCTTGTATACTTAGACCACCCTCTGCTGGAGAAATGGTTAGTTACAACATCATTTTCTACAAAACGTTATTTTTTTCATACCCTGAGCAGCTCTTCCTAGGCTAATGTCAGGTAACAATTCAGCAGTGTTTTGTTTGTCTTCTGAGTCCTAGTTCTCTCTTCTCTAAGCATATTAGACACAATGCTATGTCAAGCTAGATGGGGAATATGGAATTTGGGAGATGTCTAAGATTTCTTTGTAAGGCACTAATACAATTGCCAAGTTTAAACTACTTGCTGCACTTTTGGTGTCTTACCCTTTTGCCATCTTACCTTTTTGCCATGGTTTCAGGACATTGGATGTGGACTGTTCAGAAACCTCTCTAGCTTGACAGCACCAGTTGACCAGCAGCTGTTACATGGTCGTTGGAGGAGCAAGTAGTATCAGACTATCCTTAAAGTCTGCCTTAACTTGGCTGTGTAGCAGGCAGATGACTTCCTGAATTGTTCTGAGTTTCAAGGCTGTACTGTATGTGTTGTGTTCCAAGGACAAAAAACAGTAATTTCACATTGGTGACACAATGCAGAACTGTGTATAACTCTTCTGTGCTTCTGTGACTTTTGAGCCAGGTCTAGGTTTTCCTGCAGTTCACCACTCTGAAGAGAGAGCACAAGAGAAGTCTAATGCCACTTTATTGCTCCTTCTGTCCCTGCAAACTGTCCTCAGCTATTTTCTCTTTGGTTACCTACCCTCCTGAGAGCTAGCTAGAGAAGGATTTGTTGAAGTATTGGTATGTAAATTTAGTACTACTCACTACCCTAATATTGAGGAATGCTTCAAATTTTCCCCCTGATCATATTTACAGAAGATGAGCTCTAGTCACTATTTAGAGGCTAGAAATAAAATACGACCCAGGAACAGCCTAGTGTAGTCTAACTTACATGCCAAAGAGTTTAAAAAAAAAAGTGTAATTTGTGCCACTTTACACTCCCCTGATGTCTATTAGCAAATTATGTCTCTATAAGGTTCTTATATCATTCTCTATAGCTTAATATACTCTGTTTTTTTCTACAGAATTCTAAAGGATGGTTAAAAAGGTATAGAAAGTAATTCAACAATACAGTATTTTTTTTATTGAACCCTATTAATTTTTATAAAACCCCTTTGATTTTACTTCTCAGAATCTCTAGGCTTTTTCCATAAAGGAGCTTCTGAATTTGGCTCTAAGACTTTATAAGCAGAAACTGATCAACAGCACAGGCAATCACGTTTGTCCACTACTATTTTATATCCTTCATGACTGATGAAAATGTAGTAACAGTGACACTGCATCAAGGCTTTTCATATGAAGCAACAGAAAATACAATTTCACATTTTGTTACAAGCTCAAAACTCTCTCCAGTCAGGCTTTCGGCAGAACACGGATCTGAATTTGTGAGATCCTTTCCTAATCTACATTCTTGCTTCAAAACTATGTGAAATTTGCAGATTAGAAATGAGACTAACTGAAATATAGAGGTTTGGATTATACTGCACCTTGACTTTTTGAGTAGCAATCCATCTGAACTGAAACAAAAGACAATACATATTTCATATTCATTAGAGTAATTATATTAGTTCTACTTACATAGAGAAAAATAATATTGCTTCCTTTTTAGATTAGTGTTTTTGTTTTGGCTTTTCATGCTGTTACTGTCACATTTGCAAACCTTTTTAATCCCTTATGACTTATCAAAGTCTTGGAGGACAAGAACTTTTTCAAAATGACTGACTCAAACCCCACCCCAGCATATAAGGAAACTTTCAATGATTAGAGCAGAGCTGTCCAAATTCTGAGTGGCTGGGGACACATGGTGTATGGGCCTCCCTACCACACAGGCTGCATAGGCTCCTTGGCCCTTCAACCTCACTATGTGAGCTCCCCATCCTCTCTCAGACCAGATAGCTTGGTAACAAGCTCAGGACCCTAAGTTGGACCACTGCCAAACAGGGATTAATTTTTTATCATTTAAAATATGAAACCTGCAAGAGCTAAGTCCACATTTAATATTTACTTCTTTTCCCCCTTGGAAGCTGGTGAAAGAGACCTTCACAGTGATCCTATTGCTTTGAAACAGGTGAGCTGTAAACGCTTGGGTTGGATTTTCATTTGTTCCTGTTGCCTATTTTGTGCAGACAAGGGACTATTGAAAGACAGTCTCTACCCCTGTACATTCTCTCTTTCCCCATCTGTATCCTGCCAGATTTGAACAGGCCTAAAGTTCAAGCTGTGTGTGGCCAGTGAAGCTTTTTGAAAATCTTTGAATATCAATCTAGTTTTGAGCCAATTTATCATTTGCATAATTGCTTAATCAGAAAGGTGTAAGGTCAGAACAGGAGCTTTATTTGGATATTCATGGCTGAGGTTGCTCTCCTATTAGCTTTCATTTCTAATGTGCACACAGGCTCATGTGGCTGAAGACACTCCTCTCTGGATGAACCAAGGCAGGATCCTGAAGTCAGAGGAAGACAGAGAGTGCAATGAGTCTCTCCAGTAATCAGTGGCAGCTGTACCCTGCTGATTGCATGTTGAGCTGAGTTGTCTCGCGTCTTTGGAAAATCCAAGTCAAGTCTATGTGAGGAGAGCAAGAAGCTGAAAGGAAGATATCTGAGAGATGGGACAGGAATTTGGCTGGTGACTGAACCAGTTAACCTGGATCCCTTTCCTTGGGGCAAATGCAGACTTCAGGCACCACTGGGTTTAGACATGCAGACTGTGCCTCCTTATAAGAGCCATCTTTACTGTGCTGTGAGCACTTTCTCCAAGTCTGTGCTGGCAGACTGACTGTACCCCACCTCTTTGTACTACAGCGTAGATGGTGATACCTATGCCAGTAAGCAATAGTTAGTGCACAGTGTAAAGGAAGAGTCAGAGCGAGGATCACATATTGCTACCAGTGTAGAAGAACAGTGGAAAGATGATTATGAGCTCTTTTCTGAATACCAAACCAAGAGTGGCTGGGAACCCACCTGACCTACAAACAAGAGTGAGTAGAGGAGGCTGAAGAGAAAACGAAAGCTCCTTTCAGCAGCCTTTATGGACAATTCTGGCTCAGGGCTGTCCAAATTGTAAGTGGCTGGGGACCACAGGACCCCCAGTCACACACCACATGGGGCACACACAACCTAAGCAAGTGTTGTGCAGGACACACTGCCCCATGAGGCCTTGCATGTTGCCCCCATGTTGCACAGACGTGGCTTTGGGGGGCTTGTGCAGTCCATCAGCAGGTTCACACCGCCTCCTTCCCTTCACAGAGGCATTGTGCGGGCCCCTCCCCTCACTAGGGCTGTGCAAAGCTGTGGGTGGTGATTCGATTCTGAGGAGATTTGGCCCAATCTAGTGGCCAAATCTCTGAATCTGTTGCACAAACAGCGGTTCGTTCCCTGGAGGCGCGCAGAGATCACAGACACACAGACATCAGTCGGCACTTAAGGGTCTATTTGCTTGCAAGCAAAGGTCAGAGCAGAGCTAGATGCTCAAATTAACTCTGACCCTTGATTGTGTTTGCAAACGGCATTTATCTTCTCAAATCTCCTGGGCACGTGCGCAGACACAGAAGTTCTTGCAGCTTACTTCCGTTTCATACAAACATACATGTAACTACATCATCACATACATCACATGTATAGTATAATTAGTTATTTGAGTAGGGGGGGCGGAGAGGTAAATATGCAACAGCTAATTAAGCATGCTCAATGCCACAAGGGTTCATCAACAGTTCATTCCCCAAGGCTATGCAGTTAAATTCCAGTTTCTGTAATCAGCATGAGAAAGACTAAGGAGGAGAGGGAGAAACCTTGGGCAGCATTCTTTTCTTATCAAGAGCAAGATGCAAGCTGTGCAATTCTAACAATATTCCCCCCTCAAGATGCTTTCTGCTTCCCATTCTTAACTAGTACTCTTAACATCCGCCTTACTACTCACCAACCACTTTGGGGCCAAAGGAAAAGCCCTCTAAGGCCACCGTCCTCTGACCTCTTGGAGTCCCCCACAGGCCCAGCAGTTGGTGAGATTGAAAGTACCTGTAATTCTTTCCATCATGTCAACATACAAATTTGCTTCTGGGGGAGCAATTGGGGGAACAGGGATATAGGGTGGCGGCTAGGGCTGCTCAATCCTGCCTCCTTTACTACATAGATAACAACAAGGCATATTAAGACTCCCGCCATATCCTCCCTCTCTTGAGATTGAATACAGCCTAAACTTTTCCTTTGTTACTTCCTTATCTGATTTTCTGGACTCTGACTAAGCCGCCTCAGGCGCACTTGGAGATCACCAGTAGGTTCACAGCTCCACCTGCTGGCTTCTTGTTCCGAGGACGGCTCAGCCTCCGGAGTGAGCTCGTCCTGGGAGCTGGTGTCCTCTGATGCTCGTGGATGTCGTTTCACACGGGTATGGTGTATCCAACGGTCATGGCCGGCAATCTTTACAGCGGTGTGGGTTGTTAAAAGTACCTGGAAAGGGCCACTCCACCGCTCAGTCAAAGGTTCCTTTTTCCACCGCTGCACCAAGACCCAGTCTCCCGGGCGGAATTCATGTACCGGAACGTCTAAAGGCAGACGTTGAAAGGAGGCTGCATACCTGTGAAGAGAAGACAAGACAGACTGCAAAGCAATAACATACATGTGAAGCTCGCTATTACCTAATTCAAAAGTTACATTTTCTCGCATCCCAGGAGGTAAGACCCGAGGAGGCATGCCAAACATAATTTCATATGGGGTTAATTTGATGCCTCGTCGGGGAGTGTTTCGAATGGAAGTAAGAGCTAGCGGCAATGCCTGAGGCCACTTAAGGTGTGCTTCAATACAGATCTTGGTGAGTAGAGTTTTTAAGGTCCTATTCATGTGTTCCACTTGTCCTGAACTCTGTGGTCTCCATGGTGTGTGTAGTTTCCAAGTGATCTTGAGGGCTTGTGCGACTTCTTGAACTACCTTTCCCACAAAGTGTTGTCCTTGATCCGACTCGATGGATTCGGGCAGAGAATACCGGGGAATGATCTCCTGCAACAGATACTTCACTACTGTAGCCGCAGTGGCAGTCCTGGTGGGCCATGCTTCGACCAACCGGAGAGCTGGTCTACCATGACAAGTAAAAACCTATGATGTCCGGATCGTGGGAGCTCAGCAAAATCAATCTGCCATGCTTGTCCAGGGTACGCTGCCCAGGGTCTACCTCCCATTGGCACAGGAGGTTTCGTTCGAGGGTTTACTTTCTGACATGTGATGCACCTGGTAGCAATACGCTGAGCTTCTACATATAGCCCTGGGGCTACTGCTTGGCGGATCACTAGATCACCCATAGCCAAGCCTCCCATATGGGTACTTGCATGGAGCTGGTGCAGCACCTCCCGAAGCAATGGCCTGGGTATCATGACTTTCCCTCCTGGTACTATCCACCACCCATGGGAGTTCTTTTCTGCGCAAGCCTCCTGTGCAAATTTATCTTCTTCAGGGGAATACTGCGGGACTAGATCCGGACGTATGGCCATACGGCATGGGACAAGGCCTGCCTGGATACTTCCTCCGTCTCTCCACCAATAAATGCGGCTTCCTTTGCTGCCGCATCAGCCCTTGCGTTTCCAAGCTTATGCTTTTCCTCAGCAGCCTTCCCATGGGCTCGCACATGAATGACTGCTACCTCTTTAGGCTGGTGGAGTGCATCTAGTAGCTTGATAATCTGGGGGCCGTTAGCAATTCTATTCCCAGAAGCCGTAATGAAACCCCTTTCTTTCCACAATAGTCCGTGCGCATGAACCGTAGAAAAAGCATAGCGAGAATCAGTATATACATTAACCCGCCGGCCTGTCCCCAACTGTAATGCTCGGGTGAGCGCAGTGAGTTCCGCGGCCTGTGCCGACCATGAGCTCGGCAATGACTCCCTCCATACTACCTCATCCAAGGTTACCACTGCACATCCTGTTCGTCTTTTTCCATCGATGACAGAGCTGGAGCCGTCTACGAAGTATTCAGCATCTGGGTTTTCAATTGGGTCCTCAGCAAGATCAGGTCGCACCTGTGTGGTTTGATTCAGGACCTCAAGGCAGTCATGCGTTGGTCTCCCTGGTTCCGGCAGCAAGGTTGCAGGGTTCAAGGCTGTAGTATGTTTGAAAGTAAGTCCTGGATTAGAGAGCAAAAATATCTCATACCATGATTGTCTGGAGGGGTTGAGAAACTTTCCTCCCTCAGTCCCTAGAATCTGGGGAACTCCATGTGGGGTGTGTATTTCCATGTCCGCACCCATGACTATCTTCTGGGCTTCTTCAACAACCACTGCTGTGGCTGCCACAGCCCGAAGACAGGCTGGCCACCCGAGCGCAACTGGATCTAGAACCTTTGAGTAATATCCCACGGGTCTCCAAGTTGGGCCTGATGGTTGTGTCAGCACCCCTGATGCAACCCCTCGATTCTCATGAACATACAGTCGATATGGCTTTTTATCATTTGGGATGGCCAGGGCAGGGGGCTGGGTTAATGCTGCCTTAAGCAGATCAAAGGCGTGCTGCATTTCTTTAGTCCACTTCCATTCAGTGAGACTCTCCTTAGTCAGGGAGTCATACAGTGGTCTAGCCTTTCCACCATAATCTGGTATCCATAGTCGACAGAACCCAGTTAGCCCTAGGAATGCCCGCAGCTCCTTGGGTGACTTAGGTGAGGCTAGACCTTGGATTGCCTGTATGCGGTCCGCACTCAGGGCTCTGACTCCCTTTGAGAGCTTATATCCCAGAAATGTAACTTGAGGCTGACATATTTGGGCTTTCTCTCTAGAGACCTTATATCCTTTTTCCCCTAGAGTGTTTAGCAGTGATCTGGTGGCTTCCTCGCAGAGTTGCAAATTTGGGCTTGCAACCAGCAGGTCATCCACATACTGGAGGAGAGTCACTGCGGGGTGTGATCCCTTCCACTCCTCCAAGTCCTTCTGAAGGGCAAGTCCGAAAATATGGGGGGCTGCTATGAATCCTTGTGGGAGAACCGTCCACATGAGCTGGGCTTTATGGAAAGTATCTGGGTCCTCCCATTCAAAAGCAAACAATTTTTGACTCTCTCGGTGAAGGGGAATGGAGAAGAAAGCATCTTTCAAATCTAGCACTGAAAATATTTCGGCTTCCCCCGGTACTTGTGTCAAAATCATGTGTGGGTTCGGGACTACAGGGTGGTCTGAAAGAACCTTCTTATTTACTGCTCGCAGGTCTTGGACCAGTCTATATGAGACCCCATCTGCCTTCGGCACTCCAAGAATGGGGGTATTATATGGTGAGGACCCTTCCACTAGCCATCCGTACTTCTTGTATTTCTCTATTAACGGCTTGAGTCCAACCCTGGCCGCTCGGCTGAGTGGATACTGCTTTACCCAAACGGGCCCCTCCCCATCCTTGAGTATGATCCTTACCGGGGAGACCGACTTAGCTCGCGCAGGGGTTCCATCAGCCCATACCGAAGGGTCTACTCCAGTCATGTGATCTTCAGAACTTACTACAGGGCGTCGGTCCTCCAGGAGAGCCATCTGATAGTTCGAGCTCTGCTTGACAGGTAACTGGACCACCATCTGGTTGTCTCTGAAAAATATCTCAGCTTGCAGTTTTGTGAGTAGGTCTCGCCCAAGTAGCGCAACCAGGCAACTTGGAGAATATACAAAGGAGTGCTCAAGCAAATGGTCCCCCACTTTGGTGAGGAGTGGCTTACAAACGGGGAGTCAGGATTGCGTTCCCTCAATCCCTTCCACAAGAACATGCTGTTCGCTAGTTCCTGCGGGGGGAGGGGGGTTTCTGGAATCATTGAAAATGTAGCCCCAGTATCAACCAAGGCTTTAAAGTCTCTGCCACCAACCCTAATAGTTACCATGGGATCTTCTCGGGCTCCAACCCGAAGGGTAGTGGTCTTAGATCCCTGTCCCCTTCATTCTGTGTCCTCACCCTTTTCCTCTGCCCGCATGAGGTGACCCCTTGGTTCACCCTCTCTTTTCTCCTTCAACTTTGGGCATTCCCTCTTCCAGTGTCCTTTCTCCCTACAGTAAGCACAAACGTCTGCTCCCACTCTTCCTCCTTTCCCTTTCTGTATCCCAGTCTTTCCAGGGTTACCTCCAGTTATAGCAGCCGCCAGCGCTGCCATCTGTCGCTGAGCCTTTTTATCCTCCTTGCGCTCCTGCGCTTGCTCACGATTCCCATATACCTTATATGCGATTTCCACCAGCTCTGAAATCGGTTTCCCGGGACCTCCCTCAGTTTTCTGTAGCTTCCTATGAATATCAGCAGCGGATTGACCAATAAACATAAGATTTACCATGCGTTGATTATCTGGGGCTCCTGGATCTAGGTCCGAAAACTTGCGGAACGCCTCGTACAGCCTCCCGAGGAAGGCTGAGGGATCCTCTTCTTTTCCCTGTCTCACTTCATACAATTTAGACAGATTAGTAACCCGGGGCACTGCCTTCCCCATTGCTTCCACTATAATCCCCAGATACTGTGCACTCAGCTCTCTTCCTGCTGCGGTATGATTATCCCATCCCGGTTCCTCAACAGGGCAGGTATCACGCAAGGTATGACCGGCGGTTCCCTCCGCTTCTACCCTGGCTGCTGCAATGCGCTCTGCCGTCCCCAATACTAATCTCCTCTCCTCAGGGGTCAGGAGGGTTTGGAGCATCATCTGGACATCAGCCCAAGTGGGTCGATGGGTTTGCCCAATGGATCGAAACAAGTCCCTCATCTTTTCAGGGTCTTCACGAAAAGAGGGGCTCTGATTCTTCCAATTGAATAGATCTGAAGTACTAAATGGGGTGTAGACAAAAGTTGCATCGCCCCCCTCTCCGATAACCTCTCGCATCGGGCAGTTCAGTACCGGCCGTGATTTTACAATATTGCGCAAATTATAGCCCTTATTCCCTGATTCAGATGGGGCACTTGGCTGAGGCACTCGCTCTGAATCATTAGGTATATTTTGATACGCTGGTGGTGGTTTCCCTGAGGGAGGGAGTGGTGGTGCAGAAGGACTGGGTCCTGGGGAGGTGTCTGATTCATCCTCGCTACCTGTCAGGGTGACCGGAGAACGAGCCCGATACTCGGCTAATTCAGGATCCCCGCCCCCTCATTAGACTCGGGGAGTACAGGCGGTCCCCCTCGGGTCTTTCCTTTAACAACCATCACGTGAGATTTTACTAAGCATTTCTTAATCCAAGGTGGCTGATCTTGGACCACTCCTAACCAACAGTCTATGTAAGGGAATTGATCCCAGTGTCCATCCTGCATAACTACCTCATAGACGGCCGTCACTTCTTTCACTACAAAGGATCCTTTTGGGGTCCAGTGGACCCCGAATGTTGGCCACTCGAGTTGACAAAACTTAATTAAATCATCCTTTTTCATCTTTACCCCATAATCTGCCTGCTTTGTAAATTTGCTAAAGTTCCGTAAAACACAACCCAGAGGAGTACTTGAGTTTTCTACACGGGAGCTACCCGCACCCATTTTAATGCCCACAAGAGTGCGTCCAACGCACACCAAATACCAGAAAGCATGCACCAAAAGATCCGAGCCAAAGACTGTCCGCAAAAGTGCGTCCAACGCACACCAAACTCCGGGCCAAAAGAATCCCCGGAACAAAACCAAATCGAACAAGTCTCTTTGTCCCCGGATCCAGAAACCAAATTGGGCAAGGGAATTCGTATACTCACTCAGGTATCCTAGAGATCTCGATCGGAATGCCGGAATGTGTGTCTGGCGTCCTCAGAAACCAAGAATTTTACACAGGTAGCCTTTAACCTCCCGGGTACCCTGACTCACGTCTCAAACCCCCTGGGCAAGCCCAAAAAGGCGGCTCGGTGCGCACTCCCCGTGGCGGCAGGGACGATCTTGTCACTGGGTCCCGGGGTGGTCCAGGAGGCTCCTGGCTGGCTCGCCAAATTGTTGCACAAACAGCGGTTCGTTCCCTGGAGGCGCGCAGAGATCACAGACACACAGACATCAGTCGGCACTTAAGGGTCTATTTGCTTGCAAGCAAAGGTCAGAGCAGAGCTAGATGCTCAAATTAACTCTGACCCTTGATTGTGTTTGCAAACGGCATTTATCTTCTCAAATCTCCTGGGCGCGTGCGCAGACACAGAAGTTCTTGCAGCTTACTTCCGTTTCATACAAACATACATGTAACTACATCATCACATACATTGCATGTATAGTATAATTAGTTATTTGAGTAGGGGGGGCGGAGAGGTAAATATGCAACAGCTAATTAAGCATGCTCAATGCCACAAGGGTTCATCAACAGTTCATTCCCCAAGGCTATGCAGTTAAATTCCAGTTTCTGTAATCAGCATGAGAAAGACTAAGGAGGAGAGGGAGAAACCTTGGGCAGCATTCTTTTCTTATCAAGAGCAAGATGCAAGCTGTGCAATTCTAACATCTGCTTGAGAAGCATCTGTGGATGCAAGCCAGCATTTTGCTCGCTTTACTAGCCGCAGCATCACACTGAAGGCTCATGTTCATCTTGTGGTCAGTCATGACCCCCAAGTCCCTTTCATCTGTAGTGCTAACCAGCGTAGCACTACCCAGCCTATAAGCATTGAATCAGGACAGTGATTTGAATCACCAAATTGAATCACTATCCCATGAAGTGGCTGAATCTGAATCTGAAGTGAATACTACCTGCTTCCCTTGCCCTGCAGACACAGCACCTGCCACATGGATCTGCTACAACACACTATGCACCCCCTGCCCTCCCACACAGACATACCACATACCTCTGTACTGCATTGATCCATTCAAACACAATCCCCCTGACCCTCCTGCCCCCCACAACATGGTAGGCAGCCCCTGTTGCACTGGACCAGCATGGACACTACCTGAAGTCCCTGGGACTCCTGAGCTATGGGTTCTTTCAGCCCTGTAGGTCAGGCCACTCCATCTCACCCCTAGAGGTAGGGGCAGGCAGGGGGAGCCCAAGGACTCTGATGGCAGAACAAAAGGGGTATCGATGCCTGGATCAGAAACCCAAGGGCTGCACATTTACCCCTTGTGGACTGCATGTGGCCTATAGTTGGACTGCTGTGCGCTGGCAGATGCCTGCAGAGACGCTGACATTATTGGTTCATAATCTGAAGGGATTTCTACAACCAGGTCTTGTTAATATGCATTTTTATTACAAAACTCAAGGCCAGATAAAATGCAGACTTTGAAATGAATCCTGAAACTCTCTCCAGCCTTGCCAAAAGAAATTGTGAAATTTTAGGCCAATCTGATTTGAGTTTACCCTGAGCACTCTCCCTGCCTACGAGTGTCTTGACTCAAAGCTGAGTGAACATATTGTTTGTGTTGAGATTTGATGTTTTTCAAGTTCATTTAAATACTCAAAGTAAATGAGGAGCTGGGAACCAAATGTTCTTATGTTTCAAATGTGATTTTTTTTAAAGGTTTTGGCAGCATTATACCAACAACACAGTGCTTTTGTAAGTCTTTACATAATTGCTATTTGTGCCTCCAGTTCTCTAGGGCTAGGGACAGAAAAAACACATAAACTCATATAAATGATCAGCAACTGATTCAAATCTGTAACAGAACAGAAGTTCAGTGCACATAAACCACTTGCGAAATGACCAAAACTGGTTTTAAGATGAAACTGGATGGATGTAGCATCAGACTTAACTGATTTAGGTTAAATCACTTTATTGAACTTCTGTCCCAGATCTCCTCCAGATTCAAGTTAACTCACAATCCCTTACCATCTCAGGATGCTTTGCACCTTCCCTGCAGACCTTGCAGGGTGGGCAAGCTAGACTTGGCCTAAGCTATCTACTCCAGCTTATGTCCTGGGTCACTGCAAGCATGTGGATGCATTTCTGGAATCACAGGTTAATGTCTGTTCACTTGCGTATCAGTTCAATCCACACAGCTTAGACTAACCCACAGAGATTGAATCAGTTCAGCCTTAGGCTGTTTGAGTGTCCAGGTGTTCCTGGACTTAGTCTGCAAAGGGTTAAAATCCATATTAAACAGTAAATGATAATTAGGAGAGAGTTCAAAGAGGAGAAAGGGTAAAAGATTCTGGGACCTATATTCCAGGACAGACGCAAGGATTTTAGGAAATTTGAAACTGGAGGATGTCTGGGAGTAGTTAGCTTTTAATGTATACAGTTATAATATTCATTCACTAATACATAAAATCTTTAGTGTCTGTGGACATAGAATACAGGGATACAGCCTCCTGTATATTCATTTGGCGCTCAGTGTAGAGAATTATATTCTCCAATGTTTCTTTTGTTTGTTTTCCCATTGAACAGGTACATTGCCTCTGGTCACTTGATGAGACATAGTGGCAAAATGCAATTTTAGACCAAACACAATTAGCAGTAGGCATAAATTGTACTCCCGACTCCTTTTTAAGTGTAATAGAAACAGACAGCAGATTTTTTACAAGATCTTAGAGTTATGGTAGAACTAGCTAAGGCTTTGGGTTTAATGTTGTAGAATGAATATTCTACAATTCTATGGGACTCGTGGGATTATAGCTGCTGTTTCTTTTGGGCTGCTGCAAAGCCTGATTTTGGGACTAGGTTTGAAAGCCATTCCCTTCAAGCTATGAAATCTGAAAAGGCTTTGTATTTCAATTTGAAGGCAAATGCTACAGATGCAGGGAAAGCAATGTAAGAAACTTGTGGCCTTGAGATTACAAGACACATTAGCAGAGTTAGAGGGAATTACAAAATATACATACTGAAGAACTGAACAGCTGCTGAGGATGAAGAAGCTTTTTTTTAATGAAGAGTAATACTGCTGACAGATTGTCGGCACTGAAACTTAAGGAAACAAGGAGTAAAAGTTAAATCCAAGCTCTGTATTACAGAATGGCATTCTGGTGCTGATCAAATAGTAAAACTGATTATCTTGATAAATGAGGCTTTGCCTGTCTTTTGAAGAAGAATCATTGACTTCAGTAGGAGTCTGAGTAAAAACTGACTGAAGGACCTCAGGATTTGTCTCTATATGAAAGTAACTGTGCATATTTATAGTGGGAATTTTGGGTAGATGGCTTTCCTATCCATTAACGTCCAGCCTTGGGAATCAAAGTTTCTTACACAATTCTTAGTTTTTAGGCAAAATTCTCACTGAAGTTGACAGGAGTTTGCCAGAGTAAGGGCTCAACTCAATATTTGGTCCATTGCTAGAGAGGAAAGAGGCCACAGACAAAACCTCATGTCTGATATATACATTTCCTTGCCCAAGACCACATTCATCATTGTCAGATCCCAAGCTTGGAAAGGCTCTATGTTCCTGTTGGGTGTTCAGATGTGTTACTTAATGATGAAAATTTGAGGTAATGGCTATACTTGAGAGCATTCAATTTTAGGGATGAAATCATGTGAGAACATTATAAGTTATTCTGACATCATTGTACCTATATTTCTGATTTACAAGAGAACTTGAGTTCCAGAATAAAGGTCTGATCATTGTCTGAGCTCACTTCTGAGAGTAATCATGGGTTAATAATGCCTTTTACTTCTAGGTTGCTTCTTTCCAAGGGTGTCTAGCAAATTCTTGAAGTTTGCTGGGTGTAACTTTTGGTACAGGTGATAGGGAGGCCAAATATGGGGGAAGCTCTTCTCAATTTGGTGCTCATGAACAAGACAGATTTGGTTGAGAATGTGAAAATGGAAAGGTATGTCAGAAGTAAGAAGACAAAGTAAAGTGTAGATCCCTTACTAAACATAGAAGCCACCCTAGTTATGAATGATGCTGAGAAGGCTGAATTTTTTTAACACCATTGTTAGTTCAGTCTTCATAAATAAGGTCAGTGACCAGATCATGAGTTCAATTGGCAGCAAAGATAGCGAAAGCAACAAACAGCCTAGAGTAATGGAAGAACAGGCTAGGGACCACTGATGAGTTGCCAGGTGATCAGAAAAGGGCCAATAGAATGTCCATGTTTAAGAAAGAGACGAAGGAGGATAAGCGGATTTGCAGACCAGTCAGTCTGACCTCGGTACCTGGAAAGGAGCAGGTCCTCAAGGAATCTATTGCAAAGCACCTAAATGAGAACAAAGTGATCAGCAGGGATCCTGGTTTTCTCTGCTTAAAAACTGCAAATTCTCTAATTAAACCCCCCCAAATCCATGATTAAAATGAAACACTACTATATATATAGGTATCAGTTGAACACAATGTTTTATTGATAGAGTTACAATTTTTAAGCAAGTTAGAAGCCTACCAGTGCTTCGATCATAATAAAATAAATTCTAAATACCCGTAAATTTTGGCATTTGATTTTGGGGTTTTTATCATGGAAAATCAGAGCTCCCCTTGCCCTCTTTGCTCACCAGGATGCAGATCCAGCTGCAGCTGTCCCCCACTACTGCTTTGTGGTACTGACCAGCCCTGATGTGCTAGTGACCTGCCCATACCATTGCCCTTCACTCCCATTCCACAGCTCCACAGCCCTGCTGGTGCCCCTCATTCCCCCAGCCCTGCTGGAGAGGGTCCCCAGCTGCCAGGGCTATGGGGCCAGGGACCCTGGTTTGCAGCCCCCTGCTCCATGCAGCAGCACCTGAGCCATGGCTGCCACCTGCGGAAGATGGCGGCTGCTGCGGTGGAGTGGAGTGCAGAGCCTGGCTCCCCCTTTACCATGGGTGGCATGGCTGGAGCAGAGCCCATGAGGGAAAGGGGGGCAGATGTGGGCTTGGGCGGGGTGGGGGCAGCTCCTTACTACTATACACACTGCCAGAGTGGGGCATAGGGGACACGTGCACTCCAGATTTGTGCACAGGATGGGTGTGGGCTGTAGGCTCAGGGCTCCCCAAACTTTTGCCCTCCCCCCGGGGCTCTGTGGCCCAGCAGGCAGGACCCAGCATGGCAGGGCAGAGCGGGCCAGGCACCACCACCACAAGCCCTGTGCCATCATGGTGGGGGTGCCCTTTGTGCCAGCACTCCCATTGCTGCCGGCTGGGCAGGGGGTGCCTTGCCATGGTGATGCAAGGTTCATGGTGGCAGCGTCAAGCTTCCCCACCCCGCTCTGCCCTGCCACACCGGGTCCCACCCACCAAGCTATGAAGGCCCCAGGAGGAGGGCAGCAGGGCAGAGAGCATTGGCAATGCATAGGGGGTGCACATGCATTCTCCGAGCTTGGCAGTGCACCCCCTGCAAAAAGCGCAGCTGATGCTGCTGGTGGCATTGGCAGGCAGTAGTCACTCCCCCCCTCCCCCCCACTGGTGGCATCTGTGGGCAGTCCCCAATCATCGCTGGCTGCCACTGTTGTCTGCAGGTGGTCATCAACCACCTGTCACTGGTCACCACCCCCAACCCTGCTGCCAACAATGCTGTGGCTGCCTGGGAGGGTTCCCCACTCACTGCTGCCATGCTCCTACTGCTGACACCGCCACTGTCACCTGTGGGCAGTTGCTGTGTACCCTCCTAGCCTCCAGGGGCATGCAGAATTCATGGCGGGGAGCCTGAGTCCACAGTGAGCAGCCCACACCTACCCCCACCCACACAAAAATCTGGGGGGGCTTGGAGACATGTGCCTCCCCCAAGAATGTATGCAGTGGTGGGGAGCTGCCCCCTCCTGCCCCCCAGAGAAGCTCCCGCATCTCCATCTCGCTCTCCATGTGGGCCCTGCAGCTATGTATTCTGGACCTGGGCCCCAAGCGCCACACACCACTTGGTGTGCAGCAGCCCCAGCTCTAGCCCTGTCCAACTCCCTCCTACCCTCACTATGAGGGCTTCGATTCCCCTCGGCCCCCTGCCACCACCAGACTTACCTGCAGGACCTGCTCTCCAGGCTGCCCGGTGGCCATGTGTGCCCCCTGCCTGACTGCCCTTCTCCTGCTCCTCCTAGCCCCTTGCACTCTGCCAGGCTTCAAGGGAAAAACCCACCATTTCCCATGTTTTCTCCTTTAAAGGAGGAAATCTGGGGGTTCCCCTTAAAATGAGAAAATCAGCATTTTATCACATTTTATCCTGGTGAATGGAAAATCCTGGTGATCATGAACAGCTAGTATGGATTCATTCAGCTAGAGCGAGTCATTCCTGACCAACTTGATTTCCTTCTGTGATGAGGTCTGTCCACTCTGTGTTTGCGGGGAGGGCAGTAGATGTGATATACCTTGACTTTTGCAGGGCTTTCAAAACTGTCATCCACAACATTCTCATTAACAAGCTTAGGAAATAACAGACTAAACAAAAGTATTGTAAGGTGGATACATAAGTGGTTGGATCATTGTGCCCAATGAGTAGTCCTCAATGGCTCAATGTCCATTTGGGAGAAGCTATCAAGTGGGATTCCCCAGGGGTTTTTCCTGCATCTGATACTGTGCAACCTCCTCATTAATGATTTTGATGATTGGATTGACTGCATGTTTAGCAAATTTGCAAACAAGTGGGCTGGAATTTGCAAACAAAAACAGGCCCTCTGCAGGTAGGCCTGGGATCCAGAGTGACCAGGATGGACTGGAAATATGGTCTAAAAATCAACCAGATGAAATTGAACAAGGACAAGTGCAAAGTCCTGTAATTGGGACAGAAGAATTGCATGCACTAATAAAAACTGGGGAATGAGTCGTTAGGCTGCAGTAGTGTGTAGAAGGATTTGTAGGGTTACAGTGGACCATAAGCTTGAATGTAAGCCAACAGTGTGCTCTTGTTGCAGCAGCATATTAGATTGTCTTAATAGGAGTGTCATTTACAAACCAAAGGAAGTGATTCTCCTGCTCTATTCAGCACTGGTGAGGCCTCACCTAGGTACTATGTCCAGTTTTAGGCCCCACACTTCAAGAAGGATGTTGACAGATTGGAATGAATTCAGTACAGAGTGACAAAAATTATTAGGAGCCAGAGAAGCAAGACTTTTGAGGAAAGGCTGAAATTACTAGGTTTATTTATTCTGGAGAAGAGAAGACTGTTTTCAAATCCTCCCACAGTCTTCAAATCCCTGAAGGCCAATTATAAAAAGGATGGAGATGGGCTTTTCTCTGCAGTTGTAGGGGACAGGACTAGGAGCCATGAACACAAGCTGCAGCAGGGGATACTTAGTTTGGAGATTAGGAAGAACTTTCTGACTATGTTGGGTGGTCAAGCATTGGAACAGACTACCTAGAGAAGTGGTAGAATCTCCATCCTCAGAAATTTTCAAGAGCAGGTAAGCCAGAAAACTTGACTGGGATAGTTCAGTTAGGGATGATCCTACCCTGAGCAGGGGGCTGGCCTAGATAACCTCATGAAGTCCCTTCCAGCTCTACTTTCTTATGATCCTATGAAGCTGCCCAGATGACATCTGGTTGAAGCTACTTCTTTAGTGAAAACTGACTGCCAAAGCACAGATCCTGCATATCTGATGAATAGTAGCGATATCAGCGGCTCAGAGGAGTGAGGAGGCTAGACTTACTACTATGGCCCTGCATAAATATGTTGCAGTATTTCAACTATGTATTTTAAACATGTGACTATACTTCATGCTTCAGTAACAGATCCTGGTTGGTGAGAAGAAGAAAGGAAAGGGATTTTGTTGAATCAGTATCTGTGATACTGGGCAGAGCTGCAGTATACAGGAGAGAAATATTTAAAACCTGCTGCATGCAGGGTGCATCTGCATGTGTGCTTTACTGTAGAGTAGACTAATTAGCTCCACAGTAAAGCATCCCCATCTGTACATACACAGGGTGTAGTAAATTCATTTACTTAGTCATAAGAGTACTGTCAGGGAGAGTACTATCTTACAGCAGAGTCATTTACTGTGCTGCAATGCACGTGTGAATGGTGACCAAGACAGCAGCACTTTGAACCAGAGTGGAGCAGTCCCAGGCTGGCAACAGCCTTGGGGGTTCAGCCACATGGCTTCACAGTTAAAGCACTCTTGTTCCCAAGCCAGCCTCAACGTAGTCACCTGAAGCTCAGGGTTGACCCCTGAGCATGCTGCCAGCCTGGGGCTGCTTTGCCTTGGCTCAAAGTGCTGCTGCATTGGGTGCACGTGTCAATGCTGCATCTGGGAGTAGCGTATACTGGTACAAGCTGCTCCAAAGTTTATCACATTGCATTAATTGCACGTGTAGATACACCCACAGTGTTTTTATTTTGATGTGAGAGATAAGAAGGAAATTGGCTTAATGGGTGAGCCCTTAAAATTCAGTCACTAGATGGAAGGGAAAGGCTACTACTTTGTCATTAACAGTGTATGCACACTCTTCTCTGACTTTCAGTAACACCAAAAAAAGCAATGAAACCAATGCCATGATATGCTGGAGGAGCCTCATGGAATTTTTCGAGACCCTCAATGGACAGTAGGGCTGTACGAAGCTTTGGTCCTTGATTTGATTTGGCGGAGATTTGGCTCAATTCAGTGGCCAAATCTCCAAATCTAAATTGAATCAGGAAACCCTTTAATCTCTCCAAATTGAAACGGAACCCTCTGAAACAATTCGGAAAGATTTGGCCATTTGGACATAGACACAGCTTTAAATGTTTTTTCTACATACCTCTAGGTAGTAGGTAGCTCATGAACCACTGTCCCTGATTCGGGCCAAATTCGAATTGAACAGGGCCCAATTTGTATACCCCTAATGAACAGAAAAGCCACCCTTCAAGTGTAAAGAATGGCCTGTCAGGCTCAGTACTTTCTCCATTGCTTTTTCAATGTGTACATTGTCGACCTGCCTGACACCCAGTCCAGGAAGTATGGCTATGCTAATGACCTGGCTCTCACCAAATCAAGCAAACAATGGGAAGCCATTGAATCCAATTTGACATCAGACATGAACACCTTTGTTGACAACTTCCATAAATGGCGTCTCCACCTCAGCCTCACTAAAACAGTAGCAGCAGCCTTCCATCCAAATAGGAATTAGGTGAAGAAAAATAAAAATCCAGCTTGGTGACCAGACACTTAAACATTGTTACACTGTTACTTATTTAGGATCTTTACCTACCACTGTCATCTGGAAGGGGTCCAGGATAAGGTTAGCAGCAGAGGAACTCTTATCCATCGCCTTCCTGGCATCACTTGGGTTGCAAGTTTCCAAATACTTTACACCTCCAGCATAGGTGGCAGAAGGCCGGAGCTAATGGGGCTTAGTCCCCCCACAAAAGGTGGGGCAGCAGGTAGGGCCACAGGACAGCCCAGCCACAGGCTCTGGGCTGCTACGGGGTGAGGCGGGGCAGGAAGAGGTGTGGATCAAAGCCCTCGTGTGTGGATTACTGCACAGCATGGCAGCCAGGCAAGTTTCAGTCTACTCTGAAGAGGAAGGGGTTTGTGGGGGGCCTAGATCGAGGCCCCCTACAATGTGGGAGGGAGTGGCCAGAGGCAGGAACAGGGGCTGGGGTGAGTGGGGCCCCAGGGCAGGTCATGGAACCATCAGAGTCTTGGTGGCTCATCCAGAGGTGCAGGGGGCTCCCACTGCTGTGTGTACTCTGAGGAGGCAAGGCATGTGCCCCCCTGATCTGTGCATGGGGCACAGGCAGGCTGCCACTGTGGGCTGGGGTTCTGCACCCCATTTCTGCTGCCCTGGAAGCAGGGCAATGCTGTGTGCATTCTGCTGCCAGGCTGTGCCCTGTCCCCTGCCCACTCGGCTGTGGCAGGCACATGCCTATATATACTAATGCTAGGAGCATGGGGAACAAGCAGGATGAACTAGCGCTCCTGGTTGCACTAAACGACTACGACTTAGTGGGGCTGACGGAAACCTGGTGGGATCCATCCCACGACTGGGCGGTACATATTGAGGGCTATAGATTGTACAGAAAGGACAGAGTGGGGAAAAGGGGGGGAGGGGTTGCGCTCTATGTTAAGGAGCAATATACATCAACCCTCATCAAGACAGAATCAAAGGATGAGGAAGTAGAAGGACTGTGGGTTAGGCTACATGGGGGGCAAGGAGAAAAGGATTTGGTGGTAGGGGTCTGCTACAGACCCCCACATCAAGGGGAAGAAATAGATTTGGGGCTCCTGAGGCAACTCTCAGAGACCATAAAAGCTAAAGAGGCGGTGGTCATGGGGGACCTAAACTACCCGGACATCTGCTGGGAGACACAGACAGCAAAGTCCCACCGCTCACGCAGGTTTCTAACCTGTGTACAGGACCTCCACCTGACGCAGGAGGTACATGGTCCCACTAGGGGGAATGCCTTACTGGATCTGGTATTGGCAACGGGGGATGACATAGTAGGGGACCTACAGATCGGTAGCCATCTGGGGGACAGTGATCACCTAAAAGTACAATTCAACATAAGGCGTCGAGTGGGTAAGGTAACCAGTAGGGTGAACGTGCTGGACTTTAGGAAAGCTGATTTCAGCAAACTCAGGCGATTAGTGAAGGATGCACTGCAGAGTAGTAGTTTTGAAACGATGGGAGCCCAAGAAGGGTGGCTGTGCCTTAAGGAAGCTATCCTTCTCGCACAAAGCGAGACGATCCCCGTGCGAGGTAAAAGAGGGAAAGGGGCCAGGAGGCTTCCCTGGCTGACCAGAGAAATCCTGGGGAGACTAAGGGCCAAAAGGGGAGCACATAAAAAGTGGAAACAGGGAGAGATCACCAAAGAGGAATATACCTCTTCTGCTCGTGCTTGTAGGGAGGCAGTTAGACAGGCCAAAGCTACCATGGAGCTGAGGATGGCAACCCAAGTAAAAGACAATAAGAAATTGTTTTTTAGATATATAGGGAGTAAAAGGAAGGCCCAGGGAGGAATAGGACCCCTGCTAAATGGGCAGAAACAATTGGTGACGGACAGAGGGGACAAGGCTGAACTCCTCAACGAGTTCTTCGCCTCAGTGTTCCTAAGCGAGAGGCACGACAAGTCTCTCACTGGGAGTGTAGGGAGGCAGCAGCAAGGCACCAGACTTCCATGCGTGGACCCTGAGGTGGTGCAGGGTCACTTGGAGGAACTGGATGCCTTTAAGTCAGCAGGCCCGGATGAGCTCCATCCGAGGGTACTGAAGGCACTGGCCGACATCATTGCAGAGCCACTGGCGGGAATATTTGAACGCTCGTGGCGCACGGGTCAAGTCCCGGAGGACTGGAAAAGGGCCAATGTGGTTCCCATTTTCAAGAAGGGGAGGAAGGAGGACCCGGGTAACTATAGGCCAGTCAGTCTCACCTCCATCCTTGGCAAAATCTTTGAGAAAATCATCAAGGCTCACATTTGTGAGAGCCTGGCAGGACAAATTATGCTGAGGGGAAACCAGCACGGGTTCGTGGCAGGTAGATCGTGCCTGACCAATCTAGTCTCTTTTTATGACCAGGTCACAAAACGCCTCGACGCAGGAGGAGGGGTGGATGTCGTATACTTGGACTTCAGGAAGGCCTTTGACACGGTATCCCACCCCATACTGGTGAACAAGTTAAGGGGCTGTGACTTGGATGACTGCACAGTCCGGTGGGTGGAGAATTGGCTGGAGGGTCGCACCCAGAGAGTCGTGGTGGATGGGTCGGTTTCGACCTGGAAGAGTGTGGGCAGTGGGGTCCCGCAGGGCTCGGTGCTTGGACCGATACTCTTTAATGTCTTCATCAGCGACTTGGACGAGGGGGTGAAATGTACTCTGTCCAAGTTTGCAGATGACACTAAGCTATGGGGCGAAGTGGACACGCTGGAGGGCAGGGAACAGCTGCAAGCAGACCTGGACAGGTTAGACAAGTGGGCAGAAAACAACAGAATGCAGTTCAACAAGGAGAAATGCAAAGTGCTGCATCTAGGGAGGAAAAATGTCCAGCACACCTACAGCCTAGGAAATGACCTGCTGGGTGGCACGGAAGTGGAAAGGGATCTTGGAGTCCTAGTAGACTCCAAGATGAACATGAGTCGGCAGTGTGATGAAACCATCAGAAAAGCCAATGGCACTTTATCGTGCATCAGCAGATGCATGACAAATAAGTCCAAGGAGGTGATACTTCCCCTCTATCGGGCGCTGGTCAGACCGCAGCTGGAGTACTGCGTGCAATTCTGGGCGCCGCACTTCAAGAAAGATGCGGATAACCTGGAGAGGGTCCAGAGAAGGGCCACTCGTATGGTTAAGGGCCTGCAGACCAAGCCCTATGAGGAGAGATTAGAGAAACTGGACCTTTTCAGCCTCCACAAGAGAAGGTTGAGAGGCGACCTGGTGGCTGCCTATAAGTTCGTCAGGGGGGCACAGAAGGGAATTGGTGAGTATTTATTCACCAAGGCGCCCCCGGGGGTTACAAGAAATAATGGCCACAAGCTGGAGGAGAGCAGATTTAGATTAGATATTAGGAGGAACTTCTTCACAGTTCGAGTGGCCAAGCTCTGGAACGGGCTCCCAAGGGAGGTGGTGCTCTCCCCTACCCTGGGGGTATTCAAGAGAAGGTTGGATGTGTATCTAGCTGGGGTAATGTAGACCCAGCACTCTTTCCTGCTTATGCAAGGGGTCGGACTCGATGATCTATTGAGGTCCCTTCCGACCCTAGCATCTATGAATCTATGAATCTATGCTTTTGCATGGCTCTCAGGGCAAAGGCAGCAGGGTGCAGAGTCCTAGCCTGCAGTGGCAGCCCACCCTCACCCCATGCAGAGATTGGGGGGCACTTGTCTCCCAGGCCTTTACCAGGGTGTACGCAGCAGCAGGATTCCCCCATTCTCCCCCCCACGCCCTTGGATAAGCTGCTTGGGGCCCCATTCACCCCAGCCCCTGCCTTTGCCCCACTCAATCTGCCCCCCACCCATGCCCCTTCCCCATGACAGACTTACCTGCTGGCAGGGGGGGTGGGGGAGTGGGCGGTGCTCTGCTCCATCAAATAATATTTTCTATCTCCACCTATGACCTCTGGTTTGGTACTTGCATATGCTCCTGCTGCATGCTCTGCATCTGTATGGAGCCAGACCATGAACACTAAGTTAGTGGATTCCAGCCTTAACAGTGGCATTTGCATTGACCATTCTACCTGTAGTTGGCTTTCTGGTCCTCATGCTTCCAGCATATGAGTCTGGCAACACTCGCTTCATCATCATCATAATCATCATCATCATCAGAAAGCTTGAAAACCACTTAACTAGGCTACACTGAATGGAAGCTTTTTTAACCAAAGGATCTCAGGGAAATTCCACCTAATTCTATATTGTCTGTATATTCACTGCATACAGCAGCTGTACCACATGCCCCCCATCACAATGCACACACAGGTGCGCGCACACACAGGTGCGCGCACACACACATACACATGCACGCTCTCTGTCTGTGTGTGTGTGTGTGTGTGTGTGTGTGTGAATATATGTAATACCTATTCCCACTTTCCATTAACGTAAAATATGCTATGGGCCATTACAGTTTTTAGCTTCCTTTGTCTCTTGCCTTTTATTTTAGCAATACTATTTACATAGTATTTATTTAAACTGTGAAATTTGCATAATGAGCCTCGACCCTCAGAAGAAATGAAAGCTATAAGTATGAGCAACTGTTGTGCAAAACTGTATTGAAAGCTGGACTGTTACAAACAAAACACAAGTTAGATGTGTTCAAGCCCTCTCAAAATCTGGCCCAAAATCTGGATGAATTTTGGCTAATCCCTGTCATCTTTACTCAGGCATACCCTTAGTGTCGCTGAACATGACAGCCTTTGCCATTCATTGTGTAAATTTTTTGGTGGCCAGATTATTTAATTTTGTCTCCCTAAACCTAGATTTTTTTTCTTAAAACTGAGCCTTATCCAGGGAAGTTGGCAGAGACATCATTAATATGTTAGCTATAGCTGTTATAAATGAAATGCTGCAACATAACTGTCTCACAGCAGACGTCTAATAACCTAGGAAAACAAGTGAGCTGTAGCTTAGTTCTGTTTGATAATTAATGTATGATGGTTTCCAACCAAAATTAATTTAGTGTTAGACTAAAACATATGGAATAATTCTTACCCTTACATGAAAGACAAATATTGAATACATTAGGATACATTATCTCTACCCTTTCAGGAGTACATTATGTTCTATTAAGCTCTGATGATCTGAATTTATGCCTAGGCTTCACTGAGAATTTGTGAGATGGCTCACTGTCATGTTCCCCAATGGCTTCTTCCATTCAGCTTCCAGTGTTGTTTCTGATGAAGCATTATCTTCCAGTGAAATAAAATAACCAAAAATCAACACAAAACCACAAAACAAAACAACCGCCCCAAAACTCAACAACACTTTTTTAAATGAAACATCTTTTTGCTCCTGTCATCAGTTGGTAAAGCATTCAAAGAAGTGGATAGCCAAGCTGTAATATTACATAATGCTGAATTGAAAGACAAAGTGTTTTTTGGGATTTTTTTAAGCTGCTGCCTTGAAGTGAACACAGTCATCACTGCTATAAAGTATTCAGCACCTCATCCATATCAAAAGAGATAGTTACCAGGGCAAACAACATCATACATCAGTTAAACATTTGGACATGGAAGTTTTCTTAGTCACAGTGGAAGTCACTTGCCGCAACTCAGGTTTTAATGGATTTTTATCGAATATTGACTTGTTCTCATTGATGTCAGTTTTCATCCTTAAAACTTCTACACTAGCTGGTGTGGTGTTATTACCATGCAATCACAGAAACCACAGCTGAAAAACCTCCTTTGAATTAGGTCATTAGCCATTCCAGATACTTTACTGTTGCTCACCTTCCCATCCTTAATAGATCACTTCACTGATCAGACATTATGGCTTGGTAATGTGTAAGCTGTGGCTTTGACATGCAGTAGAGGACCTTAATAATCCCAAAGTCTTCAGGGATGCTTGAAACTTTCAGGCAGCTGCAGGTTCTGTTCACTGATGGATATTGGTGAGGGAAGGGAGAGCAGCTGTCTAAGCCAGCTGGATTCCACGAAGTCAGAAGTTTGAAGAGAAATCAGGAGAAGGGGCTAAATCATGTTCATAAAGATCACCATGCAAGAGCCTTTAAGGTACAGTAGTTGTTTTCAGGGAAGGTAGAAGCCCCCAGACCTGGGCAGGGGGCATCTGTGTCAGTCTGATTGATCCTGAGGACAGCCAGCCTGCTACAGATAGGAACACAAAGTACATGGTCAAGAACTGTGGAGTACCAGAATGTATAGTATAGAGGTTCCTCTGTAGCAGGGGACCTGGCCCTCTACCTGGGATCTCCTGAGCATACATCAACAACTTTTAATAGAAGCAGGACATTGGCTGCTGTGGTTCCCCTACTTAACCTGTAGCAGGTTAGGGTGTTATGTCTGGTGTTGTGTCAGGGTTGACAGTAATTTTACAAAGAGTTTAGATGATGGATTTATATACGATGGTTTGGATAGGGATAATTCTGCCACAGGCAGGGAGTTTGACTAGATGACCTCTGGAGGTCCCTTCCAGCCCTACTTCTCTCTGATTCTATGGAAAGGGCTTCTCTCTCTAAGTGAGGTTCTATGGGGCACGTATGCACAGCATCCTGGATGATACTGGGCATACCACCAAGAATGAAGTCTCACCCACTCATGCCAGCTTCACTTGTAACTGGGCTTGCCAATTTATGGAGCTGATGGCTCAGTGTGGACCCAGGGTGTGCCCTGCCACTGTGCTCACACTCACTGTGCTGGCAGATAAATATAACCAAAATGTCCGGACACCTCTCATTTACCTGGACAGTGCTGCAGCAATGCTGGGAAACCAGAAGAGTGCAAGGACTCATCTTGAGTCCTCCAAAACAGGGGTTTATGTGGCTGAGAGGGGCATGACAGGCTTGTGTTGTCCTCAAGTCCACTCAAAATTTCTGTAGGCCAGTCAATCCCCATCTAATAGCTGATCTTCAGTGCCACTAGCATGGGAAGCGTCAGCACTGGGCAGACAAAGGACAGCTTCACAGCCACTACTGAGGGCAGCTCCTGATCTCTTTTGGCACCCTGAGTGCAGAGCCTGGTGAGGACCAAGAGCTGTGACTGGCCTCTGATAGCTGAGCACGTGGGCCAGGATTTGGCTCTTCATCTGCAGAGGTCTTTGTACCGTTCCTCTTTAGTGAGTCATTTTTGGGGAACCTGCCAGTTCAGGGCTTTCCTTTATTTTCCCCTTTCAGCCAGCTAGGCAGTAGCCCTGAGGGGACCTTTGTCTATCTGAGCATAATGGCTAACTGAGGGTTAGGTCCTAGACACAGTCTGCTATATCCCTGCTCTCCCTTGAGCTGTGTGTCAGCTTGGCTGTCTGTTTTTCTAGGATAGATAAATGGAGATTCAGAAGGTCCTGCAAATGAGTCATTCCAATTACAGCTTACAAAAGGAGGCCTTTACTATTCTCTGTAGCTATTAAAGATCCCATGAGCCTTTGAAAGAGTTGAGTTTAGTGTCCTTGTCAAATGGTTTTCCCACTTTCCATGAATGTACACTATGCCACAGACCACCTTGCAAAGGCAGGCAGCCAAATTTCAGATTGACTTCACCTGCCTTCTATTCAACTTCAGACTAACTTGGCAAACTAAAGAGGTTGCATTTAATTATGTGTGTGTGGCGCTATGCTTAAGGGATTCCTTTTCTAATATAGATTTTAAAGCTTAAGTGAACTCTTCAAGATGAACGGCACTATGCACAGAAAAAAAAGCAGAACTGTGGGAAGTTCAGTGGTATTTGTTTGCATGAGGTTTCTCTTTCTATTCCATCCTGGGTTTTCCTTTGAGCTTCAGGTCTAAAAAACTCAAACACTTAAAGAAAAACTCAGGCAAAACCACTGAACTACAGCTGATTTGAGGTCAGACCCAAGAATCATATGGTACCACCTAAAACCATAAGTTCATCCCAAGCATCCCTCTGTCTCACTTTAGCAAAAGCCAGGCAGGAGAAGATTTTTGGCATTGCTGGCCTGCAGTGTCAAGGCTGGAAGTTTTGCATTGGAAACCCACTGTCATTTGTTCTTGCTATTGGTCACCCTGTATCATTTACCTCAGATGTTGTCCTGTGACTTGACTGCTTCTCTTCTACCTCTGATATCTGCAGGACTGGCAGCTGACTGACCCCCTACTTTTTAAGTGGACTTTTCAGAAGTAACAGCATTATCAGATGTATGATAATCATTGCATTGATATGTAAATCTGACTCCTGTGTGATGTACAATAGATAATTATGAAAGTGTCCAAAAGATGATAACTCAGGAAGATTCAAAGTATGCATGCATTTGAAAAGAAATGTTCACACTCAATCAATTTTCAATCTTCAGATGACCTTAAATTATCTTTGTGTTGTCCCTCATGTATGCAACCTTGCTTAGAGGCATGTTACACATGCAACTGTGCATGTAAAAGCAGGCATATAGTGGTGTGAGCACTGGATACTTGAATCTCAAGTGGTGATGGTGACTGAAATGATCAAAATATGTGCTGTTCACAGTTATCTGATTTTATATTAAGGATAGTTATATGTATGTATATATAAATATAACTAATTTTTTGCAGTGTCTAATCATTTTTTATCAAATGTACTACTGTTTAAGTTTTATCAGAATATTTCTATTTTTTCATAACTGGAAACCCTTTGAAGTAGTTAGCTGTGCTCTCTCCAGTTGTCAGGGAACACAGAAGGGAGGCAGCTTCCTCCACTCAAGTCTTCAGCAAGTCTTTTCTAGGGGAAGGATTAGAAAACCTGCTTGCTCCTCATCTATGCCACAGCAACTGGTCTTGGAAATGCTCCTCTGGTCATACTGCTGTTCCTTAGCAAAGCCTCACTTTAACCACAGCCTAACCTGCATGCCATGAGTTTGTTTCCAAAAAAAAACCCAGCTCTTTTCCTGGCTTCAGGTTTCACAAGGTAAGCTTCCTTCTAATTGTTACTATGAAGTATGTTGGGATCCCATATTGACACTAACTTAACCTGTTGGTCAGACTACAAATGTCACCTCTGCCTAATGAGCTTAAGAATGGCTTATTGGAAGAATTTTGATGGCTAGAGAATGGTATTGAGAGGTTTGCTTTTGGGAATTGGCTTTTGGGTAAAGTAGATATGCATTAGTTTAATGGTCCAGGGCAACAGCAAGGGTTAATTTATTTCTAAAAAAGTCTGTCTGTGACAGTTTCTTCAAGGCCCGCTGTGTCTGATACAGGCAAGCAGCAAGTAGACACACAGGCTGGAACATGTACCACACTGTTCCATAATATATGATAAGGTGGCACCAGGTCACAGTGCACAACTGCAGGGCCCTTGGGATTTCTGGTTTTGGGGAATGGACCAAATTAGGAGAAGACCAGTAAAGCCCAAATTAGGATGTGTGTATATGATGGGTTTGTGAAACAAAGGATTATGTTCACAAGACAGAACATGAACAGAATGATGACCACTGAGAGACCAGTCAGCAATGGCCAGAAGTGAAGAGTCATCAGGAGGAGTAAAGAATACAAAAGAAGGGATTTCAGAGCAGCAAAGGGTCCCCGAGAGGGAAACCAAAGACCACCATGGACAAAAGGAGCACCACCAGCCCATCTTACACACCCCACTGGCAGGAGTGGGCCTTGGCCTCCAACCGGCTGCTGACATCTGACATTCAAGGGAGACTCTCAGGGTGAAGCTTGCGTACTGGCTAGACATACTTTTTCTCTGATGACAGCTCTAAGACTGGTAGATATAGAATTGCTTGCATTATTCTTACCTGCTATCATTGTGTATCAAGTAAATTTGCCTACTATTGAATTATTGACCCGCATGATCAGAGGTTGCAGGGCAGGCCTTACGAGGAGAGGCTACAGGACCTGAACCTGTTCAGCTGCCACAAGAAAAGGCTGAGGGGGGATCTAGTGGCCATTTACAAACCAGGCACTGGGGGAGTCCCTGTTCCTCCGAGCACTCCCAGGAGTGACCAGGAATAACGGTCATAAGCTGGCAGAAGGTAGATTCAAACTAGACATCAGGAGGCGCTACTTCACTTTCAGGGCGGCTAGGATCTGGAACCTACTTCCAAGTGAAGTGGTGCTGGCTCCTACCCTGGGGGTCTTTAAGAGAAGGCTGGATGAACACCTTGCTGGGGTCGTTTGACCCCAGTACTCTTTCCTGCCATGGCAGGGGGTCGGACTTGATGATCTACTCAGGTCCCTTCTGACCCTACCAACTATGAAACTATGAATGGAAAGGTCATGGTCTGTTTGAGGGTTTGGGTCTGCCCGGAACAAGGTGTCTGGTTTATAAATCCAGTGCCAACAAATCTGGGTGATGAGCTTCCCAAATTCATTGATAAGTTTCAGGCCTTTGATTAAGTTTGTGTAGCCTCAGAAGATGGAGCCCTTTGTTTTGATGCACTTTCATTGAAAAAAACGTTATTTCTTAGAACATATGGACTATAGATAGTCCATAACTATTCTGCTTTTATTAAAGGAGTACTGCATTAGTTTATTTGGCCTCTGAGACCATAGGGCTAGGTTGTGCCTATTAGAAAAGGGCCTGGGATTGGACATAGTATGGAGTCCCATCAGAACAGCAAAAAACTGTTGTGCCCTGTATTTCAGGTGTCCCTTGCTATTCTGTGTAAATGTTTGCTGTACTACGTTCCAAAGTGATCCAGCCTCACCCCACACCGGTAACAGCAAAACCAGCTATGTCCCTAGATTTCTTAGGTTCTTCTTTTCTGGCCTGCAGAGATCCCTACATGCCCAGACTTGGGCTTCAGCACATGCTCAGAAGTGATCTGGATGAGCCAGCTAGACGCCTAACTATTGCAATACAAATTGGCATGGGGAGTGCCTGAAGTTTGCCCAAGTTCCTGATTCCTTGGGCAGGGACAGGGCAGAGCTAGCAAGGGAGGCAAGTACATAAACATAACTCATTACAAACCAGCTGCTGGAGAGAAGAGGAAGGTAGGAGGTCCCCCTTTCATATACCATCCTAGTGGTTAAAATATGTGCCCAGGAAGTGGGAGATCTGGTTCTCCACATCCTAGATGACTTACACCCACATCTCTCACTTCTACCCTTCCTGTTGAAGCTGAAGCACTATTATATTCCCTAGTTTTCTTCACACCCCTGGAACATCAGCCTCCAGAGGAGAGGCTGCAGTCTTTCTAACAGACTGAAACCTGCCTTTGCAGGCATTTCCAGCTCCTTTCCATACATTTTGAGATTTTAGAACAGGCTAGGGCCACTGAGAGCATCAATTCACATCTTCTGCAGAGCACAGCCTAGGAAAGTAGGTTTCCTGATTCTTTTAAGCTGTCGCTGCCCCTCTAAATGCAAGCTTTCCTCCATCTCCTCCTGATATCATACAGCTACACCTAGCAGCGTGAGGTCTGGTACATGGTGTAAGACTGGGGAGAACACAAGAGAAGATAGCAGGGTTGAGATGTTGCTGTAGCCATGATGGTTCAGGAAATACACAATGGCTTTTGTGATAATCCTTTATTGGAACAATTCTATGATTGGGGGAGCTGTTGGAGGAGCGTTTGAGCATCAAGAGCACTTCTACAGGCTGACAGCTCTCCCAATGATACAGTTGGCCCAATAAAACATATTACAAAAAATCTTGCCTCTCAGATTTTGTTAGGGACAGGTCAGCTTTTGTTTAGTCTCTTTATGAAGCAAGCAGAGTTGAGTTTATATAGGGCAAGCATTACTGTCACTCCATATGCTCATTTTTAGAGGCTTGAAGTTCATTTACCATAACTCTTTAGTTCCCCTACTCCAGGGGCTCAAGTATACATTCTGGAAGGATGGGAGGCAATGTTAGCTAACTTTAATTTTGATTTGTTATAATCTTTTAGGGTTGGATCTAGCTCTCCTTAGCTCTTCTCATTCTCTTGTTGTCTAGGGCTACATAATCACAAGAGGAGCGCTGCTTTTTATGCATAGTTTAATTGTTGTGTCACTTTTTCCTTTCTTACAGATTATCAGGATGTAAGAGTCTGATGGCCCACTTATCAGTCTCATGAATAACTGAATATGTTCTCTTACAACTTAAATAAACAGTAGCTCTAGTCAAGAGTAAGAAATGACCAGCAAAATCTGTCTTTTGTGTGCACAGCATTATAAAAACTAAACAACTAAACAAACAAACAACCATCACTTGTTCTCATGCTTTCTGTGATGCTTCCCACAAAAGCTGTTCCATTTGGTCAAGTTCAGAATTTCAGGATTAATCCCCAAAGCAGCCTGATTAACTAACTTCTCTTTAAATATCTTTATGTACATGGGTGCGAAAGGAGAAGTAACTTAAAAAGCCCCCCTTTTTAAGTGTCCAGTGCTCAGCATCCATGCATGGATTACTTCTGAGGAGAAAAATGTCTCCTTTGTGGCTTTTATATAAGACTGTGAAAAATGTCTTCCTGGTTGGTAGGCTGATTAAAACTGCGGACATACTTGAAGATATATGTGATTGTGTCATACCCTGCCCAAGATAAAGACAGACAAAGCAGAAGTCCAATATTGCTTGGGCTCTTACCCAGTACAGGACCATTCAGAAGACAATAGACAGATGGTGTGCTATGTAAAGGATAACTTTAGTGGTTAAACATCATTTTCCTCCTGCTAACTAATTTAACAAAGTGTCTCTGGTAGTAAAGGAAAAGACAAAAACAAACCAGACAAAAACAACAAAACAATCTCATTCCAGCAACTTAATGCTGGTTGTATTTGGAATGGACTGTTCTACTCTGATGGGATTGCTTACTGCCCCAACCATCAGGTTTGAAATATCTAAAATCCTCACCACTACTGGCCCCAACTCTGGCAGTCTTCATTCAGCTTTAATTGAACATCATGCATTTAACTCTCTTCTGAATGACAGCTTAAATACAGAGATCCAACCTGCCCTGTGTATATCTTCAGGGTTTGAATTTTCAGAGACACTATGCTTCTATGATGCTAGCTGAAATCAGTGGAAATTGTAGCGGCCAAAAAGAGGGCATTGAAGTCCCACAGGACTTTTTTTTTTTCCTCCTTTTTTGTAAGAGGAGTAGGTAATGACTCTGATGTACCCCTTTGTGCTTTGGGGTCATTTGCCACCAGATGTTACCTGGCAAATGAATTTTGGGCAGCCTTGACAGAACCTTGAGGATGAAGGTGTAATATATACATTATTATTTCTGTGTATCCAACCAAATTACTTCTCTTTGTTCCTATACCCTCTCCTGTCCACCCATTCTGCAGCAGTGGAGGGCAGCCACACTTCAGTAGGAACACAGGATTGTAAACAACAGATCCATCACTATGAGCAGCTTCTACATATAATACAAAGACTAGGATGAAACAATCCCATGCACCAGTATAGACTGGGGACAGACTGGCTTCGCAGCAGCTCTGCAGAAAAGGACCCGGGGGTTACAGTGGACAATAAGCTAGACAGGAGCCAAGAGCATGCCCTTGTTGCCAAGAAAGCTAATAGCATACTGGGTTGCATTGGTAGGAGCACTGTCAGCAGATCAAGGGAACTGGTTATTATTCAGCACTGGTGAGACCACATCTGGAGTACTATGTCCAGTTTTGTGCCCCCCCCCACTACAAGAAGGACATGGACAAATTGGAGAGTCCAGCAGAAGGCAATGGAAGTGGTGAGGGGGCTGGGGCACATGGCTTATGAGGAGAGGCTGAGGGACTGGGCTTATTTAGTCTAGAGAAGACTGAGAGGAGATTAATAGCAGCCTTCAACTACCCAAAGGGCGGTTCTAAAGAGTATGGAAATGGGCTTTTCTCAGTGGTAACAGATAACAGAACAAGGAGAAATGGTTTTAAGTTGTAGCAAGGGAAGTTTAGGTTAGATATTAAGAAAACTCTCTCACCAGGAAGGTCGTAAAGTACTAGAACAGCTTACCCAAAGAGGTTGTAGAATCTCCAACCTTGGAGGTCATTAAGACTCAACTCAAAGCCTTAGCTGGGATGATCTAGTTGAGAATGATCCTGCTTTGAGCAGAGGGTTGGACTAGATGACCTCCTGAGGTCCCTTCCAACCCTAATTATCTATAATTCTATGACTGTTACTACTGGCTATGGTTAGAGCAGGGGAGAGGGAATGGAAATTAACTGAACACAGGTGTGCTCCAAGAAATGCCTTGAAGTAGCCTGAATCTTAATTCTAATCCATATTATGTGCTTTAAGCAACAGAGCAGCACAGAGGCATAACTTACCAGGGTCTGTGCCATGGATAGCAGTGGCGGTAGGGGGTGGATCAGCAGCAAAAGCTGCTGTTCTTGTGTCCTTTTAAGTGGGTGTCTGGGGCTAATGCCCTGATCACCCACCCCTTATTATGCTATTGGATTAGCAAAGGTACCCTTCCATAACATTGTTCCCCATGCTTTGGAGGACTGAATAGTCAAACTGGCCTGTCCCTCCCTCTCTTTCTATATATACATACTGACAGTTTTTGATGCAGAATAGCCAGGAGCACGTAGCCTCTAAGGAAAAAAATGGTGGACCTGCCATTTTTTCATGAGTTCTCTGCTCCTAAAAATAGAGAATGTCTTATTACTTCTTTTTTATACATTTAACTACTTCCTTTTTAAAATCTATATTTACCCTTTTGATGTACTGCCTACCATAATTCTTGCTTCATTTTACTGGCTTCAGCTATGGTTAATAACCTGATGAGCCACGCCATTTAGCCACACAAGCATACTTCTTGCCTTTTGTTTTTTTGTTCAGCTCTGTGCCTGCCTTCTGAGACAGTTACAGTTTCCAGTAACAGCCATGCCAAATATTATGATAACAAGAGGCAATAAAAAAATGCATTAAATTTGACAAGTATACCCTGTGGAAATATGCACAGGGCAAAAAAAGACATGACCAATCAGTTTTTCACATGGATTGGAATCTGATTTATAAATCATGTTCTCGTTCTTTCTCCTTTATACATACTTTTCTTGCAGCAAACCTGCATCAGCCAACAAGTCTAGGACAGAATTATGCTTGGAATAAAAAGGCCAACCATGAATCTCTTCCCTTTCAAAAGGTTTTGTTAGTTTAATGTCCTATCCCTGTTTTATTAGGATGCTGTATCCTTACAGTATAGTTTAACACTATTTTAAAGATTTTTGTTTATAGATTTTCCTAAGCCTTTTTACACACACACTCTCTCTTCCTCTGAAATATATTCCTGTTCATACCATGAAATACTAAGCATACAAATGATCTATGTGAAGAAAACATTCTTCCCTTCAAATGACAAGATTTTAATCATAAAGGATACATTTCAAGAGCACTTTATTAAACCTGATGGCTGACTAATTGAACCTTGAGCAATTAAGAAAACAACTGATAATTGAGCATTTAGAAAGGGGTTATTCCACTGAAAGAATCTGTGTATTACTATTTTTTTTTTACAATTTTTAGATATGCAGTTCTACAAATGCAGTGTTGAATCAGACATTATTCTTCCTAAGTTTACACCCACATTACCTGAGATCATTTTAGTTTGAAGAATGACACATTGCTTAGGATTCTCCTGGTAGCAAAGCCATGGAAACCTAACATATAAAAATACTAAAGCAGCCAGGTGGCCAGACGGACACAAGAATTTGTTTTGTGGAATAGACTAGACATCTCACAATTTGAATGGCCTCTACTTTCATGCTTGAGGCTCTTATACAAGTCATCAGGTCCACTGCTGTGGCATTCAATAACAAAATGGACAACTGAGTAAATAAAAGTCCCCTTTGCAGAGAACGCCTTCCCGCTTTACAAAGAATTTCAAACAGGTCTTCCTCCCATGTTTCCTTGGCATATTGGATGCTGCCAGCAACTCTCCCATAGGTACAACCATAATTCTTTTCAGGTATTTCCTCTATCGCCAAGAACTGGGGTAGTCCATTACCTGGATATATTAACTGATTCGACATAATAGACTTAGTCACTATTATTCCTAATAAGACATATTCATGACATTAGAATTACTGTTATTCTTTATTTCTCCAAACAACACAGAATGTCTCTTTGGAAGTGAGATGGGAGAAGGGTTTACAAATATATTATGTTGCTATTTACCACTCAAGACTGGTTTCAAATTTCATTGCTTTCCATAACTGAAATGTGGTCTCATATGACTGTAGTCTTCTTTCACACTGAGTTTGGGTTATTCTGTAAGATTCTTTAAATTTAACTGTGGTGACAACTGAAAAGTAACAGTGAAAATAAACACTGAATAGGTTTCTGTTTTCTTGCTGTCAAATAATAACTGTCTTCCTCATGTTCGGTGAATTCAAGTCACTACCTTGCTCAGGCTCTTGCATTCAAATCAGTGTCACTTTCTTTTACTTTTCTTTTTTAGACCGGACATCTCCACAGGTTCTGCTGCCTTTCCCACTAACTATTACAATTTGTATTTCTTCTGTTTCTTTCATTTGGATTTCAGTAAGTCATCCCATTTGACTGCGGACTCTGACTCTCCTTTTTTAGGAATTTCTGGAAACAGTGATTGCATTTTATTGCAAAATTCTTTCATCTGTAAAAGAGATTTTTAAAAATTACAAATTAATTAACAGTTGTTAAAGAGGAAGCCAATCAAGGAAGACATGCATCAGAAACTGGCTCTGACTGTTTGAGGTGAGGAAGAGGGGGTGAGGGGAGAAGAAAGAACCTGAAAGAAATTATAACTAGGCATTTCTATCTATGGATATTATAATTCACGGTAAACCAGCCAAAAAACAAACATGTCAGAGGACAATGCCCTGGCTTCGCCACTGAACAAGACTGTCTGGGTTGTTTCCCTTTGACTGCTTCCAAATGATTGCTACACTCTTACATACACATAACATGACTTTGAGAAGTCGTTCTGTATACTCAAGGATGACAAACTACATGCAAACTCAGTTGATCAATATTTTTATGGAAGAAAACGGAGTCAGTTCCAGGGAGCCTAGGTGCTTCAGTTGCAATCCTTGGCCTACAGAGTCATCCCCTCTAACATAAAAGTGTCTGCATCTCATGTGTTAAATTCCAAATATCTCTGGCTATTTTCTGTGAAAGAAATGCTGAAAGAAAACCAACAGTTCTTATGTGAACATTGCTGGAATGCAGCAATCCAAATTACAGTACATACCACAGATGAGTAATGAATTAATTTTTATGAAATGGCAGTCTTCAGAGATGCAATACTTGAACAGGATGCAAGAAAGTGTCTTAGAATCCAAGCCGAGAAAAACAAATTTCCTATACACTGCTGCTCAAGTAAGAAGAAACCTTGGAGTTACATTAACCTCCTTGAGAAGCATCTGAATGCAGATTTCACTCTCCACCCCATTTCTGATGGC
Source organism: Crocodylus siamensis (assembly GCF_052110815.1). NCBI lineage: Eukaryota > Metazoa > Chordata > Crocodylia > Crocodylidae > Crocodylus > Crocodylus siamensis. The sequence continues at coordinate 124,149,760 of NC_143395.1, forward strand.
CCTTATTCTATTTTGAACTGCCAGACCTTATAATCACAGGTAGCAATCGTTGGTTAATTCTTCTGTTGTTTTTTTAAGTCTGCATACCTTTAATAGTTCTTTAAAAATATTTTGCTACCTATTTAAAGCTTCAAAAGTGTTCATGTTTCCTAAGCTGATACCTCTCAGGAACACAGTATGCAACTGTCAGAGCTGAAATAAGGGACACCTCAAATTACGTTAAACAACTGATGACCCCTACACACAAGCTCTTGTACTAAGTATGCCTATAAAAGCTTTGTGGCTCAGCTGTCCTCCTATCTTCTATAATTAAATCACCTCAGTATACAAACTGCCATATATTATATACTTTACATTTACAGCAAATCATTATTTCCTAGCCAGTCAATCAACCCCTGATAGTTTCTAACAATGAAACACTTGCTCTAAGTGGCAGGTAGGTATTTGAAAATAGATAATGAATCAGATTCTCAATGAGTATAAACTATGGTATCTCTTCTGCTCTTAACTGAAATACAACATTTTATACTAGCAGAGGATGTGACCCAATATGTCTCAACTACACCTCTACATGCAGATTTCATTTTCCTTCTTTTATTGTCAAGTTTTTAAATACAATCATAAGCTTTCCCCCCACAATTACCACATGGATGACGCACAAAAATTTGCAGAAAAACTGAAGCAATTGTAGGAACGTTCCATAAAGGGGAAAAAACATCCAATAAAACTTACTGCTTCCCCAATCATAAGAGCTAACTCATTACAACTAAAATGCCAAATCTCTAACATCACAATGTACCATAAAATCGTTTCTCAGCTAAAAAAATACTAAGGGTCTACTTGAGAAAAAGTTACTGATCCAAAAAATACCAAACTTCTCATTGTAGCTGTGGTTTTAAGAATCCTCCAATCCTTATCTCCTCCCAGAATGCATACTAATCTTTGGAGGTAAAAGGGGTCATTTTCTGAAAAAGCTATTCTTTCTTTCCTGCTCATAAAAGTTAGAATCTAGGATGTCTTGCTTTTGTCTTTAAAGATCCTTCACAAATCTTCTCAAGAGTATAGATATTCAGATTTAGATATTCATTGTGTCACTTTGCCAGGGATGCTAGACCTGGTGTCTCATTTGTCTTTTTTTTTCACTCTGGCATCCGTGCCCGTATCAGTGCCTGTGTATGTATGTAATGCTCACCTCTTCCAACTTCACAACATTTCTAACCTAACTGCTTCTCAGTGTCTCTCTATAACTTACTTTCTCCATGGTGCCCAGCTATGCGGGTGATGATGATGAATTATAGCTTCATGTTAATCTTTCTTGTGGGCTTACTAATGCATCCTCTCTTATCTATATCATCTCTACATTGCCAGCCCTTTGAGGGGGGCAATTATTTACTGCACTCTAACTGGTACAGCCAGCATTTTGCTGGCCACTAAATAGTATTAATGTCTCTACAGCATCTTTAAAACAAATCTCTAAATGAATCTTATTTAACAAATCTAATCTTAGGTCTTCTAATTAGGGACCATAAGCCCAGTTCTCTGGATTGGTTGTTCTGCTTGGCACAGGAAGCAATTTAGCCCCCACCACCCCAATTCATTAAAAGCATACTCAGGGTAGCTCTAATTTGCATGTGATTGCCAAGAGACCTATAGGACTATTTTGATTCTGAGGATCACTGTGGTGCTGCTATCCAATCCCCATGACCCTTTTTTGGTCAGCTGTAACTCCAAAGTCTAGACAGGATACAGACAGCTCTACAGTACCAATGGAGTCCCCCATGCTGGCATTTTACAGTAGGAATTTCAGGGGACTGGCTAGTCCAACATTAGTCCTTCAGTATTCTTTATGTAAGTGGCTCCCTTTTGAATAGCAGGGGAAAAAAACTAATAGCAGCCAACATGAATTTACATGTCATCCCTATTCTTTTTTAGAAACTCTGCCATTCAGGTAGAACCTCACAGAACAAATCCTTTCATACTAACACACATGACACAAAGGTCTTTTTCCTTCATATTCTCACTATACCTATCAATGGTCTAAAACAAAAATATGAACATTAGTTTAATCATAAAAAACTAATGTGTGATGTACTGAGTAGTGCAATCTTTGGAATAATTCATTGAAATAGCCAGAAACAATAGTGCATTTGGTTCAACTACAATAATGTCCTAATAAACAGTGTAGTAAAGCAAATACCAGAAGTAGAATATACTTCTCCTCTAGCTCCAGTATCATGGGCTCCTCTCTAAAGTACTGTTTCTGAACCTAACAACATGAACAACTTGTGTAACACATTCCTTAACTTAATGTCATAGCCCAACATTCTGAATTCCTAGAGGAAGCTCTCTAAAGTAAAGCTTTTCACTCAGTTGATTTTTTTTAAACATAAGATGCTGAAAAACCTGATGCTGTTTTTTGCTGCCAAATAAATTACAGTAACTATTCCACCTCTGACTGTCAGGATTCTTTCTAAAGTGGTATCATCTACCTTACTGCATTAAATAATCTCTAATAGCTACAGATCACTGCTATTTTCTTATCTTAACCTAATGATCCTGCCTCAGGTGGCAAAATAGGGAGACCTAAAAGCATCCTCCATTTAATAATGTCTTCTAAATGTACATCGTTGACAGAATGTCACACAAAAATTGGGATAGTGCTATTACAGAGAGCACTTACGTGTCCGTTCACATTAAAATGAATAGAAGAGGGCCTAAAAGTCTATTTGAATCCTAGAATGAAAGTTTTTCAAAGGAATGGTCTCTTTAGTGTTTGACATTCCTAACAGGCCAACCCAGATTCTGGGAATTATTAGATTTCTATTTTAGTACTAGTACAAGTAAGAACTGCTTACATTAGCTTTCATGAGAAATGAGGTTACATACTCTGAACTGGGGTACTGACTGGCAGAAGAATACAATAATAATACACCTTATACTCTAATCAGCCTTCCTACATTTCATAAGGCACGAAGATGAAAGAGGCTGCCCTGGATTTGTTAGGAGCATCACAGAAGTTTGTTCTTGCCACCCTTCCCTAAAACTTAGAATGATTGCTGTCGTTGCAGTGAGCAAATGGAGACCTTGGTAGGCACCCAGAAATAGAAGTTATCTGCAGAAAATGGCAAGTATGCTGCCCCTCTTTAAGAGCAGAACAGACGGTCTACTAGCTCAAGGTAATTTTCTGATATTCTAGGTAGAGTCATTGTGGGTTATTTTATTCCAATCTGCAGTGTGACCCCCTACAATAAGCAAAGAAAAAAATATGTTCCTTTTCAAACCTTTGTATCTCACGTTGGATTGGCCAAAGTATTATGAATATTCAATGGTTATTCAAAATTACAAGTCTACGGAAATAGCACACCAAGGTCAGTCAAGGCAATACATTACACTTTTTTGATTACTCCTCCTTGTACTGTCATAGGAGTGTTTTTTTACCTGTTTCCGGCTCATACACTCCCCAATTACACAAATAAAAGGAGAAGCAGAGAGTATTCCAACATTTGGGAGAGGTACAAGCTCTGATGTTCACCACCTATCTGGCAAAGCCCACAAGAAAGATTAACATGCTTAATTTTAAACACTATTGAACAGTCTTAATTGCAATTAATGGGACTACTCACAGTAGAGTTAAGCACTGAAGAAAGCTTTTGCAGAATCATAGCCATAATTTGTATATAATCTCTCCCCTGTGTTTTATATTGTTTCCACATTATATTACTTTAAAAACTTAACACTGAAGAAAGAGGGAAAATAACTTTATCTTTTGGAAAGGGAATGAGAAACCTGTAATGGCTTAGAAAAAGGGCTACCCATCTCCTCCAACTTCCTGCATTTTCTATTTCAAACTGCTGGTGCACTGTAGGGGAGTTGACTGCTTGCATGGTCTAATCTCTTCTTTTTCCAGCCTTTGCACTGTATTAAAATAAATACAAGACCTTTGTATATATACTTTCCTAATGTTACCTTTGTTTGTAAATAGTTGTGGTATCTGTTCACAGAATGTGATGCATTCACAAATGGGGAAGAGGGCAGCACAAATCTGAAAGGGAAAAGGGATGATCCGTGCTACAAAATGTCTGCCTAGCAGGAATATTATTTAACTCCTTGTACTGTCATTAGTAGCTGTTAGCTTGTAAAGCTGCTTTTATACATATATAGTGACAGGAAGAAGAGGTTTCTATTAACAGATAAGATTAGAGAATATGAAGTAATACTGATTTAGGTTTATAGCCAAATATTAATTGGAGGTTTATTTTGAATTGAAAAAATAAAGAGAGAATAATTCTGATCCATGCCAAAAAAGATCTCTTCTTTCCTAAGCCTAAAGAAATCAATCTTGGGTTATAAAATTATTTTTTTGTCCGGCTTGGATAAATAAAAAAAAAGAAATCACCTAAAAATCTAGAACATTTTATTTTATTCTTTCCAAAACAGAGTGAATGGGACTTAAATCTCAACGTATATATTATTCTCTTGAAACAAACAATACATGCAAGTGAAAAATGCCCAATTCTACTTCCACTGAAGTTTATCGTAAAACTTCAATTGATTTCAATGGTGTTAGATTAGGTTGTAAAGGAAAGCTTTACGGCTTACAGCTTGCTTGCTGAGGGATAAGGCTTGTATTAGGGTGACTATATATCCCAATTTTGTCAGGACAGTTGTTGTTTAAACACCCATCTCAGGCATGCCATCACTTTGGTCAAATAAATGTTTTTGTCCCATTTTCAAAAACCTGTGCAAACTTCTTAGGGCATGCTGAATCATTTCAAAAACAGAATGATTCAACACAGGTTTCCCTTACTTTATGCTGTACATGCGTCCCCGGAGAATGGCACATACATTTAGTCTGCATAAAGTGAACCCACTTTACAATGCAACAAATAGCAATGAGGGAGGGAGGGAGGCTGGGACTAGGTAAGGGGCAGGGAGAGAGATACTGCTCCCTGGGCTGCACAAGGCAGTAAAGCAGAGGGAACAGAGTGGCACTCACCCAAGCCCCAGCTGCAGCAGCCCCGAAAGCAGCCGGCACCAGCTGCCTGCAGCCACTGGGCTGCACCATGCTCCTGTCCCCACTCACCTATGATCCTGGGCTGCTCTGTGTCCTGGTGCAGGCAGCTGGTGTCGGCTGCTCCTGGGGCCACTGCAGCTGCAGCTGGGGCGAGTGCTGTGCCCTGTGCCGCCGGGGGCTTCATGTGCCCACAGTCACCTCAGCCCGTGCTGGAGCAGCCCTGGGAGAAGCTGACACCAGCTGCCTGCACCCAGTACGATGCAGCCCAGGAGCTGGGGTGAGCCCAGGCACGGGGGAACAGGAGGAGCATGGTGCAACCCAGTGGCTGCAGGCAGCTAGCACCAGCTGTTCCTGGGGTTGCTGCAGCCGGGACTGGGGTGAGTGGGGCCTCGGCCCCTTCACCTGCTTGGGAGGGGGTGGGTGGGGCAGTCTATGCTGATCACATAAGAGCGAATTTGCCTTGCATGTAACAAATTATGGGTCTGAATATGCTCATTGCATAAAAGCAAATTCATAGATAAAGAACCCAGATAAATCGCGGGAAACCTGTATAGTTCATGCATGCAGCCCCACTCCCCAGTACAGTGTTTCAGAATGTAGGGACTAAATGCAGCACTGTTTTTTCCACAAATGGGGCCCATTTTTATACTTGGCTGTCTTAACAGAGCATCAGAATGCTGAATGCCAAAATTTGAAAATTAGACTTATAGCATATTAGTCACTCTTAACAAATGATAACAGATTACTTCTAATACTAATTACTTTGTTTAAAAAATAAAATAATCAAAATACGTAAGTATATTAAACACAGACCCAGAACCTCACCGTATGACACACATGTATGTATGTCCTTTGAGTGCTGAAATGTGGGTCTCTGTTAAAGTGAAAAATGTGCAACTTACATACAGCCAGACAGCTCTCAAAACAGTGACAGGTACATTGTCATTAAAGAACAACACATAATCTCTATGTGAAATTCACTTCTCTGCAGACAGCCAACATAAGGCTTATGGTGCCACTGAAGTTCATCTTGGTTATACATAAGCCCAGAGCAGGCTCTCTGCACTTCGATGAATTCCACCCAGTAAGTCCACGTAAGCCATGTATCATACATAAAGATTTGCCCCTCTTAGCTGAACAAAGCATTTTGGGAATCTCTGACCAAACAAGTGCATGTACTTTTCACAGGACAGCAGGATCCCAATGAACTAAAGTTCTGCACATGTAATAGTTTGTATCCTTCAAACAAACTTTGGTCAAAATTCTGAACATGTACATGTATGTGACTGAGGCAGGCAGGCTCAGACTTCCAGATCCACATACTAGCCAAGCAACTGGCCCAAATGTGAACATGAAAAGCTGGTTTACAGAGACTACTTTAGACAAGCAGCTAGATGTTATTTTATACTGTCTGTTTTATATTCAGTAAGTTGGTAACACAGCTAGAAATCTCTTCTAAGAACATTAGAGCAATAAAGATTCCTTAAGAGAATTTTAATTTCAATCTGTTATCATAACACCACTCTGCTTGACATGCTTCCTTTTGCTTACAGTTGCTGCTCCTGGCAGCAGCAGATGTAACAGCTCCAACAAAAGTCAATGGTAATACGATTTAGACCTAATTCCTTGAGCAAGATTCTGTTTTGTTATGAGAAACATTAATAGTGGAAGTCTATGGCCATTCTTCTACTTCTTGGGAGCAGAACTAGCAGAATACAAAAGGGGCAAATCCTCCCAATGCCCATTCTAACCGAGTCTCTTAAATACTGCAGTAAAATCACATGTATGAAAAAGAAAGATGAATGGCCTAAAATCATATTATAAAAGACAATATTATAAACATGAAACAAATTGCTTTATGTTAAAAAAACTGGTGCAGAAAAAAAGTGAAACAAAATTAATTTAATTGGTATTTTTGATAATGAAATGGGAAAGAATAAAAAGTCCAATCATGTATATGTTTGCATAATGAAGCATAAATGTGATCAGAGGAGAGGAATGTTTTAAGGATTCATAAAAAACCCTCAAAATAAAAAAGGGTAAAGTAGATGTCATGATTCTGGGTAATTTACTGCTTTACAAACATCAATTGTTTATTAATCAACTACCATCAAAATTCTTAAGGCATGGTTGTAGCTCATTCAGTTCTATAAATCCTAATGCCATTTATGAGTGCCCAAGGAATGAAAGAATGCTTTTTGTAGACCATGTCTCTAAGCATTATTTTCTTCCTGAGGTTCATCCATATTTAATACTACTACTACTCTGCACTTATGCTTTTCACTGAGGTCTTCTAAAATTAAATCAAACACCTGCATCATAAGGCAGGAATATTTTATTGCTGTCTTACAGATGGTTAAATGGAGATAGTGAGGTAGCCACACGGCGAGCCTATGAAAGTGCCCTCACTAACAAACCACAACATGTATGCAATCTCTCTTTTAATTATTTTAAGTGTATGTACGTAGCTGTGTAGTTTTAACATTTTAAAGGTTAAGATAAATGAAAAAATGGGATTATTTTGTTAGAGGTTGTCATAAAGATAATTTACTAGCTACATTAGTCATGAATTACCATGTGATTTCTCCCTAGCATTTTCTTTGCTTTTCATGGAACAGATGTGTAAGCAACACAAAAACAGTGCCACAAACCTCCTTAATGAATCATCATTATCTTCTTCCTATGGGAAAAAATATGCATCCATTTCTGGGGAGATAAAAACTGATTTATTGAGGGCACTAGGAGCAAACAGAGCTTTTATGATTCAGTTTATCTTGCCTGTTAACCGTTGCATGTTTCAGCTCTACAAGTGCTGGGGGCATTGTTTTGCTTTTAAAGGAAGGCTTGTAATCAGCTGGTGGTAGAAAATAGGCATTCAAAGGTATGTTTTGATAGTTGCCAAATGTTATAACTGTACCTTTAATTAAAAACAAAAATACATTGCCCATTACCTCTGATTTAAAATGAGTTATTACAACTCAGCTGTAACTTCTGGAAAACTGCTAAACTATTACATATGTTTATCAAGAATTTTGTGCTGTTGGCATACAAAAGCTATTATAATTTACAAGGAAATGGGAATTAAAGCTAGTACTCGAATCGTTGTCATCACATTTGCTTAAAATAACTGATCTGTGATGGTGCCTGAAATTAACTTAAAGTTTCAATGTTTTTTACTCTATACGTTGAATCAAAGCAGAGAGACTTTGTATGACAGCTCTCTTTTCATGAAATAATGTTTGCTAGAACATAATTATGCTATTCAGTTGTCACAAGAGGAATATTTCTGATAAGTATTTATATTGACTACTGTACATGGGCTGCCTGGCAGTCTGCCACACAGGAATCAGTCTTTGCGATTCCTCTGTAGGCTGAGAAGAATAAAACAAGGAATGATTGATTTTGGGACAATCTCTTCATAATAAGAGAAAATGAATTTCTCAGCAACTTTGGGTTCAAATCGAGTTTGATGGTACTAGCACCTAAATTTAGGCATTAGAACACCTAAAACTTAGGTATTTTGTCCAAGGAGGGCGATTCCAAATTCATCAGGTTTGGGTGCTTAGGATCCATTTATAGTAGAGGTGTCCAACCTTTTTGAATATGGGGCTGGATCACGAACTTTTTATCACCCAGTGGGCCAGCAAGCCATATTCAAAGATGTCACAGGAAGTGGTATCACATCAGGAAGTGATGTCACGTGACCTTTGACACCAATGAAGTGGCAGGGGTTGACATGGTGCTGGTTGACATGGCATGCATGCCTGGGTTGACATGGTGCTGCAGGAGCCACTTGGCTACAACTGGGTTGACTTGGTGCTGGAGAAGCCATGGGACCAGGCCGGGGTTAACCTGGGGCCTGCCTGGCCTGCTGGTGCCATGCCCGGGTTGACATGGTGCTGCAGGACCCGCCTGGGCAGAACCGGGTCGGCACCAGCCAAGAAAAGCAGCATGCAGCTGAAGCCAGCTTCCCATGTGCTGCTGGGGACAGGAGGAGGCCGGCCAGGTCTGCACCAGCCAGGAGAAATGGTGGCAGAGCCATATGCCACTTGGGACTGACCAGTGCAGGCTCGTCCTGTCCCAGGCAGCACACGGCCCCGCCCCCTGGTTGCCATCTTGTGACCAGGAGTCCTGCCCCCTAACCCCTGATCTTTGCCACCAGATGACTTTTCCCTTGCTCAGGAAGGACTCATTTTGGGAGTCCTTTTGGAACAAAGCACACACTGCCCCAGGTGGGAGTGGGAGGGACTCAGCCCCATGCAGAGCACAGCAGGAGCAGCCACTGGTAGGGCTGGATCCAATTAATTGGTGGGTGTTTGCCTGCAGGCCGGATCCAATCAGTTAGCAAATTTGGCACACGGGCCATATTTTGCACACCCCTGCTATAGGAGGACTCCAACCATAGTTTCATAGTTAGTAGGGTTGGAAGGGACCTGAGCAGATCATCAAGTCCGACCCCCTGCCATGGCAGGAAAGATTACTGGGGTCAAACGACCCCAGCAAGGTGATTTTCTAGCCTTGTCTTAAAGACCCCCAGGGTAGGAGCCAGCACCACTTCTTTTAGAAGTTGTTTCCAGACCCTAGCCACCCTGACAGTGAAGTAGCACCTCCTGATGTCTAATCTGAATTTACCCTCTGCCAGCTTGTGACCGTTATTTCTAGTCACTCCTGGTAGTGCTTGGGGGAACAGGGACTCCCCCAATGCCTGCTGGTCCCCTCTAACTAGTTTATAATAGGCCACTAGATCCCCCCTCAGCCTTCTCTTGAGGAGGCTGAATAGGTTCAGGTCCTGGAGCCTCTCCTCGTAGGGCCTGCCCTGCTGCCCCCTGATCATGTGAGTGGCCCTCCTCTGGACCCTCTCCATGTTGTCCACATCCCTTTTGAAGTGTGGCACCCAGAATTGGACGCAGTACTCCAGCTGTGGCCTGACCAGTGCCGCACAGAGGGGGAGTATCACCTCCTTGGATCTGCTTGAGATGCATCTGTGGATGCATGATATGGTGTGGTTGGCCTTCCTGACTGTATCCCCACACTGCCAGCCCATGTTCATCTTGGCATCAATGACAACTCCAAGATCCTTTTCTGCCTCTGCACTGACGAGAAGGGAATTCCCCAGCCTGTAGGTATGCTGCTGGTTTTCTCTCTCCAGGTGCATCACCTTGTACTTCTCAGTCTTGAATCCCATCCTGTTCTCATCTGCCCACCCCTGTAACCTGTCTAGGTCCAATTGTAGCCTATTCCTTTCTTCTAGCATGCCTACATCCCCCCACATCTTAGTGGGGTCAGCAAATTTGAACAGGGTGCTTTTTACCCCCTCGTCCAAGTCACTGACAAAGATGTTGAATAGTGCAGGCCCGAGGACTGAGCCCTGCGGAACCCCACTGTCCACCTCTCTCCAGGTCGAAAATGACCCATCCACTACCACTCTCAGGGTGCAGCCCTCCAGCCAGTTGGTGACCCATTTGATTGTGTAGGTGTCGACACCACAGTCCCTCAGTTTTTTAATGAGAACAGGGTGAGAGACAGTGTCGAAGGCCTTCCGAAAATCCAGAAAGACTATGTCCATTGCTACCCCTGCATCTAAGGATTTGGTGACCTGGTCATAGAAGGCCACCAGGTTGGTCTGACAGCACCAGCCTCTAATGAACCCGTGTTGGTTGCCCCTAAGCATAATCTCCCCTGCTGGCCCCTCGTGGACATGTGCCAGAATAATTCTCTCAAAAAGCTTACCCAGGATCGAGGTAAGACTAACTGGCCTATAGTTTCCTGGGTCCTCCTTCCTCCCCTTTTTGAAGATGGAAACCACATTGGCCCTCTTCCAGTCCTCTGGCACCACACCAGAGCACCACGAGTGCTCATAAAGCCGTGCCAGGGGTCCCGCAATAACCTCACTAATTCCCTCAGCACTCTGGGGTGGAGATCGTCCGGACCAACTGATTTAAATACGTCCAGTCCCTCCAGAAGTTCCCTGACTAGATCCTCACTGACCCTTGGCCTAGGTCCACCTCCCCTGGAGCCTGAGGGGGGCCCAGTGGGGGTGCTGTTCCAGTCCCTGTTTAGGAAAATGGAGGCAAAGAAATCGTTAAATAGGTTAGCTGTCATCTTGTGTTACGACCAAATTTCCCAGTGTGTCTTGCAGGGGCCCCACGTTACCCAGTATCTTCTTTTTGTACCCTATGTATTTAAAAAAGGACTTCTTGTTGTCCTTGATCCAGGAAGCTAGTCCCAGTTCCATCTCCGCCTTGGCCTTCCAGACTGCACTCCTGCATCCCCAGGCAACCGCAGTATAGTCCTCCCTGGTGATGGCCCCTCCCTTCCATTGAGTGTGCGCCTCCCTTTTAGGTAGAAGACATTCCCGGATGCTTTTGGTGAGCCATGGGGGTTTTGCACCCTCCTGCTCCCTTTGATCCGTGGTGAGATTACCTCCCTTTGGGCTTGGAGGATTGTCTCCTTAAGGAGCGACCACTCTTCTTGGACACCTGGCTCCTCTCTCCTCCGGGACCTCAGTGCTTCCCCGACTATTCTCCTTAGCTCAGTGAAGTCCGCCCTCCTGAAATCTAGGGCTGCTGCCTTGCTGTAGGCCTTTGCCATCTTGTGCTGGACAGTGAATTCCAGCAGGCAATGATCGCTGTCACCCAGATGGTTGAGCACCCACAGCCCCCTCACCAGGTCATCACCCGTGGCCAGCACCAGGTCCAACAAGGCGTCTCCCCTGGTGGGGCTGTGCACCTCCTGGGTTAGATGGAGGTCCTGCATTTTGGCTAGGAACCTATGTGAGCGGTCAGACCTGGCTGACTGCTCTTCCCAGCAGATGTCTGGAAAGTTCAGGTTACCCATGATGACCATGTCCTTTGACCTAACTACCTCCATGAGCCAACTTAAGAATTCCTGGTCTAGCTCTTCCCCTTGGTTGGGAGGTCTGTAGTAGACCCCCATCGTTAAGTCTCTTTCCCCTCGACTGCCTTGTATTCTAACCCAGAGCACTTCAGCGTGTCCCTCCTCTGACTCTGCTACTCGATGAGGATGTGTATTCCTCCTTAATGTAGAGCGCCACACCCCCGCCTTTCCTCCCTGTCTGTCCCTCCTGTACAGCCTACAACCAGATAAGGTTTGGCACCTTATGCAGACAATAAGAAAATTATATGATGTTAATGATGATCAGTGGGCATGTCTACATGAGACTCTGACTGCGCAGTAGCCAAAAAATACTGCACAGTACCATGTCACAGCATGGACAGTGCTAATGCATTAGTGAGCAGTATTGTTAGGTTATTGTTCAGTAGCATCAACTAAAAGATGCTTGCTGGAACTACTGCACAACAATTATGGTTACTGTGCATTTATTTAGTACTTGCTTATACAAGTAGTAAATAAATTAACAGTAATTACTGCGCAGTAGTGTCTTGTCTAGACATGTCCAGTGACTACAGAATAATACGCACAGGAAATTCAAAAAGAAAAGTTAATGCTTAGCTGTTCTTTTAGTACAGAAAATGCATAGGGGTGTGTGAAGTGGGCCCTATTTGATTTGGATTCAGATTTGGCCCAAATCAGGGACAGTAATTTGATTTGTTGATTTGGATCACTGTCCCTGATTCAATTCAGCCGAATCTGAAGATTTGATGCTGATTCAGAGAATCAGCAACTCAGACATAGACACAGCTTTAAAAGTTTTTTCTATATACCTTGAGGTACTAGCATGGTTCATGAATGCTGTGGTGCTGGAGAACATGGAGCGTCCCACAGGAGAGCAAGGGGGTGGTCCTCCACGTGCTCAGCAGCGAATCCAGTCCACTTCCAGGTCCATCAGGGAGCCTCCCCCACACCCTGGCTTGGTGATCAGCTGCAGGGGAACCCTGAGTAACTACCCCAGACCCAGGAGGCACCAGTCGCCAAGCTGGGGAGGGGGGAGCGCGCACTCCAGCGGACCCAAAAATGGACCAAAGAGCTTCTGGTCCACTTCTGGGTCTGCTGCCAAGCGTGCTGGGGAGCCCCCTCTGTGGGACACTCCATGTGCCCCAGCATCACAGCATTCACAAGCTGCCTGCTACCTAGAGGTATGTAGAACAGACATTTGAAGATATGTCTATGTCCGCATTGCTGAATCTTTCCGAATCGATTCAGAGGGTTCCGATTTAATTCAGTGAGATTAAAGGGTCCTCTGATTCAATTTGGATTCAAAGATTCGGCCACCGAATTGGGTCAAATCTCCGCCAAACTGAATTGGGGACTGAAGCTTTGCACAGCCCTGAAAATGCAGACTGCTCTTTATTAATGAAAAATGCATCCTATCCAAATTGTCTCTTGACCCAATAGCCTTTTAAATATGACACCCTAAAATTATTGGAACTTAGAAGACCTTGATGGGTGCTGTTACACTTCCCTACAAAACACCCTGGGCATTACTGTTTCAGTGCTGGTCCATCATCCACTTAATCGGTTTTAGGGGATATCCACTTTGCCATGGGAAAGGGATATAACCACTGTATCTTGGTGTCAAACTCTGGCACAAAAAGCTGCGTACTGTAAAGTAAAAGGAAACTAACTCTAACAATAAAGCTGTTTACAAATGCTATCACAGCCTTATTTTCCTAGGCCGCAAAACCCATTAGGACCAAATAAAAAAACTAAAGCAACCTCACTGAACTGGATGCAGATATCATGACCCCAGTGTCAGAAACAGAGGACAACTTACATTCTCCGGTTGCTTCTACAATTGACTATTTGTGCTAGTGCATACGTTTGTTATTGAAAGGTTAAGGGCATAAAAGTGACAGTAGACACTATCTTGACTTGTTTTTAAGCCAAAGAAGAAACACTGCCACAAAAACTGAGAAGTACTTTGCTGCTGCTTCTGAAACGCCGGTTCAGATTGATTAGAACCAATTCCTGGGGAAGGTAAAATAAAAGCAGTTGTACTAGCTTTTCCTATCATTTCAACTCTGACTTTCTGTAAATGAGAAATGGGTATCAACTCTGACTTTCTGTAAATGGGTTCAATGGTCCTAAGTCTGACTGTAAGATATTTCTTTACCATTTGCAAAATTCAGTGCAATTGGCAATCTATATTGGAAGAACACAGTGCCAAATGTGAACATCTTAGTTCATTGTTAGAGAGAGATGCGAGGAATACAGACTATTTGTCTGGTCTAAAACTAATGCTTGTGTTCTCACACTGTTCCCACAGCTCTGGCTTTTCCAATAATTCACTACAAAACACAAAGGAAAACATGAGTCAGTGAATACAAAACGCAAAGCTAAAATATTTGTGAAATGTTACACAAAACATGGTAATTTTCTCTCCTGCCACCAGATGTAGCTGTGGTGCAAATACAGACAAGCATTTCCTAAAGGTTCCCTCCAGTCCTGTCATTGGGTGGCAGAGCTGGCAGACTGCTGTTCTTGGCAGAAGTACTCTTGCTCTTATCAAATCTCTCTGTGAAGATTTTGTTTTGCAAAGAAGTAAATAAAATCTTCCTCTCTGATAATTAAATAACATAAACCAGCTCTGTTAAATATGCCCTGTCTTCATAACAGTAAATTAAAGATCACAATCACTCCATCATTTCCACCTTTAATTGTCCCAATTTTGTCAAGATGGTTCAAGTTTTAATGCTTTATGAAGACTAAAACCTCAGTCTTACAACCTTCAGTTGACTTGTTTCCTTCATCCACCTTTTCTAGAACCTTAAATAACACATTAAAAAGTACAGTATCTTATGTTTTTAATTCTATACTTCCACGCATGTGGTGAACAAGTGGCATCAGATGCTTACCACATCACTTCACATAGCTTTACAAGTGAGGATAGCTTTTATGGCAGACTATTTTGCTATCAGAGCTGAAACCATGCAGTAAGTATCCATAAAGCTTAATGTTTGTGTGTCATCTCTACTTACAAACCCAATCCTTTTAAACCAAAGTACTGCTAGAATGACCAGGGGTCAAAGCACAGAAAGCAAACAGTACTCTCTAACTCAGTGGTTCCCAACCTTTTTTATACTGCAGACCAGCAGGAGTAGGATGGGGTGCATGGAGCTAGCTGCCTCCCTCCGGGGGCTGCCTTGCTACCCAGCTTTAACCCTATACGTGATTGCCCAGGCAGACAGACGAGGGTTCGAGTTACCACAACCTGGAAGCCAACCACTCACAACCCAGAACCAGTGGTTGGGAACCTCTACTCTAGCTCACTACAGTTCTTATCTCCCTCTCCTTTCGCTCTCCTTCAAGGTCTGACAAGCAGCTGCTCTTCTGCATGTGGCAGTCACAGCTTCAGGAAGTTCTGTAGGTCAGCCAAAAAAACACTGCAGCTGCTTAAAAGCATGCTAGCAAGACAGATGCTCAAGGTTTTCCAGCTGTCCTGATTTCTTCAGTGTGGTTGCTCCTCATCCATCCACAAATCTGGCTACTTTCTCCCCCCCAATCCCTTGTATACTACTCCCCTAGACTGCACTGGGAACCATAAGGATAGGGAGAATTTCCCTTTCCTTTATTCAGAACTTCTGTGCAAGCTTTCAGTGAAAGTCCAATACCTCCTCTGCTAAAGCTTAGTTCCAGCAAAGGGATTTATGAGCACAAAGCCTAACTCCTGTATGGTGGCCTGTTTGTGTCAGTGGGACACTACTTGTGAAAGGGTTTGTGTTGGCAGATCCCTTTCAGGTTAAGGAATTTACACAGCTCCCTTATCTGGCAATTGAAATAAGTGTAGTGACCAGAGTTAGCATCCTATGATACCAATGCATTAATATCAGGTATCTGTATTATCAGTCAGAGTTACCACATTTTCTTCAAGAACTGAAAATACTGCAGAGTGGGAAGAAGATGGTAGCAGGGCCAGCTTAGTGATCTGCAGGTCTCTAAGCTTAAGGCAGGAGGATAAAAAAAATAAAAAATTAGAGCAGCATGTTTGTTCTCCAATCTGTTCAGCTGCCAAAGGAGAGATCTGGCTGGTCTGTTAGTTGCAAATTCAGCCCACACTTGCTGGCATTGAGAGAATCAATGTTTTTTTTTTTTAGAAGATTAGCAATGGATAGTAATTGCTCTGTCAGAAAATAAAAGCTTCTCTGAAGTCATAGGTTCAGGTCAAAAGAGTCAACTTGCAGCCAAGTTCCAAAACCCCTATTTAAATGCCTGCATTAGTAGCCTGGGTTTTCAGAACCGCTTATCACCCACAAATATCACTGAAGCCTACGAAAGCTGCAGGTACTTAGCATATTAAAGTTGAGTACCTAAATAAAATATCCTAAGTATGTTTGTAGGAGACTAACTGTAGCCAGCCAGATTTGAAATGTTGGCCTTCTTTTTCAGCTTTAATAGTTTTATATGCAAAATTCAAGCATAATAGTAACTTCCCCTAGACAGGTTGTCTACCAATTAAATTTGATTTATTTGTCTGATGCCTCATTCCACAATAAAATACACTAAACAGGGTAACATTTTAACAGACCATTTTGTAGTGTCTGTATCTCTGCTCACATAATAACAATATTTTTTTTCAAAATTAACTTGTTCCCCTGAAACAAGTATGTTTAAGAGCAGATCCTGGTCAAAAAGATTGTCTAAGAGCACCAGCAAAACCAGAGCTAACAAAGTGCTAGCAAATAAAGTTAAATAAATAAATGTTACAGTCTCCTGTCATAGCTCCCAAGGGTCCAGAGAGTTGCTTTCTAAACCTCAGAAGATGCTTTTTGATAGTCAACACCTGCATCTATTTTACGTTGAAGGCACAGCCAGAAATGCCAGGAGCAATCCAAAAAAATCAAATACTTTCTGTATTCAGAAGAAACACCTTGTTTTAGTCACAACATTTTTCATCTCCAGCATGCACCTCAGATATTTTAAATGTTCATATTGAGTTCACTAGGTGAGATCAGAAGAAGGGAAAAAACCCATGATAGCAGTTATTATTTTTAAATACCAATATTTGATTAGGCAAGAACAAGCATCAATCATAATCATAACTGGAACCTAATAATTTCTCTAAGGTTTGAAAGTTAAAAACCTAATATAAACAATCTAAACAAAACAAAATACACATCAGTGGGAAGCAATCACTTCAAGCCACAGCATCAAAGAGGGGTCTGCTTCATTCAGCACCTGAGGTCTATTCAGTATTGCCAGCTCTTACGACTTTTGGCATTGTTCTTAAAATCTACACTGCAGGAAAAACTTAGCTCTTTCTTTTATGTATCGATCTATCAATATAGATATAGATGAAAGAAAAAGTTTATTTTTTCAACATTCCCAAAGCGTAGACTTCAAGATCAATGCTAAAAGTCATGAGAGTTGGCAACACTGCTAATGGCTTACAGTGTAACCTGCACCTCTGTGCAATAGAACAATTATTTCTAAATGTCTCAAGTGAGAGCCTCTTAAAGGCCATTCACAACTTATTTTTCTCAGCCAACCATAACAACAGTTAATGGAAAGCAATTTCAAATACAGATAAAAAGATGACTAATGAGAAATATTCAGTTAATCTCTGAGGGACGCTGTGCTGTTGTGTGGACCTGAGGCATCAATGCCACTGTTGCCAGGAGGCGGTAAGTGCCTCAGTTCTGTCACTGTCATGTGTTGGGGCTCAGCCAACTCAACATGTTGTGCTTGTTGTTTGTCTGAGACCTTCCTAAGCAAAACAGCCCCACAGGGAGACTACCAGGCAACCGCAAAATACAAAGTAAGGGGATAGACTAACAACCGTATCAATACCAAAGGGTACCAATACAAGCTGTTAGGATGCAACTGTCAGGTCTGCATGATTCTACTTTATTCAGGGTAAAAGTTAAGGTAATTTAGCTAACATGCACCACTCTGGGACCATGCAGACTTAATAGTTAGACTATAACAGCTACTGCCTGCTCCTAAGCAGAAACCTCTCTCCCTTTAAAGATGTTTAAATGTAGGTAAAACCCCCACCCCACCTATATTACTGAGCTGGGCCAAATCAGACTGTTCATGCAAAAGTAGTTTGACTGAATAGGAGCAACCTAGTGCTTCTGATACAGCCAACAGCCAGATGAATGGAGTGCTGGGTCTCAGTGTGCAGACAATGTAGATGGGTGTCCCCATCCTTTTCTCCCCATTGTATCCCAAACACTGCCTGAAAGAGACTGCTTGAATTCAGGCATTTACATCTTTCTTCTACGTTGTAATGGAGGGCTTTGCTTGTTTCTGCTTGCTCCCACAAGCAATCAAGCTGCGGAAGTTAAAAGAAAGGGACAGTGAACACCATAAGTTGAACCCAGGTGTTTGGATAGGAAAAAGCCAAAGGAAGGAGGGCTATAGACCTACTTACTAATTACTAGCGGAGGTAATATGAGGCAATTCAGAGTGGGGACCAAGGATGGAGTGGAGATATTGAGACTGATTAACAAGGGCAGTATGGACTGGGGGGGTGGTTTCCCCTGAATTCTAGAAGGTGAGAGGGAAACTCCTGGCCATGGAGATTTATGTAGTTTGTCAGAGAAGCCAAGGACATTCTCTGTCCATTAGCATTTCAACAAGGGAAGCAGACACTTCTGCCAAATCTGCAGACACAGGGGACTCGCAGGTCATGGTCCATTAGTAAGGACAATCTGAAATGCCTGTGTGATCTTCACTGCTGACACTTAACACAATGCAACATATCTACACCATGTTGGGCTATGCTAGGGAGCACTGGTGTGAAAGAAAACACATCTTGCCACTTGCTCCTACTCTGCATGTGTCAAGCACCAAAAAAACGTAAGGCAGCTACTGAGAGAGGTCACTGCTGCTGTAATAAGCCTGCCTAAGTCTGAAAGCGACGCTGGGCATGTCGAAAAGGCAGCTATGCTGTGTTTCAGCATTCAGCAGGATGAGTTTTCAGTGGCGCTCCCTAGCACAGTCCAATGTGTTATAGACATGCCACTGGGGTAGCAAGGTGTTTGTTTCCCCATCTACTTGGCCCTTAATGAGCATACCAGAGGACTGCCCATCCTATGTAACATGAACCCTCTAACCCACTTTCTTTCTACAGAAACACACCAACAAGCAAGTTGCCTTTTTTTTTTTTAAATATCTTTGGGCTATTAAGTCCAGGAAGTACTAATGCAAAAATTAGATGCTTGGATGCTGCAAGTCTCAAAGGCACTGAAAACAGGCAGACTGACACTGAACACAAAAGTCACACTTTGCCGAAAGAGTTAAGCAAATGACAGTTTGGTGTTCACTGTTCTCAGCACACAAAGTCTGTGGTTTCCATTTTGGTCTGTGGGCTGGAAGGGTAGCCCTTATGTGAAGGAACTGAGACTGGTACCAAGAGTCCCTCCCCCAGAACACACACACAGTGCTTTCTCCAATAGTCTCTTTACGGCTGGTATGAAGCATCCTTTGTGGTATATAGATGCACTCTGTCTGGCTGCCCTCCCTTGCAAAGAGACACTGCAGGGCTGAAGTTGGGTGGAAGATGAATTTCACCCCAAATGTATGGTAATTCATAAAGCAATGATACTTGATACTCACGCTGTGGACTCCCAAAGCCTTCCAGATAGCAAAGCTGATCAATCCCACTCCACAACAGGCATACAAAGAACCCCACCCTAGGGCTCGCAAGGCCAGTGATGAACCACTCTCTGGTAGTGCAGCTGTGGCAGTAATACCCTGGAATAAAGAAAAAGTAGTGAAGATGAAGTAAGGAAAGGATCCTAAAAAAAATCTAAGCAAGGAAATATAATAGAGTTCTAAGTGTCTGTTTAGCAAACTGTACTAATGAGACACGGTAGTGCTTAACAACACCAGAGAGCTGAGCCAGAAGAGCATGGAGCCTCCAATCCTCCACCCTAACCTTCTGAACCAGGACTTTGATGCCATGTGGCCCCAAAAGTGCCACATGGGCAACAGTCCTGCATGAAGCTCTGCAGAGCAAGCAGCTTTTACAAAAGTTTCCCCTGTCCTGTAGAAAGGCCAAACTGCAGCAACAAAAATAGTGTTTAAGAGCAACCTCCCTACCCAAGAATGGATGGCATTTTTGCAGCTTCAAGTGCCCTGATGTAAAATGTTTTCTGGGGATGAGTGATTGACTGACAGGTTGGGGGAGAAGGTGAGATGACTGAGTAGAAGTCAGTAAATGGGAGGTCTGAAAACATCTGCACAGCCCCAGACCCAATGACATCAGAGCATAATGATTCCCATAAACTACCCCTGGAATTTCTCTCTTCCAGCAGTTTACGTCTGCAGATCTACACTTCTGCAGCATACAATCAGAGAGATCCAGAGAAACATCAGGGACCCATAGATCCTTCAACTTCATATGGAGAATATTCCCCAGTGGGTGGGGGAGTCACATAGAGGGAAATGGAGGAGGCATCACCTAGAAAAGTATTGGAAATGGCTTGGTTGTGTTTTGTTATTGTCTTGGTTCTGGCCCTACGGCACTGCTTGGATCTTACTTCTGTCACTGCTTGGAACTTACTTCTCTAGAGAATCTACGGAGTGGTAAAACAGAGAAAAGTAATCAGTCTCTGCGCTTGTCATTCTTGGTCAGAATAATAAGATATTTTTATTCCATTTATCCAGATTCCAAAGCATCAATTTACTAAAGAAATACTGCAATATCATGGAATCATTCAGCTGGGAAAATCATCTCATGCCAAACACAATGGAGCCCTAGTCACAACTGGGGCTTCTGGGTGTCACCATAACATACACTTCCTTGTCCTTTGTATTCAAATCACCCTTTGATAGTTTGCTTTGTGCGTGCCATTTCAAAGGGCCTGATAAAGTACGCATTTACCCCCAAAAGCCTATGCATCTGTGATTCAGTTAGTTCAGTGGCGCCTTTTGACTCCACAGGCTGGATGAGCAGTGCCAGGTTGGTCTGTGTGCCTTCACAGGTGCGCCCGATCTCCCTGTGCAGGGCCGGCCCAGCTGGGGCTGATCCAGCTGTGCAGAGCTTAGAAATTTGGCAGCAGATAAGCAGGGAGTGCTAATTGTCACTGCTCCCCTGCCACCAAATTGGACTTGTGGAGGGCCCTGTGGACTGGGTGACATGTCTCTGAGAGTCAGATCTGGGCTGCGACTGCAGGTTGAGCACCCCTGAGTTAGTCTATAAGGTGCATCTCTACCTGCCTCCTGCCTGGTTTCAAACTAGCGCAGCTAGCTACCTCTCTATACGTATGCATCTTTGCTAACAGGTGTATATGGAGAGGTTTACAGTCAGCATTAACTAACATTTACTCACAACAGTTGATTAGTATGCTTATCTTCCACAGGATCTGTGACTTCCAGAATATAAATGTGCCGTGCCAGATGGCACCCATGTACAAACTGTAATTTTTTTTCAAGACTACCCCTGTTCATCTGTATGTACACATACACAAAGGGCATGCTAACAATAAAAAGCCTGAACCTGAGGCTCTTAGTCACCATGCATAGTCTTACTGATTTACCTGGGATTATTTGGGTAAGGGCTCTAGAAATGGGTCCTAAAACTTTCATTACTCTATGAAGCGAAATTCCTGATCAGACCACATGAAAAAGTCAAGACCCAGAGTGTACCTACCTTAACAGTGTTCCCATCCAAGACCTGGTCCTAGAAAAACCTGGACATATTTAAATTTACAAACATGTGTTTCCACTGAACCAATGGTCACATTAGGCATATGTCTAAGTTCTTTCAAGTCTGGGGCCAAAAAATATTTTAAAGTATGAAAATTAGCCCTTAGGTTAAAGAGAGCTATTCAAGAAATACTAAAAGGCACAAATTTATTAATTGTGCAACAAAGTTAACAAGCGCACGCAGGCAGACAACGTTCTTTGGGTGAATCTGATATCTTTTATTAGACCAACTAAATAGTTGGAGAAAAATTTTTAAGCAAGCTTTTGGGTTCAAAAACCCTTCGTCACGCTAAGGAAGTTTCAGCAGTTGGTGTGTGCTCTTCCTGAAACTTCCTTAGCTGGCTGCACATGAGACACCCCTATATTAAAAAAAAAATTATCCCCAAAATTAATAATTTTCCCTCTTTTTTCATTTGTAGGATTTAATTCTAAACATATTTACCTGATTGCAGTATATACACATACAAGAAAATTCATAGTTTCATAGTTTCTAGGGTTGGGAAGGACCTGAGTAGATCATCTAGTCCGACCCCCTGCCATGGCAGGAAAGAGTACTGGAGTCAAACGACCCCAGCAAGGTGTTCATCCAGCCTCCTCTTAAAGACCCCCAGGGTAGGAACCAGCACCACTTCACTTGGAAGTAGGTTCCAGATCCTAGCCGCTCTGACCGTGAAGCAGCGCCTCCTGATGTCTAGCCTAAATCTACCCTCTGCCAGCTTGTGACCCTTATTCCTGGTCACTCCTGGCAGTGCTCGGGGGAACAGCACTTCAAATACATAGGGGGTAAAAAGAGGGTCCCGGGTAACGTGGGGCCCCTGCAGGACACGATGGGCAACTTAGTCATCACGCCAGATGATAAAGCTAACATATTTAACGATTTCTTTGCCTCTGTCTTCCTAAGTAGGGACCAGTTCAGCCACCTCCCTGCTGGGCCCCCCTCGGGCCCCGGGAGAGACACGCCTGGGCCAGGGGTTAGCGAGGAGTTAGTTAGGGTACTTCTGGAGAGGCTGGACGTGTTCAAGTCCGCTGGTCCGGACGATCTTCACCCTAGGGTTCTACAGGAACTGGCCGAGGTCATTGCGGGACCCCTGGCGCGGCTCTATGAGCACTCGTGGTGCTCTGGCGAGGTGCCGGAGGACTGGAAAAGGGCCAATGTGGTCCCTATCTTCAAAAAGGAAAAAAAAGAGGACCCGGGAAATTACAGGCCAGTTAGTCTTACCTCAATCCCGGGTAAGCTCTTTGAAAAAATTATCCTGGCACACATCCAGGAGGGCCTTGCGGGGGAATGCATGCTCAGGGGCAACCAACATGGGTTCATCAGTGGCAGGTCTTGTCAGACCAACCTGGTGGCCTTTTACGATCAGGTCACCAAATCATTAGACGCAGGGGTTGCTGTGGATGTAGTCTTTCTGGACTTCCGGAAGGCTTTCGACACTGTCTCTCACCCTGTCCTCATCAAAAAGCTGGGAGACTGTGGTGTCGATGCCCACACGGTCAAATGGGTCGCCAACTGGTTGGAGGGCCGCACCCAGAGGGTGGTAGTGGATGGGTTCTTCTCGACCTGGAAGGATGTGGGCAGTGGGGTTCCGCAGGGCTCGGTCCTCGGGCCCGCACTGTTCAACATCTTCATCAGTGACTTGGATGAGGGGGTAGAAAGCACCCTGTTCAAGTTTGCTGATGACACTAAGATGTGGGGGGATGTGGGTGCACTAGAAGGGTGCAATAGGCTACAAGCTGACCTTGACAGGTTGCAACGGTGGGCGGATGAGAATAGGATGGGGTTTAACACTGATAAGTGCAAGGTGTTGCACATGGGGAGGAAGAACCGGCACCACACTTACAGGTTGGGGAACTCCCCTCTTGCCAGCACGGAGACGGAAAAGGATCTTGTAGTCGTCATTGACTCCACGATGAACATGGGCCGGCAGTGTGGGGAGGCAGTCAAGAAGGCCAACCGTACCCTGTCATGCATCCACAGATGCATCTCGAGCAGGTCCAGGGAGGTGATCCTCCCCCTCTATGCGGCACTGGTCAGGCCGCAGCTGGAGTACTGCGTCCAGTTCTGGGCGCCACACTTCAAGAGGGACGTGGACGATATGGAAAGAGTTCAGAGGAGGGCCACTCGTATGATCAAGGGTCAGCAGGGCAGGCCTTATGAGGAGAGGCTACGGGACCTGAACCTGTTTAGCCTCCACAAGAGAAGGTTAAGGGGGGACCTTGTGGCCTGCTACAAACTGGTCAGGGGGGATCAGCAGGTATTGGGGGAGTCCCTGTTCCCCCGTGCGCTGCCAGGAGTGACTAGGAATAACGGTCACAAGCTGGCGGAGGGTAAGTTTAGATTAGATATTAGGAGGCGCTACTTCACAGTCAGGGCGGCTAGGGCCTGGAACCAGCTTCCAGGGGAAGTGGTGCAGGCTCCTAGCCTGGGGATTTTTAAAAGGAAGTTAGATGAGCACCTTGCCGGGGTCATCTGACCCCGGTGCTCTTTCCTGCCAAGGCAGGGGGTCGGACTAGATGATCTACCTAGGTCCCTTCCGACTCTAGCTACTATGAAACTATGAAACTATGAAACAGGGACTCCCCCAATGCCTGCTGATCCCCTCTGACCAGTTTGTAACAGGCCACTAGATCCCCCCTCAGCCTTCTCTTTTGGAGGCTGAACAGGTTCAGGTCCCGTAGCCTCTCCTCGTAGGGCCTGCCCTGCTGCCCCCTGATCATGCGAGTGGCCCTCCTCTTGACCCTCTCGATGCTGTCCACTTCCCTCCTGAAGTACAGGCCCAGAACTGGACACAGTACTCCAAATGCGGCCTGACCAGTGCCGCATAGAGGGGGAGGATCACCTCCTTGGACCTGCTTGAGATGCATCTGTGGATGCATGACAAGGTGCGGTTGGCCTTCCTGATCACATCCCCACACTGCCGGCCCAAGATCCTTTTCTGCCTCTGTACTGACAAGAAGGGAGTTCCCCAACCTGTAGGTATGGTGCCGGTTGTTTCTCCCCAGGTGCATCACTTTGTTCATTACGCCTGTTCAATAGCTAATGAATATTCATAGCAATACTTTTATTAGGTTTAAAATTGTACCATGATTTTTTTTTCTCTGATACTGCTCTTGTCTCAATATACCGAGTATAATATACACAATAAAAGAATCTCTCTGTTTTGGAACACGCGGGTCAAAATCTGCCCACAACACTCAGTCTCTAAATTGAAGTCATTAATATTATTTGTGAAAACTTCTGCCAATAATGAATGCCATTTAAATGTTTGATTGCATCAGAAAAGAGATAATGAAAAACATTGATCAGGCTTTATTGACAGTATTTCAAGAGAGTTTGGTCCCAAGTTGCCTCTTCAGGGTATTAAGTATCCAGATAACTGCGCTGCTTAGAGAAATCCTGTCATACAGTGTTCACAGCAGCTTTTTAGACCCTTAAGAAACATGGTGAATGGAATGCTATAAAAATCACTTCTGGGAAAATATAACAGCATAGAAAAAAACATCATAAATTAAATACAGTACCTAAGAATACTGTTTTTAGAGAAGGGGGCTTTAGGCACAAGTTTGTACTTGTCTGTGCATGACATTTTATCTTCACTGCAGCCTCAAATTTAAAAAAGAAGTTACTGAATACAAAAACAAAAAACAACACTTCTATTTTTTTTTAAAAGCCACAATAATATGGAACAAAGTTAGATGATTTGGCTTGATGATTGATTTGACATTTCAAATTTCTATTTTGGGGGGCAAGGGAGGAGGGTGGGTCCAAGGAAAAAGAAAGCAGAACTGCAATTACCTTTTTTTACAGAAGTACTAGTAACAAAAGCCTCAGCCCTGTCTCCATGTCAACAACTCCATATGCAAAGAAGCCACATTTCCTTCAAGGTGCTTTAAGTCATAATCAAATATTTAACCACTTTGTTCAATGAGGTGCCAAAATTATACAGGCTTGATGATAGTACACATAAGCAGATGCTTAAGTGTTTGCATGAAGAGGACTGAAAATCACAAGATGCTGCCATATACATTTTCAACCCACATCTGATTTTATAAAATACATATAAAATAGTTTGTTAATTGGCAGTCTCTACCCCAGAATGTTGCAAATCAGGATGAAGTTATATTGGCTCTGAAGTAGACCTGGGTCCTAAACTGCAAATATGTAAAGCTGTACTTTACTTTACCAGCAAGTGTAGCTACATTCATTCCAATTTCTGTTCAATTCATGATAGTAAAGTTAAGCATCTATTTAACTGTCTACAAGATTGGGGCCTGGGGTTGCCTGTGTCTGCTGTTATCATCATAAGAAGTATTTATGCATGCTAAATCTACAACGATTATATGAATAGTCATAGCTAGTTAGTGACCCAATTGACTGTGTAGGCATCGACACCACAGTCTCCCAGTTTTTGAGAATGGGGTGAGAGAGTGTCAAAAGCCATAGATAGATTTACAGTTTTTGGTAGACATTGATTTTTGAGGGCAAACTGCTAAAATTCAGCTGCAGAGCAAGTGGTAAATATAGTTTTGCACCGCAAACCATATATATGATTTGGTGTCATTTTCAATCTGCATATTCTGGGGTGGCAACCTAATGCCACACTCGATTCATTTCACACTGAGTGATGGGGCATGTCAGGCATGTACAAAAGTGAACAAGTTACTAAGCCAGGAAAAATGGTATGCCTGAGAGAAAGTTATTTTAAATTATCATAGCATGTTGCTGAAAAAAGAAGACCAACTGTACTGCTTGTTGGAGGATTTACATGGTTTAAAGAACAATATTTTTAATGTACTCCTGCTATTTAGCTGTATTTGTAAAACATCTATTACTAGACCTCTTGCAAAGTTTACAATTCACATAATCAATACAATTATAAATAAGCAAAGAAGTTACCCATACATAAACCAACCAATAGGTTACTCATATATAAACCAACAAGACTACACTCCCACATCTAAAGAAAGTAATAAAACAATATTGAATATTACTGCTTCACTATCACTAAGCTCCTCAAACATTCCTCTCCCCAAAAGATGAAGATGAGTGCTGAGTTTTTGCAAATCTTTTCAAAGGTTAAAAATGAGAGTTTGGTGAAACTAAGCAGGATAAATGAATGTTACGTATGTTTCTGCATCTAGAAACAAGCCCATACAAAATGCAGTATTAATGCAAAACTAGGTATAAGTATCTTCTACAAAATACCCTGTTTCTTTTTAAATGAAGTGGTCAAGAGGAGTGGGAGAAAGCAGGTGGGCAGCCTGCCAGCTGTCCAGCTACCAGTCCCACTCCAGGTCCCCACTGGGATGCACACACCCCTGCCAGACCAAGAGGTAGGTTTACCCTCCCCAACCACCTGCTCCCTGGCAGACCCCAAGGGTTACCACCACCACCTTGAAGCTCCAATCCCCTCTACTGCTCCATTTGCCTGGGAAGGGAAGAGGAGAGGTAGATGGGACCGGGGCTGGAGCATCACACTTCTTCCCACTGCCTATCCCCTGGTGGTGTTTTGAAACATTCTAGCCAGCAGTGGTCCATGGGCAAAATACATGCCCCCTACTGAAACTTTTCCTTTTAGAAGCATTTCTGAGTATGTTTCATTTGGAAATGTTTCAATGGTTACGCCTGTCTGCACTCCCAGTGGGGTTTGGTTTTGTTTTGCTTTTTTAATTATCCCTACTGGTTTTCCTCAGCTAAGAGGTCCTGCTATTTATTTTCTTATTTAACATTATCTACATTTGGACCATTTTCTATTACTTTGTCCTAAGAAGATTAGAAAGGAATCAGAACTTGGGGTAGAGATTATATCTTTTATTAGACAGACGAGACTTTGCACAAAAAACCTCCAAAACTTTAATTGCAAGCTCTCAGGCACAAACACCCGTCTTCAGGCATAGGAGAAAAGATTGTAAAAGTTCTCTTTGGTAGAAATGAAAATTCATATTTCATAGGGGAGTTAAAGCTGTGGTAAATATCTCCTGTTGGGCATAGTTCACTTTATGCAGGTTAGGCTCAGAGAAAGGTTGGAATAGTCTGTTTATCTCAAAGTTGTTTGGTGGCAAGCAGGATGTAGCCATATTTCCTTCTGGTTATAGTGTTTCATATTTCACAGAACAGTAAAAGATGGAACGCTCTTCTGGGCAGGAATTTCTTGTGTGGCAAGGTATCTCTGAGCTCTGTGACGATACAAATTGCCTCAAAGGCAGAAGCACGGTCTCAGATTTTAGGTGGTAAAACTTGCTTCCTCCTTGTAAAATTATGAAGATTTCATTTCCTAAGATTACTAATTCACAACACAGAAAAAATGGACACCATCGCAGGTTGCCGTTCACCTTCTTGAAGAAGAGTGGATTTTCATTTCTTTTTTTCTGTCTTTCATTTGTTTGTCTATTTTCTAGATACTTTAGCATTAGAAGACAAAAGAGCAATGTTGAATGGCTACTCACAGTTTCTGGCCACAGCAAACCAACCTAACGTAGGATTTTGAAAGACAAGGAATGGATCTTAGCTATTTCCCCTTCAAAGAGAACATATTATGACAGTATAAAATTAACTTGATGCAAATTACAGCTGGGGGTCGGGGAGAGGACACAATGACAATGAACGTGTATGTCAGACAGAAAAGACTTAAAGGATGAAGCACCTCTTGGACTGCCATGAATGATAGCAGCTGAGAGTTTTTAATGTTTTTAATGTTCATCCAGTATAAAACCTGCTATTATGAAAAAAAAATCCTGTTCTTAAAAGAGATACGTTATGTTCCAAAACCAGACATGCCAATTTAAATTATTTTTGTTAGAATACTTTCTTTGATAGACTCAGGGAATTAATAGTCCTATGGAAAGAAATTGTAGGGCAAAAAGGAGTTCAAAAGATCTGGCAGAGCCCAAGAAAGACCGTATTAAAGGCAAAACAGAAAACTCTCAATACAGAGGAAAGACAGAAGTTATACTAAGGTCCCAGACAGATATGCTGTTTGAAGTGCTCCGAGTTTCTTTGAAATGCTCAAAATAGCAAGGGTGCAAGAGAGTGTACTGCCACAGCATGGCATGCTGTTACAGCCATTTTGAAGTGCTGGGTGGGGGTGGGGGTGGGGGAAATGGATAGGTGTGCATCTTCACAGTGCTTTCGCGTGCCAGATTCAAGCACTCTGGGATTTGGAACACTTCAAATGCATGTGTACCCACATGGTCTCCTAAAGAGACCAGTATAGCTTTGCCAGAAGATCTTTAAACTTCTAAAAATCTAAAAGAAATCACACAAAAAAAGTGGAAATAAGAACACGTTGCTAAGGATGATTATAAAAAAATAACAAAACCATGTAGGGACAAAATTGGAAAGGCGAAAAACCAAAACAGGCTACAATTAGCAAGGGACATTCTTTCTCAGTATTGCCATAATCTGAGTTGTAAGCCTTCCAGCAGATTTATAAATCAGTTGGAGGCACTGGAGCCTGAGCCTCCTCTTCTTGATGTTTCTTCCTTTTTGGTAGCTTTTAAATCTATCCCAGCAGCAGAGTCTATGGAGCTACAATAATGGAGTTTACTGCACCCAACTTGTTCAGCTCCAATCTCTATGCCACAGTGTTTGCCAATCAGTTTTAAAGAAACAGGTGGGCAGATACTTGAAGAAAAAATATGGTGACATACAGTAACCAGATTGTCAAGATGTTTTATCTATATTGATCCCATAACCTGCTCTTGATTCTAAATAATGCAGGGGATTTAGAGATTATAAAACTAAGTGGGTCATCCTATACTGAGTGCAGCTTCAAAAATACTTCTGGCTAAAAACAATCCAGTTTTGTGCCCATGTGACTCGGCACAAAATGTCATACATAAAAAGACTCCAAGCGCATAAAATATCTTGTAATTTTTCTAGATCTAAGTGTATATGGCACAAAAATTATACCAGAACAATACAATTTTATTTATACAATCTGTATTTTTAAATTTCACCCACCCATGCATTATGCAAACTGAATAGTGTTGACTTGAATACATTTTCAGGATTTGTTTAGATGACCTAACTGTTTTTCAGGTACCTGATTGAAAGTGTATCACAGATCAGTCATAGACCAATGCACCAGTCACAGAGCACTACATGCTCCATGTTTGTTACATTACCTGGGCTGCAATGGACAAATTAGGGTAAAGTAGACACGTTGGGTTTGAATGATCAAGTTTTTAATTTGTGTAATGTTGCTGAACATTTATTTATTATAACTAGCCCTGATGCAGTACTAAAGCAGCAAGGAACACCAACTCTGGAATTTTACAGATTCTGCTCCTTGCTCTCATTGATTTCAACTGCACAAGATCAGGCATGATGCTCTTTAGCCAGGAAATTCAAAATATTACTATACCATTAATGATTAGTATAGCAAAAATCTGCATATGGTGACACCTCTATGAAGTAAAGATTTTATATTTTTACCATGGTTCTATAATAGTTTAAAAGATACAAACCTTATTGAACCAGTTGGGGTTTTTCTTCTTTGCTGAGGCAAGTGTTGTACCAAAACCTAGCATCATTCCCGCTATAGCAACAGTGCCTAGAAAAATTCCACCTGCCAACAAAATTTAAGAAATCAACATCAGGATTTTGTTTCCTAGGAAAGAAATGTGCAAATGTGAAAAAGAAGAGAGACAGAAAGAAAGGGAGGAGGGAGGAAGAGAAATTAAGGCCTATCAGCATATTCCAGAGGCAAATGAACAACTGTCAAAAATCTTGACAGCATCTCAATCTGGCAAACAAGAAATAATATTTTATAAAATATCACTTTAAAAATCAGTGGCCAGTTTATAGCAGCAAATTAAACCCTGATGCATTGCTTCATGATCCTGCATGGAAAAAGGGCAGAAGGCCTGCTATCAATAGAGAACAGCTACAAGAGAATCAGATAAAAACCAGGCAGATCCCAGGCTTTTACTGCCCTTCTACAGCTACCCCCTGAACTCTGCTGCTTTGAGGCAGTTTGGATCTCTCAAGAGCAATTTTACCATAAGCTCTCACTGTACACTGCCACACCCAAAGGCATATTCAATTTTGCTTGTTGTAGCACTGATTACGTCAAATTGCCAGTTGGAATTAAGCCCGTATTTGAAAAGACCAAGTCACATTCATCAGCTGTTCTCTAGCTTTGTGCAAATATCACAACTAAACCCACAGCTTCATCCACATAGTATCAGTGAGGTGCTTGAACTTCTGGTTGTTGCTTGAGCATTTGTAAACCCAGTTGTGCCCCTTTGTTCCCCTTCGAGCCATGCAGCAGAAACATCGGGACATAGCCTATGTTTTTAAAAGCACAGTTTGTTGAAACCCTGATGCCTTGCACAGTGAGGCAGATCTGAGACAGATATGAAATATCTGATTTCATATTGAAATTACTATTTCAGGCTGGTTAGAAATTCTTCCTATCTAGCCACTGATTCAAGGCTTGTCTTCTGGTGCTAGTCCAGTAGCTTGAGGCCGTGTCAGGAGTGAGGGAAATAGCAGAAAATACAGACAAATCATATCTCATTCATTTGAAGGAAATTTTAGATGAATGTTAAAGTACTATTTAAAGCAACATCCTCCTCTTGTGATGAAGGAGTTTGTTACAAGCATTTCAATGAGATACTTTTAATATCTTTTTAAGAGGGGCAGCAAGGTTGAGTCTCCCTGATCTCCGTTGTCAGAGACTATGATGACCATTTCATGACAATGCATTATTTATTTCAAGTGGTTAAAGGAGCTTTTTTCCCGTCCTTCTCTAATGTCAATTGCAAACAGCCCTGAAAAGTGGGACTTAATTTTGCTCTACTGTCAACATACAGTACAACATCCTTTCATTTCAGGATAACCAAACAAACATCCAGCGCCAAATTCCAACCTGCTGTTCTATGTTAATGTCTGGGTTAATTCAGAGGGTTGGCTGGTTGAAAAATCAATTTGAACAAAGCAAAGAAACTAAACCACATGTCCAGAGATGGAGACAGAAAGGAAAAAAGCAAAAATCAGAAGTCAAGAAAAGAAAATAACCCATTTGCTAAAAACTTCAAGGGCATAAAACAACAGAAAAAATGTTTCTTTGCCTTTGCCTGTATTTTTCAATCTCCCCTGAAAACATTTCTGACCCAGTCTACCCACTAACTTTTCCATCTCCCAAAACTTTTTTGGGGTGTAATTTTTTATTTCCTTGCATACAGCATTTGAACTACAGTTTAACCTAACATTTTTCACAGAAATCACAGAATTATGGAAAAACAGACCTGGACAAACCCTGCCTCACAGGATCCTCTCTGTCTAAAATATCCTAGACAAGTCTAACATGCTCTTAAATCCCACCAAAGACAGAGATTGCACACCTTCTTTAGGTAAACTGTTCCACTACTTAACCACCTATACTGAGAAAGATCTTCCTAACAGCCAACCTAAATTCTTTTTTTACAATTTCAGATAGTTCCTTCTTGTCCTGTCCCCTGTGGCCACAGAGAATAATCATTCACCAGCCTCTTTATAATCATCCTTCAGGTATTTGAAAATGCATTAAAACCTCCCTTTAGTCTTCTCTGTTTCAAACTAAATAACCCTAGTTCTTCCAACATTGTATCATAAATCACGTTTACTGGACTTATAATTATTTTTGTTGTTGGGTTTGAAAGATTTGAAGTGCAGTGCTCAAAACTAGATGTAGTACTCCAGGTGAGGCCTCATCAGTGTCAAACAGAGCAGAAGAATCACCTCCCTTGACATGCAAGCAATACTCCTCTTAATATAGCCAAGTATACTATTGACTTTTTTGGCAAACAAGAGGCCACTGTTGGCTTATATTCAGCTCATGATCCACTAGAACCCCCACGTCCTTTCCACGTACCGCAACCTTGCCAGTTGCAATTTAAGACCAGTTGTTCCCCAGGCCCTACTTCTCCATATTGTTCTGTCTCTACATGCAGGATGTTGCATTTGCACTTACAGAACTTCATTCAATTAACTTTGGACCATTTTTCCAGTTTATCAAGGTCATTCTGAACCCTATTTTCCAAAATGCCTACAGCTCCAGCCAAGTTGATGTCATCTGCAAATCTGCTAAGTGTGCACTCAATCCTGTCTTCCAATTCATTAATGAAGACATTAAATAATACAATACCCAAACAGGCTCTAGGGGGGATCTGTCACTCAATACCTGCTCCCTCTAGGCACTGAGCAGTGACCCAGTCAGATATGTAGCCACCTTACCGTATTTTCATCCAATCTAACCTCCCAATTCTGCAAATCTATACTCACCTGAGCAGTTTTAGTGACAACCTATGGGGCCGCTCATACAATGAGGACAAGTTACAAGAACACACAGGCCTGCAGAACTGAGCCCCATGTATTTTTAATTTAACACAATTGATGCTGCCTTAATTGGGAGGAGACAACAGCTCCTGCAGATGTGATAGGCCTTGCAGCCTCTCTGCTGCAGTAATTTGCCACCAAAACCACATCCCAGCAGGAAATGTCACAGTGACGCTGCTCCCACCTCAGGGTTACCCGCCACTGTTACCTCTGCCCTTCTGCTCTGGCAGAGCCTTTTGGCAAAGGAAGGGCATAGGGGTTGCTAGCACTTCAGCCATCTCACAGGAGTGACAGTCCCAACTCCTCTGTGACTGAAGGAGGGGCAGGGGGCTCCCCACACAACACTGCAGCCTCAGCCCTATTGGGGGAAGAAGGCCTAGCCACACCATCCTATCCCCAATTGAGGTAAAGAGGCCTTGACTAAGGATGCCTGAGCTGCCTGCCTCCTGCACCTGGCCTTCTAGGTCCCCCCTGGTGAGGCAAAGGGGAGGGTGTAGTTGTGAGCACTCATTGCACCTGGAAGAAGGGGGAAGGAAGGGAGGAAAGGAGGGGGCTTCAAACTTTGGGCTACTCATGCTACAGCCACTGCTGTGACCTGGGTCCCACCCCACTCAGGTCCTCTTCTTCCCAGGGTGCTAGCAGTGGGATACTGCACAGGGTGGGAGGGAAATGGAAAGGGATGAGGATGGCATCTTTCCCTGGCCATTGCTCTCCTGGCCCCTGTAGGGAGCTCTAGCAACACCAGTACATCCAGCATGCACAAAGGGAAAAATGGATGCACAAGAGCATATGCATACACACATGAGAGTGCACATACAGGGGCACACCAGTGTACATGAGGGCACACGTACAGAAGGGGGTGCATGGCACACACAGGGCCCATAAGTGCGTACACACACACACACACACACAGAGGAGCACATGCACAGGAACATAGGGGCATATATGTGCACATGGGGACACACACCCAGGAACAAACAAGGGCACACAGAAATGCACACATAAGGGCACACACACATAGGAATACACACACATGGGGTGCACACACACATAGGAATACATGCACATGGGGCACAGGCACATGGGGGCCATGCTCATGTGGGTACACAGAGGCAAACAAAGGGGTGCACACATACACAGGGGCACACACACGGGCACATGGGGCAAACATGCACACACATGTTCCTGGGGGTGTATACACACACACGGGCATGCAAGCATTCCTGGGGGCTCTCTCACACACACATTCCTGGGGGCAAGCACACACACAAGGGCACACCCCTGCACGCACGCACACACACAGGGGCATGCACACGTGCACATGGGGACACACACGGGGTACATACACACGAGGAGCATGCATCCACACAGGGGTACGTGTGGGGGCACATGCGCGCGCGCACACACACAAACAGGGGCACACGCACAAAGGGGGGCACGCACACAAACGGGGGCACACATGGCGGTGTATAGACACACGGGGGCACACACCCAGAGCCGTGGCTCGCGCGGGGGCAGACCCAGGGGCGCGGGCAGGGGCTCCCCGCACCTTGCACGAAGAAAAGCCGGTCCCGGGGGGCTGCGGGGCCCGGGGCCCCCTCGCGAGCCGGGCGCTCCCCGCCGGCCTCCCCCATGCCGGCTCCGCCACCCGGAAGCACACGGCGCAACACCCGCCCCGCCCCGCCTGGCTCGGGGGCCTCCCCGCGCGGCCGGCAGGCACGGGCCCAGGCAGCCGGCAGGAGCGCGGGGGCCGCGCGGGCCACAGCATACGGGTCACCTGTAGCCCTGGAGTGGGAAATCCCGCTGTCAGGGGGTTCCTACGCTTTCCTCCCGGGGCAGCGGGTGCTGGGGACCTGGGCTGGGGGTGCCAGTGATCCTGCCGAGACCGAGGCCGGGGCAGGTTCCTGGCTAGAGGGACTGGCCCGTCTGCACGGGCCCAGCCCCATCGCTGTATTTGGGGTTAGGAAGGAATTTTACCCCCTGCTCAGATTGGTATGGACTGGGTTGCCTTCCTCTGTAGCCACGGGCACGGCTAGCTGCCTTGGGATCTCTTGAGTGTACATTGACAGCATTTCCTTGAAGCAGGATGTTGGCTGCCGTGGTTAGACATGATCCGAGCAGAGTGCGGGCCTGGGGCAAATCAGCCTGTATGGGGCCAGCCACAAGGAAGCCAGCGGTGGATTCAGTGGGGGGCCAGGAGGTGCTGAGTGACCCACCATGAAGCTGACGGCAGCGCGGAGTCACTGCGGCCACTCCACCCAGCTCTGCCGGATCCCCCAAAGCAAGGGGCCCAGGGCGGTCACCCCGATTTCCCCCCCCCCCCCCCCACACACACACACACAGGGATGGCCCTGGTCAGTTCCCCTGCCTTATCTGCAGGTGTTATGTCTGTGTTGTCTATGTGGAGTTTTGATTGTGGAGTGTACAGTATGGTTTGGATAGAGATGATCCTGCCTCAAGCCGGGGCTTGGGATGGATGACCTCTGGAAGTCCCTTCCAACCTTCCTTCTCTATGATTCTCTGACTGATTCTGTGTCCAGGCCCAGCGTACAGGGCCAGGCCAGCACCCACCACGTGTAGCATATGGGTCAGCTCTACACCCATGGACAGCACTAGAGGCCAAATGATGGGGCTCCATGGGAAGCATCCAGCCTGCAGACTGAACCTTTGATGCCCGTGCTTTAGTATTTTTCTGGATTCAGAAATGAGTGAAAACTAAGAGCTATCTTTTTCTGATAGTCACATCAAGTTTCATGAGGGATGCCTTGAGTCTGTTGGTGGTGCCTTGAGACTAAAAAGGTTGAGAACCACTGCATTACAGACATTCATGCACAAAATAAGAAGGGTCATGACATGATAAGACTGGAATTTCACAAAGACTGGGTGGTTTGACAGGGCATGTCAATAAAATTCTGCAGGGAGCTCTCGTTCTTTAAAACATATTACTAAGTATTTTACAGTAGGTAAGAACTTTGAGGCAGAGACTAT
The DNA here is from genome assembly GCF_052110815.1 of Crocodylus siamensis. Classification (NCBI taxonomy): domain Eukaryota; kingdom Metazoa; phylum Chordata; order Crocodylia; family Crocodylidae; genus Crocodylus; species Crocodylus siamensis. The sequence goes on from NC_143395.1 coordinate 124,185,660, forward strand.
CTTTTTGTTCTCTGTTGAACAGCACCTACTATAATAGGGTCCTGGTCCAAGACTAGAGATCTTAGCCATTTGTGCAAAACAAATTTAAAACTTTATTAATGAATGTTAAAAATTATAGTTATTTACATGCAGGAGCCTGTGTGTGCCAGCTGTATGAAAAACAGTTGGTATAAACTGATGCAATCCAGAAGGTGCAGTTGGTCATGTAGCCTACATTAGCCCAGAGTAAAAGGGGTGAAAATGTTTCCATGTGATAGTCTGTAGAGATGAGAGAACAAGATCCCATGCATGGCATTGGTACAATTGTAAGGTGGCAAAACATTCTTAGACAGCAGTTTAGCATGCAGTGGACAATTGATGGGGTGGGGAATACTCCAAGGTATAAGAAGTCTTTGTTATGTGATGGTGTGTGGGAAGGATCCAGTCTGTCCCCTTGGTCTTAATTCTGGCTGGTAGTCTCAGGCAGTTCTCTTCATGTTAGCGATGGCCTGTGATGTGCTCAGCATAGATGTTTTTCAACCATCAGATGGTATCAGATACTATGAGAATCCTCGTCAGTTTTGACAGTACTTTTCAGGCTCGTAGGATGTTTGTGTTGCTTGGGTCCCATGCTTCAAGGCCTACAGTGATTAGTACCTGCACCATCACACATGCATTTTCTCCCTCCGTGTATCAGTGTGTGGCCTGTATTTAGCCAGCTTGCACTTCTGGGTTTCGGTGAAATGGAATGGTCAAAAGAATACTGGTCCGAAACATGGTATCTTATGAAGGCAATAATATATAGTGTATTGATTACTTAAATATAGGACCATTTTAATGAACAGCCTTGCTTTTATGTTTTGTAAAGCTCAGGGTTACAGGTTTATAAATTATAATATACAATTTTATTGAACGGTTCAAGGAATGGTTTTAAATTTCACTCTCTTGGTGTTTTGAAAGTGCCCTATTATTTCCTTATTAGGATATTTTATCTGCTTTTATAGAAAACAAGTAGATTATGACAGCTCATAATGTTGAAACAAAAAGTTTCTAAGCTGCAAAACACAGTAAAAAAGTAGCAATATACTTAACAAAAATATATAGGGGGCAGAAAAATGCAGTCTAAAGGGACAGGACGCTACTGAATGATGTGAACCTTGAGCAGAGGGTAGGGCTGGGTGGCCCCAGTTCAACACTTAGAACCCTCTGAAGTCAGTGGGAGTAAAGCACATATTGAAGTAAGTTTTTAAAGCTGTGCTGAATTGATCTATCCGTCTTTGTGTTAGGGTTTCATACTGCTGACCATGGCATACATAGCTGAATGCCTTTACCAGGCACCTTCACTTCTAATAATTTAATGGAATAGCTGCTAGAAGCCACTGAAGCCTTGCCTGCCCTAGCACTCCCATTAATGCTCCCTCCAGTGGTAGCACTGATGGGAATTTTTTTGTAAAATTGCCAAGGATAGGCAGGGCTAGAAACTTTTGCCAGTTAGACGTTAGGGTTTATTTTTAATGTAACGTCTCTGGTTATTGCCAGGAAAAACACAAAAGTTGTTTTAAAAAGATCCTTTCAGACCCTATTTAAACAAAAAAAAAAAATCTCTTGTGTGTCATTTTTTAAATCATGTCACAAAGCCTAGATACTGTGGGGATTGGTGCATTACAAATATGTCTAATAATAATTGCCATTTTGCTGTATGATTAAGCATATCACTCCATAAAGACTTCGTTTAGAGAAACAATTCACAATACTGTCTCAAGAGGACATCTGTGACACAGATGCTGGGAGCAGATATCACCTCCAAATTCCAGAATGTCAAGTTGCTTTTCAGATGGGAGAACCTTTGCATCTGCTTTAGGTCCAGTACAATAAACAGCTGCTGGGTATTAAAAAATTGCTAGTCCTCCTACCTCTGGGGTCTCCAGATTAAGCCTTTTATACCATATGCCCACATTTTCGTGAGTCTCAGAATCAAGGAATGCTAAAAGATACCAGTCAAGCTGACCTGCGAATGCTTTCCAGACTTGGGAGCAGTCTGGTACAGATAATGCTAAATACCATCAGAAATGCATGGGTATCATTTTTAGTTCTCTGCACAGGAATTCTACCAAGCTATATCTTGACAAATGTTGTCGTTGTTATAGGAGAGTTTATTTGGCTCCATATTCTCATTCCCCCACAGCCTTTTTAAAGCTTTTTACTTAAAAGCTGCTTACTGTATCTAAACATAAACTCAGTTTTAGTGGACACTTAGAGAAACAAAAGCTCTAAGCCATCTGCCTTTTGTACCTTTGTCTTCTATTCCATTTCCTTCACTGGTCTTCTAAGTTGATTCATGATTGTTGTCACATCTACTAGAAAGATGATTTGAATGAGAGTGTAGATAATCTGTTTTTAGTTTCCTTGATGGTAAAATCCTCTTTTGACCAGATTTTCTTCTCACAGTAGTTAAGTCAGGCTTGCTTTAAAATCATCTCCAGAAGAAGGAAAGAACAGGAAAGAAAATGAGTGCTAATGTTGGTTAATCCCAGCCTGAGTAATGCTCAGAATCTGTCTTTAAAGGATTCTGGTAAAAATCACCCATTGTCAGTCATTCACAGAGATCTAAAATGGGGTTTGAAGCCCATATCTGCATTATCTTGCTGAATTACCTTTGATAGTCCTTAAGATTCTAAAGTAAAGGTACAGTAGGGTAGAAAGATTGAAATTTGTCTTGTGATCAGCTGCTTGGGACTCGTTATCCCATTAGCTATAAAAAATAAAGAATTAAAAATGATGCTCATTTTTTTGGTAGAACAGGGTTGTGTTTGGTCATTCTCTGTTCCTTCATTTTCTTTGTTGTACTATAAATATAAACATCATTTTTCCAAACTCATATTTGTAAAATCAATGGCCCATTTTTTCCAAAATTCATTTAGAAGCCAACATTTGCTTGTTGAAAAGTTAACTTTATTGATGTTTCATATATTGGATACCAAAACCTTCATAAATTAATATTTAAGCACCTGTGTGTACAAATGAGTAAGGCTACAGACATGATAACAGAATTAAAAAATAAATTACTTTCTAGTTACATTTGCTAGTTTGAATTCCACTGCAACTTGAGTGCCTATGAGCTTGAATTTTAACCAGTCAAAGGTATTTGTAGGACTAAACTCTGAAAACATACATTTACCAGTCCATTTTTTTGGATATGCTCATAGACTTGAGGGAATGGAGGAAGAGAGGGACCTAGGTGTATTTGTAGATCATAGGAAGACCACAAGCCATCAGTGTGATGGAGCTATAAAAAAGGCTAATGCAGTTCTAGGTATGTTATGCAGACTATTTTTAAGAGACTGAGAATTATTACTACTATTGTACATGGCATTATTACAGGCAGCTTAAGTTACCTATGTCTAAAAGAGATTAAATTATACTAAAACAGCTACAAAGAATGGTTAGGGGAAAGAAGGATCTATATTACTAGATTAAAAGAGTTTGGATTGTTTAGCTAAGCAAAACGAAGGTTGACGGGGGCTAGGATTATACACATATTCATGGGGTGAATATTAGGGAGAGAGAAAAAATACTGGCAGAAGATCAAAAGAACACAAACGGATCACAAACAAATTTAGACTGAAAATGGGAAGAAGTTTTCTAATGAACAGGGGAATTAAGTTTTGGAATGGCTTTCCAGATAGTGTGGGAAAGGAACCCGAATCATTTCAAGACGGACTTGACAAGTTAATGGAAGTGATAGTATGATAGGATATATTTTTTGAAGAATCAGAGTTTGTGATGCATAGATTCAAGAATCTCTATAAAAAATGTTTGTGTGGTAAGTGTCTGGTAATCCCATTCTTCAGTGCTTTTGATCACCTGTAAAGGCTGGATTTTTTTTTTCTTTCACCTCATTAATGCATTGTTTGACTTCCAGGGAGTTTGTTTGTTTGTCTTGAGTTTTAGTCTTTGTCTGAAGCAATGGGCGTTGACCACAGCTAGAGGAGGCAGTGCTGCACTGGTACTCTAGTCTAGAAAGTTTAGAAACCTCCTAGGTACCTGGCTGGAGGGTCTCATTCATGCATTCAGGATGAAGCCAATTGACAGATTTTGGGTCAGGAAGGAATTTTTCTCCCAGGTCAGACTGGCAATAATGGTAGGAGGCGTGCTAAATAATTGCTTTCCCCTGTAGCATGGGGTATGGTCCTCTTTCTAGCATCATTTTAACATATTTCAGCCAAGCAAATTCTCTGTCATGGCAGTGGCAGGCCATTGAGGATGTCCTTGTCCCACCTACTCTTTGCCTGTGACATATGGCAGGAGGGCTTCCTAGGGTGCTTTATGGCTGTGGTGGGTGGATGATCATGTGTATCCTTTTGAAAAAAAATGTTTGCCTGCAAACACAGGGAACAGCACTCAGTGACTCAGGAGGTCCCTTTCAGCCCTGCTTTCTTGTTTTATAAACCAAGTCCATGATATCCTACTACAGAAGGGACCAATCTTTTTGGCCTGCCACAAATTAGCTTTTTACCCTCTTGAGTACCACTACCCATCTCCTTTTCCTGTCCAATCTGTTGCTTTGCTTTCTGTTACTTGCACTATGTTCCCTACCCATCCTGTTGCTCTTCTTTCTGCCTCTTGCCCTATCTGCTACTGTGCTGCTTGTCCTCTTTCTGGATCTGCCATGTGCCACACTCACAGGCTGCCCACACCACTTGTAGCACACATGCCACAGATTGGCCATCTCTGCCCTGCTAAGTAATTCGAGACACAATTACAGTGAAATAAATTATTTTAATCTCCTGAAAAACTAAACTAGAAGTTAGGGAGATTAGGCTTGTACTTAAAAGCAGAAAGCCTGGAGTCAAGAAACCAGGAATGTACCCATGGTTCTGCCAAAGTCCTACAATGGGGCCTTTTGTAAGTTTTTTAATTTCTTTGTCTCTGTCACGGGGTGGGGCGCAGGGGCAGCCGTGATCCCGCTAGCGCCCCCTTGCCGTGCCAGTTAGAGTGATCCGGCACCCTCTACTTGCCTGCCTTGTCTTTGATGTTGAGGTTCAGAATGGGAGGCTGCCTCCTTACACCTATGACACCTTGCTGGTATCACCTCCGTTCCAAAGTGGGGTACTCTCACCCCAGCCTTATGGGCAGTGCGTGCCTCCAAACCTCCCCTTTAGCACGCCCCAAGCCTCGCAGCTGTTTGGGGACGATGTCTGGTCCTGGTGTCCCTATGCCCTGTCTGGTGCCTCTGGGCCTGTCTCCCCACCAGCGCCCCTAGCCTGGCGCTCCTGGGCTTGCCTTGCCCAGGTACTCTTTCCACACCTCACCCCCTCAGGGCCTTTCGGCCACCTCTGGGCTTTCCCGCCCCTCTCGGGGTCTCTGCCGCACCTCTAGTGCCTCTCGGGGTCTCTGGCCACACTCACCGCACTTGCTGCCCCTCTCGGGGTCTTTGGCCGTGCTCACTGCGCTTCACCCACTCTGGGGCCTTGCCTGCTCTGGGGCCTATACTGCGCCCCTCGCGCTGCGCCCACTCTGGGGCCTATACCGCGCCCCTCGCGCTGCGCGTTTCCCGTGCTTGGGGCTTTGGTGGCCATAGCCGTGCCTGGCCCCTTGACCCTTTCTTGGGTCGTTTGCCCCACCGGGCAAACTGCCGCCCTCATGGGCTGGGGTCCAAACCCCGTACCCCGTGCCACTCCAGCGCAACACCGCGCCTCTCCAGCACAAACAGTTGTGCCCCACTGGCACTGTGCCCCTGCTGGGCACTGGGAACCCCCAAGCTGCTGGGGAGCTCCTGTGAGGCCTCCTCTCACCCCTACAGCCTTACCCAGTCCTCCAGTGTAACTATAACACAAGCCAAGCCCAAACGGCTGTAACAAAACCAACAAAGAGCCTACCTGCTCGTAATGCAAACTCCAAGCCCCTCTAGGGCTCCCAACCCTACCTCTCATCAGGGTGTTCTCGTCCCTAGCATCATCGCAGCCGGTCAGCAAGGTAAGACTGCGACCACCAACTCTGGCCACTCAGCTCAGCCACAAAGCTCCTGCTCCTGCGGCTGCCAGAAGGGAACTGCTAGCTAGGCTTTGGCCTAGCTGTTTATAAGGGCCTGGCCCTGCCCCCTCCTGGCCACATGACCTGCTGGGTTGCCCTAGCAACCCCCATCCATGTTGCTCCACGCCGCTTCAGCAGCCCTATTCCTCCTGCTAGTAGCAGGCACCCTGGTGCCCTGCTACAGTCTCCCAATGTGTAAATAGACAAAATACCTCACAGACATGATGGAGCTAATTTAAGTAATATTTGAAAATGGGTCTGGTGATCCTCAGATGAAAGGCTCTTATTTTAGGTACTTTTATATTTGACCCCTAACTTCAGAGAATGTGTCATTTTATTTATGGTCCAATTTGGTAAATCACAATTCAGAAGATGAGAGATTTGTTCTATACCAGATTCTGAGAGCTTAAAGACCTAAGAACTTGTTCTTGACATATGAATTACAAAAACCAAGTGTCTAAACTAAAAGAAGTCCTATGTAAGGATGTGATCATACACACCCCTAATTTTGATGAACCATTTATGTTACAGATGGATGCCTCCAAAACCACTATCAGGGCTGTACTAACCCAATGAGACACGGGCATGGAATGACCTGTAGCCTACGCCAGTCGGAAATTACTGCCAGCAGAAACAAGGTATGTGATAATCGAAAGAGAATGACTTGCTATCCGGTGGGCAGTGGAACACTTTCGTTATTACTTACTAGGGAGGGAGTTTACACTCATCAATGATCATGCACCCCTCAAATGGCTCAGCTCTACCAAAACCATAATGTGCGAATAATGAGATGGGCATTGGCGTTACAGCCTTTCAAGTTCTGTATACTGAACCATTCAGGGAAAGACAATATAACGGCTGACTTTTTGTCTTGATGTGATGAGGGCTCGAGACGGGCCATCCATCAGTGAGAATGTCAGCCCACAGGTACGATTACAGGTAACGGAGGCATGAGCCTCATGGAACCGCCACAAGGCAGCTGGCGGGGGGGGCGGGGTTATGTCCCAGGAAAAGAGAGGGAAGAAGTAATGAGATGTGCTCACCAGCAACAGGAGACGCAGGACAGCAGGGGTGGAAAGAAGAGTCCACGTGGCTCGTCAGCCGCCTCTTTATTCAGTTAAGGTTGGCTGGTGACGTTAGCGCCGAACGCGGCCGGCGGGGATAAAAATGGCGGCTGATGCCACAGAGGAGTGAGGAGGAGAGAGCAGCAAGGAAAGGGGGCTGCAGCCGCCTTTGGGAGGGAAGAGGACCTTCCCCACGGGACCTGCAGATCCCGACGAGCCGGGGGCAGATCCAGACAGCGTGGGGCAGAGCACACATTGGGAGCACGGATGGAAAGGCGGATGAGTGGCAGGCACTCTGGGCCCAAAGACAGCCAGAGATGCAGCCGACGCTCAAGCAGATTCCAGAATTGGGACGACCAGGGTGAGAAGGGAGTCACACCAGAGGAAAAGACCCTGAGGAGAGCCCTGAGGGGGTTATAATCGGGGTGGGAATTGCCGCCAGTCCCAGCTGGGTCGATGAGAGAACGGAAGCAAATCTTGGAGGTGATGGGCAGTAAGAGGAGCGTCCCCAAGCGACAGTAAGGGGAAGAATAGTAAAGGGACAGGGAGTGGCCATGTCAGGAGGTGGCCCATCCCTTTAGTGTTTTGTTGACGAGTCTGTTTTGTTGCCCTGTGTGAAGGGGAGGAGTAGAGGGTATTACGAGTATCCCCGAGGAATGGGGCTAAGGGAGATCCTCAATGGGGTTTTTTTGTGTTTCCTTGAAAGAAGGCGTGGAGTCAGGGAAGGCAGAGGGAGCCCGGCGGCCACACCAAGTTTCAAAGAGAAAGGCAGTGTTGTCACCTTTTCCACGACAAAACAGAAGTTTATGTAGAAACCTTAATATTAAATTCTAGAGGTGCACCAATATATCAGTCCACATTGGATTGGCACCGATAAAAGGAAAATTTACATAATTGGCAATCAGCTTTTTTTGGCTGGTGTAGCTGCTGATGTCACCAATAAATGCCGTATGCATGCATGCAGCCGCAGCATGCATGCAGTCGGGAGTAAAGCTCAGCAGCTTGGAGAGCAGCATCTGGCTGGTAAGTCTGTGAGGAGGAAGGGATGTGGGGGAGGGAAGGGCCAGAGGGGGCAGATCAAGGCTCCCCACAGTAAGAGAGGGCAGGGGCAGGGCAGGAACAGAATAGAGCCGTGGGTATCTCGTCAGGGAGGGTACAGGGCGGTGGGAAGGGGGGCAGCTCCCCACCACTGTGTGCACCCCCAGGCAAAGCATAGGGGACATGTGCCCCCTGGATTTGTGTGCAGGGTGAGGATGGGCTCAGGGGCTGCACTGGCTTCTCCCTGGCAGGGGGGCTGGGCTGGGCTGGGGCTGCACTTGGGACAGACAGGCAGGGGTGGGGTGGGAAGTGGCAGCACTGTGGGGGCTATGACAAACTTTGGGGTGGCTGTAGCCACCTCTCCCAGGTCCATTGCTGCCCTCCCCACCCCCACTTGCCTGTCCCAAGTGCAGCCCCCCTGCTAGGAAGAGGCCAGCACAGCCTCTGGCACTGAACCTGCAGCCGGGCAACCTGCCCTCACCCTGCATGCCCCCCATGCCTCTCCCAGAGATGCGTGCAGTGGCAGGGAGCCACCCCCCCATCACCCCTGCCCCCCTGGACAAGCCACTTGCGACTTCTTCCTGTGCCTCCCTCTGCCCCAGATGGGCAGCACATGCCCCTGCCCCAGCCCCACTCCTTTCCTCACTGTGGTGGCCTCAATCTGGCTCCCCATGCCTCTTCGTCCCCACAGACTTACCGGCCAGACACTGCTCTCCAAGCTACCAGGCTGCATATTAGCTTTCAGTTCCGTATCGACCAATATGGCATGTTAATAATCACAGCAGTTTAGGGCTGGAAGGGACCTTGTGAGATCATTGGGTCCAGCCCCTCTACTCTGGGCAGGAAAAACTGCTGAGGTCAAATCAGGGTCATCTCTGGGGGGGGCCGAATCAGGGCAACCACTCTGGGTCCCATGCTTTGGGGGGCCGCACGGAGCTGAGGAAAGCAGCCATGGTGTTTCCACGCTGCCACCGGCTTCACATCTGGCCACTCGGCTTCCCCCCACCTCCTGCCTCCAAATTTGTCGCCAAATCCAGCGCATCCAGCCATGCACAGGTTGATTTGCCCCAGGCCCCGCACCCTGCTCGGGTCATCTCTGCGTCAAATAACTCCAGTATGGTTTGCGTACAGTCTCATTTTGAAGATCTCCAGGGTATCAGCCAAAATTGGCCGTTGGTATCGGCCAAAAAAGTCTTTATCAGTGCACCCCTATTAAATCCAAAAATCCCTGCTAAAATCCAGTTAGCTGCACACAGTCAATATCAATACTTGAGATCTGAGAGTTTATTCAGCAATTTATTTTTGTCTCCATCTGTCCAAAATGTTTTATAAGGATGTACTGTATTTTCAAGAACATTAAGGGACCAGGTGAAGACCATATGGCCCTTCAAAGACTGCTTTTATAAATCCAGGAAATGACAATCGGCCCACTCTACATCACATCAGTTTTACTCTACAGAGTGGCTAAGTCAGCTACTATATTCTCTTTCTCTCTTGATATGTGTCTGGCTCTCTCCTAAATGTATTTATACAACCAACTTCTGTTGCTGAGCTTGGCAGCTTGACTAATATTCAAATCATCTTCTTGGATATATTTTGAGCCTGATTTTTAAAAATCCAGGGAGCCCAGTGCTCCGTGAAGAATTTTGGCTACAATTATTATAGATACACTCTTAAATTAAGATTTGTATATGTAAATGGCTAGTTAGTTGTATTTAAATAATATAAATATAATTAAAATTGAATAACTTAAATATAATTATTATGTGTGTTACATGAAAAAATGTAATGCAATAGGTGATGGCATGTTTTATCAGGTACAAAATAACAATCGTAGGAATCCAGGCGAGAGAAACAGAAGGTCAGACTGGTTGGCAATCCCTTGGAACTGTGGAAAAGTTAATGTCTTTAGAAAGGAGTGTGAATGGCCATAGGTATGTGGCCCAGGGAGGGACGTGTGAATAAACACTCACCCACGACAGGAGGCACCGAGCAGCAGGGGCAGAAGGAAGAGCCCACGCGGCTCGTCAGCCGCTTGTTTATATAATTATGGCTGGCCGGTGATGTCAGCTCCAGACGCCGGCTGGCGAAAATAAAAATGGCGGCCGACACTGCAGGAAGGGAGGGAAGAAAGAAGAGAGAAAGAGAGGACCCCAGCCGGACCCAGGAAGGGAAGAGACCCCCACAGCTGGTCCCACTGGATCCCGTGGACCACTGGGAGCTGGAGACCAGAAGACGCCGGGCGACAGGGATCCTGGACCTGGACAAGGACTCAGGAGCAGACTGAAGGCTCAGCAGGATCACAGGTAGGAGAGGCAGAGTGACCAAGGTGAGTGGGGACTCACGCCAGCAGAAAGGACCCTGAGAGGAGCCCTGGGGTGGCCGCAGTTGAGGCGAGTATCGCTGCCTTTCCTGGCTGGGTCAGTGGAGGAGAGGGAAGAGCTCCCAGGAACACAAGGACATTCAGAATTAATATAAAAGAAATAGGAAAAGGGTAGGAGCTGGGTGCAGTTAAGCCTAAGAGCAGGCTTGAACGTAGGTTCTCTCAGGCGATTGGTTTCTTTTGTTTTCCCTGAGAGAAGAGGCTGAGGAGAGGTGGGTCTGTGAGATACCCCGAGTACTGGGGCTGAGGGGAGAGCCTTGGAGGTTTTTTCTTTTGTTTCCCCGAGAGAAAGGGCGAGAGGGAAGGAGGAAGGCAGGGTGGAGATAGAGCCGAGAGGGCTGATCCCACGTCGGGCAGTCACAACAGGCAACCAGCAGAAGGGGCCCAACCCCACAGAAGGGCTGAGGCCAATGGAGAATATCATACACATGGTGGAGTGAGACTGGGGTGTAGGGGTGGTGGAGCCCCGTGAAGGACTGTCAGGTGAACCGCGGGCCACCGAGCATGTCCGATGGTCATACCCGACCACTGAGTAACCAGCAAGTCATGGCAGGAGAGAGTGGGGAAGGCAAGTCATGGAAGGGACACCTGCTCAGCCAAAAGGGCAAGCCCAGAGAACACCCAACGTCCATCACACAGGCGAGGGCTGCCCAAGAGCAGATAGTCGAAGTCCAACGGCCACAGATTAGTGCATTAGCCAGGAAGGTCTTGGAGGGTTCAGGCTAAATAGGCTGGATGGAAATGCAAATTGCCGAGATGAGTCAAAACCTGCAGGCTCTGACCCAAATAGTGGAGTGGCAAGAAGACATGATGTGGCATGGCATGACTACCTTCAAAATGCCGAAAATGACAGTGGAAGATGACCCAGAGGCGTACATCGAGGCCTTTGAGCGCCAGGCGGTCATCACCGGCCTAAATGAAAGACACTGGGCCAGCCAGCTGGGGGCTTTGGTAGTAGGTAAGGCCCAGGTGGCCTACATGGCCTTGTCGTGGGAAGAGGCCCTGGACTACGAGGCCGTTAAAACTGCAATCCTCTACTGGCTGGAGGTTAGCCCTGAACATTACTGGCAGCTCTTTCAATCTAAGAAAGGTGCAGAAGAGAGGCGGCCACTGCTGTTGTTACAGCGACTACGAGATCTGTTTGGGAAATGGATTAATTTGGCAACGTGTACCCTGGTGATGCTCATGGACAAAGTCATATTGGAGCAGTTCTTGAATGATTTAGAGAGGGCACAACGCTGGGTGTGACAACATTCGCTGAGGTTATGTGAGGAGGCACTGAAGCTAGCTGAAGCTTTTGCAGCCTCAGAAGCATACTATCCATGGGAAAAATGCAGGACAGCAACCTTGACACTGGCGCCAAGAGAGCCAGAAAGACGGAAAATCGGCTACAGGCCCTAAGGGGGGGACATGGTATGTTATCATTGTGGCCAAACAGGGCATTTTGCATGGGAGTGTCCAACCTGTGCTTCTGAGAGATGGCGACTGCACAGTGCCCCACAGAGGGTGGCCAAAACACCTAGGGAGACAGCTCCGGTACAGCCGATGGATTGTAGTTTTGGAGCAGGGGGCGAGAGCCCAGTATGGGGGCACCCGGAAATGAGGGCCTGGGTCGAGGGCCACCCGGTGTAGGCCGTGTTAGATTCAGGCTGCGCCCAGTCACTGGTCAGGGCCACATTGTTGAAGGATCCCCTGGTTGTCAGGGAGAACCTGTGAAGATATCCTGCCTTCGTGGGGAGACACAGAAGATCCAACGAGTATGGGCGAGCCTTTGGGTCTTGGAGCATCAGCGGGAGCTATTAGTGGGTCTTGTGCCCCACCTAGCATGTGACATGCTCCTGGGGTGGGACTGGGCCCCGATATATGACATCCTGGATCGAGTGCAAGACATCATGACAGCTCGCAGGATGCTGCGAATGAAGGAAGGGTGGCTTGGAGACTCAACCGATCAAGAAGAGCCTGGTGAAAGAGATGAGGATACCCTTACAGACATACAGGACATCGCCAGCCGCCAGCAGTTCTGACAAGCTCAGGAAGAGGATCCTGGACTACAGGAGCTTTGGACGTGGGCCAAAGAAGATAACTTCCAGCGACCAGCTACAGCCTCCGACCCTGTAACTCACTTTGAGGTAAGGCAACGCCTCTTGTACCGGCTTCAGCCAGGCGGGGCGAGCGAAGAGGGTAGAGCACAACTGGTGGTGCCCTCTTGCTTCTGGAAGGCTGTATGGCAACTGGCACATGCCAGCCCTCTTGGGGGACATATGGAGAGGGATCGGACCCTTGATAAAATATCCCAGTTGTTCTTCTGGCCGGAAATGGGAGAGGACGTGGCGCGGGGATGCGCAGAGTGTCCCATATGCCAAAAGGCAACAGAGGACCAGCCACCTCGGGGCCCCGCTAAGGCCGATGCCTGTAATTGACCTCCCCTTCTCACGGATTGCCATGGACTTAGTTGGGCCACTGCCCCGCAGTAGTGCCAGGTACCAGTATATCTGGTGTTTGTTGATTACTCGACTCGGTACCCCAACACAGTGCCCTTGAGATCTGTGACGGCCCCTTGGATTGCGGAGGAGCTGGTAAAATGGATAGTGCATATGGGCATTTCGCATGAGATTCTAACAGACGAAGGGCGGAATTTTATATCCGGAGTACTGCAGGGCGTGTGCCAAACTTTATGAATCAAACAGCTTTGTACATCAGTTTGCCATCCACAGACCAATGGATTGGTTGAGTGATTTTCATAGATTTCATAGACATTAGGGCTGGAAGGGACCTCGGGAGATCATCGATTGAACGGGTCCCTCAAGAAAGTACTACAGCAATGTATACAGGGTGACCCACGACAATGGGACCTTATGCTCCCATTAGCCCTGTTCATCCTCCAAGATTCCCCGTCTGAATCTTTGGGGTACTCCCTTTTCGAGTTGGTGTTGGGCCATCGACCTCTGAGAGGATTGGGAACACCGCCCCGCTGACGTTTTAAATCCGTCAAGGTACCAACAGGCCTTCCAACATTGCATTGAAAATGAGAGGGAACTGGCTTCGGGTAGACTGCGACAGGGCCAACAACAACAGAAAAAGAGAGATATGACTCCCATGCTAAAGAATGGGAGTTCTGGCCAGGGCAGAAAGTGCTGGTCTTGTTGCTGACCTCACCCAGCAAGCTACTGACCCAATGGCAGGGACCATTTGAGATCCTTCGCAAGGCAGGCCCAGTCAATTATGAAGTCTACCACCCAGGGGACCAATGAACACAACAAATCTACCACGTTAATCTACTACGGGAGTGGCAGTAACCTGAAAGTTGGGCCACATTTGCAACGGAGACCGAGGATGACCTCGGACCCCAAGAGATCAGTACAGGCCCAAGAGTCCCAGAGCCATTGGATGAGATCCACGTGGACAGCGAGTTAACAGTGAGACACGAATCCTCCTCAAGGAGTTTAAGGAGGTATTCTCTGATGATCCCAGTTGGGTACGGGATATGTACCATGCTATTTGTATGCCCAAAAGCGCAATCATACGAGATTGGTGGTGGCCAATACTGCACCATCTAATGGGAAACACGGAAGGAGCTCGAAAAAATGTTGGCACTCAGCATCATCAAGCCCTCTTGAAGTCCCTGGAGAATTTCCCTAGTGCCGGTCCCAAAGCCAGACGATGGGACCTTATGGCTTTGTGTGGATTATTGAAAATTAAATGAAATAGCCACGTTTGATGCCTTCCCCATGCTGTGCGTGACAGAGTTAGTAGAGCGAATTGGAGTGGCTAGATTTATAACCACGTTGGATTTAGCCAAGGGGTACTGGCAGATCCCCATGCAGCCCTGTGACTGCCCCAAAACCGCCTTGGAACACCATGGGAGCTATATAGATTTATAAAGATGACGTTCGGACTGCATGGGGCTGCAGCTACATTCCAACGGCTGATGGAATGCCTTCTGGCACCGCACTCAGAATACGCAGCAGCATATATTGACGATATCGTCATATTCGCTCGATCATGGGACCAACACCAACAAGCCCTCAGAGTCATACTAACGGAGTTGAGGGGGGCCAGCTTAACTGCAGCTCCCCACAAATGCACGGTCGTGCAAAGACACACTAAATAACTAGGATTCCTCATCAGGCAAGGAACCATACGGCCTTTATGTGACAAGGTTGAAATCATTTGTAACTTTCAGGCCCCACAAACATCCAGACAACTGGGATCCTTCCTTGGCCTGGTAAACTATTATCGTAGGTTCCTCCCATGGTTTTCAGAAATAGCGCCGCTCTCAGAGGCCCTGAAAGGGCTGAACTGAAAAGGGATCAGGCGGACAGGGAAAATGTTACCAAGCTTTCAGGTATGAAAAAAAGTTCTATGTGAAGACATGGTCGTACACACCCATAACTTTGACAAACCATTCATATTACAGACTGATGCCTCCGAAACAGCTATTGGGGCCATCCTAGCGCAACAGGGTGCAGGCATGGGGTGACCCGTGGCCTACGCAAACCAGAAATTACTGCCAGCAGAAACATGGTATGTGACTATAGAAAAGGAGTGCCTTCCAATCCTGTAGGTGGTAGAGCATTTTTGCTATTATCTACTGGGGAGAGAGTTCACGCTTGTCACTTATCACGTGCCTTTCAAGTGGCTCAACTCAGCCAGGACCGATAATGCGTGTATAATGAGATGGGCGCTGACGTTACAACCTTTTAAGTTCAGCATAGTGTACCGCTCAGGGAACAACAATTTAACGGACGACCTTCAGTCCAGATATGGCGGTGACTCAGGACGGGACATCAACCACAAGAGTGCCTGACCTTACTTACGGTCTCAGGTAAGAGAATTGCAAATCCAATGAAACCGCCCCAAGGCAGCTTGCAGGGTGGGATTATGTCCCAGGGAGGGACATGCAAATAAACACTCACCCACAACAAGAGGCACAGAGCAGCAGGGGCAGAAGGAAGAGCCCGCGCGGCTCGTCAGCCACTTGTTTATACAATTATGGCCGGCCGGTGACGTCAGCTCCAGACGCCGGCCGGTGAAAATAAAAATGGCAGCCGATGCTGCAGGAGGGGAGGGAAGGAAGGGAGAAAAAGAGAGAGAGGACCCCAGCCAGACCCAGGAAGGGAAGAGACCCCCACTGCGGGTCCCACTAAACCCCTTGGACCACTGGGAGCCAGAGGCTGGAAGACGCCAGGTGACAGGGATCCCAGACCTGGACAAGGACTCAGGAGTAGACTGGAGGCTCAGCAGGATCACAGGTGGGAGAGGCAGAGTGACCAGGGCAAGCAGGGACTCACGCCGGCAGAAAGGACCCCAAGAGGAGCCTTGGGGTGGCCACAATTGAGGCTGGTATTGCTGCCTTTCCTGGCCGGGTCAATGGAGGAGGGGGAAGAGCTCCCAGGAATACAAGGGCATTCAGAATTAATATAAAAGGGAAATAGGAAAAGGGTAGGAGCCGGACACAGTTAAGCCTAGGAGCAAGCTTGAACGTATGGTCTCTCAGGCAATTGGTTTCTTTTGTTTTCCCCAAGAGAAGAGGCTGAGGAGGGGTGGGCCTGTGAGATACCCTGAGTACCGAGGCTGAGGGGAGAGCCTTGGAGGTTTTTCTTTTGTTTCCCCAAGAGAAAGGGCAAGAGGGAAGGAGGAAGGCAGAGTGGAAATAGAGCTGAGAGGGCTGATCCCACATTGTCAGGCAGTCACAACAGGCGGCCAGCAGAAGGGGCCCAACCCCACAGAAGGGCCGAGGCCAATGGAGAACATTGCACACAAGGTGGAGTGAGGCCGGGGTGTAGGGGTGGCGGAGTCCCGTGAAGGACCGTCAGGTAAACCGCGGGCCACCGAGCATGTCTGATGGTCATACCTGACCACTGAGTAACCAGCAAATCATGGCAGGAGAGAGTGGGGAAGGCAAGTCGTGGAAGGGACACCTGCTCGGCCAAAAGGGCAAGCCCAAAGAATGCCCAACGTCCATCACATGGGCGAGGGCTGCCCAAGAACAGATATTCGAAGCCTGATAGCCACAGTATGCTAATTTAGGAGGAAACAGGATAAATGTTGCCAGAATTATGTATCAGATATTAAGGAAGTCCAGAGAAAATTTCATCAAGAATGGGCAAGGGACATTTCATTGTTTTGTGGGAAGGGCAATATAAGCATGTGTGAAGTTTCCAGCTATTTCTGAGCTCAGGAGACTATAGTGTAATGACTGAGAGTTCAAGGGGATATAAGAGGATTTCTCTTTTCTAGTTCTCTTTCCTAGGGATTTGTTGCTAGTGTGAGTTGATCTGCTGGAGCCAACCAGCATGGTACATCTAAATTCTCCTTTGCTGATCTAGTTGCAAGTATTCTGATCCAAAGCTTGTAATACATGTTCATTTATTAGTAAGTGTTGTAACATTGCTATCTAAAGTACAGGCAATCCTCGGACTTACAACACAACTGGTTCCTGAAAACTGCGTCTTAAGTTGAAACATTGTAACTCGGAACCAATTTTCTCATAGGAAACAATAGGGGATTGGTTCCTGAATCAAGGCCTGATACCCTATTTTCACCCAAAATAACCCAGAATGTTTTACTCAATCAATTATAGACGAGTAATATACCTCATTCTACATTCATGTATATATATTGTAAATAGCAATCACATTAATTTGGAAGGACTTCTTTGAGGTGACTTTGCTGGACTTTTTGAAGGGCTCTTGGTTGCACTTTTTGAAGAGCTCTTGGTTGCACTTTTTGAAGGGCTCTTGGCTGCAGGTATTGCTGGAGTCTTGTCTGCTTTCTTAAAGAAAGTGTCTAAGGAAGTTTGGACAGATGTTCTCCAGGGAGATGGGCGATGCAGGAAACTTGTCCACTGGTGTCGCATTGCGTCGGATCAAGCATTGTAAAGCCAAAACTGACATCTGAAAGTTGAAACAGGGTGTCAATTTAGAAACATTGTAAGTGCAAAATGTTGTAACTTGAAACGTTGTTAAGTCAAGGACTGCCTATATAGTTAATACTTTCTTATGGTATTTTAGAGTGCTCTTTTAAAGTAACTGTGCAACTGCCATTGGCCTTTGGATTTAATAAAGGCATTTTAACTGAATTACTGACTCCATTTGTTGAATTCCAAAAACAATATAGAAAGCGCTAGGCCAATTCCATTCCTGTGGGGGGCACTTAACTCTGGCTATGTGCTGCAAAACAACTCTAAGAGGGGAGTTAAATCAGCAAATACCACCTTCATCAGTGAGAGGTGATTAATAGGATATCGGCCCTCACTTAATATGTGACTTTTTGTGTTGAACCATTCAAGTATAAATTAAGTGGCTTGAATGTGAATTTACGCATCTCTAAAAGAAAAAAAAAGAGTCAGCAAACATTTTATCCAAAGGCCCTTTTTGTGGTCATTCTTGGATTTTAATTACTGTGGTCAATATTACAATTTAAAAGGCCTGGAATGAATAGTTGAGTATCAGGCATGTAGTGAAAGCTAACTCATCATCACTCCGTGCATGTAGAGAAAAAGCACCTTTAATTAAATGATTCATATAATACAAAGTTAATAGCATCGTCTGAAAAATACTTTTGATTTCCTATTTATAGTATTTCCAAGAGCACCAAGCTGCATACTGGAATTTAAATTTGGATGTTAAGTCAATTTTTAAAAATATACAGGTTTTCAATTAATTCAACAGTTCAGTGTAAGTATTTGCAGTGTATAAGTCCCGCAATATTGGATTATCTCAAACCCATGAGTGATAATAAAATAAGATAAAAAAATGCAACTAGCATAGCCTCTAACTTCATCACCATATGAAAAGGGCATTCTGGCAGGGTTCCATAATGTAATGTTCACATTTTATTCCTGTCTTAATTTCATCTTAGTTTCTGTGAGGTTTTTTGACAGGATATGAGCCATTAAGCTAATGTCTTAAAAAACAGGGAGGTTAATTAGCAGCTCCAGGGAAGGGGTGATGTGGGCAATCAATATGCAACTGTGGGTGAGGTTTGAGAAGAGAAGAATGTGGAGTGTTGGATGAAATTAACTCTGTTGGTATGAGTCAGGAGATAATGCAGTTATTTTATATGTATATTCATTTTTCCTATTAATGAGACTAGCTAATGAATCAAGTAAACAAGAGAACTAAGCAATTTTAATTTAAAGCATGTGGAAGTGGCAGGTTATATTTTTGGGAAATGGGTAAACTAAGGATAGTCAGTGTACAAGAGCAGGGGAACTTACTAAAGAACAAGGGCCTGATTTATATGTAGCTGGAATATGTTTAGCATTGTTCTTAGCCTTTCCCTGAAGACTTCATTATTGATTCAATGTCAGTTTATAAAACACCTACCCATAACTATCGGGATGATTTTCAAAGGTGAAGTGGAGAGTGAAGCGACTAACTCATTCCAAAAGGCAACAGGAGTTGCCTACCTTAGGACTTTTGTGTTTTTGAAAATCTGCCTGAGTTTTTTTTTTGGCGCACACATTTGCACATGCAGTACCTCAAAGCTGTGGAAATTTTTGTCTGTACTATATATATCAAAACATCCTAAGAATCTATCTATGCATTTGTAATCGGTCTGTCACCATAGTAACTAGGCTCACTGTTGATGAGTGATGAAGAGATGAACCTTTATAGAAAACCTGGGGTTAAAAAGGTAAGAAAGCTGATGTATTTTGTATAGGACCACTGAGAGTGCCATGAAGTAATGGCAGAATACCCTTATAGACTAATTAATATTTTCTATGGATTTTCATCATGTGTGGTCACAGAGCTGAGCTCAAGCCTCCTACCCAGATAATCTCAGGCTGATCTTTGGCTTGCTTACATCCTATCTAATGACTAGGTACAACTCAATGTTGAAAACACATCTGTTTATTTCATGACACAATTATATGACCCATAGGGATTCATGTTTATCACATAGGGAGGAAAGAAGAAATACACTGAAGTCCCAAGTATAAAGCAGATTAGAAATATTGCTGAATATTTCATCTCATGTATTCTTTTTCTGTCTCTCACTCTTGCTTGTAACATTGCCAAAATGAAACCAGTAAAGGTAAAGAACACTAGTACATTAAAGGATCAATATCTAACTGAGTACTGCTAGCAAGCTTGACGTAATAGTTTTTGAGGACTGCAGAGCTGTGGAAACTAAGACACAAAGTACTGAACTTGGAAATAATTCCTAGGCAATGAATTTCTATTTCTTATTACGCTGGCGCCACTCATGCTGTTATCATTGAACTCAAGTCTATATTTCTATTGTGTTATAAAGAGGTTTTCACTTGTAGACCAAAAATATAGTCTAAAACTCACCACTGACATTTCATTCACCTCTGCATTTAGCGGTCAATATTTTTTATTCTCTAGAAAAATGCTGTGAAAGTTATTGATCCTCTGCAGCTTTTTTTCAGACCGCCTTGCTCTGCTCCTAAGTTTTTACTGATGACTGCTACCAAATGGATAAACTGAAGAAACTAGACAACAAAGCACAAACTTTTTAATTTAGAATTCTTGGCTATAATCACACAATTAAAAAATACTAATTTTCTTTATGTTAGTTGTAATAGTTCCTTATTGCCTAGTATAAATGCTGGCCCTGATCTACTGTAGACTCACTCTGTGTGAGCATGGGGGTCTGTCCATGGTGCACTTATGGTCAGACTGAAATTTCTAAAAGGGCTCACCTATATTGTGTTACCTGTCCTTTCTAAACCCTACTCTGCATTCACCATTGTGGATCAGACAGGGTTTTCCAGGCTGGTTTTGTAGACCTCAAGAAATTGTAGTCGCAAACTCAGTTTCAGTTTTCCCAGATTTAGGTAAGATTCCTTAAGAGAAAACTTGTGTGATACCATTCATCTTGCTTTCCTTAACCCATATTTACTAAACCACACGATATTTATACAGGCAGTCCTTGGACTGATGACACAATTGGTTCCTGAAAATGGCGTCTTAAGTCAAAACCTAACTTGGAACCAATTTTTCCCATAGGAAACAGTATTATAAATTGGGGGTTTGGTTCCTGAATCAAGGCCTGATACCCTTTTTTCACCAAAAATAACCCAGAATTTTGTAGTCAATCAATTATAGATGAGTAATATAGCTACATTAATGTATTTATATTGTAAATAGTAATCATATTGATTTGGAATGACTTCTTTGAGGTGGCCTTACCTGGACTTTTTGAAGGGCTCTTGGTTGGACTTTTTGACGGGTTCTTGGCTGGAGTCTTTTCAGAGTCTTGGCTGCAGGTTTTTTTGAAGCCTTGTCTTAAAGTGTCCAAGGAAGTTTGGACAGATGTTCTCCAGGGAGATGGGGGACACAGCGAATTGTTCACTGTCATGGTGTCACATCAGATCAAGCGTTATAAAGTCGAAACTGATGTCAGAAAGCTAAAACGGTGTTAATTTAGAAATGTAAGTGTGAAACATTGTAACTCAAAACGTTGTAAGTCGAGGACTGCCTGTAGTCTTATGTGCTCATTTGACAGAGAATGGACTTAGTCATTCTTATACTGTGCACAATGGCAGCATCAAACAAAGCTACTGGAAGTTGAATTCTGTTCGTAGCTTAAAAAAGATAAAATGGGAGTATATACATAGCTGTTAATGTTACTTCTCTAGCTTAATTCTTAAAAGACCATAGCTACAGGAGATAAAGATGAGGACTGAAGTCATTCTTAGAACTCTAGAAATTAAAAGTCTCTATGACAAATCTTTTTGCCTGAATTGATCCTGCCAGAACTGGGTAAATTCTTTTATATTCAAAGAATGCTGACCTGATTCAAGACAGCAAGTCTTTTGCCTTTAACAAGTTTGTGGTTGTTTATATCAGATTTGAATTAGCTAGGTTTCCCCAATTTTATTTAATTTACAGTTCAGACAATGGATGTTTTTTCAGTTGTGTTCCTGCTGCTATTCCGTTCTTAAATTTCTTTTAATCAAATTTCATGTGTCAGTTGATACCACCTCCAGGACTAATCTATAAAAGTCAGTTATTGAATTAGGTATCCAGGTTGTAACCATATTGGTCTAGAGGAAAAGGCAGTCAGGATTCATAGTAGAGTCCTTTAACTAATAATCTAATAACTAATAATTAATTATAATATAATAACTAATACTCAGTTATTGAATTAATAATTTATTTTAGAATTTTTTTTATCTCTTTAGTTACAATTTTATCAGTTTAAGATGTAGTTAAGGTACAGGCAGCCACTTAATCATCAGAGTTGATCTACCTGAATATTACCATGTTAGTGTCATACAGGATTGTCAACCATATGATCTGTGGGACAGATTTGGCCTGTGAAGATGTTTCATCCATCCTGCTGGTCAATCAGTGGGCTACTGGAAGCTGGGGCATGACCAGAGGGTTGCTGCAGAATGCAGGGCCCCCAGTTCCTGGCAGATATGGCTGTCTGGCAGCAAGTGGGTGAACTAGGGCTATGCTGACACAACCCTGCTCACCCTGGGGTCATTTGGCCCACTACCACTTCCCCTACCATGGCCAGTCCTGCTTTTGTCCCCACTGCAGCTGCTGCTGTTTCCATCACCATCATCCCTACTATCATTCCCACTGGTCTTACCACTCCTGCTGTCTCTGGTCCCATCCTCCCCACTGTCATCTATGCCAGTTCCAACACTGCCATCCTGTGCCCTGGGTTGGATCTGGCTGGTGACAAGCCCTGCAGTCTGGATCTGGCCTAGGGCATGTGGTGAGTCTGCTATAAACCAACTCTGAGAGGACTCATTCTTTTACTTAAGTGTGAAAGGCTAATATTCGTAAGCCTTTATACTCATTAAAGTTAATGACTCATTATATTTGAGGTTAAGCCGGATCTTTCTTGCTTTATTCATACATATAGTTCCATTTGACCCTATGCATTTACTAAATACCAACTGGGGAAAAGCTTTCAAATCATGGAAAGATCTCTACTGTGTTAATAGTAACTGTGCAATCTTATAGGAAAAAGTAAAAATAACTTTCACCAGATCTGTTTTGGACATATTTTACAATGTGAAATACAGAAAATGTTTAGAAATCAGCTGTCATGAAACCATATTTAAAATAGTATTTCATTTGGATCTTCACATTAGAAAGACAATGTGAATTTGAAAATGGTTTTCCATTTGAACATTTTGTATCAACTATTATTATAAATAATAGCAAACGCTCTGACTATATAAACACATATGCTTATCCAAAAGCATTTGTATGTAGTGAAGCACATGCATAAAGTATTTGCAGGATTAGAGACAAAGATTACTATAATGAAGAAATTAGAAAGAAAAATATTATTTTTTTGGTGTATTTAATATCATTATGTGTATGGCTAGTGCCAGTGTTCTGTTGACAGTCGACTTGCTCTTATTTCTAGTACAGTGTTGTCAAATGTATGACCCATGAATCTAGTCCCTTTATACATGCAAAGAGTATTAAATAGTCAGATTCTGTGGAATGTCAATTTTCATTTGAGTAAAGTATGTTTCTGACACTGTTATTTGAAAAAATAACCTCACAAATGTAAAACAAGCATAATCATGATGGTATTGTTTGCCTGAGTACATAGACAGCTTAAAACAATAACTTGGAGAAACATTAAATGGAACACTTATTATTCATCTCATTGATTATTGTTTTAACAGGTAGTTTGGTGAAATCAGTGGGAATAAAACCCGCAAGGGGGACGCTAGAGGTTGTTGCAGGAAAGGGTACAGAAAAAGGGAAAATTGGGGGAAAATAGAGACACAAAGGCAGGAGAGGAAGAAAAAAAGGAAGATGAAGAGGGAGAAAGGAAATAAAGGATAGAAAAAGCAGTGGTCCTAAAAGTGATTAACGTCGCAGTAAATGATGCTGACTGTGAGGATAAAGTAATAAGAGAAAAATTGTAAAAGGATCTAGGTCCCATTTTTAAGCCATCAGCTGTGCCTAAAGAGGCAGACAGAGGCTTAGAGTTACTTCAGCCCCAGAAGTAACTAGGTGCTGAACCCTCATGGGAAATTTTAAAATGTTTTTCTTTAAATGTTTTTTTTCACCCTAAAAAAATGTAGCTAACAATTTTATCCTTGATTTTGCAGCTACATTCTATTGACAGCTGTGGACATTCTGCTGAGGATTGGTGGTTGCTTGTTTGATCCAATCCACCATCATAATCAAAAGAGTATTTTCACTCATTAATTTTTAATGAGTTTTGCTCTCTACTGTTAGCATGAAGACATCCCTTTCATGTGCTTTTCTTGGGGAGTTCACATTCATAATTCCACTGGTATGGCAAGAGACTTTATGAGTTACAGCAGAAACTAAAAAGGAAGAGACAGCAGGAGGATAGGCACAGAAAGAGAGAGAAAGAGAGA
Organism: Crocodylus siamensis; assembly: GCF_052110815.1. Classification (NCBI taxonomy): domain Eukaryota; kingdom Metazoa; phylum Chordata; order Crocodylia; family Crocodylidae; genus Crocodylus; species Crocodylus siamensis. The sequence goes on from NC_143395.1 coordinate 124,209,499, forward strand.
GAGAGAGAGAGAGGTTTTAGGAAGATGAACCAACATGTACTTCAGGTCATTCAAGCCTGTCCCTAAAAGACCCTTCTAAACATCAGCAGAAAAGTAGAGATCTCCATATAAAGGAGCTTGTTTCAAAACCTTACCCACTACTAAAGAGTATTCTACAAAAAATGTATGTTGTTTGAAGTAGTCAATTTATTTTTAAAAAATCTGATAGTTTCTATTTAAATTAGTATAAGTATGTGTGTTTTATTTTTATTTTGCAGTGTACCATGTATTTGGCATTGTACTGAATGTAACAGTTAAAGACAAGCTCAGTGTCAAAGTTCTCATATTCTAAAAGCCAGGCAATGCAGAAAACAAGACAGCAGATGACCTAGTAATTTGTTGTTGTTATTTTTGTTTGTTTCTCTAAGTTAATACTCTTACATCATGTATGCACTATTGAAAAATGTTTTTTTTTTTCAGAAGGATTTCACTGAGGAACAGAAGAGAAGGAAAGTCAGGACTGAGCACTATTAGCAACTACAATAAAGAATTCCATAAATGGTTTTCTGATCTTCATTAAACATTTAGGAATTACTATAGGGAGCAGACAGACCATCTAAATATACAGAATGGGGTTCTAGTTCTAGTACATTGTAGGAAAGCGAATATAAAATTATTTGTTCAATGGAGTCACTGTAGATCGTTTTCTAAACACATCAGCTCAATGTGCAGCAGTGTCCAAAAAAGCCAATAAAATGTTGAACATCATTAAGAAGTGAATAGAAAACAAAACAGAGAACATCATCGTATCATAATACATATCTATGGTGCACTAACATCATGAATACCATGTGCAGTTCTGGTCTATAAATCTCAAAAATGGTGTAACAGATTTGGAAAAAGTATGGAGAAGGGCAACCAAAATGATCGAGGGTAATGGAGTAGTTGCCATGGAGAGATTAAAACGACTAGGACCCTTCAGTTTGGAAAGGAGAAGGCTGAGGGGGGATATGACAGACGTCTATAAAATCACGAAGAGTGCTGACCAAGTAGACAGGGAACTTGCTGTTCACCAAGTCCCAGAATACTAGAACTAGGGGGCACACACTGAAATTAGTAGGAGACAGGTTAAAACTAACAAGAGAAGTACTTTTTTATGCATCTCATAGTTAACTTGTGGAATTCATTACTACAGGAGTTGGTGGAAGCAGACAGCATAGCCAGGTTGAAAAAGGGTCTAAACAAATTAATGGATGATAGATCTATTAATAGCTGGATGGAACAGTTGGAGATGCTTCCTCTGGCATCTCTAAACCAAAAATGGTAGATGCCAAGGAGGATAATGGATAGGGGGGCTGATCACACTTGTTCTATCCAGTTCAATGTTCTTCCTCTAATATCTGCTTCTGTCACTGTCAAAGATAGTGAGATGAATCAGGGGTGCTTAATCCCTGGCCCATGGGCCAAATGTGGTCTGCAGAGGCTTAGAATCTGGCCTGCAGAGCTCCCCATGGGAAATTTGGCAGTGGGGAAGCAGTAGCAATTAACACTGCCCCCTCTCCACTGCCAAAATCCCAAGCCCCACGCTGGGCCATGACCCTCCTACCACATGGGCAAATCGGAGCCAGGCCACACCCCTTTCCTTCCATGTGTCCAGTCTGGGGTCAAGCTGTGCCCCCTTCTCCCTGTGAGGCTGGGCCATGTCCTTTTCTCCTTCCATGCAGGGCCATGTCCCCTTTCCCTCTGCCCAGCCAAGTTGGGACTGGGCCACACTCCTTTCCCTTGTGATGCTGGTGAGGGACCAAGCCAGGTGCCCCCAACCCTGCCCTGCCTGGCCACATTGAGAGTGGGCCATGCTCCGTTCCTCTTACGGGCAGAGCCACATGCCCTTCCCCTCAGGGTTGGATCAGGCCCCCTAGCAGGGCCAGTTTGGGGCTGCCTCCTCCCAGATCTGTGCAGCTGGATGGGGCCCTGCTGGATGTGGCCTGTGGAGGGATCAGGTGCTGCCCATCTAGCCCTTCAGCCAAATAGGTTGAGTATGTTATATCTGGGCTAGATGAAGCATTGGTCTGACCCAGACTGGCACTTCTTAAATTCTTATGTCCTTAACTGTTTGAGATGTCCTATACTAAATTGTACTATAGAAGTGGGGAGATTTCCTTTATGACTACACTTGGTGATCTACTTATGCTTTCCAAGAATGAAGACTGATAATTCTTTTAATTTTGATTGCTTTTTATGGGGCTCTTGTTCTCTGGGCTCTGCTTAGCTAGTATCCCCTAAGAGTCTGTAAAGCTCTCTTTTCCTTTCTTGAAGTTAGGATAAAAGGAAAAGTTAAATGGGATTAAAATGTTACAGTAATGACAACCACACACTAGTAGTAATAATTATTCTAGTTCTGTGTTGTCTTAATGTTGCAATTGTTGGGAAGAAGTGGTTAGTTATTTTGGAAAGCTTTAGCTTTTAATTGCCTCTCTGTTTTGATTTGTTTTTTGCTTTAAAGGAGAATTCTGTTTTCATTCTGCTGGATTAGACAGAAATATCCATGGGCTCTGACTTCTGTTCACATAATCAGAGAACTCAAAATTACAGGATGGAAAACTATAGAAATGCTGCCTGCTTTAAATCATTAATCCATTTCAGACCTTTAAAATATAAACCCACTGTGTTTCTAGTGGATCAACATTGAAAAAAACACAATGAGATTATATGACATGATATGATGTTAACAAGAAAAGGATAAATGTAAATAAAAACTTGGTTTTAGTTTCCAGTGGTTGCTGAAGGAAAGTTTTTCTGTTTCCTCCTGCTTACTTAATTGGCCCATTATAAAGGAAGCAATGTGTAGTATTCTGTAAGAAAAAAATTGCTAGACTACTGCTTTTGCAAAAACATAGGGATTAGGAAGGGCTGAATAGCTTTCTGGATCTATCTAATAGTATTGTATTATACTAATAAAAACCTTCTGGCTGTTTTTTTTGGGTTTCTTGAGGATTGTTTCTTGGTGTACATTTTAATACTTTTTTGCACTGTTTAACACATTATTATCCAGCCTATGGGAGTTACTACATTGACAATGTTAAACAGAACTATCTTTGGAAGAGGTGGCTACCCTCTAATTAATGATGAAGTTGCTAATAACATCGGTCATTCTTGCTACTGGTACCATGTTTGTGTGAATAACTGGTTTCTTAGTTTTTCTTGGCAAAACAAAAATTGACAAATAATTTTGGCATGACTGAACTATGTTGGTCATCCAGAAGCATTTCATTTTTTCAGGGATCTTTTTATTCATTGTTTTTATAATAAATAGGCACATTTTGAAACTATTTTTCTAAATAAAAATTAAATGTTTATGTTAAAAAGTTTAAATAAACAGTTTCTATGAATTTGCAATGTATGAAAAACTATGCCAAATTAAGCACAAATTCCTCACTAGTTTTGACTTACACAGAACTGCATGATTCAGTGAATAAACTGTTTGCCTGAAAAATATCACCCAGTTCTAACGGGTACCAATACAGTACTGAAGAGAGATCAGTGGAGGCCAAACAGTTGAAGTGACACTGGCAGAGTGAGTGGAGGAAGTTATTTTTGAACAACAGTAAGCAAAAAAGGGGAAAAAAAGTTTGGTCAGGAGAACCCTGCATTTTATAAACCAGTTAGCATTCTATGAATGCTGCTGATGTTTCATAGATTTCATAGATAGATTTCAGAGACATTAGGGCTGGAAGGGACCTCGGGAGATCATCGAGTCCAGCCCCCTGCCCAAAGGGCAGGAAGTCAGCTGGGGTCATAGGATCCCAGCAAGATAAGCATCCAATTTACTCTTGAAGGTGTTCAATGTAGATGCTTGAACCACCTCCACTGGCAGACTGTTCCAGACCTTGGGGGCTCGGACAGTAAAGAAATTCTTCCTTATGTTCAGCCTGAAACGGTCTTGCAGGAGTTTGTGACCGTTCGACCTCGTCATCCCTTGGGGCGCTCTGGTGAACAGATGTTCCCCCAGATCCTGGTGGTCACCCCTGATAAACTTATAGGTGGCCATCAGATCACCCCTGAGCCTGCGCTTTTCCAGGCAAAAGAGTCCCATGGCTCTCAGCCTGTCATCGTAAGATCTGTTTTCCTGACCTCTGATCATGCGCGTGGCTCTCCTCTGGACTCTCTCAAGCTTCTCCACATCCTTTTTGAATTGTGGAGCCCAAAACTGGACGCAGTACTCCAGCTGCAGCCTCACCAAGGCCGAGTTGTTTATAGAAACAAAAGTATGACTTTCTATGGTATTCACTCCATCTGTTTCTTATGGACAAAGTCTACCATGAAGGAGCTGGTATCGATCACACAAGTTTTTCAATATTTAGTTTTGAAAACTTGGAGAATGTGTCTAGGGCATGTAGGTAAAGATCCTACTTCCTTCCTTTCCCCACACCCATTGATGAAGTCAACAAATTCAATTCAACAAACTCAACAAAAATTCAGTGCATACAGCTTCATTCTTGGGATGCTGGTAACAACACAGGTGGGTGCCTGGGGCAGCTGACACACACCGGGCAGTAGCAAATTTCGATTGCTGCCATCACTGGCATGATTGTGCAACTGCAACAGCTGCCATTTTTTTCTGCCCTTCCCTGCCAAATCATCACCTGGGGCAGCTACCCCATTTGCCCCATTCTAATAAAGAAGGAAGGAAAGGTGGGGGTGTGGCGCTCTATGTCAAAGAGCAATACATATCCTCTGCTGGCAGAACGGGGTCAGAGGAGGGGCAAGCTGAAGTGCTCTGGGTCAAGTTACAAGGGGGCCGTGGGGAGAAGGATCTAACGGTGGTGGTCTACTACAGATCCCCCAACCAAGGGGAGGAGTTGGACCAGGAATTTTCGGGCCAGCTTGCACTTAAGGCAAGGGATGTAGTTGCCGTGGGTGATTTAAATTACCCAGACATCTGCTGGGAGGAATGTCAGCCAGGTCAGACTGTTCCAGGAGGTTCCTAGCCGAGATACAGGACCTCCACTTAATTCAGGAGGTGCACAGTCCCACCAGAGGAAATGCCCTGTTGGACCTGGTCCTGGCCACAGGCGACGACCTGGTAAGGGGCCTCCAGGTCCTTGACCACCTGGGTGATAGCGATCATCACTTGCTGGAATTCACCATCCAATGCAGGGAATCAAGGGCCTGCAGCAAGGCAGTAGTCCTTGACTTCAAGAGGGCCAACTTCAATGACTTGTGGAGATTAGCGGGAGAGGCACTGGGGTTCTCGAGAGCAGGGGAACTCAGTGCCCAAGATGAGTGGTCGTTCCTTAAGGAGACGATACTCAGGGCCCAAGGGGTGACCATCCCAACAAGAAGCAAGGGGGGCAGGAATACCCGAAAGCTCCTCTGGCTCACCAAGGGCATCCGGGAATGCCTGATTGCCAAAAAGGCGGCATACAACTGGTGGAATGGGGGTGCTATCTCCAAAGAGAAGTATACCTCCTCTGCTCGGGCCTGTAGGGGTACTGTCAGGAAAGCTAAGGCAGACATAGAGCTAGGACTAGCGTCCAAAATCAAAGATAATAAAAGTCCTTTTTCAAATATATAGGGGGGATGAAGAAGGCACTGGGAAATGTGGGGCCCCTGCAAGATTCTCTGGGCAATCTGGTGGTTGCGCCAGAGGAGCAAACAGACCTCTTTAACCAATTCTTCACCTTTGTTTTCTTGTGCAGGGACTGGGACTTCCCCACTGTGATGCAAGACGGACTCGAGGGGAACGCCTCCAGACCTCCGGCTGGGGAGGACCAGGTTAGAGAGCTTCTGGAGGGGCTGGACGTGTTCAAATCAGTGGCTCCAGATGCTCTCCACTCCAGGGTGTTGAGGGAGCTAGCAGGGGTTATTGCAGGGCCTTTGGCATGGCTTTACAAGCGCTCATGGTGTTCTGGCCAGGTGCCAGATGATTGGAAGATAGCCAATGTGGTCCCCATCTTTAAAAAAGGGAGGAGGGAGGACCTGGGCACCTATAGGCCCATCAGTCTTACCTCAATCCTAGGGAAACTCTTTGAGAAGATCATCAAAGAGCACATCTGCAATGGGCCGGCTTCAGGGATGATGCTCAAGGGCAACCAGCACGGTTTCATTAGGGGCAGGTCATGTCAGACCAACCTGATTGCCTTTTATGATCAGGTCACAAAAGCATGGGATGCAGGTGTTGCCGTGGATGTAGTCTTTCTGGACTTCAGCAAGGCCTTTGACACCGTCTCCCACCCCATCCTCATTAAAAAACTAGGCGACTGTGGCATTGATGCCTACACCGTCAGATGGACTGCAGATTGGCTGAAGGGTCATACTCAGAGGGTGGTGGTGAATGGGTCATATTCGACCTGGGGAGAAGTGGGCTTGGTCCTTGGGCCCATACTGTTCAATCTCTTTATCATCGATTTGGACAACGGGGTGAAAAGCAACCTGTTTAAATTTGCTGCTGATACCAAAATTTGGGGTGAGGTGAGCACGTTAGTATGGAGGGAAAGACTGCAGCAAGACCTGGATAAGTTACAGAGGTGGGCTAACAAAAACAGGATGCATTTCAATACTGACAAGTGCAGGGTGCTGCACTTGGGCAGTAGTAACCAGCAGTACACTTATAAGATGGGAAACTCCCTTTTTGAAGAGCACGAAGGCAGAAAGGGATCTTGGAGTCATTATTGACTCCAAGATGAACATGGGCCGACAATGCGAGGTCACGGTCGCCAGGGCTAACCGGACCTTGTCGTGCATCCATAGGTGCATCTCAAGCAGGGCCAAGGAGGTGATCCTCCCCCTCTACATGACACTGGCCAGGCCATAGCTGGAGTACTGCATCCAGTTCTGTGCACCCCATTTCAGGAGGGATGTGGACAACATTGAGAGGGTCCAGAGGAGAGCCACCCGCATGATCTGGGGACAACAGGGCAGACCCTACAATGAGAGACTGCAGGGCCTGAACCTGTTCAGCCTTCACAAGAGAAGGCTGAGGGGAGGCCTGGTGATGTCTATAAACTCACTAGGGGGGACCAAAAGGGTTTGAGAGAGACCTTGTTTCCCCTAGTGCCCCCTGGCATAACAAGGAATAATGGTCGTAAGTTGTTGGAGAGTAGGTTTAGATTAGACATCCGTAAGAACTACTTCACAGTTAGGGCGGCTAGGATCTGGAACCAACTTCCAAGGGAAGTGGTGCTGGCTTCTACCCTGGGGGTCTTTAAGAAGAGGCTTGAAGCCTACCTGGCTGGAGTCATTTGAGCCCAGTTTTTCTCCTGCCCAGGCAGGGGGTTGGACTTGAAGGTCTACAGGGTCCCTTCCGACCCTACTTCTATGATTCTATGATAATCATGCCACTGCCAGCTGGAAGTGAAAAGATACTTGTTTATCTTTTACAGCATAGGATGTTGGGAACACACACAGCACCTTGTGCCCAGAGGGGTCACAATGTGCCATCCATTTAAATACTTTGATATATGTAAAACAGGAATCAGGAAATTTCAATATGTTGAGACATGGTCACAGATTTATATTCAAGGCCTGCCCTTATGACACCTTTGCACTGCAGATGAAGTAATAGATAGCAGCTTTCAGCTTTCCATTAGCATTTCTCCCACACTAAAATGATAAGATATTATTTTCTGTACACCAACCACATGTTTCTGTGCAACAAGTTCAGCTGTCACATGACATCTGAATAAAAAGCAGGAACAGAATTTAAAGGAAAATGATTGTGGTACATTAACTTCCAATGTTCAATGTTATTGCTAATATCTATGATTTAATCATTGTAATGCTTTGCACCATTTTCATTCACAATGTGAAAAAACTTTGACTAATGCCTCCAAGAACTAGGTTAAATTGTTTGGAAGGTGAATTGTAGAAAACCATTTTTTGGGAGAATTTCCAGATGTTAAAGGTAAGCTTTTAAAGGGAATGTAGCTAAGTTCTAAAATGATGTTTGAAAAAGGATCCCAACAGTAGTGTAAAGTGCAACTTGTAGATGAATCAGAGTGTGAAAAGGGAATGGTGCTCTTCCAGCCTCATCCCAGAAAATATACTGAGTACTCAAAATTAAATACCATTCATATTCAATTGTACAAATGTTTAGAATATAATTATGTTTGCTTTCTGAGCTCCACTGAGACCTGTAGTTGGAGCTTGGCTCCCACTAAATGAGGCTGGAGTTTGCCCACAGGTTCTGCTAAGTAACTTGGGTTTGTGTGTTTAAGAAACAAGCTGTGCTATCAATTGCCATATTTGGGGTCAAGAAGGAATTTCTCCACAGATGAGATTGTAAAGGACCTTTGTTATGTATTTATGGCCTCCCTCTGTAGCATGGGGCATAAGTCCACTTCCAAGGATTATCTAGGATATTTGACTTAACAAATTCCCTACCACCACTGGAGTCCAAGGCAGACAGTGCTTTTTTTCTCACTTCTTCTTTTCCTGGCACACGGTAGCTTTTAAGGTGCTTGTCGCATACTTCTGTATATTGCACACATACTACCTAGCAGTTGTGTTAAGACAATGAGAAATCACACACAAAGCAAGTGACCTGTGATCATCCTTCTCTTCTCTTGTCTTCTCTTCTCTTCTCCTCTCCATAAAATAGATGAGAATGGTGGCACTTAAAATAACCATCCTTAGGTGTCTGAGTTAACAATTCATTAAGACAAATTCATCTTTCTCAGTGATTTTTCCAGGCTCTGTGCACATAGTTACTTCTCTTGGTCCATGTTCTTGAGGTTTTCTTTGCAATCAGATGCATAAAAAAAAATGAAAACAAGCAGATTTTGCAGAACAAGGCAGCAGCTTAAGAGACTGTTTGGCGAGATGTTTGTGCATGTGTGGCTATTTCCAAGCCCCACTTGCAGAGGTAGAGTAGACAAGGAAACGTTGCTCTCATGCCCCAGAGGTATTCCTGTCATCTCACAAGAGGCTATATTATGTTACAACACAATCATTCATGTTGTCAAGCCAGTCATGAGAGATCTCCAGCAGTGTGTCTGCTGACAAATAAAAAGGTCTGTCAAGGCCCCACAAGAAATGGTGTCTCCAGGTGAATGGTTGCATGCACTCATGCTGTGCTCATGCAGGAAGCATGAGAAGCACTTGATACTTTGAATAGTAATAATACAGGCACACCTTGTTTTATTGCGCTTTGCTTTATTGCGCTTTGCAGATATTGCGTTTTTTACAAATTGAAGGTTTGTGGCAACCCTGCGTCGAGCAAGTCTATCAGCGCCATTTTTCCAACAGCATTTGCTCACTTCGTGTCTCTGTGTCACGTTTTGGTAATTCTCGCAATATTTCAAACTTTTTCATTATTATTATATTTGTTATGGTGATCTGTGATCTTTGATGTTACTATTGTAATTGTTTTGGGGCGCCACGAACCGCGCCCATATAAGACGGCGAACTTAATCGATAAATGTTGTGTGCGTTCTGACTGCTCCACCGACCGGCCGTTTCCCCGTCTCTCTCCCTCTCTTCGGGCCTCCCTATTCCCTGAGACACAACAATATTGAAATTAGGCTAATTAATAATCCTACAATGGCCTCTAAGTGTTCAAGTGAAAGGAAGAGTAGCACATCTCTCACTTTAAATCAAAAGCTAGAAATGATTAAGTTTAGTGAGGAAGGCATGTCGAAAGCCGAGATTGGTGCAAGAGGCCTAGCTTTCGGCCTAACAGTTAGCCAAGTTGTGAATGCAAAGGAAAAGTTCTTGAAGAAAATTAAAAGTGCTACTCCAGTGAACACACGAATGATAAGAAAGCGAAACAGCCTGATTGCTGATATGGAGAAAGTTTTAGTGGTCTGGATAGAAGATCAAACCAGCCACAACATTCCCTTAAGCCAAAGCCTAATCCAGAGCAAGGCCCTAACTCTCTTCAATTCTGTGAAGGCTGAGAGAGGTGAGGAAGCTGCAGAAGAAAAGTTTGAAGCTAGCAGAGGTTGGTTCATGAGGTTTAAGGAAAGGAGCTGTCTCCATAACATAAAAGTGCAAGGTGAAGCAGCAAGTGCTGATGTAGAAGCTGCCGCAAGTTATCCAGAAGATCTAGCTAAGATAATTGATGAAGGTGGCTACACTAAACAACAGATTTTCAATGTAGACGAAACAGCCTTATATTGGAAGAAGATGCCATCTAGGACTTTCATAGCTAGAGAGGAGAAGTCAATGCCTGGCTTCAAAGCTTCAAAGGACAGGCTGACTCTCTTGTTAGGGGCTAATGCAGCTGGTGACTTTAAGTTGAAGCCAGTGCTCATTTACCATTCCGAAAATCCTAGGGCCCTTAAGAATTATGCTAAATCTACTCTGCCTGTGCTCTATAAATGGAACAACAAAGCCTGGATGACAGCACATCTGTTTACAACATGGTTTACTGAATATTTTAAGCCCACTGTTGAGACCTACTGCTCAGAAAAAAAGATTCCTTTCAAAATATTACTGCTCATTGACAATGCACCTGGTCACCCAAGAGCTCTGATGGAGATGTACAACGAGATTAATGTTGTTTTCATGCCTGCTAACACAACATCCATTCTGCAGCCCGTGGATCAAGGAGTAATTTCGACTTTCAAGTCTTATTATTTAAGAAATACATTTCGTAAGGCTATAGCTGCCATAGACAGTGATTCCTCTGATGGATCTGGGCAAAGTAAATTGAAAACCTTCTGGAAAGGATTCACCATTCTAGATGCCATTAAGAACATTCGTGATTCATGGGAGGAGGTCAAAATATCAACATTAACAGGAGTTTGGAAGAAATTGATTCCAACCCTCATGGATGACTTTGAGGGGTTCAAGACTTCAGTGGAGGAAGTAACTGCAGATGTCGTGGAAATAGGAAGAGAACTAGAATTAGAAGTGGAGCCTGAAGATGTGACTGCATTGCTGCAATCTCATGATAAAACTTTAACGGATGAGGAGTTGCTTCTTATGGATGAGCAAAGAAAGTGGTTTCTTGAGATGGAATCTACTCCTGGTGAAGATGCTGTGAACATTGTTGAAATGACAACAAAGGATTTAGAATATTACATAAACTTAGTTGATGAAGCAGCAGCAGGGTTTGAGAGGATTGACTCCAATTTTGAAAGAAGCTCTACTGTGGGTAAAATGCTATCAAACAGCATCACATGCTACAGAGCAATCTTTCGTGAAAGGAAGAGTCAATCGATGCCGCAAACTTCATTGTTGTCTTATTTTAAGAAATTGCCACAGCCACCCCAACCTTCAGCGACCACCACCCTGATCAGTCAGCAGCCATCAACATCGAGGCAAGACCCTCCACCAGCAAAAAGATTACGACTCGCTGAAGGCTCAGATGATGATTAGCATTTTTTAGCAATAAAGTATTTTTTAATTAAAGTATGTACATTGTTTTTTTAGACATAATGCTATTGCACACTTAATAGACTACAGTATAGTGTAAACATAACATTTATATGCACTGGGAAACCAAAAAATTCGTGTGACTCGCTTTATTGCAGTGGTCTGGAACCGAACCCACAATATCTCCGAGGTATGCCTGTACTTCTTTCTGAGTGGTGAGGTAGGAAGTGCAGTGTTGGCAACTAAGGGTCTTGTTGCACCTTACGCTGCAGGTTGCACAAATGTTGGTCGGCTTAGTGCTACCTTGAAATTAGGAGCAGCTACACCTTCAATTTGAGCAGCACATCTGTGGGGAGTTGCCACATCTTAATGGTCCGGGACTTGGGTAGCGCAGATCAGGAGAGAATCCTGCCCTGGAGCGGTATAACTTTGAGCCACATACTGAATGCTAATGTGAGGACAACCCCGGGATTAAGACGTCCAGGAGCCGCCCAAAATTACTGTGTAACAAGGCCCTAAGGCATGGAGGAGGAGAAGGGGGGGGCTATTGTTGCAGCTTCTCTCTGTGCCAATGGTGGATACCCTCAGCTCTGCAAGAGTAATGCCTTGTATGCCACTGCCATTGTCCTCTATGTAGCTAGAGCACGAGGGGCACTGATTGACCTTGCTGAACATACTATTGATGCCAGACTCAAAACTTCTTGGCTTTGGGGATCAGCTTGGGTAGCCAGGATGGGGCAAAAGGAATGATTATGGCTCTTGATAAGCCACACAGGGCCATGGGACCACCTCAGGGCAGTTTGGCAGGGACCAAGTGGCAGGGCTTGGTCCCACGTGGGATGCAAGGAGGGTGGACAAGGACAGGAGGTGCAGCAAAGGGCACGTGCTCTGCCTCCCTCCAGCCCTGTCACAGGGCAGTGGCCCCTCCTAGGGTGAAAGTGACCCCTAGCCAAAGCAGAATCCAGGCGGGCATCAGACCCCTGCCACTCGCGGCGCTGAAAAAGGACGAAGCCTGGGAAAGGGGGCGGGGCCAAACTCCCTTTTCCTCCAGCAGCCTGCTGGGACTTGCAGTCCCCACCACCTCAACAAAGGGGACGGACCCACGGGACTACAATTCCCAGCAGGCACCACGCGAGGAACAGCACCGGGAGACGGACCCGCGGGACTACAACTCCCGGCAGGCATTGGGCGGGGTGAGGGGGACACTCGGAGAGAGACCTACGGGACTACAACCCCCAGCAAGCATTGCGGGCCCTACTGGCCGGGCAGAGGCGGTGCCTGAGGGAGTCGGGCTGGTGGTTGGCCCCGCCCCCCGGCACGCGGCGACCGTTAGCACCTCCCAGCCGTGTCGGGTGGAGGGTTGGGCGGTCTCCGCCCGCGGAAGATGCAGAGGCGGCTGGAGCTGGAGCTGCTGTTGGAGCTGCCGAGTGCGGAGAGCTGGGACCGGAGCCACCCGCCGGCGCCCGCGTGTGGGATGCGGGGCCGGCCGCAGCGGGAGCCGCTGAGGCGCGGGAGTCGCAGCCCGCGGCGCTGAGGCAGAGGCGGCGATGCGGGAGGAGGTGGCGGCGGGGCCGCCCCGCTGCTGCTGCTGCTGCTGCCCGGGTCGGCGCGCGGCCCCTGCCGCCTAGAGGCCGCCGTGCCCCGCGGGGCGAAACTTGGGAGGCGAAAGGCAGCGGCAGCCCGCGATGACAGCCGGGGCTGGGCGGCCGTGAAGGGCGACTCGGGCGGGGGCTGCTCCGTGTTTGTCCCCCAGCTCTGCCCCGGGGGCCCGGCCCCCCGCGCCTGCAGCCCCCTTGATGAGTCCAGGCGGCGGCGGCGGGCCCATGAAAGACTGCGAGTACAGCCAGATCAGCACGCACAGCTCCTCCTCGCCCATGGAGTCGCCCCACAAGAAGAAGCAGGCGGGTCCCCAGAGGAAATGGGAGGTGTTCCCTGGCAGGAACAAATTCTTCTGCAACGGGCGCATCATGATGGCCCGGCAGACCGGCGTTTTCTACCTGACTCTGGTCCTCATCGTGGTCACCAGCGGACTCTTTTTTGCCTTTGAGTAAGTGACGCCAAAGCCACCTGCTTCTCCTCCCACCACCCACTCATGTTTCATTTTCCTAGAAAGAAACCGGCCAGGTTGCAGGATCTGTTGTTTCGTTTTCCCTCTGCTGTGCCTGGCTCCTGCATGCTAGGCATCAAGGGATGCAACCCTGTTTTGGTTAGCAGGTACTCTGGGTAATCGCAGGTGCATGCAATAAAACACTGCTGTCCCAGGTTTTGTGCCCCTGGCTGGAGGGCTGTGTGACAGCTGGGGTCAGGATGTGCACGAACGGCTGTCACTCTGTCAGGTCTGGTTTTTGACCAAGTAGAAAGCACCGAAATGCCATCCTTCCCTCAAAAAACTGACCACAGGAAAGGTGCCCTCTCTTTTTTTTCAGTGGTTTCTGGCAAGCATTATGGCTTAACTTTTGTGAAGGAGGGTTGCAGGCAGCAGTTGGGATGCCTCTGCTCTTGGTATGAAAGATGAAAGGAGGGAGTCTTCCTGTCACTGAAAGATGGGTGGCTCCGCAACTGTGGCTATAGAGTAGCATTTAATCCGTGTGCAGCTGGGTCACATCATCTGGTGTTGACTAAATGCACCATATCATGGGGAACTTAAATCACAATCTATTGTTTTGAAGCAAGATTTTTCTATGCCATTTTTTCTACTAGTCTTTAGGGTCTTATTCTCTATTGTCCTGAATCTAGCACTGTTGTCTTTCCATTCCTGAAAAGCCAGTGCACACAGCTGCCAAATCAGTGCTGCTCCGTCTGGAGTGGTGAAGCTAACTGCAGAAGGTGGAAGATGAAGAGGAATTGAGCAGCTAGGCCTACTTTGTTTACTCTTTTCAGTACAAATTTTACCATTAGGACTCTATCAGGTTTTTTAACTGAAAAAACAAGCGGCTGAACCTCTTAGTGTGTTTGCAACTGTCTAAGGATGTTTGTTGATGCATGTGATTCTTCTAATTCTTTGGGGATCACGTATTCCAGTATAAGAACCTCTTTAGGAAGAATTATCACCAGTATGTAGGAAGATGCCATATTGCTTTAACTGTGGTGGTGTCAAACTGACTGTTTATAAATGAAGAAATGGCATAGAGATCAGTCCGTTCTCCAAAACTTTATCCCACAGCTGCTGTCCAGTCTTCAAATTCTGTAGAAAACATTAAATCATACGGAAGTTTAGCTGTTGCTTCTAAAAATGCTATTCTATAATTTCAAAATAGACTAGTCAAGCAGTGCATGTTATTTTACTGCCTCAAGGAAACTTGGTAGTGGCTTTTAATTGTTTCTGAATTGAATCAGGTATGTGCAGAAACCCTAACTTACTCGTGGCAGTTAAGATGAAATCAAGGTAACCAGACTATATCTGAGCTTGCATAAAGGATTTTTGTGGGTTGTTGTTTTTTATGCTTTTTTTTCATCTCTTTCAGTTGATTAAAGGTGATTTCTTCCCCCTCCCCTCCACTGTTACTGCCTCTAGTTGCCCCCCAGGTTTGTTCACTCTGTCTTACTACAGGTGTGAAGCTTTTTGAACCTCTTGAAACTGAGCTAACACAGTGAATTATGATTATCTATTGGCAGTATGTCATCACGCTTCCTCTTCTAGTTCTAAGCAGGAATTTTATACATTTTGAATGTATATAAAAGAAAGTTGGTGCTACTCTGTTGTTGGCTCTGGTTAGTCCCACATTCTGTATTCTATTCCTTGGACCTCTGTGCAGCTTTGACTTCAATAGTTCTGTATTAGGTGCATATTGGCTTTTTGACAAAGAGCAAATTGCTTTCCATAAATTACTCCTTAATTAATTTTAAATGCATCTTTAAATGCTGTCTTCACAAGGGAAGCATGTCTTAATAAATAACATTTTTGTTTGGTTGCATGAATTAGAACAGTTGGGGCTAACTGTTTATTGCTATCCTGGTCTTTCATTATTGGTGTTCTGGTGATTAGTTTTTCTCTGGGACCCATTAAGTAATGTAAGCTGAATTGCATGTTTGAGCCTCAGTGATGTTTTACAGTAGGCAAGGTATACTGAAGATTTAAGTCTAAAACTAAGTTACATCCATTTTAAATAACCAGCTACATGTTATTGGGGCTTTGAAACTAGGAAAAAGGTTTGACTTATGCATGCAAGTATGTATTGTGCAGGTGCATATTGTGCGAATAGCTGTGTAATATAGGATACTGTGTGAGTCATTCTTGCATGACATTCACTGTCTTTTCCCTTGAAATACATACAAAGCTTGGTAAACTGTGAACAAATTCTAATTAAATTAACTTAAACCTTTTGCTGTCAAGGGGAGGGAGAGTTACAAAATGTTGTTCCTAACAAGTTGTTACAATTGTGTGGTAGATTATGTTCTTGTTCAGGAAAATGAATGTAGTCAAATTTAGTCACGAATCTGAAGCATTATTTATTGCTAGTTTACATCTGGCAAAACTTAGATGCTTGTAAGGCTGATAACATTTAAAAAGTAATTTTTTGTTTAAAAGTGTTGTTTTGGGGACAGATTCTAAATTGAAGGTCAAGTTTCTTGCCTGACATCTCTGCAAATAATTATCCTTTCCTTTTAAGAAATAATTGTTGCTCTCATGTGACCAGTAAGCAGCAACTGTGAAGAACAGAAATTAAAAATATTCATCTTCACTTTGATAAAGACACTGATTCTTTTAGAGGGGAGAAAAGGGTTACTGTCTGCAGAAAAGAGATTTAGAAATTGGTATTCTATCATGCTCTGTGTGCCTATTAAATCTCAGTGAGGTTTAGGTATTTCACACAGATTGGTATATGAATGCAGCTAAACTGAAAGTTTTAGAAACAATTAAAAGATAGCAAAATGTTACTTACTATTTTAGGAATTTTGTGGTCTTGGTATTGCATTGTCTTTTTTTAAACATGGAATGAACTTACATTTGCTCAGAGTAACAGACTTCATTTCAAAGAATTCAGCTGCCCATCCCAATTAAAGGAGATGTAGAGAAGAGGTAGTTTAGTAGCATGTTCCTGGACGCCCATATTGCTTCACTGTGGACACTTGTCCGTTATCCTTTTGATGTTATCTATTCCTCTTCACTTGTTACAGTACCAGGCATCTTTCTTTTTCCCATGATATTCCCTTTACTTGGAACAGACTCTTCTTCTTAGTTGTTCTGTAAATCCTTCTGCTGAAGTTCTGTGACTCCCAAATAGCTAAAACAGGGATGTCCAATTCATGCCAGGCCAGATCCACAGGCAGGTGGGAGTGGGGCCAAGTGTTTTAACTTAAAAAGACAAGGTTCCTTGGGTAAATCTGATATCGTTTATTAGACCAACTCAAATAGTTGGAAAAATTCTTCTTTGCAACCTTTCAGGTACAAATACCCTTCATCGGGTTAAGGAAGCATCTGTACCTGGTGTGTGCTCCTCCTGGATGGACTGAATAGTAAAGAAGCCAGAGGCTGATATGCATGCAAGAAAGGCAGTCGGTGAAGATGTAAACTGAGGAGTCAGTGGGTAAGAGACAGGGTGGGGATAGGGACTGACTGAATGTAGTTTGGTAAATAGTGCAGAGGTACTGGGGGAGTCAGATGTTAGGCAGGCTATAATCTGTCAAATCTAATATTTATATTTAGTCCATGATTTTTTGTATAAGTACATTGATAAAGTGAAGTTCATAGGCTTGTCTGTGAAAGGTGTTTTGTAAGTTCCCTTTGAGGATTAGAACTGAGAGATTGGAGAGAGAGAGTGATTTTTCTTAAGAACCAACTATTTTTGTGACAGAAAGGTCAAACTGTAGGGGACAGTAGTAGTTTTGACAGTATGACCGAGAAAAGTGAACAGGATGAAAGGGATATAAGCAGAAGGTAAAGGGGAAATGGGGCGGTATTGATTAAAACAAACCAACCAACCTCTCTCTACCCCCCACAAAAATGATCTGATTTGAATTCCTTTGGAAGGAAAGTAGAAAACCAAAACAAACATGTCCTTTTATTGTTGGACTGACAAAGTTCTTTGGGTAGTAGATGTGATATCTTCTATTAGACCAACTGAATAGTTGAAAAAAATTGTTCTTTACAAGCTTATGGGCATAAACACCCTTCTTCAGGCCCAGGGAGTGTCTGCTGGTGTTTTTGTACTCTCTTGGGTTCAACAGTAGAAGCTTACGCCAATATGCAAAATGCAGGTCTGTGAAAATGCAAACATGTGGCAGAGGAGATAGGAGTTAATGGGGAGGAGGGAGAGGGGAATGTTGACAGGTGATTACAGTGTAGCTGGTAAAATGTGGAGAGGTTAGCTGGGGTTATTGGATGGCAGGCAGGTTATAATGTGCCATAAATCCAATGACTAGTCCATGATTTTTTTTATTACCAATGGATTTATGAAGTGGAGTTTGGAGGCTCATTTAGAAAAGGTGTTGTATTGTTGTGGTTTTTGTTGTTGTAATTCTTGTCCATATAATTTTGTTCTGATTGTTGTGTTGTGACCTTGTGTGCAGCTGTGCCACCTCCATTATGGAAGCTGTTCTGCACAGGCAAATCTTTGTGTTCATGTGGCACCTTGCTGGTTTTTGTGGAGGTCCATACAGGTGAAAGGATGACTTTGCATGCAGTAGTTCTTATGATAGGAGGCCTAGACTGCCAGCCAGTAACATAAGGATGGGTGGGCAAGTGGGGCACAAACTGGGTGGTAAGGAGGGTGTGTGCCAGAATGGAACTGCAGACACCTCCACTCCCCCAAAAAACCTTTCCTGCAGCAGCCCTGCTGTTCTGCCCTCCTGTTGCCTGAGCCAGGTGATTCATGGCATGCATAACGTAGAAGCAGTGGCCAGAGGGTTGCTGCTGTGGTGTAGGGGTAGGCATGTTACTTCTGGGCTTTGCTGAAAATTAGTCTTTTAAAGGCTGCATGATGTGTGTGGGGCAAAAAATAAAAGGCGTGGGGAGATAGCATCTTTTTCTCCCTGACCCTGAGAACAACAAACCTCCAGAGGTGCTGCCCTGGCACCATTCACTGCTATGGCCAAGGTCACAGCATTGACCAGTTAAGGCCCTTGTGCCGTCCTTTTGAGGCACACATCTTGATCCACAGTCTTAACTACCTTTTGTTTTTTTGTGTAACACCTCTTGCCATCCTTCCTTCTCCTCCCCACCCCCAAGAACTATTTCAAAACCAAGACTCTTGAGGCGATTTGAGGCTAATCAGCTAATCAGCTGGTACCTTGAACCTTACTTCTTTATTTATATTTAAAACTACATGGGGTATTTTATTATAAAATTAGCCAGGAGAGGCCAGCCTGACGCACATGTGGCACAATCAGTCTCTGTGTGGCACCTGGCAGATTGGGGAGTGAGCAGTGAACACAGCAGCAGATATAGCAGAGAGCCTAAAGTAGAGTAACAGATCAACCCAGGGAAGGAGATCAGGGAGGGTATAGGTAGTGTTCTGCATTTTCAGTTTTTACTGAATTTCACTGGTAAATTACCAGAATATTTAAAAATTATTTGGGTTTTACTGATTTTTTTTTTTTTTTTTTTTTACACCCATTTTTCAGTGTAAATCAGTAAAAACTGAACGGGGGGGTGGTGGTGGCAGCCACACATGGAGCAGATGGGGCAAGGGGAGTGGTGGTGGCCACACAGAGGCCAGGGCAGGGTGGCTGGAGATGCTGCCTGGCGGCATGGGACTCCTGGCTCTGACCCTGGGTGAGGCAGGCCTCAGGAATTGCTCCTAGAACAGGCCACTGCTGTGTTGGGCTGGACCCATTGCTCTCCCCCCTCCACCCCCCCCCACCTGCATCAGGCCTGGTCCCACTCCCCTCCTTCTACCGCTGCTGCTCTCTCCTCCCCCCTCCGCTGCAGGGTTGGCCCTGCAGGCAGCGATGGCAGAAAGGGGTACCATGTTCTCACCCCCTCCCCCCCCCCGGCATCCCAACCTCCACTCCCCCCATGCCACCGACACTGCCATTACCTCCAAGGAGCAAGAGAGGAAGCGAGGCCAGCTTTGGTGGCCTTGCCCCCCCCCTCCCCCCATCGTCATCACCTGCAGGTTCTGTCCGTTCCATTGCCTCCAGGGAGCAGGGCTGGGCGGAGGCCAGCTGTGCTGGTCTTGCCACCCCACTCCATCCTCTGTGTCCCCACCATCATGGCAGTGCATTGCCACCTGTTCGAACACCTCTTCACATTCTGATTGGCTCTTTGTCAGCCAATTAGAACTCACATGTTCATGCCAGACAGATAGACTGAAGCTTTTATAACATTAGAATATTCAACTTAAGTGCCACTTATGAAGATGGTACTCAATATCTCTTCCAAGTCTGTCATGTTTGTTCCTTGACCTACTATAGCAACATTTTCAGTGTACGTTTATTGCCTTAAATTACCAGTTCCTGAACTGTGGGTTGTGACCTCAAATGCAGTTGCAACATGAGCAGGTGGGGTTGCAGGCGTGGTGGGGCTGTGGGTTGGGAGTGAGGGGCCATGGTGAGGAAATGGGGCTATAAATGGGATCATGCTGAGGGAACAATTTGGGAAGCACTGGCTTAGATGTTGTATGCAGGAAGTCTGAGGTGTCTCTATTGAAAAGTATTGGTAGTAGCACTGATCCTTGGCAAACTCCATTCTTCAGAGTTTGTACACTGCTTTTTTCTCCTTGTCTGGTTGTGAATTTGAATGAACAGCTGGCGATCATGTTCATAATGAAAGCACATAGCTTGTGGTCAGGTATCATAGTGTAGTTTATATTTGAGGCCTTGTGCCATATAGTGTCGTAGGCAGCTGTAAGGTTGCTTCACATAAGTCTCTTATAATTGGAGCAGACGCAGCCCTGAGCAGCCTAAGTGCAAGCTTCTTCACCATGACCTGCCAGTTGGTACCAAGGGTATTGCACATCTTTAAATTGATTTATTGGTGAAACTTCGGTAAACTAGGCTTAATAATGTGGTTTTAACTGGTTACATGCACAGAAAAAAAGGAAAGCAAACCCCTCTGCTTTAAACTTCATCATGGACAGTATAGTGCCTTTACAGAGGGAAGCTGAATTATGCATTTAAAAATAGCATCTTGTTACAAACTGGAGATCATTAGGCTTTGTCTAAATGCATGCTGTAGCAGTTTGACTAAATCTTCTTTTCATAGTCCAGTTGAACCTGTTCAAATGTCTTTATGAGCACACTTGGAAGTTGGGTATAAACTGATTTTTTTTTTTTTTTTTTTCCAAATGTGGCCATATATAAGATTTCATTTCCCTCTCACCCCCACCTCCACCCCCAAGATGTGTCTTTTTTTGGCTGCTTTAGGAATTTAAACTGATGCAACTTCTGGGTGTGCAGACAAGTCCCCATGTTTCAACTACTGTTGTAGTAGTTGTCAATTTGTTCTGTATCTTCTTACTCCAAGAACTAATGTAACTGGAAGAGTTTTCGTAACTCATGCCTGTTGGAATTTAGATTGTACAGTAAAAGCAGTGCTGCTTCATTACAGTGTGTTTAGTAATACTTTTGACACACATCAGAGCAAATATTTTGTGTATAAATACTCATGTTAGCAAGCTAAATGACTGCTCGATGAAATTGCTTAATCACTTTTTTGTGACAAATGCTTTCTACTATTTGGAAAGATGGAATCTTTGCATGTGATAATGTAGCATTGGTAAAATGATCGTAATATGTCTTCTCTGATGAACTTACTCATCTTAAAAGCAGGATAAAAGATAACTTGTTTACATTTCTAATTTTTAGTC
This sequence comes from Crocodylus siamensis, assembly GCF_052110815.1. Taxonomy (NCBI): domain Eukaryota; kingdom Metazoa; phylum Chordata; order Crocodylia; family Crocodylidae; genus Crocodylus; species Crocodylus siamensis. Next base: position 124,230,546 of record NC_143395.1, read on the forward strand.
AGTCCACACACAAAATATACTGTATTTTCCTGTCTACCTCAGTGATCTGGTTACCCTTTTGTGCTATTCCGTATATTTTAGGTAATCAAGGGAGGAGGGATATTGTCTTAAAGCTAATTTAATCCTAGTGGTGGGATCTTGTCTCAAAGCTAATTTATTAGTGTCCTGCACCCCTCGACCTCCCAACCCCAATTTACTGTCAGACCTTGCTCTTCTTGAGTTGCTGGAAGTGAGAGGTAAATTTGAGAATGCTGACCTTGAAATAAACATGCCTAGAGTAATTGATTTCATCCAGAATTGATGTCTTTTGTTTGTTTATTTATTTACTTCTCGAAACCTGCAAGTTTTAGCATAGTACTTTAACTTTCCCTAAGCCCAATGAAGGGTGTGTGAGCCTGAAAGCTTGAAGGAAAAAAAAAATATATTTTTGCAATTTCTTAGTTTTTCTAATAAAAGTTGTCATCTCTGGACCAAGAGTTCTAGATTTTTGCATTTCTTTTTGTACTCCAGAAACACACTTGTAAGCAGCATTTCAGCACCTACTTATATAGTACAAACTATGCATGTTATTAGTTCAAAGTTAGAAGGCTCATGATTTACTGTACATGTTCATTGGGCTGGGCCCCAGCAGAGTCAACGGTATTTCAACCCAGGGTGACCCCATAGCTCAGTATGTGTACTCCAGATTTCTGGCTCTGTCCCTCAAAAGAGCCATGTGTTAATTAGCCCTCTATGCATGATTGGAACTGGGTGTTCTTGTCATAAGTCCTGGGATCCTCCAAAATTTTATATGCAGGTAAAGCACAGGGCAACCTGATCTGACTCCACCTTATTATGGAAGGCAAGGCCACACTGATCGTATATGACAGGCTGAGAGAGAGGGCAACAGGGTTACTGGGTGAACTGTTTGGGCCCCCATTTTGTGATGTTTGCCAGATATTTAAGGCTGATGAAGAAACAGGAATAATTGGAAATGGCAAAGAAATGTGAAGCTCAGCTGTGGGACTGAAGAGGAAGCTGAAACGTATACAGTGTAGTTCCTCATTTGAAAAAGAGTTGGTGCTGGGGGGGGACCAAGCGTAACAGGCACATATATCTTATTCAGATAAGATGCACTAACCTATCCTTGTGGTAGGTCCCCATCAGTATGTTCACCCAATATAGGCCGTGCGTTTTATAGTCATGCTCAGTGTTGGCTGCATTTGATCAACTTCATAGTTGGTTTCCGTTACTGAGCACGTGGTGCTTTAGATAGTGTATTTAATGAGGTTTCCTTGTACGCTAATGTCAGATGAGTTTTTTTCCCTAAGCTAATGGGTATGTGTGTGTGGGGGGGGAGAACTTTGTCTTTTATTCAAGTAAATATTGAAATATATTATCCAAGCATGTGCCTACACATTTCTGCTGTTCACTAATATACTTTGCAACATAAAGCAATTGAAAAGTATATAGTAAACATTATGGCAGGCAAAGTTCTTTGGGTAGATTGGATATAGTTTATTAGAGTAAGTAGTTGGAAAAAAGTTCTTAGCAAGCTTTCGGGCACAAGTACCTTTCTTCAGGCATAAGGAGACTCTGCTTGCTGTCCTTAGACCAACACAACAGCAACTAAAAACCTAGTAAATGCTATGATATGCAAACTAAAAGGATTACATTACGTACCGCAGAAATGTGTCTTCTGCTATGTACAGTGTAGTAGCTGCTTAATAATGCATAACAAAGTGGTCACCTGCAATAATGTACTGAAGGGCCTTTCAGATCTCCATTCATCAGCTTAGTGGCAGAATTTTCAACAGAAGAAATAAATTAACTTAATAGTGGCAGGATAGACTCTAAAATCTGCTTTTTTGTCTCAGTCTGATTGCTATTTTTGTAATAAAAGGTTCAGGTTGGGGTTTATAGTGAAGCATGCTTCTTACATTTAGACTGTCAATTTGTGCCAGCTGTTGGGTGTTTTCCTTGTGGATGATATCCACCCAAGCATGCCCTTTTCTTTCTTTCATCTATTTATCAAATTATCCCTATTAAAAAATGTTAACCACCAAGAAGCTGAAGATAACTCTCTTTCTGGCATGAAGTATAGTTTGTGTTTTATTAAGCGAATTTCCCTTATCCCTCATTTGATGGGCTTTACTTGAACACATTAATGCATTTTATGTGTTCTCTCTACGCAAGCATGCATAGTGTAGTTTTCCATGGGCTGAAAGAGAATGACTTTGTATCTGGCTGATCTTTAAATTATTGGCAGTGCTTTACTAACTAGGTGTATATTCAAAATGTTTTGGAACATACTGTGGGTGCATTTTTATATGTATTTGTGCTTAGTGCATATGTGTACTTATGCAAATACTTTCCCATAGTATTTACAGTTAATGCACACACTCCTTTCATTCAGTGCTCTTAAAAAATGGGAGGGAGTATTCAGTGCAGACATTCACAGAAAGAAATAGTTCTTAGTAGCAAGGTAAGAGAGAAAATAAGGTTTTTAGACTCTTGCTGACTCTCCTTTCTACAGAATCTTAGCTGCTTTTCTTTTTTTTTTTCCCCTATAAATGTTTCACTCCTACTTTTTTCCATTACAAAGTGAGTTGCACTTTGTTGGTATTCACTGTGTGGTATTAGTTGAAGGGGCAAGTTTAGAGCATACTTTTAAATCTATCTTCTTTTATTTTGGTCCCATTTTCCTTCCTCTAGCTGTTAGTATTCCTTTTGGCTGCTGCCTTCTCCCCCTCCCCCCCACAACAATTGTGAGAGAGTGCTTATGCTAAGCAAGGCCTAGCATTAAAAAAAATGCACTAAAACTTCCAGAATGCTTCAAGGAGGTTGAGGAGTCAGCGATTGACATTCTGGTAATCACTTTCTGACCCTTAGATGAAAATACTGAACTTCTGACCTTTAAACAATGATAAAAATAGCAGACAGGCCGCTTACATTGTTAAGAATAGGAAACTGCATGGCTAAACCGCAATGACGAAAAAACAACCGCATATTATGTCAGTTTTGACATTTTAACCCTGCAAAAACCAGCAAAACATATAGATGAATAATGTATTTAGGTTATAGAAAATTAGCATAAGAAATATAAAGGTCATTAAGAATTAACATAAGAAGCGTAATGATTATAATACAAAGTGTATCACCTGATATTATAATATAGATAAGTTAACTAAATAACCAATAGAAGTAAGAATTAGAAAATGCATATGTATAAGTGTTATCATATATAACTAATAGTAAAGTTATGTTAGATGCCTCACTTCCACCATGGGGACAGTTTTGTATCTTTTGCCTAAAAAAAGATAAGGGACTCCTTTTAAATGAGCTGTTGACCAGTTCTGAGACTACTGAATCAGGCAGCCGCACCTAGCCTCCGGGTTAGAGAGCAAGGGCTTGATTTGGGAACCTCGTGAACCAACAGACCTCCTTTAGTTTATGACTTTGTGAAACAATAAAAGTTTTAAATTGAACAGGTCTGACCTGTGCTTAATTCAGTCCTATATAATTCGGCATCGAGCTCACACAACAATGAAGATAAAGGTTTTGTTATTATTCTTGGGGGAAGAAATCTTACTCTACATTTTTGGGAGTTGGCATGTGTACATGATGACATAGAAAATGTCAACTAACTGCTCAGCTATATATAAAAGAACTGTGGGGAAAAACTGAAATGTGGATTTAGGGGCCACAAATGTACAAAAGCCATACTAATAAAATGGAAAAGCCAGGCAGCTTCCTTTGCCTGGTGTCATTTCTCCTTTTTGGATATTTTTCTTGACCTATCCATTTTAATAAGGCCATAAACTAGCTTCCTTCCTGAAAAAAAAAATCTTTTCATTGGCAGAGAGAATCATTCTGACTACACTTCTGTTTGTTAAAATAACTGGAGTTCTAATAAAGAACTAGAGCTTTCTATTAAAAGTGTAACCATTAGTGTTTCTCAAGCCATAAACAGCATTCAGAATGCAAGAGAGTATGATGAACACTAGTAACTCAGTAGACTAATATAATTTTCTAACACAGACTGTAACAGAGGTTTGTAGTTTTATACTACATGTAAACATTTGCTCTCTGGGCCACTTACAATTTTAAATCCTATTTCCAAGACTGGGCACTAAATCCATTCAGCAAAAAAGGGACATATTCACTGCATTAATGAATCACAACCCAAGCTCCATCTAGTCCAATATCCTGTTGTGGCTACTGTCATGAATGCTTTAGCAGAAAGCAACTCTGTGGGATAGTCCGTTCCCATATTAAGACTTATCCTGATTATTATTTGTTAGAGATCAGTATTTGAGCCAAGAATTAATATTCCTTCCAAAATTTCTGTTAAAATTAATAAATGTGGCTGTTATCCAATGCCAATGGTCTTTTGCTTTCCTGATCAAAAGGTCTCACAAGTGCATTAATTCCTATTGCAGTGCTCTTTATCACACCCTCTGATTTTGTGTAGCAATATGTCTTGAGAGAGAGAGAAACTTTTCCAAGTACATTTCTTTTGCTCTATTTCTTTGGAATCCCCTCAAGTCACAGATGTAGATAAATTCCTATTTAATTCTTACCTTGTAATTGTCATGCTAGAAAAATAACAATTCTAGAAGACCAGTCATCACATGATTTATGACTCTTCATATTTTCAATTTTCTACAGAGTTAAGTGTGCACATGGTTTTTTTCCTTCATTACGGCAGGAGAAAAACACTCATTTACATAGGAGCTAGGCAAAAATAATGGTTTATATCAGAGACCAGTAACGTTTTTGAGCAGAGTGCCAGAAACACCTGCAACCTGGACTTGTAAGACAGTGGTTCCCAACCTTTTTTATACCGTGGCCAGACAGTGTGGGATGGGGCACATGGAGCCAGCTGCCTCCCTCCTGGGGCTGTCTCACTGTGTAGCTTTAGCCCTGGAAGTTCAGATTTAACCCAGGTAGCTTCTCGCTTGGGCAAACAGACGGGGGTTCAAGCAGGGGGCTCATGCCACGTCCTAGCAGCCAACCCTTTGCGGCCCGGGACTGGGCTGTGGCCTAGTGGTTGGGAACTTCTGTAAGATGTTGGCATGCCAGGGGCAGAAGGCAGGGGAGCTGTGAGGGGCCTGATCCTTTTTGTGGCAGTGAAGCCTCAGACCCTTCCCAGAAGTGCGAGTGCCAAGCAAAATGTCTTCACATGCCACACTCTGGCATGTGTGCTGGGAGTTGCCTAATCCTGGTTTATATTGTTTATGACACAACTTGATTGATAACACCCCCAAACCCGACTGTGGGAGTGGCCTCCCAGCTTCATGCGTGTTGCACAAGAACTGTAAGCCCAGGCAGTGAACTTTTTACACAACCTCCAGTAATGCTGCCCAGCCCTGAAGACTGGCTACCATTCACTGAAACGGAAGCAATGGGGGTGGAGGTGGCTGATTGCAAGCCTGTAGGCCACACTTTAACCCCTTGCAGGTTACATGTAGTCTGTGGGCTACCGGTTGGACAGCCCTGAGTTATCACATGAGAACAAGATAGTAAAACTTAATTAAAAAAAAAAAAAAAAGCTGGGAATATTTTATAATTGTATAAGCTGTGTGACATAAATAAAGGAATACAGTTAGAGGGAGAAATGTGGTTTTATTTTTAAATATTAAAAATGGCTCTGATAACATAGTTAAGGAAATGTCTTTTTTGTTAACCTGATAGTAGTCTTCTGTTAGCTGTCAGCACGTGTGTAGTTTTTTGAACCAGATGATAGAGAGGCGACAGATTTGCAGATGCAACAGTGCATGGTGTTTTTCTTATTCAAGGTAGTAATACTGAGGAAGAGTTCCAGTGACACTAGTGGTAGCTAACCATAAAAAGATAATAATATTGCAGCTCACTTTCTTTTAACTGAGCAGATGCAAAAGCTTATCAGTGAAACTAAGAAGTGGTAATTACAAAAGAAAGTGCTAGCTGAAAATCATATTTAATATCAAAATAAGTTTGTAATTATTCAGTTCTGGTCCTCAGCATACTTTTTTACTCCACAACAATATTTGTTTTCAAAATAAATTTTCAGATCTTTAGTCTAAACCTGTTTTCAAGGCAAAAAGGTTTGAAGTCAAAATGTGGCATTATAATGGAAACTAGTTACAATTTAATTATGTACAAGTTACTATTTTAGTAAGGCTAAATTAAAGGTTTTGAATGGTCTTCCTTTCCTTTAGTGGAGGGGGTGGGGAGATGGGGGTATTAGGAACTTTGGATGAAATCCACAACTTTTTGAAGAATGCCCATGACAGCTTTCCGTTTGATAAATGTGGTTTTGAATCTTTATGTATTTTAGTGATTTCCTTCTGATTAGTAACTGTAAAGTAGTTGCACATTGTGTCAAAGATGCTAATGAGATCTTTACATAATGAACTCTAAGTAATGAGATCGTATCTGCTTTTTCCACTCTTAATTCAAATTTCACATAGCAGTAAATATTGTAATCGGTATGCAGCATTCTCTTTTATCCTTTTATTAACACCCCCTCCCAATCCCCCAATTAAGGTTTGAGACAAAAATGACCAATTCAATATTGACAGTTTAAACTATATGTCACTTTATATGTGACCTGTGTGGCAGCATGTCTGTCCCCAAAAACTCTGCTATGTGACAATTTGGTTAATGTGGTCACTGCAGAGGGCAGACATTTCATCTCTTTAGGTAACCCTGAGTTATAACCTGAGCTGGATACATTCCTGAGGGAGGTGGGGGAAACTTGCTTCCTCTGCCTATGTGACTAGCATCATGTACCTGGGTGGGGGGCTTAGGTTCCCTATTGTTCTAAGGAATGCCAGTCTACCTGGCAACCAGTGATGCATTTCAAATTGGTTGGCTGGCAGCCAAAAGGTGCTGGCCTCCATTGGGCTAGGTAAATGAGGTCATAAGGTCAATATAAGTTAAGGACTGCCCAGGAGGAGAGGCAGTAGCCATGATGTAAAAACTTAGGGAGAAGCTGGACCATCTGAAACTTGCTCTCTCCCTTGAAACCCATGATCAATGAGCAGTCTGGGTCCAGAGGGACTCTCTACCTGCCTCTGGATGATACTCGTGAGTAAGCTACCTGAGATCTAAGTAGATATATAGCTTGCAGTAACTCAGGTGTGCGATCAAAAGCTACCCAGCCATGCCAGTTCACTCTGTGGGATTTCTCTGATATTGCTCAACCCTGTACCCTGTTCCAAACCTACTCCTTGTAACCAATAAAGTTTTTTGTACCTAGCGTGGGAGACTTATTGGGAGTGGGTCTAGATTATGCCTCAGGGTTGCCTTGGTTCAGTTGACTAAGGGAGACCACTATTTGTGCTACAGACTGAGGGAAGCACCCTAAGGTCTTGGAGTGGGTCGGGTATCCTCAAGGACTTCTAGGTCTGTGTTTCCCAGGGGGCACAGAGCCAGGATCAGTCCAGACCCAGTGGTGGTGGCATTAACTCAGGCTCGTGGGTGTGCTCCAGGAAGAGGGTCGGCCAGACATGACGTGCCCCCAGGGAGGCACTTGGAGCCTGGAAGGTGGTTGGGTGCAGTGAGGTAGGTGGCCCAGCACAGAAGCACCCCCTAGTGGCCCTCCACAACCCATGGAAGAGTACCTAATACCCAACTAAACAGTTTGTCCAATACAAATATTGTCCACAAAAGTCCTCACCCCTCACAGTTTTTCAGGATCATTATGGTTACAACATTATTCTAACCCTGCCACAACTTTGTTTTGAGTTATTTACACCATCTACAATTTGTAAATTCTGTACTTTGAATACTTAAATATAACATTGCATTAGTATATTTTTTTCCTACTGAATGCAGACTTTATATACTTGAATGGTTGAGTTGGCTATTCCAAAGTGAGAGGTACATTGTCCCCAGCTGACTTCCTGCCCCTGGGACAGGGGACTGGAGTCAATGATCTTCCGAGGTCCCTTCCAGCCCTAATGTCTATGAAGTCTGTTGTTGCCCTGTGGGGTGAGGCCAACTCTCAGGATCTCAATATTACACTGTTAGACAGGAGGGTATGACACAATTGCACATATACAAACACACAAATCAGTTAGGTGCATACACACACTACCAGCTCAGGCACATACACATCCAAACCAGCCTAGGCACATGCATACCTATCACCAATTCAAGCACATACACTATACACCCCAAAAGTTAGACACAAATCACCAATTCATATATCATACACACAGTAACATATACATACATACTCACCAGTTTGCAGACATACACCCCACCTACACATACACACAGGTGAGTTCCTAACTTGGATGGTACAGTATGTATGTGTGCACTTGGGGGAAGGTTCAAGTGAGAGAGAGAGTTAGTGTAGGGAGTGAAAGTTGGCAGAACCGGGATTAGAACCAGGGGACTTCAGAGAAGCTGGCTGAGGAACTAAGGTTTGGGTTTACTTAAGATAGACTGGGGCTGGAAACTGAGGTAGACAGCTGAGATACAGGCATACCTCGGAGATATTGCGGGTTCGGTTCCAGACCACTGCAATAAAGCAAGTATCACAAATAAAGCGAGTCACACGAATTTTTTGGTTTCCCAGTGCATATAAATGTTATGTTTACACTATACTGTAGTCAATTAAGTGTGCAATAGCATTATGTCTAAAAAAACAATGTACATACCTTAATTAAAAAATACTTTATTGCTAAAAAATGCTAACCATCATCTGAGCCTTCAGCAAGTCATAATCTTTTTGCTGGTGGAGGGTCTTGCCTCGATGTTGATGGCTGCTGACTGATCAGGGTGGTGGTCGCTGAAGGTTGGGGTGGCTGTGGCAGTTTCTTAAAATAAGACAACAATGAAGTTTGCGGCATCGATTGACTCTTCCTTTCACGAAAGATTGCTCTGTAGCATGTGATGCTGTTTGATAGCATTTTACCCACAGTAGAGCTTCTTTCAAAATTGGAGTCAATCCTCTCAAACCCTGCTGCTGCTTCATCAACTAAGTTTATGTAATATTCTAAATCCTTTGTTGTCATTTCAACAATGTTCACAGCATCTTCACCAGGAGTAGATTCCATCTCAAGAAACCACTTTCTTTGCTCATCCATAAGAAGCAACTCCTCATCCGTTAAAGTTTTATCATGAGATTGCAGCAATGCAGTCACATCTTCAGGCTCCACTTCTAATTCTAGTTCTCTTCCTATTTCCACGACATCTGCAGTTACTTCCTCCACTGAAGTCTTGAACCCCTCAAAGTCATCCATGAGGGTTGGAATCAATTTCTTCCAAACTCCTGTTAATGTTGATATTTTGACCTCCTCCCATGAATCACGAATGTTCTTAATGGCATCTAGAATGGTGAATCCTTTCCAGAAGGTTTTCAATTTACTTTGCCCAGATCCATCAGAGGAATCACTGTCTATGGCAGCTATAGCCTTACGAAATGTATTTCTTAAATAATAAGACTTGAAAGTCGAAATTACTCCTTGATCCACGGGCTGCAGAATGGATGTTGTGTTAGCAGGCATGAAAACAACATTAATCTCGTTGTACATCTCCATCAGAGCTCTTGGGTGACCAGGTGCATTGTCAATGAGCAGTAATATTTTGAAAGGAATCTTTTTTTCTGAGCAGTAGGTCTCAACAGTGGGCTTAAAATATTCAGTAAACCATGTTGTAAACAGATGTGCTGTCATCCAGGCTTTGTTGTTCCATTTATAGAGCACAGGCAGAGTAGATTTAGCATAATTCTTAAGGGCCCTAGGATTTTCGGAATGGTAAACGAGCACAAACCTTCAATTTGTAAACAAAAAACAAAAAACCACAGTATCTGTGAAGCACAATAAAGCGAGGCGCAATAAAACGAGGTATGCCTGTATTGGGGTGGGGGGCAGATAAGTAGTGGCAAGGAGGAGACAACCAGGAAAGAAATTGAGGCAGAAACCTGGTTGCTCAGGGGAAAAGGCAGCGGGTATAAGACAGTGGCAAAGAAACAGGGGGGTTGGAGGCAGAGAGGAGCTTAGGACAGGTGTTGGAGGTGGCAGTGAGCCAGAAGCAGGAGAGGGAGAAATGAGAGAAGTTAGAGGGGCAAGGAGCAGAGATTGGAGCAGGGCTGAACCATAGTAAAGGAAAACCCAACTCAGAGGTCCAAATAACAGGTTTATTAAACAGACAACATGCAGCACAGTCCCATGAAGTTATTGGTGCATGTATGCATGCACGTACGCACAATGGCAGCAGGAGAAAGCGACTCAGTGGAAGGGTTGGAGTCCAGGTGGGGAAGAGAAGCAGAGTCCAAATCCTTGGTTGAAGAGGGAGTGGGAGGTAATAGCTACCTATCCAGGCTGGAAAGGGGTCCTTGTCCAGTAGATGTTGTCCAGAGGGGGTTGCCGGCAGGGCCTCTGGGTGGATAGGTGGTGTGGCATGGTGCTGGTCCAGATAGAGAGGGTATCCAAGGAGTCAGCCTTCACTGCCCCTTTTATGGGGCAAACTACCTCTGATCTTCTATGGGGAGGGCATGTCCAGGCAAGGTCAGTCCTGTTCCAGAGGGTTCCAGCTGTTCTTATTGAGCATGTGCAGCCTTGGCCCAATGGTGGGTTGCCTTATCTTTTGTTTCTTGAATGCTGAGGGTGGTTCCAAGGGCTGGGTCTTTGGTCCAGGTATTGGTGTTGATGGTTTGGTCATTCAGAGAGAACTATTTTTAGACCTACTGCCATTGTCTCTCAAGCATCTTTATTTATCCCCATTCATTCAGGAGCCAAGTTACATAGGAGGGGTAGGTGTGAGTCATGGGTTACACAATTGGGCCTGGGGACAGGATGGAGGCTTGACAAACAAAATGGAAACTTGGCATGACTTATGCTAACTTACATATGTAGGCGTAAATCATATAGTACCAGTAAAACAGTAATATAGAACAGTAAAAATCAATATCAACATAATTATACAATATAAAGAAGGAGAAAAAGCAAAACAAATACAACTTGCTACCAAAATAAAATGCTAAAGCTTATTCTATGTCTTAGCTCACTTATACTTATCTATAGGGAATAGAGAGGGAGAGAACAAGTCAGAAATGGTTGGGGAAGGGGAGAGAATGCATTAAAAAAAGAAAAATAAAAACTGGGGGTTTTGCTACAACACTGCTACTTTATCATGTCAGTCGGTTGACAGAAAAGGAGTTTTGATCACTTCTAATGCTATTTGCCACATTCAGGAGCAGTCTATCTTTTATCTGAAAGAGGAAAAAACATGAATAGTGGAACCTGTCTTTTTTATGTGAACAGCAACAATTGTTGTTCAGATTGACTCATCTTAATAAGAAATGACCCATAAGGATAGAGACAGATATGGACACGGAGTGTTTTGGGTGAGGTGTATTGGTCAGAAGTGGCTAAAAACTTAGATATTCTGAGCACCTCCCAACCCCACCCCAGCGTCATTTGAATATATGCACTAAGCTGTTGTTTAGTGTACTCAATACATATTGTACTGGTGGCAATGATTCTACTTCATTGTTCAATGTGGTGAAATGACTCTAATGTTCACATAAGGGTGAGAAACTACTTAAGGCTATGTCAACACATTGTGCATGTGCATTATAGGCTTTAAAGATAGAGCTATGCCAGCAGTAGTCCTACTGCAGATGTTGTTGTTTGGCAAAAAAATATTTTATAATATGAAAACAAAACTGGAGACTAAATATCTTGCAAATATGAAACCATTTCACACAATTAAACCCACTCAAAGAAAAGAGAGAATTATATTGATAGTGACTTTTGTATAATTGTAGCATTAATATTGCAGGTGTATAATGGATCAAAGTAAGAACATTTGGTTTGTGGCTTTTTGAGGGGAGGAGGGTTGAAAATAAAGGAAGGATTATGAATTTGCACTGTTTTTGCCCATGTTTTGAACAAGACTTGAACTTTCTCCAAGGCAAAGGAAACTTTTTAGGTGTGGAACCTGTTAAGATAAACTTTTTAATCATTTTACTTGACAAGAGTAGTACATAAAAGCTCTTGTATAACAGTATATTATGTAAAAGGCTGGAACACACTGTATAACGTGTATCCATTCCTGTTTGGCTCAATGAATTCTAAGCATTTTCCCTCAACCCATCACCCCCAAGGCAATTATTATCTTCATGCTGCTGAGATGATTGTAGTGTTATGCTGGACACACAGAACCATTGGAGTGCTCATTTCTTAATGACAATGTTTGCTGTCTAATATTTCAACTATTTCAAATTGTATGAATTGAATTTTGATGAAAGTGTATCAGGAAAACTTTTAAAACTATTAAGCAATTTGTATGTGCACCGTTCATAGGAATTCGTGGAACTAATCTGTGGAATATTTTTAGTTCTGGAGAAATCAAGATACTTTTTATTAAAGTACCTTTTTCAGTTAAAGGCATCCTTGGCAAGACTTTGAGAATTCTCCCTATAACACTCACTACTTTTATGCATCGCTTCTCACCCTTGCATTTTTCTGCCATCCGCTGAAACATTAAATACAACTTACTTTAACCACCCTTCTCTCCCCCCCATGTTGCATTTTACCTGAATAATAGTAAACCCGGAAAATATATGTATAATAATAAATTGTGGAATGATGCCCATGTATTTATTTCAGAATTGCTCTATAATGGTATAGTTATTGTTCTATAGATGTACTCAGTTTTTCTGTTAGATAAACTCCTAATTTTTTTGGCCTTTCCTTTCTTCTTCTTTAACTTTCCTAGCCTCTTCAACCTGTTCCTGCTATAGCTCAGCAGAGCTCTTGTCTCCAGACTATACTGAAAGGATTTTAAAAACTTACTGCCTTTCCCTTTCAACAGGCTTACAATCTTGTGGCACACCCTACCCCTGGGTACAGCTGGGGTATGCCTCTGAGACATACTCCAAGGTGCTCTGGCACTTTCAGAGGTGTTCTTCTGCTCTATATCCCTCTCTGCTGTCCAGTGGTAAAGCATAAGAGGTGCACAGGAGTGCACTTGCACCCTCTGAGAGTGCTGGTGCACCTCCTGTCAGGCTGCACTCCCCACTCAGGTGACAGACAGAGGGGCAGGTGTGAGTGCCAGTTGCCCCCTTCCACAAGTGCCGGCCAGGGAATGCAAGTGCCAGATGTAAGTTGTGACTGCTTACCAGTTGGTAAATTTTGCTGTGGGGGGACCCCACTTCCCCTGGTTGTGCCCCTCGACTAAGGTGGCACCAGTTGCCCATGCTGCTGTCTGCTTGGTCTTTGGCACCTCAGCCTTACTGGTCTCCCAGGCCTTGCCAGCCTGGGGATTCTGCCAGATAGAAGAATCACAGCCTTGGCCAATGATGCACTCAGAAAGACGGATCCCTTTTTCTATAGAGTGGGCAAGCTTGTATGATCAAATGCTCCAAAATCAGTTATTACTGACCATAAGTGGGTTAAAAAGGATAACAAATGAATTTAGTAAGAGCTGGCATAAGTCAGTAACCATACAGTCTTTCTGCTCCATGGAGATAAAGTCAGGAATTTGCAGTCATCTATTATCCCACGATGTACTGCTGCCACCCTGCCCGCTTCCCTCCATTCCCTTTGCCCTCCCCTTCCCACTGCCTCCCCACAAGAGCACAGAGGGCACCCCCAAGTGTTGTGGCTTCTACCCATGCCACAGTTTACTAGACCTCTAGTGGCAAGTCACAGCTGTGTAGGCAAGAAACAGTAATAACTCTTAATGTACAACTGCTCACAGCATGTTCCAACTTCAGTAGTGCTTAAATGATACCTTTAGATAGAGACTACGCATGCCATATCAGTAAAACAAGGACAGGAAAACATGCAAGATGTCACATGACCTTGTTCGGTTTGTGACCAAGTCCATACTCTAGTGTTCTATCCCACTTGCATCATGTAATTTTTGGAATTTCAACTTGAATGGTAGAGCGGGAGAAACTTGGGTGGTATGTAGTGCTGGCAAACTCAGCAGTTTAAGTGCAGAAACCAGTTGGATGAGACTGCAGTATATAAGAGAATTAGTTTTTCAAAATGATTTTGTATCTTTGGGCACTACCATTAATTGCAGCACAAAACATTGTCTCCTGAGCGGGGTGTGGGGAAGGAGTTATTAATTAGGAAGTGTTCGGTCCCTGCATTCTAACACATCCATTTCCTTATAATGATCTGAAAGTAATTCCTTTTTATGAGGTACAAAATTTATGGGTTCTCTTTAGATAACAGCATTCAACAGATAGGTCTGGCAAATGTGTGTGTTTGTCTTAAGAAACAAAACATTTATTTTAATTTATTTGAAAATAAAAGCTCCTTGTTCCTTTTGAGGTCAAGCTGCATTATGCATTTTTTTTAATGACGATCCCTATGAAAATATTAGGTAAAAACTTGCATCTTTCATTCACTCTTGCATTAAAGTGGGGGAGGCATGGTGTATGGTTCTCAGCAAGAGTATGAAGGTTTGGTGGGCTAAAGCAGATTTTACTTGTTCCAACAACTGCCCCCCTATAAATGGCTGTAAGTAGAGAACCAGAAAAAGTCTGGCCTTAAAATAGCAACTGACACACTTTGATCTCTGGATGAAAACCTTCTGTGAGCTAGCTTTCAGCTTGATCGGAAGATAAACACAAGGGGTGCCTGTAGATGTACAGGGAAGCTACTCTGACACTAATTACAGCATGCTAATTAGTGCACCTCTGGCAGCCTCCATATCTCGTGTATCAGTGTCCCCACACTTTAAAATGGCAGCGGGGGGGGGAGGGTGGGAAGCTTAACTAAAAGTCATTGAATGAGATCTAGTTAAAGTGGCCCCATGACATTTTGAAGTATGGGGACACTGATACTGCAGCCCTGCTGAAGCACGTGAGCTATATAGATGCTGGAGAGCTGGATCAAACTCATGTGATTCCTTTTTCAGTAAAGCACTGGTTTTGGTTGCTTGCTTTGTTATTCTTCATATCTGCCAGCACGCACTGTGACCCTCCCCAGTAGATTACATTTTGCTAACCAACACTTAATGTTAATGATTTTAAAAACACACCCAAACAATTTTGCCTTCTGTGGGGGGGGAGGGGAGGGGTTATAATTTTTAAAAAAAAGAACAGCCCTTAAGAAGGTACATTTTCTATAGAAACTCTTTTTAAAATTTTCTTGTTAGTAGTCCTCATTAAAAGAAGAACATTACGTTTTATGCATAGGAAATTAATTTGGGCAACATTTACTGATCAAGTATTTGTATCTGTCGAAATAATTGTAGGCTTCTCAAGTGAGTGTTAGCACAGATATTTCATGGGCATTGATCCCTTCAGGTCCGAGTGTGGGCAGCTTTGCAGAGTAGCTGCTGTGTAGTTTGTGCTCTGTGAGAGAGAGGAGGACTTTCAGTTTTGCTCCCAGTGCTGCTAAATGTTTAAAGATTTTTTTTTAAATGTACACTAATGCATTTTCAAAATGCATATTATAGTAACTTTACTGCATTTTTTAAAAAGTCCTGGTTAAATAAAGGGCAACAATAAATACAGGAAGCAGGACTCTTTTTACAAATCTTTATTAAATTGGTGGGGTGGGGGGTGGGGCTGAGAGGGTGGGAGTTGAAATACCGTGGAATACAGAAAAGGGGAAAACTGGAATTATTAAAGGCAACCCTGACAGGTCAAATATTGCCCAACATTTTAAGTTGTGTAAAAGGTTGTTTTTTTGTTTGGGTTTGTTGTTGTTGTTGGGTTTTTCTGTTTTTGTTTTTTTGTACATGACCAATAGGAAGTGTTTGCAATCCAGATCTTGCAACATTGTCTGGGCGCATGAGTTGAAGATAAAAGCTTAGTTTCATTGTCTAAGCTGAAAGGAACATGCAAAATAGAATAAAACTGGCAACTCAAACAAAAAACCCTAATGCCTAGTGTAATAGGTTATTAGGGTCTGATACCATTCTTACAGAGGAAAGGATTAAGTGGATTTTGGGTAATTTATTGCATATCATGCTGGCTATATAGAGGATGGGAGTGTGGGGTATGAAGACAAGTGGGTGACTGGGGTGAGATGGACATATGTGAGGGTCTGCTCAGAGTTTGCAGTCTTAAGACTTGCCAAGTCTGAGGGGATGATCAGATGCAGTTTCTTAACCAAGCTAGAGAGCATGTGGACTTTGTTTTAGAGCATGTTGGTACAGGCAGCTGGTCAGAAGAGTAGCTTGCAGTGTTCTTTGAAAATACTTGGAAAAGTACAAAGTATGTACAGTTTTTTTTCTGCTCTGGTGCTCAGAAATTTCCTGTCAGGTCCTTTTGTTACCGAGCTCCCTTCTGAATGAGGAAAACTGCCTGGAGGGACTTGCTTACTCTGTTGTTGGGTAGCTGTGCAAATGGTCCCATAACTTTCTAGACTCTGCCTCCAATCATTGTCCCCTCTAATGTGAGACAATGACAGTGTACCTCTGTAGGATCCAAGGATAAAATATTGTCCTGGGGCAAACCAGTCATCTGTTTTTAGTTTTAGTGCTCCCCTTCATGGCAGGGGCTGATGGAAACCCAGAAACTTCTTGTTAACAAAAGTCCAACTTAATCAGTTAAACTATTATTGCCATACCTGAGTAATAGACACAGTTTGACCTTCTAAATTACTTTAAACTTAAAAAAAACCCCAAACCCTTCTCTTCTCTGCCATTTTGGCTATGCTTTCTTTTACTAGATTTCTCTAGCTCCCTTCAAAAGTTGTTGAATTTCTTTTGCTCCTGTACAATGATCATGATGGAATAGAACAGAAAACTAAGATTTGCATGAAGGAATAGAACCCTCCAAAATGTTATTCTCCAGAGACAGAGCACCACAAATCTCTCGCTTCTTCCTCCCTTCCCCCCCACTCTTAAGTGAAAAGTTCATTTCTCACCCTAAACATATCAAGAAAGCTGATATCCAGCCAAGCCCTCAGATACTACCGAATTTGCACTGAGAACACCTGTGATTGTCACCTTACAATTCTCAAAAAGACTCAACAAGGATGCTCCTCCAGAGGGATTGATCACACTTTTGAAAGTCATCCAGATACCATGTGAAGAATTGATGTAGTACAGAAGGAAAATCACCATGAATCACACACCACTAGTTAAGACATTACCCCTCCCTGGAACCTATACAGAAAATCCTCAAACAATTGCAGCTAGTACTAGAAGAAGACCCAATTCTTAAAGAGTTTGTTCCAGAACCATCCATCCTGGCCTTCAAACAAACACTGAACCTAGTTAACCTCATCACCAGGATCAAACTTCTTATGGCCCAAAACACACCAAATGGATCCAGACCATGCCATGACAAGAAATGTAAAACCTCCCAACACAGCTCCACCACTCCACAATTACTGCATCCCACAACAGAACCATCAGCATTCCTGGATCTTACCACAGCACCTCCAGAAATGCAATATATCTCATCCAATGCACCAAATTCTCTGATGGAAAATATGTAGGAGAGACCAAACAACAACTGGACACCAGAATGAACACACACCGGAAAGACAAGAATACCCAGTTACCTGTGGGGGCACATTTCTCACAAAAAAACATTTCTCCATCCAGTCTCTCAGTTCTAAACATCAAAGGGAATTTACAAAATGCCTCTCACAGAGGAGCCTATGAACTTCACTTCATCAACCTACTGGATACAAAAAAGCATTGGCTAAGTATAAACATTGGATTTATGACGCATGCAACCTGCCAAACATCTGACTCCCCAGGTACCTTTTCACTATTTGCCACAAGGGTGGCCAAAATGGCAGATCTGGCCAGCAGCCAGACTCCATTTCCTCTTTACCCCAAACTGTAGCATAACTAAGGGTGTGCAACTGGGAGAGAGACCTTAGAGGAAGCAGCTGCATAGATGTTTGAAAGTGGGCTGGGTGAAGGCTGGCTGCAGGAGAAAAAGTACTTCCATGGATAGAGGCATAAAAAGCAGGCTTTATGCCCTGGCAGCATCAAACACAGGGACAGTGGTGGTGGCTGCCATTCTCATACTTCTTTTGAGTCTGTGTCTGGGCCTGGTGTTCCAGTTGTACACTCTTAGTTATGCTGTGGTTTGGGTCAAAGAGGATTTCTGTAGAGGTTCTGCACACAACCAGGGAAGACCATCTTTCCATAAATAGTCTCAGTTTTTTGTCTTCTGCACAGTTCAGTATATCTCTGTGGTACAAGGCTGGGTGACTGCTACATAATCTAGGTAGAACATTTTACATGGTATGTGGAACCTGGGCAAATGGGGCTTGGATATTGCTTATTGAGTAACTGCTACAAATAAACTTCTTGTAGTGTTAAAAACCCAGTTTGTCTTTCCACTTAAAGATGTTGCATAGTGAAGGGCTACTTAATGGAAGGAACAGATAGATGTGTGGGCCATCAAAAGTTGTTGAGGCAGCAAAGTGACCTACAAAACTGATTGGATCTTAGAGAAATTGTAAATTTATGATCATCACAGTCCACAGGTTAAATATCAGTGTACTCAATATTCATTTAATGGTGACTTTAAATATTTGCTCTTTGCACACTTGCATTAAAGAATATTTATTTTGCATAGGACTAATCTTTATGGAACAGGATATTGAACGTTGCTTCTGGGAATTAATTTGCTAAAGTGCCTTCCTTGTTCTGTTTTGATGGCATTTATTTCTCTATTCTTGAGTTTCAGAATGCTATAGTATGTGACTATGACAGAGTGAAGTGATAACATGGAGAATATTCCATACCAATTTATAAGAGAAAATTACTTACTTCAACATGAACGCAAATTAATTTAAAGGATACTTCTGTGTTGATTACTATATCCTTATGTATATATCAAACAAGTTTATTTTCAGTGTTACTTCTTTAAGAGAAGATTACCTATTAAACATTTCCCTTTAACAGTAATAAGAGATTTGGTTGCTGCTGATTAACTGAATCATGAAACTAGAAGATTTAATATTTGTTAGTAGACAACAGGAGCTTCAAGTTGCTTGCAGCTTAGTCTATGGCATTTATTTTCTTAGACTTTTGATTTACAGTTATGAGAACAGTAAAAGCACATATGCTATGTAAGCAATATTTTTTAAAATTAATAAGATAACTTTTATGCAAATTTAAACTAGCTTGGATTTTCCTACCCCCTCAACAATTTCAAAATGTCGGTAAAGAAATATGTTAGAGATAATGAATGCAAGCACTTTTGTTCAACTAAATTAAAATTGAGATTCTTAATACTGCCCCATTGGCTTTGAACAAGAACTGTTATAAATCTGAATTTCCTTTAAATTTGAAAGGAGGCCTCCTCGCCTTCTGGGAGCTACGAAGGTCTATTTGGCTTCCGAATGTGTATATTGGAAAACTTTGGTGTTCTTATGGGAAACTATGTCTGTAATTGTTATAGCTAAAAGACTGAATGTTGATTGGAAAGCTGAGGGTACTTGAAAGGGGTTAGCCTTGGTATGCATTTGAGTGGCCATTTAAGATAGCCATTTGGTATGACAAGCTTTACTTTGGCCAAGACTCCTGGCAAATACAGGTCATTAGGAGGGATCCTGGTTTTCCCTGATAAAATCAGAGAATTTGTGACTTTTTAAACCGCCCCAAATCTGTGACTAATATTAAATGCCTCCCACAGCTCCCCTGGCCCTGCTGGTGCCTCTAACTCCCCCTTCCCCTTCCTCTCCCCCAAACCTGCTGGTGTCCTTCACCCCCCACCCACAGTCCCTGGCTCCCAGCTTCCAGGGCTACAGGGCCAGGGACCTGGGTCCGCAGCCCCCTGCCCTCAGCAGGAGGTGACAGCCACTGCAGTGGAGCAAAGCCCAGTTTCCCCCCTCCCCCCCAGCTGCCTGCTTGCTGCAGGTTTGGGCAGGGGAGGCCTGCCGGGGTGTGCACTCCCCAGAGGGCAGGGGGGACCTGCAACCCCGACATCTGTGCGCAGGGTGGCAGGCGCAGGCTGTGGGCTTGGGCTTCCACACTGCTGCCCTTCCCTGGGGCCTCTGCAGCTTAGCAGACATGATCCGGCACGGCAAGGAACAGTGGAGCCTCACGGAGAAGATTCCTGCCACTGCAAGCTCCATGCTGCCCTGGCAACGCACCCCTTGCATGCGTGGCAGATGTGCAGGGTTGCACCCCTCAAAGTTGCCACGCATGCAAGGAGCATGTCATGAGGGCAGCATGGAGCTTGAAGCAACAAGCATCTTCTCTGCATGGCTCTGCTGTTCTCTGATATGCTGGGTTGCAGAGGTCCCAAGGAAGGGCAGCGGGGCAGGGAGCCCAAACCTCAACGGGCAGCCCTTCCCCCACCCCTGCCCCATGCACAGATCTGGGGGGCAGGGGTTCCCCCTCGTCTCTGGGAGTGCATGCAGCGGTATGGAGCTGGCCCCAGCCCCCCAGACAAGCCACCTGTGGCCCCATCCCGCTCCCTGCTGGGGCCCTGTAGCTGTGCATTGCAGTCCTGGGCCCCAAACCCCATGCGCCTCCTAGCTAGGCAGCAGCCCCAGTCCCAACCCCAACCCTGCCCAAATTCCTCCCTCCTTCTTTTAAAGGGGCTCAGTTCCTCCCCTTTCTCCCGCCCCATTTCTTACCTGCGGGAGCTGCACTTGGAGAAGATTCAGATTTGGGCAATCCCCGCTCACTGTCACATGGAGCTGGACCTGGGCTCCGTGCCAGTAAGTAAGGAATGGGGGGGTTAGAGGAGGGGGGAGGGGATCATGGGGGGGACCCCTGCCTGCTCGCTGACCTCCGCCTGCTTCCGTAGCCCCATCAATGGCTGCCACAGCCGGCCTCAGCATCCCGGCACTTAAAAAACAAAAATAACAAAAAAACAAAAGCCTTGTCTGGGCCTCTCAGAGCTTGTGGCAGAGCCGGGCTTTTTTCTTTACTTCTCCATTTTTTTTTATTTTTTTTTAAGGTGTGGGGATGCTGAGGTAGGGCAGAGCCATTGACGGGGCTGGGAGAGAGGGTGGGGGATGGGGCCTATTTGATTTGGAGATTTGGCCAATTTGGCAGTGTCCGAATCTCCAAATCAGTTTTGGTCGAATCAGTTTGGGGTTATGATTCAAATCACTGTTCCCCAAATCAGCCAAATCTGAATCCAAAGCAAATACTACCCCGGGGCTATCATGAGCAACTTGGCACAGAGGTATAACAGCAGTTCTGTACCCTGAGCAGCATCTCAGTGGCATTGGCTGTCATGCTACCTGTGGTGGCTCTTTGTGCTCCCTTCTCCCTCAAAGGTGACAACTCAGGCATTTGTCCTAGTTGCTACCCCCACCCCCCATCTCCAGTTATGCTACTGGCTTGGAGGATGGACAGGGCAGAATCATTTTTGTTTCCCTGTTTAATTGCAGTCAGCAGGGAAGATTGGTACAGGCCACTTCCTCAGCATATTACCAAGGCTTCCTACCATCTCTGGTTTATTTTTCTTGCACAAAACCCTGGAACAGCCTGGGAAAATAAATGAGCCTTGACCTGAAGGTCACAATATCCAAGATTTCTATTTCTGACCAGTGAAAGGAGTGCTGCATTTCAAAGTTGTGCATATTCCTAACAATATACTCTGCCATTAGTTGCTCTAGTTTTAAACCAAAGAGCTGTAGGACCCCTAGATCATTCCTGTTATAGAATTCCTTGATGGCAGATAGTCTTTAAGGTAGCTGCAAACCAACCCATAATAATATTATCCAGTGCAGTCTAAATCTTTTAAAATAACCACCCAAAACCAAAATTCTCTGCTATGTAAAGAGGATAACATTTTTAAATGGTTATTTAGTTTTTATGGTATGGAATCTGCCCAATTCATTAAGTATAATGCTTTTTTTTTTTTTTAAACTGGAATTGAGGTTTTTGGAAAAATCTAAATCCCAGTCTTTTTTCCTTGGCCTTATGTTTAATTTACAGACAAAATTTGTATTTATATGCACACTATTGAGGCAAATGTTGTGGCAGAGGGGAAGCAGACAGATGGTTGAACACCATCACAAAGTTAAAAAAGGTCACTGTGGAGTACTTTTTAATATTTTTTTGGCAAAGAAAAAAGGATCCATGGTTTCTGAATTCTAGTCATGTTCTAGAAATGTGTTGGTATGCCACAGTCTGTATTGTAAATTAAGGTCCAAAACTGAAATGATCTTTATTACAATTGAAAACTCTTTTGAAATGCAGTATGTTTAAATAAAAGCTTATTAAATGTAGATGCATAGACTTCATCTTCCTGGTGCTGAATGTAGTATTAGGTATGCTTTTTTTATTGCTACTGTATTGCTAAGATAATATTTTTTTTTCTTATTTGCTAGGAAAACAAATGGACAGTGAGAGTCTGTGGTTTTTAATACTATAATCAATTCTATTTTAATGCATTGAGTAATTTAATACATTTAGATACATTAGATATTTGTAGTCCTCAATAGGGATACAGGCTTCTCTTGGTGTTCCACAAACTCTTTTTTTTTAATTCAGTAGTATTGAAAATACAGTCTTTGAAATTTGCCTTTAAGTAGTGGCTTGATGTATGCTTTTTTTTCTGTTTTATCTTTATCCTTCCTTTAATATGATATACTTATTTCTTTGGGGCTTGACAGTATTTTGTTGTCAGGAAGATTTTTGCAGTATTTTTCTCCTCTATCATCCATGCTAAGAGCCTCTTGTTTTGTTTTTAATTGGTTGTAGAATCTAACCATTACTCTACCTCTTAGGCTACGGTGTCCTTTTTCTGTTTGTGCCACTGTCAGTTTTTCTTTAGCACAAAACCTGACCCTTTCTATTGGGAGAAGACAGAGACTACAAAAGCTTTAACTACTGATTGAAGATACTTATTTCAGTAGAAAGTAAACAGCATGATGGGTTTAAAGAGTATTTTGTAATAATTTCATTAGGCAAGTGGTTCTCAATGTCTTTTGGCTCAAGGTACCCCTCATGGAGCTCAAGGAACCTCTCCATAACATCTGTGAATTGACTGGCACAACATATTAAAAATGTATTTATTATAGTGCTTAGCTTCTTGCAGATGGGCTGGACAGTAAGGGTGTGGGGGTAGGGAAAAGGCCAGGCATGGACTGAGCATGAATCTGCACTTATCTGATTATCTCCTTACACTTGGGTAACCAACTCTTTAAAGGATCTTGTGGCTCCACTGGGTGCCCTGGTATCCTGGTTGAGAATAATTGCATTAGAGTAACATTTTGACCTTTTAAGCATTTTCTTTATGATCTTCTTAATTTTTTTAACTCAGTCTACACAAAAGGAATGTAATCTCAACAGATGAAAAGGCAAAAGAAAATTAATTTCTTCTTTTAAAACAAAAACCCCTTGTCATACTTGAGAAATTAGAGCATGTTAACTACTTCCCATGAACACTCTATCAAGGTATTTGTAGTGTATGTTAAGTATAAAGCTTAAGCCTGTTCACATGGGAAGTTAGTGTGGAGTAGCTAGTGTGCTTTAAATTCACGTTCTGGCTTACTTGACATTTACTTATTAGGCCTGTGCAAAGCAGCAAGTATTCACTTTGGATTCAGGTTCAGCCTGTTCGGAGGGACAGTGATTCGATTTGGCCAATTCAGATCTGAAGATTCGGCGCCGATTTTGGAGATTTGGCCATAGACTAAATAGGCAGCAGTTCTCACCATGCTGGACACAGCTGCCTCTGGCTGGTAAATCTGTTGTGGTGGGCAGAGGTGGGAGGGAAGGGGTGTAGAGGGGAGATCAATGCCTCCTCAGAGGCAGAGGGATTGGGGCTGGGAAAAGCTGCCCAGCCGGGGCAGAAAAGTGCAGGACTTGGGGAGCAGGGCTACCGCCACTGTGCACCGCTGGTCCAGGATGGCATGTGAATGGGTGTGTGCCCCTGGATCTGTGTGGGATGGGCTGGACTGCACTCTGGATGGGTAGCGGAAGGCGCTGGGAGTGAGGGCTATGCTTGCCCAGCCTCCCCGTGCCTACCAGACAAGCCCTGGATCGGGGGGGGGGGCATGGCAGGGGCTCTGGGGAATTTTGGGGTGGCTGCAGTGAGGGTGAGGGCAGTGGCACCTCTCTGTGGGGCAGGGAAGCTTGCACATGGCAGTGGCTGTCACTACCACACACCAGCTCAGTAAGCTTCCCTGCCCTTCCCCTGTCCTGTTCCTGGGAGGCAGCAGCGCTTCATGCCCATGCACCATCCCTGCTCCATATCTGGCTCCACGCTATCTTCCCCCCCACACCTCCCTGCTCAGCATTCAGCCACGCACCACCTCCCCTCCCTGTCAGTCCCCCAGCGTTTGGGCACATGCTACCTCCCCCCGCCCCTCCCCCTGGCGTTCGGCGGTGTGCAAACCCCTCCCCCTGCTGCTCAACATCCAGCCACCAGGGGACTTGAACGAAAAAAGATTGGTAACCCCTACCTTAGACCAACACGGCTACAACCTACACCCCTGTACAGCACTGAGCATTCTCAAGTCTATCTCAGCTGGGCTCTCTAGGGGCTGCCATATAAACAAGCCAGATTCCACACACTTGTGTTAAAACTAACCTGAAAATTGCAACTATCCTGGCCACCTCCCTCATTCATTGTGGGATCTTCCATCAACTCCCAAAGAATAGCAAGGCAAAAATGCAGTGGGAGTGGTTGTGGAGCTGCAGCTGGAGGTGTCCTACAATAGTACTAGTTCAGTACTAGCAAACAGGTGATTGCGGCGGGGTGAAGGTTTTGTTATTGTTTACATCCAATTGTTGCTCGTTTTAATCCAGCACAAGTCCTACTGCTGTTTTCTGTGGAAAATCTTCAAATATGGAGGAACACCTGATTTGCAGTTGGATAGTAATTATGTTATCTGTGAATTCACACCTGAAATGTGTACATTAAAAAAGTAACTGAAATGCTTTCATTAAAAAGGGAATTTAAAAGGGCCGTCAAACAGGGAAAAAAAGCTCAGTTAGGCTCCGGAGCGGTGAGAGACGTGCGGGTGAAGCCCGCTGCGCCCCTGCTCCCCCGAAGCTCCCCAGACACCCCCTCAGCAACCGCAGAGCCCCCTGCCGACCCCCAGCACAGCCGGAGGTAAGCGGGCTCGTGGTGGGAAGGGGTTAACTCCTTGCTCCCTGGGAGGAAGCGGCTGCGTGGAGCCGGGCCAGGTCAAGCCTCCACCCATGCCCCTACTTGGCCCAACCCCCCAGGGAGCCGCGCGAACAGGCTGCGTAAACAGGCGCTCGAGTTAGCGCGGAGTTCGCGCAGGAGAGGGCGTGGGAGGGCACGAGACCCTGCCTGCGAACCCCCCAGAGTAGTCAGTCCCAGCCGTAGCCAGCCTATCAGAGGCGTGACATGGATGGGTATGCGCTGCACCCCGAGGGTCCCCTCGGGCTCTGCGGCCCCACCATTAGGTGCCTCAGAGACAGCCACCCAGACGGATCCCATGGTTCTGGGCTCCACGCAGATGGAGCCCCTGGCTCTTGGCTGCAGGGGCTGCCTGTCCCTTTTTCAGGCTCTGGGGCCCGGGAGCATGGCCACCACCCCTTGTGGGGTCTGCTCCCTACTGGGGACTCTGGTGCACCAGCTGGAGGAGCTTAGGGGCCTGGGAGCTCAGGTGGTGTTTTCGTCTATCCTCCCAGTCTCGGGCTATGGGCTGAGGAGGGAGAGGAGGATCCAAGCAGTGAACCAAAGACTGCGGAGCTGGTGTCATCGGGAAGGCTTTGGCTTCCATGACCATAGCCCGCCCTTTGGCGACAGAGGCAGCGAACTGCTGGGAAGAGATGGCCTCCACCTCTCCCCCCTGGGGAGAAGGCTCTTCTCAGCCAGGCTGGCTGACCTGCTCCACCGGGCTTTAAACTAAGCCTGCTGGGGGATGGGGGGGACTACTGCCACTGCTGGCCCGCTGAGCAACCCTTGCAAAGCCAGCAGACCAAGACACTTAAGGGAGCCCACCCCTGCCCCAGCCCTGGCACAATCTGTGGGCAAGGCAAGAGCCCCCAAGGGGACATTTGCCTGCCTCTACGCTAATAGCAAGAGGTTGGGCAACAAGCAGGAGGAGCTCATCCTCCTGCTCAGTGCAAAGAATTATGACTTCACTGGGATAACGGAGACGTGGTGGGACTCCACCCATGACTGAACCACGGGTATAGAGGGCTATACCCTGTACAGGAGGAATTGTGTTGACAAAAGGGGCGGGGGTGTAGCTCTCTATGTGAAGGAAAGCTACATGTCCCTGCGAGCTGATGTTGGCGACCGGCATGGACAGCTAGAGACCCTCTGGGTAAAAATTCGTGGGGAATACGGCACAGGGGACACAACGGTGGGAGTCTACTACAGACCTCCCACTCAAAGTCCTGAGCTGGACTAGGAGTTCGCCCGGGAACTGACTGAGGCCACTTGCTCCAGGACCTTGGTTGTCATGGGTGACTTCAATTACCCGGACATCTCGTGGGAAGATCACTCAGCAAAATCCGAGCGGTCGCAAAGCTTTCTCTCGTGCGTGGATGACCTCTACCTGACTCAAGAAGTCTGTGGGCCAACGAGAAGCAAAGCGCTGCTCAACCTGGTACTGGCTACGGGGGACAACCTAATTGGCGATCTAGTGATCGATGGAAGCTGGGTGACAGCGACCACGAGCTGATCACCTTCACCATCCGCCGTAAAGCTGGCAAGTCAGTCAGCAACACAGAAGTCCTTGACTTCAGAAAAGCTGACTTTGACAAGCTCAAGAGGCTTGTCGGTCAGGCCCTTAGGGACCATGACCCCAGGGAGATGGGAGTTCAAGAAGAGTGGTTGCTTCTCAAGGAAGCGATCCTCAATGCACAAGCTAAATTTGTTCCAACACGGAGGAAAGGCAGCAAGAAGGCACAGCAGCCCTCCTGGCTCTCCAGGGACCTAGTGGACCTCCTGCGGCTAAAAAGGAAAGCCTACAAAGGATGGAGGATGGGATTCACCTCCAAGGAGAATTATTCTGCACTGGTCCGGTCCTGCAGGGAGCAAACCAGGAAAACCAAGGCTGCAACTGAACTCCAACTAGCTTCAAGCATCAAGGACAACAAAAAGTCCTTTTTCAGATACGTGGGGAGCCGGAGGAAAAGCAAGGGCAATGTTGGACCCCTGCTAAACCAGATGGGGCAACTGACGCCCAGGAAAAAGCCAACCTATTAAATAGGTACTTTGCGTCAGTCTTTCATCAGTCCCATGGGACGCCCATGCCTGCTATGGGACAGGGAGATCCGGGTGATGGGGATCCCCTACCCTCCATAAATGCTGACCTCATGAAGGAACACCTTGAGGAGCTGGATACCTTCAAGTCAGCCGGCCCTGACAATCTGCACCCCAGGGTACTCAAGGAGCTGGTTAGCATCATAGCCCAGCCCCTGGCACGGATATTTGAAAACTCCTGGCACTCTGGTGTAGTGCCCGAAGACTGGAAGAAGGCCAATGTGGTGCCGATCTTCAAGAAAGGGAGGAGAGTGCATCCAGCTAACTATAGGCCCATTAGCCTGATTTCTATCCTGAGGACGATCTTAGAAAAGTTTATTAAGGAGGCCATCCTTGATGGACTGGTCCAGGCTAACATCCTAAGGGATAGCCAGCACGGGTCTGTTGCGGGTAGGTCTTGTTTGACCAATCTCATTTCCTTCTATGACCAGGTGACCTATCACCTGGACAAGGGAGAAGAGATTGATGTCATATATCTCGACTTCAAAAAAGCTTTTGATCTGGTATCCCATGATCACCTCTTGGCCAAACTGCCCAGTTGTGGCCTTGGCTCCAGCACGATCCGCTGGCTGGGAAATTGGCTCCATGGTCGGACCCAGAGGGTTGTAATTGCTGGCAGTCACTCATCGTGGTGCCCTGTGACCAGTGGGGTCCCTCAAGGCTCTGTCCTTGGACCCATACTGTTCAACATCTTCATTAATGATGTGGACTTTGGAGACAGGAGTGGACTGGCCAAGCTCGCCGATGACACCAAACTTTGGGGCAAAGCATCCACGCCAGAAGATAGGCGGGTGATCCAGGCTGACCTGGACAAGCCCAGCAAATGGGCAGATGAGAACCTGATGGTGTTTAACACCGAAAAATGCAAGGTTCTCCACCTTGGGAGGAAAGGTTCGGCAGTGCTACGTTGGATAGCACTACAGAAGAAAGCGACTTGGGGGTCATCATTGACCACAAGATGAACATGAGCCTGCAATACAATGCTGCGGCTAATAAAGCGACCAAAATGCTGGCTTGCATCCATAGATGCTTCTCGAGCAAATCCCGGGACGTCGTTCTCCCCTTGTACTCGGCCTTGGTGAGGCCGCAGCTGGAGTACTGCGTCCAGTTTTGGGCTCCACAATTCAAAAAGGATGTGGAGAAGCTTGAGAGAGTCCAGAGGAGAGCCACCGCATGATCAGAGGTCAGGAAAACAGATCTTACGATGATAGACTGAGAGCCATGGGACTCTTTAGCCTGGAAAAGCGTAGGCTCAGGGGTGATCTGATGGCCACCTATAAGTTTATCAAGGGTGACCACCAGGATCTGGGGGAACATCTGTTCACCAGAGCGCCCCAAGAGATGACGAGGTCGAACGGTCCCAAACTCCTGCAAGACCGTTTCAGGCTGGACATAAGGAAGAATTTCTTTACTGTCCGAGCCCCCAAGGTCTGGAACAGTCTGCCAGTGGAGGTGGTTCAAGCACCTACATTGAACACCTTCAAGAGTAAATTGGATGCTTATCTTGCTGGGATCCTATGACCCCAGCTGACTTCCTGCCCTTTGGGCAGGGGGCTGGACTCGATGATCTCCTGCGGTGCCTTCCAGCCCTGATGTCTATGAAATCTATGAAAAAAACAAACAGACAAGCACTTCTTGGCTTTAAACTTCATTCTGACATACTTGCCACCTAGGTTTTAGAATATAGTATTTCATAGTAGAGGCAAATGACTAACAACAGAAGCAGAATTAGTTTTATGCTTTTTGTTGTTCAGGCTGAATGAGAAGCTAAAAGGAAGCAAGTGAACTGATGGGAATGTTAAGTTTTTGCATTGTACATTTCTAAATCTGAGCTGCATTTTAAACCAACACAAATTCTTATCAGTTTTACTAACTAAAGATGGTTCTTAACTTGTCAGTGTTCCTTCAAAATATGATACTTTCTTTCTTCCAAATTTATAAACAAGAAAAAAAAAATACGTACAGTATGCCTCGTGATTTGGATAATTTAGATCTGAAACTTGATAGAAGCAGTTGTCACGAAGTGCCAAATAAAATTCTGTTGTTAGTTTAAGGGTGCCTTGGTAAAGGAAAAAAATTCTTTGCATGAAAATTACTTGTAAAAATTGGATTTCTGGAAACCATTATTCAGAGTAACACGGTCTAAGCTCTAATGCAGTGATTCTCTATCACTGTGCACGCTGCCAAAGGGTGCTGCAAGGTGTGGGGAGATAAGTAAGGTGTGAGGAGATATGCAGATAAACTAAGTAAATAAGGGCAGGCTCAGGCTTATCCCTACCTAAATAATCCCCCACCTGGGTTTCCCAGCCCCTCTGGAAGAAGGTAAATACCATAGTGTGCAATTTTTTAAAAATTGGGTGCCACAATTCAGAAAAGGTACAGAGATGCATCTTGGGTCCAAAAAGGTTGAGAACCCCATCAAAAATGTGTTAGCTTTTGGGAAGGGAGTGAGTAATGGAAATAGCAGCATGGTTATGAAATAGCTGCTTTAGGGAAATAGTACATTTGAATATAATGCATTTGCTAATAGAAACAGTAAACACACTTTTTATGTTGTGGGGCAGGGATCATAGCCTGTGAGTTGGATCTGGTCCATGGAACCACTGGATCCAACCTATAGACATGGGCTGTGAGCAGCATTCAGTGATGGGAGACTTCAGCTGCCAGCTTTTCTTCCTGCACTGCTGAGGGGAAAGGCACCAGCTGCAGGCAGGTTCCAGAGCCCCAAGGTGGGCCATTCCAGCCTGCATCCAGAAAAGGGTGCCTATCCCTGTTGTAGGAGTAATCACTGTTCTTTTATAGTTTGTGGCTTAACCTTTAATGGTGATAGGTATTTTTTATGAGGCTATACCTGCACTATGCAGATTGTTGTAGCCTTAACTGTTGTGGCCAGGCCCTTTTGTGTGGACACACCTCTGCTCGTTGGAGGAGATATTTGCTGCTGGTGCCACGCCAGATCACTTGAACAGCAGTAACTGTTGGTGGTACTGTGTCCATAACCTGGGTGCCCCGAGTTTTGCCAGCTGAGCTTTATCTGCCATAAGGTGCAAACTTCTTATGCCCTAGCTCAGGAGTAGGCAACGTTTTTTGGTTGGAGTGCCGAAAAACACCACAATGCCTACCTCGAAAGGTGCCAGAGTGGTGGCATGGCAGAAAACCAAAATGAGGGCAAGGGGTACATGGCAAGATGCCCTGCTTGTGCTCCCCACCCAAAGCCCCTGCCCCCCAGCCCAGGCTCTGTGGCTGTCAGCAGGTAACCCAGCTCTGGGTAGCTGCTGGAGCCTGGGGAGCTCCCAGCAGGGCTTGCAGCATCCCAGCTGCCTGCTGGGAGCATCCCAGGCTTCTGGCTGGCAGCAGCTCCCCAGAGCCAGGCCCGGCTGCAGCCAGGAGGCTCCAGACTCCGGCATCAGCTTCACACAGGCTCCTGCTGGGAGCTGCCCAGGTTCCGTTGCTGGGAGCAACTATCTAGAGCTGGGGCTGGCCATGGTGTGCCAAGCAAAATGGCCTCTCATGCCATGCTTGGCATACGTGCCGGAGGTTACCAACCCCTGCCCTAGCTGATGCATATCTGTTGACAGGACCTTGTAATGAAGACTGGACCTGTTGGGTGCCATCAGAGCTCGACTGTGTGAGACTGATGCTGCTCTAGGCTGCTTGAGACTGTTGGGATGCCCCCCTCGTGAAGGTCCCAGGGGTCACGGTGGAACGGGGTGGCAATGGGGAAACCGACGAATAGGTTGGGATTAATGGCGGTGGAGTTCTGAGCGGCACAGAGGTGTGTTGGTAAATAACAAGGTGGGTTTATTAACTTATGCTTTGTGGAGCGTAGACACGGTGTTTCTTCAGTTACAGTGATAAATGGACAAACAATGAAGGGATCTGCTGGCCCATGGGGTTCCCCAGCAAGCCCTTGCTATCTACCCCTGACGGGATAGGTGAGGCTGCCTGTTGGCTAGTCTCAGGGCTTGTCAACAGCTCATAACAGGGTTATAAACACACAACAACTGTAACACGTCGCGATGAAACACAACCGAGATGCAACTAGTTGAGGTGAGTAGAGATGAACCGTAGTTAGTGCACAGAACTGAGGTCAAATGGAAATCAGGTGAGTACTGTAATTGGCTGTATAATAATACACATCTAATATATTTTTTATTATCAGAAGGAAAAGTCACTCAGCACTAGTAAACATATTTATGATGTACTTATGTGATCTGCATAATGATAAATTAAGTTGTTCATAGGTTCATTTTGATATACATGAGAAAGTAAAAGTTACTCAAAGCATAAATTACTAGCCTGTCTGCTGGCTGACATGATAGCTCAGAGGTGTGAACTGTCCAGCTCCCCAAGTCAGGTCTTCAGTGGCACTGTAAAGTCCAAAGTTGCCACTTAAATTACAATATTAACTATTTTATTATTGTCTATTTTAGAACTGGCATGGAGGGGAATGAAGTTTTCAGAGCCAGGAATTTGAAATTTTCCCTTAAATTCCCTCCCTGGGAATTTAAGCAAAGTCAAAGATTTACAGTTGGCTAAAGACAGAGTGAGAAACATAAAGAAAGGAGTGCAGCAGTAGTGTCTGAAAGAGAAGAGATAGTCTTTCTCCCTCCATGCACTGTAGTTCAAGGGGATTATATAAATTTTTATTTAATCACTGATCTTCATCAAAACTTTCCCTAATGTCACTGGGAGGTCTGCTATCAGTTGAGGAAGGAATGAAGTCTTTGAGCATACAGAGTGGCCCACGGAGCATAAATACATGTGGATTGTTGCTTTCTTTAAAACGAATTAAATGCTTCCAATGAGATCTTCAGTGCTGAAGATCTGAATTATGCTCTAATACAACTTATAAATATTTTTTTTTAGCATGCTGCAGTAGTCTGATGATATACTTAGAGTGTGGAAATCTCAAATTAATGCACTTCCTTTGAATAATGAGTAGAATTACACTTTTGAAAGGAAATGCGTTAGCAGTAGATTTGTGTATGGTATGGAAGAATAGACTGGTTTAGGGTAGGGCTGTATATCTTTTAAACTACAAGAATATTTTTGTAGTTAAAGGCTACAGGGTTGGAGAATAATTTTTAAAGTCATGGGTGCAGCAACCTGACTACAGATGTAGTGAAAAGTTTAGGTTCTTGTGAGAGAGTTTACATACAAAACACTCCCTTTGGTACATTAAATCTGTGCATTTTGGATCATTAGACAGGTACCCATCAGTTGTTTTTTTTTTTATGTCATTTACTTGAATTTTTAGTAGTCCTCAGCAGCAGCATGAAGTAACATCAGTCATCTTTGACAAACTCATGATAAGTTTATTCCCATCAAATCAGATCACTTATGTTAAATTTTGTTATACTTGCCACCACACACAATCCCCACCACTACTCCACTATCTTATCACCCATCTTTTTTTGAGCAAAGAAGAAACTGGTAAATGTTTCTTCAAACACTTGAAGCTTAACAAATTGCTCAATACAGAGCAGGCTTGAGTGACTTCCAAAGGCTCATCTGGAGGACACTATGCCCAGGATCTATTCCTTGTAAATTTCATAGATTTCATAGACATTAGGGCTGGAAGGGACCTTGGAAGATCAAGTCCAGCCCCCCACCCGAAGGGCAGGAAGTCAGCTGGGGTCATAGGATCCCAGCAAGATAAGCATCCAATTTACTTTTGAAGGTGTTCAGTGTTGGTGTTTGAACCACCTCTGATGGCAGGCAATTCCAGACCTTGGGGGCTCGGACAGTAAAGAAATTCTTCCTTATGTCCAGCTTGAAACAGTCTTGCTGGAGTTTATAACCGTTCGACCTTGTCATCCCTTGGGGCGCTCTGGTGAACAACAGGTACTGGTGGTCATCCCGATAAACTTACGGGCGGCCATCAGATCACCCCTGAGCCTGCGCTTTTCCAGGCTAAAGAGCTCCATAGCTCTCAGCCTGTCATCGTAAGGTCTGTTTTCCTGACCTCTGATCATGTGTGTGGCTCTTCTCTGGACTCTCTCAAGCTTCTCCACTTCTTTTTTGAATTGTGGAGCCCAAAACTGGACACAGTACTCCAGTTGTGGCCTCACCAAGACCGAGTACAAGGAGAGAATGACGTCCCAGGATTTGCTTGAGAAGCATTTATGGATGCAAGTCAGTGTTTTGGTCACTTGACTAGCCACAGCATCGCATTGAAGGCTCATGTTCATCTTGTGGTCAGTGATGACCCCCAAATAGTAATGGGGTTTCTACCTGTGCATCTCTGCTAGTGCTAAATTCAACAATATACCTATCACAAGGGGAAAGGAAGTCTGGTGGAGACCAGGTTTAGGGCAAAAGCAACACTTTAAGATCATCCCAGGGACTAGTAAGGAGTGAGTGGAAGTCACAAAGCACAAATGTTTATAATTTTTTGGAAGTTTTGCATGCAAGCGATCACATTCATGCCACCTGTGGTTTCTGAATAGGCTTTAAGCTGTAGCCCCATGTAGAACTTGTTGCAGTCGTCTTATGTGGTTTGTGAAAAGCTTGGGTGATGCTTGTAAAAAAAATTATATATTTCTGCAAAGCTGGGGGATGGAAAATGTATGCTTTGTCCTGAATAACAGCATGATTGTTTTCTTCAGGTTTATGGTCATTTTCTGTTTTGGATATTTTGATATACTGACTTTTGAGTGCTGCATCTAATTAATGCCAACATTTCAGCCAATGGTCTAGTTGCCAGTGGGCAGAATAATTGATTTTTGGTAAAAACTGGGGAAAAGTGAAATGATTTTAAGGGGGGGACATACAGCCTGTAGCATTTGGCTAGCAGAACTAGAATCTTCAATTACCTATAGATATGGGGTACAGATGACAATAGCCATTAATGCAGGGAGGATGCAAAATATGTCCCATGGCAGGTCCCTCGGTCCTGCCTGTGGCAGATCCCTTGGTCCCACCTGGCCCAGGCACAGTCGGGCCCATGTGGCATCCTATTGCCCCCAGATGTGCAGCAGCTCTGCAGCCAGACTTCATTTCCCAACAGTCCCGATGGCAGTGGCCAGGGTTCAAATTACAGGAGAGCCTGGGGGAGCTAAACCCCCCCGCATACGAGATGACAGCCCATCTGTGGCCCAATCAGCCCCTGGCCCACCTCATGCCTTTCTAAGCAGCCCAGGTGGTAGTGATTCCTTCTCGCTGCCACTGCCACAGACCCTCCCCCAAGAGTCAGAATGATCATTTGAACCCTGGTGGCAGCTCCATAGAGACCCATAGGCAGGGCCCAAGCCCCAAGCTGAGCATGCAGGCCTGGCCCCAGCCCTGGCCTGCCATATGTGGGGGGGGGGGGGGGTCAGGGTGTCCCTGCAGCACCTGCTCTAGACCCACCCACCTTAACCATGGTGAGTGGTGACTGCAGCCCCAGCATGGACTCCAGGTCCTGCTTTTTCCCACTGTGACCGCTGCTTGTAGTGGCTGGTTTGGGTGGGTCCAGAGTGGGCACTGCAGGGACTCCAACCCCCTACATGGGGCAGGCCCGGCCCAGGGCTGGGGCCAAGCCCATGTGCTGAGCCTGGGGCTTGGGCCCTGCCTATGCTAGTCTCCATGGAGCCAGGGTCAGTGGTGATGGCAGCCAGAAGAAGCCCTGCCAAAGCCAGGGAGCAGTTCTCCCCTCCTCAGATTAGAAGGGCGGCCCAGAGGCAGTGCTGGTGGGGGGAGGGGCCTGGGAGTAGAGACAGCAACAGCTCGTTCCAGCTGCTGTCACCACCAGCCCCTGCACCACAGAGACTGGTACAGGCAGGTCCCAAGCCCTGGACTGAGTGCACAGCCCTGGCCCACCCTGCATCTGGGATTGAGGTCCCTACAGCACCTGCTCCAGACCTCCCTGCCCTGGCCACAATGACTGGTAGTGGCAGGAAAAAGCTGGACCCAGCACCTGTACCATTGGTGCCACCTCTGGGCTGCCATGGCACCCATGCCAGCTCCCCACCTGCCTGTAGCCCCATCTCACATAGGGAGATTTGATGAGCTGTTGCACAGGGAGGCAGGGTGCTGACCCAGCTTGTGACAGCCTCCCAAACCTCCCTATGTGGCCCACGGGCCCAAATAATTGCCCACCCCTGCATTAATGCATTTCAGTATAGCAGAACTGCTTTAATTCTTTCCATCTTCTCAATATAGTTCAAAATTGTGCTTTTAAAATGAGAAAAGAAGGCATAAAAATAGTATGAGTCAAGGGGGCAACAGAACCATGACTGCTGGTTATTTTCTCTAGTCTGTTTGCTGTTACCTTACTTGAATGGGATTGAGACTTGAACAGTATGCCACCCATGCTTCCATTTACCTAGGATACTAGGAGCACATGTCTACATGGAGCAATGCAGTGTAGTGATATGCAGGGGTGCATGAGTGATCTGCAGATGAAATTGCTCAGGTCCCAGAAGTGGTACTGGTATGGCAGTTCACCAGGGCTAATATAGCCTGCTTCTTAGTGAGTACAGCACTAACTAGCTTATACTGCTTCTAGCAGGTATTTCTGCACGTTGCTTCCTAATGCGGCTGTACACTTGGCTACTCCAACTGGGTCAGTAGAGAATTGGAGATGGCAGTATAAAGCCCCGCACATCTGCCTTAGGACACTTAGGAATTGTGTGTGTTTGTGTAATGGTGTGGGGAGGGGATTCTTTTAATCATAGGCTAGGCCAGCCAAGACCTGGGCCAGCAATCTGG
Organism: Crocodylus siamensis; assembly: GCF_052110815.1. Classification (NCBI taxonomy): domain Eukaryota; kingdom Metazoa; phylum Chordata; order Crocodylia; family Crocodylidae; genus Crocodylus; species Crocodylus siamensis. The sequence goes on from NC_143395.1 coordinate 124,266,319, forward strand.
GCTGGGTCTATGTGGCAGGGGGGCTCCCCCCTCCCATCCCACGGCATCAGCTTTGATGATCCCCAGCTGGTGGTGGGGTGGGGCTGGGAAGAGATCACTCTTTGGCAGCCTCCTGGGAAGCATGCAGGAACACCCCCTTGCTGCTGGCCTCAGCCAGTACAGGCAGGCTTCAAGCACCCCTCCCCCACCTCCTCACTGACTGGTAAACACGTGTTGAGTTCACTCCCATTCTAACTTATAGTGCTTTAAGTAAAGTATGATGGTTAGAGCGCATCTACCAGTGGCTTTTTGAATATCTGTGCTTAGCCATAATGATTAGAGATGCAAGATCACTCTGTTACACCTTAAATATCTTTAGGTTTCTTAATATCCATTTCTATATTACCTTGTGGTTCTAATGTACAATTTTGTATTTTTTATGAATATCAAAAGAGACTTATTTGGAATTCAATGGAATATACCGGAATTGCATAACTGCAATCTGAAACTATGTAAAACTTTTTAATTTAAGTAATGAATGTTGAACGATTGATGGTAGATCAAAATTACCCAACATCCTGGAATCCTCCCATGTAATAGATCTGAACTGCCTGTACTCACATCAGAGCGAAGCCTAAGTGGAAACTTTCTTATTTATTTTACTAGTATTTAAGAAGTATAAATTTTTAGAACTCCAACACTTCTCTTACAAACCCAGCTGAGAGCTCCAGACAGTGAACAAACAGCGAATCATCACTGTGACTAGCTTCAAATGAGATCCAGGTCCCTTTTCATTCCCTCATGTCATTCATAGTTGTGATAGGCAGATCTCCCAAATCTTTCATAACTTCTTTGGGCATGTCTACATGCGCATATTAATGTGATGTAATAAACTCTGGAATTTTTTGCACTAGAGCTTACGGGTCCCAGGCACCACATTTACACATGCACCCAGGATTGCCACATGTTGAGCTGGGTTAGAGCTGCCTCAGCTGGCAGGGAGCATGGAGTGGGGAGGGTCACCCTGCTAGCGTGGGGCTGCTCTGACTCAGCAGGCAGCCCTCACACTGAAGCACCTTGATGCCCCGGCCCAGTGTCTACACGTGCGGTGTGGTGAAGTAAAAAAAAAAAAAAAAAAAAAGCCCCAAAAAACAAAAAAACTCTGTAGCAGGTTGGTACTTGTATTTATAGTAAATACAAGTACTAACCTGCTGCCGAGTTTATTAGTTTACTCTAGCTTAGTAGCTCTGCACGTGTAGACACCAAAATGTTTACTGCGGAATTAGTTAGTCTACTCTGTAGTAAATGTCTCACGTAGACGTGCCCTTTGTGTCCTAAAATTTACCCGTCAGACTTAACTTCTAGACTGAGCTAGAACAGTTGTTTTGTGGCACTATAAAGAAATAAATTACCCATTGCTATGTCCTTCAAATGGGTAAACTTTTGTCATGCCTCTGTTCTTTTGAAAAATGTAGCCCAAATCAATAGTGTAATTATCTTTTAGATGTAGCTTGAAAATTAGCAAATGGAAGAACAGAGACCTGGTTCTTTATGCCTCTTACCTATGGTTCAGTTTACTGCTCATGAAAAATTCCATACGCATTAATATTAATTAGTGGAAAACTGTTCCCATTAGCCTGCCATTCTGGAAATAGTTCTGTGAACAAGAAAAAGAAATGTAAAGCACAGTTTATTTAATACAAGGATTTCTTATTTAGGTAGCTTGACTAGAAGCTTGGTTTTAATAAAGCTATATTAACATTAAGTTGGTTTACTTTTATACCAACCCAGAACATAATCTCAGTGCTCTATAATTGAATATCTTTCATTCTTGCTACCTGAAGGAGCTACCTTAATCAGTTTTGAACTTAGAAATTGCCCATTGGTTTCAATAGAACAAAAACAATTGCTTATGTATTAAAGACTATCTGACCATGAGAAATATTATCTTTAGTAAACAAAAAGAAGCAGCTAACTTATTACAGTCTGAAAAAACCCTTAGTAAGTTTCTAATGAAGCATTTTTAAATGCACAGCTTTAATATTTGATGGTAGGCTCTTTAATCCTTTCAAACCAAGACAAACAGAAATGAACAAATAGTCTTTTTAACCTACTATTTATATATTGTGCTTTTCATAATACAAGATTTAACTGTGGATCAAAACTAATGTTCTGGCCTGTATGTCAGCAAATATGACTTATGTACATTTGGCTCTTATTCAGAAGAATGCAAGAGTTCAAACCTAATTTATTTTTCTAGATAAACCATTGTTTCAACATGCTTCTTTGCAACATTAAATTTATTGCAGTCAGTGGGGGTGCTTTGTATCATTATTTAAATTTTGGTTCACTAGGCAAACTTGTTTTTTCTTCTCGTCGTTTTGTAGTGACTGAATGTTTACTTTTTGGTTACTTAAGGTTAAAATCTTTTGCTGCTGTGTTTTCAACCCCTCCTTTCACAATCTAAGTGGTTTGTTTTAGGGGGACAAACTAGCAAATAAAATGTACTTGTTTTCATTTTTGTTGTTGTTTGATTTAAGAAGCAACAAAAAATGTTAGCAGGTATTTTCTAAAGCCTTGCAATTTTTATTTTTGGTCTTTAATAACTGCAGTTTTTGGTTTTGAGGGAATGTTATACAATAATTGTTGCAATGTTTACACATCAGTTTTACTACTGTCAGATGTCACAATAGATTCACAAGTTATTTTTATGAGCATTAGTCATCTCAGAGTTTTGCAGTTGAAAAGAAACTGTGGTAACTCCTAAAACCAAGGTAATATGGTAGGTCATGAAACACTCTTCATAGTTTAAAAAAAAAATCTTGTCAGAAATTGTAAAGGGGCTGGGCAGGGAAGTGCATATAATGTGTAGTTGTCAGTAGCTACAGATTATGAAAAGCAGGACCGTGAACATTTGTGGACAGAGAGCTGTGGACTGTTTTCTTAGTTTGTTCCCTGCTCCTGGACAGGACTAATCTATATCTTGGCAAATAACCAGAAATAAACTTCTCAACTGGATCCATTCTAGCCTTACATTTTTTTTTATATTATCCTTTTCTCTTTACATGTTTCCTGAAAATCTTCTTTTGGATGCAAAAGAGCTTCTAATTTCTATCTGTAAACCAGTCCTTTTTAATATATTTCTGTTTTGCGCCTGTAACTTCTACAGTTTTAAAATGCTCTTTCTTACAATATTGTTGCAGCTTATTAAAGTGTTGCTTAAAAGTCCCACTCTATCCAAGATAATTATAACAGAAAGGAGAAAACCTACTTCCAGCCTTTCTTTTTGGTGTCATCCTACAAGACTGATTTTTAGGTGGTATCCAGTACAAATAAAGAGATGATTTGACTTCAATGTGCCTTGTTTACACTGTTTCTTGAGCTGAAATGAAGTTTCAGAAGTTGGAGGAATAAACCATCATGGACAAGTGATCATTTGCAGAAAGTGATAAACTTAATTTTTTCAAAATTTCTGTTCTTTGTTCTTTTTTGTATCTGCAGTCTGAATTGTTGTCATTCTTCTGAAGGTCTTGAGAAGTTTTGAGATGCATCTGCTCATTATTTTTATAGTCCAAGTCAAAGACTTGATTAATCTTACTTGGTTCTTGAGTGGCTGGAAAAATTTGTGCTGTGGGAGTGTTTTCATAACACTGCTGGCAAAGTAGGTCATCTTATTCAACAACCCTGCTTATACTGTATTTGGATACTGGTTAGCTATTATGGAAGTCCTTATTTTAAGGTCAGAGAACTTTGATAGGGTTGCTGTTAGATGCTGGATTTTTGAGGTGTATTTAGTGGACAGAGATCACTGTCTGCTATGCTCAGAGTTTATTTTGTCCACATGATACCCTCCATTTATGTCATGCCTTGCTTAATCTGGTTCCTGTCGCTTAAACACACATCCCTCACAGATGTTTCTAATGGTCAGTATGACATTAATCTCATTGACCTATCAGCAACATCCTTGTCCATACTCTTCTTAGACACTTATCCTCCCTTGGGTTTCGTGACTCTTAATTTCATCCTCCTTATTTTTTCTAAGGTGGGTATCCTAACTTTCTGGGGCTTCCACAAGGCTCAGTTCTTAATCATTGTCTTTTCTCCTTATATACCCAGTCTCTCAATTACCTCATCCATAAACACACAAATTCAACTACCATTTTTGTGATAACTTCGATGTCTACCTCTCTACCTCATACCCATCTCCTTCTGTGCAAACTAAAATCTCAGCATATCTCTCTCACTCTTCTTCATGGATGTCAAATTATCATCTTAAACTCAAAATGGATAAATCAGAACTGGTAGTGTTAGGGCAGAACAGCAGTAAATAATACAAGGAGCAGAAAGAGAACAGGGAAGCCAACAGAAAGCACAGCAGAAGATTAGGTAGAGTGGTAGGGCAAGGCTTAATTTGTGGCATGCTAGCCCAAAAGGTTGGTCTGTACTGCAGGAGTGACCAACCTGCAGCATACATGCCACAAATGGCATGGAAGGCCTTCGTGTGTGGCACATGGAGGATTGGGGAGTGACAGGCAGCACAGTGGCAGATATGGGAAGCAGAGCAGGTGGGGGAAAGGGATCAGAGTGACCCTTAAGGAGGGTCTGGGGCTAATTTCATAGACATTAGGACTGGAAGGGACCTGGGAAGATCGAGTCCAGCCCCCCCCCGCCCAGAGGGCAGGAAGTCAGCTGGGGTCATAGGATCCCAGCAAGATAAGCATCCAATTTGCTCTTGAAGGTGTTCAACGTAGGTGCTTGAACCACCTCCAATGGCAGGCTGTTCTTAGACCTTGGGGGCTCGGACAGTAAAGAAATTCTTCCTTATGTCCATCCTGAAACGGTCTTACAGTAGTTTGACTGTTCAACCTCGTCATTCCTTGGGGTGCTCTGGTGAACAAACGTTCCCCGGGATCCTGGTGGTCACCCCGATAAACTTAAAGGTGGCCATCAGGTCACCCCTGAGCCTTCGCTTTTCATGGCTCTCAGCCTGTCGTTGTAAGGTCTGTTTTCCTGACCTCTGATCATGCGTATGGCTCTTCTCTGGACTCTCTCAAGCTTTTCCACATCCTTTTTGAATTGTGGAGCCCAAAACTGGACACAGTACTCCAGCTGCAGCCTCACCAAGGCCGAGTACAAGGGGAAAATGATGTCCCAGGATTTGCTCGAGAAGCATCTATGGATGCAAACCAGCGTTTTGGTCGCTTTACTAGCTGCAGCATCGCATTGCAGGCTCATGTTCATCTTGTGGTCAATGATGACCCCCAAGTCGCTTTCTTCCCTAGTGCTAGCCAGCGTAGCACTGCCGAGCCTGTAAGGATGCTGCAGGTTTTTCTTCCCAAGGTGGAGAACCTTGCATTTTTCAGTGTTAAACACCATCAGGTTGTCGTCCGCCCATTTGCTGAGCCTGTCCAGGTCAGCCTGGATCACCCGCCTATCTCCTGGTGTGAATGCTTTGCCCCAAAGTTTGGTGTCATTGGCGAACTTGGCCAGTCCACTCCTGACTCCAATGTCCACATCATTAATGAAGATGTTGAACAGTATGGGTCCAAGGACAGAGCCTTGAGGGACCCCACTGGTCACAGGGCACCACGATGAGTGACTGCCAGCAATTACAACCCTCTGGGTCCGATCACGGAGCCAGTTTCCCAGCCAGTGTATCGTGGTGAACCCAAGGCTACAATTGGCCAGTTTTGCCAAGAGTTGATCATGGGATACTAGATCGAAGGCTTTTTTGAAGTCAGGATATATGACATCAATCTCTTCTCCCTTGTCCAGGTGATAGGTCACCTGGTTGTAGAAGGAAATGAGGTCGGTCAAGCAAGACCTACCCACAACAAACCCATGCTGGCTATCCCTTAGGATGTTGGCGTCAGCCAGTCCATTAAGGATGGCCTCTTTTTAATAAACTTTTCTAAGATCTGCCCCGGCATAGAAGTCAAACTAATGGGCCTATAGTTAGCCGGATCCACTTTCCTCTCTTTCTTGAAGGTAGGTACCACATTGGCCTTCTTCCAGTCTTTGGGTGCTACACCAGAGCTCCAGGAGTTTTTAAAGATCTGTTCCAGGGGCTGGGCTATGATGCTCGCCAGCTGCTTGATTACCCTGGGGTGTAGATTGTCAGGGCCGGCTGACTTGAAGGTATCCAGCTCCTCAAGGTGTTCCTTCACGAGGTCAGCATTTATGGAGGGCAGGGGGTCTCCCACACCCAGACCTCCCTGTCCTGTAGCGGGCATGGGCGTCCCATGGGTCTGATGAAAGACCAACACAAAGTACCCATTTAATAGGTTGGCTTTTTCCTGGGCGTCAGTAGTCAGTTGCCCCATCTGGTTCAGCAGGGGTCCAGTGTTACCCTTGCCTTTCTTCCGGCTCCCCACATATCTGAAAAAGGACTTTTTCTTGTCCTTGATGCTCAGAGCTAGTTGGAATTCAGTGCAGCCTTGGCTTTCCTGGTTTGCTCCCTGCAAGACCAGATCATTGCAGAATAATCCTCCTTGGAGGTGAATCCCATCCTCCATCCTTTGTAGGCTTTTCTTTTTAGCCTTAGGAGGTCTGCTAGGTCCCTGGAGAGCCAGGGGAGCTGCTGTGCCCTTTCCTTCAAGATGGAATAGAGTTAGCTTGTGCACTGAGGATCATTCCCTTGAGGAGCAACCACTCTTCTTGAACTCCCATCTCCCTGGGGTCATGGTCCCTTAGGGCCTGACTGACAAGCCTACTGAGCTTGTCAAAGTTGGCTTTTCTGAAGTCAAGGACTTCTGTGTTGCTGACTGACTTGCCAGCTTTACGGCAGATGGTGAAGGTGATCAGCTCGTGGTTGCTGTCACCCAGCTTCCCTCGATCACTAGGTCACCAGTTAGGTCATCCCCTGTAGCCAGTACCAGGTCAAGCAGCGCTTTGCCTCTTGTTGGCCCATAGACTTCTTGAGTCAGGTAGAGGTCATCCATGCACGAGAGGAAGCTTTGCGCCCGCTCGGATTTTGCTGAGTGATCCTCCCACGAGATGTCCGGGTAATTGAAGTCACCCATGACAACCATGGTCCTGGAGCATGCGGCCTCAGCCAGCTCCTGGGCAAACTCCTGGTCAAGCTCAGGACTTTGGGTAGGAGGTCTGTAGTAGACTCTCACCATTGTGTCCCCTGTGCCATGTTCCCAACAAATTTTAACCCAGAGGGTCTCTAGCTGTCCATGCTGGTCGCCAACATCAGCTTGCAGGGACATGTAGCTTTCCTTCACATAGAGAGCTACACCCCGTGCCCCTTTTATCTACACAGTCCCTCCTGTACAGGTAGCCATTTGTACCCATGGTCCAGTCATGGGTGGAGTCCCACCAGGTCTCCGTTATCCCAATGACATTTTAATTCTTGGCACTGAGCAGGAGGAGGAGCTCCTCCTGCTTGTTCCCCAACCTCCTGCTATTAGCGTAGAGGCAGGCAAATGTCCCCTTGGGGGCTCTTGCCTTGCCCACTGATTGTGCCAGGGCTGGGGCAGGGGTGGGTTCCCTCAAGTGCCTTGGTCTGCTGGCTTTGCAAGGGTTGCTCAGCAGGCCAGCAGTGGCAATAGTCCCCCCAGCCCCCAGTGGGCTCAGCCTGTCCAAAAAAAAAAGTTGCCCCCCACTGCTCTACTGCATCAAACAAGTTGCGTCTGATTGCTTCTCAGGCTTTTGACCTCTTGTCTCTAACGTGTTATCCCTCATTCACGATTAAAATATCTACTCCTACCCTGAGTTGGTCTATATGCCAGTCAGCATTTCTCACTTGTTCTGACAAGCACCTACATGCTCTTTTCTTTGGTGATGTTTGTACTTGGGAGAAGGTTGTTAAAAGGGCCATAAACCTAATTCATACATCTCCTTCAGGTGGATGGTAGGCAGGATGGCACTGCAGTTCAGATTTACATGAGGTTTCATAGGCTTACTTTTTCAGGTGCTATGAAACAGCATTTCCTTAAAATTTTTCGTAGCCATTAGGGCAAGTAAAGCTCCTGGATTCTCTTCAGAATTCTATGGTTATCAAACACAACTCAAAAGGTTGCCGTTGTTTATGGAAATAATTCTTTTGTTCCATTTGAGAACAAGCCTTAATATTGTAAAATCCCTACAAATCCCTTTTGCTAGAATGCAACAATTGTTTTTAGAGGAGAAAATAAAAAAATGCAGTTTTCTATTTCAGGATTCTGATCTAATCTTTGTGTCCTAATTTATGCCAGAAGGATGGAGTAAAAGAAACTGATCAAAACGTGAAAAGAGAGAAGAAAACATAATTTTACTTTTCTGAATTCCACCCAAATTGCTTTTATTAGTCTTTTATATGTGTCAATCAGTTCTTCTTTTCTACTATTGAAAGACTTTTCCTTGCACCATGCCAAAAAACACCTTATCTGATGACATGTTGCTTCTATAAGTGTATTTTTACAAAAGGGAGACCTTTTTATCTTCTGAGCTTTGCAAGGCAAAACATTAATTTTCTGAGCAGAAGAACAGTATTTGTAGAAGAGATTAGGCACTCTCCTTTTAGACTATCTAGTGTCTTTAACTAAATAGATCATTCAGAAATTATTTTAATACTGGATGCACATTTAGCTATATAAACAGATGTCTGTGTACACAATCAGTTTCCTTTGTGGTAAAGGTTATGCCTAATTTAGATAAAATGGTTTAATTGAAACAAAATCTCAATCTGTCCATTTTTGACAGTTTTTAAATATCCAAAATTATGTGTCTTTACTATATTTTTATGTAATAGATTGGGATTTAGAATCCATGAAAAGGGTTGATTATGTGGGACACATTTTTGGCTGGGATTATAGAGTTGTTAACTGCATAATTTTTTACTAAATTGGCATATCTTAACCTTGATTCTAAAATCACCATGTTTTGCTGAGGTAAAAGATTTTGTTGAATTCATGTGCACAAATTGTTACTGCAATGTTGCAAGCTATTTAAAAATTGAAACTCTACTCCTGTAATATAGACAACGTTAGCATTTTCTATGATATTACTATTCTGGAATTTTCTTTAAAAAAATCCTAGAAAAAGCAAACTGAATTTTTATTTGGCTTTTTAATGAAATAGTTTTTTCATTATTTGAAATTAATACTCTTTCATTTATCGGTGTACTTAATATTCTGCATCAGTTAGAAAACACTGCGTAACTGTTTTTCATGTCTTTCTCTTCCATGTTGCAGAGTCAAGACTAGTCAAGTAATTTTAATTTCAATGAGTGTTCTCTAGGTAATTCTTTAATAGGTAAATGACTGACTTACATTTTTTTTTTTAAGTTTCATATTTTTTTCTTCCAAAGATCTTTTGGATAGTTGTTTATAATATTGAAACACAAATGGAACTTTTAATTTTCTTTTCTTTTTGGAGATAACAGTACAATTATGATTTCAATCTCAACCTCTTGATTACTTATTCAAAGAGGCATGAGCTTGTGCAGGCAACAATCTGCTTTGTCTCATGCTGGGAATGGACAAGAAAGTGTTCCTAGCAGATTGTTGCTTGTAAAGCTCATGTTTCTTAACCAGCTAGTTCCTAAGGTGCCATCTTGCCTTATCTTCTGCCTGACTTCAGACTAAAGTGGCTAACCACTAGGGTTGTGTGAAATTTCGGCAGCTGTTTTGTTTTGGAGGTTTTTCAGCCCATTTTGGCGCCCAAAACACTGAATTTAAAATGAAACAGAAAGCTCCGAAGTATCTCTGAAATGAAGCCATCCAAAATGTTTCAGATGTTTCGGATCTAGGCTTGCAGGGAAACAGAAACTAAGAAGAAGGAGGGGGAAGAGGGGCAGAAGGACTGCTTTGATATTGATGTCAGTAGCTGGCCAGTGTCTGCGATCTGTCCCTGAGGTCCCTTCCAATCCCAGTGTTCTGGGGGAGGGACGGGAGCCTGCTGTCATCCCGCGCGCAGATCTGCAGGCCCATGCCCTCTAGGAGGAGTCTGGCACAGCCCCGCAGCCCTCCCGGGGGTCACGGACCCCCAGATTTGCATGTGGGATGACAGCATGCTGCTGCTGGCTAGGGCCAGCGCCAACACCTGGGTCTGCTTGGTGCAGCCTGTGCCGAGCACAGCCAGGAGAGAAGGCCCCATGGCTGCTCTGCCTGGCCCCATCCCCCACCCAGTCCAGCCTCTGGACACTTTAAAAACAAAAAAAACCTCCCTCCATACCAGCTGTGGTAGCAGGGATCAGAGCCTCTTGGAGCTTGCAACCACCTGGCTGTGCCTATGTTTCCCCAGCGCATCTGAAGCTACGAAACAGATTGGGCCAAATCAAAATGGAGCAGTGATCCGAAACACTGAAATGAATCACTGTCCTCTGAAACAGCCGACTGAAATTGAAATGAAACATAGCCATTTCACACAGCCCTGCTAACCATCTGTGTTCATTAACTGCTTGTGAAAGAAATAATTGTTGTATTTGGACCACTTGATTGCTGAACAAAACCAGCTAATTGAGGAGTTCTAAGTCTGTAACCACTTGGTTGTTGTAGCTGAAGATGATAGCGCTGCTATGAGGATGGTAAATGTAAGGGTGGGACTGTGTTATTAATGCTGTGATAAACATACAGGCAGCCTGCTGCAGGACTTCTGTCATCCGTCAGCTGGTTATATTGCCTCCCTTGGAATAGGGTGTGTCTGGTGGAAGTTTTCCCGGTGTTGAACATTCTTTCTATTCAGTATGCAAGTCTCATACCCACACAACAGTGTGATAAACACAACTGCTTTTTTCACCTTTTAATTTAGTGGAACACTTGACTGGCGCTCTCATGCTGACTCCATACTGGCTTTGTAAGTTGGACAAAGGCCAAGCTAGATTTCTGGATGCTGGGGACTGCTTCCTTTTCTATAAGAATAACATCATTCAACTACTTCCTAGGTAAGGGAACACACACAAGCCCAGAAGTTCACTTCCACCAATGATGACAAGGCTTGCTAAACTGTTTTCTAGGGACTGGTTGACGTACACCCTCAGTTTTCATCATACTGATGGTTAGCCTAAAGTTGATATCAGATGCAGCAAAACAGTCTACGAGCAACTGAAGAGCTTCACTACAGTGGGTCCACTCTTGCACAGCAAGGTTCCCTCTAAGCTGCATGCGTGCGCAGCTCTGCACAATAAAAAAATCTTGCCATGCAGTAACTTTCTAATGCTGCACACCGGGGCTGGCATGGGACACTTAGCACTCAGCTGTGCGGGGGGCTGCTCCACTCCACTCCTCACCACGCCAGCATCACCATGGGGAGAGAGAGTACAGCCTGCAGGGGGATGGGCTGCTGATCAGTGGGCAGTCATCGCCACCACCCCTTCCTCCTCCGTGCCCGTGGTGCGGGGCAGGCAGTGGCTCCTTCCTAAGGCAAGGCTGGGGCTGGGGCTGCTGGGCACCACTGGCTCCAGGGAACTGCTTTGCTCCCCAGCTCCTTCAGGTGAACTTTGCCCCAAGCCCCACTGGCTTCACCCTAATCCTAGCTTTCATCCCTGCGTTGCAAGCCCCACAGCTCCCATACTAAAGTCCAGCAGCCCCACTCATCTTCCGCGCTCTGCCTGCTCCCTGCCTCCGCGCCTTGCCTGCAGCCTTTGAAAATGATGCTATGTGCCTCATTGCCTGGTCTGCCCAGCAGCGGGATGCACGTGGAGCCATGCTGCTTTCAAAAGTGGTAGTGAGGCATGGAGGCGGGGAGCAGGCAGAGTGCAGCCTGCATGTGGGTCCAAGAGACATAACAGGGAGGTGGTGCACACATTTCATGTAACAAAGATTCGGGAGACAAAGTCAGCTCTTTGGTAACTGAAGACAGAGAACTCAAATGCTTGCCTAATTTTAAGTATTAAGTCTTAATCCTGACCACAGAGACATGGTTAAAAGGCAGCATGTGGGTATTACAGCTAGTTTCTTCTTTTATTTGCAACAGTGCAAATTAAAAACAATTGGGTTTTTTAAAGAAAAACAACTAACAAGATGATAAATAGATTGAGACTAATATTAAAGAATGCATTTGGTACACAGTATAATATTAAACATTAAAGGGGGAGGTGGGACCAATTCAGGAATGGACCGAAGCGGTGCGCTTATGGATTGCTACACCTTAGAGGGAACATTGGTGCACAGTCATTGGCATACAAGAATTCCTATGTAGGCTGTTTTGGCAACTTCAGTCTTAATGCAGTCTGGAAAGATTAACTAGCCCTGTTGCAGTTTGGAAATGAATCCTGATGCCTGTGTTAAGTTTCTAGTGTATCGTCTAGCACTGCTGCATAGAACAGTGTGAACAGGATTGGCCCTAAGATTCTTATTTGATGCTACTCACGCCCATCATGGAAGAAGTCAGATGGGATGCAGTCTAGACTGTTCTGCCATTCAGACAATCATGGAGCAGTTTCAGGTCCAACAAATTTATTTTTAAACAGCAGAGCTCTTGTAGGAGGCTCTAAAATCCAGGTTATTTCTCAGAAGTTTTGGTAATTTATTTGGTACTTTGATGAACTCAGTGTTTCCTAGTTAACATAGTATCTTGCTCTAAGGGTTACAGGCCCAAATTGATCTTAATACCACTGAAGGTAACATAAGACATTTTTCTTAGACATTTAGTATCTTCAGCCAAACATTTAGCAGATCATGCTTTTTTAAAGTTATTTAAGTTTGCACCTTGCTCAGATGACTTTGTACTGAGGGGGCTAGTGAGATGTCCATAATAAGAGACTGACAGGCTGTACATTAAGACTGACTGATGGGCTGTACAGTCAAATGATCTTTGACTGTGCCAGACATATCCAGGAGAGATGGGGATATGTACTGATTACTTCATTCTTAAAGTAAACTGAACAGTACAGTGTAGTATTTCCTAGTTTAATTTAAACCTTTTCAATTTGGAATCAAGGCCAATAATAAGGTTGGAATTTCCAAAGAAGTCTAGAGGAACTAGGAGCCACCATCCTAAGGAAATTTTAATGGGGTTTTAAGTGTCTTATACCTTTAGGCTACTGTCATTAATCCCAGTTTGACTCTATTCAGTGAGAAAGTAGTGTGCCAATGAATCTCCTTGCAGCCTGTACTTTTATGATGTATATGTTGAAGTGAGAGAGTGCTACTATATGGTGAAGGCTTTTTTAATTATGAAAATATTTTATTTATTTAGAAATGGTTTGTTTTTGTGGGTTAGTGTCTCAGTAGTATCCTTAATGCACAAAAAAACATGGATGATGGCCAACTGTTTCAGCCAAATATCGCATGAAAGTAGACATAAAAATAATGCATTAGTCTCAATAAACTCTATAAACACACCTTTGTGGTCGCAAGGTTTTTTGAAGTCTTCCTGTATAGCCTCTGAAACTGTTCAGTGCTTTTATTTTTGGCAGTGACACTACAGATTGATTAAATAGAAAACTTCTAATATATGCTTTCTAATTGCACAATTCTCTTAATTAGTAATGAGAAACAATATACTACCTTGCCACTGTGTGCGGATGGCTGACGCTCATCTCCCAAAGCAAGTTCCGTCTTCTCAACTTAGTCATGGTAAGAGGGCCTGCAGAGGAACACCCTGAAAGTATACCTTAAAAAGGGTATACTGACCCTGGCATTGACCCTACAAATGGAGAAGTGCTGGCTGGTAACAGGTCTCAGTGCTGCTGCACCATACATCAAGCTATATGAAGAAAGCAGTCTTGCTCAGGAAGCCAAGAAATGGCAGAGGAGGAAGGAAAGCGTACAGCATCCTGGCCAACAGTTGTCCTGTGTCCTCTTGCCCCTTCCCCCCCCCTACACTAGCACCACTTGTCATATCTGCTGAAAAATTTAGAGCATGCATGGATGGGACTCCTCAACCACCTTAAGACTCACCAGTAAAACCCCCTGGCAGACATCATCCTCGTATTGAGTGATAGCCAATGAGAGGTAGAAGACCGTTATAGTGAATCATAAACAACACTTAAAATTTGTTTTGTACTAATGGACTTTTAAAGGTGTGTATTTAAGCAGAGACCATCCTCTCTCTGCCTCTAAGGAAAATGTGCACGTGATTGAAACGGAAACTGTTTCCTGACTACCACATTGTTTGGTTTACATTAGAGCCACACGCCCATTTCTGACTAGAGCAGGTAGCAAAACATGGAGTGGCTGAACTTGCATGCATAACATCTCGTTGAAAACCTGATTGCATGAATAACACGTGCTCCTGGCAGCTGCGGGGGGCATGGTGGCAGCAGGAGTATGGCAGCGGTAAGCTGGTAGCTCCTGCAGACTCCACTGGCAGTATCGGCGGCAGGGGTGGCAGGTGCCTTTTTGTAGGGGTGGGCACCGCCACATTCAGGGGGTGCACATGCACCCGCATGCACCCCCTACACATTGCCAGTGCCTGATTGTACTGGAAGCTAAGTAACATGTAAAGGCTTTTGTTCCTTGGACTTAATAGCATTTTTTTTCTGTAGAGCACAAAATAGCATCAGTGGAAAAATTATTTTCAACAAATATTTTTGATTCTCAGTTCAGATGTGAGTCTCTGTTTACTAGTATGTTATCCTCTAGGTGCATATGTTGGGGTATTGAAACTCCTAGTTCAGATACATTAATGAGTTTGATTTAAAAGACAATCACTTAAACCAGGGTTGTCATAGATACAGCTCACAGAGCTGTGTCATTCTGCACCTCCAAGAGGTAAGGAATTTGGGAGCAGGTTTAGTGGGGATGGGGCCCACTGCCAAATTCTGTCATACAAAACTCTGTTGAGGACATGTTCCTTGACACCACTTGCCCTGCCACAAGAGGTAGGTTAAGATATGACCCACAAATCTCCTCTGATCTGGCTCACTGGTCAAAGGGAGTTTGACAACCTTGAGTTAAACTATGGTATTCAGGGGCAGATCCAGAGGGGGTGCAGCATCACTGTTGCACACTCTTTGGCTGTGTTGCATGTGATTTCTTCCCATTGGGTATGGTTGGAGCCCTTGCTTTTTCCTTGTTTCCCTTGCTGTTGAATTTAGTGGGGAAAGGCAGGAAGGGGAAGGGCAAACAGTAGCATCTCTGGTACCTGGGCTCTGGAGCCTCTCCAGCCAGACCCTGTCCAGATCACCTGACAAGCTCAGAATTTACTGCTGCTGCAGGAGTCTCTGCTGATTAGTCAGTAAACATGGCACTGGCTATGCAGCCTTGTTGTTAGATCTTGCCTTGTTGTTAGATCAGGTACTGATGGCATTACTGTTTTCATTTCATTTCCATAGCAGCAATATTTACTGCTGCATCCTGTTCTTCAGATTGATTTATAAGAAGCGGTGTATATACATAGGCCCAAATGCAAAGAAGTATTTCTCTTTGAAATCAATAGGGATTTGGGGTTGTATCCACAAGACTTTAGGCATCTTCAGTATTTTACAGCTGAAAAGATATGGTTTCTGCTTCAAGGTTTTTAACTCATTTTGACCCAAAAAGGCACTTTACAAGAGAGCAATCCATTTCCAGTAATGTTTCCATGTATTATGGTATATGTAGAGAACAACTTTTATGGCATATTTCATAATATCCTATATAATAGAGGCAACTACTATGTATGAGTGTTTTGCGCTTGCCCCTAGATTCAGTCTCTTTGTTAGTATGAAAAATGGCACATTTTCCCCTGAAAATGATAACTCAAATTCTTGCAGTATTGATGGAGTTTGCTGACAATTAACACACACATCCATTGATTTAATTGGAGTTTTGAAATGTTGATCATGTCAGACCAGAACAACTGGTTCAAATCAGTAATGCAACAGAAGGTTGGTGCACATAAAACACTTCCAAAATGACTGAAACCAGTTTAAGATAACCTAGATGGATGACTTAACTGATTTTGGCTTATTGAACTTCTGTCCCAGATCCCCTCTAGACTCAAGTTAACTTGGTCCTGCAGCATTCCAGGATGCTTTACATCACCCCTGCAAACCCCCTCCTACCTCACAGGGTGGGCGGGCTAGCTTTGGCCCAAGCTGTCTGTTCTAGCTGAGCAGGGAGGCATTCTCTAGTACCCTCCCCTTCACCCCCAGCTTCTGACCTGGGCCACTGCAGGCATATGGCTGCGTTTCCAGGATCAAAAGCGAATGTCTGTTCACTTGCTTATCAGTTCAATCTACACATCTTAGATTAACCTGCAAAGATTGAACTGATTCAGCTTGGTCTTTTTTAGTCTGTACTTAGCCTAGGTGACAGTGGCCATTTGGGCACATAAGCATAATTTGAGATGTAATGTTAGCAATCTGCTCACAGATATTGTCAGGTAATTAAGAGTAGTATCCTACCATTATCTATTTATTTTCAAGATTTGCATGTTTCATCTGACCTACTTGAGAGAGGGCAGACGGGAGGAGGAGGAGGAGGCAGAGGCTTTTGTAGGTAGCAGCAATCAAATCACTCTGCTTCTTCCACATTTTTATAGGGGTGCACAAAAATGTGGAGGAAGCAGAGTGAAGGGGATGTCTTGTTTTGTTTTTTTTCCTTCAGCAACATCATAGGAGGGAACAAAGAGTAATAAGTGTGCCTGATTTTGAGGACTGAAATACTTTATCATACTTGCATGGTTATTATGTGGGGTCAGTAGTGGACAGGGTTTTTTTTCATAGAGTTTAAAGTTAGAAGGAACAGTCATTTAATCTGACCTCCTGTAGATCATTCATTTTTTATGTTTCACTTAGATGAATGTAATATCAAGCCCAGCAACTTTTAGCAAGGTATCCAGGGCTGATCTGAAGACTGTACAAGATGGTTAATCTACCATATCCCTTCCAAGGTCATTCCAATGACTAATCAATCCTCCTCACTATTAAAATTTTAGTACATTAAATGCTTTTCTGTAATATAACGTTTCCTTTCATTTTCACTGTAACTTAATTTGCTGGGTATATAATTGTAATATCCCTGCAAAGGGGTTGCCCTATAACCTACTGATTTATATTCTCAGACTTAACCATCTTAAGATAATTTTTGCTTGGGAATTCAATTACATCTCTGGCACTTGCATTCAAAATATAAATCAAGAACAAAATTTATGAATAGATGGAAAACTTTACCTTGCATAAATCTACCAAAATAAAAATTTTATGAACTTCCAGAGATAAATGAATGGTGAGTTATTAATACTATACTTCAGGGCCTTCCTATTGCATTAGTTGCACTGATCTTTGCAGGCGCAGACCATCCCCAAATACAGAAGTGTGAGCTATCCCTTCTCCTTTCTGAAAACGCTTAAGATGTGAAGCTTAATCTACCCTATCATGTGCACTTTCCTTTTAAATCCAAGAAGACACTATATTAAAATCTGGGACTCCTAAGATCCTTTTAACCTAAACTTTCATAGTCTGATACTGTTTTCATCTTTGAAAAGCAGGGGTATGTATGAATAATATACTTTGTGGTCCTTAGCCTGCAAGTAGAGACCAATATGTTGCCTGTTAAGCCCTCTGATCTTGCTTTTGGCCAGAGAAAGATTTTCTTTTCACAGATATGTGTTTCCTGAGGTACACTGGGAAAGAGAAGTTTCTTGCAGTACATTATTTGCTCAATTGCCACTCTGCCAGCAAAAAATTGGGGACCCATGCTGTATCCATACCCAGGAAAAATACTCCATTGGTGTAGGTCTTGCATGTCTACATTTTATCCTAGGCTAGCTCTTTGTGTAACCAGGTTATCTTGCCACCTAGTGGTAAGACAATATAATAGTGTCTGCTGCTATAGCTACATGGGATGGAAGAGCTGCTAATTGAGCTGCTCTGGGTTCTAGTATAATTTATGTCAGTGTCTCTGTGTAAATTCCTCAATGTAAATGGCATCTGTAAAGGCCTTGAGCCTTGCCATTCATCCCGTGCCAACTAAAATCTGTGAAATCTGCTGGCAACTGTCTCATTCCCCTCTTAATGCTGGTCTATAGCAAGAACAATAGCTTACTGCTGCTGTCTGCTACTTTGCTAGTTCCAATAGAAGTCTGCATAGTAATTCTAAAAGGTTCCAACCCTGCTGATAATTCAGAGTGCAGTATGCTGCCATGCCATGCAGTTTGTTGTTTTAATTTAAGGAATTATAGACAAATTGTAAAAACCTTTTTGAGTGATTGTTTTTTGCAGCCTTGGAATATTAGATTTAAGATTTCCTGCACAACCTACATGTAGTTCTATTGTGTATATTCATTATGATGCAGTCTTTAGTTACCCGATATCATGCTACTATTTTATACAGGACTTCTGCCTCATTCAGTACATAAAATGCTCCTGTTTCCTGTATGAATCAAGGCTGTGCTGTACTGTAAAGAAGTCTGACTATAAAACTCATTTGCTGCAGAAACTGGAAGGTGTACAGTAGAGGGGACTTGGGGTGATTGGAAGAAGAGAAGGGAGTCTGCTGGTTAAAGCAACTGAAAGCTGGACTGGAGAATAGGTTTCTTCTTGCCTCTGTGTGTGATGCTAAACTGATCATTTAAACTGAATTTCCACTGGTGGTCACTAATAGTATGTCTTTTGATTTCTGAGTGCTTAGCTTCGGAAACTTCATATCTTTTTAAAGATACTTTGTGCATAATTGAGCAGAGTCCAAGAAACTCCAGGCTAAATTGTTAAGCTCTTGCCTTGGAATAAATTGTCTATATAACAACTTCATGAGCACTTCAAATTTTTTAGAAATGTTATCTTCACCTTGTTCTTGATGCATTAATAGATAAGATGGCCACCTTAATGGAATAACATCTATGCAAGAAAATGACCTCTAGCCTTTTTGAATCCAGAACAAATGTTTGTTACACCAGTATATTTGCGAAACAAATTAAAATCCAGCCAAAGGCAATCTCCTTAATTTAACTGCCATGTAGGGTAGGGGCAGGGGCAGGGGCATGACATTTCCTACTGAAAATTAGCAATCCAGTGTGGGAGCTGTTCATTATAGTCTGAAAGTCACAAAGGGTCATGGGAAGAGATTTGTAAAATTTTCATAATTCCAGAAATAACTCCTTCCACATCCAAAAGAGAACTTCTGTGTTTGGAAAGGAACCCCTGGTATGTCTTAACCTCCTGTGGAAGGGTGAGTGAGCTTCGTAGGGCATTGTGTTCATTTGCCTATGCACATTCACATTCTGCATGCTCTTGCTATGAAAGGGGAGAAGGAGAATACTAACCACCTGTTTCCTGTGTGTATGACCTTATTCCTGGTTTTCCTTCTGAAAAGTTCATGTTGCATGCCTCTGTAGATTCTGCAGGTCTATTCAGTTGAACAAAGATGAATTTTCAGCAGTCTGGCATTCTTTTAAGTTTTTATGTGCTTATGTCTAATATCAAAACTCAAAAGATTTCCCTTTGTCTTTTTAAATATTTTCTGCTTCTCCAAATAAAGATGGATTCCATTTTCAGTTCCTATATTACTTGCCTACTAGTTATTCCTAACTGTTGGGAAAATGTCTTTTGCGTTTATTAACTTAATATCCTCCCCATAAATTTCTGTTGATCAAAATGTCCTGTTAACCTACTCTAGTAGCTAAAGTAGAAGTTACTTACTTTTTCTTCACTATTTAGTATTTGAAAGCCCTTATGTTTCCCCCTCAAGCCTCTCTCTTTTAAACTGAATAGGCCTATCCTCTTTAGCCTTTCCTATGGAAGACCCTCCATATATCTAATCATCCTAGTTGCTCTTGCCTGTACCTTCTCTAAAACCTACAGCCAATAATCTACTTCTTAACAGCAAGTCTTCCAACATAGGGATTGGCAACTTATGGCCTGGGGGCCAGATATGGCCTTCAGAGCCACTGAATCCAGCTCATGGAGCTGGAAGGCTTTGCGGAGGCAGTCAGGTAGGAGGGACAACACACAGAAGGGAAGCAACAGCACTGTAGATGCTGCTGCAAGCTGCGCAGCCCCAGTTCGTCCCCACTGGCTGAAAGCTGCATCCCTGTGGAGGGGAGGAAACAGGACATGGAGAAGCAGCGGTGCCATAGGTATTGGATCAGAGCCGGGTTGTTCCAATCCATGGCTTGTACAGGTTGCCAGCCACTGTCCTGACAAATTACTGGTCATAATTGTCTAGCTTTCCCCACAAAAATCTTGTTTGACTCTTGGATGAATCTTATTAGTGACGTGATGCTCTGTAGGGGTGATGAAAGAAGGAAAGTGCAGGGTGGGGAAGTTCCTTCAGGAACATGATGGGATCCTCCCTCCTGCTCCTTGGAGATGGAAAGGAGCCATTGTAGATCTGAGGCACTTTGGTGTATTACAGATCAACATCTCTCCCTAGCTGCTGTGTGTAGTAGCACAGTGACTGGCTAAACGAAGTCAAATTGGACAGCTGTTTTGGGCCAAGGTACTTCTGAGACCAAGCTGAAATTGCATAGAAAGCAACTTGCCCAAGGTCACATAGGAGAGCTATGGTGGAGATCCCACAAGTCTGGAACCCAAATCTCCCACTCCCTTCCACTGACTTTCCTCTAATCTTTGTGCAGAATGCCTGCTGTTGAATAGATTTGTTTGTTGCATTTACGTTGTGTTTCGATTTCTAATGCAGTACAAGCTGGTGCATTTTTTTTTACCTCTTTGGGAGAGCTGCTTATGGTGAAGTTCTTAAGGTTTAATTAGAGTGTTCTTAAGTTTTAGTTGCATACAGGTTTATGCAGAGGCCAATTTTAATTTTAATAGTGTTTGGAGTTCTGCTCTTTATTTAATCATCGTAAAACGGAAATCCACAATTTTTTCAAAAGGTGTTACTGGAGCTTGTAAACGCCACATAATACGTGTATGTTACACTAGCATTTTATTGTTAATCAAAAGAAAACCAATACTTCACAACCTGTCCGCGTTTGAAAAACTACAGTAAAAAAGGAAATAAAGGGAGCATTTTAGGGTGCGGCATCCAGGGAACTGTTAAAACATCAGCTACAGGACTCTGGTCTGGCCCTCTAGGTTGGGGGTAGTGCGGGGGGTTGGTATCTCACCCACATCAAAAATTTCTATTATAGCCTACAAGAAGAAACCAGATGGAAATGATGGTCTGAAAGCTTTTGAAGTTGGAACAGGCAACTAAACATAAACCACAAAGTGAAGATGATAGTGATTATTATGGCAAAATATTATTTAAAAAAATCAAGTTTATCTTTTGCAGAGAAGCACAGGTTCAGTTAGTAGATCATGGAACATAGATCGCTAGACCTGCTGATTTGAGCAAAATTAGTGGCCCATGTCTGAGAGAGTGATCTGCTACTGACTTGTGTATACTGGTATTTTTCTGTTCTTTTTTCATACTGCAGTGGTAAATTTCCACAAAAAACCTATATCCAGGCCTTTCTGTCTTATCTGTGTTCTATGCCAGTCTCTCTTTAACATGAAGGCCTGTGTAGCCTAAAGTAACTTCCCTTCTCTGGAAATCAGGGAGATCTTCTCCTTGACCTCATTGGTCTCTTGCCTTTCTTAAGGCATCTGCACTTTAAAGGCCAGACTTCAGTTATGTTTCCCTGGTTGGTTCAGTGATTTGAAGTGTTACTTGGCATTGTAGTTGAGCTTCTCTACTTCTGGTTTCAAATGACACCTGGAATAAGCCTATTGTAACTCCTAAATCCTCTGTATGACTGGCTAAAAAGCTGTTGAAATCCTTAGTCTAAAGCTTTCCAAAGTACTATAATTTTCCACCTGAGCAGCAGATTGATTTTTTTTTTCTCTTCCATGTGTCAAACTTGGATTAGTATTGGTTTTCTATAAATTAAATAATCAGGTTAGGTAGAAGTAGTTCCGTTTGCTAAAGGCTTATATATTTGAAAAGTCAAATGACCAGTGATTTGCTTTTTGTTTGCTTGTAGAGACCATTTTTATTTTTGTCTTAACTACACAGCAGTTGTTATGTGTTCATTCTTACTTTTACACTGAGTCCGTAAATCTCTAGACAAGGGTAACCCCCCTCTCCCATGTATTTTGTAATTGTGTATTTTATTTATGAGAAATATTGGGCTTTAAATGTTTTAGGTGAATATGAGAGCTATCACTTTATTTTAAAATAATATTTTGTTTTAATTTGTTATATATTATGAATTGCTCACTAAAGTCTCAGTACCTTTCCATTCATAAGAGACTTCATCATTTTCTCAATATTGGATTAAAACAGCTGTTCATAGTGCTGTTAATGCACGTACCTGTTTAAATCAACCATTTCAAGGCAGAGCTGTGGATAATTAGGAGTATTTAGTGCCCCATCAGGGATTAGAAATCTATTCTGAGAATGTGTACTAATTTGGGAGCAAGTCATTTGAACATGGGTCAGGAATTTGCATTAGCTTATGATTTTGAAATAAAATAAATTAAAATTGCAGACTAGTAAAATTGTAACTAGAAAAGTAGTGGTCCTGCAGGCAAATCTATTGTAAAAAAGGCTTTGGGTGGGTAATCCTGTGCTGCTGAAGGAATGAAATCCCTCCAGAAAACCCTCAAAAGCTGTAAGCGGTTTTTTTTGTTTTTGTTTTTTTGTGTGTTTTTTAAGGGCTACCTTCCCACAAACATAATAGCTCACTGAATCAGACATGGATTATCCTGCTGAGTTGAGAGAACTCCCTCCATTTTATAGCTGGCTGTAAAACAGCTATGTACATCTTTACACACACTTTCCCAAGCAGTTGTACAAACAACCTGCAGTTTTTAGCTAACACATTTAATACAAGGGTGATACTTTCTCCAATTAGTTGCCATCCTTAATCTGCATGTGTAATTTACGTGAACCTAATTGCTTCTGTGGAGAGATTATTTAACTTTCATTGGTACACTTCAATGAGGCTGGTAAACAAGTAAAAATAGGGGGGTGGGGGGATGTGACCTACGTCCTTTGGAGTGTCTACCTTATTGTCCTACCCTTATATTGGTTGTGTTTACATGAATGCTGTTTTGAATGGTCACCTCCTTGTTTTGTTCTTTGTTCTATTTTGGTTCCCCTCCCATGCACATCACCCTGTTATCAGAGTGCCTAAATATTTTTAAGGCCAGTTAATGGGACTAGAACTTAAAGTGTCTTGGCTCTCAGCCCCCTGTCAAGTTCACAAAGCTGTGGGGCCTTTGTCCTTGCACACTCTGTACAAATATAAAAAACCAAACAAAGTTGTTTTTAATAGTCTAGCCAGTTATCATTTGTCACTGTCGTAATTGTTTATCAAGTTCCAGCTCTGGTCCTTATTATGGTTAGAGCTTTTGGAATGTTTCTTCGTGGCTGGTAGTTCTTCAGGAAGTAAACTGTTAGCTGTTGTCTCACAACCTGGGCTTTCTCATCAATAAGGCAGAGATAATGCTCTGTATTCAAAGACGCTTCAAATGGTGGGGGGAGAAGAGACCAATATGTAAATTATATTTCTCTGTGTGTATCTTTATAGCCACAACTCATCATGACTACACAGTTGCTGTTCAAAAGTGTATGGTGGGCTTGCTTTAAAGAGTGAACAGAGAAGAGGCCCTGCCCTGTCTTTTGGAATGCTACACTTGAATTATTTGTCCACCTGCTCAGAAGCACCAGTATATATAAAGAAAGAAACTGAATCTCTTGCATAGAAATTACCTTTGTAATCATTGTATAAATTAATAACATTGTTTTTCTTATAATAACAGGAAAAGTTTTACAAACATATCTACAGGGATTCCAGCATCTACTCTTTGCAAGTCCATTCACAGTATTTCACAAAGTATTCTACGATCTCTGAAAACATATGCTTCTCTAAACCAGTTTCTCTATGGCAGTGGTTCACAATTTGTTGTATGCTTACCACCATTGGTACGTAGACAGCCTGTCAGTGGTGCGCGTTAACGGATTTATTATAATTACTTTATATGACAAAAATTTGCTGGTTGTACATAAGGTTGTACTGTTTTAAATTGGTGGTGCGCAATCTGTCAAATTGGGAACTGCAGTTCTAGGATGCCACCCTACCCTGCCTTCTTCCTGACTGCAGACTAACATGGCTAACCATACCTCCCTTGTCTTCTGGAAATGTGTTGAAAAGCTATATTTCCTGTCCTAAGATGGAACATATTCTAAAAACAAAACAAAACAATTATGTTGGGTACAAAGGATAAAATTACATGTCTACTGAAATAATTATTTTATTAAATAAATGGTAAGGTCCTGTAATAGGGTTACCATATTTTCAGGTCCAAAAAAGGACACCCATGGGGCGGGGGCAGGGGGAATATGATGGGGGGGGCTGCTCTTTCTGTTGCTCCTCACTGACAAGCCACAACCCAGGGCCCTGTTGCTGCCCCTCACTCCTGACCCACTGATCCTAGCCCTGCCAGTGCACCTCACTCCCAAAAAGCAGTACCCCTCTCCCGACTTCCACTGCTCCCTGTTGGTGCCCCTCACTCCTGACCCGCAGCCCCCTGGTGCTGCCAGTGCCCTCCAAACCTAATCCACAGTCACCTGCCCTGCCCTCCCCTCCCCTGTGCCCCTCAATCCTGATCCACAACCCCCTGCCCCCCTTCCAGCTCTGCTGGTGCCCCTCACTCCCTACCTTCTGCGCTCCCTGCTGCCTCCAATCACCCTCCCCCTGCTCTCCCTGAGTTCACAGTTTTCGCAAAGCAAAATCATGAACTCGGCTCCTGATTGCACACATGCCACACTAGGTATTTTGGGAGCTAGTTCTACCTAGTGGCAACTATGTTAGAAATGGACCGGAGGAAGGAAATCCCAAACCTTTTGCTTGCATTTAAAAAACCTGCCCGGACACAGCACAACAGGCAAAAAAAGAGGACATGTTTGGGAAAACCCAGATGTATGGTAACCCTATGCTGTAAACCTAAAACACACAACAGGAAGACCTGTCAGCATGTGCCCTGCAGTTTTGATGCTTCCTGAATTCACAGTATTGTGCAAATGTTAATCTGTCATCTTAATGCTCAGAAATACTTCTTGACATAAGCCTTCTAGGTCTCTGTCTTTGAAAAATGTATAACACTAAAGGTGGCATACCTCAATTGCGTCTCAGTTTCATTTTGAAAACTTACATAAGCATTTGGATACCTGAGTGCCTTTGACTTTTTTTTTTAATGAGAATTAAGCATTGAAGTACCTACATTCCTTTTGAAAATATTACCCCGAATCACCTAACTTGTGTATATCTACCAAAGAAGTTATTTGTTAGGATTATCATAGGCAATTACTATCTGTCCCTTCTTAATTCTTGTATTCTGTTTGGCAAGGCATCTTGTTTAGACTTTTATCATATCATTTCTAGGGTTGCTATTCTGTCGATCCTCTAATCCCAGTTTGTTTCTTATGGAATGACAGTGTCTCCTCCCACCCCACCCTGTCTTTTGCAGTTGAACAAATAGACTTCTCCAAGTATTGCCCCATTCAGCTTTTCTATTCTTTTTTCCCCTCTGAAAATGCTTCACAGAAAATACAAAATTAATATTTAATTGGCTGGTCTTTTACTTACAAATTTTAAATCCTAGAAATGTTTTTACTACAAGTACTTGTTAAAACAAATGTATTGCTTTTCCATAAGTACAACATAAACACTCAAGTAATTTGCAAATGTATAGAAACTGGAAAATGAGACGTACTGTCTATATTAAAAGTTGCACTGATTTAACTATAAAAATTCGTTTTTGTACTAACATCCTCCTTTTGTTTAAATATGTCTTCTCCTTCCCTGATATTTTCCCCCTTTATTGCTGAATGGTGATCATATCCCCTCTTGTCTTTTTGTTGGTAAAATGCACAAGATAAGTTCTTGCATAGTCTCAATTTCCCTGATAATCCTAATACTCCTTCTGTGCACCTGTTCAGGCAGAAATTGATCTGTTTTGAACATGGATGATCAGACCTGTACATGGTACTTTGGAAGAAGCCTTACTATGCCTTATACAATGACATTGATTTTTACTTATCTCTGCTTAAAATATTTTTTTTCTGATGCATTGTAGGATTGCATTCCCCTTTTTCCTGTTGCCTCACGTTGATGGTTAATAGCCATGCTTTGATGCACAGTAGTTTCCAAAAGAAAAGCTTGCAGTTAATAGCAGAAATTGTTGCTATAAATCTGTAAATGTATGAATACTCACTTGGACCTATTAATTTAAATTTAATTTCTATTACTCCATTTCTTAAAGTTACAGTTATTATTCTAGTGTAATATTCTAAACCTCATCTGTATAGATGATGCTTCCCAACTGTCTTTTATGAGCAGATTTCATGAGCACACTTCTAAGGTTTTATACAAATAAGATTGGTCCTGAGATGAAGCCTGGAAGAATTCCACAGCCAACCTTACTCTAGTCTTACAATCTTCCTTTTACCTATTGTCATTTTCTGTTACAGCGTTTCCCAACCTTTTTTATCCCATTGCGCACTTACCTAAATAAAGCACCGCAGCACATGGGATGTGGGGGGCTGTGAGGCCAGCCTCCTGCCTGGCTGGAGCCACAGTCTGTCTGTATCCACAGGAGCAGGAGGCAGAGAGGGTGGCTCCAGCCCAAAATGCCTTGGCACACCTGGATGTGCCTGGTGGCACACCAGTTGGGAAATGCTGTTCTATTAGCCAGTTTCTTACCTGCTTTCTGCTTCCTGTACTAATCACCTCACCCAGCTTAGTGAATCTTCCTTGTGACACTATTCATATGGTTAATTGAATTCCAGGTTAGATCCACCAGGTTAGATTTCCTTTGCCTAGAAAATCTGATATTTCATCAAAAATAGATAATTCTTTCCTTTTTAAAAGCCTTGCATGTTACTAAGGTCAGTGTAACAGATTTGTATGTCTTTCTGTTGTTTCCCTTTCTTAAATTTAAGTACAGTGTTTTATATTCTCCAGTCATATAATGTGCCTATATCCAGCTGGATAACTTTATTAAAAATCCCTGCTACTGGACTTGATACTCCTGCCTTCCGCCAGTTTTTTCAGTATTCTGTGTTCTTGAACTCACTCCTAGACCTAGCACATCAAATTTGCACTTTTGTTTCCACATCAGATGCACTAGCTTCCATGAACTAATCCTGTCTTGGGCCATATGTTTATTATCATCATCCTTATTGAAAATAGAGGCAAAGTATGGTGTGAGGCCACACCTAGATTATCTGTAATTCACCTTTTAATCTCTACCCCATCCTCATTGTATTTATTTTTTTTGCACTTAAATACTTTTTTAAGTTTCTCAAACTAGTTCAAACTTGGGGCAGTCCTCATTTTATTTCCACCCTATTTAATGTCTAACATGCCCTTTTTGCACTTCTAGTTGGCCCTCTGCTTGCTTCTAGTAATTTCCAAGGTGATTATTCATTCAGTTAGGTCTGGCACCCTCTCTTTTAAGGATACATATTCTAGATCAGAAAGTGGCAACGTTTTTGGCAGGCATGCCACAGATTAAGTTCTCTCTGAGTGCCTCCCCAATTCTGTTTTTCCACTTCATCTGTTG
The DNA here is from genome assembly GCF_052110815.1 of Crocodylus siamensis. NCBI lineage: Eukaryota > Metazoa > Chordata > Crocodylia > Crocodylidae > Crocodylus > Crocodylus siamensis. The sequence goes on from NC_143395.1 coordinate 124,293,662, forward strand.
CTCTGCTTTCTGCTTCCTGCCCTATGTGCTGCTGTGCCATCTGCCATGTCCCTGATCTGCTGTGTGTTATGTACAGAGGCTGCCCATGTATGCTGCAGTTTAGCCACCCCTGTTCTAGATAGTTTTGCACCTTTTGATTTGACCAAATTCCAATACTTCCTCTATATTTAAGTTAGCATTCTTCAGTTCAGCTGATTTCATTAGCTGGTTTCCATAATTTATCAAGGTTTGCCCTTTGAAATAAAGCCTTGTGTGTAACGCGTTTTTCTTCTTCTTTTTTTATCCTTTCAATTTAATTTAAATAACTTGTGAATACAGGATCTGTGGTTATTTTCTATGGGCACTTCTATAAAATAAGTTCTACTTGGCCAAACCATGTCTGAAATAGTTTTGCTTCTTGTTGATCCAGTGATTTGTTTGTTTTTTTTTGAGACAAAACAAATTAGCTAGCACATCCAGAAATATCAGGGCACTATCATTATAAGTAGCATTTGTTCTGCAATATATATATGGGAACATAGTTTTTTATAATGCCCCAGAACCTGGTATGACTTTATATTTTTGTAATTTTATTTGTTCATATCTAAATATGATTCTGGGAGTCTAAAGCAAATCTTTAACACTGCCCAAAGTGAAATATTTTATTGTAGGGTATTAAAATCAGTCATGAGGACTACTAGTCTCTAATTGCTTTTGCAAATAGGATGATAAATCACTTTACCACTTAACCTCCTGCCTCTCCCCCCCACAAAAAAAACCCAAAAAACAAAAACAAAGTTGCCAAGAGGTCTTCCTACATGTTCCTACACTCCCAGCCTTTGGGGAAGAAGGATGTGAAATCCCTGGGGCTGGGAGATCATCTGATGGCTTTCAGCTACAGGGGAGATCCTTTTACATGTCCAGTTTAAAGCTGGATGCCCTATACCAACTAGCTATAAAGTTAATGCACATTTTTTAGGTCTAATTTTGTAGTTTGGTTTGAGCTTTTTGGCTAAGTACAGACATTCAAAAAACCTGAGTCTGAATTGATTCACTCTTTGTAGGTTAGTATAATCTGTGTAAATTGAACTGATTTGCAGGTGAATAGACATTCACTTTTGATTCTGGAAATGCAGCCACATGCCTGCAGTGCCTCAGGCTAGAAGCTGGGGGTTGGTAGAGCAAATCCCTCCCTTCTCTATGGCAGCAGCCATAAGGCTGAAGGAAAGCAGACCTGCAGGGGGTAGGGTGGTGTGGCCAGGCCCTGGCAGGCTGCTGAGTATGATTGTGGAGGGGTTTAAACCCCCACCCAAGCAGGCTGTGCCTGAAGGGGGGAATGGGGAAGCAGCCCTTGCTGGGTTTGTCCCTCAGGTGGGGTGAAGTGGGGCAGGGGGATTTAACCCCCCACCTCCCCTGACTCTCCCACTAGCATGGTGCTGCCCAGGCAGGCTCTGGCTATGCCTCTCACTGTGTGAGTGGCCAGTGGGGTGGAAAGCCAGACAGACCCTGGCTTGGTGGGAGAGAGTCCCTTCTCCCTCTCCTCCTTTTTAATCTCTGTTCCTGCCTCCTTCACTTGAGGTGCTACCCAAGATGGCTCTGACTTTGCCCCCTGCCACATGGGGAGACTGGGGGTTTAATCCCCTTTCTTCTCCCCTGCCCCTTCCCTTGAGGCTGCTGCCAGGGTAAGGTCTGGTCATGTCCCCTGATGCTAGAGAGGTGAGCAGGGGGGAAAGCTGAGCAGATCCAGGCTGGGGTCCCATGTGGGTGGGAGCGGGGAGGCAGAGAGATTTAATCCCCCTCCTTCCCTCTGAGCCTGCTGGCCCACGCCCCTCCCCCTTTCCACGCCAGTGGGGAAAAGTCTGGGCAGACTGGGCTGTGCCAGCTGGTTTCTCACCATGACCCCCCTTGTCAGCCAGCCCTCACTGCTCTGGGGCCACCCCTGCTCTGCTCTAGCAGACAGCACAGCTTAGTCCAGGGCTGCAAAGCATTTTGGGATGCTGGGGGAGTGTTGTTTAACTTGAACCAGGAAGGGGTCTGGGACAGAAGTTACATAAACTGGTTACCTCAATCAGTTAAGTTGGATACTGTATTCACCCAGGTTTATCTTAAACCAGTTTCAGCTATTTTGAAAGTGGTTTATGTGAACTGAACTTTTGTTACAGGTTTAAACCAGTTTCTGATCACTTAACCTAGTTTTCATGTAAGTTCTGTCCCTAGCCCTTATGGCATGATGGGTACTTTGCACGTGTAGCTGGTATCAAGGTAATTGCACAATTAACCAGTTAATTGTGTGATACCTGTACCATGCAGAGGGGGCCTTATAAGGGTTATGTTTTAGTGTTAAATCAGGTTTAAAGCTAAGATTCTATACACGCCAGATTTAAATAGATTTAATTAAATCTGTTTAAATCCATACCTTTAATTAAGTTAGTGCAACTTTGATTTTTGTTCAGGACTTGTATATATTCATAGTGCAGTGAAGTAGTGTGTTTCCATTGTCTGGGTTTTTTAAAATGTGAAAAGTAAATAATAAAGTAAATTTGACTTAAATCCTTTCCGTTTTAGTAAACTGAAGCATTATGTGAAAGAACATATACCATTTTATGAAGCATATTTTTGCAGACTTTGACAGGGAAAAGTCCATGTCTGGTCACTCTTGATTTTTTTTTTTTTTTTTTTTTTTAATCTCATTTACTGAACATTGTATCACTTAACTTCCTATATTTCATCACCACTATTTTATCATTAAAGATACTAAAAAGTACAACATAAGTACAAAGGCCCTCTGTTCAGTGTTTGCATTTGTTCATAACAGTTTTTTGTAGCTTGAAGCTAGACAAGATCACTTTCCTTGTTAGGCACACATCATCATTCACTGTACTGCTTTTGTATTCCCCTCCTTCCTCTCCCCCCCACTCCCCATTTCTGCATACTTTCCCTCTCTCCGCATTTAGACCTTACCATCTTATTGCATAGTGACTGACGGAGCTTCAGGGCAGCTTAAGAAATGTACTTTTCTGTCACTCAGAATTTGCTTTCTATTGGAGAATGCAGTGATGCTGAGAGGAAAGAAAATGAAGCATTCAATACTACGTTGCAAATGTTTTTTTAGAAAGAAATACTCTTCTCTTCATTCTTCTGTAATATTCCTGATAGTAGGGTATAGTTCTTCCTTGCCACAGACTGATCACTTGAAGCCTTGAGTTATGACATTCCAAAGGGCCTCGCCGGCTCAAGCTCTTTCATTGTTTCTTTCCAGCAGATGGAACAACTCCCTGGTTGGCTGAAGGCTGCATTTCTGGAGGAATCCAACAGTTTCTCAAGTATTCAGTTGTCAAGTATCTTGAAAGAAAAAAGAAGCAGTTAGAGTTCTGTTTCAGGCTATCTTATCCTCAGGGTACTTCTATATGTAATTTTATAGCTAGACCTTACACCACGGAAGCCGCCATCTCAGGTTCTTGAGCCTATGTACTCTAAGCAGTGACACCTGTGGCCTGCACCTGTACTGAAACCCATGGCTTCTACATTCACAGGAGTAAAAGGGCAGTATCCAGGGTGCTCTAATGCTAATAAATCAGAGCTTATATTTTGTATATGAGCCAGTAAGTCAGAGCTATAAAGAGAACTACAAGTACAGGAAGCAATATCTAGTGATCAGTTTCAAGACTGGCTTCTGAACTTGAGTGATCATTTGGTTTCACAGCACATCAAGATACAGATTTTCTTTCTCAGCCTTCACCAGTATAACACAGTCCTTGATTCCATTCCATTTCTACAATGTCTTGGCCACTAAAGGCTGATATTGTCTCTGACAGGGTCCTCATTAGTAAGCTAAAGAAGTACAGTTTAGAGCAAGGGCAGGCAATTATTTTGGGTGGAGAGCTGCTTAGTGAGTTTTGGCAAGCTGTCGAGGGCTGCGTGGGTAGCCTCACCCCTTGACAGGAGCCCCACCCCCTGGTCACCATCTTGGATCTGGAAGTCCTGCCCCTGACCTCTGACCCTTGCCACTGGAAGTTCCTCCCCTTGTTCCTGGAAGTACTCCTTCAGGGAAAAGGGTTTGCTATCTTACAACCAGAAAAAAATCAAATTATATACTAAAAATCAGATACCCATAATATTATATTTTAATTCAATTAAAATATATATTTTGTCCTGATATGCATGTTTTTCCTTTTATATGTAGAAGTGATTGCATAATAGCTCAAAATGCAGTCTTACTCTTGTATAGTGTGTGTGGTGTGCTGTGGGATATGGATGGGTGGGTGGATGTGGGGTTTGTGGGGAGCTGTGTGTGTGTGGTATTTGTGGGATGTGTGGTTGTGTGTGGAGGAGGGTGTGGTTGTGGGGTATGCAGGAAGGGTTCGATGATATGAGGTGTGCATGGGAGCACACTCCCCACTGAGCTGGTCTGCACCCGCCCCAGCTCTGCAATAGCCCAGAGCCTGAGGGCAAGCTGCCAGTGGGCCACCGGGCCTCTGGTGTGCAGGGGGGCCCTTGCAGGACGCGATGGGAAACTTGGTCGTCGCACCAGATGGCAAAGCTAACATGTTTAATGATTTCTTTGCCTCCGTCTTCCTAAGTAGGGACCAGAACAGCCACCTCCCTGCTGGGCCCCCCTCAGGCCCCGGGGCAGGCACACCTGGGCCAAGGGTTAGCAAGGATTTAGTTAGGAAGCTTCTGGAGGGGCTGGACGTATTCAAGTCAGCCGGTCCAGATGATCTCCACCCTAGAGTTCTGAAGGAATTGGCCAAGGTCATTGCAAGACCCCTGGCATGGCTTTATGAGCACTCGTGGTGCTCAGGAGTGGTGCCGGAGGACTGGAAGAGGGCCAACGTGGTTCCCATCTTCAAAAAAGGAAGAAAGGAGGACCCGGGACACTATAGGCCCGTTAGTCTTATCTATAAATCCAGCTGTTTGAGCCTCTCTCATTTCACCTTTTACTCCTTTACCTTTCCTATTATATTTTTTTCCTTCTTGCCAATTCTCAGTAAACTTTTTATTGCAGGCTTGAGTTGTACAGGCTATTGTTATTCCTGACAGCAATAAACACTTAATATACAGTTACTTTAAGCCACAGATGCATTAGATGTTCACTGAGACTAGGATTCATCCTTATGAAAATATGCCCTTGAAATGATGGGATTATTATAGAACTTGAACACACCATAACAACATTCACTCTTACTCCTATTCTTTCAATCAAGTCCCTTAATAAAGTGGTAGATATTTTTCGTTCCCAGAACTTGAAAGTCATTTCCTGAGGAATATTGGCATAAATACATGATAGACAAGCATTGTCTACACTTGAAAAGTACTGTTGTTGAAAATGGTTTCTCATCATAGAGTTCCCATTAACTATTATTGAAAATTGTTGAAGTGCTTTTGTAAACCTGATTCAGTACCCTTTCACAAAATAATTCAGACCTGCAAAAATCAAGGGAGAAATGACTCATCTGTAAAGGTTTCATGTAATTCTTTTCATTTTTTGTATCCTGAAGTATTTCTTAGCTTTGTAAAACGTGGAGCTGCTATTTTAAAATCTCCCATATTTGTGTTTTCCTATCATTCTAATATTATAAAAGCCTTAGTCTGCCTGTCCAAAACGTTTTATTCACACTTTACAGTGCTCCAAGAGCATTCCAGACAGGAGGAGGTGGCAGTGGCATGGCGGGGTGTCACCATGATGGCAGCAACAGAGCAGATGGAACAGGGTAGCAAGGCTAGTACCACTGGCCTTGCAGCCCCCCCAGCCCTGCTCCCTGGAGGCAGTGGCAGCAAGGGGTGCTGGCTGAGGGGGACAGAGGGGACAGCTGGGCAAGCTTCCCCCCCCGCCGTGGGGCACTGAGTGTCAGCTGCAGATGCTGTATGTAAGCTTCGTCCCCTCTCCTGTGGCCGGGAGGCAGCAGGACAGTGGGGTGGAGTGACGGGGGGTGGCAGGGCTGGATGTGGGGGTGCACGGAACTGGAGGCAGAGCGGTGGCAGCACAGGCCAGTGGGTGGCGGCGCTCTGTCCCTGTTCCACTCAATCATTCTTGATGGGCAGTTGGCTAGTATTTTATAAGAGCTAATTGAAACTATTTGCTTACAGGTACATACCATGTTGTTAGCAATTATTTATATTGCATTTTACATATCTGTATATGCTATCTTTAGTGTATTGCTCGTTCTCTTACCTATAGTTATAACCCTCAGGCTAGGGACAGAAATTACACATAAACCAGTATAAGCAACTGGAAACCAGTTCAAATCTATAACATGGCAGAAGTTCAGTGGACATAAGCCACTTTCAAAATGGCTGAAACCAGTCTGAGAACCTGGATGAATGTATCAGACCTAACTAAGTTAAATTGCTTTATTGAACTTCTGTCCCAGTTCCCCCCCAGATTCAAGTTACCTCGCAGTCCTCACCATCCTAGTGCAAGCCCTTCTCCCCCCACTCCCTTCCACCCTCCAGGGTGGTCAGGCTAGCCTTGGCCCAAGCTGTCTGCTCCAGCCGAAAAGGGAGGTGTGCTCTGGCATCCTTGGTTTCTGGCTTGGGCCACTGTGGGCATATGGCTGCATTTCTGGAATCAAAAGTGAATGTCTGTTCTCTTCATAGATTCACAGAAGTAGGGTCAGAAGGGACTTTGTAGATCCTCTAGTCTGACCTCTTGGCCTGGGCAGGAGAGAAAACTGGGCTCAAACGACCCCGGGAAGGTAGATGTCAAGCCTCCTCTTAAAGACCCCCATGGTAAGAGCCATCATCACTTCCCTTGGAAGTTGGTTCCAAATCCTAGCCGCCCTGACTGTGAAGTAGTGCCTTCAGATGTCTAGTCTAAACCTACTGTCTAACAGCTTGTGGCCGTTATTCCTTATTAGCCCGGGGGGCGCTCGGAGGAGCAAGGTCTTTCCCAAACCCTCCTGGTCCCCCCCTAGTGAGTTTATAGATGGCCACTAGGTTCCCTCTTAGCCTTCTCTTGCAAATGCTGAACAGGTTAAGGTCCTGGAGCCTCTCTTTATAGGGTCTGCCCTGCTGTCCGGATCACACAGGTGGCCCTCCTTTGGACCCTCTCAGTGCTGTCCACATCCCTCCTGAAGTGCGGGGTCCAGCACTGGACACAGTATTCCAGGTGCAGCCTGACCAGTGTCACATAGAGGGGGAGGATCACCTCCTTGGTCCTGCTTGAGATGCATCTGTGGATGCATGACAAGGTATGGTTAGCCTTACTGACAGTGTTCTTGCATTGTCGGCCCATGTTCATCTTGGAGTCAGTAGTGACTCCAAGATCTTTCTGCCACCATGCTCTCGAGGAAGGAGTTTCCCAGGTTATAAATGTGCTGCTAGTTCCTACTGCCCAAGTGCAGCACCCTGCACTTGTTAGTATTGAAACCCATCCTATTTCCATTAGCCCACCCCTGTAACCTGTTCAGGTCCTGTTGTAATCTGTCCTTCGCTACTAGTGTGTAATCTGTCCTTCCCTACCACCTCCTCCCAAATCTTGGTGTCATCAGCGAATTTGAACAGGCTGCTTTTGACTCCTTTGTCCAAGTCACTAATAAAGAAATTGAACAGTGTGGGCCCAAGGACTGAGCCCTGGGGGACTCCACTGCTTACTTCCCTCCAGGTTGAAAATGACCCATCCACCACTACCCTCTGAGTATGACCCTTCAGCCAATTTGCAATCCATCTGACTGTGTAGGCATCAGTGCCACAGTCAGCTGGTTTTTTAATGAGAAAGGTGTGGGAGACCATGTCAAAGGCCTTGTTGAAGTCCAGAAAGACTACATCCACTGCGACACCTGCGTCCAGTGCTTTTGTGACCTGATCATAGAAGGCAATCAGGTTGATCTGACAGGAGCTGCCCCTAATGAAACCATGCTGGTTGCCCTTGAGCATCATCCCTGATACTGACCCATCACAGATGTGCTCCTTGATAATCTTCTCAAAGAGTTTCCCCAGGATTGAAGTTAGACTAACGGGCCTATAGTTGCCCAGGTCCTCCCTCTTCCCTTTTTTAAAGATGGGGACCACGTTGGCTTTCTTCCAGTCATCTGGCACCTGGCCAGAGCACCATGAGTGCTCATAAAACCATTTAAACTAACCAGTGAAGACTAAATCGATTCAGCCTCAGGCTTTTTGACAGTCTGTACTTAGCCTCAGTGACTTAATTCAAGTAGAAATTCCAGTTTTATTAGCTTTAATTGTTCTAACTGGCATCAGGCTTTATTTTCCTCTCCAGTGCAAGATTAGTCCCCTATAGGCATGTCTATACATTCATTAATGTGCCTTTGCACATTGTTTAGTACCGCTAATATGAGGTACTTGATAAAGTGCAGTATCTGCGCTAATGCGCAGTAGCAAAGGTGAATTTTTTTGTGACGCTTAATGTGCGGTAGGCTAATTCTACTATGCATTAGCACGGTTTTTGCTGTGATGCATTAACGCACAGTGGAATAATCTACTGCACTTTAGGACATCACATGTAGATCCGCTCTGAGCGTTTTTGTCAGATCAGGAAGTGCAGATCAGCTGTTTTAAGACAAATGGCATTGTCTATTGAATGTCAAGGAAAAAACTGAGCCCTCTAGTTCGTGTCTGAAATTCTGCTTGAAAGAATGATGCAAGTTAATTTTAAAGTATTTATTTTATTTGTTGTTCTTCATGACTATTTCTTGGAATCTCCAGGGAAGGCTGTTACAGATTTTTCTGTCAGTGTTGACCTCTGAACACATTTTTGGTTTCATGTCTTTAACATAACTGCCATTACATAGCTTTTTCTGTTTATTTCCTCCTTTGTATATTGACAATGCTTGCATAAATTGGTATACATTGGCCATCTTCTCCAGTAAAGAAAACATAAATTCTTCTGGCAGGACTTCCATATAATATGGCCCTTGTACATGTAACGGGGGTTTAGTCCTTAGGGTTGCATTCTGTGCCCCCTAAATTGAAACAGCAGGCTTTTAATTGAAACGGTAGGGTTTTATTTTTCCATCACTGTTACAGCGAGCGGCCAGATCATTTTCTTTTTCGGTAACGGGCCCAGTCTTTTTTGGCGGAGCCTACTCATTGCTGAGCTGCTGATGAGCTGAGCAGCCCCTAAGCTGTGAGAGGGCCCCAGTCCTTCCTTCCATGGTGGTGGGGTCACCTGGGCAGGCTGTTGGCAGGCCAGGTACTGCCCCAGCTTGGAGGCAGCACCCAGCCTCATCCAACTCTTCCCCGACCCCAAGCTGAACCAGCACCCGGCCCACTAGTAGCCCTCCTAAGCAACCCTGAGGAGTGCCACCACTGCAGAGGGACAAACTATGCCCTCCCCCCGCAGCTCACCCCCTGGGCCACAGGAAAGGCAGGCAGGCTCCACTGGGGAGAGAAAAGAAGAAAGGATCAGGTCCCCACTTCTTCCTTCAGCAGGTGCCTGCTGAAGGCAGAAGCAGTGAGGGGCTCAATCCCTTTTTTCTGCGGAGCCTGCCCGCCTCTCCCATGGCCAGGGGCCTGAGCTGACTAATAGCTGCACTGCATCATTGCAAACTAAACTACATTGAGATGTAGACTGAGATGTAGTTTAGTTTGCAGCGATGCAAACTCATTTTAAAACCCCCAGAATTCTTGCACGTGTATAGTGCAGTGCTGTTAAACCACACGGTGACAATTTCATCACTTGTAGATGGTAATAGTGTTGCGTGTAGAAATGACCATTGTCCTGTGTTTAGCATTCCACTTAATTTCATAAGTCAAATTGTGGGCTGGAACTTCTGGTGTGTTTTAATAATTTTTTTATTGTCATCATTATTCCCTCATTCCCCCCAGCTCCCTCCCCCTACAAACTCCTTAATAAAGATGCGTTCATTACCTAATCACCATGAGATGATTGCTGTCCTTGTTCTTGATTTCATTGTTCATCATTTGTGACTTTTCATGGTTTAGATACTAATGAAAAGCCTGAAGTCAATATGTGGTAATGATCTCTTACATACAGAGACATCACCCTTAAAAGTAGGCTTGGGAGGTCAAACAACCAATGGAAGGGTCAGGGAAAGGAACACAGCTATACTTACAACTTTGCTTAGTTTTCTAGAAATATAAATTCACCATTGCCCCCTTCTTCCTCCAACATAATCTGCAGGTGTCAGTAACCTATTTTGGTCATTGAAATAACTTTGCCACAGTAAAATGTACTGCTTAAGACTTTTTGGAGGGAGGGATGCTAATCATTAAAGGATTATTAAAGATTTTTGAATATACAAAAAAATTGAAATGATTCATTTGCACCAAGATCACATACAGTTGAAGACAGTGCCTTTTGTTTGTAAGCTGTGTTTCTTTGATTTTTTTTTGCCCTTCCAGACCAATCTTATTAGAACCATCTGTCTGCTAGTTAAGAAATAGCATTGACTGGAAAGGTAGAATGGAAGTGAACATGACAAAATGATGTCTAGCAAGAGCAGAATGGAAGTGGTCACTTGGCAACAGAACAAGGATATTTTAGTTTATTACCTTAAAGAGTCTTCATCAGAACATTGAGCTTAACTTTTTCAAAAGAAAAGGTCAATTAAGTATTTGGCACCGCTTTTGGTTTTTGATAAGCAGATTCTTCAGAATGAAATGATGAATTGGTTAGTAGGTTCTCTGTAGCAGTGAACCCTTCAGTGCTTTGATGTTTTAAAAGCTAGTGAGAAACAAAGTACTATGGTACTTTTTAATGGACACGCAATATTAAGCTTTGTTTTAGTGTCAGAGGGGATAAAATTACTATTGCAGGGAACTGGTATACATAATATATTCTTCTAAGCTCATAATGTCAAGTGCAGTAGACCTAAAATTAGACTTACAGCTGTGTTTTGGTTTCAGGGTGCTTATGATCTATTCCATCCATTCTTCCTCTGTTTTCTTATCAGAATAGACAGGGAATTGAAGTAAAGAATAGGGCTGTGTTTTGAATTTGAGTAGGATTTTACATATTTCAAAAGCCTTTGGGTCAGGATTAAGGTACATTGCTGAAGTGGAAAGCTATGCTGGTACTGCTGCTTGCACTGTAAGTGGTTTTTTGTAGATATAAAACATTTAATTCCCTGAGGTTGGAATTCACCATCCAGTGCAAGGTGGCAAAGGCATACAGTAAGGCAGCGGCCCTAGATTTTAGGAGGGCAGACTTCAACGAGCTAAGGAGGATAGTTGGAGAAGTGCTGAGGTCCCGGAGGGGAGGGGAGCCAGGTGTCCAAGGAGAGTGGTTGCTCCTTAAGGAGATGATCCTCCAAGCCCAAAGGAAGGTAATCCCAACGAGGATCAAAGGGAGCAGGAGAGCACACAAGCCTCCGTGGCTCACCAAAAGCATCCGGGAATGTCTCCTTGCTAAAAAGGAGGCTTACACCCAATGGAAAGAAGGGGTCATCACCAGGGAGGACTATTCTGTAGTTGTTCGGGGATGTAGGGGGGTAGTTAGGAAGGCCAAGGCAGAGATGGAACTGGGACTAGCTTCCCAGATTAAGGACAATAAGAAGTCCTTTTTTAAATACGTAGGGGGTAGAAAGAAGGTCCCGGGTAAAGTGGGGCCCTTGCAGGACGCGATGGGAAACTTGGTCGTCGCACCAGACGGCAAAGCTAACATGTTTAATGATTTCTTTGCCTCCGTCTTCCTAAGTAGGGACCAGAACAGCCACCTCCCTGCTGGGCCCCCCTCGGGCCCCGGGGGAGGCACACCTGGGCCATGGGTTAGTGAGGATTTAGTTAGGAAGCTTCTGGTGGGGCTGGACGTATTCAAGTCAGCCAGTCCAGATGATCTCCACCCTAGAGTTCTAAAGGAACTGGCCGAGGTCATTGCAAGACCCCTGGCACGGCTTTACGAGCGCTCGTGGTGCTCTGGTGAGGTACTGGAGGACTGGAAGAGGGCCAGTGTGGTCCCCATCTTCAAAAAAGGCAGGAGGGAGGACCTGGGAAACTAGGCCGGTTAGTCTTACCTCAATCCTAGGCAAGCTGTTTGAGAAAATTATGCTGGCACACATCCAGGAGGGGCCAGCAGGGAACTGCATGCTTAGGGGCAACCAACACGGGTTCATCAGTGGCAGGTCCTGTCAGACCAACCTGGTGGCCTTTTACGATCAGATCACCAGATCGTTAGATGCAGGGGTGGCAGTGGATATAGTCTTCCTGGACTTCCGGAAGGCTTTTGACACTGTCTCTCACCCTGTTCTCATTAAGAAATGGGGGGCTGTGGTATAGACACCCACACAGTCAAATGGGTTGCCAACTGGCTAGAGGGCCGCACCCAGAGGGTGGTAGTGGATGGGTCCTTCTCAACCTGGAAGGACGTGGGCAGTGGGGTCCTTGGGCCCGCACTGTTCAACATCTTCATCAGTGATTTGGACGAGGGGGTAGAAAGCACCTTGTTCAAATTTGCTGATGACACTAAGATGTGGGGGGATGTGGGCACACTGGAAGGATGCAACAGGCTACAATCAGACCTAGACAGATTACAAGTGCGGGCGGACAAGAATTGGATGGGTTTCAACACAGACAAGTGCAAGGTGATGCACCTCGGGAGGAACAACCGGCACCATACCTACAGGTTAGGGAACTCCCCTCTTGTCAGCACGGAGGCGGAAAAGGATCTGGGGGTCATCATTGACTCCAAGATGAACATAGGCCGGCAGCGCGGGGAGGCAGTTAGGAAGGCCTACTGCACCTTGTCATGCATCCACAGATGCATCTCGAGCAGGTCCAAAGAGGTGATCCTCTCCCTCTATGCGGCACTGGTCAGGCCACAGCTGGAGTACTGCGTCCAGTTCTGGGCGCCACACTTCAAGAGGGATGTGGACAGCATGGAGAGGGTCCAGAAGAGGGCCACTCACATGATCAGGGGACAACAGGGCAGGCCCTACGAGGAGAGGCTATGGGACCTGAACCTGTTCAGCCTCCAAAAGAGAAGGCTGAGGGGGGATCTAGTGGCCTGTTATAAACTAGTCAGGGGGGATCAGCAGGCATTGGGGGAGTCACTGTTCCCTCGAGCACCGCCAGGAGTGACCAGGAATAATGGTCACAAGCTGGCTGAGGGTAGATTTAGGTTAGATATCAGGAGGCGCTACTTCACTGTCAGGGTGGCTAGGGTCTGGAACCAGCTTCCAAGAGAAGTGGTGCAGGCTCCCACCCTGGGGGTGTTTAAGAGGAGGTTAGATGAACATCTTGCTGGTGTCGTTTGACCCCAGTATTCTTTCCTGCCATGGCAGGGGGTCAGACTAGATGATCTGCTCAGGTCCCTTCCAACCCTAGAAACTATGAAACTATATTTCCCCCTTCATACATTCCCACCCTTTTCTCAAAAGTACTTGTGCATTTAAAGTTGGTGCATACATGGTGAGAAGGATGGCAAGAGAATAGTGTGGACCCTGTTTTAGATGGTTATACTTTTGGCATGAGGGGTGGATACGTGTAAATTTTATCTAGATCCTTCTAACAGATATCAATAAAAGTATTTTATGCCACATTTACATGTAGCATGTACAGAACACACATGAAATTATTTTGAAATATTTTTAGAGAGTGTTCAATAGTTTTAAGGTTTAGGTACTTTGAGGTCAACTACATATGACTTAAAAGGAGAGAAGAATGGGGAACACTTCCAAAGACATTAAGCAGTTTTCTTTTTTTGATCCCTTTAAAGTTTTCAACATTTCATCCTTTTATATTCAGACTTTCTAGGGCTAGAAGCAAGTGCTGGGGTCTACCTAGGTACTGGGAATCTCTTCTTTCTAAATGGTTAAGTAGCTAACTCAGTAAGTCCCTAGCCAATCAAACTTTAAAGGGCTGGCACCTGGCAAACATTATACTTAAGAAGCAATTAGCCTGTTAACTGCCAGAAGTAGTAGCCCTGTTCAGGGAATTAGTGGTACAACAAAATGAGAAACTACCCACAAAAATGTTCCACAAAATATGTGGAATAGTTTTGTGGCTGGTTCCAGTTATATCCTAAATTGTACATATGGCAGGTTGGCCCCACCACGCAGCCCTGCCCCACAGCTCTGGGAGAAGGGAAGCCCTGAGCTGGGTCATGGTGAGCTGTGGAGCTCACTGTGGCCTGTCATCTAAACCTGCTTTGCTCCATAGCTTCTAAAAGGGCTGCAAGGGCAGGCAGACAACCAGCTGAGCTTGTCTGTGCCCAGCTGGCCTGCCAGATGCAGGGAGAAGATTCAGCTCCCTTGCAGAGGGAGCCCTTGGGCTTCCCCCTGACAGGAACCTTTCTAATCCCAGTTGGGTTGCAAAGGTCTCTCTAAAATAGTGGCAAATTTGGGCGCTTGTCTCTTCTCCTCCCACCCAGCAAGAAACAATAAGTTGTCTCTTTGTTCAGTGGTGAACAGGTGGGGAGGGGGGGGCACAGAAAGAAAGCAGAAAAAAATAGAAAATGAAGTAGGAGGGAGTTGTCGGGGGGAAAGGGAAAGGAGGATTAAAGAAAAGGGATGCTAGTGGCATATGCAGAGAAAAAGAAAATGAGCCCAAAGATAACAGCAGCCACGTTGGGACGTCACATATGAAAATGTGTGGGGCCCCCGACCTCACACACACACACTCCCCACCCCCATTTTGAAGGGAATCTTCACTGTGAATTTGGCTATGATACTAGTTACATTCTGTAGCGCTGCCCTTGGTTTCTCTTGATAGAAGTCTGTGATCCTGAAGTTATGACTGCTGTGTTCTTGTGGTCCAGGGTTACTTTAGCTCTTGTGGCATTGCTGATATGTACATGACATTTTCACTTATATTCCACAGCATTAAAAAAAGCAAACAAACTGCTGAACTGCAGACTAAAAATTGCAGTGGTATTTAACATGGCTGGGTGAATTATTTACTTTTTGCCATCTAATACTGGGAAAAAAACAGGTCTGGATTTTACACTGCAGTCTCATAACAAGAATCTCTTGCTGTAGTTCCATAGAGCACTGGTTTTCAACCTTTTTTTCATTTGCAAACCCCTAAATTTTTTTAAATGGAGGTGAGGACTCCTTTGGAAATTTCGAATGGAGGTGTACTTTGAATTGTAAGTGTGGGTATTCACATACTTTTGATGAATCCTAATAATCTTTGGCAGACCCCTTTAGACATAGTCTGTGGACCACCCCCCAGGGTTCTGCAGACCACAGGTTGAAAACTGCTGTCATAAAGGATACTCTGGGAAGCTAATACACTAACCAAACTTTGTCCTGTTTTCTAAGCCTGGCTTGCTTGAGTGGGGACTGAGATCGCATTATTTTACTTGTATAACCATATAGCAAAGTGTTAATATAGATAGTGAAAAGAGAAATCTCTTTGGCAAAATTTGGAAATAGTACCAGGCAGTCAATAAAATTACACTTTTTTTAAAAAAGGTTTTTAAAGTTCTAGTTAGGCAGGATATTGTTTCACCTTCTTGTGACACATTTTTTTTAGTTATGGCACCCTGACAAAACCAGAGACAGATGTTAAATTGAAGAAATAAATTACACTTTCTAGGAAAGAGAACTGTAATATCCTGCGTTCATTCACCACTACCTAAAGTATTGGTTCAATTTACATGGTATTTTGAGTTTCATGGTAATTACTGAGCAAAATTACAGTAATAACTCAATCATGAAAGGATTGGAAATTGTAATGAAATATGCAGTCTTTGCCTTCTGATATGAAATAGCTTAGGTATTTTACTCAATTGTGTAGGTTTTTTAAGTATCTTTTTTTTAGAAGATAGTGTGTGTATGAGCAAAGGGTTGGTTGAATAGGCATTTCTTATTTTCTTTAGGTTGTCATTCTCCCTTCCTTTCATGTTGTATATGTAGAATATCAGGTAAAATATTTAATCTGCCATGATTATTGAACCTGACTAATCTTTTGCAAGAGGCAAGGGGGTTTTGGGTGATGACTTTTATTAGACTGAGTGTTTAGTTGGGATAAAAATAAGAGAAGCTTTCAAATGCAAGAGATTCCTCTTCAAGTCTGAGGAGAGAAGGAAGCACAGTGATATATATATTTTTCTTTTTTAAAAAGAATAATGGGTAGAGCTGTGAAATTCAAGATGGAGAAATTTTCAGGGGTAGTAGACCAACAATTAGCAAAAGAAAAGAACCTTGATTACTGGGATATCAAGACCTATTGAAAGGGAGGAGGATCATTATTGTCTGTAGTGTGTAGAAAGAATTTCAGGAATAGGGTAGATTTTTTATTTTATGATGCAGTATATTGATGTTCAGTCTTTGGTTCCTAATGGCCAGCCAGCTTATGAATTTTTGTTCTCAAACTCTTTTGAAGGTATTTGGTTGATGTCTCTTGAGCAGGAGAGTAGTGAGATCAGAAAAGAAGTGATTGTTTTGTGAAAAATGTGCTCCTACTGATGTACGTCTCTCCTTTTTTTCTACGAGTTTATTCTGGTGTGTAGTTGCTGTAGCTTCACCCATGTAGTTACCTCAAAGGCATTTGGTATATTGGATCATATATATCACATTTTGGGAAAGGCATGTATGAGGTCTGTAGATTTTGATTGGTTCATTGTGGGCAGAGTGTAGATTGTAGCAGCAGTGAAGATATGTTGGCCAGTTCAACATCTGTTATTAAGGCAATATTACTTGATGTCTGTTGAGCAGCAGGGGGTTTTGCTTCTCATGATGAGCTGAGCAAGGTTAGGGGCTTATCTAAAAGCCAGGAGTAGAGAGGCTGAGAATATATTTCTCAGAGTTTGATTATTGTCAAGCTTCAGTTGTTTGAGGATTCTTCTGTGGTTCCAATATGGGGTGGTACATGACCACTAGGCCTGTGCAAGTAGGCAGCTATTCGATCCAGCTTCGGATGTCAGGGATCCAATTCAGAGCTCCAGACCAGGTTCCCGCTTCAATCTAGCCAAAGCAGCTCCGAAGGTTCAGAACTGCCTCCAAGATCCGGCCATAGGACATAATGGGGAATCAGTCAAATATCTGTAACTTTGTTGTTTTTTGTCTGATTTGGATGAAACTTACAGGGGAGGTAGTCTCTGCTGAGAGCAGGAAGCCTGCCAAGATTCAAGAAGATCAGTGCAGGGGTTTGTGGAGAACTGTACCCAAAATTCTTGAAAGCAAAACTCATGTCACATGCATGTGTTAAGGTGCGGTGGGATGAAAACTGCAGGGGTGGTGGCCCCTGCTGAGGTCACAAAGCCTGCCAAGTTTCAAGGTAATAGGTGCAGGAGTTTGGGGGGAACTGCATCTCAAGCTGCTGACAGGCAAAACTTGTGACATGGGTGCTTGTGCAACTGTGTCTGCTAAGTGGGCAACACAAGTTCTCAGAACATATGTGACAGTATCTGAGGGACTGATTGTAGATAACAACTTTTGGTATGTTTAGGATGACTGCTAGTCTTGGGGACGTAAGTATGGTGGTCTGCTTTTTGTATATGGTGTTTTGTAGAGTCCCATCACAGATGTGGGTCACCGTGCCTAAAAATTTTAATGTTGGCATAGGTATTCGCATTCAAAAACTTGTCTAACTGTATCCCAGCTATACACTTGTTCTAATAAAAGATATCGCCCAAAATCTTTACTTCTCGCATAATTTATGTTTCCAGGAATCATCGCTGCTACAATATTACTCAGTGCTTTGGGATATTACTTAAATTTAACTGAATATCAAGAACATGCTGCTCATGCATACCAGTTAACTCCCTTGGATATTATTGTTTCTTCTAACTGTCCTTGATTTCCCTGATTTAATATTCTCCATTATTCCTAACTTTTAACTATTATTAAGGTGGATTTCCATTTAAGATTTAACACCCCTAACATTAGAAAAGCTAAGTAGATGAGTAGTATCTATTTATGTAATGCATATGTCTTATGATAGTTGGGTCCACCATAAAATAGTACAGAACTGCTCTCTTTATTAAATAGGATGATTATAGAAAATAATAAAAAGTAGAGCTGGAAGGGACCTCAGTCTAGTCCAATCCCAAACGAGATTATCCCTGTGTAAACTATTTTAGACAAGCATTTGTCTACATTGATTAAGATTGGGTATAGTGAAAACAATTTTCAGTTGAAGATGCAAGTGTCTTATAGTGAAGAGGAAATTTGTCATTTCAGTCTTTTTTTCAAAGTGATAGTGACTGTTAGTGTTGTATTATTTGAATACTAGAGAATGATATCTTCATAAAAAACACCGATTGAAATGTCCATTCTCTTACCCAATACTATTTTAAAAATACTGCCTATTTGGATTTCAGTAAATGCATAGACAATACCTATCGTGAGCTTCTAAGCGACTTGCTGCTAAATGAAATTTACAGAGGTTTAAAGTATTGCAAAACTAAAATAGCACATTCTTCCTGTCCTCATCTCTCACAAGACACACTTGCAATATACTATTATATCCATCTATCTACCTATCTAGATGGTTAGACTGTCTACAAACATACAGATATAAATAAATTATTATGTATAATAATACTATATACACACTACCTATATATTTCTGTAATATGTATATATCGATATCTGGATAGTGTGTGTATAGTATTTTTATACATAATACTTTATTTATATCTATATGTCTGTAGATAGTATATCTATAGATAGATATCTATATCTATAATGAATATGGCTATAGAGAGATGTATGGGGTCATATATGTATAATTTCAACAGTTTGTATTACGGGAAAAGGCTCTGCAGAGTTTCCCATAAAAGTCAAGAAACTTTGGGTGGTTATGCACCAAGGAATGAAGTTCACAGGGAAGAAAACCTTGTGGAGAGCTGTCCACTTGAAAGGTGAATAAAGGAAAAGCTTTTTATCAGAATGTTGCAAATTGTTTTTGTTGGGTTTTTTAAATTTTTGAACGTGGTTCGACTTTGTTTGGCCCACCTCTTGCAATGAGTTTCTTTCTGGGAGAACAGTCTGCTCTCTAGCCTGGAATTCAACTGTCTAGTAGGTGGCTTGTTTCTGATGTTAGGATGAGTTAGTATCTAAGGCTCTTAGATTTTTTTTTTTTTAATTGATTTAATGCAGTTAAAAACACTCTTAGTTAAGAAGCAGGCTGAAACATTTGGAAGTTGCATTAGCTAATGATGGTGTATTCTGAGTGCAGGTACAGCACAACTAGAGAGGTGTTGATCAAGAATAAGAGGGTTCTTTTTTTAATTGTGTTCATTGAAAGAAAATAATCTTTAGATGATCAAGACCAGGCCTCAGGTGGTCAGATCCCAAACCTTGAAGACTTTATATTTAGATCTCAGATGATAAAGAAGCCAGCCTAGTTTGTGAATTGTGTTTTACTGTTGCAAACTCAAGATCTTTTATGCATTTTGCAATATATAGTAGTTTCTTAAAGCTGCAGTTCTTGGACTCCTGTATTGCACATTAGAATTTCAGGTTTTTAACTCAAGAAAAATGTACTAGTACTATCTAATTTCAAACATACTGCTAACCAAAATCCTTGTACCAGAAGTGTTTGGTGTAGACCAGGCACAAACTCTATAAAACAAATAAAGATCCCAAACTTGCGTGTTTGTTTATAATTTCCTGGTTCTGTCACTCATAATTTTTCAGAAACAGACTCATGATTTTGAGTATTTAGGGTTGTCAGTACTTTAGCACAGGAGTTAGCAACTGGCCCTACTAGATCCAGCCAGCACCAAGTCTAAGCAGCACAGAGCTGCAATTGGGCAAAGCAGTTTCCTAGCTGCTGCTGCTTCCTTCTCCCCCTTCCCCTTCACTCACAGTACAGCACAGCTTCCAGCTGAAGGGGAGGTGCACCAGGAATGGACAGCTGGAAGCTGCATCTATTCTGCTACCACTTCTCTCTTCCTCCCCTCCCCCTCCTTCTGTACCACAGCTGCGAGGAAGTGGCAGCAGTGTGGACACAGGTTCTAGCTGCCCAGCCCTGGCACAACCCCCCAGTGACTGGAAACTGTGCCTGTGCCACAACTGGGGAGTGGTGGCCTGGGAGAAGCAGCGGTGGTATGGACACAGCTCCCAGCTGTCTGGGCCCAGTGCAGGAAAAGCACTCCATGCTGCCAATGCACCCAGGCCACACTGGGCTGGAGCCATGTTGTTTCAGTCTGCACCTTGAAAAGGTTGCAAGCTGCTGCTTTAGCAGTTCCTGTTACCTTTCTGAAGCAGGCTTACAGTTGCAGTCTTCTTTTGCTCTCGTAATTGTTTATCCCCCAGGTAGAGAAGTTGCAGGAATTGGACCAGGCAGCAATAAGAGAGAGTGCTTGAGAATGCTGGGTACTCATTTTTGGCATAGATTTCTCAATATGTGTGGAGTCCCAAGCATGTAAAGTTACCAAAAACGTGTGGCCCAAGACTCTAGAGGAAGTGCCACTGATTTTTCTCTACTCCTTTTCTTGGGTAAAGGTTAAAGATCCATTTCACTTTTAAGCTCATCTCTGCCTCACAGCTGAGGAGTGCATACATCCCCTTAAGCTTTATTTCTGACAGTTAAATTTTTTAGGTGGTTAGTGTGCAGCAGGGGTAGGCAAAATACAGCCCATAGGCTGGATCTGGCCCGCAAAGCCATTCTATCCAGCCCACAGGGCCCCTAAAAAATTTAGAAAATGAATATTCATCTGTCCTTGGTTCCTGTCAAAAATGACAGGAATCAAGGGCAGTAGGACCCAGGGGAAGCCAGGCAGGTTCCCACAACAGCAGGGCCCACCTGCCCCACAGCTGGAAGACCTAGCCAGGGCTTGTGGCCTGTGACCACGTGGCTGTCCCACACTGGAACCACAGGTAAAGGGGGTGGGGGAGGGCAGAGGAGGACCCTGGGCAGGGAAGGAGCCTGGGAAAAAGTGGCCTGTTGCCTGCCCATGGCCGGCGCCCCACGCTGCAGCCGCTCGCAGCCCAACTGGGGCTGCCTGTTCCTGCTATGGACAGCCCCACATAGGCTGCGAGCGGCTGCAGCAGGGAGCACCAGCCGTGAGGTGGGGGAGGGCCCACTTTTTCCCATGCTCAGCTTTTCCCCAGGCTCCTTCCCCGCACAAAGGAAAATGGCCCCTTGCCTGCTCCATGGCCAGCAACCCATGCTGCAGCCGCTCGCAGCCCGTGTCCAGAGCACAGGCAGCCCCGGGTGGGTTGTGAGTGGCTGCGGGGTGGGGTGCTGGGCACAGAGCGGGCGAGGGGCCGCTTCCCCTTCCCCCCCCGTGTGTGCTCAGCACCACTTTGTAACCCGGTCCTACTGCCAGCCTGGGCCCTGCATTAGCTCCAGGCTCACCCGTCAGGGCTGCGACCCCCCTTACTTGCACCAGGCTGCCTGTAGGCTGCCCAGCTTATGAGCCCCGGGCAGGCTGCAGCAGCCAACACTGCCCAGTGCAGCAAGTGGGGGGGCCACAGCTGCTGCCATCAATAGGCGAGCCCGTAGCCAGCTTGGAGCCCAGGCTGGCAGCAGGGATGGGTTACAAGCTGGTGCTGAGCGTGAGGAAAAGCGGCTCTTCACTCGCCCCGTGACTGTGTCTACAATTAAAATGCAATTAATTAGAAGCAATAAACTAAAAATTTATTAGAAGCGAGGCCCAAAGCAGGGTCTGGGGGCAGGAAGCAGCGTGTTGGAAATGAGGGGCAGTGGGCCATGACTGGACATTGATGTTTACAGATGGGTCCAAAAAAGGTTGAGAACCACTGAATTAGCCTGTTCTGCTAATTGTGTAGACACGCCCAGTATGGACAAAATCTTTCAGTTCTTTAATTGAAACAGCTATAGGGAGTGATTTAGACATCATGTATAACTTTATACATGGTAAGTTTCACATATTGTATCACATGCTAAACATTTTATCTGGAACAGAGTGTTCAAAATTCCACTTACTTCAGTGGGACCACACATACTTAGGTTTATATTGTAATGGGCTCTTTGCAATTGTTGACATGATGATTTTTGAGTAAAAGTGGCTGAAATGTTTTATGTTTTAGACCTCTGAAGAGTTCTAAGATTCTTGGGGAAATATCCTGGAATGTGTTATCTCATAAAAATGAAATGAAAAATGAAAGAGCAGTTGCATTTTGCATTTATTTGGTCAAGTTTGCAGCCTCAGTGGGGCTTCAGGCACTGGAGACTTTATCTCAGAGCTCTTATTTACCAAGACTTCTTCAGGGGCTTGAGTTAACAGCATTAATTATTATTGTCCTAGGTCTCCTCTCTGTATTTATTTATTTATTTATTTTCAGGTCTCTGTAACTATTTAGGAATCATCTCATGTTTCCAATTTTGGAACAATTCCTGTGTTAACCTTCTAATAGGTAGCTATTTTCTGCATGCACAGTTTCAAGCAGTGCAAATTGTAGTTTTATGGGTATGGACGTACTCTTGATCAGTAAGCAGAGAGTATGAAAACCAGGTCTACTCATACAGTATGGAAAAAAAAGACTAAATATGTTTCTAGCTCCAGAAGTGAGTAAACATTGACTAAACAGTAATTGAATTCCAGCAATCAAAAGTGTAGATTATTTTCACGTTTTGTTAGATGAACTCTGTGAAAGCCTTTTGCTTTTCAAGGGTATGCCCTATCTCAGAGTTTCATGAGCCCTTGATTTGACAAGGCTCAAGTTCTTGATACAGAATGAATCAAAAGATTTCCTTGCTTATCTCCCACCTGACTCTGAAGTTTTCTACCAAAATAAATGACTTTATATAATCAACATTTTAAAAACTCTGCTTGGATTGGGTGGAGAGGAAGAATTTTTAAGTGTAGTGAGGTAGAATGTTTTTGCCAGTATGGAAGATGCAATAATAGTAACTGTTTTTTCAGACAGACTTTTTGCATTGCTTAATCCCATCTAACCACTGCTTTATGCTTTGACAGTTGACCATTAGCGCTTATTCTTGTAGCAATAGAAAAGAAGAGGTCATTCTGGGTTATTTTGATTGTAGCACATCTTCTACAGCAAACTTCAGAGAATATGTGTGGATTGTTGTGTCACATTCATATTCATGCTGCCTATGGCTTAATTCAGTTCCTAGGTCCAAAATCTCTTCCCAGTACAAATCAAACTTGGTGGTAGTACACCAATGTTGAATTTAGTTATTGGTTTTATGAGTTATACTGCACACAGTGGGTGGTCTGAGGAAAAACGACTATGTAGTCTTTTCTGCTTTGTATGGCCCTATGTTGATATCAACATTAGAAAGTCAGTCCCTGCCAAGTTTGTATATGGATTTTTGAAAGCTAGGCCTTAAGCTATTTCACTAGATTTGCACCTTGCCACTCAGAATGCTAATTGATAGCTAATGGTATTCTCTGCTGAATTTAAGACTTCTACTTACATGAAGTAATAGATTTTAAAGAATAATACTGCTACCCTTTACTGTGTGGTCCAAGGCTCCGCTTCCCTATCATCTGTAATCTTTTGTATAATAATCAAGCACTGAGAATGTGGGGATGTTTTTGTACAGAATGGGACTATGATGTGTTTATCTGTTTCCAGATAAACACTGAAGTAAACTGGTGTTAAGTTTGAATATTTTCCCAAAAGCAGCATAAACTCAGAAAATTCAGAGTTAAGACTCAACTTGAATTCAAGTATATTAATATTCACTTTAAAGTTGTTGAAGTACCTAAACTAGGGTTACCATATTTCCAGTTTCAAAAAAGGAGGATACCTGTCACTCCTGACCCACAGCCCCCTGACACTGCCTGCTCCTGACCCACAGTCCTCTGCCCCCCCCCAGCCCTGCCAGTGCCCCTCACTCCTGAGAGCCCTCTACCCCCCAGCCTTGCTTACTCCTGACGTGCACCCCCCCGCTCCCCCCTCCAGCCCTGCAGCATGTGCTGGCTGCCCCACCCCTGCAAGTATAGGCACGCAGCTCCCTGCTGCCCATGAAAGGTCCCGCTCACCCCATTGCCCCTCCAGGAGGGGTAGGCACCTCCACCGCCCTGCTGTAGTCCCTGGGGCTCGACAACTTTCCTGTCTCCTCCTACCCCCCATAGTCATACTGCATCCAGCTGCAGGGAATGCTCCTACCTCCCTGCCTGGCTGCATGCCAGCCACATGAATGTGCAGACATATATGATGCCTTCTGCCTCCAGTTGTTCTCCCCCTTGCCCAGAGGTGGGCAAAATGCAGCCTGGGGGCCAGATGCAGCCTGCCAGGCCATTCTATCTGGCCCATGGGGCCCCTAAAAAATTTAGAAAATTAATATTAATTTGCCCTGGGCTGCCTGTCATGTGGCCCGCAATGGCTTCCTGAAACTCAGTTAAGCGGCCCTCTGCCCAAAATAATTGCACGCCCCTGCCCTAGCCCCAAGCAGCTCCTTGCTAGCTGGGAAGTGCCAGGAAAAACACTTTGATGCTAAGCAGAGCAAAATCCTGGACATTTGCTGATGTTTTAAAAAATCACCCGGATGGATGTGGAAAGACCTCAAAAGAGGGCATGTCTGGGAAAACGCAGACATATAGTAACTCTAACCTAAACAACCTTATTTGCTACCTATAATGACACCATCCAGTAACTTTACAATCATACAGTAGTGCATGGTAGTGTTTATAAACTTGGATGATATTAAATTGATGTGTAGAAATACATTTTTTTATGTTTTTTCTTCAGGGTTGCCACTGTTGTGTTTGGGTGCCTCATTGTGTATTTCTGTAACCATAATACATTTGGATTTATTTCAAATGTAAACTACACTCTTTGTTTTTGTGGCCTGTCATACTTGTTTTGGGATATCTAGCAAGCAAACTTTTATTTCCCACCTAAGAGTTAACAGTAATCTTATTGACCTTGCTAAATATTCTGTTTTACACTAATAGCATCACTAATAACTAGGCCCCAACTGAGTGGAAGAAGATAATGAAATTCATTTAATCTGTAAAAACGCAAGGTAAGCAAGTGTTAAAACACATTAGAACTTCCAAAAGTGCCACGATAAATTTAATTTCTCTTCGCTTCCCCTCCAAAAAAACAAAGCATACTTATGAATAAATATAAAGTCTACCTTGGAGGCAGCTATAAAACTTATACTGGAAGACAACTGTATTATCTATTCAAACTAAAATTTGATTTTAAATCTAAAATTATATTTAATATAAGAGGTTAATGCTTGAAGAAATAGCCTTTCCATCACTATTGAAAATGAAGCCATAAGTAGTAACATTTACATTTTCATTTTTATGAAGTGACTATATGAGAGGATGTACCTAAAAGAATTCAAAAGTTTATACAGCTATTATTCAGAACTAAATATATATTATAAGGTAAGACTTTTTATTTTATTTTACGTTGCTATAGGCATGCATATAACTAACACACACACAGAGTACATTTTTAGACTTCATTGGAGGCTATTCTGAGCTTACTGAAAGTGAAGGAAATGGAAAATAGTATTAAAAGCTGAGGCTTGGATTTTCTATGGTAGTTAGATATTTAAAATCCATTACGAGCACCTATCTTCCTGCATGTCTCTTTAACATTTCCAATGTTAAAGGACAAAAAACCCCCAAAACTTTTCTAGATCTTATCTTCTCCCAGCATGCTAGGCAAGCTGTCCCCTCAAGTGCCAGCTGGGCTGCCTGGCAAGCTAAGATCAAGTGGCATTTGCCATGAGAAGAAGAAGAGCCTGCCTGGCACCCATGGAGCATCAGGCATTGGTTGAGGCTGCGACAAAATCTCCACTTCCTTTCTTCCTTAGCTCTTCAATTCAGCCTTGGTAAAGCTGCCTCAAGCTTAGGTGTACCATCTCCCCATCTCTCAAGAAACCCATGGGACCCCCGAGAAGGAGATAGCAGTTGCCCTCTGCGTTCACAGGTTGCCAGGAGAGAGTTAGTTTCTGTCCCTGTCTACAAGTGGGATAATGGACCAGTTCATTGTAAATAAATATATATTATTTTTATGCAGTGTAATAAATTCAATTTTGAAGTAGGGTGCTGAAAGACCAAAAATAAAAAGATATGGAGGCTACTTGAAGTTGAAAAAATCTGAGTACACTGATGTAGGTCATGCTTGGTAATCTAAGATGTACATGTGCACTCTTCTAGAGGTTGATTCCTTAGTACAGCTCTACGCTTTCCTTCTTGCAATGAAAATACTTTTGTTCAGGACCCTGTTTTTTTCTATTTTGTGGCTTGTCTCTTCACTTTAACCGTTTATCTATGACATGGAAAATTTTCATGTAATTCAAAGTGTATTACATCAGTTGAATTTCTGATATGGTAGCAGTAATATTTTGAAAAAAATCCAGAAGCAGAATGAAGCCTGACCTCCATGGCCTGAATCCATGCTGCTTCCCTTAATTAAATCATGCTTTTCTAAGTATCGCTATATCCATTAGGATGATACAGTTACCAAGAATTTTCTTACCATTGATGTTAAACTGAATGTTTGTGTGTTTTGGGGGTTTTTTTAACAGTGAAGTTACTTATCTCTGCTCCTTTGGTGTCATGTTTTTTAGGTTGATATCCTACCGTCTTCCTTTTCTTGTGGGCATCCTTCACCTTCTGTCTTTGGCTCCTTCCTTTACAAACATAGTTTTTGGTAGTTTTGTTATCCTGATAACTCACAAATCTACCTCTAATGAAATAATCCATATTCATCTAATCAAACATCTTAGCCTGTGTTGTGTTTTTTTTGTTGTTGTTTTTTTTGGGGGGGGGTTACATCTATTTCTGGGTGTCTAGTTCTCATCTTTAAACTAGGCATGGTCACAATTGAGCTTTTGATTATTTTCTTGGTCACCTCACAAAATTGGGAGTCAAATGTACCAGGTATGTAGGGAAAGGGAAATAAGGAGTTCCAGAGTTTTAGAATCCCTGCATTAAGTAGCACACCCTGTGCAGACAGTGAGCCATAACAGCTGGGAACAGCACACAGAAGTCCTAATGTCAGTCAACTTTCTCTTTTTTGTTTTTATCAGTAGACCGTACTTTATGCCAACAGCTATTGGTAAAGCAGCATATGTATGCTAAACGAACAGTATCTTGGGAATTGGAGATAAAGTAATACTTAGTGATGTAGATAAGAGAAATTATGAATGGTTCTGTTATATTATTTGGTTCCTCTCATTTATTATGCTGCTGTCTCTTACACCGTTTTGCCCATTTATCAGAGAAAACAGTGAAAAGCTGCTTGCACAAGTGTTTGCTTTAGGTAACACAATGCATGTACATGAGCTTGAATTTAAGATTCTGTAGATGGCTATATTTGTGGTTTATAGTGTTGTACATCTTGCATAAATCCAGGCTCTCTTGCATTATGGGTTTTTGTTCAAATTACAGATGCAGGTTAGGTGAAAGATTTAGGCAAAAAAATTTTCCAGTTGCTCAGAGATAGAAAACTTTTTCTTTGTTTTGTTTGTAGTTAGTTGCTGTACTTGTTTGCTGTTGCCAATTTCTTTATATCTCCAGAGGCAACCCTTTAACAGTCAACACTGGATTTGTCATTTCCTGTATCTCCCTACCAGAGAATAAGTGAACTCTGTTTAGAAAAGCCTTAATCTTTTTCGTGCAGGGGTAGGCAACTCCCAGCATGGGTGCCAGAGCATGGCACATAAAGGCATTTTGCTTTGCATGTCTTGGGAGGAGGGAAGGGGCTGGGATTGCACTGCCATGACAAGAATCGGACCCCTTGTGGCTCCCCCGCCATCCACCCCTGCATACCAACATCTTATAAGGGTGTTTTTGCCACTCTGCCTAAAAACGTTGCTAAATCCTGGTTTGCTGAAGAGCTCAAAGGTTGTAGGTTTCTTTCTGTGTCCTCTTTGCATTTTTTGTATGTGCCTTCTTTTCTACAGACCTTATTGCCCTATCTAAATGTAATTACACCATTTAAATGGTTATGAGGGGTTAAGGAGACTTGCTTTAGTATTCCTTAGGCATGCTTAGTTCATGGGGCAGTCCTTGATAATTATCTGTGTTCAGCACTAGTGTTTTATTTTTATCCAGCAGTGACAGACTAGTCCTCCAGCAGATTTCATTTTCCTCCTACGCTTACGCTAACCTTCAAACACAGCCTCAAAAAATGAACTCAACAACCAAGGGGAGAAAAAAAAGACAAGATTTTTGGAAAACCTAGTTTTTACGTTGAAATTCAGCCCGGCTTCTCTGGATTATGTTTGCAGAAATGTAGACTTAAGGTTGGTGCCAGCTGTAATAAAAATCAGTTCATCTATGACAATGTAGACTGGGATCTCCTGTGTAGCATGAGGTTTTAAAAAAAGTTCTTTAAAGATGAGCTTTCTTTTCTGCTCACCACCTTTTCAAAGCAGAGACCTACATGGGCTGAGAATAATCATACCACGGTTATATAGATTTGCTCTGAACATGCTGGCCTGCTTTTTCTTGTGTCAGCCTTTCTGTTCCTGTTAATAGAAAACATCCTCTTAAAAAGCCTGTGGCAGGATGTACACATGAGCTCTTCCCTCAGTGTCTGATGTATTGCTATCTTCATAAAGGTCCATGAGACAGGAAGTACCTCTGAATGAAATGGACTCCACAGAATGCTATCGAATACAAAAAGCAAACACAAGGCAGAAACAAGGAGGCATTTTTAAAAAAAAATTACTGTAATTTGAGGAAGGATTGCCTCCTTAAAGAAGAAGAATTTTTAAAGAATTACATGTATGTTGTAAGAGACATGCTATCGGGTCCTATGTAGGAGTAACTTGGTGAAATCTTTGCCCTACACTTTGTATAGATCAGACAAAGATGTAATGATTCCTCCTAGGCTTAAATTATATATTAAATAACAGACTGTCAGATGGAAATGATTTTTAAATTCATGAAGAATTGGGGCAGTTGAGCCCAAGTGTCATTATTGCTAATTAGCACTTACGTAGTGCTTGGCATCTTCCCATTTTTTATGAACATTAACTAACTTTGTTTCTTCCAGATCAGAATTGGTAACCTTAAGCTTGAAGTAGATGCACTGATGGTTGTGGTAGCTTAACTTTGCATCTATAAAGAGCAAGAACATCTTCAAATGAATCATTCCATCTTTCTTCAGAATTTGAGATTGTGATTTAGCTAAATATTTATCAAGAGTTTTTAATACTCTGATAGTTTTGTCACTTGCCCTGTAGCACAGGGCTTTTTTGGTCTTTCAATATGGGGAGTTGGATTTTTCTTTCCTTGCAATTTCATGTAATGTTAGCACAAACTTACTGCATATGATGCAGTAAATTATTTATGATGGCTGTTAGCATCTGTTCTTGGACAATCATTTCTAGAATGATTTTAGATAAAGTGGGTATCCAGATGTTATCTGCTGAGCTACTTTGACATCTGTCCTAAACGTTTCTCTCTT
Organism: Crocodylus siamensis; assembly: GCF_052110815.1. Taxonomy (NCBI): domain Eukaryota; kingdom Metazoa; phylum Chordata; order Crocodylia; family Crocodylidae; genus Crocodylus; species Crocodylus siamensis. The sequence goes on from NC_143395.1 coordinate 124,322,830, forward strand.
ATGATTTCATGGTAGAGACGTGAAAGGTAACTTGAGCTGCATCTCCAGCCCTTATTTTCTCCATAGACCTGTAGTTTGTTACAGTTTCTTTGAGTATAGCTTTAAGTATGCATCAGAATGAATTATGCTATATTTAGTATTCATTATAATGCATATTCCTTACAATTTGGTCCATAATGCTTCATAGAACACATTAGCGTTATTGTTTGTCTAATACAATAATTTGGATTTTAATAATTCACCATGTGCAGGATATAATTGACCAGTATAATGGTTTGAGTTGTATAAAATACTCTGTTTGGTTGTTTCTGTCTGGTTTCTTTGATATTAAGGGAATATGGGCCAGAACCAGGAAAATGTTTTGGTGCCAAACCCCTCTTCATTTTAACGGCAATTAGTTACCTAACTATCTTTTTGTATCTGGGCATTGGTGACTGATGTTTAAAAGGGCCAATTGGAATAACATTCACCAGTGTTTGAATGTTTTAGGACTGTTCTTTCAACTAAGCCACAAGATTCATTTTCCCCCTTCTTGACTATCCCTTAATTCTTTAAATACTCTTTAAACTCTTTAAATGTTAGTTTAGGATAGGGGTATTCAATTCATTGTGCAAGTTAAAGGGAATTAAAGAATGTTTTATTGTTTCAGCATACTATGTGCATATCTGGAAATCTGTGTGTCGCAGTGATGGTTAGAAACATTCTTTAAATGAAATAAATGAATATTGTGAACATTTCATGTAGAGCTCATGTCAAGAGGGCTGGGTTTTTTGACCCTCCCTATTCTATTTTAGAGAGGGGTTGGTTCATTTCCATTAGTGCATATGCCAAGTTAATACTTGACAACCCAGCAGCATTTAACATGCTATTGACATTTAACAGTGTTATACTGCTTAGTGCCTAAGTACAGCACGCTGTAGCTTAAGACCTCACATTAGATGCCATTGTCTCCAGGGAACTAGTGAGATACAACATGGGCAATGCAGTGGTGGTAAAGCCAAGGAGATCCAGCTTTATGCTGACAAACATGACATGCATAGTTTTTTCCAGGCACCAACACTGAGTCCATCCCCCAACATGCAGAAAGGGGATCCCTCACTAACCTGTCTTAACCCTAGGAGAAGTCTGGCATGCCATCAAGGAAACGAAGAGCAACAAGGCTACTGGACCAGATGGCCTACCTGGTGAAATCTATAAGGCTGCTGGTGAGAAACTGGTACTGAGATTCTGTGAATTTATTCTATGAAATTGGAACGATTAAGAGATTCCAGGGGACCTGAGTAATGCCAACATCATGACTAGCTTTAATAAAGGAGATAAGTCTATGTGTGGGTACTATCAAGGTATCACCATCCTTTCCACAAAAGGGAAAATCCTTTCCCACACCCTTATAAACTGTCTTTTACCTCTTGCTGAGGAAGTCCTGCCAGAATTTCAGTGTGGTTTCAGACCTTCCTGTGGGACAACTGATATAAACTTTGTTGCCAACCACGTCCAAGAAAAGTGTTAGGAATATATGGCCTTCATCAACCTCACAAAGGCCTTTGATTCCATCAATTGCAAAGCCTTGTGAAAAGCACTAGCCAAAGTTGAATATCTTGAAAAGTACCTAAAAGGTTATGAGGTTTCTTCATGACTACGTGACTGTGACTATCCTATGTAGCAGATTGGAGATGGATCCGTTTCTCATCCAAGCAGAGGTCAAACAAGTATGTGTCATTGCCCAACTCTGTTCTCCATTTTTTTTATAGTAGTTTTGGTTCTCATTAAGGGCTACCTTCCTACTGGTATTGACATAGAATGCCAAACAGATGGAGAACTCTTCAATCTGGGATGTTTTCAGTCAAAAATCATCCTTGACCTTGAACCTGACAACTGTGCTATTCCTGTGCACAGAGGAAAACCTCAAGATCACATTGGATCTTTTCAGAGAAGCCTACCAAACTTTGGGCCTCTTGATATTGAGAAGACTGAAGTTCTTTTTCAGCTTGCTCCAAGCCATGACTGTGACTCCACCTGCCCCAAATTAACATAGAGATGAAGACCCTGGAGGTAGTCAAGCACTTCTCTTACCTCAGTAGCCACCTCTCTCAGAGTGAACATTGAGGTGGGGATTCAGCTCAGGATCTGATGCACAAGTACCTCCTTTGGGAAATTCCTTCAGCATGTCTTTATTAATTGTGATCTCTGGAAAAACACCAAGCAAGATCCAGGTCTACAATGTAGTCATCATCCCCACTCCCCTCTACAGATGTGGGTGGCCCACCATCATCTTCTCAAAAGCTTGGAGAGGTATCACCAATGATGCCTCTGGAAAATCCTCCACATCAAGTGGGAAGATCACTGCACAAATGCCAGCTTCCTTGCTGAAGCATTGGTTATCAGCATTGAGTCAGTGATCTTTGAGCATCAACTTTGCTGGACCAGGCATTGTCTGCAGGTGCTCAACTCCCGACACAAGTGCTCTACTCCACGTTTTTAGTAGTGGCCTGAGACTTTGCAGTGGCCAGAGGAAATACTACAAGGACACATTGAATGTATACCCGAAGAAAATGGATGCTGACATCAAGAGCTTGGAGGAGCTGGCTGTTGACCAACTCCAATGATGCTGCAACCCCAACCAAGTAACAGCATGTTTCGAGGTAAGCAGGTTGCCACTGAAGCAACGATGAGAGGAATGGAGGAAGGAAAAGGAAAGAAATCCTAATCTATGGCATACTCTCCTCTGCGGAAAGATCTGAATCTTCTGTGGGTGGGTCTGTAGCTCAAGGATTGGACTCTTAAGTCACCTCAAGACCCATAGATGTCCATAGTAGAGATCATCCTCAAATGGAGGGAATGCTGACGAGAAGGAACACATACCATTTACATACATCCTCATGCATCTCCTCTGCTGTAATTCATTTTGTAGAATTCATTTTAAGTTTTTTTCACTTTTTCATTATTATTTTATGCGCAGATTTATTTTCAGGCCTGTCCTGTCTCAGACTGTAAACAAGCTTTATTATAATACCCAATGCCAACCCCACAGAATCTAAGCAGTAATCTCAATCATTATAAAGCCTACTGCTCTCTGATGAGCAAAATATCAACTACATGCTGTGTAGTAAACGCATACTAGGTGATGGTGGTAGGGGATGGCTTTTTAAAGCCAACTTACTGCTTTAGTAAACATGAGCATAGCATTCTGCTGCAAGCAGTCTAGGCTCAAAATAATGTATAGTCTTGATAGTCTCCTTTAATTGCAAGTGACACTGAGTTTATTTTAGCATGTTCCTCACTATTTGATATTAGGGGCCTTAACATATTGTTTTGCCTTTTCCCCTTTTCTTTCAGTTGTCCATACTTGTCAGAGAAGATTACACCTGCTATTCCTGCAATAGGTGGAATTCTTTTCTTTTTCGTGATGGGCACCCTGCTGCGTACTAGTTTCAGTGATCCGGGCGTCCTCCCACGGGCAACACCAGATGAAGCAGCAGACCTGGAAAGGCAAATAGGTAACACGGAAGGTCTGTTGATCTCTTCACTTTCCTTCCAACTGTGGGGGAAGGGGTGCGTGCATGTGTGCATTGTCTGAATGTGGTGTGCTCAGCTCATTCAAGTAGTAACTTCCATCTCACAACAGTAACCACACTAGAATAGTGACACTGAGTAACAGAAGTAGTACTGACACATTCTCAAAGGCAATTGATTAATTCTGCCATCAGAAAATGCCAACAGTAGTATTGGGCCCAGACTATTAGTTGGTGCTGTAATGTATCACTTATCTACTTCGTAAATATGGAAGAAGGCTCGGGTGCACAGGAAAAGAATCTTGTACTTTTAAAAGTGTTTATAGTAGGAAAAGTAACTCAATATCAATGTACAAGTTCTTAAAATCCTTCAGTTTCTTAAGTAGCATATCTTTAGTGACAGGTCTTGTCTAATTATGATATTTTTATATTGTGATAGTATCTAAGTCTCTAGATAGGAACAGGATGATTTATGTGAAACACTGTACAAATATACACTAAGACGTAGTCCCAAGAAGACTGTACTATTTCAGCGATGACAATTAATTTTTTATTATGCTTTTATTCATGTAGAATCCATGCAACTATGACAAAAATTAGCTTTTACTGTGGTTAATTCAGCAAGAAAATTATATCTAAGGGTATTATTACACATGCTCTGGCATGTGGTGCTGGGTGCTTTTATTAGTGAGCTGTGCTAATTAAAAGCACTCACACGTCATGTGTATCAGTGTCTCTGCCCTGAAAACATGGTGGCATGGTGACAGGGCACTTTGAACTAAAGGTCATCAAATGTTTTATTTCAGAGTACCATTTTTTCAGCACGTGGACACTGATCTACACACAGCACTGCCGGAGTATGTCAGTTTCTGTGTTCCGGCAGAATCAATCAATCCAGTCCACTCCAATGTGCTGGATTTCTAGAGCGTCAGCAGGGTTCCTGCATGTCTATAGGAGTCCTTAGTTCCAATTATGGAATTTTTGTGCCTGTGAATCCCAGAGTGAAGATATAGTAGTTGTTAAAGTCCAAGCTAATTTGGTATAGCTGATGTTTTTAAAAAATACGGGCGCTCCTACCTCCCCCTTATCACTCCAACCCCCTGCGTAACTGAAAGGTTGAAACCCTAATTACTGTTGAAGATGGGTGGATCTATGATTTTGAAGAAAACTAAAGCTAGAGAGTTTCTATGGCTGTAAAACCGGAGGACAGAGAACAGGAACAGCTAGCAATCACCAAAATTGCCCTAAGAAAAGTTAGCTTGGTTAGTGGAACATAAGGATATTAAGGAGAGATGTTTGTGGAGTGAAGAGTAATGAACTGTTAAGTCCATTGATTCCCTTCGCTGCCTAAATAGTAAGAGAATAACTGCTACATTGTACAGCGTTTCTCAAAACCCGGTGCTTATATGACAGGCAGAAAATTAGCTTCCCCACTTCATTCAAGCACCTCAATTTTTGGAGGGGCTGAATTTTGGGGGAAAGATGAGTATTGTATTAAGAAAATATGGCCATTGCAATTGGAGGAATATTTGTTTTATTTTCTGGCGTTTGTTGTTGGCTGTTCAAATCTGTCCTTCTCTCAACTGGTTAACTCTTACTGTTATTCAGAGGCTTCCTTATTTCCTCTCCCTCAGCTGTCAAACCAAGCATCATCTCAGCTGCAAGCCCTCTTCCTATATCCTGCTCCCATGACAAATATTAGGTTCAAACACTTCCCAAAAGTATAATTGGACTTGTTACAAATTACTCACTTTTGAAAGAGAGCAATACATTTGTATTGCTGAGTAAAAGATGTTAAGAATGTCAAGGCCTTTTAAACATTTTATACATGTGTTCCTGGAGGGGTAGGGGGAGAGGCACTTTAATTAGGGCAGCTCCAAGAGCTACCCTAATTAAAGCACCCAAAGTGTCTTATGTATTAGCGTCCCCGTGCTGAAAAATGGCGGTGGGGGTGCTTTAACTAAATGAGCTTTAGTTAAAGCACCCTAGCCACTGTTTTTCAGTGTGGGGACGCTAATACATGAGACACTAGAGTCGTCTGGAGCACGCTAATTACCACACTCAAGTTTAATCTGATGCTCTGTAATTACAGCATGTTGGAGTAGCCTTGCTGCATATGTTTAAGTTCCCTAAGATAGCAATAGGAGTTGGATAGGGTGAATATTTCAGTTATTTTTTTAAGTTTTTATATTTATATGAATAAATGTTTATTTTTTCAACAAAAATTGCTATCTGACAATTATGTGAAAGTTCTTGTGAAATAAATTCGGCCTCGATTCAATTCGCGAGAGAGGAGAGAGAATTTACGTTACCTCATTTGATAATTGGCCCACTTGTTGACCTTTTCATAAGAGAGGCTTTGAATGGATACACTGGTCTGTGAGATCAGGAGGAGGTCTCTTCAGGTAAAGGTTAAAGCACATTAATACAACAGTGTCCCCTGCAAATTGTACTGTACCACATCTGGAAAGATGGAATATTTTTGTATTCAGGTTTTATTAATCTCCCTTCCTCCCTTAGCTCTATATTTGTACTTGCAAATTAGAAGCAAGTTAAAAACTATTCCAGGAAAATCATTTTCTTGGGATAAGTAAAATTTAGATAAGCTTGACTAACTTTTGCTCGTGCTAATAGGAAAAGGTTTGAATGGCTACTTTATACAGTATTTGTTAATTTTATTTATTTATTTATTTATTTTAAGTTGTAAGCCATCTTTGGAAACTGTGTGTGTGTAAATCAGTTTGATTGGAGCAGATATATCAACTACAAATTATTGATTTTTGGAATGTTCTAAAAGCGTTAGCTCACAGTTTCTACACGCAGACTGTGTTTTGGTAAGAGACAGTCTCTGCGGATGTTGATCGTGTATGCCTTAATTGGAGTTCTTCTCAGTTTCTCAAGCTGTGTTGCCTCAGAAATGAATTGAGAACATTCTAACATGCATACACCATTTGGACTTGTTCTTAAGATTTGAAACACGCCTTTTAGATGAATGCCAAATGACTTAATGTACTAATCAGGCATTTTAGATAGAATGATATCCAGTGTTCGATAGTTATTTAGGATCTTTACAAAAGTTTAAGAAACTGAAGCCTAATGTAAAGCTAAGGAACACATAGAAGTGATAGTAGGTAAGAACTTCAGTCCTAACAGCTGTTGCATTTATTGACTAATTTGGAAATTGATAGCATTTTGACTTTGAATTAGCTGCAGAATTCTTACCTTGCCAAGCACAGCATATTCTTCTTTAAGAGTGTTTTGAATATGAGTAAGTGCTGTTTCAGACAAGATGTAGAAATTACAGAAGTTGTCTTTCCTTGGTCTTTGATCAAATGAGCAACAGCCACCTGGGAAGGGAAGAAAAATGGGTAACCCTAACAAAATTATAGAATGTTTATGGGGCAGCTTCTTTATATTCAGAGGATACAGTTAGGGTACTGGTAGAATAGGACAAATAATCTATTTTCTTGGCTAAACCTGGGATTTCAAACTGAGCTGGAGGAAAAAATTTGCAGATACGTCCACATGATAGTTCCTAGTTCCACCCCCTTTCGCTTCCCTGCCCACTTCCTCTTTGGGGCTAAATAGGAGGGGTGGTAGTTGTCCAGGAGTCCAGAACTGTTTTCTTGTCTGTTGTAACCTGTAAACATTGCATGAAAAAAATTGAAAACTACTGGCTCAGAAGTAAGAGATCTCCAGTGAAGGAAGGAGATTTTTTCTTTACTGATTCAGGTAGGAAATATACTACAAAACCAAGAAGCAAATCACGGTTACATATGGTACAATAGCCAAGTGATCTTTCATTAAGAGGTAGGGAAGAGCTGGTTCTTAAAGAATATGCCAAATATGGTAGTCATTGATATTTCAACTCTGGAAGATTCTAGAAACGAGTCTTTGGACAATGTTTGAAAACTCCATACGTTCTAGAAACAAACCCTTCAAGGGGGGTTTCCTACCTCCATTTGGAAGAGGCTGCAGGAAAGTGTAAAATGAGATAGGGCAAAGTAATCCCACACGAGAAAAATTCCACATTGATTATGTAGTCCATGCCCCTAACAAAGACCATTTTCCATCTCTCACATTTGATTCTGAATCTTCCAAACCATTTAGGCAAAAAATGAAATAAAAATCTTGTTAACAGTGCTGCTGGAATTTACTAGGTAACCATGTACCAGTAACCATGCAGGTTGAAGAATTTATTGTAAGTAAAATCCATGTAATAAATAGCTACTTTTTAACTAAAAAGACTCCAAAGCCTACCTTTTTAATAGCTGTACATAAAGATGATACTGTTGCTAATCTGAAACAGATTGCAAGTGATTCACTGGGGTATAGATAGCTCCTACTAGCCAGTTCTCTTGCTGTGACAGATATTTTTCATCACTATCATCTGGATGTTTGGCAAGATGCATGAACAGGTATATTGGTCTGTATAGATTGCTGTGAAGTCATTCTGCAAACTATTACATTCAAAATTCCACTTTTTTGTAAGGACTTCTAATTTAATTAGAAACAAATGAGCTCCTTAATTTTGGAACCCAGTCTTTGCATATGGAATCTCAAGTTGTACCCTTGGTTTTTACATAGCCGTAAAGTGCAGAGAATGTCTTGTAATTTGATTGCCTTCAACCTTACCAGAGCAACAACATGAACAGCATTTGAATGTTAATGCAAGAAGCTGCTTACCCCTCCTACTAATTTCTAGTAATTGGGGTAGGAAGTGGCCTAACTTTCATTTGGATATTGCAAAATCCATTATGGATGCCCACCACATACTCTTGTGAGACAGGTTTTTTCAGTGCTTTATAACTGTTGTCCAACTATAGGTGTTTAGCTAGGCATTTTCCCTGTTGTATGTTTGTATCAGATGGAAAATAATATATCTGTATAATAAAGCTTTGCACCATAAAGCATATGCAGAATGGGTCAAATGAAATTGCACAGCCTCACTATAGGTTTGGCATTTCCTGGTTCTTGAATGCTTAACTTTGAAACCTGAATGGTTTTAACAATTGCTAGGTATTCTGGTTTTCTCTGTTTAAAAATGGCAAATTCTCTGATTAAAAATTTAACACCCGACTCCATAAATGCTCTGATTTTAAACCCCCAAATCCATGTTTTTTTGTACTTAAACTGAAACACCAATATATAGATATAGATATCTATATATATATAGGTATCAGTTGAACACAATATTTTAATTGATATCTAGATCTCTCTCTAAAGGAAACCCTTGCTATTCGCGGGTTTGGCATTCGCAGTTTCAGATATTCGCAAATGCCAAACCTACATCTTAAATACACTTAAAGGAGCTCCTCAGGAGCTCCACGCTTGCCGCCGCTGGGCTCCCACCACCACCAGCAAAGCTGTGCCCTCCCCCGCCCCCTCCCCCCCATGAATGATGAAGGTCTCCTGTATATCTAGATAGGTATCAGTTGAACACTATATATAAAGTATAAGTTGAACACAATATTTTATTGATATGTTTACAGTTTTAAAGCAGTTTGGAAGCCTACCAGTGCCTCAATCACTATAAAAGGTGTAGATTGTAGCCGTGTTGGTCTAAGGACATAAGCAGACAGGATTCTTTGGGTAAATCTCATATCTTTTATTAGACCAAGTCAACAAGTTGGAAAAATTCTTCTTTGCAAGCTTTTGGGTACAAATACCCTTCAGCAGGCTGAGGAAGTGTCTGCAGTTGGTCTTACCTCTTCCTGAATGAAATGAATAGTAAAGAAGCCAGAGGCTGGTATGCATGCAAGACAGCCAGACTGGCTTTTAGTTAGTCTAATAAAAGATATTGGTTTTACCCAACAAATCTTGTCAATCACTGTAATAAATTCTAAATGCCTATAAATTTTGGTGTTTGATTTTGGGTTTTTTATCATGGAAAATGAGAGCTCCCCCTGCTCCCTTCTGTCACCAGAATGTAGGACCAGTTGCGACTGTCCTTCCCCACTGCTTTGTGGTGCTGAGCAGCCCTAATATGCTGGTGCCCTCCCTATGCCATTGCCCCTCATTATTGACCCACAGCCCCCTGCCCCTCCCAGCCCTGCCAGAGGGGGACCCTTGCTGCCAGGGCTATGAGGCCAGGGACTTGGGTCTGCAGCCCACAGCAGTGCCCATGCCCCAGCTGCCACCCAAGTGGGGTAGTGGCTGCTGTGGCTTGAGCAGGGAGCAGAGTGCGGAGCTCAACTCCCCCTCCCCCGTGGGTGACACAGCTGGAGCAGAGGCCGTCAAAGGGGATAGATGCAGGCTCAAGGCTCCCTGCCCTGCTGTGGTCCTTCCAGGGCCTCCGTAGCCTACTTGGGAGGACCTAGCGTGGCAGGACAGAGGGGACCGGGTAGGGAAGCCCATTGCCACCCCTGGGAGTTCCACACTGCTATAGTGAGGCACCCCCTGCCTACCCAGCAGCAGCAGTGAGAGGCATAGCTCCATGCTACCACCCTGCTGCTGTGAGGCAGGCAGGGGGTATTTCACCATGGTGGTGCGGACCTCCCAGGGAGGCAGTGAGCTTCCCTGCCTGGTCCTGCTTTACCCTGCTGCACCAGGTCTCTCCCAGTAGGCTGCAATGGCCCCAGGGGGAGGGCAACAGGGTGGGGAGCCTGTCCCTGCCCTGTGCACAAATCTTGGTGGCATGTGCCCCACCATTCCACTCCCAAGAGTGCATGCAGTGGTGGGAAGCCAGCCCTACCCCTCCACATCTCCCAGACAAGCCGGCAGCAGCCCCAGCCCTGCCCGCCCAATTTCCTCCCTCCCTCACTATGGGGGCTTCAGTTCCCCTACCACACACACATGGTGCCCCCTGCTGATTGCCCTTCATCATTTCTTGCATTTTTCTCCTTTAAAAAAGAAAATTTCGGTTTTTCTCCTTAAAATGAGAAAATCCAGGTTTTACCACGTGTTTCCATGGCGAACAGAAATTCCAGATCCCTGACAATCACTTGCCATCCTTTCCCTCCACCCCCTAACTTTCTTGAGCCAGCAAGGTAAATGACAGCAGTAGTGTAATATTATGGGAACAGGGCTGGGGAGGGTTAACTTGGCTGTTGATGGCAAGACCTCCCCTCACAGCAGTGTGTCCAATTCTTACTCTGCTCTTTGTTGCCAGAACCTTGAGCCCCTTGCCTCCATTCCAGCACCCTAGGGCACAAACCCCATCAGGTATGCTTTTGCAGCTCCAGGATGCAAACTCTTACCAGCTATACCTATGTCCTGTCATGTGATTCCTGCTGCTTCTGCCAGGCCAGGCACTTTTTCTTTCCCTTATACCCCTCTAATTTTAATCCGTGCTCTGGCACATGCAGTGCTTATTCACATTACTTAAGCAGATGCTTCCTTTTCTCTTTCTAAGCATCATCAGGAAGGGCACTGAGATGCCAAAAACAGTCTCCCTACTCTCAGTTTTGGAGGTCAACACTACAGCAGTCTAATATCCCACAGCCTCCATAATGCAGAATGATCTGCCACTTTAGGGAGCATGTCACATCAGTAACTTGGTCACCCATAAGCTGGAGCAGGGTTGGTGCAGATGGAGCTAGTGCAGTGATACTAACACATCACTTAGATGATAGGCAAACTGTTTCCTCTCCCCCTCCCAAATTTGGGCACTTTTTACAAAGAGTAAAAGATGCACCCTTGGCACAAAGACCAACTTTTAGGACCCTGCTGTAAAGCCTGGAGGGGGCCAGAGTTACTGAAAATATTTTTTTCCCTAATCACATTTGAGTTCAGGATCCTGAGGGAAGGAAAGAGAACAGTAGAGTAAGGCCCCTGGACTTCAGAAAAAACAGACTTTGACTTGCTCAGGGAACTAATGGGCAGGATTAAGCCAGTCTGAGGGTGAGAGGAATCCAGGAGAGCTGTCCTTTAAAGAAATCTTACCGAAAGTTCAGGAACAAGCCATCTTGATGGTGCAGGAAGACTAGCAAGTATGACAGAAAACCAGCCTGACTTAGCAGGGAACTCTTCAGTAAGCTAAATGATGAAATGGAAACTTACAAGAAGTGGAAACTTGGACAAACAACTAGGGAGGAGTATAAGAGTATTGCATGGGCATGCAGGTGTGAAGTCGGGAAGGCCAAAGCACAATTGGTGTTGCAACTAGCAAGGGACATGAAAGGTAACAAGAACGGTTTTGACAAGTATGTCAGTAATAAGAAGAGGATCAGGGAAAGTGTGGGTCCTTTCCTGAATGCGGGAGGCAACCTAGTGACAGAGGATGCAGAAAAGGCTGAGGTACTCAATTCATTATTCACCTCAGTCTTTGCAGGCAAAGTCAGCTCCCAGACTACTGCACCTGGCAGCACAGTTTGGGAGAAGGTGAGCAGCCACCAGTGGTAAAAGAACAGATTAGGAGGTTAGGGACTAAGTTGGATGTGTACAAGCCCACAGGGCCAGATGGGATGTACCCGAGGGTGCTGAGGGAGTTAGCCAATGTGATTGTAGAGCCACTAGCCATCATCTTTGAAAACTCATGGCGATTGGGAGAGGTCATGGATGATTGGAAAAGGGCAAATATACTGCCCATATTTAAGAAAAAGGAGGAGGATCTACGGGACTACAGACCAGTCAGCTTCACTTCAGTCCCTTGAAAGATCATGGAGTAGGTCCTCAAGGAATCCATTTCTAAACACTTGAAGGGGAAGACGGTGATTAGGAACAGTCGGCATGGATTTACCGAGGATAACTCATGCCTGACCAACCTGATTGCCTTCTATGATGAGATGACTAACTCTGTGGATGCCGGGAGACCAGTGGATGTGGTATACTTTAGCAAGGCTTTTGATACCATCTCACACAACATTCTCACAGGCAAGCTAAGGAAGTATGGCTTCGATGAATGGACCATAAGGTGGATAGAAAACTAGGTAGATCATTGGGCTCAGAGAGTATTAGGCAATGGCTTGATGTGTAGTTGGCAGCATGAATCAAGTGGAGTACCCCAGGGGTCAGTCCTGGGTCCAGTTCTTTTCGATGTCTTCATCAAGGACCTGAAAGATTGCATAGAGTGCACCCTCAGCAAATTTACAGATGACACCAAGCTGGGGGAAGTAATACACTGGAGGGTAGGGTTAGGATTCAGAGTGACCTAGACAAATTGGAGGATTTGGACCAAAAGAAATTCATGAAGTTCATTAAGGACCAAGTGCAAAGTCCTGCAGTTAAGACAGAACAATCCCAAGCACCAGCAGTCCCATGCACCATGCTGTGCAGTACCTCTGCAGAAAAGGAGCTGAATATGAGCCAAGTGTGCCCTGTTGTGAGGAAGGCTGACATTGTACTGGGCTGCGTTAGTAGGAGCATTGCCAACAGGTCAAAGAAAGTGATTATTCCCCTCCTAAGCACTGGTGAGGCCATATCTGGAGTACCGTGACTAGTTTTGGGGTCCCTACTACAGAAAGTATGTGGACAAATTGGAGAGAGTCCAGCAGAGGGCAGTGAAAATGGTTAAGGGGCAGAGGCATGTGACTTATGAGGAGAGGCTTATTTAGCCTGGTTACTCTGTTTTGCTTCCAAATGTAAGGTGGCTGTCTACAGTGAAGGGAATGAAAAAGACATTCTTTAGATTGCTGATATCTTCACACAGATTCCCTCTGTCTTTCAATCTGCACGCCTCCTCCCAAGTTCTTCTCTGTGCTTCCCCATGTCTGTTCAAAGTAGTTGCTTCCTACAGCATTTCAAAAAGCCTCAAAGAACTCAAAATGTTATGCCACAACTGCAGTCCATCTCTGCCAATAATTGTTCCTGTCCTCATTTTCTAGTTCTCATTAAAAGTACATACAGACATTTGGGGAAGTTAGATCAAGTTAAAAATGGCCACCTGATCTAAGGTAAGTCAGGATTGGGGGCTAGCAGGGGGATTCAGGGTATCTGAGGGCAAGCTGGGTCTGCAGGGGGGGATCAGCGGCTATCAGGGTCTGTGAAGGGATGGGGGGCAAGTGGGTTCTGTGTGGGATATTGGGGGGGCTAGCACAATTTGCTGGGGGTGGGGGGGATTGGGGTGGTAAGCAGGGCTTGCGGGGGGGTTAGTAGGGTCCCTGAGGGTTTGGTGAGAGCAAGGGAACTTGGGGAGATGGCAGGGTTCTCTCCCGCAACCCCTGGAACCAGGGGCCAGTTTTAATCCCTGGTCTTAGGGGCCCCCACATAACATTGATTTGGTTCATGGAGGACCAGCTGAAAGTAGCACTCAGTTTTCCCAATGTGCTTTTGAAATGTTTCAAGCTTAAGCCAATCTTAAGAGGTCTCACAACTAGACACTTGGGGCACTTTTACACGTGCTCTGGAGGTTTGGGGAGCAGAGGTGCTGATACATGGGACACAGGAGGCTGCTAAAGCATGGTAATTACCACACTTGCAGACTCAATTAATTGATTAATTAAAACATGATTAATCAAGTCTGCTCCGACCCACTGTAGTTAGAGCACATCCAGCAGCCTCCACACTCATGTAGAGGTACCCATTGGGTTTAACGTGCATTGGGCTTAGCTGACTATCATTGTAATTATGTAACCTAGTTGTGTTCCCCTTCCTACTCCCATTCCTCTTATGTTAATCCCTTGCTTCAGCACTCTGTATTTCCCTTACGGCTTTGTCATTTTAGTTCTGTGATTCTTAACATTTTCTAATAAATTAAAGATGTTTTAAGCCAATGGTGCTGAACATTTTGGCCCTGTGAGCCAGATGAGTGGGGCAGGGCCAGTCCACGGGTTGCATTGAGCCCTGAGTCCCAAGATCAGGCTCCAAGGCAGGCGCCATCTCTTTCTACCCCTGTATGCCAGGATTCAGTCCTGACAGCCTGGCACCACTCCCTCCTGCCCTAGCATGTCAAGATTGGATACGAGGGGCCCAGTGCTTGACCTGCATGCCAAAATTGGTCCCATGCTGCACCCTTCTGCAGGGATTGGTCTCTGGGGACTTGGCTCCACCTCCTCCTGCCCCAGCAAGCCAGGGTTGTGTCTTGGGCCAGGTGCCACCTTCTTCCAGCCCCCCCCACTGGGATCAGGCCCTGGGGCCTGGCACTATCCCTGACTAGCCCTGTGCACAGAAACTGTGCACCTGAACCAGCATGCAGGACCCAGGGCTCCCCACTGCATGTAGCAGCAGTTTGACAGTGGGGGAATCAGAGCCACCGTTCTCCTGCTGCCAGATTTGCAGACCTATGAGGAGTCCCATGGGCTGGATCTGGCCTGCAGGCTGGGGGTTGAGCACCCCTGTTCTTAGCATTATTAGTATAATCTTCTAGGGCAGTAACCCTTGATAGACACCAGATTAAGAGTTAAGAGTGGAATGCAGTAAACAGCACTAGCTTAGTGTTTAAATCACATCCTCAGTGTTTTGTTAAAGTAGGATGCTGTGTTGGCCTCTGAGATTATTGACTGTAAACAAAGTAGTGCATCTCTGGTATAGGTTCCTGGCTATCTGGATACTGTGTTTTTCTTCTCTTAGACTGGTGTTTATAATTAAACATGCGGCATGACTTAAATGATTACGCAAAGAGATGACCTTCTGTAGTGTCGTAGGTTCAGCATTACATATTATTTAGTTTAATGCTCTTACAGATGCGAAAGGTCGTTCATGAAGAATTCTGGTTGCACAAGACTTTTACTGCAATAGAAAAAAATAAAGCAACAAATTAATTTCTTTTTCATTATATCTTCATTGTACTATATTTTGTTATCTTAGTCCCTTTTGAAATTGATGGCAAAACTGCTGCAACATGGTCTTTTAATGGGATCAGGCTTTTACACATTTTCCCCCAGCAAAACTTTTCTTTTTATGAGCATTTAAGGCTATTTGCAGGGAGAAGGGCAAGGAAATTCCATGCCTGTATTGAATCTACAATCCTAAGCCAAAGCAGAATATAGTAAAACAGCACAAGCACAAACCAGATATTTCTAGGTATTATGTGCTTGGTGCTTATGTTTTACGTATCTAGAGATAGTGAGAGATAGTAATATACTTAAATAGCTGCTAATATTCAAAGTTATAAATGCTGAATAATGAGTTGATCTGCTTATGGAAGGCCCCATGCCTGATATGGTTTGCATGATGACCAGTGCTCTTGTCAGACACAGTTCTCTTAGAATTGTACTTATCTGCTTAACGCAGTGGGTGTTCAGCAGTTCTTTTTTTAACCACCATGTTATACAGAAAGTCCTTCATTAAAAGCCACTGTGCAGACATGACCTAAGAGCATTGTCCAATAGAGCCTTGGCTAATTTGAAGAAGCTGACAGAGAAAATCAAAATGCCTGGAGTCACTGAGTGGGTAAGACAAGGACTGCTATTATGAATAGGCCTTGTGAAATCCCCTGAAAGTAGTTTTCAGTCAGCTGACTATATAACAATAAAAATGTTCCAGCCATTGGGGTTCTGCCTACATTGCAGCTTTGACTGATTTTAAAACAGGTTTAAATTACATGGAAGAATTTACATGGTGTATGTAAAATTAATATGCAAGGTGTTGGCATTTTGTGGAGGCAGCTGGGCTACTCTGTCCTCATTAGAAAACTGCATCTGCTTTCCTGTAACAGTGCAAGTGTGTTAAGTCCTAGATGAACTTTTCCAAACAGGGTGATAAAACTGCCTGAGCACCACTTTGCACTATAGTTAAAATGTTCCTAGAAAACTAGTACAAAATCCCAGAAGGCATCAGGAAAGAAGTCTACCTATTCCATAAAATGTGATTTATTATAGCACCAAAAACACTTATCTACAGTAGAAAATACAGCTGATTTCAGATAGGCTTAGTTGTGTAAAGTGACAGTAAAGGTTTATTTCTTTTAAGAGCTTGAACATAGGCACACTTCTTCCCCCAAGGGAAGTGTATTATCAGCACCCAAGTTCTCCTAGACAGCAGCTGCCTCAGCTGCACACTGTCAGGACATATTGAAAAATAACAGAGCTCTTTAATAATAACAATAACAACTAATCACAGGAGGGGAAACATTGTTTTTTTTATATGTCATATTTAAAAATATTATTCAGATACCTTTTTTCCAAATAGTTCACATTAATAACCTACAGTTTCTGCAATGATTATTCTGTTACACAGTAGTCAGTTTTTGAAAAAGGGAAGCCTTAATTTTTTTTAGCGTCATATTTGGGAATGAGATCCACCAAAATTTGTAAGTTGAGTAAATGATTGAGGCGTTCCAGAAGTGTCCGTTAAGTGTGTTACTCACTTGGGGCTTTAATACTTTTGTGCTTTATTTTAAGCAAGTTAATAGTTCCACTGAAGAATAGGTCTGTTCTTGTGCTTACAGTCTGGCAAGTGTTTAAATTGTATTAAAGCCAAATTAGGGCTAATACATTCTCTACCAGTCTATTTATCAGCCTGTCTTGACACTGAAAGCCAGGACTGTCTCTGTTCACAGGTACATCAACTTAAATGGAGTTCCACCAAGGACAACTTTGCTTCTCTATCAATAAACTATTGTGCAAACATATTGCTAGTAATGTCACTTAGAAGTATAGTACAGTAAAATATATTGAACTCTCTCAATATTAGTAATTAAAATAAACACTATAATACCTCTTACAACCAAAAGTATGCCTCAATGTCATCTTTTCTTCTGTAAATAAACTTATTTGGTCTCAAGTAAATCACTGCTTATTCTACTTTGTGGTAATGTTTCGTTGTTATTGACTCAGCAATAGCAATAATTATATGTGAACAAATAAGATATTATTCCCCTTATCAGCCCAAGTAATTGAATGTCTCACACTTCTTGAATTCTGTCTTCTGCCAAAACTCTTGAACCTGCACATTTTCTACATTCATAATTGAGAAATTAACCTGTTCTGTGCTGTCAAATCTTCTAAAAAAGTGTTACTGATTTAAAGACCATTTACACTGCCTTCCACTGGTGAACTCAGCTTCAGTGAGTCATGTTAGTTGCCAGTCAGGAGGGGAGAAAAGCCCGCGCAATGTCAGAATATGTTACAGTTTTAAATACTGTTCCTTAAGAATAAAACAAAATGAGAATGTCATAGGTATTAAAGCAAGACAACATTATTAGTTCTGTTAGAAAATAAATTAGTCTGAAAATAGCCATACTGTATTTGTTCACTTTATTTGTAAACCTGTCTTTTTAGCTGAAGATGCAAGTATTATAGTAACTATAGTTTTTGTGATCTTGAGAAGTGGCTTCTAAACCTTAGTTTGGTAGGGACGATATAAATACTCATAACTCTGCCCAGTAAGTGGATAGCATGTTGGTGACATTTTTAACTAATCTGTAAACAAGTCATAGTCTTTTTGTTGTTATTGTTAATACCATGGTTTTTTAGCTGATCATGTTCATCCAAGATGTAAGGAGTAGTATAAATTGAAGAGAGCCTGGTTGCATACATGGCTGTACGAGACTGGAACTTAATTCTGCTCGTGATGTAGAAATCAGGAAATAATCTATTTAATTTTCCTGTAGTTTTTTTGGTTCTGCTTGGTTGATGGTGATAAAAGCTTTTTGTCACTAAAGTAACAAGATTTGATTCTGAATACATAACAGGAGCAGATAAGCTGAGTGCCAGGGAATTGTTTTCAGAGTACAGCTTCACTTCAGAAGCATTTAAAGTACAAAACTGAACTTTAATTATTAATCTAGCCAGTTCTTTAGCTGCTGGAAGTAAAAATGCTAATGTCCTAAAATAATCTGTTATCACTTTACCAGATAAGGAAGGCAGAGACTTTTACAGTAATCAATTTCTTAACCCACAAGAGATGCATTCATATAACACTAAGGGTTTGATTTTTAAACTCACAAAAAGCAGGCTGAATGAAATGCTATGCTGAATGTACTCCATTGTATCATGGCATACCAAGGGTCTTAGAACAAAGAGTGATTTTTATTTGCTTTTGCCATGGCAAGTGCTCTAAATGACATAATGGTGATGGGCACTGCATATCTCACTTGACCTACATGCTGTATTTCTTCTTTTTTTTTGGTATGTTTGTTTTATTAAATAATTTATTTTAAAATAAAAAGTATTTCTAAAAACACTTTTAGAGTGGCAGATAGAGAGTCATTTTTAAATTAAAGGATTGCAGGGGAGGAAAGGGTAGAAGCCCAGTCGAGTTCTTTATGAATTTGATGTGTACATTACAGAAAGATTTTGAAGCACAAGCTTTTGTCAAAGGGCCAGCTGAATGGAGTCTGTGATTTGAAATTTTATTTTACGCTGTTTCAGTAATCTCATCTGTCATTCAGGTATTCTAGAACATGTGCCTGTGTGTGTGCATATCTTGGATTGGCTCAAGAGTGTGGGATTTTGCTTTTTGTGGTACAAGGCATGCAATGGCTAATTTTTAATGACTGTTTTGTGTTGAATCATTTGGCTGTTCATGAAATGCATGCCAAGGTACTTCATCTGACAGAAGTGAAAGGTGTTATAAATTCATAAAAATATAAACATATAAAGAAACTGGATTCAAAATGATGGAAAAGTGCTGCACCATGTCTGCTAAAAGCAAATTAAAATGCTGTATTATTTCTGTGCTTAGATCTTGCAAATGGTTCCAGTTCAGGAGGATACCGTCCACCTCCCAGAACAAAAGAAGTAATCATCAATGGACAGACAGTGAAACTAAAATACTGTTTCACTTGCAAGATTTTCCGCCCACCTCGTGCCTCACATTGCAGCCTTTGTGATAACTGTGTAGGTGAGTATAAAGAAATGACATGTTCAGTTTTAGTAACTTTTGCATGAAATGGCTTTTGGAAGGCAGGATAGTTCTCCTATGAATACATGTGGTATAAGGATAAAAAGTGCCAAACTCAGTTGGCTATAAAATCATCAGAGATGATACAGACAGGCTTAACTTTTAATCACTTTAGAATGAGAGGTGATGCTTCAACTTAGGACTTTGTATCAGCTTTTGTGATGCAACTGTTACATCTGTGAACTCCTATGGCAATTCAAGTGAGTTAAGTATTATAGAAATACAATTGAATGAAACAAGGTTAAAGCTACAGTCATTTTGCTCTGCCTGTGTTCTAGAAGGAGCATACTAATAAGTTACATTGTGACAGTTTATTGATGGGAAATGATACTAGTACTAGTAGACAACCCTGGCATGCCTGCCATTTTGCCTCAGGGAAGGGGCTGGAGCTGCACTGCCACAACAAGGACTGGGCCCCTTGCTGCTCCTGGGTGCTGTGTTTACATGTGCACCTGGGACCACAGCACATTGAACTGGGTTGGAGCAGCCCTGAGTGGCAGAGGACCCAGGGATATTAGTCTGCCAGCCTGGGGCTCCTCTGACCCAATGCAACATGCTGCAGAAGGGCTGGTTTGGGGCATGAGGGTACTCTAGTGTGGGATTAGCTAGCAGGTAGCCCCTTCACTGAAGCACCCTCGTGCTGCAGCCACCTGGGTCAGCGTCTATAAGTGCACTGCTGCACCCAAAAAAAGCTCCACAGCAGGAAAGTGCTTGTATTTATAAGTACTAACCTGCTGCAGAGTTTATTAGCTTCCTGCAGCCTAATCGGGCCACATATTAAGACATTTATTGCAGAGCTAATTGGGTAACTCCACAGTAAACATGTCATGTAGACATGTCCTAGGGGAAGAAACTGGGAAATTTCCTATTTCAGTCCCACATTAACTCTGTAGACTGCAACCCAGCTGCTCGAGATATATATTACATGGAGGATATGTTGAATAAGCTGTTGGGGTGGATCTCTATTTCCCTTTGTGCATCTAAATGGCAGAAAAAGGTTATTATTTGCTGTGGACAACTCAGAGCCTTTTGCTAGTTTAGAAGACTAAACTCTGAGAATAAGGACCTTATTTTTTGTCCGTTTTGTCTTTTTCTTGGGCACTGGTCAGTGAAGGGCTAATGAGGTGATTATCATTATTATTTTACCACTAATTGTTTTACCTCTGTAGCTTTCTAATTACTTGGATCACATTTGGAGTTTAGTGTGGCTGAATAGCATTTTGGTGAGGCTGGACCTTGTGTGCTCATGAAGAAAATGTAGAAAGCAGATGTTTCCAGCTGAAGAATGTAATTGCAGCATGCAACAGTGATATTTTTAGGTATAAAGCAGTCATTAGAAGAATTATATATTCACAGTTAGATAATATCCATATAGTGAGTTCTAAGCTGAACATGGAAAGTATAGCTTTTGGTCTTGCTGTAGTCAATATGTGTCTATATAACACTTCTTTGGTAAATACATCTGTCGTTTAGGTGTAATGGAAGAAATATACCCAGAAGTCAGGAAATTTTTTCATCTTTATTCAAACAGGAATCCCTAAAATGGCATAGGTTAAATGTATTCCTAAAATAGGAGTTTTGAACACTAACTTAAAGCAAACAGACATATTTCCATGTTTGTTTGTTTTTAATTTGAAATAGAAATATTTTTAGACCAGTGTTCCCTGTATATAGTAATATTTGCAGCTGGAACATTACAGGAGTATATCTCTGTATGCTGACCAGCTTATAATGCCAAATAAAAATAAATTGAACTAAAAAAAATATTAAGAGCATAAATTTGGAGAATAACATAGCCTTTTTATTAATTATTTTAGGTTTAAAATAACTTAAAGTGATCTTATCAGGTTATTTTCTAATTCAACAGAGGCCTTTTTTGCAAAATGTGGAAAATTTGCCATGTAAAATAATAGAGAGGTGCAAAATCTTGGTTTAAATTAATGCTCTGTCTCCCCATTACTTCTTTGCTGAAGGAACAGATATCAAATCGTTATATTTTCTTGAAGTGTAGCTAACTGATTCATATCAAATAATGAATAATTTTGTCCAAGAAATTTTTCCTGCTTCTAGAAGGTGTGTAAGAATACTGTAACTTTCTCTAACATGGTTTTCCATTTAAAAGGTTTGGTGGGGGGTTGTTAGCAATTTTAAAATAATTATACTGGTAGTTTTAAAATGTTTTTCTGGGCTTGTCTTCAATTTTGGTCCTGGGACCTTTGAAAAGCCATGGTTTTAGTAAGGTAAATTGTATGGTATTTTTTTGTTTCTTGATATGCAGTGTACACAAACATTTTTATACAGATATTCATCTACATGGTAAAAGTTGGCTTTCACAAATACTGGGCTTTCAATGAAAATTTGTGCCAGTAGAATTAGACAAGACCAAGAAAATATATTTTGCAATTTGTCAAGCTCTGTTAGTAAAAGGATGTGTCTACATGATAAATGAACTGAAATAACCTAATTGTTTGGAATTTGTACCTTAATTATTTTGGCTTACTTCTGTGTTTGTACATTTTTATTTGGCATGTGTGCCTTTATATCCCTGCAACTTGTCAGCTCCTTAATGGCATAATTAAATCATCACAAAAGCACAGTATGATTGTCCACAAACAGACTTGAAATGACCAACTGTGAATTACAACCAATATAATTTATGAATTCCATTTACCATGTAGACAAACCATTAAAATGTGATTGGTGAGTTTTTGCACCTTCTGCAGAGAGTGGGTGGCAAAGAAACTGAAGTTGTTTACAAAACAAAAACTTACTGTAGTTAAAAAAAGAAAGAGCAAGAATTTCAATATAAAGGTAGCTTTTTTTTCTTACAAAGCAAAGGAACAATTAAAAAAGATGTCAGTAGGTTTCTGCAAATCACTTTCTCATATGACTAAAATTTTCCTTAATCGTCTCCTACTCTTACATAAACTGGAACCTATCAAGGTAAAAATCAACAGAACTGGTTAAAAACTAGTGGGGAGGAGTTCAGGAATACACTTGCTTCCAAATAATCTTGTTTTTGTGATTTTTGTCTCAAAGTTAACAGCATACTTTTTTCATTTTAATAAATAAATCTGTTCTTAAGAAATAATAAAATAACAGCCATACAAAAAAAACACTTGGCTGTTTCTTCACAATTAATTAGTTCAGTTACATAATGAAAACCACCTAGAAGCACTAAATAATTATCAGGGATCTATTAAAAAAAATCCAAAATTCTCTGATTAAAAGCCTCAAAATCTGCATTTTTCTGCAATTTTAAAATACATACCACTATATATATAAACACTGAGTTCAGTCGATCTCTCTCTCTCTCTTTCTCTCTCTCTCTTCCCCCCCCCCCCAACCCAGCCCAACGCATGGAGCTGGGATTAGAGGTTTAATGGGTTCTTGGGATACAAGAAATATAAGAGAAGGTCTTGTTCAGAAAAGTGAAAGTCAGAACCAAAGCATTGCCAGAGGCAGGGTTCAAACCTACAACCTTTAAAAGTGTCAGACTCCAGCTCTACCACCTGAGGCTAATAGGCTAAAAGGGCAAGAAGCTGCTCCCTAAAGGATGGCTGGGTTCAAGGGTGTTTTCCAGCCGTAGGTGCCAAAAGGTCCCTCAGGGTATAGTGTGGGACCGTGAACATATGACCCATTAGCAGTCTGTTTCTGCCCAGTTTCAATCCAGGGAACTTTTGCGTGAGGAAGAGTTTTTAAACCCAAAAGCTTGCTAAGATGTATTTATCCAACTACTCAGGTGGTCTAATAAAAGATATCAGATTGACCCAAAGACTTGTCTTTCTATGTCCTTGAACCAACACGGCTACAACCTACACACACCTGTTAACATACACAAGTGTCACAAGTTTTGCTTTGAGCAGTCTGAGGTGCAGTTTCCCAAAAAACCCTGTTCCTATCTCCTTGAAACTTGGCCGGCTTCATGCCCTCAGAAGGGGCTACCATCCCTGCTGTTTTCATCCAAATCAGCCAAAAAATGGCAAGGCTATAGGTATTTTAATGATTCCCCATTATAGTCCGTGGCTGAATCTCCGAATTGGTGTCCAAATTTTTTAACGGATTTGGATGAATCGAATCAGGACAGTAATCCAAAACACTGAATCAAATCACTGCCCCTCCAAAATAGCTGAATCAGAATCTGAACGGAGTCGTTTCACAGAGCCCTGCTGTCTGTCTCCCATTCAAAGAGTTTTAGGGCAGTTGTACCCTTTTCAAAGTGAAGTGGAGGAGGCCATTGGTGGAGCAAAGAGCTATTTACACTGCTCCTGTTTTGTTTTGTTTAATTATTTATGTATTTATTTATTAATTTTTCTCAGCTAATTTAACACAGCAGAATTATCTTCATTGACAGTAATGGAAATGCTCCCTTTTTACTTTAGGAAACCCAGATTGAGCCCTAAAAAGTCATTAAACATACAAGGAGGCCCAGAAAGATTGAAGGATAAATAAAGCAGAGCTACATGCTAAGATGAAAGCTGTCAAAGGAAATACCTTTCTGTAGACCATCCTAATTGGTTTTGCCTGTTACCTTAATTTTCCTTTTATCTTTATAAACTAGCAGGGTGGTCTGTTATTTTTATGATTTCTAGGGTGAGAAGCAAATGGGAGAATTTGGAGAGTATAAATACTTCCTCTGGAATTAGAGAATATGTGCATATATTTCCTTTTCCTTGATAATTTTTTTTGTAATCTTGCTTCCTTTAGTATACAGTATTGATTTCCCCCCTCCCCCATCAGAGCTGTATCAGTACTTAATTTGCTTGGTTTGGGAAATAGGAATAATGGTTTTGGTTTTGTTAACACACACTTTTTATTAACAACAAAAAGCAGTGAGCAGTTTTATAGAAGTAAATACTACTACTTTTTTAGGGGGGGTGGGAAATAAATTTAGATTAGAGCAACAGGACAGTTCTTAAACAAAAGTATTCTGCAGAACGTCTTAGGTTATTTCTATAGCAGTAGATCCAACTTTTAGCCTGCATCATCTCTGCTGTAAAGAATTAGGCTGGGCAATCACAATACTCTTTTAATTAATCAAGTTCTTTTGTTTCCGAATTGGGCCATAGCCCTGTTGACATGCTTACATGTCACATTTTGAAAACATCTCCAACAGCTTGTAAGTGGTATAGTTCAGATTAAAGCATTCTTGTTTAAATAAATAATTTCCCAAATTGTTGACAACTGTTGTAAGTAGAGGGAAAGAAAATTGGGAGTATCTTAGTAAATAAAGGAAGGGAATAACTTGTGTTTTCCAGGGGGAGGGGGGGACCTGTCCCTAGACTGTCTCTGTAGTAGTGGGTGGTATGTCAGGTGTGTCTGATGGCATTGAGAACACAAGTTATTTAGTACAGATTCATTAAGTTTTTTATAAAGTTCTTAGGCTGTAGTTGTTCAGGACCAAGAAGTTATTTGGTACACTACAGTTAACACTCCTATATGTTACCTGTTATTTTCATTATGTCATATGACTGATATAATATCTGTAACTGGGTTATTTGCCTCATTGATGGAAAGGGCTAAGGGATATGTGAAATTAAATAAAAGCAGGGTTCTTTGCCAGTGTCTTTCTCAGCTGCTGTCCTCTGGGCTATAAATCGGTGGCCTGCTCTTGATTATACTTGAACTCCATGTAAAGGATTTGTTTTATTTAGTGATGGTTTCTTTACAAAAGGGAACTTTGGTTAATTTGCTTGTTACAATAACTGAGAGAATTTTTCTTTGGGAGCCAAATATTTTAGGATGTGGCTAACAAGGTCCTAACCTACTGAGATTTTGGTTCTAATTTTCCTTGTTTATTTCCCTGGACCATTCAGGGCGATGCATTATTATCTGTTACTTCCATCCTCTTTCCCTTCCCTCTCACCTCATTTCCTTGCTCTTTTCTCCCTATTTTCCCGGTTTTAGTTACAGCTGTGGGGGTGTCAAGATAAAATGAGTGAGTTTTCCACTAAATTTTGGAGGACTACTGTCCAAGCCCATGCCACATTTTCAGGTTTAATAAAGGTCTTGGGCTAGCTAATTTAAGCTTGAGCCCACCAGCAACGCTGCTCTTGTCAGAAATACAAAATGGCCATCTGATGATCACTTTTGTGTAAACAAGGTGCACAGTAGGCCATACGGCAGAAGGGTCTTAAGTGGATCTTAAAAAGTAAAGATGTAAGCAGCCTTGTAAACTGTCTCGGAAAATTTTTATTATGTACAGCAGGGACCTTCACGAAGAAAGAGTAGAGATGACAATGAGAGAAACTCCCAAATATGTAGATGAGGTTTGGAAATCAAGGGGTGTAATGATGCGGCTGGGTGCCTGGTCCAGTTGTCACACACATGGGCAGTAATGACTTCCAGTTGCCATCACTGCTGGTGTGCTTACACCAATGGTGGTGGCAGCCATTTTTTTCCTGTGTCCCTAGGTCAGGGGCCAGGGCAGCTACTCTGGTTGTCCCGCCTAGTTACACTACTGTTGGAAGGTTGGTCTGAGGAAAAGGCCAAGCAGGAGGAGGCAATACAATAAATACTCTGTAAGGAAGGTTAATGAGAGAAGTGCAGGGACTACTATAAAGCTTTGAAAGAGGTAAATCAGATGTAAATGTTTGATCACATTTGATACAGTAACAATTGGGGAAACATTCAGAGATGTTCAGAGATGCGGGGATCAGTGGTGGGTGTTAGAAGCTGTAGTTTGCATGGAGTGCAGGGGAAAAATACTCTTCATCTTTGAAGAGTCTACCATGGATGCTGAAGGGGATACCCAGCTTCCTCTGGCTTCCATCTTCCTTTTCCCAGTCTCTTCACACATGGGTCTGAGCTGGGAGCTGCATTGTGCATATCTGAGCTTGCAGTGCATTTTCATATAATATTTATGTATGTCCTACAAGGAGATATGTTTCCATAGGTACAAATGGCAGTGAGGCATTGAGCTCTCTTTGAACTCCTCCTGGTTTTCAGGAGGAGTCAGGCCTTCATTGCTACTGCTGCCTCTGAAAGTTTTCAGATGTTGTTGGTTGTGGGTATCTAGGTTAGTAATCAGGAGGCATTGATTAATGGAAGTCGTGTAGAAAATATGTAGTGTGTGATGTACTATACACTTATATAGTTTAATTACCATGGGATGGTCCAGAGCAACGGGCAGATTTTATCCCAATATGTTGATAAATACCTGTATTTATAACATTAAACACTGAGGCCCTTAGTTAATCCAATTATTTCAAAATAGCATTATTCTGTAAGGTATCTTATTACCATTCTGCATGGAAAACTGCTTAACTTTTGCAGGCAGTTGAGTTGCAAATAGTCTTATTATACCTGTGCATATTGCTTATCTCTGTCATATGTAGGCTGGCTTCTGAGTTGCTCCGGATTGTGAAATAATCTACTTGAACACGCTTGTTACTTTTCCTGAATGCCTTCTTGCTATCATTGTGCAGCACACAAATATTACTTTCTTAGACTTCCTTTTTCCACTAACAGACTTTATTTCAGTATAAGACTAAAACAAGACTTTGCATAGATGCATTTAATCAGAGGTATAATAAGCAAGGTTCAGGGTTTACAGTCTGAGAAAACCCTACAGGAGAACAGGAAGGGAGGGGACAGGTGCCACTGAGTGCTGGAGAGGAGGGGATGCTGAGAGCAAGGGGGAGGTAAATGCGGGGAGTGAAGAAGTCTCACCTGTTCCAGGGACTCAGAAACAGTCCCCAGCTGCTGCTGCTGCCCTCTTGATCTCCTCTGCCCAGCCCACTTGTTGCTCTTATAGCAGAAGTATGGTGTCTGGGCTGCAGCAGCAATGCCATGAGGCTACTTCTGCTGCCAGAATGTAGATGCCATTGGGGGGGTGCCATTCTAGGCACCATTGTACTAAGTTGGTGCCAGGTGCTGCTGCCCTACTTGCCCCCCACCTAAGTTCCACTACTGCATTTAATATTGCAGAAGATACTAGATTATTACAGATATTTATTTTGGTGTCCATTTTCTGAAGAATACTCTTGAGGTCAAAAGGCCATTTTCTGTGTGCAGGGCAAGCATGATGAAATGCCTGAACTCAGTAATTTAAACTAAGGATCCATTGTTGATCCCCTCACAGCTGTTAAGCAACGTCAACAGTAATAGAAATGTCATTAGAAATCACCCTTTTGTTTATTTATGATTGCTCTGTTTTCTTTTTTCCTTTCTACTTTCTCATGTCATTACAAAACTAATTGAGGGTATTGTCAAGGAAATGACTTTCATACAGGTTTATATTATAGACTTTTGCTATATTATATAGTATATAGTCAGCATTTTTCAATGAATGATATCAATAAAGGATTGAGTCTAGTCAGTCTTATTAATGTTGAGGAATTTTTTTTGTGTACAGTCATTATGAACTCTATAGGAATAATCACTTGAGGTAAGGATAACTTAAATGAATGAAGTATGAAGGCTCAACTGCAAACATCTTTTTAAATATTCTAAATTGTAAAAGGTTTTGAAATGATTAGATGGAATTTAATATGGTGGTTTATTTCTCTTTGTTTACATATACATTCATTTTGTTAGTGTCTATTGGAATTGAAATGTTTTCAAAGGAATTGATGTTTTGATGTTTCAAGAGGGAACAAAAGCCTCAATATACAAATTGCCACGCAGAATACAAAGTGAGGAGCTGTGAATAGATGTATTCTTGTATTATGACATGTGTCCTACAAAGAGCCGCAGTTGTAAATATTACAAAATATGTACCGATGTCATTGATTTCTATATAATTAGCCAGTCTCTATCCAAGACAATGGAGCCTATGTCCTAAGTCATATTGCAGCTGCCCAAAGTAACTCTGATCTCAGCTCAAAGAGCAGTGGTGGCAGCAGGCTGGCAGGGTTCCCCTTCCCTGCCTGCTCCTCTGCGGCAGCACAAGGGAGTGAGAAGCTGAGGGACATAGCAAGAGTGGAGGGTGAGCCCTGAGGAACTGGGATCACCTTCCACTTGTCACACCCCTGCTTGTGAGCCCTCCAGGGGCAGGTCACAGCAGTACATGTTAGAGAGGTATCTATGTGGCTGGGAGCAGTGCCTCCTAGGATGCTGAAGGACTGCCCCCAACTCGTCCTGCCCCTGCGGAATAGTCTAAGTCAGTGGTTCTCAAACTTTTTCTTTTTTTTCACAGACCACTTGAAAATTGCTGAGAGTCTTGGCGGACCACTTAAAAAAACCCTTTTTCATTCTACAAATCAAAGCACACAACTCATATTTTAATATCAGTAGTCTTACTTTACAAGTACAGATATTCTCGACTGTTCTGCAGCCATTCTTTGGACCACCTGAATGGACCTCACGGACCAGTGGTCGTCTGCAGACCACAGTCTTAGAACCTCTCGTCTAAGTTGTTTGCAGCATGAGCTGCCCAAGAACAGGGAAGAAGACTATCTCTGAGATACTCAGAGGGGAGTTAGCTCATTTTTTCCTGCCTTAGTGCACAGACACTCCCATCTTAACAGCCTTCAATGTGTCTGGAAGGTAACCTGTAACAACACTCTAACAGAAAAGGTCTGAGAAATAATAACTTTAAAAGAGAAATGTCTTCTTTAACCTTACACCTTCTTGTGGCCCCCCAGTGTGTATTTTACACTAGCCTTTACTCCTACACACTAACATACAGCCACTCTGAGACACATAACTTATTTAACACTTTGTATTCACTTTGAATTTGGTCCATCAAGACTTGTGGGCTTTCCCATGAAAAATACTAACAAACTCACTGAAGTTTTTATTTTTGCCTGAGATGACATTTGTTTTTCAGTGGCTGTGACTTTTGGTTCCATATATAATCAAAGCTATCTCAAAGGCTGTTATGATTAAAGCAAAGTAATTAAGGACTTTCCAAAATGCTGCATTTTTTGGATATTGATCTTAAAGTTACTTGTATATAGTAGAGAGGCAAAGATTTCCTTATAGTGATTTTTCTAAGGAGCTGACTACAGGAGATCAAGGCCTATCAAAAGGGAAGAGGGTCATTCTTATCTCCCTTGTGTGGAAACAATTCAGGAGTTAGATAAAATGTAATGTTCCATAAACCCAATATCAATGTCTAGTCCTTGGTTCTGAGTGTCCAGTCAGCTTATGAATTTTTGTTCCTGAGTTCACCTTTTAGAGGTATTAAGTAGACTTCCTTTGAGCATACGGAGGTCAGAAAGGGAGTGGTCATTCAGTGAGAATTGTGCTCGTAATTGTGTGTATATCTCTGTCCTTTATTTTTTCTGTGAGAGTTCATTCTGGTGCGTAGTTGCAATTTAGTTTCACCCACATAGATGCCATGAGGGCACTTGGTACATTGGGTCAGATACAACACATTTTGGGAACACATTTATAGGAACCATGGATTCTGATGGGTTTTTTTGTAGGTGTTGATAGTAGTGGCAGTGGAGATGTACTGACAGGTTAAGTGTTTCTTGCCAAGGCAAAGCTGTGTTTCATTGTTGGGCAGTGCTTTTGATGTTGAGCTGGGCAAAGTGAGGGGTTTGTTTGAAAGCCAAGCCAGGAATATTTTTCTTAAGGACCAATCTTTGTCAAGAGATGCTGTTTGATTATTCTTATTGGTTCCAGTATAGGGCGGTAGATGACCACCAGTGGTGTGCAGTCATAGGAGGTTTTCTTTTTGTACGGTAGCAGGTTACCGTGGGGTATTTGGAGAGCTCTTTCAAATGTATAGTCTGGTTTTTTTACTGAAGTGTCCTTGAGGCAGAATTGAGACTGGTTAGGTGAATGTTACGAGTGTTCTCCGAGCAGATGTGGTGGTATCTGAGGGCCTTTTTCTGGTGTGCTTAGGATGATTACTGATCTTGCAGACATAGATATGGTGGTGGTCTGTGGGTTTTCTGTATATAGTGGTTTGTAGGATGCCATCCTGGATATGGATTGTGGTATCTAGAAAGTTGATGATACATCACTCTTATACTACCTTTCTATAGTATGTGCATAAATATGCTACTTATACTCTGTTACACTAACCCATATTTTGAGACTGATGTAAATAATGCTGCAAGGATGTCTTTGACCCTTTATCCAAGTAAGAAAGACAACAATTTACTACTTCTAAAGGGCATATGAGGGGCTAAGCTTCAAAGCAAACCTTTAAAGAGGATATGGTCTTCTAAGGTAAAAGAGTTATGTCAGCTTGAGCTGGCTGCTTGCAATCTTGCTAGCTGCCATTTTCTTGCTTCTGTGGATATCCGTAAAATCTCAGTATGATCTCACAAATGTGAATGTGGACGCACTGGTGGTTCATTAATGCCTATTAGGCATTAGACATTACACTGTAGAGCAGGGGCAGGCAATTATTTTGGCTGGAGAGCCATTTAATGAGTTTTGGTGAGCTGTCAAGGGCCTCATGGGTAGCCCTGCCCCTTGACAGGTGTCCTTCCCACTGGTCTCCATATTGAAACACCCCAAGTCTCCATGAACACCCCCACCTGCTGCTGCTGGCAGCAAGGGCTACATGCTATGTGGGGGGGTCCCCACCCTCCTTCACACCCTGCCCAGCTGAACTCCATGCTCCTGCCACCCCCCTGGGTGTAGGTTCCATGCTGCTGCCAGTCCCAGCCCCCTACTCCCTGCTCCCACCCAGCTGCACCTCCCCCCCAACTCCTACTGCTTCTATACTTGCTGCCCGGAGTGAGCTGGATGCCAGGTAGGCCAAGCAGTTGCTCCCAGGGCCGCTGCAGCAGTGGCAGCAGAAGCCCTGCCCTTTCACTCATGAGGGTGGGAGTGAGGTACAAGAGGGTATGTTGGTGGGGGCGTATACATCGGTGCCTCGCTCCCACCGTCACGGGCTGAAGGGCTGGGCAGGGTACAATTCATTGGTGGGTGTTCACAGGGTACGTGAAATTGCCTGGCAGGCCAGGTTTGGTCCATGGGCCATATTTTGCCTACCCCTGCTGTAGAATAAGCAATGCCCTCACATTCTTCTCTTGCCTTCACCCTCTGATTGGTGGAATAGTCCTTCCATATTAGTAGTGTTTTTAGCACATTAGTGTCACATTCCATTATCTCTGTCTCAAAAAGAAAAGGGATGGGGACAACTTGTTTTTATTCATTTACTCCACGCCCTCGCATGCAGACTTCAGTGCTTCCCAATTTTCTATTAAACGTGGTTCAAATTTGAAGTTACAACAAAATTTCAGTATACATTTTTACTGTTTTTCAGTTTACTCTTTTTTTCATCAGTAAGTATGGATGGATTGCTATTTAACTGAAAGATAGTGCTTTTTTTCTTAAAAAGAATGGCATAGGATTAAAAGAAGGGAGGTAATAACTAAGCGAGATAAAAATGTTAGATGATACTTTGGCTAGGAATTCATGGTTTATTTGCTCAACTATCTGCTCCTAGATACCTAATCTAAGGTGTGGCATGCACACATTATGAAGCCCAAAGTTTAAGGTTTGATACATTATGACCACATAGCTATAAACTGGAACATTATGCCAATCAGTGGTATTGATCCTGTCATGTTGATATTTGAGAGCATGAAAATATATTTACAAAAGCCATCTTTCAGAGATGGTGCATGGAGTTTTTGTCTTTTAGAGAAAGTACTTTTAAAAATCTAAAATTTAAGATTGTGCCCTTAAGGTTTCAGACTTTTATATGCCAAACTACAAAATTATATTTTTCTTTGTGGTGTTAACTGCTCAAGTGCCTGCATAATGTGTCAGTTGTGTGAGGCAAAATGCATTGTTTTGAAGCACTGCTATTTCCATGGAGTGTCACCTCACTTCAGAAACATTGCTGAGTGGCACTGTAACACCACCCAACATCTGAGACTCCTGAAATACTTGTCAGTAGTTGGAAAGATAAAAGCACTACTTCTGATTCTCATCCCCAAGAAAGGTCAGTAATGCTACCTTAAATAGCCTCTCTGGAATTTGAAATAGATTTATAGCAGAAGTATAAAAAACAGCTGACTTGAAAAACCTTGAAAAAGCTAATAATTTAGTAAACTCAGAAATGTGGACCATATGTTGTTTAGCCTTCTTTAAAGCAAGATAATACTAAATACATTCTTCAAGAAAGACCTCTCATGTAGGTCTTTAGGGTAAAGTTGTGGACACTGATGTGTTTAGACAGATGGAATTTTGTTTTGTTTTTGTTTGGTTTTTTTTGTTTGGCGGGTTACTTTTTTTGAACACAGAATTTAAGCACTTCAGACTTATAACTTGCCTTTCCTATACAACTACAAATAGTCTGGTAGCTTACGTCAGTCGAGTCATAAAACTTTGAGAAGATACAGTGAGCTTTGGATAGGGATCAGAGTGCTCAGGGAGGAAACAGAAGCATCTGTCTTACGTTATGATCTTGGATTCCATTAAAATTTAAAATGTTGTCATTAACATCAGCATAATCTCACTGAAGCAGTTACAAAATGATTTTTCCTGACAATCTTTTTGTCATTATTAAAAACAACATTAAAACTCTGAAGTTACACAGTCCCAGAGGGAAACCTGGTTTGACATGGATGACTTCCAGAGTTCATACAGTTCCATTACAGTGGCCTTGGGAAACAACTTCAGCCTCTCTCTATCTCCCATGTTCTAACACAGTTCCAGCGCTGCCACAGAAGCTTGCCCCCTCCCCACCCCACCCCCGGTCCTCCCTCTTTTGTAATCCAATCCTTCCAGGACATAATCAAGAAGGACTTCTGACTTAGTGAGAAAAAAAAATGCAGCTAGAGTTAATGGTGCAATTTAGCGTTTAGACATCTACTGGTACCATGCTATTTACAAGAAAAATAAAGTCCCCAGGTTATTGCCCCCCACAAATAAAAGAAAAGGTTTGAAAAAAACAGGACTTAAGAAACATAAGGGGAAGAATGTGAAAGGAAATGTTACAAGTAGCTTCATCAGTCTGTTGCAGCTGCTTTGCTTGTAGATTTAGGTTAGGGACAGAAGTTGCACATAAACCTGGCAGGGATCCAGGTTTTCAGATTGCTGCAGAAAAACACAGATTTTCTTCTTTTAAAGAGAAAACTGTGGGAAACTGCTGGTTTTCCTGTGCAGACTAGCAGCCTTCCAGCCTGAAAGGAGCTGCTTGGGGCTGGGATAGGGTGTCTGGGAGATGCTGCCTGGGGTGGGGGGGTGTGGAGGGCCATATCCAGGCCACCTGATGTGGCACAGGAGCCCCAGGCCTGGGCAGGGGGTGCCATAGGCCTCCCCTCCTCCATTGTGTCGTGCACAAGTCAGAGCCCCCACACTCCAGCCTGGGTGGGATGGGGGCAGCTGGGAGCCCCATCTGGCAGGACTGGGGAATGGGCAGGGGGCTGCAGGTTGGGAGTGAGGAGCATCAGCAGGGCTGAGTGGGTTGTGGCTTGGCACCAGCATGGCCCTGGGTGGGAGGACTATGGATTGGCACTGTGGGGCACTGGCAGGGCCAGGAGGCTGTGAGTCAGAAGTGCAGGACACCAGCAGGGCAGGAGGTTGTGGATTGGGAGTGAGGAGCACCAGCATGACCTGGGGGGCCAGGGGTGCTGTGGATTGGGAGAGAGGGGCACCAGCAGGGCCAGGGAGATGTGAGTCGGGGGTGAAGGGCTGGGGGGGCAGGGCCTGTGGCTTAGGAGTGAAGGGCAATGGTATGGGCAGAGGCCGGGAACTGGCATACCAGGGCTGCTCAGCACCACAAAGCAGCTGGGGAACAGCCGCAGATGGACTTGCATCCTGGTGAACAAAGGGGGCAAGGCAAGCTCTGATTTTTCCATAATAAAACCCCAAATCAAATGCTAAAACATATAGGTGTTTAGAAATTATTTTAGTATAGTGATTGAGGCAGTAGTGGGCTTCCAAATTGTTTTAAAATAGTAAATATATCAATAAAACATCATGTTAAATTGATACCTATATATATAGCAGTGTTTCATTTTAATAGCAGAAAAATGCAGGTTTGGGGTTTTTTAATCAGAGAATTTGTGGGGGGGGCAGTATCAGAGAATTTGCAATGTTTAAATAGAAAACTAGAATCATTGGGATCAGAAACTAGTTCAGATTTGTAAGAAAAGAAGTTCAATACACATAAACCTCTTTCAAAATGGCCAAAACCAGTTTAAGATAAACCTGGATGGATGGACTTAGCTGATTTAGGTTAAATCGGTTTATTTAATTTCTTTCCCAGATCTCCTCCAGATTCAAGTTAACTTTGTCCCCCAGCATCCCAGGATCCTTTGTACCTCCCCTCTAAACTACATTTGCAATGTGGGCGGGCTAGGCTTGGCCCAAGCTATCTGCTCCAGCCAAGCAGGGAGGTGTGCTCTAGCCGCCCTGGCTTCTGGCCTGAGCCACTGCAGGCATGTAGGTGCATTTCCAGAATCAAAATGAATGTTTGTTCACTTGCTTATCAGTTCAGCCTACAGAGTTTAGACTAACCTGAGAAGATTGAATCGATTCAGTCTTGGGCTTTCTGATTGTCTGCACTTAACCTTAGTGTAGCAGTTTCAGTTCTAACTGGAAAACAGATCTGGGATAGAAAACATCACAAACAGGAACAAAAAAAGAAAAATATACCTTATCTTCCAGTATGGTAAGGTGGTGTGGTGAAGGACCCATGGAAGTCTCAAATACGTAATCCTGTCATATGCTAATAAAAACCCATAGCAATATGAGGGCTATAGTTTTAAATGCAAAAAAGAATGAATCGAAGAATAAAGGTAATAATTGGAACTGGCACCCTTTTATGTAAAATATATATATATATATATGTCTATATATATATGTGTGTATATATATAGACATATATATAGATATTTGTTCAGTTACGCTATACGCATAAATTCATGCAATTAACAGAAGACCATCTTAGTTGTGTGTTAGTATCTTAATTGTAATATTGCATTAAAACATTCTCATTTATTAAGGATATCTCTGCGATTAGTTTGCAAATACCAATTAAGTTGTGAAATTAGCAGTAGTAGTCAGGGGGTTTTTAAAGCAAAATAGTATATTATTAATTGTATTCCATTTTTTTTTTTTTTGCCTCTCATTTCAGAACGGTTTGATCACCACTGTCCCTGGGTAGGCAACTGTGTGGGGAAAAGAAACTACAGATTTTTTTATATGTTTATTTTATCTCTGTCCTTTCTGACAGTCTTTATATTTGCATTCGTTATCACCCACGTCATCCTTCGTAAGTATGCTGGTGAAATCAGATTATGTATGTAGCCATTTGCTTGAGTTTCTTTCTTTTTTTTTACTTTAATCTTTTGATCATTCAGGGTTTTTATTTTTTAACTCTTTCCCTGAAATTTCAGAGCCCCCACTGCTACAGTGTAACAATCTGAAATCCCTTGCCATGCTTCCTACAGCAGAACCCATTTGTTCTAATCGTTGATGCAACACTTTGCTTAATCTTAATGCAATGTTTAATTTTCTTTCTGCCTTCTGTCCTCTTATGAACAGTTCCTTTGAACAGTACCTCAAATGTTTTATATCCAGAATAATTTATTGCCAATAATGTCATTTGCACAAAGAAGAACTTTTTAGGTGTGTTCTCCCAACAATTAGAGTGATTCACCTGCCTTCGTCCAAACAAGATTAATTTACTGTCAGTAGAGTTGAACTATTTTTAGGGTTGAACTTTTGTTGTTCTCCTCTTTAGTTTTACATCTTCAGTCCTATTTTTAACATTAATATTTTGCTGTCATATGCATAGACATATTTCAAGAATCTCCCATGTATTACGGGATATGTTTGATAAACTACTCAGATTTATAATCATGGATTTTACAATTAATTTCATATTTGTATGCTGGATTGTTTGGCTGGGGGGTTGTTTTGTTTTTCTTTGGTTTGTTGGTTTTCCCCATATCTAATAAATCCTTTTAATCCTGGTATAACATGTTTGTCACAGTTTCTGGTGATAGAAGATGATATAACTTGGCTTTACGAGTCTTTCAAGCTCTCATGCACTTCCATTATGAATTTTTTTAACTAATGCTATATCTCGTTCATAATGATACAGGTTAACACTGAGCTGATGTCACTCCCAAAATTTAGGCTTTTGATGAGGTTTCTGTACACTGCTTACTATGCTTCAAAATGATACAAGGCATTAATTCCAGCTTTTGGTCCAACATGTTAAACAGTTGTTTTGTTAATTGCTGTGTTCAGAAATTGTTCTATTGAAAAATATGCTAGCCTTTTGTTTTTTTAGTTACTTGAACCTTAAAAAATAGTTGTTTTTTCTTTTAAAAAAGAAATAAGGAAGAAAGAAACAAAAGGAAATCCTGCTTGAGTCTGTGCTGTAGAGGAGGTATGGAGGTATTCCTTGGGGTTCCTTCTGTTTAGAAATTCAGAACACAGACTAGATCCAAGAGCAGTTTGAAATTTGGGGAGCCTGCATTAATAACCCATATGGAAATTCTAAAATTACCAAACATAATTGAGAATTTAAGTACAAAAGAAACATTTTATAAGCTTGAAATAGGAAAAATTATTTATTGGAACAAAGCTTTAGGTTGATGGTTGTAGTCATGTTGGTCTAAGGACACAGGCAGACAGGGTTCTTTGGGTAGATGTGATATCTTTTATTAGACTAACTAAATAGTTGGAAAAAATGTTCTTTGGAAGCTTTTGGTCACAAACACCCAGGCATATAGACAGTCTGCTGGTGAATTGTGTAGAATAGAAGCCCAAATGCAGGTCTGTAAAAATGCAAATACATGGAAGTGAGGATCAGAGGAATGGAAGATGATAGGTGAGAGACGGGGGGTGGGGGGAAAGGGAAACGTATGGGGCACTGGATTTTGCCATACTTGCGGAGATCGGCTGTCACTACATTCCCCTCTACCCCCCCACCTGTCTCTCACCTATTGTCTTCTACCCCTCTGATCCTCACTGCCACACATTTGCATTTTCACAGACCTACATTTTGGCTTCTGTTCTACCTGAAGAAGGGTGTTTGTGCCCGAAAGCTTGCAAAGAACAATTTTTCCAACTATTTAATTGATCTAATAAAAGATACCACATCTCCCCAAATAATCTTGTCTTCTCATTGAAACAGAGGCTTTATTTACTGTTTAGTATTACAACTTTTGAATCTTTACAGGTGCACAAGCATGTACGTGCATGCCTAGGTCCAGAAGGAGACATTTTTTGCCCTGCTCTAACTCTGGTTTGCCAATAATAAAAATACGTTGAAAATCCTAACCTGCCTGTCAGCGCAAATCCAGTGTTTATATGAACTAACTGCCTTCCCTCCCTAAAGAGTGCAGTGTTTTTTTGCATAGTTTCCAGCATGTAAAATTACTGAGTTTACTCCAGTATTTGATCTTTCTGCATGGCAAGTGAATTTAACACTTTACTATCATTTTACAGTGGTCACCATTGAAAGGTTAATATTTACTCCAGTTTGATAATTAGTTTAAGATCAGGGGAGATACTGTTTCTCAGTCTATGGTTGAACAGCACATAACACCTTGCATGTTGCAGATATTGTAGTAAATGTTAAATGCTGCCTGTTTTAAAGATGTCATCTGTGAAGCATTCATGCAGTGGGGGTCTCATTTACTTGACTGTGATAGTAAAACTTAATTCAACTGAAGCCTCAGCTCCCTCAGTGATTCTCCGTCAAGTACTCTTTCTATATTTCTTTCTCCTGTCATCCAGTAATTTCTGGTTGATTTTACTTTGGCAGCCCTGCAGCTCTTCAGCTGATACTTGGCCAATAAGGAAGAATAGGGAGTAGTTTCCTGGAACCTCAGTTCCCTAATCCCATTCTTTGTATTTGGCACAGAATCCTTCCGTATTTGGGTTCAGTGCATCTCTGCTTTAGAGTTCTCAAAGCCCCAACTCATTGCATTGGGATTTAGTCTTACTGCAGTGATTAGGAATCCATCAGCTCTAAGGCTAGTTCTGTTTCTTATGTAAAATGTCTTACACAAAGGAAGGCCACTCAGTGATGCTACAAAAAGACTTCTATCCAGGGACAAGATCCTGGACAATGCCAGTCTAGTAGAAAGGATGAGAGAGAGAAAGTGACAGCTTGGGCCATGCTACAGATGTTGGGTTTCATGACTATGACTATAACTGTAGTTTGCCTGATGTTCCAGGAACAGTCAAAATCCCAAACCAGTCTTTTCTAAATAGTAGTGACCATGGATATTCTCTGCAGAGGTCTTCTGTCCCTGGATGAGAAATATTAACTGCGCACCCATGCTCAGCAGAGTGGTCTTGAACTTGGTGATCATCTTCAGAGACTTGATACTCCAGAAGATTATTCTGATTTAAACAGTGAATCAGGCCACTGTTTTGTTTTTTTATATGAAACAGACATGAAAGCAGAAAATAAACTTCTTTCTTCAGGACACCCAGCTGCTGATGGTATAGACCAGTGGAGTCCCTGAGCCAGTCTACAGGCTGCATCCAGAGCATGTCATATGAACCATGGGGCTGGAATTTGGCAGTAACAGTTTTAATTTCTGTGGTTCTCAGACTTGCTGCAGGTGCTGCTCCTCGCACTGCCGAATATCTGGCCCCATGGGCCAGATGACACAGCTCCATCCCTGGATTCAGCTCACAGAACTCCCCAACAGTCCAGAAATTTTGTGGCAAGATAAGCATCAGCTGCATTAATTGTTGCAGCTCCATTAGCTGTGGTAATTAATGCTGCCATGACTTGCCATGCGGCCAAGTTTCCAGATCTGTGGAGAGCTCTGTGGACCCTATCTTGTTCATTCCTGGAGTAGGCTATGTCAACTACCTTGGGAAATCTATGATAAGAAGCCTCTTGTGTCCTATAGTGATGAACTGGACACAGCGATTCATTATTGATGATACAGCACAGTAGATGTGGTTCTCTATCATTCGTGCAAACAAGAACTGGCTCAATTTTCTGATCAAGGGGTTGTGAAAACCATGTTACAAAGAGGTTTTTTTCTTCATATGTGGAAGTAGGTTTCTGTATGTCTTTCAATAACCCTAGCAAAATTCAGATGAGATTATCATTGATTTTAGAAGGTTCATAATGACTTAGTCAGTTTTGGTTTGTAGATGTTTTCAAAATTGCCAAAGTTGTTCCCATCAGGACAAGGTAGGGTCTAGTTATTGAGCCATGACACCTAAATCCATCCCAGTCTGGAAGTGTAGCATTTTTTATATTGTCTGCTGACAAAAGCTAAGTAAAAACACTGTTTTTGAGTTGGTGGCTTAAGTTTTTCTGCTTTTAGCCTTATGGGAGGCGACTGACAGAAGATATGCATAAATTAACTGGCTACCACTTTCTCTTAAATGAGTCTGATATAAAAATAGAATCCACCTTGGTCCATTCTGTTATGTTCAGGCTGAGAACTAATCGATGGAGTCTCTAACCTTTTGTGTGGTACTTGGTGGATGGACCTTTGGTCTTTGAAACCTATAATTGAAGAATAGTAGTGTTACAGAATAATGATGTAGTCTTAGTACAGCTAATGAAAGCTCCTTTCTAAGCCACCCAGTACCAATAAGAGCAGGCTTCTCTCACTGAAGATCATTTTCGTAGTGAACTAGTTTTAAGGCTATGGTGATTTATCATACTTTACAAATTTTATAAGAATAAGGTGTTTATCTAAAAATAACTTACAAGAATAACTTATCTGAGATGCCCTCCAAAGGTACCATTGTATTTCTAGTTAACTGAGCCTGTCAGCCCCAGTTTTTCTGTCCTTTCCAGTCTCAATTGCCTGAACCATAGGATTTCATTCATAGGAGTGTACAAGGAAGTCACATGGGTCCTCTATATGTTTACTACGTAAGGGGCAAATTTGTTTGTCCTGTTAAACTGTTTTTAAAGAACAGAAGTCCAAGGTATTTTTGAGGACCTAGAGTGTTCTTAGTTTGGGTCAGATCTATGAAGCTTGTTTTTATACATCCTACAAGCAATCATCCATTATGTTTTTCAGAATTGTATCTTATGCTCATTTTTCTGTAAAAAACAATAACAACAGCAAAAAACCATGAGCATGAGCTTGATTCTTCCTGTCTGTTACAATAGTTTTCATAGTTTCTAGGGTCGGAAGGGACCTGAGTAGATCATCTAGTCCGACCCCCTGCCATGGCAGGAAAGAGTACTGGGGTCAAACGACCCCAGC
The DNA here is from genome assembly GCF_052110815.1 of Crocodylus siamensis. Classification (NCBI taxonomy): domain Eukaryota; kingdom Metazoa; phylum Chordata; order Crocodylia; family Crocodylidae; genus Crocodylus; species Crocodylus siamensis. Next base: position 124,363,142 of record NC_143395.1, read on the forward strand.
AAGGGTGTTCATCTAACCTCCTCTTAAACACCCCCAGGGTAGGAGCCTGCACCACTTCTCTTGGAAGTTGGTTCCAGATCCTAGCTGCCCTGACCATGAAGTAGCGCCTCCTGATATCCAGCCTAAATCTACCCTCCGCCAGCTTGTGACTGTTATTCCTGGTCACTCCTGGCAGTGCTTGGGGGAACAGGGACTCCCCCAGTGCCTTCTGATCCCCTCAGACTAGTTTATAACAAGCCACTAGATCCCCTCTCAGCCTTCTCTTATGGAGGCTGAACAGGTTCGGGTCCCATAGCTTCTCCTCATAGGGCCTGCCCTGCTGTCCCCTGATCATGTGAGTGGCCCTCCTCTGGACCCTCTCCATGCTGTCCACATCCCTCTTGAAGTGCGGCGCCCAGAACTGGATGCAGTACTCCAACTGCGGCCTGACCAGTGCCGCATAGAGGGGGAGAATCACCTCCTTGGACCTGCTTGAGATGCATCTGTGGATGCATGACAAGGTATGGTTGGCCTTCCTGACTGCATTCCCACACTGCCGGCCCATGTTCATCTTGGAATCGATGACTCCAAGATCCTTTTCTGCCTCTGTGCTGACAAGAGGGGAGTTCCGCAACCTGTAGGTATGGTGCCGGTTGTTCCTCCCGAGGTGCATCACTTTGCACTTGTCTGTGTTGAATCCCATCCTATTCTCATCTGCCCACCCTTGTACCTGTCTAGGTCCAATTGTAGTCTGTTGCTTCCTTCTAGCGTGCCCACATCCCCCCACATATTAGTGTCATCAGCAAACTTGAACAGGGTGCTTTCCACCCCCTCGTCCAAGTCACTGATGAAGATGTTGAACAGTGCGGGCCTGAGAATCGAGCCCTGCGGAACCCCACTGCCCACGTCCTTCCAGGTCGAGAAGGACCCATCCACCACCACCCTCTGCGTGTGGCTCTCCAGCCAGTTGGCGACCCATTTGACTGTGTGGGCATCGGCACCATAGTCCCCCAGTTTCTTGATGAGAATGGCGTGAGAGACAGCGTCGGAAGTCCAGGAAGACTATGTCCACTGCTACCCCTGCATCTAATGATGGTCTCTTTCTTTTGGGGGCATCCTCCTGAGCTTTTTAATTCTCAAGAGCTAGAATCCTGCACAAATAGCATCTTTGGGGGAAAAAAGAGAACTGCTGTATACTTTAGTTTCTCTGAAAATGACATCTTGCCAAATTTTTCTCTTTCTAATCCCCACCAACCCAATTATCTTTGCTTGTTCTCAAAGCCTTCTCCACATTAGGATTTATTTTTATATTTATTAATCTCTTTTGGGGGGACCACTTGTTTCAACCATCTTGTTTTGGTGATTGGTTTATATAGTTTGATGAATCTTTCCTGGTAAAGCAACATATGACCACCACTACAATGTAGCTTTTACATTTTCTTGCCACCACTGTCTTTAAGGACCCCAAATCCGGGGAATTTAGGGGAATTTCACCAGTTTATACTGTGAATCTAAGACCCATGTGTGAGAATCCTGCAATAAATATAAAGAATCAGATATAAAATGGAAGTAAGTTTTCCCTTTTTAATGGCAACCACTGTAAAATACCATTCTGGCTTATGGCAAGACTGCCTATGTAAAAAAGCCAGTTTTGATGCATCTAGATTTCTTTTCTTCTCAGAAGCACAGATTAGGTTAGGAAGGGGAATTTTCTTCCTAGGGAGGTTAATAAGGTATTAAATATATCAGGATTGAATGATGCCATAAAAATGAGAGGTTCTGCAAAGACCAGTTTATTAAATGCACATCATCTGCATTATATACCTGAACCGCATAAGAGCAGTAAGAGGGCCTGATATACAGTGTGGACTCACCAATGGGTGAAGAGCTGATGTGGAACCTCTGGGCAAGGGTGTGGCCAAAGCATGCATCATCAGGTTTTTCACTGCCAGAGGTGCACAGACACATTGGTCCCATATTGCATCAGCACCAATAGAAGGAAAAACGACAGTATTGACAATCAGTGTTCTTTTTGGCTAACATGGCCAATTAATGTCATTGATACATGCCCTGTGCATGTGCACAGCCTCAGTGCAGCACACAGGTGGCCAGGAGCGCAGCCTAGCAGTGTGGAGAACAGCCAGGTCTGGCTGGTAAGTCTGTTGCAAAAGAAGGGGCTTGCGGGGGCTCAGATGAAGGCCCTAGTGGTGAGGGAGGGAGTGGGGCTGGGGCAGGGACAGGCATTGCACAGCTGGGATGGCGCATGGGACAGAGCTGCAAGTGGCTCATCTGGGGGCGTGGAGGGAGGGGGTGGTTCCCACTGCAGTGTGCACCCAGGAGAGCATGGGGGGGCATTTGCCTCTGGATCTATGTGGGGGGTGAAGGTGGGCTGCTGGGGCTGAGGCTGTGCTGAACTCTTCCCCACAGGGGGCTGGACCAGGCTGTGCTCAGGGCAGGCAGTGGTGGCACTGGGAGGAGGGGTTATGGGGGCAGGCTGCAGCCACCCCAAAATTCACTGTAGTCCCCTGACCCCCCCGCCCCCAGCATCACCTCCACCCAGCCCCCCACCAGGAAGAGCCTGGTGCTGCCCTTGCCCCATCTCACAGCAGCAGCCTGCCCTTGCCCCGCATGCAGATCCAGGAGTACACACTGCCCCCTCCCCGCGCCCCCTGGATGAGCCACTCACAGCTCTGCCTGCACCCCACTCCACTCCGCCCTGGCTGTGCAACCCCTGCCCCAACCACAGCCCCAGCCTCACTCCCTCCCTCACTGCAGGGGCCTCAATCTGCACCCCTCCACCCCTTCCCTCCCAACAGACTTAGTAGCCAGACGCTGCTCTCCATGCTACCTGGCTGCATATCATCAATCAGATCAGTATTGGCTGATTTGGCTCCTTAAAATTGGCCGTCAGCATCAGCCCAAAAAATCTCTGTCACTGCACCCCTAATTTCTGCTAGTGGACCTGTCCTAAGATGGACTGATTGTCAGTTTGCTCTAGATTAGATGGGGTTAGGAGGTGCTATTCAAGATGTCCCAAGACTAGAGAACTGTACTTGGTTCCTTGGCTCCTAGAGTAAACAAGGAGCCACTGAGAACCTGGGCTGTAGCACAGTGTTTATTTTTATCATGTTTCCAAGACCAAAGGTAACTTTGAAAAGAGCAGAGCCTTTCATAAGGAAAAAAATAGCTTCTGCAATCTTTTGTTTCCATAGCAGGATTGAAAAGAACACAGATGGATAATCAGAAATCTTATTCATGGGAAACTATGCAGACATCAATCTGGTATTACTTGGAAAATATCCTGCAGATGTGGCTGAGTTATAATCGGGTCTAACATTTTTGTTGAATAACAAAATCACAGCCTCATATTAGGGAACTGTATGCTATAATACATTCAAAATGTAATTATGCAATTGATCTTCAGGCTTCTATTGTGTTTAATCTATGGATGTGATCTGTGGTGCAATCAGTTTATAATAAAAAAGCTTACTCAGTTATTAAATGTCTTTTGTTTCCGCAGGATCACAACAGACAGGGTTCTTAAATGCCCTCAAGGACAGTCCTGCAAGATATCCTTTCACTGAAATGAATTGTAGGTTTTCTTGTGTTAATTTTAAGAAATAGATTGTAGCCTGGACATGATTTCATTTGCTGCAGTTTAGTACCTGGAGTTAGGACTTTCTCGAAAATGATTTCACCTCTTGATCTTGCATTTCTACACAGTGTTTCTCACTTTGCTGTTTATAGAGATTAGGGCAGGGGTGAGCAAAAAGTGGCCCGCTAGCTGGATGCAGCCTGCCAGGAGATTCTATCCAGCCCACGGAGCCCCTAAAAATTTAGAAAATTAATATTTATATGCCCCCGGCTGCTTGTTATGTGGCCCTCGATGGCTTCCCAAAATTCAGTAAGCGGCCGTCCGCCCAAAATAATTGCCCATGCCTGGATTAGGCAAATTTATTTTAACTATCTTGCATCTTTTGGAGATAGATCTTCTCTAGATAAAGATATATAATGCCTATTAACTGTTATAGAATTCTCAGAGCCAGTTCAAGAGAAAATTATGGATTATGCACCCACATTGAACACCTTCAAGAGCAAACTGGATGCTTATCTTGCTGGGATCCTATGACCCCAACTGATTTCCTGCCCTTTGGGCAGGGGGCTGGACTCGATGATCTTCCAAGGTCCCTTCCAGCCGTAATGTTTATGAAATATATTATTCTATTAAATGAATTATTTAGTTAAAAATGCTGTATACCAGTGGTTTTCAGCCTATGGTCTGTAGACTATGTTTAAGGGGTTTGCAAAAAGTGACTATGATCAATCAAAAGGGTCTGCACCTCCATTTGAAATTTTCAAAGGGGTTTGCACCTCCATTAGGAATGGGGGTCTGCAAATGAAAAAAGGTTGAAAACCGCTGCTCTATACTAATCAGGTCCTAGATGTACTGCACATTTTGCATCATTGTAACTTGTATCATTGTTGTATGTAAATTCAGATTGCACCAGAACAGACAGCTGTGCAGCTATGCCAAGGTAGCTGCTCGGGTATAACAGTGCCTTTCCCCTAGGTTGGGTTGGGAGGGGAAGCTAATAGAGTGTTTGCTTTGAGCAAACTGCTACCCTAGGATAAGCTGTGGATAGACCAAACACGTACTAGTACATTTTTACACACATTTTCCCCTGGATAATTTTACACCAGATTAAAGTAAATTACATCATCCTGTATCCACTCCTTTTTTTTTAAACAAGTATAAATGGACTTGTCCAGACTCTCAAGAAGAAAGTTCTATAGAACTCATTGACTCTTGGTGGTAAAATAGCAGAAGTCTATTATAAACCATCTAAAAACTTAAATTAAAATTGAACAATATAATCTTGCTGAAGTATTTTCCTGCTGATAATTTAGTCTGTTCTTTTGAATATATTTTACTGTGTCTAGAAATCATATTTTCAAGTACTTAGATTTTGCCCTACACTGCCTCTGTGTATATAGCTCAATATCACTGTTGCTTTTTAACACTTCTCAGCAGCTTCCTGCTAGTTTCACTAGTTATGTGTCAGGCATAGATTAGGGCGGCATAGATTAGGGCCTTGGTTCTTTCCTAACAAGAAGGAAAGATGTGGGGCTGCCAGCCTTACTCTTTGACTTCCTATTTAAACTTCTAATTCCCTGTTCCTATCTTTGGATCAGGTGTGAGCAACTATTTGTACCACTCACAAATTCAGTGTAAAAATCCTTTAATTTTTTCCTAAGAGAGGCCTCATACAGATATTCAGTTTATCCTGGTAGAGTCGCTGTTCTCCAAGGAGAAACCTCAAGTGTACAGTTGTTCAGGCTTTTTTTCCCAGAGAAAAAATGGCCACCCCAGAAGAAAAATAACCTGGGAACAATTAGAGTTAAATCACTCACAGGAGAGTTTCTTCTGGGAGCATGAATGCCTGTGCATGCTGTGGCTTCTCTCAGAAGAAAATATAGTCATCTAGCATTTCCCTTTTCCTTCCCCTGGGAGACCGTGTGTTGCTTGCTGGACTCTGCTGCTGCAGAATGAAACAAAACATGCCCCCTTCACAATCCTCACATTGCTGCAGGGAAATAAAGGCTGACCATGGGCAGTCTGAGTCAGCTAATCAAGGCTGCCCTATGCACTAGTGCCATCTGTTGCCAGGCAGACTAGGAGGATCTGTAGAGTATGCTGAGATGTATGCACAACACTCCCCTGCCTCCCCTCGCCCCCAGTTTTTAAGGAGGATAGAGAGAATGCTTATGAAAATATTCTGCAAAAAAAACGGTGGAAATTTCTTGACTTCAGTCTTAATTGTTTACCTTTCATCTTGGTGACAAGTAACACATTGATTTTTAAAAAGGTATTGTACATAAAGGAAGATTCTGCTCTCCACCTCTGTGTATTGCTAAGTGTCAAACTTTCTAATTTTTTCAGACCTAACTTCTGTCATGTTCCCAGATTTGTGTATTCATCTCTCAGAATCTCTGAAATACAAACTCCCTTTTTAAGCAAGGGCATTGTTTTTTATGAATCACAAACTATCCTAAAGAGCACAACAATAGCTTCCAATTAAAAGAATTTCAATCACTTCTAATAATGGATTAGTCTTTCAGTTATCTCAAAATGGAAAAGCTTCCATTTATTCTTAAATCAAAAGGTAATTGATTCAACATTTGTGGATCCTTGTACAGAAACAATAGGCTTTTTATTCATAATTTGCTTTCAAGGGCTTGCCAGTTTAAAAGGCTCAGTAGAGCATCTTGTAGAAACAGCCTGATTTTAATTTTGATGCATTAGACAGCTTAATGGGCTGGCTGATATTCCTGAAAATAAAAATATAAAATTGCCTAACAGTACCAGGAATTTTGCTTTGGGGCAAGGTAGTCGAATCATGAATGGTTAAAACCTTGGTGTTCAGCAGATAGCATTGTTCTTGAGCTATGTGACAAACTGAGTTGTTCAAGATACTAGCTGTCTTGCACAATATTACCATACTAAAGGACTGCAGTAACCGCTGTGTATTCAACAGACATGTATAAGTTATCTTTATTCAAAATAATTAATGGCCTTCCATCTTTTTATTTTCTCATTTTCATCTTTGTGAGCAGAGTGTAGAATAGCTTTCTGTGTACTAAGGAGACTATATTTTTTTTTATCACTTACCTATTTCCCCAGATGTTTACTTTGGTCTAAACTAAATGAGTATTTAACTCAGTACTTGGGTGATTTGCCTTTTTGTTCCTTTTAAGGACATTGAGACATATGCTTACCTTAAAAAAATACAAGAAAGCCCTCTTGTTCTTGATTGTTGTTTTTAATTGAAAGAAGTCTGGGAAAGCCCTACCTTCTTCACTTGAGGCATTATTATGTTCAGAGAAGGAAGGTCACCTACTAGGCCATCACCCATTAAAACCATTGCTCGTGGTAGATGAGGCATAAGCCTAAAGGAGCTCTTGATCTGTCCCTAGTTTAGGGCAGCATCTGCTAAGTGAAAGGACACAATAAACATTCTGTGGGGCATTTAGGCTGTAGTTGTAGGTCAGGAAACTCTTAGGAGACACCCTCCTGTGAATGCCATCAGCTTTGTGGTGAGGTTCCAGGAAGCTCCTATTTCCCATCTCCAGAATCTTCTTCCCTTTGTTCCACTTGGGTAGGGAGCATAGGGTGGCATGTTTCAGAGGGCTCCATATTGCAAATTCAGTGAGCACTTTTTGAATTACAGAAGGAGCAGGCTGTGCTGCAGCCTGTTGACTTGACCTAATGCTTCTCTCCCTTACCCGGAGTGTTGCGATACTAAATTCTTTAATATATTCATGTATCTCAGAAATTGTGGGTGATAATCTCAGAAGAGCTTATGCAGGAATACCACAATGTGACATGCTCTGAAACAGTTTGAATCATAGAAAAGTAGGGCTGGAAGATGTGGTGGAAAAGTTCAGTAGCTATTATATGTGACACTGTTTGTTTAAATGTCGTAATTTTGTGTGCCTCTCCAGGCACCATGTTTGCTTTGTTTGGCTCCTTGCTCAGAACAATAAAGTTACCAGTCATTATAGTTGTGTGTGCTGTCCTCTGGGCTAATCTAACTCCCAACTGCTATGGAGTCACAAAAATTTAACTAAGGGACCTCTCAAGATTCCCCAACCTTTCTAGTTGATCTGTTGCAGTGCTCAACCACCATTATAAGAAGAAAGTTTGTCCTAATATCTTTTCTTGCATAATTAATTAACACCATCAGTGTCCAGACCACAAAGGAATGTTCTGTAATGGTACCTCTTCAATCAGGTTGCTGTAAATGATGTAGTGCCCCAAATCTTTTTTGGACATTTGGTGTAGGACACTAGGTGAACCACTGTCTCAGGAGGTAGGTTTCATTGACAAATAAGCTACTAGGCCTTGTTGGTTTAAGCTTCTTATGTTTTCCTGAAAAATGTTTCTGTCAATAGGTAGAAGAAAGGGATAATTCACTAGGGCTGGCACAAAGGAAAAGTTGCAAATAGTGAGGTACAGTTTTCTAGTCAGTTACAATGAAAGATTAACATGGATCTGCCTAACTGTTCTGGTGGGGCAGTCCGAAAAGAGGGATAGAATCAGGTTTAGAAGGGACTTTCTGAAGTCATCTCATTCAACACTGCTCAGGCAGGATCATCCCTGACCCAACCACCCTGGCCAAGTCTATCTAACCTGCTCTTAAAAATGTCCAAGGTTGGAGATTCCACCACCTCTCTAAGCAGCCTGTCTTAATGCTTAACCACTGTCATAGTCAGAAAGTTCTTCCCAATATCCAACCCACGTATGCAAGTAACTGGCATTCATTCCTTAGACCTGCTTCATCTGTCTCTGAGAGCAGTTTGAAAATGGGCTCATAGGTTCTACTAGCCAGGGCTAAATTCCATCATTTGTGGCTTCATTTAGAGGCTCTGTCAAGCTATGCCAGCAGCCCAACTTCTGGGGTTGCCTTTTGCCTGCTGTTTGCAGACTGTTCCCCCCATACTCATTTGCTTCTCAGCCCCTGTCAGCACCAGTGTGCTTTCCTACCAGGTTTTCTGAATTTCCCTTAATCTACCTTTCCTGCCACAGAGGCTGTGCTGTTGTTATTCCTGCTTGATCCACAAAGCAAATTTTCTTTTTTTGCCCACCTGTGACCCTGCAAGTGTCTCCTGAGGGACAGAAACAAAAGTAGCACAACTGCTGCTCAGGAATCCATTTTGGTTTCATCCATTCCATTGCTGCAGGGGAATGTTTCAAGTTCAGTTGCTTATATCCTGAGCAAAACTATTCTTTATACACTGATATGTATTTATATTCTCATAAAAAACTAATAAATTGTTGGCTCATCTTCCATTTCTGCTTGAGTATGAAAATTTCTGCCATTTACACTATACTGCATTTGAGCAAAATTAGGTGGTGGGGGCCAAAAAGAGTTATAATTACTTTTTGGCAACAACAGAATAATGACAGATTAGATGCATGGCCCCCATTCATTGGAGCATAGCAGTGCTAAAGTGCAAAACTGTTTTATGACTCTTTGCCTTGCATACATTTGGATTTTGTTTTAATTTTTAAGGGATCAGGTCATCCATGATATTTCATTTTTAGAGTTTGTTCTTTTCATAGTGTGAGGGGAATTGTGCACCTTTGTCTTATGCAGAAGAGGTTAATAAATGAGGTTACAAGTTGTGCATGTGGAAACCTAAAATGTCCTTGTTCTTAAATATTTTGAGAAATGTTGTCGTGGAAACTGGTTTTAATTAATGCTTGTGTACAGAATAATTTTTATCCTATTCTCCCCTCCCCCCGAGAGTCACATGCTTTATTGATTTATCATACATTTTTGTAGAAGCCAAAGCCTTTTCTCCTCTTGGCTTATATTTCCTGGCTAAATCCTCCTATTAGCCTATCCCAGATAATATATTAACAGAAAGTAAGAGTTTTAAGTTCTTAGCTATAGCATGTAAAATATGTCAATAAATTATCAATAGAAAGCCTAGCTATAGTGGTTGCTTGCTTTAGGAGCAAAATGTGGCATCTTAATTGAGAAAATGTCATTTAGGCATAGTCAAAGGCATGTTATAATATGCTGTGTACTTACAGCACCCTATCAGCTGACTGATTTCAGGGTGACATAAATGTCTTAGGAAAAGCTAATTACTGATCATTTTGTCTGGTGGTCATCTCTGGGAAAAGGAGAGAGAGAAAGAAGGCATTTCAGAACTACAAAAAGGAGAATGACTAAGATCATCTCTAAAAACAGTGTTGAGCCATGATTGAGTGATTACCTTGTGTTTATCATAATGGAATCAATACATGTGGTGCTTTTCAGCTACATGCTTTACAATCAGAACATTTGAAAAGATTAAACACTGTAAATGAGCCCTGCAAATTCCACAGTTGCTTTATTTCGGGTGTTTCAGGTCTCAGATGGAACAGTAAAGTCTATTCCATCATCTTCATCATTTGGCAGGCTGGTAAAGGAGAGCAAGTGGATTTTTTGTTTTTGTTTTTTTCACTGCTTTTGGTCTGATCATAAAAATGTGGGACCCTTGGTCAGTATCTTGGCTTCAGGGACAGAAGAAAAGACAGCCTGATCTCCTAGTACACATGACTGGCAACAGGAAATCTCCTGAGATCGAATTTGTATTGCTTCAGCATCTATCAGGACTAGTTATAAACTAGTACAAACAATAGTTCCGGTTTTGTCTTTGCCACTGATTTAGCAAGTGGCCTAGGGCAGTCTGTGGCCTTGGCCTGTGCCTCTGTTTTTCACAGTCAGCATCCCTGCATAATATGGGTGTTGTGAGTGTTGCATAGATCGAAGTGCAGAACTTCACAGATCCAAAGGACTAGGTGAGTGCTCATAATTACTAGATGCCATGCAAATTTTGTGTTTGTTTATACTTCCTTGACTTTTACTCACTGTGCTGGAAGCTGTGGTATGCTTTTTCTCTGTTTGGTCCATTGTTGGTCTCTCAGGTTTTCACACATATTTGATCAGCTCCAATCAAACAACAAATGAAGATGTAAGTTCTTGATCTGCTTCATATAGTAAATATGAAAGTTGCATTTGTGCTAATTGTATATATTGTATGGTTTCACTCCTATTTAATGCAAAAAGGGAACTGTATATATGCATATTTATATGCATATATACCTCTAGTGAGGTAGAAACTCAGTAATATTTGATGCAGTGTATCAAAAGAAGCATCATGGACCACTACAGTGGTTTAAAAAATCATTACGTTTTTAGTATATCCAGTATGCCTTACACTAGTTAGATGCATGTCTTGAAACAGAAAATGAAAGAAAAGGATAGAAACAAAGCAACCAAGTAAGCCAATACTCATACTTCAAAAATCCTACATAATGCTTTTAAGTTTACTAGACAAATAACCAGCAATGTATAGTACCTCCTGGTTTTCTGCTGGACTCCTTAATTATTAATTTAAAAATATTTAAATTATTTGAATTTGAACAGCATTTTGAAAGATACCTGCCAATTTAGGTCTCAGAAGTTCCATAGTCTCTGTCTCTGACTTTTTCTGGCAACTTGAGGCCAGTTTTCCACTGTAAGACATAGATCTTTATCTTCTAGGTCAGCCTTATCTGTTTTCACAATCTGTTGCACATGTAATTTGGATTTTTCTGTTCTGTTGTTCCAGCTTTGTCTAACTAACTATGGAGATAGAAATGTGTTTCTCCTAAACAAATTATTGCTCTAAGAAATATGAGTTTAAAAAGGAGAAGCAGCTAACTAGTAAATGGTACAAGGGCTTGTGGTTTCAGCCTAGCTATTTAAACAAAATATAACAGCATGAAATTTTGAAAGCATTGCGTAAAACTTATGCTTATTTTTATTCATTTTATTATAGTCCTTTTCATAGTTGATTGATAACCTGAAACATAGCTCTGTGTTTGTTTGGATATATTTTGGTTATTACTTAAAAGCTTATTTGTGATTTCTGTATACTACAGAGGATAACAATGCAGGGTGTAGCACTCTTCAGAGATAAATATCTGGGCAAGTAGCCAGTGATCAAAGAAGTACACCTGTTTTTGTTCAGTAAGACAAGAAGGATAAAGTGAAGTAACAGTCCGTGGCTGTTTTGAATTGAGGCCAGCCTTGGCTTTCTAGACAAACTAATTTTCATTCATTTTGTCAAATAAAACTCTCTTCAGGAGTCTTGGCAAGCTCTCAGATAAAGAATAGTGACAGTGCAACATGCCTGTCTCCAAGTAAACTGCTTACTCATATTAAGTAAAGACATGAATTTTTCAAGGTATTACAGCAAGACTGCTTAGTTAGACTAAGGAGCTCACTAATTCACCTTTTGGGCACAGAAAGCTCAAATAATTAGGCTTTTCATGGCCAAAATAGAAATTACTGGTTTTACATCAGGGAATTTCATAAGAAAGGACATAGAATTTGTCCTCCCTCCTGGGGGCCTGGCTGCAGGATTGCAAAATACTCCTTACTAGCATCTACTCCAGATTTAGTAGGCTGAAAATGAAAGAATGGATAATAAACTTTGTTTGTTTGCTTCATGGAAGCTGAAGGGCTAAAGAATATGATGGACAAGTGTTCCTGTTGTTTATTTATAATTATACATTGCACTTCCAGTGTTTCTCCAGAGAATTTTGTAATCTTGATAAAATGGCTATCTTCTTAAAGTCACTTCTTTTATGCAAAAACCTGGTTATACGCTAATCTTCATACTTCAAGAGTCAGCATGGCCTGCCAAGCTTTGGGATCTGACAGACTGCAAGGAGCATCCCAAAGCACTGCACACTTTTGGATGTGTGGGGAGCCATAGTGGCCCATTCTGTACCACAAGCCAGGCAGCAGCAAGACCTGGGACAGAGGCAGAAGCAAGTCCACGACTAGCCTGGCATGCAGCACAGAACAGACCGCTTAGCTGCAGCAGTTTCTCTGTGTCCAGAAGCCATTTTGCACCGAGTTCCAGGCTGGCTGGGCACATGTTGATGCTTCTGTCCCAATCCCTGCTCTCACAGCTGTTGCCAACATGTGGTACAGAGTGGACATGTGATTAGTGCAGCTCTTGAATGTATCCAGAAGTGTGCTATGCTTTGGAATGCTCCTCATAGTCTGTTCGGACCCAGACTTTGGTGTACCACTTGCTGGGGACCAGCTGCAAAGGCTGAGACATGTACCAAATCAGACATGGACTGGCAGAGCAGTGAGATAATGATCAGTGTGGGGCTGTTCATGCTCAACTGAAGTAGGTAGGGGCACTCTACAGATAGGAATCTTTTGCTGGGGTATGAAGGGTGGAGGGGGCCTGCTTATGTCAATATAAGCAAGGGCTGCCTGCCTCCAACTCCCCTTGGGTTTACAGGGCTGGAGACCTGTCTCTCCCTAGGGTTTGGAGGGGACAGGAATTTCTCTGGTGGGTGCTCTGCACATCTTCCCCACTGTTGACAGACTGCAAGGAGCTTGAGTGAGTCCAATAGTCCTTGTACTCATGGTTTGTGAAGCAGCCATCCATTGTCATGTTGCTGTTGAAGGTCAACTCTATAATAAATCATGTGTTCCAGCCTTCCATATGGCCAACTGTGTTATTTGGCCCTCTGTTACTCAGTGGTTGCCAAACCATGTCATACTCTGAGTGTCATAGTCCTATTAGACTGCAGGGAGTCCATATACATTTGCACGTGTATATTTTTGTAGGATCAGAGCCATACATTCCAAATACTGGAGAACCCATGCAGCTACTCACCATATAACTTAAAACCTCTAGATTAATGTAAACACCACTTTTCTTTTCCTCTGGTTCTAAATTGTAAAACTTTGCTTTGATTATCCATAATGTCCTTCATGAGTTTACAAATGACATAATATATAATGCATTATTTTCCTCTCTCTTCAGATTAAAGGGTCTTGGTCAAATAAAAGAGGTAAAGAGAACTACAACCCGTACAGTTATGGTAACATCTTTACTAACTGTTGTGCTGCACTATGTGGGCCCCTCTCACCAAGGTAAGCATTAAGAAAAATATATTTAGTAGGCCTGTGCAAAGCAGCAGGTATTCTATTTGGCTTCGAATTCAGCTGATTGGGAGGGGCAGTGATTTGAATCACTGTCCTGATTTTGATTTGGCTGATTCTGATTCGGCTGCTGAATCACCTCTGAATTGAACAGGTGATGGTAGCAGTGTCCACGGCGGGGGCATGGTGGTGTTGAGTGGGGCCCTACTCCCCATTTGATTCCCCAGCCTTCCCACCCACCCCCCGCCGTGGCTGCTCCACCCAGCTCCAGCGTCCTGGCACTTAAAAAAAAAAAAAGCCCCACACTCATTGGCTGCAGTGCTCAGAGGCTCATGGCAGAGCCCCCCATGGGGCAGCAGACATGCCCCCCCTGCCTGGCCACCTGTGCAGCAGCTTTCGCATTGTGAGGGTGCAGCACGGCTCAGCAGGGTGCTTTGGGGCTCTGTGCACTGTCCAAGAGCTGAGGCTACTTGGGCTGAGTGCTACCGTGCTCTGGGTGACTGCTGGAGCCGCCCCAGCTCCAAGATGCGACAGCTGCGTGATGCGACAGCTGCTGCACGAGTGCCAGGCAGGGGACTGGGCAATCCCTGTTGCCCCCCACTGCCTAATACTGCATGGGGGCCTCTGCCACAAGCCCCCAGAGGCCCCAATCATCGTTGCTGCAGCCAGTAATTGCAGGGCTGCTTCTATTTTTTTTCTTTTTAAGTGCCAGGACACTGGGGCCAGCCAGGGCAGCCATGGGGGTGCCTGGGGGAGTGGCCCATGGATGGAGACCACTCGGGGAGGGGGGAGGAACTGAGAGAATTGGGGGAGGGAATGGGGCTGGAAGGGGCATCTTCCCATGGTCTCCCCACCCTGCTCCAGTCCCCCGCCCCCTACTTACTAGCATGGAACCCGGGTCCAGTTAGGAGGCTTCTGATTCAATTCAGACCTTTTAATGGATCTTTGGATTTGGAGATTTGGCCCCCAAATCGAGCTGAATCATCTCGGAATCGAACTGGCTATCAAAGCTTTGCACAGCCCTAATATTTAGCACATGGGGGACCATACCACTATTGATTTAAGAATGTTTGACTTCTGATGTCTGACTTCTTCAGTTTAGTCAACCTAAACTGGGCAGGACTTCATTATCATATGTTCATAGCTTTGGCAAAATCTTTCTTCTTAGGTGAAGGACAGAAACAAGTTGACAAGCTTTTTGTTTTGTGAGTCCATGATCAGATCTGGAAAAAGTTTCAAAATATATGTGAAACTAAAACTCATTTGATTTTTCTCAGAATGTTCAGTGTAGTAATAGTTGATAGTACAGAAATCTAAGTATATTTAATTATCTGCAGAAAGCAGAGCAATATAACTATTTCGTGTGAATTCTTTTTTTCCTTCTCACCTTCCCCTGAATTTTGGGTCTTTTAGATTGTTTTTGTCCAGAAAAAAAAAAGCTTACAATCTTCACAAGTGTCTATGAAACACCTTGCAAAGTGATTTTTCCAACATTGGTGCAAGCAGCATTAGTGGTTGGCAGCAGATGAGCTAGTCATGTGTTTCTAGACTCTCAGATGCTAAACTGTGCCCTGGGCTTTCAAATGCTAAATTGCATTTAAAGTCTGCTAAATGCTTTCCAAATATTAGTTTTATGTGTAAACAATTTTCTGTAGTTGGGTTAGGGATACTACATGCTTATAAGTTGTAGGGGAAGTATAACAATGTTTTTGGAAATAGGAGGAGAAATAGTGCACACGCGCACATGTGAACAATCTCTCCTAAAATGCTACACTGAAAATTTTTTAGATTTTGTAAATAAAGAATAAAATAACTAAAAGTAGAATGATGACTCTTAAAAGCACCAAAATGACTTCTGAACAGCAAATTAAATTGATTTTCAATAGAATTTAGCTCTATGGTCACTTGGTGCTTTTGAAGACATCACTCAAGTGATCTGGAATTTAAGATAGAAATCACTTGGGATCTGTGATTGCTCCAGTATCTAGTAATTGCAGTTCAAAACAAGTACAAGAATAGCCTTCATATTTTAGCAACATGGGAAAAGCGATCTAGTACTTATAGTAAAAAAAAATGAGATTGAGACATCTGGATGCTATTAGAAGCTCTTTGTTTGTCCTGCTGGGTGACTGGCTTAGCCCCTTAAGATGCCTGTCTTAATGCTGATATTGTAAAATTGCTACTATTGCAACTGGAATTCTGTGTTCAATTTTACCTGTCTGTAAATATAACAAATGCTTTATTTTCGCTTGTACCACAATCAGGCATGCTGGGGCAAACCTTGTAATGGGACTGCAAGTAAAAATGTGTATAAGAAATATGAAAGGTTTGGGGTTTTTTGAGGTTTTTTTAGGACTCCACAGGGTATACACCTCTATGAGGCACAATACCTGGTTTCCAGTCTCCGCTCTTGTGAATATTTATTTTATTGAAGTGGAATATCTTCAGTAGGAGAAATTGAGAGCAGCACACTCTGAAGCAGAGTGGTTAGGGCACTTTCCTGGGAGAGGGAAGTTAAGTGGGTTCTAGTCTCCCAGGGGAGAGGTAAGAATTGAGCCTGGGCCTCCACATCCTGGATGAGTGTCCCAACTGTTGAGTGTAAGGAAACAGACTGGTAACCTCACCACTATCTCCTCTTGTGCATGGGGCCAAGGCTAGCCCTTTTCTTCCACTGTACTGCTTTTGTTAAAAATGCCTGAAACGGGAAAAAAATATGTATACTATAACTGTAACATTCTGGTCATTTTCTGATGTTACAGGAACAATATCAGTTCCTGGAAAAAGATGTTATCCTGTTTGGTCTACAGTTCAAATATATACAATAGTATAATTAAATATAATACAGACACTTGCCTCATCCCAGGACAGATTCTTTGGAGGAATGACCTGTATTTTTTTCACACTTTCTATAGTTAAATAGTAGTTGATAAGACAATGTTTCCATTTAGAATTGAAAAAAGCTGACACATGCAGAATAGTATGTCTTAGGATGCAGATACACAATATGTTTACTACATAGTAAAATCAATTTATTATGTAATAAAAGAGGAGCAGGCATATGACTTTTATAGTACCACTTGAATTCTCAGGGTAACGTTATCCTATGAAAGGTTTGCCTAATAGGCAAGAGATGTAGAAGCTGAATAGCAAGAGAATATAATTTGAAATTTACCTAACTTTATACTAAGGGTCAACCTTTAAGATGCCGTAAAATGCATACCCACTAGCTAACGGTACTGTGAACCCCTTAGCAGCTCAGCTCAACCCCCAAAATATACAGTCCAGCATTGAAACTGAATGTCCAGGTATGAAGCTTACCTTGTCACTTCTCATTTCCTATGCCCTTCTTCTCCTCCTCTTACACTCTGTTTCAGTTTACCTATTTGCTGGAGGCCTCAAATGCAGGAAGTCCCCCGGTGGCAGTGCCACAATTCTCTGTATCTTCTTTCTGCCCATTTGTACCCCACTTATCTTTACTGTCTATAAATAGAAATGAACCCAGAGGAAGAGATTAGTCCACAGACCAGTTAGCAAGAACGTTCTGAAAGGGAACCTAAGGTTCATCTGTTGCCAGGTTCAAGTAGTAAAATGCACAAGGAACATGATTTTGATGATGGCTACAGTGGATGACTCGGGTTGTTTCAGAGTGATCTACATGATTACTATAAATAGTACTGCGAGCCCTCAAAATAGACCCCGGTAGGCTGTGGGAGCTTGCAGTCTTTTCCACTCTTGGGACTATTTAGAAGTCCTTGAATTTGCTATTCAGCTGCTAAAACATAGGCCCGTGGCTAAAGCTCAGAAGTGTCAGCTCTTATAACCACATGGAGGGAAAGAATTGCAAATAAATAACTGTTGGTTAGTAAAAATAAAATGAAATAAATTTTAAACATTTATCTGAACTATGGGACACATTTGAAAGTATTGATAATGTATTAAAGTATTGTAAATGTTTTTGTGTATCTGTAGAGTTAATGATCAGGAATATTTCTAATAATTTTTTTGTTTAATTCTGTAGCTTAATTGACAGAAGAGGATTTTTACAGCCAGATACACCACAGTTAGCAGCACCATCAAATGGCATTACAATGTATGGGGCAACACAGTCTCAGAGCAACATGGTAGGAATCATCCCATAGTGTTGTTCATCAAGATCCCTGTAAATGTTTCCCTTCTCTACTTTCATGTGAACTAATCAAGTAAAAACTAACTGGATTCACTGCCACCCTAGGTAGAATGACTCATTTTTAGCTATAGTGCAATAGTTTTGTGCAGTAGGAAATCAAGGTTTTATCTACTTCTATGCACTGATAGTTTTTACTCATGGAAAATAGAAAAAGTGTTTTTTCTATACATGAAATATATTTGATACTGAATATATATAGTGTCACTGTGACATGTACCTTTGACACTTGCCTTGTTTTCAACTGGAATAGTCAATTTTCTTGACAGCATCTGTATTCAACAGGTTTTCAGAATAGTTTTATCATTTAGCAGCACATGCTTTTCTTCCTTTGCCTGTGCAGTGCAGATTTTTCTTTACTGATGCACTTATAGAAACAGATGAGATGTTCAAGACGTGAGTGGGTTTGGGTGGGGGGGTGGACTTTGAACTTGTAATGAGAAAAAAATGGCAACCTCAGTATCATACTCAAAATGGTAAAATATCTTTTGAAGCTGTGCCAACTCCTGCTGGGCCCTGTGCTGGCAGTGGACCTCACATTAGAAAAAAATGACTTCAGTGCCAAAGAGAAAAGAGATCACGAGGAAAGGCAATGCTCTTAAGGCAAGCATCCTACAGGGATGCCTGTTTCAGAACTCATGTCTTTCCAGTATGTGCGTTCTGATGCTGTGTTAAAAATTTCATAGATTGATGAACCCCATGCACATCCTTTCCTCCCTAAAGGGAGTGGAATGTATATTCACTGCAACCTCCTTCATATAATTTCAGTCCTCATTTTGACCGAAGATTAGAAACACCCCTTCATGGTTGTGTGAACATTACTGTCATTTGTAAAGTTTCTAATATATATTTTTAGAACTAAGTTTCCAGCTCTTATCTCAAAGATTTAGGGGAGGGGTTGTCAGTAAACCTTAATTATATTTCTCTAAAGTTGATAGCCCCTTTCTTTAAATTTTGATAATAAACAGCTATGTGACTGAAGTGCAAACACACCATTCATCTTACACTTTTTGTCAGGTACGAATGGACAGGCCATCCTAGCCATCAGTGCAAGGTCTATGCAAATAGTTTTGTTTTGTTCAGGTTTGTTCTGGTGCATTTTGTTTTGGTTTGGTTTTCCAAACCCTCTTCACTAACCCCCTAAAAATAGCCTGAAATAGCCTGATATCTTTCAAGACTATTTATACAAGCTCCACATGTAATCTTAGTATCTCCTTTCCTCTTACTATATTGCAGAAGTTAGCCACAGTACTGCAAAGTAAGCCCCAGTCTTACTGCAAAGTCTCTTTGAAGCCCTTTGGGAGAGCTATCTGGATAGTACACAGTCTGTGACAACAGCTCCCTTTGATTGTTTCAGTCCATCTGGGTGTTTAGGCTTTGCTGTCAGCATTAAGCTCTCTTAGAACAGGATATATATGCCTATACTGTGTTTCAACTCATATGCCCAGTTAAATTGACTAATGCAGCCCTGCTTGTGTTTCTAGGACCTTTGATACAGGTGAAATCAATACTCTCATACAAGTTTTTATAAAAATGGAATGCTTTTCACTTACTAGATCTTTATGACCGAATGCAATTCAGCCTGTCAACAAAATGACCTCTTCTGCTTTGCTGGAGATAAGAGAGCAGTAGATTTTGCCAAGTTGATCATAATATATATGGTTACTGTCAGTCAAGCCAGTGATTAGCATGTAAAGGCTTACAGCAACATGGCTTTAGGTATTGAAATTAGATCAGCAGATGCAGTACTGCTAGAATGAATATCAATGAAACTGAGATGGAAAATACTTGCATTAAGAAATATAACAGAAGAGAGCAAAGTCATTTTGAGGCAACTGTCCAATCTGAAAATAATTTCACAGTGAACACTTACAAAATTGAATTGGACAGGTTTTCCATACAGACACATCTTTAGGATTCTGAGTGTTGGAACCTAGCACAATGCAGTGCCATGTATGGATAGATACTCCATTTGGCTAGGTCAGAGTTGAGTGAGTTACCAGACGCAGTTTCATTTTTAGGACAGCACCCTACCTAAGTTAATTAGCCCTGCTGTAAACACAGGGTATAGTAGTCTCTTCCCTTTCCATCTCTTCTACTTCTGGCCTCAGGTTCCCTGTTCACCAGTTTCAAGCTTCAAAAATGATATTTCCTTGTTCACAGGTAAGATCTTGGTTTCTTGCACACTGTAGGCCTTTCTCCTCCTGTCACCTCAAGGTAGCCTTGTTGCTAGGTATGTACTTATTTGCCCCTGCTTTCAGGGATCAGTTTTTCCAATCCCCTTCTAATTAGCACAGCTCTCCCTTTTTGTGACCTTAAAACCCTGTTTATTTCCAGTTAAGATTTTGATGGCCCCTTTCCAGGTTTTAAATCACCTTGTAAGTCCTGTTTTTCTCCCAGAAACAAATTCCTTTACACAAGCTACTGGCAAGTCCCTGGATTGATCTTGACACTGCAGATGACTCAGACCTCCTACCTGTTCATGATTGGGCAGGAAGCAGATGCTGTTCAGTATCATGGAATCATAAAAAATTAGGGTTGGAAGGTCATTAGGAGGTCATCTAGTCCAACCCCTTACTCAAAGCAGGACTATTATCAATTATATCTTCCTATATAGGCTTTATCTACACAGGTCTTAACCTCCAGGGATGGAGATTCCACAACCTCTCTGGGTAGCCTGTTTCAGTGTTTCACTACCCTCCTCATCAGAGTTTTTCTTAATATCTAACCTAAGCTTCCCTTGATGCAACTTGAGACCAATGCTCCTTGTTCTGTTATCTTCCACCACTGAGAACAGTCTAGCACCATCCTCTTTGTAACCACCCTTCAGGTAGTTGACAGCTGTTACTAAATCTTCCTATAGTCTTCTCTTCTCCAGACTAAATAAGCCCAGTTCCTTCAGCCTCTCCTCATGCTCCCCAGTCCGCTAACCATTTTTGTTGCCTTCAACTTGACTCTCTCCAATTTGTCCACATCCCTTCTGTACTGGGGGACCCAAAACTGGACACAGTACTCCATTTATATCCTCACCAGTGCCAAATAGAGGGGAATAACTGATTCCTTAGATCTACTGGCAGAACTCCTACTAATGTAGCCCAGTATTCTGTTAGCCTTCTTTGCAACAAGGGCACAGTGTTAGCTCATATTCAACTTATTAAAAAAATGGTAACCAACTATGAAGTTGAGTAAATGCAACCAACACTGAACATGACTATAAAACACATGGCCCATATTGGGAAACATACTGATGAGAACCTACCACAAGGATAGGTTAGTGCAGCCCATCTGAATAAGATAATACAAATTGAACGGAACTGTATGCATTTGGCAGGAGAAAACTAAAGGGCCTATTTAACTATTAATGATTTGAAGGTCTCGGAGGAGAAAATACAAGTAGGGATTTTGAGGTTGACCATACTCTCTAAGAATTCAGTTGTGTATGTGTAAACCTTTACAGGTCCTTTGTGGACTAGACAACTTATTGGCTCAAGTCCAAAACCCAAATATTAACAGAATTAGAAGTACTGGTGTTAGAGCAGCGCATGAAAAGTCTGCCTGGGAGGGTACAAGTTTAATTGTTAGCACTAGTTGTACAACCTCTGCCAGTGAGGACAACAGACAGATCATCTGAAGGCAACACCTTTGATAGATTCACCACAGATGTGACTGTATCCTAATTCTGTGACAGTTGCTCTTTAGGGAGCAAAGGCAGAAGTGGACCTGGAGAAAAGAGCAGAAGCTTAAGGACAAAGCTAGGCTGAGGATATTGTGTTAGAAAGTACAGATAAAACCAACCTCTGGGACTTGACCATGTGCATTGACACTAACCCTGCATCTACAGACTGTTCAGAAGAAAGCTAAGCAGACTTCCATCCAGCCATGGATCATTGCACTGTGCTAGAAGAACTGTGTGTTAAGTTGAGGAGTCCAGAACAGAATGCCTTAAGACAGGTTTTAATGCTACCTTCCTTCAAATTCTATTCCTCATTCTATCAATTATCATTGTCCCAAGATCTAATCTATTTCTTAATCTTGTGGCATTAATTCTAGTTAACCCATTAACTAGTCTCAGACATTTCTCGCTGTCCTTGAATACTTGTGGGTAATTTTTATGATTCACTTCATCCACACACTGTGCTCTCTGGTATCTTGATTCTGCAAAGAGATCAATGCATGTTTTTGTCTGTATGCTGTCTGAGTAGTCCCACTGAAGTCAGTAGGACAATCATTAGTGCCAGAAGTTAAGCCCATAAGTGTTTTTGCAGGATTGGGGCATAAACCTTTCCAAATTCCATCAAAATTGACAACCTCCTGGTAATTTTATTCCTCTGGATTTTTTCATCTTCCTGTTGAAGGTCCTAGAATAAATTGCAGAATTTCAGATTCTGTCTCAGCAAAGCCATGTAAAGAACAGCTATCACTTTCTTATGCTGTGCTATCATGAAGCACTTCTGTATTTGCAACACAGTCTCATTGGGCTTTTTCTGCCATTATGCATTAAATACTCATCTAGTTATCTTTTCAGCATCACCTCTACATCTCTTTCTGCATTATTTCTTTACCAGCTGACTATTTGAGAATGTCTTCCCCACTGGCTTGTATGCTCCCAAGCAGAATCTAGTTGTTTGTTTGTTTTTTTAATTTCAGCCCACATCTTTAGATCTTCTTAGGGTGTTTAGTTTTACATCTTTCCCCTTCATTTTTTACATCTTCTGGTTCAGTATCATTGTAAACTTAATATGGTATTATTTTCCCTCTATCTTCAAGATCATCAATGAAGATTTTTAATACAACTAAACCAAACACTAACCTCAGTGATAACCTGACAGATGCCTTTTTCCAGTACAATACATTACTTCTTATTACTGTCTTTATTTGTAGTCCAGGCTGTTTACAATCTGTGGCAAATGATCAAATCTTAAAATTGCACCTACTGTGTTCTTCGTTTACTTGCTTTACCATCCTTCCAATGTGCAAGCACTGTTATGTATAATTTTTTCTTTGTAGACCCATGGTTTCATTATTTTTGAGAGAGATTTTTAAGCAAGTAACTTAGCCATTATGGAAGCACTTCCTCACTTATTCCTGCTTCCTCTTTAGTTGCTTTTTCTTGTAGATCTGTTAAAACTCTTATTTCTTCTTATCCGTTGTAGCTACCTTAACTCATTCTGCATTTCTATAGTATTTATGTTTTGCTCACAAGACTTTAATTGGTTATTTGTATAGGATTTACACACAAGGTATTTTTATCTCGGTTTTGAGCAGTCCTTATTCTGTACATTTTTCTATATAAGAAGAAAATTTTAGTTTGGTGTGTTTGCTATGGGATCTCTTGCAATTCTCGACCAACTTACCAACTGGTAGATTTTAATAGTCAGAAGGTGGGGTAGATATGCTCCTTTATAGTCTTCATACATAAGATATATGGAGCATGAGTTTTCATCAACCCAAGTTCATTTTATCAGATTTGAATAGTGCCACCCTTTGCATCTTGATTGCTGCTTTTCTTAACTTCCATAAAATCTGCTTTTTGAGGTGGAGCACCATTGCTAGGCATCTGTTCCTTACTGCCTTTGTAGTTTATGCTTACCAGTGCCAAGCTTCCTAATTACTTCCACTTCTTCATATCCTGCCTTTCATAAATAGGCTGTAGTCTCTTTTCTGGATCATAAAATTGACCCTCCACAAACCTAGGAATCATTTTCAGACATGTAAAGCTGTTTATTACCCATTAGAGGTATAGGTAAATTCCTTCGTGAATGTCCTTTTGCATTTTTAGCATCTGAATTGATCTGGGAAATGTGCATTCTCACTGTCCTGAAATGTATTTTCTCCTTTGCTTTTCATTCTTGTCGTTACTGTAATTAGTAGTAAATAATTCAATTATGTTAATACCCAGAAGTCTCAATCAGAATTGGGATCCTTTCTCATTTAAAAAGTAACTTGTACCACTGTTGTTCAGTACAGTCAGACCACCTTGAGCCATTTATTATTGTTTGTTTGTATTTTACATGCAGATGATTCAACAATTTTGTTCAACTTTCTATTTGATACGTCAAGAACTGTAAAGTTTTCTTTAAAAATACCATTGCTGTCTAAAATTTTCCAAACATTAAGTTAATTTCATATTCAAAACAATAGAATCTCTGGTGGTGGTTTTAGGAATGTAAGAGCTATATTAACCTGTACAAGAGCTCTGTTTAATATGTATGTTTTATGGGAGATAAAAAAACCCCTTTGGAACATTTTAAAGGTCTATTTCCATACAGTTCTTTGTATCCATAATTTGCAAAATAAAATGTGGTGTTTTCATTTTTATGTTTTGTCTAATTTGCATTTAGTTTGTGCCTGCTTGTGTGGAAATAAATATCAAAATGGTTAAACTTCTCGCTATGTATATAGTTGAACTTGCACTCTTACTAGGACTTGATTCAGCACTTCCTTGGCCCAGAATATGCTATTCTACTACTAAGGGGGGGAACTGTATTTAGCAAATAAATCAGGCAACAGGACCTAGAGGAAAAAGAAGCCAAGGCATAAACTTGTATAATAGGTTGTGGTGTCTTGTTTTTTTGTTTGGTTCCACTGTTTGTGTGTGTGTGTGTGTGTGTGTGTGCATCTAAAACGTTGCTATTGAAAAATTCAGTGTAACTAATAGCTTTAAGGATGTTTATGTTAATTTCTTACCTGTACTGTTCATGTGCATCAGTGCATCATGTAATGAAAGAACATTGTGGAATTCTCTCTCTAGACAGTAACCTGAGGGGGTCACCAGGATACCAGCTCTGGGAGCTCTGACTGAGAGCGGGGATGGGGAATTGTGTAAAAACAGCTGCCCACTCCCAGCACTGCCCAATTATACCTGTATTTATAGACAAATCTCTTGATTAGCTTTGTGCATGTCACAATTTGAAGGCTGCCATACTTGCGTAAAAATCCTGTACACTGTGAGAGATATATTTAATACATCTACTTATAAAATAAATCTGCTATCATCCATTCTCAGAACAAATTTAAAACCTAGTGAGTTCCAAGACTTGATAGTTTAATTGGAGAAGGCTCTTTACTGGCTATGTTTTTTTACATAAGAAGTTGCCTTGTTTATCACTGTTCATCATATGCAGAATAATGGAAACCTAACAGTAAGATGATATTTTCAAATCCTCCCCAAATGGGAAAGCTACCATGTATAGGCTGGTTGGAAGGAACATCTTTCAAGGTGGTTCTTGAAAGAATAGGGAAGCATGGTTTGAAGGAGTGGGTTAGAGGCAAGGTGGGAAATGCGTGAGAGAGAGCGCAATGGAGGATACTTGCAGGCACAACAGCTCTAAAAAGCTGTAAGGCATCCTATTTAATAGAGCTTTATCTTTCAGAGGTCCAGCTAAAATAGAGCCCAGTAAAATCTAGTCTGTTACATGAACCAAATTAAAATATCTCCATACTATTTTAAAATTGTGCACTTATTGTGCTGGAACATTTCAAGCAGTGATTTGCCTTTGAAAATGAATCTTGAAGCAATAAATCAGATGCTAAAGCTTTTTGCTAAGAGGTATACTCCAGTGGTTGACATTCCTTTGTTCTGTATCAGAGTATAGCATTTTATTAATATCTCTCAGAAATGATGGACTTTGTTTTCCCTTTTGAAGTTCTAAACATGCTGTCACCCTATTTGTAAAGCATGTCCCCTCAGGTTGATATAGGGCACATGGACTAGCTTAATTGTGCAGGGATAAATAGCAATGGATTAGGAATGGACTCACAGTGAGTAGCCAATCAAGAGCTTGATCCTGCAAGGTGCTGACAACTGTGCCCTGCTGCAACGAAGCGCTTATGCACGTGTTCAGCTTTAAGCTTGTGAGTAATCCCTTTGAAGTCATATGGGAGTGCTTATGTACTTAAGTGCTTTGCTTGTTTGGGGCCAGAATGCTCTTCATCTTGCAGAAGCTGAATATGAGGATTGTGTGATGGTAAACTGTATAATGGAAGGTCAGCGTACACATCTTTCTGAAACATGCATATATGAGTGCATACACTACATGTAGGTAACAGTTTCAAAAGTGTTTTAAATCCTACTGAAAAGCATTGAGACACTTGGGCACTTTTTAAATTTTTACCCTAAATTTTTATACTTTAATTAAATAATTGCTTTGCTGCTTATTTTGGTGCAATTTTTGTGGGGTCATTTTGCTTTCTGGTGGGAGAAACTGAGTGGCCGAAAATGTTGTCCTGTCGTGTGTTATTCGAAGAAGAGAGCTTTGCTTTCCTGTGAGTTCACACTAAGTCTAGCACAGTGGGACCATAAACCTCATTGGGATGTTGGTAAACTGCTGTACTGCAAGCACCAGCTGATTCAGGATTTTCCTAATTATACTTCCTTCTGTATTTTAACTTATTGGAGTAATTTGATTGTTGGTTAAAAAAAAAAAAAGTCAAGGGGGCACTTAGAAGTGCAACACAGATCACCCCATTAATTTTTAATAAGGATTAGATTTACTTAGTATGTTTATTTATAAGGAAAACCATTATCCCAAGATCAAAGCATATACTTCATAAGGTGGGCTGAAGGGAGAGAGAAATATTATATGACTGATGAAACTGCCAAATACTAAGCTTTTCCATTTGGAAAAACATCCAAATGTTTAACTACTTAGAGACACTGTCCAATCCTCTTAGAACTATAATGTTAGGATGGAAGTCTTGCGAGGAGTAGCTCTCAGAGATTTTAAACTCCTTACATCTGGTCAGGCTGGAACACGACTTGGATTATGAAATATGTCCCTCTTCTTTTCCATTTTGTATTGCTTATATAATAATTTACACAGTATCAGAGCAGAATCAATAACCAACATAATAAAACAGTCTATATACCATATTTGGTGGAATATAAGATGACCTTGAATATAAGACAACCCCACAATAATTAGATTCTATATATGGAAAATATATAGGAATGTATATGAACAAGTGACCTTTTTTTATAATTTTCCAGGTGTAGAATCTAATTTTCAGAGGTTTGCAATGAATCTGTAAACTTCCCACTGCTACAGCAGGGGAAAATAAATCTGGAGGGCCAGGGAACCCTCTTGCCTTCTGCCCCCACAACTTCTTCCCCCTGCAGCCTTTTTCCTCTCTCCTTACTATCAAACCCTCCTCTCCCTGAGCACATGGAAGTGAGGGGCAAATTTGAAGCTAATCTTGAAATTAACATGCCTGTAGCAATTTGTATTTAGTTCACATAGACTTGGGGGTCCTTATATACGTGCATTGAAGCTGCTTTGACACACTATGATTACAGCACATCATAGCAGAATAGATTAATCAAGTATGCTGAAGTGTGGTAATTATTGTGCTCCAGCAGACTCCAGCATCACTTATATTAGCATCCCTGTGTGGAAACATGGCAGTGGGGCACTTTCACTAAAGTTCATTTTATGAGCTTTAGTTAAAGCACCCCTGCTCCCTTTTTTTCACCATGGGGATGCTAATACACATGATGCTCTTAGAGCCACTGTAATTAGATGCCTCCCCCTTGCCTCCTCTTGCATGTGTATAAGCATCCTTAGTTCATCCGGAATTGATGCATTTTACCTTTTATGAAAATGCTGCAAGTTGTAGCACCAGTACTCCAAAAACACACTTTTAAGAAGCACTTATGTACTTACTTTATATATAGTACAAACTATCCTTGCTATTAGTCTAAAGTCAAAAGGCCATATAGTTCATGGGCCTGGGCCCCAACAGAGTCAAAGCATTTCAAGCTATGGTGACCTTGCAGCTCAGCACTTCTCGGGGGGGCGGTATATGTACTCCAAATACCCTCGCTTCCCCCCAAAAGGATCCATGTGCCCCCAAGTCCTGACTGGAACCAGGTGTTCTTGTCACAAATCCTGGGATCCTCCAAAAAATTATATGCAGATGAGGCGCAGGGCAGCCTGGTCCAGCTTCACCTCATTGAGGATGGGGCCACACTAATCGCATGTGACAGGCTGAGAGAGGATGTGACCAGAGGATTCTGGGTGAACTGTTTAGGACCCCATTTGGTGATGTTTGCCAGACATTTAAGGTGGGTGAAGAAACAGGAATTATTGAAAAGGGGGAAGAAAAGGCCCAGCTCAGCTTTGGGAGTGAAAGAAGAAGTTGAAATGCATGCAGTGTAGTGGCTCACTATGGCTTGAAAAAGGTTGTCATTGGGGGGGGGGGGGGGGGGGGGGGGGGGGGGGGGGGGCGGGGCGGGGCTGTGCTTGGTGGGCATTACTATATACCTATTCAGGTGGACTGTAATAACTTACTTGGGTTCTTATTGGCATGTGTGCTTAATATAGGCCATGTGTTTTACAGTCATTCTCAGTGTTGGATGCATTTAATTAATTTTGCAGTTGTTTTCCATTACTGAGTACATGCTGCTGTTGGCAGTAGTTTAATGATGGACAGCATATTTAATGAGGTTTCCTTACATGTGAATGTAAAATGAGGAGCCTTTCGCCCCCATGCTTATTGGAAATGGAAGGCATCTGTCTTCTATTCAAGTAAATACAGTGATTTGGCATATCCATTTCTGAAGCTAGCTGAAATCCCAAACTTTATACATGTGTAGGAATAAGAAGTAATGGAAAGGATTTAAATTTTTGTTTTACTTTTTACCTGGGGTATGGGCAAGGGGATTTACTGTATTTTCTTGCACACAACACAACCCAAATATAATATGCACCTTGTTTTTGAAAGGCAAAATGAAATTTTTTCCCCCCCCAGGGTTATGGTTGTATAGAGTAGACAGCCTAATCTTCAGCTGATTCACTGTCTGTTTCCTGCATAACTAAAGCTAAAGCCCTAGCTGCTACTGAAGACTGGTCTCTGTAAGTAGATATATGATATTGAAAATAGCTGAAGAATCTGTGCTAAAGACTCTTGAACTAAAGAGGCTGTGGAAATAGAGAGACCAAGCGCAGCTAGAAGATGGCAATATTGTCCTTAGAAAGTTGGCTTGATTGGTGGAATCTCAAGACTGTAAGACAGATGGATGGTCATTAACACCTGTAGAGTGAAGACCAATGAGCCATTAGTTGACTCCCTCAACTGCCTGAACCGTAATATCACAGTCACTGTACTGTGGAGCAAGAAACAAATCAGAGTGTTCACAACACTAGACAGAAAATCAGCTTCCCAGCTCAATTCATACACCCCAATTTTGGGCTGGAGGTTGATTTTCAGGGGAAAGGTGCTTGTTGTATGTGAGAGAATGTAATCATTTATTGGATTAGTTTCTCCTACACTGTTATCTTTGTTTTAGAATAATTCTGTTATTAATGGCAATTAAAGGCCAATCAAACTGTTTTAAAAATAATTTTACATTATAAGTAAAACTGAATTCATGAAATGCCTACATTGCATAAACAGGTATCTGTCACACTGCCTTAACTATATATTTATCTTTCTGCTTTCAACTTTTGGATTGATGATAGAACACATTGTAACGCTTGCATTATATACAACAGAAGGGAATAACAGCAATATACCATCTGTCAGAGGAATCAAACAGTATTGAAAAAAGACAGACAGGAACCAGATATCTATAAATAAATATCTGGTGTCCTGGAAGCCTTGCTTGTAGCAAGTCAGGCACGCTAGCCAGTGTTAAAGGATCTGATTTTGGACATAGCCCTACAGATGAAGCATAAGCGCCAAGTCTAGAATTAAAACATATCTGCAATCAACTGAAAGTGGTTACTATTGGGAAACAGCTATTTTACTATGTTGCATGGAGCTCATTTCAGTTTTAGGTAGCTGGATGTATTTCAGCATTTCAGGCTGTAACTTTTGTCACCTTAAGTAGTGAATGATAATTTTGACTATGCTGTTCTTGCAATGGATAATATGTAAGACTTATCCCTGGTGTAACTTCTGGCTTAATTAAAATAGTATGCAACTGCATTTGGCCCATTCTGTTATAAAAATCTGGGATGACTGCCATAAATTACTATAGCTACATGTTGGTCCTCCATGCTGTCAAAATTAAACAAAGAGCAGCATAAAAAACCATGGGAGTGAACTTTTCTCTCAAGTCCTAGTCCACATGATCATGCCTTTGCCTGAAGAACATTTCAGAAACAGCCCAGAAAACAAGATCTTGGGAAAGGAGACTAATTGCCAGCCCTGTTTATATGGAAGTAGGCCTATGTTCAAAGGGATATTTAGCCTAAGCAAGCTTCTACAGCATAACAGTTCACAAGTTCCATGAAGACTTAAAAATAAAATTAAAAAAAGAATATGATGAGAGTCCTGTGTTCTTGAACTCACAGGCTAAGTACGGACAGTCAGAAAGCCTGAGGCTGAATCGATTTGGTCTTTGCAGGTTAGCCCTCGCTGTTGCAGCTAGGGAGTGGAGGGGCGGGGTCAGTCATGCTCTCTGGAGCAGACAGTGCAGCACAGCCCAGGCTGAAAAGCATGCTGGGATGCTGAGAGACTTTGAACTTGAAACAGGAAGGAGTCTGGTACAAAAGTTTCATAAACTGGTTTGACCCAAATCAGTTAAGTCTGATGCTGCATTCAACCAGGTTTATCGTGAACCAGTTTCAGCCATTTTGAAACTGGTTTACGTGCACTGAGCTTCTGTTCTGTTACAGGTTTAAACCAGGTTCTGATTGCTTAAACCAGATCACTTAGTGTAACTTCTGTCCCTAGCCACAGAGGCATTTGCGTTGTGGCTTCAGGCCTTTTCCAGATTTCTTTGACTTTATACGTCCTATGGAAAAAAAAGAGCAGCTTTAAAAGTTGTCCATCATCCTGTTTTAAATACTCTTTAGCGTTAGTGAAATTTTGAGTTGCCACTTTTTTCTCTGTGCAGTGAACCACCCAGGAAATCAATCAGTCAGGAGTTCAAAGACTTTTTTTCAAGAAAAAATAAATAAAAACAAACATCTAAGTCAAACTTGCTTACGAAGTACTACTCAGAAGTAACCAAGGGTACTTGACCCTTGCATACTGTAGATAAATAATTGTAAGAATTTACTCTGGCATTTATCCCAAGAATTAGCTGACTTAATTATGCATGCTTTTTTTTTGTCAGCATGGAATATTTTTTCCATTGGCTAACCCTGGAATGATACTAATGAATTCTTCTTTCTCCTCACATCCCATTCTCTTCCATATCTTTTGTCCACATCCTCCCTCTTTCCGTTTGTCCCATGTATGGTTTTGACTCTTCCATTCTACAGTGTGACCAAGATCAGTGCATTCAGAGCACTAAATTCGTTTTGCAGGCTGCTGCCACACCATTACTACAGAGTGAGCCCAGCATAACTAGCGAAGAACTACCTTTACCAGGGAAGACCACTATCAGTGCTCCTTGTGCCACGCTGACCCTAGGGCAGCCGACACCACCATCCTCCATGCCAAATCTCACCTCAGAAACAGGTTTGACAGACATGCTACCATTAAAGGAGGAGCACGAAGGTCATCAGTTCCTTACTCCTGAGGAAGCACCATCACCTCCTGGTATGTTGCCAACAGGAAGCCCTATTACACACAGCCATACCATGCATGTCCTGAGCCTAGCCAGCCAAGACTCATTGCATGAGGACTCAGTACGTGGTCTTGTGAAGCTTAGCTCAGTTTGACCAACTTGTACTGACTGCAGACACCACAAAATGGTGCAATGTTCAAATGTTTACTCGAGATGAAAGACTTTACTACCACTGTAAGACTTTTTAACATGCCTATAGTAATGCAAATTTTTCCATGTAATGGAGTCTACTAAATGGACAAGTTATTTTTTCAATGGAGCTATGGTTTTTGGGTTTTATTTTGACCAGGTTGTTAATGAGTATGTTTTGATGGCAACTGCTTTTATTTTTAAATAAAAAACAGAAATGGTCAGTAATCCTACTTACTGGAAATTGGGGTCCTGCAACTTGGAATTCTGCCTGTATGACAGTCTTTGTTACAGTATAAAAGAGAAAGATTGGATGTAAGTATCATGCTCTGTGTTTTATGCTCTTGTAATACACACTTGTTAAGGCTTACCACTCCTGTGGCCAGAATGATCTGCACTTACATGTTATGCTATTAATATTTGAAATAGAAAATTACCATTCCATTTGTTAATACAAAAAAAGACTGCAGATGTGGATTTGCATGCCACGCTACAGTATGTGTTACAGTGGTGTTGGTATTAAAAGAAAGTGCTGCTTTTTTATTTGTGAGGTTCGAGTGCTGTTTCATTTAAAGACAGTGCAACGAACAAAACTAATGGACAATATTATTTTTTCAGTTTATTAAACTTTATTATAAATTAATCAGTGGTGCCTGGAATATGGAGGGCTACTGATTTTAACATGTTACATATCATTTAACCTTCTGTTTTAAGTGTTTAGAATAAGGTATTGTGTTGTGCCATACCACGGATTTTTCCATTCCCTAATGTGATAAGATTACCTGTGGACATCCAATAAAAGGACAACTCTGTTTCTTTGGATACGTGTACAGTTATCCTTACACAGTTTCCTAGGGGGGGAAATATGTTTGGATGACAGTCTGCAAAGAGGTTGTTTGCATTTGGATGCATTTGCATAATGATACAGGAGCTATGGAATCTGTTTATGATTTGTTTTATTTTAATATTATGCGTGGTTTTGCATTAGCTGTATATGTGTGACACAGTATTTCTACAGGAAATCTGTATTCAGAAACAACATTGCTAAAATTACCTTGCGCCTATAATCCTGCTCTCTTATCCAGTTAAGTGCAGGATAATAGGCTTGGGGGAAGAAAAAAAGAAATGTCTGTGAGGTGACACAAAATGAAAAGTAATGTACAGTAGCTGCCAATTGGTCATACTTGTTCATCTATTATTTAAAACCGAAAGATTTATACTACAAAACTGTGCTGTACTGTAATTTGAGTTTAGGAGAACTTAAATTTTATGGTTTAAAGAAGGTCTTCACCTCATGAATAATTGAATAGAGGGAGTCGTGTGCCTAAGCTAAGAAAACCAAACTGTTGTAATTTACTGTATTTAACATGCTTTTCAGATTTTGGATTTTTATTTTCTCAGAACAAAATAAGCAGCATTTTACAGGAAACTCAAGATATTATTTCATTGCGAATTGCTGTTATGTAAAACGATTCGTTAACAGTTCAAGCATGACTCAGTTGCATCAGTGACATAGTTGTTTACTGATATCAGGTTAAAAACTGTCATTCTTTAAGAAAAACAAATAAGCCTTTTATAAAACTGTTATCTAGGCTATTTTAAATGTCAAGGGTCTTCTTACTTTGGTGAAATTGTTGTAACTATTTTTTCTAAATGGTTATATTTCATCTAGGTGTACATATATGTAAGACATCAAGAGTTGCCTTCTAAAACCGTCAACTGGTTCCTTGACTCCACAGAAAGTTATTGCCTTCCCACTATCCTCACTGAGGATGAGCCATTAAAATATTTGTAAACTTTCTCACAGGGCTCTCAGTTCCTTTTCCTGCTCAGCCTTACAGGGTGGCTCCAAAGCCCTCCTTTAACTGATCTGTCTTTCAAGCATGTCCACTTCAAAGAGCCTTCTTTATTCTGGTTTCTTCAGTGTCCCTTCTACATGCTGGATTCCTATGTATAGCTAGGTGCTCAGGTACAGTGTGGACCTATTGAAAAAACTTGGTAGATGGAGCCCTGAGCATCATCTAAACCAACAATCATAGCTTCAGTTTGGAGGAGGGAAGTTACTTTAACGCTGATTTTTTTTTCCTCAAGATAGCCTAAGGACATTATATGTTCAAGTCATGTTGACTTTCAATAATTTGGGCAACCAACTGCCACAGGCAACTTTGAAAATTGCAGCTTTTAATGATGTAGCACAGTCTAGTCTCCTGTTTTGGAAATGTTCCAAAATATGTGTTCTCAGTCTAGTTTACGGTTCAGTGCTTGTTACAAAACCATTACACACTTTGTCATTGTTTGTGTTCCCTTAGAGTTTAAAAACAGAAGGGAAGTTACAGCTCAAGATTCGAGTTTGGTTAAGCTGTGTTAAGAAGCAAAGCATTACAGCACCTTCTCTAATGTTATTTGGCTTTCGTTACCAGTACTTATCAGGCTTCCTTGTCATAAGGACTAAAATTTGGCTAAAATTCTAGAGAAATTATGTACATCTCTTCTTATGGCATTAAACTCATGTGAGAGTTTTCTGTTTTCTTAGGGGCAGCTAAGTTCAAAGAACTTTTCATCTGCACAGTTATTTTACGACAGTAGTTTGCAATTTGTTCTCCACTGGAGGCTGATCTAGGACCGTGACCCTCCATATGTCATAAGGACTGCACCCCTTCAGGACTATACAGTTCCCATTTTCTCCTGCCTGGCTATCAGTCTGCTCTGTTCCTCTCTCCTTTGGAACTGGAAGGTGCCAGATCACTCCCTTGCTCCTCGCTTGCACAATTCCACTTTCTCTCACTGACCTATTTCCCATTAATGCAACAATAGGAAGGCAAGGAGGGTATAAGCCCTGGGTGCTGCCTAAAGGAGGGAGGGCATCAGAATAGAGCTTGAGGAGCACCTCACTCTCCTGTTACTCTTGTCACTGCAGCCTACACCTTCCCTGTAATGGCTCTGTCTCTGACAGCAGAGCAGCAGGATGACACACGGTGTCCTGGGTGCAGGAGCAGCAGCCGGAGGTTTGCTGATGTGAGGAGAGATGTTGTCTCCTTTTTGCCACTGAATATTGGTTTTAAAGAGCTGCATTACACATGTTGGTGGCAAAAAAGGTAGTGACATCTCCCCCCACAGTAGAGAACCTCAAGTGCTCCTGCACTGTGTACTGCTGCCACCACCCCGCACACAGCTGGCCAGCTGCACCTCTGCTACTTCCCCTTATGCCAGAGACAGTCCTGCCCTTGCTCTCATCCTCTCCCTCTCCTTCTCTGCACTATCTCAGGGGACTTGAAATGATCACTGTTCTGAGTGCTCTTCCCAAGGGAGGGCATGAAGTCACCTAGTGGGAGCATCCCCATGAGCTAGATCAGGGGTTTTCAACCTTTTTTTTAACTAGTATACATACCCCTTCTAGTGGCAGCAGTAGCCATCCAGCTAGGGGGTTGGAGAAGGGAGTGGCAGCCTGCAGAGCGGCACATGCAACCGGCCATGGGAAAGCAGTGTGTAGCAGTGGTGTGGGGTGGTGGCAGCTGCCGTGTCTGAACTTTCCTCCCCCCCCCCCCCCCCCCCCGCCTCACCCCATGTCTGGCTAACTGGCCAGGCAGTTCCTGCGTGACCCTCACCCCCTGGCCCTCACCCCCTGGCCCTGCTCCTGGGAGGAGGTGGGTGGCAGCTGCAGCTGCCACATGTGAGCCCCCCATCTCATGTCTGTCCACAGAGAGGCGCCTCCTCCCTGTTGGCTATTGTTCAAGGGCAGTGGCCTGGTGGCCAATCAGGAGGCTGAGTTGGGGTGGAAGGTGGGGAGGCGCTGCAGTGTGCTGTGTGCAGCCAGCGGTGCCCAGCACTTCCCTCCAGTGGGTAAGAGGCAAAACATGGGAACACCCCAGCGGGGACGCTACTACTGCGCCCTGAGGCGTGCTCCATCCCTGCCTGCCCGCATGCCCCCTGTGACCTTTCCAAGTACCCCAAGGGGTACACATACCTCCGATTGACATCCCCTGAGCTAGATAATAGAGAGAAAGGGCTACAGATTATCAGTCATGTGGGCCATGGGTTAAAACCGTCTGTTTTGTGAGTTTCCCAAAGCAATGCTAATTAAAGCAATACATCTCTAGCTAAATATGACTTAATATTGCATTAATTTTGAAGATGTCATTGTGCCCATGATTCGGTGCCCACTTTGGTAGAGAAATAAGTAGAATCAATATTTTGCTGTTCTACTAAAACCTCGCAGTTACTGAGCTGACTGAGGATCATTGCTGCAAGCAAATCCATTTTTAAATGATTTCACAGCATTACCCATTCATGCTCAGAGAGATGTTCGGTGACAACCTTGGTATGTACTTACTGCTAAATAGTAGGCTAGGCAACATAACATCAATTGTCTATCCAAGCTAAGGCTACAGTGATACTTTTACCTGGGGGAAGGAAATATTGTGCAAGTTCTTATTCTTCTCCATCTAAAACATGATGTTCAGGCTTTCAGATTTAAATGTTTTAAATGATACCCCATACCGTTTAGATCCTTCTGTTTTGTTTAGTGCCAAATGGGAAAAATGCTCAACAATAAAACTGAAATACTGTAAATACCCATTTTAGACCCATATATCCATTCAAACTCCAGTGAGATGCCATTTGTTTGCCCTTTATTATCTTTCACGACTACATTTACAAATGATAAATTAAGTATTGCATTTTCTCATTTCCTTTTTATTTGCAGAGTGTTCTATTACTTTGATAAAATCTATTTCTTTCCCCACCCCACATTTATGTTACGGTGACATCTCTGGGCTCTCTGACACTATTGCCTTGTGAGGACATCTACTGGAAACTGTCAGAATTGAAATAATGACGTACTTGTGTTCCTATGCTTGCAGTTTTTGATAACAGTAGACAATGACTTTAATGTCAGGATGAAAGAAATCCCTGTGGAGGCATTCTTTTATCATCTCTTTACCCAGCAGTTACTGCTTTCTATTATATGAGCCTCTACACCTGAAACTCACATATATGGCACCAGTAAGCAAGCTCACAATTCACCTCAAATTGCAGAGGAATTGCTCTGGAATTTTTTTTTCTCTTGGTTATATTTTATTTGCATTGTAGAGCATGACTACTAAGGATCAAAATCAGTGTGGTGTTCTCTCCTTGCCTATTGTCCTTCTATTTTTGTTCTCTTTTGTTAAACACTTGTATAGAATTTAATATTACACATATTTTGAATAGTCTTATTAAGTGGTACCTTCCAAATTGTATATATACAGCATCTAAATGAAAAGTAATGTTTGCAAAGAGGCTAATACATGTTTCATTACAAATCTCTATGGATGTGTATACATGTGTATTCAGTATGCTGGTTTATCTGGCAGAAAATACTTTTTTTCTTGGGTTTTAAATGCATTTCCCCTAGGTTGGTATACAGTACAGTACTGCATACAATGGAATTCAGCATTTCATAAATAAGATCCATTTTAAAAGGCACCTTTTTCTTGAGTTTTCTCAAATAAATATCTTTTAAATTAATTTTATATTCATAAAAATTACACCCTGTGTTATCTTTTTAATAGATGTCAAAGATGATTGATTTTTTTTGTAAATCAAGGAGTCCTTTATCAACTTGTCCAGTGCCCTTGTTAATAAGATAGACGTATTTCCATATTTAAATGGTTGCTTTATTAATTAAATTAATTAATTAAATATGAGTGTATAAATAAAAGATTGGGGGAACAAGCAAATTGGGAGTTATAAGCTCTGAAAATAATTCCAAGGAATTACACACAGCAAAAATTATAAAGCAGATGACAGGTTTGTGGTCCTGGAAAGATCTTTCCTTCCATAAATCTGTGTTTTTACAATAGATGTACTGTACAATAGTTGAACCTGTAAACAAACATCTCTCTCTTGTTCTTGCTATACGTTACCAAGTGCAGAGACAGCGCCATCTTAACCTGTAAGATTGGGCTATTAAAAACAGCACTTATTACCTGTCACTATATTTTCAAGTCTCCAAATTCAGTACTGTTTGAATGGTGATTATAGGGAATTGTCCTAACTCTGCTTCTTTTTTTGGGATGCAGGAATGAGTTAATATTGGGGAAATGCTAGATCCTAAGGGTAAACATGCTATTTGGGGCTAAAACCCTGCCTGAGTGTCAGTTCTTAAAATTAGTTGTGGCACAAGTGGATAAAGAAGGGGAATTAACAGAAACATCTTTCACATTTTACATGTTTAACACCACTTCATGTAGTTGGGCTCTGATTACAAGATGCACATGCACACAAAATTATAATAAAATAGGTAGAATAAAGTCCTTGATATGTATCTATAAAACCCTCTCCAGGGAATGTCCCTTTTTAAGGTCCAGTCAATTTACAAAAATCATTTTCTCCAACAGTTTTTAACTTCCCCTCTATCCTCTGGCTGCTCCTTTAGTTTGGCTGTGATTGATAGATGGCTGACAATTCATGCACTGCTCAAGGACTAGCACCAGGCCAGTTGCATGTTACCAAATAACCCACCTGACATGAGTCCTCAAACTGTACAAAACCAAGTGCTTGTGGATTAAGGTTAGCTCCAACTCAAAACCACACAAGTTGTCAGCCAGTTCAGCCACATCATCAGATTATAGGCACAGCCTGTGGCAGACAGGAGCATGTATAATGCTACTTTCTATGTCTCTTGCTCCAGCAGTTAACAAGTGAGTAGGAAGGTATAAAGAAACAAAATGAGATCTTTCTTCTTAGGAACCTAATGCTCAGTAACCACCTCAAGAGTAGTCCCCTCTCTCTCTCCTTCTTACTTGTTTCCATTTTGAAAATCTGCTCACTTTGTTCATTGCAAAATGGACAAATGAAAATAACCTTCATGAAATAAAAGGAAAATAAGTGAATTCCTGGGTCCTTTAAAGTCAATAGGTGGTTTGCCAATATGCCTCATATTGGTATTGAGTTCTCTATATGCTATCAGTAGCACTGGGCAGAGATGGATACCAGGGTTACCAGCTGTGAGGTAGGCTGTCAGAGTTTGTAAAAAGCAAAGAATTAAATGGAATCCTGCACATCAGGGTATGAGACTGGTATAATATTTTGGAAATGGGGTGATGTTTCTCTGGAGTCTGCCCAGTGTCTGAGCATATGGTGGGTATAAGGAGGTCCTCCTATTCAACATGCTTCATCTAAATATAAGATTTGCTGTATCAAAAACAAGTTTTTGGACTGTGCCCTATAGTGACTGTGTATCCTATTCCCTGAATGTTTTACACTTTCTGTGAAGGCATTGTGCTACTGTGAACATTATGGGTATTTTGCATCATCACTTAAAGAAGGTCAGGTTTAACAAATGAGGTCGTCAGTTAATTTTTTGAGGTTTTTCAGCACAAACAGAAATTTTAGTTATAGGAGGCAACTATAATTTATGCAGGAACAGTGACTGATTATGCAGGAACAGGATGTTTTTTGCAGAGAGAGTGTTACTAGCTGAAGGTAAAATAAAGGAAGCTATGTGATTCCAAATTGGTACGCTCTTCTGCTCTTCACTTTGTTGTAATGCAGTGATAGATTATGATTGTTCCTCAGAATGGTTGGATAATATTGTTCCTGACAGGACAATGACAGCAAACACAATCACAGTTCTGTTTACAAAAAGCTGACTAGTTTTGTTACTGTAGGTTACTGCATGGTGTAGAAATGACCAAAACTTTTAATTGTTAATGGCATAAAATTTTCAACATGTTGACATCTGTTTTCAGTCGGCATAAAAAGGAAAACTAACATTGTCTTAGAATTCCCCTGAATTAGACACTCCAATTTTTTTCATTCTCAAACATTTGAAATGTTGCTTTTAATCAAAATATTTGTTGTCATTTGATTTTGTTTTATTATTTCTTGGCATATTGCCAACACAATATAACTTGTTATCCAGTCACATGATATATTCATCATATATCGGTGAAGCTCACCACAGGCCAATGTAGCTCAGCTGGGAGATCATTAGTTTGAATCTCTAATGGTCCCTGGTTCAATCCTGGACTTTTGCAGGCCCTGGCTCCTCTTTGAAGGAAGAATTGGAAGTCCTCGCACAGTCACAGAACTATGATATGATTAGAATAACAGGGACTTGGTGCCATAGCTGGCATGACTGGAGCGCTGTCATGGATACAGGTATAAACTGTTCAGGAAGGACAGGCAGGGAGAAGGAGGAGGAAGAGGAATTGTTCTTTTTATGTACGATTGTTTTGAGTCTTCAGTATGAAACTGGAGACAGGCTGTTTAAAGTCTATGGCTTAGGGTCAGAGGGGAGAGTAACAAGGTAATGTCATGGTGGCTATCTACTATAGACCAGGAGACCAGGAGGATGGGGTGAATGAGGCTTTCTTCAAACAGCTAGTACAAGTTTTCTGATCACAGACCCTGGTTCTCATGGGGAACTTTGGTCACCCTGACATCTGTTGGGAGGGCAAAACAGCAGTGCACAGGCAATTCAGGAAGTTTTTAAGTGCTGGGGACAACTTCCTGGTGCAAGTGTTGGAGAGGCCAACTAGATGCCATGCTCTTCTTGACTTGCTGCTCATAAACAGGGGAAAATTGGTGGAGAATGTAGTAGTAGATGGCTACTTGGGCAGCAGCAACCATGAGATGATCTGAGTTCAGGATCCTGAAGAAAGGCAGGACAGAGAGCAGCAGAGTATGGACCCTGGACTTCAGAAAAGCAGACTTCAACTTGGTCAGGGAACTGATGGGCATGATCCCCTGGGAGGCCAGTCTGAAGGGGAAAGGAGTCCAGGACAGCTAATTGTACCTTAAAGAAACCTTATGGATGGCACAGGAATGAACCATCCCAGTGGTTGGAAGACTAATAAGTATAGCAGGAAGACTAACAAGTATGACAGAAGACCAGCTTGACTTAGCAGGGAACTCTTCAGTAAGCTGAAACACAAGCAGGAAGCTTACAAGAAGTAGAATCTTGGACAAACAACTATGGCAGAGTGTAAGAGTATTGCTTGGGCATACAAGGATGGAATCAGGAAGGCCAAAGCACAAGTGGAGTTGCAGCTAGCCAGGGATGTGAAGGGTAACAAGAATGGTTTCTACAAGTATGTCAGCAACAAGAGGAAAATCCAGGAAAGTGTGGGTCCCTTATGAATGGGGGGAGGTACCCTAGTGACACATGATGCATAAAAGGCTGAAGTATTTAATGCCTCTTTCACCTGAGTTGTCACAGTCAAGGTCAGCTCCCAGACTACTGCACCTGGCAGCAAAGTTTGGGAAGGAGGTGAGCAGCCAACAGTGGTGAAAGAACAGGCTAGGGACAGATTAGAATATCTGGACTTTGTATGAGTTCATGGGGCCAAACATGATACACCCAAAGAAGTTGGCCAACGTGATTGCAGAGTCACGGGCCATCTGCTGGTTAACTTTGAAAACCCATAGCAATCAGGAGAGGTCCTGAATGATTGAAAAAGGACAAATATAGTGCCCATCTTTAAGAAAGGGGTGGAAGAGGATCCAGGGAACTACAGATTAGTTAGCCTCACCTCAGTCCCTAGAAAAATCATGGAGCGGGTCCTCAAGGAATCCATTTCTAAACAGTTGGAGGAGAAAGTGATTATGAACAATCAGCATGGATTCACTAAGGGCAAGGCATGCGTGATCCACCTGTTTGCCTTGTATGATGAGATGACTGGTTCTGTGGATACAGGGAGAGCAGTTGATGTGATATACCTTGACTTCAGTAAGGCTTTTGATATGGTCTTCCACAGCATTCCTACAAGTGAGGTGAGGAAGTATGGGTTGGATGAATGGACTGTAAGGTGGGTGAAAAGCTCCCTGGATCATTGGGCCAAAAGAATAGAAATCAGTAGCTCAATGTTTAGCTGGTGTCAAGTGGAGTGCCCCAAGGGTTGATCCTGGGGCTGGTTTTGTTCAGTATTTTCCTCAACAATCCTGGAGAAGGGTAGGAGTGCACCCTCAGCAAATTCGCAGATAACACCAAGCTGGCAGGCACAGTATATATGCTGCAGTGTAGGGCTAGGATTCAGAGAGCTCTAGATAAATTGGAGGATTGGGTCAAAAGAAATCTCATAAAGTTCAATAAAGACAAGTGCAAAATCCTGTTCTAAGAACAGAATGATTCCATGCACTAGTATAGAGCAGCAACTCTGCAGAAAAGGACCTGGGGGGTTGCAGTGGATCACAAGGTGAATACCAGTCAACAGTGTTCCCTTGTTGCAAAGAAGGCTAACTGCATACTGGGCTGCATTAGTAGGCTCATTACCCACAGATAGAGAGGACGTGATTATTCCCCTCTATTTGACACTGGTGAGGCCACATCTGTAGTACTGTGTTCAGTTTTATGCCCCCCCCGCCTCCCACCACAGAAAGGATGTGAGCAACCTGGAGAGTCCAGCAGTGTGCAGTGAAAATAGTTAGATGGCTGTGGAACATGAGGCGAGGCTGAGGGAACTGGTTTTATTTAATCTGGAGAAGAGAAGAATGAGAGGGGATTTAATAACAGCCTTCAACTACTTGAAGTGTAGTTACAAAGAGGATGGTACTAGACTAGTCTCGGTGGTAGCAGATAACAGAACAAGGAGCAGTGGTCTCAGGTTACAGCAAGGGAAGTTTAAGTCAGATGTTAGGAACATTTTCTCATGAGATTATCATGAGAAAGCAGTGGAACAGGCTACCCAGAGAGGTTATGGAATCTCCATCCTTAGATGTTTTTAAGATGCAGCTAGATCAGGGCGGGCAATTATTTTGAGCAGAGAGCTGTTTACAGAGTTTTGGCAAGCCATTGAGGGCCACATAACAGGCAGCCCAAGGCAGATCAATACTAATTTTCTAAATTTTTTAGGGGCCCCATAGGCCAGGTAGAATGGCCTGGTGGGCCACATTTTGCCCACCCCTGAGCTAGATAAAGCTTTGGCTGGGATGATATAATTGGGGATGGTCCTGCTTTGAGCAGGGGGTTGGACTAGATGACCCTGTGAGATACCTTCCAACCCTAATAATCTATGATTCTATGATAATAACTGAAATGCACATTTTTTTGTTTCAAGATTTTTAGTTTACATTTATATTACTCTTTAAAAGCATTTAAAACAGCTTTTTTAGTCATACTGAGAACTCTTCTGTTTTGTTCAAAGTGTCAAACATTTATTACAAATATAGGCAGTTGCTTTGAACAAGAAAATAAGATATAATGTTTAATTCAATACAAATTAAAGTAACAGCTGTTTTAAATAGTTTTGTACAACCTGGAATAATTTTTACAAGGCTATTTAAAACAATTGCTATTTGAATACTGAATGAAACTTTTTTTTTTCAAATTGTAATTTAATTGTTATAATGACACATTTTGAATGAAAGAATGAAAAAAGTACTTGATAGCACTTAGAACAGCAGCTGTCTTTAATGGCCTGAAATAATTCT
This sequence comes from Crocodylus siamensis, assembly GCF_052110815.1. NCBI lineage: Eukaryota > Metazoa > Chordata > Crocodylia > Crocodylidae > Crocodylus > Crocodylus siamensis. Next base: position 124,405,875 of record NC_143395.1, read on the forward strand.
TCTAGTATAAGAGATTGGTATTAAAGACAGTAGGTGCTGTATAAAATAAAATATAAATAACAAAATAAAATAATAAAAAATATAGTATACTGATGTGAGTTGTGATAATATGAGAAATGGTTGTCAGTTGTTATTGGCTGCCAATTTCATCTCCAAATTAGTTTTGATTATGAGTTGTCTTAACTGGAGGATCTAATTTTTGTAAGGAGTATTTTCCCACACAAGGGCAACAATTATTAGTTTGACCTAAGGGTTGTTCTTTCCTAGGTTTCCTTTGCACTTTCTTTTCTTCAGCTAGCTGGATGCAAATTTTCAAGCATAATTATATCATCTTTCTTTGTGACACATCATGCTCCCTTGTATCAGTGAAAACTCCATGTACTGTTAGGTTAAACTTTAGACTATACCGCTCAAGCTGACAACCAAGAGAGCATTTACCAAGTTTCAATTCACCAGCAAATGTCTGCTTCTTTAGTCCAGCATTAGACATTCAAACAAGGTAGCCAACCCATCAAGATGCACATTAGCTATCATTGTCTCTGTGGGCATGTCCACACGAGGCATTTTACTACGCGGTAGACTAATTTGTATAGTAAAGTGTTATTGTCTACATGTGCACAGCATTTACTGCACAGTAAATTAGCTAGTATTATTAACCGCAGTAGCACGTATAGACACTGACAAAGAGCAAATCTGCTCCTGGTCAGCCACACCAGCAGGGTCCAACCTCCTGCCTGGAGCAGAGCCACATGACTGGGACTTAGAACCATAGAAAGTTAGGGTTGGAAGGGACCTTAGGAGGTCATATAATCCAATCCCCTACTCAAAGCAGGACCAGCCCAACTAGATCATCCCAGCCAAGGTTTTGTCTTGTTGGGTCTTAAAAATCTCCAAGGATGGGTAACCTGTTTCGATGCTTTACTACTCTTTTTGTGAGTGAGTTTTTCCTAATATCTAACCTAAACTTGCATTGCTGCAACTTAAAACTGTTGCTCCTTGTTCTGTCATCCGTCACCACTGAGAGTAGTCTAGCTCCATCCTCTTTTGAACCCCACTTCAAGTAGTTGATGGCTGCTATTAAGTCCCCTCTCGGTCTCCTCTTCTCTAAACAAAGTAAGCCCAGTTCTCTCAGTCTTTCTTCATAAGTCATGTCCCCTAGCTTCCTCCAACCATGTGGCAGGGACACCTCTGTAGCTGGCCCAGGCTGGCCTCTAGACCCTTGGCCTGACCACTAGGGCCTGTGCCCCCAGCTGCCTGGCCCCTAGGCACTGTGCCTCTCTGCTGCAGGCACATGGCAAGCCTTGATAGCACCTGGAGTCCCTGCCTGAGCCCCCTGTCAGCACGTGCGATGGCAGTGTCCCCAACATCAGCTCAGGGCTCCGACTGGACAGAACGAGAGACCAGCGACCTTGTAGTGGTCTGTGGCGAGGTCAACATGCCACAGCAGCTTAGCTGGGGAACTTGGGCAAACACCCACATCTATGAGGTCATGGCGTCCTGGATGCCAGAGTATGTCCACGAGCAGTCTGGGCAGCAGCATTGCATCAAAATGAAGGCTCTGCAGGTTCAGTGGGTCCATTTTATGGACCACAACTGGTGGTCTGGGGCTGCCCACAGAACTATTTCCTTCATGCGGCAGTTGGACAGCATCTTGCTTGTGAGGGACCATGGGAAGGGCCAACATTTGTGCTCCCGCACAAGCAGGCTGCTGAAGCCAGCGCTGCAAGCCAATGCTGAATGAGGGCTTTCCAGAGCAGGGCCCAGCACACTCCCTGCCCTTGTTCTCAGCTGGCAACACAGGCAGCCTGGCCTGACGTCTGCCTTGCCAATTCCAGCCACTCACCCCAAGCAAGGAGGCTAGGCTGAGGATGGTGTCTGTGATAAGCAGCTTCAGCTCCTCCCAGGCGGGGACCACTGCCCAGGTGACCAGGTGTCATGCTGCTGTGCCCCAGGCAGCTGGACATCCTCACCACGACCAAGCCCAGGGCTGGACTGCCAGTACTGTCTGCCATGCCTGTCTGGTAAGCCTGACACAGGGAGGAGGGCTGGGTGGGGGGGAGCTCTGCAGCCATCTATGCCCATGCTAGCTCACCATTTGCCCCCAGGCTGCACTCCTGGAGCCAAAGACCCTGCAGGGGGGTATGGCCCTCCCCTCCTTGCCCTGCCCAGCTGAGCTCTGCCCCGGCCCCCAGACTTTCCCACCCCAACATGCAGGGAGGTGGGAAGCAGTTCAGAACTTGAGTGGCCAGCGGCCTCCCAGCTAGGAAGCCACATGCAGAAAAACTCATTGATGGCAGTGATGATCTCTTTCTCAGCTACAAGACTAAAGGAGTCATAGCATAAGCAGAAGTATTCCTCCAGGCAGTGGTGCACATTGTGGGGAAGCATAGGCTTGCCTGGGGCACTGTCAAAGCTGAGAGCCCCAGATTCTCAGCTGGGCCTGAGGCACCATGGCAATCAGCAGCAGGGCATAGTAGGTCAGGAACCCCTCAGTGCACTCAAACAGCTCATTATGGTGCACGCAGAGGACTCAGCGGGGGCATGTTTGGGGCACAGGCCATGCACAATGGGGGTCCTGGCCTGGAACATCCCTCTGGAGAGGGCTGCTGGGGAGCAGGGGGGTGGTGGAGGGGAATAGGCAGAGGGCTTGGGCATCACCAGCTCTAGCCCAACCCCTTACCTCCCTCCCACCCTCATCCCAGGCACCACAGGTCTGGTAGCACAGGAGAAAACTGCCTGCCCTGTAGAAAAGAGAAGGAGGGGGGTTTGGTCTGGAGCTGTGCCATGCCAGCTGCTGGCAGGAGCCAGCCCTGGTTCAGCCTGGGTAGGGGGTGGCAAGCAGCCTACCTGGCCCTGCAGAGGGAATGGGATTGGCTGGCAGCCTTTGGTGGCAGGGCCCACCTGTCCAGTTTATCATGGTTCCTGAGCACCTGTGTGTACATGACCCCCAATCTGAAACTGGGTTTTGCACAGCCTCTCTGTACAGTGCATGTTATTTCTGAGATGTTGCAAACACTCACAAAGAGCCTCTATGTCCCTGTTCTGCAGGTTCAGCAGCTGAACACAAGAGGAACACCAGCTGCCAGTAAGGATGCCCCTGCAAGGACACTGCTACTGTCAGACAGTGCCCTCCGCATATAGTGCCTCTGCCAGTGGCGCACACAGACTGCACCCTCCTGCTGGACTGGTTTGTCACAGTGGCAGAGGAACAGCCTGGTGAGGCCAGGACCTGGAAAGAGAGCAAGAGAGGGACTGGGAGGACTGCATTTTCTGGAACAGGCTCCTTGTGCTCGAAGGGAGGCACATCATGCTCCTTGAGAGGATGTTCAAGGCTCAGGACCAGCAGGCCACCATGATGGCCCGGGCAGTGGAGGAAATGGAAGACTTCTGGGAGCTGGACACCATCCTGGCCCCTGGCAGCTGTCTGTGACTCAGTCCCCAGCCCTGACCTTCCTGCCCACCCCCTGACATTCACTCACAGCCCAACATCAAGCCTTGCAGTGGGCTTGGGATGAGGGCCAGTGCCCCCTGCCCCTGAGCCAGGTCCCCCAGTGTCTTGGCTCCCCACTTTGGCTGCTTCTCACCCAGCTGCTATGCAGTCCCTGAGTGGAATTGCCTGCAGGTGTGCCAGCTCCACATGTGGGCCCTGCTGGCTCTGGTCCTGTGGTGAAGGAGGGGGAGCAGGCTGGACAGTGCCTGCCCTCACCCCTGGGCGAACCCTGAGCCTGCTGGCCTTACTGTGGCATCCACACCCATGGTATAGTGCCTCCAGAGGCCAGGGTGTCCACCAATAATAAAGTTTGGTGTTTGTTGCAAAACTGTCTGTAGTGTGCATGGTCTTGGGGTTGCCCTGTAGGCCTGGGGTGTATAGGCAGCAGCCCAGGCACCCTACTGTATGGGGTGGAGGAGGAGGTCCATGAGCACCTTGCTGACCTGGTGTTCTGTCTGCTACTGCCGGAGGGGAGGTCAGGGAGCATCCATGGCACACTGGCCATAAGCTCCCAGGACAGCATCCCCTACCAGGCAGTGCCTGTGCCCCTGGAACTCCCTGTTAGGCTGCACCTGTCCTCTTGGAGCCCACTGTTAGCCTGAGTCTGCCCCTTGAGCCATTTGCCAAGCTGTGCCTGCCACAGAGCCCCCTGGGCAGCTGGGCAACTGCAGCTGGAGCCTGAAGCTCCCCCTGGCTGCTGCAAGGCAGGAAGAGACCTGAATCTGCCTACTCCCATAAAGAGTAAATCTGTACCTAAGACAGCGCATGTGTAGACACATTCCTGGGGAAGGCTTACTGTGCCTTATTTTACTGCACAGTCAAGCTAAATCACAATAGCATATGTAGACATGCCCTGTGTCTGCATATTTCCTCTTTTAGGACTTTGGTGTCTGGTTCCTTTTGCCACCAGTGAATTTTCATGATCTTCCTCAAGCAACTTATGTGGAAATGTCTGAGTTTCCTAACGCTGTAACCAGAAGTGTTCCAGCTCTCATAAAGGTGATGTAACTTATCTTACTTTTGTTGCAAATGTAATGCTCGTTTTCTCCCCCTTCCTCACCCAAAAGCACAACTGGCTTTGGACAATCTGTGGTTTATTTTATCATCTAAGAGTATCTTGTGATGTGGAGATTTCTAGGTAGATTAGTGTTTGCTCTGCAGACAATGAGGACCCATCAATAGCAACGTTAAGCAGTACGTAAATTTGCAGAAGATTGGTGGGTGACTTCCCATCTTCTTGAAGCTAATACACTAACATTTTTACAAGACCTGTAAAATAGCCTGTGTGTGGGCAAAGAGGGCATAATCATCAAACAAGCTCCTGAACCAGTTCTAAAAAAAGTCTTCATTTTGAACTATGGGCAGCAAAAATACACAGTTTACCATCTATCCTAAAATATGCAAATATCCAAGTTCCTGAGGGCACAGGAATAAAAGCAAGGCATTTGTATAAAAGAAACATGGTACTAAACAAAATAGGCGCTAGAACACAGCCCTATTTTACCATATTTGAGACAGGAGAATGGTGAAAGAAACACCCATCTTATAACTCCAGGGTCCCCAGTATGCATTACACAAAGACATGATTAACCAGTTAAGTAATGACCTGGCCACACGTTCATTCAATTAATGGTGTGATAAAACCAGGAATAAGTGCTGGTTCCTAGTATATCTTTAATTGAACATGTTGCCAGTGCTCCCAGCCTCCAGAGCACACTTCTATGTGCTCTGGAGATTGGGAGCATTGATCAGCTGATCATGTCTCTCCTGCACCAACGATATGGCATGATGGGACCTGATGCTCCCACAAGCACACCTCCTGCCATGCACATGTGACATCAGATCCTATTGCCCCTTCTTTTTAACATTTATGAGTGTCCCTGTTAAAAGTTTGCCATAAGACTGGCATAACGTCTGGATACGTTCTTCAGGACAACCTACTCTGGCTAATAATTTCCAAAGTCCTTCTCTGACTATTGTTCCAAGAGCCTTGGAGAGATCAATGAAGGCACTTCAAAGGTTCATCCATGTTTTACTCTTGACTTGCTTTACTTGAAATTTGCTTGGTTGTGAAAACTTAATCAGTAGTATTTCTGTAAATCCTCACTGACCATCAGTCAATCGTGTCTCGGATTTATGCTTGACAATAACAGTTTTAAATAATTCAAGTAACAATTTAAAATAAGTCACATAAGAATTTTCCCAGCAACAAGCAGGGAAATTCCTCTCTGGTTGTCACATACATATCTGCTGCCTTTTGTGTTTAAAGAGCTGGATGATGGATGAATTTCTAGACTCTTTCTGCCACATTGGTTGGAAAAGCTGTGTCAGTATCTGAGCAAAATAGTCCTCCAGTTTGGGATATCTCAAAAGAACTGCATTGGACCTCGTGCCTTATTACTAGAGAAAGACTTTACAACCTTAAGAGTCTCTGGCAATGAAGGCTCTTTAGGAAGAGAGATTCCATGATTACCCCTGCAGTCATTGGCATGTGACCTTTTTTATGGTGGATTGGTTCTTAAAATGATTAACCCATTTAAACAAGATTTGTGTTTATCAGTTAGCAAGGTAGAATTGTTGCTACTCATTACTAGAGCAGAGCCGTCAGACTAAGGTCTATAGAGTATTTGTAGTGTCTCAAAACCTATTCATATCATGCTTATCAGGGGTGTTGGTTGTAGCAGTGTTGCTCTAAGGGCACAGGCAGACAGCATTCTTAGGGTAAATGTGATATCTTTTACTAGACCAACTAAATAGTTAGAAAAATTATTCTTTGCAAACTTTTGAGCACAGATACCCTTCTTCAGGCATAGGGAGAGTCTGCTGCTGTTTTGTGTAGGAGAAATGTAGGTGCCACCAAACAACGCTTCTCACAAGTTAACCCCTCTCTCTCTGGTCTCTCAGTTCTAATGCTCAAAGAGAATTTACAAAATAACTTTTCCAGATGAGCCTACAAACTTCATTTTGATAAATCTACTGGATACAAAAAATTATGGACTAAATATTTAACCGATTTTTTTTTTTTTTAATGAAATCATTATTTCACAAGGAGGAAGTATCTTTGTCCACCTGAAACCTGAGATTTTGTTCAAGGTAATTTGCATCATCACAGAGCCTCACAACAGAGCTCAGAGACACCTTACCAGCCAAGAAATGTCTGCCCAGAGTATTCCCTCTATTGACTCCTCTACGAAATCCTATGAAATATGAGCTTCCATTTTTACCCAGGAGAATTTTTACAATCTTTTCTCTGATGCCTGATGAAGGGTGTTTGTGCCTGCAAGCTTGCAATTAAAGAATTTTTTTTTGCAAAAATCTAGTTGGTCTAATAAAAGATATCACCTCTACTACAAGTCCTGAATTAAATATAGACATCGGATTTATGGCACATTATAACCTGCCTGGCATCCAATAAGCCCACGTAACCTGTCTACATTTTACCAGCTACATTCTGTCACCAGGTCAACATTCATAAATTGCTACGGACTGGAAGGGACCTCGCAGACCTTTGGGTCCAGCCCCTCACTCTAAGCAGCAAGACAACTGGGGTCAAGTGACCCCAACGAGGTGACTGTCCAGTCTCTTCTTGAAAATTTCCAGGGTACAAGACTGCACCACCTCTGGAGGAAGTTAATTCCACAGTCTGAACACCCTGACTGAGTTCCCCTCTTTGCCCCCTACCTCCCACCTATTTCACACCTATAGTCTCCCATGGCCTCTGATCCTCACTGTCATGCATTTCACAGACCTACATTTTGCATATTGGTTTCTTTTACATCCGGGAGAATGCAAAACACCAGCAGAATCTCCCTATGCCTAAAAAGGGTGTTTGGGCCCTAAAGCTTGCAAAGAACAATTTTTCCAACTTTGACAAAGAAGGGGTACAAGGACACCCTAAAGTTGTCCCTAAAGAGTTTCTATATTAACCCAGAGTCATGGGAGCAAATCACTCACGACCATCTATCCTGGAGGTCATCGTGGCAAAGTGGGGGTCCCTGACTAGCCAGAGGGCATGCTGCCCACCTGTCTCACCTGCCATGAGACAGGATGGAATATAATAGAGTGTTAATTAGGCAGGAAGCTGCCCATTGTACAGCCTGAAACTATCTTCCAGGAGTTTGTGGCCATTTGTTTCTAGTTTTTCCCCAGGGTGCCCTGGTGTACAGTTGGTCCCCGAGCCCCTGCTGTACGCCTCTGATATAGCAGTAAGCTGTAATCAGGTCCCCTCTGAACCTTTTTTTTTTTTTTTTAGGCTGAGAGATCCCTCAGCCTGCTCACATATGGCTTGCCTTGCAAGTTCCTGATCAGTCGGGTGGCTCTTCTCTGGACCCTCTCAAGTTTTAGCACATCCTTATTGAAGTGTGGCACCCAGAACCAGACACAATACTCTAGCTGTGGCTTCACCAATGTTGAGTAAAGTGGGAGAATCACTTCTTTGGATTTACTGGAGATGTGTTGATGGATGCATGCCAGAGTTTTATTGGCCCTAGCGGCTACTATGTTGCATTGCTGGCTCATATTCATTCTGGGGTCTATTGTTACCCCCAGATACCTTTCATTTGTAGTGCTTGTGAGGTTAACGATGCTCAGCCTGTAGGTGTGCTGGGGGTTCTTCCTTCCCAGATGCAGCACTTTGCACTTCTCTATGTTGAACCTTATCTGGTTCTGTTCTGCCCAACATGGCAGCCTGTCTAAGTCTGCTTGTATCTGCAGGTGTGTCTGCACAACCCCATATCTTGGTGTCATCCACGAACTTGGCCACTGGGCTTTTCACCCCCTCATCCAGGTTGTTGATGAAGATATTGAACAGCACTGGGCCAAGTACCAACCCCTGGGGTATGCTGCTGCCCACATCTCACCAGGACAACACTGATCCATTCATTTGGACTCTCTGTGTCCTACCCGGAACCAGTTTCACACCCACTTTATCATCCTGCAGTTGAGCCCGCTATCTTCCAGTTTTCTGATCTGTGGAATACCAGGTCAAAGGCTTTCTGGAAGTTGAGGTATATGATGTCAACCACTTTTCTCTCATCCAGGTGATGAGTCACCTGATCATAGAAAGAAATGAGGTTGGTCAAACAAGACCTGCCCGCAATGAAGCCATGCTGGCTGTCATTCAGTATCATGCCTTCTGCAAGTTTGTCACATATAGCTTCTTTGAGTAATGTTTTTAGCATTTTCCCTGGAATAGAAGTTAAGCTAATTGGCCTGTAATTTCCCGGGTCTTCACACTTCCCATTCTTGAAGATGGGCACAACATTGGCCCTCTTCTGGTCCTCTGGAATTTCTCCAGAGGCCCATGATTTTTGAAAGACCTTTGCCAGGGGCTCTGCGATTGCTTTAGCCAACTCTTGCAGCACTCTTGGGTGGATCCTTCTGATTTATATACATCTAATTTCTTTAATTGATCATACACCAGTTCTATGGCAATGGTGGGAATGGTGTCAATCCCTCCCTGCTCGTTCTGTGCTGTACCTGGCATGTTGTTCCCCTTTGTCTTGTGAAAGACCGAGGTAAAGTAGTCATTTCAGAGTTCTGTTTTTTCCTGAGTGGTATCCTGAGAGATTGAGCAGTTGGCCCCACACTCCCATTAGTTTTCCTTTTACTCCCTATGTTACTAAAGAAGGACTTCTTGTTGTCCTTGATTCTTGTAGCTAGTTTTAGTTCGGTTTCTGCCTTAGCTTGCCTAATCTGTTTTCTACAAGTGCCGGCCATTGTCAAGTAGTCTTCCTTAGACACTGTCCCAAGCTTCCATTGTTTGTATGCCTTTTTCTTTTTCTGTAGGAGGGCTGCAACTTCCCTGCTTAGCCAAGAGGGTTTTTTGACCCTTCTGCTACTTTTTCTCCATAAGGAAATGGATTTTCTTTGAGTCTTAAGGATTGTATCCTTAAGAAACAACCATTCTTCTCATGCTCCCTTTACCTGTGGTCCTTGGTCTCTCAGGGCATTCTCTACTAGTGACCTGAGCTTATTAAAATTTGCATTTTTGAAGTCTAAGACTTTGAGCTTGGTATCTGTTTTGTCAGGCTTGTGATGGACTGTGAACGTAATGATTTCATGGTCACTATCACCTAGGCTGCCCTCTATGTTTAAGTTGGTCACCAGGTAATCCCCTTTGGCCAGGACCAGTCAAGAACTGCATTGCCTCTAGTTGGCCTGTGCACCTCCTGAGTCAAAAAAAAGCTCTTCAGTGCTGGTCAGGAAGGATCATGATCAATCCGAGCTGGCCAGGCACTCCTCCCAGGAGATGTCTGGGTAGTTGAAGTCACCCATGACAACCACATCCTGTGCACGCACAGCCTCCATTAGTTCAGTCATGCTCCAGTCATGAGAGGAGTCCCACCAGGTCTCCATGATTCTTACTAGATCGTACTGCCCAAGAACAAGCAGGAGGACGATTTCCTCCTGCTTGTTCCTCCTGCTTCTGGCATTGGTGTACAGGCACTTAAGTCCTTCTACTGAGGTCACTGGCCGCCTGTTGCATTGAAGGGGAGCTGTTTTCTCAGCTCCCATAAGAGTGGCTTACTTGGTTTAATTATTGATGGAGCTTTCCTGTATATTGGTCCCTGGGTAGGCTCCAGTTAGTGTTGCCCCATCCCCTTGCGATCTTCGCTTAAAGCTCTGTCTAAGATTGGCCATTGTGGCCGAGAAAAGGGACTTACCTTTCCACGTGAGGTGGATGCTGTCTCTCCCCAGGAGTCCTCTGTCCTAGAAGTGGGTGCCATTGTCATGGAAGCAGAAGCCTTCTTGGTGGCACCACCGTTGGAGACAATTTAGGAGTTGCTGCCTTGTGGTCTTTGAAGTGAAGATTACTGGAGATCAATTTTGGTCAGATAAGTCTATGATAATTTGGTCAGATAAGTCCCAGGGGAAAGACAGGATAATATTCCATTCCTCTCATGGCTTGGGTAATCTTAATGCATCATGTCTGACATTTTTCCAGTAAGCCAATGTTAATGTCAATTAAATGTCAATGTTTTTAAAGCAAGAGTATGTCTATGAGGCCTTGTATATATTTGGAAGCTTAAGGAGTGTGGTAGCAATGGTCATCTGATACTCTGAGTGCAATTTATAGAGTTAAATTGTATTGCTGTTATTCTTTCTTATATCTTACAATGACTTGTTTCCAGCACTGACAGTCAGCTCTGCTATGGGCAGTAAAGTGTCCTATGATGATGAGCTTGTCTCTTTTCAGGACCTGTGAAACAAAACTCTTTAGATAGTAGGATATGGGTTTTTTTTAATTTCATTGGGATTTGTTGTGTTGGGAGCAGGGTATTAATAATGATGGCATACTACTTACTAGTCAAGGAGAGTCTCGTCATCAGTTGTTCACTGATTCTTAGGTAAACTTTCAAGCTTGGACACCAAGTTTGAATTCACAGCAAAACTGATTCCTTCTGTACATTCCTCCTTAGCAAGACCAATCCAAACAAGATGTACCCTGCACCACCTGCATTTAGCTGCACTTCTTCAAATAAATACATTTCACTAATAGCAGTGATGTTGATGCCCTACTACTGTGGTTCATTACTAATCAATGCAGTACTCCTATCAGGCCTTTTCTAGCCCATCCTCATGATGAGATGAGCAGTGGGTTCCTAAACAAGACTGCTCAGTACCTCCTGAGGGCCGCAGATTTCCATTGCTGCTTCAGTCCAAGAGAAAACAACCCTGTGTCCTTAACTGCCTGTATATCAGTAGCATAACTTGGGGGGGAGGAGAACCAAAAAGTTGGTAGGTGGTGCCTTACCTCAAGGCTGCTCACTGTAGCCTACCTCATTGCTGTCTGCATCTTACAAAGTAGGCTGTTGCCTACTAAAGCTTATGTCTTTCTGAACAAGTTAACTTCTAAGGGCTTCTTACACCTGCTCCGGGAGGCCTGGGAGGGAGGGCACCTTAATTAGTGAGCTGCACTAATTAAAAGTGGCCGAGAATCACGTGTATCAGCGTCGCCATGCTGAAAAATGGGTGTGGCACTGTGAACTAAAGCTCAATGAACAAGCACCCTCGGCATCATGTGGATCAGCTCTAGCTACATGGAATTTGGAGATCATTGCTATGCTACATTAGGTAGCATGGGCCCTCCACTGCAGTAAACTGGCAGTGGGGTGCTTTGAAGTGTGGGGATGCTGATCCACATGACACTAGAGTCTGCTAGCTCATTCCCACACTGCAGCAGACTCAATTAATAGAGTCTGTTCCAACGTGCTAGATTTCCAGCACATTGGAGCAGGCTCTGTGCACGTTTACAGGAGCCTTAAGGGGCCACCCTGCCCTGCCTTCTGTGTCTCAGCTTCATTCTTCTGAACCCAGGGGAAAGACAAGATCAGAATGCTGGAGATGAAGTTTACTGCAGTGGATGGCCCATGCTGCCTAATGTACCATAGCAAGGATCTCCAAATTGGCTATATCAGGGTGCAGTGCCTAGCTTTACAAGTAGTCCCACTGTCAGGTGTCAACTACATCATTTAAGAATTGACCCCTGTCTCTGTTCCCAAGTGCTGCGCAAAGCTTTCACCCATGGCTCCTAGTAGTCACCGAAGCACAGCAACAGCAAATGACCGACACAGCCTGCACAACTGCATTAATTCTCAAGCTGAACTAAGTTGAGGGTAGCTCTTGAATACTTATTGTTGAGTGCTGAAGAGAGATCCATCTCTCATTCTCAGGCATTAAATTTACTCTGCCAAAACCAGTAGATACACAACTTTTCTGTCATAGAAATTAGGATGATTATCTTCCATGATTGTTTAAAATGTGCGTCCAGCTGCTGATGAGGCCTATCCAGGATTGACAGACTTTGCTGCAGCTCAGACATACGTTTCCATGTGGGATGGGTAGCGCTGGATTCTTGATTTCGTCCACAACACTGTTTATGCCACTCCTGCTTTTCTATCTCCTATTGTTGTTTCAAAGTACTGAGACTCCCGCAGCACTCTACCTCCATTTGGGGCAGTCCTGGGCAATAGTCTTCCATGAGCTGACATTGATGTTGCTTTTTTTTTTCAAGTTGATCTTATGGACATCTTTGAAGTGCTTTCTCTGCCCTCCTCTTGAGCATCAACAATTGCCTGAAGGTCTGCTTCCAAGTGAGCACACGCTATAGCATCATCATTGTACTGGAACGCAATGATTGAGATCAAGATAGTCTTGGTTTGGTCCCAGAGCCAGCTAAAGTTAAACAGCTTATAATCCATTCAGTAGTTCAGCTCCACTCTGGCTGGAAGCTTGTAGGTGATCAGATGTAGCATCGTAGCAAAGAATATTGAGAAGTGTGTTGGAGCAATGACGCAGCCTTGCTTAACTCCCCAAAGGGATCTGTGATAGGCCTGTTCCTGAGAATCACCACTCACATAGCATCATGGAGCGGGCAGAGAATGGTGACAAATTATGATGGGTATCTGTACTTCAGAAGGATCCTCCATAGTGCTTATCAACTGACACCATAAAGCTTTCATGAGGTCAAAGAAGGTCACATAGAGAAGCTTATGTTGTTCCTGGCATTTCTCCTGCAGCTGGCAAGCTGTAAAGATCATGTCAGTTGTGCCTCTTGATGCCTTAAACCCACACTGAGATTATGGGAGGAGTTCTTCATTAAGTGGAAGTAGACGCTTCAGGAGGGTTCCCACAATGATCTTTCCTGTGATGGACAGCAAGGTGATCCCTCTGTTGTTTCCACAGTCAGACTTTTCTCCATTCTTGAAGATTGCCACAGTCATGGTGTCCCTGAGGTTGTCTGGGTTTTCCTTAAGATGAAAGCATGACCCTACCACGCACACAGGGAAGCATGGGAAACTCAGGCTTCTATCATGGCAAGAACTGCCCTCTCCTATTCCAGTGCATGGTGGGGGACAAAGTTCACAGATCGATCTGATATGCATCTCACCACTCCTTCCTTTCATCCTTTGCCACCAACTCCTCCTCCCTCCTAATTGCCATATGCCCAAAATTGACACCCTCCTGTTTCTCCTTAGTATTCCAACCTCCCACCATGTATACCTTAATTTTACACTAGAGAGCATTACAATAATCTTAAAATGTTATGCGTATCTTATTTAAGGAGACCATGTAACAGGCACTGCTTGACCAAATGATCTCCTTTCTTTTGATAAGAGACAATTCCATATTTCAGGAGTCCCTTCTATGTTAGCAGGACACATTTGCTAAATGACATCAGCAGGCAGTAGTAATATGCCTACAGATTGTTCTCAGATTTTTGTAAAGGGTAGGATTAGAAATTAAAGTGTATGGGTGTAGCTCAAATCTAATGGCCGTAGTATACAGACATCGCTTACTGTGACAATAGGCTGGTTGGAGACCATCTCACTTGAGCTTGCTTTTAGGTATGCATTTTAATTTTTTGGCTGATGATTTTGAACCGGTATGGTTTTCGAGAGCTAAACTTGTCTGTTAGCATTTCTTTTTCAGCACCGCCTCTCCCAAAGGGACAATGGATGTCATGTCCTAGCTGAGAGAAATGCCAAGCAACTGAAATCATGTGATGGATGATGAAAAGCATGCCCTGAACCCCAGGGAAGCAAAACAAAAAATGGTGACTTTGTAAAATACAGGTTTGGTGGGAAGGGAGCAGCTGAATCTTGAGAACTGCTTACTCATATGACTCCAAATTTGGATTAATAATGCCATTCAGTCTGCCCACAAGGCATAGCAAATTAGAAGACAACCTGAGTTAGCATGTTGCACTTAGTGCACTGTAGAGAACTGTCCTTTAAAAAAGCGCTGTTGTCCTATAAGTGCAGTGAACTGGCATTGCTCTGTAGTAGTTGGATCTCTTTTAGACTTAAGGGGTGCATCCACAAATGGAGGCACATGTGCTTGCAGCAGCTCAAATAGAAGTGGTGCAAAATTTAAGCCAGGGCTTTTTGCCTCAGCACACATGCCTGGACATGCACTTTGGTGTGGTGCATGTTGTGCCACTTGATACAAAATAACCCGACCTGGCTCCTCCCAGATCTGCACCCAGAGGGAGCTAGAGCCTGGGGCCAGCACCTGTGCTGGCCTCAGCAGTATAAAAAGCTGCCCTGTCCTGGCCCCATCAGTACAAAAAGCCGCCCTGGCAAATAGCTCAGGGCTACTTGCTCTCAGGAGCTTCTGGGGGAAGAGCCTCTGGGAGGAAGTTGGCTATGCCCCTTCCTGTCCCAGGCTGCTACTGCTGTGGCTGGTTGCTGCAACCTTGGTCTCAGGAGCTTCTAGGGAGAAGATGGCCAGGCTCTTTCCTGCCTCTGGCTACTATTAGCTGCTGGCTTGGTCTCCGAGCTTTTGGAGTAAGTTGGTCGCACCCCTTCCTGTCTTGTGTGGCTGTTGCTGCTGCTGCCCCCCCCCCAGGGGGGGCGTCCTCTGCTGCACACTGCTTCCCCCCTCAGGGAGGGGCCCACTGCACCACACCCCAGCCTCTGCACCCCTGTTCTGGCCTGCTGCCTCCCTTACCCCACCTGGGGTAACTTTCCATATGCCAGTGCACGCGTGGCATGGACTTTCCCTGGGGACATCTAGCTGCAGCACAAGATGCACTGCTGCAAGTTGTTTCCAGGGAACCAAACATCCACATGTCTGGATGCAGCCAGAGAGGCCAAAACAAACATTTCACAGACTCCCACAAGTCATCCTTGATCTTGGAAAAATCTCACACATGATTGCTCCACCTGGCCAAGCCTCATCCAAACTGGAGCTACAGTCTGAGCAGGGGAGAACTGATGAGGCAGAGCAGAAGTGCAAACAGTGTAAATCTCACAACAGCAGCACATCCAAACAACCCAAAGTAGCATCTCTCGCTCAGTGTGCCACAGACAGTACAAAGCACAAATTGGCCTGATCAGCCACTCACGTGCTCACAGAAACCAAACCAAGCAGTGATATCATGGTCAGCTTTGAATTCAAAGGATGAACAACAACAACTGATACGATTTTAAAGGGAAAATCCCTATACAGAATCTAGCAACCCTGACAATAAATTATGCTTATACACCTCACATTTCTGTAAATAATAGATAATGGGATTTCCAGCCACAAACAGCACAGGTACCTCTGAAGAGCAACCTGGCCTCTGCTTTCTGGTTTGTGGTAATACAGGCATTTGTGCCTTCTGCTAATGGGTGTAAAAGGAAGCTAAACCTGGCAACACCCAGGCTGGGTGGATTGTAGAGTGGGAGCAGCAGTGGGGTCCCTCTTCTCCCAGTTCTGCAGAAGAACTTCCTCCTTCCCCACAGTCACAGGGCTTGGGCTCTGGGAAGTTAATGCCAAGACCATTAAATGAACCTGCCCTGTCATCCCCCTTCTCCTTGCCATACAGAAACTGTCTTGGAGTAATTGTTGTCCTATTAGCTTCCAGGCTGATCTTCTCCTCACCCTTATGGGTCCTTGTAGCTGTTGCAAGTAGAATTAAATTTTCAGTACTGGGACTCCATGCCCTCACTGTTGATACCCTCACTCTCTGCAGATGTGTTAATCTATATAGTCGCTTCCCCCAGATTTTAGGGAAGCTTACAAACTATTTGGGAGTCACCCCAACAGTCAATCACAAAGTTGCCTAATGATTTACCCTCTTCAGGAAGGCATGGTGGAAACTCCACAACTTCAGACTCTCAGAGTTTGCTTCCTTGCATGGTCCTTTTCTGTGTAGAAGGGATCATATCAAGAAAGATTTTAAAACCATCTGTATTTTCAGTACAAACTTTTATTTTTTCATGATGCTTCAGGGGAACCCATTTTGGGGTCCCTTAAATTAAAGTTCTATATACATGAGAATTTTTGCTGTCTCTTCTCTGACAACAAGTTCTATATACATGAGAAAAATGTATGGAGCAGAAACACTACATCTAATCTACAATCTGTGACATGTTGAGTAATAGAGTTTCTTAGAGAAAGAAAAAAAAACAGGTATCACAGAATCTAAATTCAGAAAATGCATCCCTGCAGATTCTCAATGCCTCAGTGTTTCAACAGTCCTTCCTTCTAATTTAAAAATCTGCTGAAAGCTCAAAATGAGCAAATAACTCTTCTGTAAATGGCTTGGTGAACAGCTTAGGTCTATAAATGATTCACTGCCTAGATTCATGGAGGGGGTGAATTTGGGTTATGCATTCTATAATTCAGGGAACATTTAACACTAGAGTGAACAGATAGATACAGCAAATCAGAACAGCGTTCACCCAGGATTAAAATGAATGAGTCCCTTGCAATTGTTTGTTTCACCACTGCTGTGCTTAATAACCTCAAAAATGAAGGATTAAACTGCAAGAAGTAAAGAGTAGTGGAGAGAAAAAGAATAAAACCTTGTTCAACTGTACTGTTGCTAGTGGAACAGTAAAAGCCTAAATGCAAAATCTGTTGGAGGAAACCTGCCTTCCTCTGTGTGGCTGATTTTTTTTTTTTCAGCACAACTGCCTGTTGTAGAGTGATCATGTTTAATAGTATGTACAGTGCTTGCTTTATCTCCCCAGCAACCTAGCAGTTCTTTCCTTATTGAAAAATATTACATATATCATGACTCTGAGCAGTCTATGTGGCAGTCAAATGCATTTATCAAACCACTTAATGTACTTTGTGCGTATGCTCATGCACCTATTTTAAGCCAAGAATTACAAATTTCTTATGGGGAAAAAAGTTCCTAGTCAGCAGCAACTTACATCTGTGATAGTATATGAGGCTTCCGCTGTAACAGTAGCCCAGTGGAGCCTCTTCAAGACACTCTGTCAGTTTTTGCTGTCTCTTCTCTGACAACAAGCCATTTCAGTGGGAATTTGATATGAGTGAGATCTGCATGTTGGCTCCCTCTAAAATGAAAATTGGTTCCCAATGGGGTTGATGGTAGGCAGCTTATGTCTTAGGGGTTTTAGTTATGCTGGAGGGTAGAATTCCTGTCCGTTGTAGAGGACCACACAAAGCCCAATCAGGCTCTAGGTGCTTAGGCCTTGTATTGGCAGGAGTCATTTGACTGTGAGAGAGAATATCCTTTTGTCACTATATTGGGAATAAAAATAGTTTTCAGTTTCAATGTTTCATACAGATAGTTCTGTGGAGAAATGTGTCAGAGAAACACAGAAGTAAACTAGACCACAAAGAATTCACTTCCCTCATTCAAAATCAGTATTCATGGCAAAGGATTACTGCTAGGGCTGTAATTCATCCCATGACAACATCATGTCCCCTTTGGAACATACAATGTGTCCTTGGATTGACAAGCTCACCATCTACAAAAATGCATTCAGGCAGAAATAGAACAACTAGAGAATATAGATTTCATAGACATCAGGGCTGGAAGGGACCTCGGGAGATCATCGAGTCCAGCCCCCTGCCCAAAGGGCAGGAAGTCAGCTGGGGTCATAGGATCCCAGCAAGATAAGCATCCAGTTTACTCTTGGAGGTGCTCAATGTAGGTGCTTGAACCACCTCCGCTGGCAGGCTGTTCCAGACCTTGGGGGCTCGGACAGTGAAGAAATTTTTCCTTATGTCCAGCCTGAAACGGTCTTGCAGGAGTTTGTGACCGTTCGACCTAGTCATCCCTTGGGGCGCTCTGGTGAACAAACGTTCCCCCAGATCCTGGTGGTCACCCCTGATAAACTTACAGGCGGCCATCAGATCACCCCTGAGCCTGCGCTTTTCCAGGCTAAAGAGTCCCATGTCTCTCAGTCTATCATCGTAAGATCTGTTTTCCTGACCTCTGATCATGCGCGTGGCTCTCCTCTGGACTCTCTCAAGCTTCTCCACATCCTTTTTGAATTGTGGAGCCCAAAACTGGACGCAGTACTCCAGCTGCGGCCTGACCAAGGCTGAGTACCAGGGGAGAATGATGTCCCGGGATTTGCTCGAGAAGCATCTATGGATGCAAGCCAGTGTTTTGGTCGCTTTATTAGCCGCAGCATTGCAGGCTCATGTTCATCTTGTGGTGAATGATGACCCCCAAGTCTCTTTCTTCTGTAGTGCTATCCAACGTAGCACTGCCGAGCCTATAAGGATGCTGCAGGTTTTTCCTCCCAAGGCGGAGAACCTTGCATTTTACGGTGTTAAACACCATCAGGTTCTCGTCTGCCCAATATGTGTCCCTTAAACACCTTAGCAAAAATGTTATTTGAGTTGCTTTGCAATTTAAGCAGGAAATTAGGGGGGGAGGGAAATAAAGTCAATTCAATTTCAATCTAGCATGTAACACAGAGATAGTTTAATATCCAATTCTATAGAAGAAAACAAAAATAAAATTGCATTCGCAGCCAAGGTTTTATAAAAGAATTCCTCCAACCTACCTATAACAATACAAAATGAATTAGGTCCATTGTGTTTTTACCCTATGTCCTCCTGATGAAATAGGTATTGAATGCTACCAGGGGCAACAAGCCAGGCTTCATCGCCTAGACATCTGATTAAGTATAATTAATCCAATGTTGTTATGTCCCTGCAAGTACATGTTGGTACCAGTGATTAAGAGGAAAACACCCACTTTCCCAAGATGAGCTGAGCCATCTAC
The DNA here is from genome assembly GCF_052110815.1 of Crocodylus siamensis. Taxonomy (NCBI): domain Eukaryota; kingdom Metazoa; phylum Chordata; order Crocodylia; family Crocodylidae; genus Crocodylus; species Crocodylus siamensis. The sequence goes on from NC_143395.1 coordinate 124,424,852, forward strand.
CATTGCACATACCAAGATTCAAATCACAAGAAGCTGACCTAAATCTTTTATGAGAGGAATGAAAAAAGTGTTTTTCCACCAGGGCTACATTTTAGTCTTAATATTTAAAATTAATACTGTTCAGTACTACAGGTCAGGCCTCTTTTGTTACATATATTGTGATAACCAGAATAGGTTTTATTGTCCTTTCACATTTGTTTGTTCTTCTTAGTAATTGTGGAGTTTAGGATTTTTTCCATGTCAGTGAAAGAACAGGATGATGCCCGTTATTTCTGCTTGAGGCCTCCCTAGCTCAAAATTTGGATCATTGTTCCAACTACATTCTCACCTCACTTGGAAGAGAGCATGTTTGGCTCTATCTGTATCCTTAGATTTTTCTTTTCTCTTGTATTTACCCTAAGAAAACTGGGTCAGAGCTTGCTCATATATTGCAAAGATTAAACTGCTATTTGTCACTGTATTAAAAAAGACTTTTTTTTCAACTTTTACTGCAGTCTCTGACAGAAAGTAAAAACTACAGTTTATGGGTTAAAGCACAAGTTAGTCGGGAAATGGTTCTGCAATTTTCCCCTTGTTACTATGAGACATTTAACCCACCTGTACGCCTCATTCTGTAAAAAAGGGGAAAGGATAATTTTCTATCCTAACCATATTGTGCATCTTGATTAACTGTGTTTCCTTGGATGGAAATTTTGATAGTGCAGAATATTATTGTGATTAAATTATTAATGTTTTTAAATCTCAGTAAAACTGCAGCAATTGTACATAAATGGTAGAGTTTCCCATCTGAAAATTAAGCTACCAGGAAAATAATTTTTAGTTTTCATGGGACAAATTGTGCTACTTTCCATTTCTGACAGGTGTTTACTACTCATAACAACAATCATAGCCTGGTTTTGCAGAAAAAGAAGTAATTTTCTACTGCATATCATACTGATAAACCATCATTTCCTTGTGGCCTGGATATTTATTATTTGCTACCAGGCAACAGCCAATGTGGGGAGCTATAACTACAAGAGGCTTTCACAAAGCTAGTAGGGAATGGTTATGTTGTGCAGGGCCTCATATTACGTAGGAGTCAGATGCTGGGCAAGATGACCACTCCTTAGCTCTTTGTGATTTCTGAACATTGCATGATATCCAGGGTAAAACAAAATTTAAAAAATGCCCCAAGTTAAAGAAGGGAGCAGTTCATCAGAGGTGAACGTCTAGAAATGTGAAGGACAACAGGAGGAGGTTTGAACAGCACAATGCTTCTTATCTGCAAGAAAAGAGTATCAGCACAAAGACAGAAAGACAGGAAGTAGCACTATTTTTTTATACTGGTTCCGAAAAACTTATTGCGTTTCCTACCTTTCATTTAACTCAAATTAAGGAGACTAAATATAAAACTGTAATACAGAATTTGAGGAGTACTACCCTCCACATAAAAAAAAATGATGCTTTTAAACAAGAAATGCACAAAGAAGGTAAAAACAGAAGAGTATGTGCCTGGTCTTAGGCTGAACATCCAATATTACAATTTTGGAAGACTGATTTAAACAACAAAAAATCTATTGGGCCAGGGATCAGAGATAAAACATTCAGAGAGTGATTACTGGCAAAAAAAAAAAAAACATTCACAAAAGAATTAGAATTTGCCAAGCACAAGAAGTCACTTGGTGCAGAATGAAACTAGTGAAGGATGGAAAGGGTTCCAGAATGGCAAACTGATCTTCCAAAATATTCCAAGAGACATGAGGCAGACAGAGGAAAACACTGAGTTTGCAAAGAAACAGCACAGAAAACTGCACATGCTATAGTGAATAATGCAAAAGGTAAGACAATGCCTGGTATTTGAAATTACATCCCATTTGCAAGAGACTGCAGCCACCAGCGAAGTGTGCAGCATGGGTAAGGAGGATAACGCCAGCACTGCTAGCTCAGAGGAAAGCTTTGCAACAGCAATGAAAAGCAGAAGAGGTATGGACTATGAACTTGAAAGCAAATGAGGCACTTTATCAGTTTTAAGTTTTAAGGACACAGGTGCACAAGCTAATGTGTTGCCAGAAACAGGGCTGAAACAGAAAAACCACACACAAAAATAGAAGGGAAAAGGTCAAAATTCAGGACTTGGCTAGTGGCCTTAACCCAGTAAGGGAATTTGTGGACTGCATGTATTGATAAATAACAAATGTGAAAAGATACAGTTTGTAAAAGTACCCAAATGAATGACCTGTAATTGTGTTAAACGTGTGAGTCCTTTGCCCTTATAAAAAGGGTGTGCTCAACTGAGGGGCTGAAGAACAAAGGTATTGAGAAAGTTTAAGCAGATCTACCAAGGGATAGGAAAGCTTTCAAGGGAGTTCAGGATACAAATGGAAATTCCTCAGTACCCTGGGGAAGCTGCTTCCAGGAAAGATCCTCTTGCCACAAAGCAGAAGCTAAAATGGGAGCTGGAAGCCTCTGGGAACTACAGCACCAGAAAAAGGACCAGCAGGATGGACCACTTACTGGCCAATCCAGGGCATCCAGCCTGCAAGAGATTAACATACTGCTCTTAGTCTTGTGTCCAGCTTCCACTCCCACTAGCTCCTGCTGCCAAGGTGGCCTGGGCAGGGCAGCATGACAGAAGGGGGCTCAAGGAGCCTGCTTCCCAAAGAAGCTGGCAGCCATTGTTTATGAAACTTGACACTGCACATATTTTTCAGTGTTGGATGACTGGTGGCATTTCTGGGATGTGGCAGGAGCTTTGGGAGAGAGGATGCAGTTGTAGAAGTCACTCATAGACTGAGCAGCACACAGGCTGAGTAGACCAGCTCATATTACACGATCATGACAACTTGGGTGATTTTTAAAGTACAGAAGCATACACTGACCACAGGAGAAGGGGGGTAAAAGGTTAACTGAACCAGTGAACATGTCATTGGTGATAAAGATGTAGTAGTTTGCAGTATAAAGACCATAATTCAAAAAGGATGTGGAGAAACTTGAGAGAGTCCAGTGAAGAGCCATGCGCATGATCACAGGTCAGGAAAACAGACCTTACGACGACAGGCTGAGAGCCATAGGGCTCTTTAGCCTGGAAAAGCGCAGGCTCAGGGGTGATCTGATGGCCACCAATAAGTTTATCAGGGGTGACCACCAGGCTCTGGGGGAAAGATCATTCACCAGAGCGCCCCAAGGGATGATGAGGTCGAACGGTTATAAACTCCAGCAAGACCATTTCAGGCTGGACATAAGGAAAAATTTCTTTACTGTCCAAGCCCCCAAGGTCTGGAACAGCCTGCCATTAGAGGTGGTTCAAGCACCTACTTTGAACACCTTCAAGAGCAAATTGGATGCTTATCTTGCTGGGATCCTATGACCCAGCTGACTTCCTGCCCTTTGGGCGGGGGGCTGGACTCGATGATCTTCCGAGGTCCCTTCCAGCCCTAATGCCTATGAAATCTATGAAATTTATGGTATGTCTGCACCACAGCCTTACCCCAGGCTCCTGTATGTTTTTGCCCAATCTTCACTACTATTCACACTCATAGATTTCATACTCACAACATTCAAGCATGTGTTTATAAGAGCTTTGAATCTAAGAATTTAATGTGGGAGTATGATTGGAGTACTGCGATTTCTCCAGCACCCTTACCTTACCACTGGTCCCCGAGGGGCTGAAAAAGCAGTTTATGCACTTGGCTAGGCACAAATTAAAAAACCAAAACAAGCCTAGTGAGGACACAGCAATGTGGGCAAGGCTTTGCTGTGAGGATATCTGAAGCAGGCAAAGCCAGTTGCAGTTCCCAGACCCCAATGCCCAGACTCACTGTTTGTTGTAGACATGCTCTCCCAGATTAGACCATAAGACCATGGATGGTAAACCTCTAACCATCACTGATTTGACATGGGACCATGGGCAAGTTAGGTTATGTTATTCCTTTTGTGATTCCTTTGTGTTCTGCAGTCTAGTTTAGCTCCCTGTGCTCTCATTTCCTCATGTGTAAAATAGAAAATTATTTACCCATCTCTGAGAGGTGCTGTGAAGCTCAATACTTTCAGATTAGTGCTTTGGGGTCACATCTTGATAGAATGGAACAAACCTGCCTTGGCAGGGAGGTAGGTTTGATAGTGGACAAGGCACTTCCCATTTCCACCTTCTGTGAGTTCGTGGAAGCGCTTTAAAAATAAATAATTAGTTTTAACAAACCAGGTGCCAGGGTTCAGCCCTGCAGCAGCTGGTGAATACAAGTGTGAGAGCTGTTTTCCAAGCAGCCCTTGGCAAAGTTAAGTTTTAAAAAGTGAAGGAACGATGATGACCTGTTGCTTTTAGACCATTCTGAGAGCCATTGGATAAACAGTCCAACAAAAGCTGCTTTAGGAACAGGTGTCCTTTACAAGCCATTTTAGAAACAATGCTTAAAAGATTGTGCTCGTCTCTGAGGTTGTGATCTTTTAATGCCATGATGAAACCCTTTTTAAACCACCAGTCTGAGCCTGTCTCGCTAGGCTTACAGGGGCTAGATGGGATGCAGAAGCATTACAGTCTAGGGATGCACACAATATACTTGTTGGCATGTTCATACCAATATCCTAAGTTCCTTCTGGCAGAGTGGTATCCTTTGTGAGCCAAGGAAACAGCTTGCTGGAAATCACTGTCTAAACAGCTGCCTCTGACCTGATCATGTCCCTTCTTCACCAAATTCCTAAAATTGGGAAAGATCCCGGAGCAGACAGAGATTAAATTCTGATAATCGCTTTGTTATTTAAGAAGGAAAGGATTATCCACCCCTTAGTCTTTGTAATTCTGAAAGAGCAAATTCCCTGCTTCAGGGTTTCCTAATACTTCCTAGTTTAAAAAGTCTTTTAAAAACATTCCATTATTGAGCTGTGAGCTAGATTGTGAGACCTGAATGTCTTGTTTTGATTGTACAGTACTCAGGTTTCTGCACCACAGAGTGCCAGCGAAGGTCTAAATATTCATTATTTGCTTCTTTCTGTTTCACTGAATTTCTGTCTATTTCACACGTGACAGAACATGATTTTGTTCCTGTAGCAGGGCACTAGGGTGCCTGCTACTGAATGGTAGTGAATGGGCTAAGCTGCCACTCAGCAGGGCAGCAGGTGAGAGTTACCATGGAAATAGAGTGGGTCAGCTGACCACCAGGGGGCAGGGCCTGGCCTTTATAAACAGAGAAGACTAAGGTCAGGGCCAGTTTCCTCCTGGCAGCCGCAGGAGCAGGAGCTCGGTGGGAGAGCTGATCAGACAGAGTCCAGGGTTACAGCCTGACTGGCCTCATGATAAGATGGGGTCTGGTGAAGAGCTGAGTGAGTGCAGACTTTGGGTTACAAGCCAGGAGGCTTCTTGTGTTTGTGTTATAGCCGTTTGGCTCATGGTTTAGTTATGGTTATACTGGAGGACCGGGTGAGGCTGTAGGGGAGTGAGGAGGCCTCACGAGGGCTCCCCAGTAGTTTGGGGGTTCCTGGTGCCCATTAGGGGCACAGCAAGCGGTGTCAGGGTGGCACGGCGGGAGAGCACCGGAGAAGCACTGGGCGTGTGGGGTTGGGACCCCAGCCCGCAAGGGCGGTTGCCCAGTAGGGCGCATGACCCGAAGGAAGGGTCAGGGGGCCAGGCAAGGCTACGGGCCACCTGAGCCCCGAGAGGGCGAGGGAGCGTGCGAGGCATGGCATAGGCCCCGAGAGGGCGAGGGAGCGTGCGAGGCGTGGCATAGGCCCCGAGAGGGCGAGGGAGCACGCGAGGTGTGGCACAAATGCGAAAAGCATGACACAGGCCTCAGAGGGGGCGAGAAGTGTGGGAAGCACAGTACAGGCCCAGAGGGCACGCAGCACAAGCGCGAGAGGAGCGGCATAGGCCCAGAGGGGGTGAGAGACCCCAGAGAGGAGAAAGAGCGTGGGAAGCGCAAGACAGGGCCCAGCAGGGGGCGTTGCCAGGTGCATGACCAGCCCAGAGGCGCCGGTAAAGGGGCGCAGGTTGCACAGCAAGCCCGGAGCCACCAAAAAGGGGCACCAGCGAGGAGCCCTGGAGCCAGGGGGCAGTGAGGAGCTCCGGAGTTAGGGGGGGTCGTGAGGCGCTCAGAGTGAGGAGGGGCGATGAGGAGCCCCGAGAGGGAGAAGGGGTGGCAAGGGGCCCCGAAGGCAGACAACGGGCCATGGCATAATAACATGGCCCAGGACAGATTTACACCAGCACCATTGGCGAGGCTTGGGCTGCAGTGCAGGGGGTGGAAAAGGAGCCGCAGACCGCGCCCCCCATCATCGGGGCGCACATGAATGGGCAGCTTCCTGCTAATTCCAATTATCCATCATTTATAAATAAGACCAAGGCGTGGCAGGAAAGAGTAGGCGGGCGGGCGGCCCATTACAGGGGGGCGGAGCTGCGCGTCCAGAGAGGCTCTGAAAGTGGCACCCCTGTCACAGTTCCCTTACTTTTGGAAAGTAAATTTCCAGCTTAAAATATGCTTGGATGATAACCCATATCCAAAATGTGAACTTTCATCCTGAAGTGATTAAAGAAATGCATGTAGCATTGCTGAAGTGTAGCCATATATAGAGCAAGGCAGTGCTTCCTCTTATGGAATGAGCTCTGGGGGCTCTTAAAAGTCCCATGAAGCTGGGAGGAACACAGCTTTTTGTGAGTTATGTGAAAGGTGCACACAGAGGTGAATTGCTTGTAGCAACCATTAAAGCTCTGGTTACAAGAACTGTAGGTATTTAACCCTGGCTCCTTGACCACATAATTCACCTTCTCTGGCATATGTACTTATTGAAGGTGCTCTTCTGGGAGACTTATTTCACTGAATAACATTCCTCCAGAGTTTGCTAAAAGAATTAAACACCTAGTACGTACATGAGAGAGAAAACACTTGTGAGTACAGCACCCTAAATTCATCCCTGGAGCAGAAGCATGTCCCATGATTAGGATATTAGCTTGGAACTTCATTTCCTAGTTTTACTGCTGATTTCCTTGTGACCTCAGGCAATTTGCTTAGGGCTAAGCCCAGTTGCATTTTATGCACCTGAATGGCACGAACACGGGTACATAACTGCAGTTTTGGGCACTACACACAGTTTCAGATTCTGTTGCATCACAGGGCTGGAAAATAGGAACAGAAGATGCAGGTTCTCACTTCCAGCTGGGGAGGGCATAAAACCTGTCTCCCATTTCCTGGGCAAGTGCCCTGAACACACTAGGCGGGTAGGCTAAAGCATAGGAAATCCAACCCCCTCAAGGCAGGATCATGTCTGTCTAAACTGAGCCTTTCTAGATAGGGCCGGGTATAAGTCTAAATAACAGTAGTAACGATGATGATTCATAGATTTTAAGGGGCTGGAAGGGACCTCATAAGATCATTGGGTCCAGCCCCCCTGCACTAGGCAGGAAAGACGATGATGATTTATTCCAAAGAAGTAATTGTCTAACCTGCTCTTAAAAACTCCCAAAGAAGACCATTCCATGATCTCTCTAGATCAGTGGTTCTCAACCTTTTGAGACTTAAGGCTCCATAACTATTCTGAATTAGTGGCACCTGATTTAAACAAGTTGAATGTATTTATTAGTATGTTTTACAAAAAAAAGAAAAGAAAAACATGATGGGAAACATATTTTTTAAAACAAACTAGAAAAAACATGCATGAATAGTATTATAATGAATGTAGCACTTGAACTTCATGGTGTCCTAGTTGAGAATCACTGCTCTAGAAAGATACTGTTATGGCTTCTGTCACCGTGTTGCCTGAACACTCCAAATATTTAATGTATCTATCCCTGAAGCAATATTGTGAGGCACAAAGAGTAACGGTCAGATTCCACCTCACTGGGTTTCTATACATGCAATTAGTGCACATGAATAAACTCTGGGGCTTATTGCTCCAGAGTATTTTGCTTCCAGGCACACCACTTGAATGTGCTCCCAGGAGAAAATAACTCAGAGCAATTAGCTCTGGAGTTTATTCATGTGCAGCACATGGAACCCAGTCAGAGCAGCCCAAGCTGGCAGAGAGGGTCAGCTTGCTAACCTGGAGCTACTCCAACTGGGCTCAGTGTGCTGCCGAGGGGCTGGCTAAGGCACAAGGGTGCTTCAGTGTGGGGCTAACTGGCAGGCAGCCTTGTGCCCCAGCCAGCTTGTCAGTGTCTATATGTGCACTGCTGTGCACAAAAAGACTCTGGAGCTGTGAAGTTTATTAGTTTTGTGCACCCTAGTAGGGGTGCATGTATAGACACTGAGATGTTTACTGCACAGTTAATTAGGCAACTGCACAGTAAATGGCTCATGTAGACACGCCCACTCTGAAGGTATCTAATGGTACTTAGGAGTTTAAGTGTGAGATCTAGAAATTAGATTTTTAATACAAAATATGATCCCTTCTAGGAGCGAGAGCCTTGTGCTAAACAACATTCATTAAGATTATTTATTAAGATTCACAATAAAACTGCAAATTTCCCATTTGGTGGAAACTGGCCATTTCTAAAGAGGGAGAGTAGGGAGGAATGTAAAAGTGAAGTGGCAGCCTTATAAAACAGGGAGAGGCAAGGCTGTCCCCATAAGAAGGAGATGCCTTTGCAGAGTGACTACATCCCTGCCATAGGAAGGTACAGCCAGCATGGCATGGTACTGTGCTATGCAGTGCAGCACAACTGATAGTGGCTCTCAGCTTAGTTACAGTTTCCCTTCAGGAAAGACCTCCCAGAGCAGTGCCTTTTCTGAGGGGCAATGGAGAAGAGGCCAGAGCTTCCCCTAGCCAAGGGTTCCTGCTTGGCTCTTACATTCACATTCACAGTTTTAGCCTGTTACCAGGAAGGAAGAGAGACAATTAACTCCCCTGCGTCCAAAAAGGCCAGGATCCTGTTCCCAGAATTGCATCAATTTATGCTACAGCCACTTCCAGGTTTAGTTCTGCATGGCATCTCCTAGAAATACAGTGTGACCTGGCAATAGGACAGTGCAGTACCCCCTGCAAGGATCTCAGGGCACCCTGGTTGAGAATCACCAGGGTGACGACAATCATCAATCTAGATGACTGTCTGTTTCAATGCTTAATCCAGTGATCTAATAATTAGAAACTTCATCCTAATATCCAATTTAAATATAATTTGTTTCAATCTCAGACAGTTCCTCCTTTTCCTGTCCCCTGTGCCCACAGTGAATAGCTTATCACTCTTCTCTTTATAACCACCCTTTAGGTATTTGAAGACTCGTCTCAAATCCCCCCTCAGTCTTCTGTCCTCCATATTGCATAATCCCAGTTCTTGCAACCTTCCCTCATATTTCTTGGACCTCTAACTGCTTTTCTTACTGAGTCTGCTAAACTCTTTCCAATGTCTCTACATCTGTCTTGAAGTGCAGTGCTTAAAACTGGACAGAATACTTTCAAATGAGGCCTCACCAGTGCTGAATACAGTGGAGGAATTACTTCCCATGACTTGCAGATGGGTCTCCTGTTAATGCAGCCCAGAATGCTATTGGCTTTTTTTTTTTTTTCCCAATTATCGTAACTCCCGAGTCCTTTTCTTCAGTACTTCAGTCTAGCTTTACCATAGCAGAGCAGTTAAGGTGTCTCACTTTGGTTTCAGGACTGTAAGCTTTGGCTTTGCTCTGGATTCTTGTTAATGGCAGGCTCTAATCAATCCACCTGGAAATGGCTTCCTGGTCACTTGGGCTGAGATGTCGAAGGCAGCCAGATGTGATGCTAGCCACATCACTCCTTTGTTTGCCAGTGGGTATAGAAACTGTGTTGCCAGCCTTGGCCATTTTCAAGGGGCCTAGGTTAAGCTGCAGAAGTGTGGCAGAAGACCCAAATACCTGTTTCTGAGTGATCATAGAGTGAACCTTTCCAGATGTGCCAACGAGGTTGCGCTGCAAAGTAGAAGAAGTAATCAATGCATCCAGCTTAAACTATTAATGAAATCCAGTCAGACAGAGCTCAAGGTCTCAAAGGAAACATTATAAGGGACAGCCATATATAAAGTAATCCAAATATCATTTTTCAAAATTTTAATAGTAGTGATTGATGTAACCAAATGTATTAGATGATATTTTGCAATCATAGATATATTTTTGTCAAGATTCTTAGATAAATTGTAAAAATAAAAGCAGTCTTATTTATAGAGGACCATAAATCTTGGGGAAGAGAGAAAGGATGTTGGCAAGCAGTATTTCATAAGGATAAAGAAAGGAGATAAGGAATCCTTCCTTCCAGGAGTGTAACCTTCACAGGAACTATAAATCCCAATTAATTGACACATTTCATGCCCACAAGAAAACTGATTCAGTCCAGTTCCAAAGGTTTCAATGAAAGAACTTTAAATACAACCAATCATAGAACACTTATTAGAATATTAGAATAAGCCATCTATAAATAAAGGGTACATGCTGAAAGGAAATTTGGAAAACTCTGCAAAATTTAAAAAGACCTGCTGCCTATCTGTATACCATCATCCTCCCGCCTCTTGAGTCTCTCCAGTTGATACAGGTAAGAGTCTTTCTCTGTTGTGCTACCATGGATAGTCTGATGGGTTTTGCGATAACTGTTTTTGTATGCGTAAGCGGGGGGGCAGATGTAGACCTGTTTTTTGCCCATTTGATCAGTTACTGGCCTGAAAGTTTAGCTTTAATTCAAGTAACAACTGCTGTGCCTTTACCAGGCCATCCCAGTAGCCAGCCAACTCTAGGAAACTGCCTAGATTCCCCGGCCTTCATTATCAGACATCCCTGGCTATGCTGAGAGTCTTTATGTAATTCTCCAGCCTACTGTATGCATTTTATCTTTCAGCTGAGTAAAAATACATGATGGGAAGCGGTACCAAGCTTTTATCTTCCTGAGTTTACTCATGGATGGTAAGAAGCCATCTAAAAAAGTACTAACAGACCTTTACAAGCCACCACACTATGCTTTATTCTGAAGTTGATGCATTAATTTTTTTAAAGTTTTATATATATATGTTAGGAAGTTTTTAAATTATTATTAGTGCTGTTCTTTGTGCTGCTCTGAAAGAGAGAATGAAAGAATCATAAACGTCTCTAAAACAAGGGTCGACAACCTGTGGCCCGCGGGCCAGATCTAACCCCTGGGGCCTTTGGATCCAGCCTGCTGGGCCATGGCTTGAGTGGCATTTGGCAAAGGCGGAGCTCTGCGTGTGAATATAAAACTATAAATTAGTTGCCATCACCAGATTCAACAAACAGAAGTTAAACTTTGATTGTCATGTGCACATTCAACTAATATATTCAACTATTTCACAGTTCCTTCAAGTAATTTTTCTCTAACACTTATACTATGGGGCACTTCAGTACTAAAATCGCCTCCTCAGTCTCAGTGGAAATCTAGCGTGGAAATGACCTACAGTAATATGTATCAAACTCCTCACTGGTGTAGGACTTAAGCATGCTTATCCAAGGCTTTGGGCCATGCTATTTGGAAATAGGAGATGGGGATCTTTGAGGGAAAGAACAAACCATGTCTCTGGCTGGCTGATTATTATTTTTTAAAGTAAGCTGTTTGCAGATGTTCCAAGGTTCGGAACATTAGATAAGCCCCAGAGGAGATGGATTAGTATGTGGAGTACAGATGATGCCTTCAAAGTGGATGCATACATGCATGCACACAAATGAAAATCCTGTACCCACGTTCTATAATGATATATAAGTATATGACATATATATTTGTACATGTATAATAACAGCTTGCAGTCCCAAAAAAGGAAAATCACTTCCCTAAATAGCTGCATTTTTAGTCTCAATTTACTGTCCCTCTTATGAAAGGCTTTCTTTTATTAGAAAAGTTGATAGTGTTCACTTTACTAATCTAACATGGTATTACACTCCTAAAATAGAATACATTTCCTTAAGTTCACTGGTGGAGGGGATCACGTGATTCGCTATGGCATGACATTTTAAATGTAATACCGTGACCTAGGCCAGTGCACAGTGGCTAGTATTTGCTTCGGAGTAAGATTTGGCCAATTCAGGGGACAGTGATTCGATTTGTTGATTCGAATCACTGTCCCAAATTGATTCGGCCAAATCTGATCTGGAGATTCTGCTGCTGCTGAGTCTCAGAATCAGCCAGGCCCATCCCCCACCTGCTCTCCAAGCCCAGCAATGGCCGCCCCTCCCACCCCAGCTCCCGGCACTTCGAAAAAAACATACCAGCACTCACCAGGTGCTGCCAGGCAGGGGGTGATCCCTGCTCCCCCCATTGCCCCACACTATGTGGGAGGCTCTGCATGAGCCCTCTGACCCCCCCCACTCCCCCAGCCCCCCATGGATGCCCTGCCCACCACGACTCCGGTCCTTTAAGAAAAAAAACCTGAGAGAACCCCTGCACTCACTGCTCCTGCCAAACGGGGGGTGATTTCTACTGCCTCCCACCATGTGGGGGGCTCTTCATGAGCCCCCTGAAGCCCTGGGGCCACTGCAGGAGTGGTGAGTCCAGGGGGTTTCTCTGTTTTTTTTTTTCTTAAAGGGCTGGAGCTGCAGCAGGCGGGGCAGCTGTGGGGGGGTTGAGGGAATGGGGAGGGGGCATCAAAGGGTTCCTGCAGAGCCCCCCATGCAGTGTGGGGCAGTAGAGATCACCCCCTGCCTGGCAGCACCCAGTGAGCACCAGGGCTTTTCTTTAAAGTGCTGGGAGCTGGGGCAGGCGGAGCAGCCATGGGGGAGCTGGGGGAGCGGGCGGGGGTTGGGGGCTGGCAGGAGTCCCCCCCATTGTCCTCTCCCTCACCCCTTGTACTTACCAGCTTGGAGTCCAGCTACAGTTCCCTGCTGCAGCCATCAGGGACTGCCCAAATCACCAAAGCTCTCCAAATCTTCAGAAAAGATTTGGAGAGCTTTGAATCAATTCAGACCTTTTAATTGGTCCGGATTCGATTCAGATTCAGAGATTCAGCCACCAAATCGGGCCGAATCACCATCCAAAGCTTTGCACAGCCCTAATATCTAAAATATCAAAAGAGTGATGAATTCCCTGGTTTTCACATTGTATTTGTGGTCTGCCATTGGTTTGTAAACCACATGCTGATGGTTTGTGGAGAGCTGGCTGGTCATGTGGGGCTGACTCTTCTTTCTATTTTCAATGGCTACATTATATTTGAAAGTACAAATATTCTAAATGCTTTCCTGATAATGCTGTTTCTAGATAAGGAGTGGCTGTAATTTCCAAGATGTAGCTCGGCTAGTTCCTTGAGGCACACTAGCATGAATTAAGGTTTAAAGGCATTTGGCATTAAGCCTTAAGGCATTTGAATGGAGGTCTTATTAGCTCAAGTAAAACAAAGAAATAAAGACTTGAGATCTAGGCTGAAGCCAGGGAGCATACAGTGCAAATCTGGAAAGGTATGCAAAGGTCACTTCAGCCTTCACAAATAGGGGCCATTACCAACTGATGAGTCCAGTTGGCAACTGTTTTATACTTCACTTCAGTTAGAGTGCCGTAAGCACAAAGTTTAACACCCAGCCCCTCCCACAAGCTTGGAAAAGGTGCAAAAACAGCTTACCCTTTTGACGTCGGGGGACCGGGGGGAGGAGAAAGGGGAAGTCTTTAAAAGCTGCGGCAAGTCCACACCACAGCAGAAGCCATTTTGGGACCCAGCAGATCAGTTCCTTCTGCTGCGGTCTGGCCAACAGCGTCAGCACTTCTCCACCATCGACTGTCCCGGCATACTCCTTCCCCATGCACCAACCCGATTTGTGAACCAAACTGCAAGTAGAGAGAAAGAGAGTGAGTCGTTAATTTGTTTTGTAACCAAAATGCGTTTAATCAAGCTGCTGTACCTACGCACCTCATTCATTGGCGTGTAAGTAAACAAATAAAAGTTTTCTTGATTACAATTTATAAACTCATGCCCTGTTCTATGATCAGGAGGCTCCGTGATCTGCAAACAGAGAAAAAACCTTAACGGCAGAATGAACCACCTTAGTATGCCTCAGGTCCTGACCCTGCAGAGCGCACAACAGCAACAAAGGTAGGGAAGGAGACAAACAGCGTAGAGCAGTAGAAGAACAGGTTAGGAATTATTTAGAAAAGCTACGTTTTTCTGGTAGGCAGTGTTGGATGGCATGCATCCAGGGTACTGTAGCAATTGGGTGAGCTTATTTCAGAGTTGTTAGATCTAGGTGAGGTCCCAGATGATTGGAAAATGACAAATATAGTGCCCATCTTTAAGAAACAGAAAGAGGAAGATCCAGGAAATGACAGACCTGTCAGCCTCACCTTAATGCCTGGAAAGATCATGGAGCCAGTTCTCACAGAACCTATTGTGAAGCACCTAGAAAAGAACAAGGTGATCAGGAACAGTCACAAGTCATGTCTGACTAACCCAATTTCTTTCACTGATAAGGTGAAAAGCTCTGTGGATGCAGGGAGAGTGGTAGGTATGATATATCTTAACTTTAGCAAGGCTTTTGACACTTGTCTGTCATGACAGTCTCATTAACAAGCTAAGAAAATGCAGACTAGATAAAAATACCGTAAGGTGGTTGGATCACTACCTTAAAGTTATGATCCACAACTGATTGGATCATCATACTCAGTGAATGGTCCTCAATGGCTCAATGCACATAGGGCTTCCCTGGGGTCTCTCCCAGGTCCAGTATTATTTAATATAGTTTCATAGTTTCTAGGGTCGGAAGGGACCTGAGTAGATCATCTAGTCCGACCCCCCCCCCCGCCATGGCAGGAAAGATTACTGGGGTCAAACGACCCCAGCAAGGTGTACATCTAACCTCCTCTTAAAGACCCCCAGGGTAGGAGCCAGCACCACTTCTCTTGGAAGTTGGTTCCAGATCCCAGCCGCCCTGACTGTGAAGTAGCACCTCCTGATATCTAGCCTAAATCTACCCTCTGCCAGCTTGTGACCGTTATTCCTGGTCACTCCTGGCAGTGCTCGGGGGAACAGGGACTCCCCCAATGCCTGCTGATCCCCTCTAGCTAGTTTGTAACAGGCCACTAGATCCCCTGTCAGCCTTCTCTTGTGGATGCTGAACAGGTTCAGGTCCCATAGCCTCTCCTCGTAGGGCCTGCCCTGCTGTCCCCTGATCATGCGAGTGGCCCTCCTCTGGACCCTCTTTATGCTGTCCACATCCCTCTTGAAGTGCGGCACCCAGAACTGGATGCAGTACTCCAGCTGCGGCCTGACCAGTGCTGCATAGAGGGGGAGGATCACCTCGTTGGACCTGCTCGAGATGCATCTGTGGATGCATGACAAGGTGCAGTTGGCCTTCCTAACTGCCTCCCCACACTGCTGGCCCATGTTCATCTTGGAGTCAATGATGACTCCAAGATCTTTTTCTGCCTCTGTAGTGACAAGAAGGGAGTTCCCCAGCCTGTAGGTATGGTGCCAGTAGTTCCTCCCCAGGTGCATCACTTTGCACTTGTCTGTGTTGAATCCCATCCTATTCTCATCCACCCACCCCTGTAACCTGTCTAGGTCTGATTGTAGCCTATTCCTCCATTCTAAGATGTGGGGGTGACACTTTCATGCATTCAGAAAAGATGGTCCCCCTTTCTATAGAATGAGTAAGCCTGTTTAGTCAAATGCTCTGAACTCATAAGTATCACTGACAAGTGGTTTGTAGACAAATTTTTTAATAATGATGAAAATAAGAACAAGCAGAAGAAATTAATAACTATTTTTGAGATACAGACAATGTAGGAGAATAAACACAAAAAGGAGCTATCAGAACAATACCCTGTTCTCACCTGGTATCTTAAATCCAAAATGTAGTCTCTACCCATCTCCCTAGCTGGGGGGGAATCCATCTTGTCCCTACATCCAAGGAAAACTTACCCTGCTCTCAAAGCAAACTTAAGTATAGTTTCCTACCTGGCTATTTACATGCATCACCTCAAAGAGGCCAACCTTCTGCATATAAGTTCCTGTCACCCACAAAGTTTTATATTTGCTGGAGCAGAAAATGTTCCTGGTCTAATTAAGGCCAGGAGACTACGTGCATCCTTTCAAGCATGGAGATTCAGTAATCTAACTGGCTGTCTCTTTCCCTCAATAGTTTTACTGACCAGGTGTCATTCTTATTGTCCTTTCTTTTGAAATGTAAATTCATCTTTGTTTGGCAAATCCTGGCCCCTGTACTTAGAGAAGTGGTTCTCAACCTTTTTTGTACCAGGACCTATTTGTGCAATGGCCAGTCCCAACCCAGTGTCCCCAACCCCAGCCCCCAAGTGTGTGGGACACAGGGAGCCCCAGGCAGCCCATTTCAGACTGACAGAACTCTGCCAGGGAAGGGAAAAGCCATGGTTTTCCATTTTTTCTCCTTTAAAGGAAAAGCCAATTTTTAGGGATTTTGATCCATTTTTAAAGTTTGTTCGCAACACTTTCATATATTCTTGTGACCCATAGGTTAAGAAACACTGCCTTAGAGCACATTTGCAATTTGCAAATGCCTTACAGCACATTTGCATTTGCAAATGACTCAAATCAAATACTAATTCCATTTACTGCTTAGAGTGAGGTCTTTCCCAGGTGTCAAAGATACTTTTGAAAGTCATTTTCATTTTGTGCCATCATGGCCTTATTATAACATAAAAGAAATACATTTTATATCAAAGACGATCCCTCTTGGTCAAGGGTGATCACTCCCACAGGTCAAATAAAGTGTTGTAAATGTTGATATCTAAGAAGGGCAGTCCCAGAGCTACAGAATCTCTGGCAAATGCCACAGGTGGTGGTTAAAGGGAGGGTCAGATCACAGATTTCTCAGTCTTGTTTCCTTTGCTTCCATTTCTGTCATTTTTCTGCCTCCAGATCAAGGCAGTTTTCCTCAAAGCAAGATGTACCTTTTGTCAGAAAATGTTGCCATGTAGCCCTGTCCTGGGCTTAGTTCTTTCCCATTTGTCATGTCAGTGCCACACTTTTTAATCTGTGAGGCTCTATGGAAGATCTTATCAAAGTCTGGCTACTCAAGAAAACGTATCACCATCCTAAGACTCCTTCAAAACCAGGTGACTGCCTGCATCCTATGCAGTGGTTTCACTACAGAACCCTTATTCATTCAAACTGGTGTCAAGCAGGGCTGAGTGATCATACCAATTTTTCCCCCATCTTTCTTGTGGTCATCAAGATGCTCATCTGTGACCATCTGCCACATGGAATTGGTAGTGAGTACAGGATGAATAGGAACCTTTTCAATCTCTTCCACCTCTGTTTCTGCCAAAAACCAAAGTTACTTCTGCCTCGATTGTGGAACTTAAGTACACCAATGATTGTACTGTCATTACACATACAGAGGAGGACCTACAAATGGCCCTTAACTGCTTCTATCAAGCATACCAGCGCCTGTGACTGACCCTTAACATCAAAAAAACAAGCGTTTCATCAAGCTGTTCTGGGCCAATCGACTCCCGCAGCAAAGATCCTCATCAAATACCACAATGCACTTAAACATAAGGAAGATAAAGTTCAATGCCGCTTGACCAATACCTTCACATAGAGACTACATATGCCATATTAGTAAAACTCAAGAAACCATACAACAAACTCCATGACCCCTTAGGTTTGTAACAGCTAGGATGGTTTAGCCAGGGATGATCCTGCCTTGAACAGGGGGCTGGACTAAATATTCTTGTGAGGTCCCTTCCATCTCTGCTTTCCTATGATCCTGTGATTAAGCAGATTTGTATCCTCCTGCCCTGTGATACCAGGATACTCTATTCTTCTATGGGTATGAGGTCCAGGGCTTTTTATGTACTCAACCTAATGCTACCTGTTGGTACCTTCAAGAGCCTGAGACAGCAGCACAAGACTGGTGGGGTATTGAGAATACCTGTTTCTAGGAAGGGGAGAATGGTTACGAGACACTACAGCGTTAGAATGCCATGAGAGGATGACTTCCGTGTGGATATCCCCTGGTGACCAATTGCACTCGTCCTCCTGCTTTTTGGCACTGGCAGTGTAGCTCAAAGCAGCTCCAGTACAGAACAAGATCTGGGCCAACTGTTATCAGTGACCCAGAGGAGGGGGGCGGGGACTACAAGCTGCAAAAGTGGGAATGTTTTAATACTGAAGGTCAAATAAATCTCAACTCTGCCATAAGGCAGCAACCCTTTCCATTACATTTGCTGTTGGCTGGCAGGGGAGAGTGCTGAAGGCATCTCTAAGTTGCCAGCAGCAGTCAGGTGTTATTGATATTCCTGTATTGTCCTCACTGAGCTGGAAATGAGATAAAGAAGACATTTTTAAGTCTTTTTACTTGAAGTGTTTTGATCATGTCTTTCCTATGAAGCAGGTTAAGAAACTCCAAAGTCTGTTATAGATTAAGCTAGGTTGTCCCTTCAAGAAGAATCAGCTTTCATCCTTCTATATCAGTGAGTCTTAACCAGGGTGCCAGGAGATCCTTTTAAGGGTGCCATGGGGTGCAGTGCAATATTAGCACTGTTAGGTGGGCAAACATCTACACACGAGTCACAGGATAAACCAGTGGAATCCATAGTGTTAAAAACATTCTGCCCTGCTGTGGTCTGTCTGAGTTCTTTGCAACAGAAGAATTGCTCTAGAGTTTTTCTGAGGTGAAAAAACAAAAGAAAGTGAAGAGTTGTCATTTTTCAAGGCATGCCTTCAGTCGAAAATGATTGAGAGCCACTATTCTAGATCCTTCTCTAGTACCAGTATAAAAACTGAAATTTGCTGTCATTCAGAGAAATGTGAGGGATCCTATAGGTATGCTTCCCTTAGTAATCAGCTAATGGATCTGATTCTTTTGTAGGAAACCTGGTTTAAAGCTTTATTCCTTTTAATTCATTCCCTCAGAGCCAGGAGGGCAGCATTCAAATTTGGCAAAATCCATTGCTTGGGCTCATTTAATGAGGTCTGGCTCCAAGCATGCTGGAGGTGGCAGAGAGTGGTTTCTAGGAACTGGTTAATTTCTTTATTTGCAGAATAAAATGATCAGTAGGCTTTTAATTTCATTTTCATTTGAAATCTCTCAGTACATGTTATAAAACAAAATTAGAGCAAAGAGCTTGCAAGTGGTATTTCAAATGCTAGAGGTGTAAAAAGTGCCTACTTTTTGATATCATTACAAATATATCACAGTAGCACAGAAATGACCAAACTAAGATCATGTCAGCGATACATCTAATCTAGTATGCTGTGTCCACTAGTGGCCAGAAGCTCAGAAGCTTTAGAGGAAGGAGTTTGAAACCCTGCTATAGGCAGCTCTGACATAACCTGCCCTAGCAAAACCAGTTAATTCCAGTAGGTGGAGGTTGGCTGAAAGCCTGAAGCACAGAGATTTATGATCCACCCACAACTGTTTAGTTGTGTATTTCATCTGGCTGTTTTGTGTTTTCAGTTATAACACTAGACCTTCTTGTTATTCCCCCAAAATTTCTAGTCTGATGAACTCTTTCCAAAGTTTCTACATCTCTCTTGAAGTGCAGTGCCTAAAATTGGACAGAATGCTTCAAGTGAGGCCTCACCAGTGCTGAATACAGTGGAGGAATTGTTTCCCTTGATTTGAAGATGGGTCTCCTGTTAATGCAGCCCAGAATGCTATTAACTTTTTTTATTATTATTATTATTATTATTATTACTGTAACTCTTGGGTCCTTTTCTTCAGTAAGTTTTTCTAATTCTTTTCTAAATCCTGCTAAGCCACTGGTTTCAGCATGTCTTGTGGCAGGAAGTTCCACAGAATAATTTTAAATTGTGCAGAAAAAGAACATTCCCTTCATCAGTTCAAATTGGCTTCTTTTCAGTTTCTTCTTGTCATTAGCGATCCCTGAGGATGATCACTCCTACAGGTCAAGTAAAGGGTTCTGGATGAGTCTGTTGATGGCTAAGTTGGACAATCCTAGAGTCACAAACTCTCTGGCAGATGCCGTGTGTAACAGGAGCAGGGAATTCCTCCTTCTTAGGCAGCTTGTCTCATTCTCGCCTGCCATGTCTTGCTGTAATACTTGTTTGGAAAACAAAAAGGTATGAGAGGCTGCCTTATTTGTGGGGCCCCAATATCTGGGGCAAGGTATGCAGCTCCAACTGCCCCTACACCTATGTCCACCCTTGGATCTTAACCACACAAGCCAGTTACTGGAACCCTTAGTAGGGCTCACAAAGTTCTTACTTCTGATCTGTGCTTCAGTGTTCAGTTGATAATATTATCAGTCCTTTAGCTAGTTTCTCAAATTATAGTGATCAACAAACAAAACCAATAATGTAGAGCGGGGAGCTGGTCCTCTACATCAAGCCTCCTCTTCCTTGAGGCTTTCCATTCAGGGTGGACCTTTGCCAGGCCATCTGCAATGTGTGAGGGGCATGCCAGTAGCAGCCTGGTTTGCCAGCTCGAAAGGGCTTCAAGCCATTGGTGGGACATTCCCGCCAATCAGGTGGTGGTAGGAAAGGCTGCCTCACCCCTGCTCAGGGTGAGGCAGAGAGCCTGGACCTGGTTGAGGGCTATACTTCCCCTCACCTTGATTGGTCCTCTTGCAGTCTGGGGGCGGAGCCTCCAAAGGGTACCTCTTGCAATCTGGGGGGTGGCACACGGGCATGCTGCATTGAGGAAAGAAGAAGAGAGCAAGACTAAGAGGAGCTGGGAAGAGCTGCCCAGCATGGCGTAGCAGTAGCCCTGAAGAGCCTGAAGACCTCCGTAGCTATACCGCTGAGAAGCATGATGGCAGTGCATAGTTTGGTGCATGGAGTCAGACCCTGCGAGCTGTATGAGGCAGCTCAGGTCTGCAACCCTTGTGTGCAGCCAGAGGCACAGTGCACAAGTGGCCCATGGAGCAGGGACCCTGGGAGCCACACAAGGCAGCTTGGGTCCACAACCCCTGGCATGAGGCCAGGGGCTTGGTGCAGGTGGTGCTGCGCAGTGGGTCCAAGAGGGACCAGAACCCTGGGAGGGGCAAGAGGGAGCTTGGGTCCCCAACCCCTGGTAAGCGGCCAGGATCTTGGTGCATAGATGGTGCACAGCATGGTTCAAGGGGGATCAAGACCCTGGAGCCATATGGGGTGGCTCGGGTCTCCAACCCCTGGCATAAAGCCAGGAAGACTTGATGCAGGCAGCACTGCACAGAGTGTCCAGGAGTGGACCCAGGCCCTGGGGGGTCACACAGGTTGGCTGAAGACTACCACCCCCTCCCCCAGCATGAGGCCAAGCATCTAAAGCTGAACCTTTGCACAGAGGGCCCCAGTCAAAACCGAGGCCCTGGAACATTGCAAGGTGGCTTGGGGCCCCAGCCCCAAGCAGAAGAGTAAAGCCCTCAGTGCACACCACAGTGCACAGGGCCACCAGCAGCTGGTAGGCCCAGAAGGAGCCAGAGACAGCTGAAGCCTCAGCAAGAGAGGCGGCAACTCACTGGGAGAAAAACCAGGACCCTCCAACCGGCTCCCTGGAGTTGTGAGCTCCCAGGGAAGGGGATTGTTATAGGGGAGGGGGAATCCACATGGGTCAGGGAAGCTGACCACTGAAGGGAAAACCCAGAAGGACAGGGCTTCCCAAGTTTGAACTTTTATTTTGGGTTAAAGAATATTTTGGCTGGGCTGAGGAAAGCCTGAAGGGCACCAGGGGAGCTTCTCCTCCCCCTCCCCCCACCCCACCCTCTTGCAGCCACAGAAACACAGCCAGGGCTCCAGAATGTCCTGAGCCTTGTGGTTCATAGACGAGTTAATTAGATTCAAGGGTGTTACACTTCTATATTTTGTGAGACGTCACCAGATATTGTGTGGTTTATATTTCATGTTTTATATGTGTAAGTTGATAAAGTCTAAAATTATTGTGAATTATTGTGTTATATTGAAATCTTTAATCTGATATTATGAGGCTAAGTATTTGATAGAGTGTGTGTGTGTGTGTGTGTATAGATTTATATTTAATGTCTAAGTAGATTTAAATTTTGATAGTTTAAGGTTATAAAACACTTGTTGAAACTTTGGTTAGAATTTTATTATAGTAGTAAACTGTATCCTGAGAGAGGTATAGAAGTGTGTAAATATTGCCTATAATTCTTGTTATTGTTAATGTGTATGTGTGTGTGTGTGTATAATTTTAATCTTTTTCTTATTTATATTGTAATATTAATAAACTTGTATATAGCTAAGTTATGGAGTGTGTTGGTCTGCCTCTCTACAGGGGAAAGGAAGGAAACTGCATGCAGCCAGCAGTTGTTCCCCCACAACACACCTGCCCTGCTGACATTTCTCTTGAATTGGAGAAGGGAGTACATACCTGAATACAGGGTTACAAATGTATTTTGGGTCTTCTCTCTATGGTCCCCATTGCAGTAAACAAAAAGTAATAGGCGAAACTTTGCCAATTTACAGTCCCTCACAACGGTTTCACTTTCCTTCAGGGTTTCACCACGGGTTATTGATGATCATAGATCATGCCCACGCTCCACCTTCCACAGCAGTTGGGCTGCTCCTTCACCTGAGTCTAACTGCCACCCAGCCATCAGCCTTCCCTAGCTGGGATGCTCACACCAAAACTGAGCCCCTCCCTTAGTCTAGAGCTTTGCTCCTTACTCACAGTCTTGGTTCAGAAGGTTTCTCTCTCTCTCTCTCTCTCTCTCTCTCTTGCAGGTCCAGGCCACCTTCAGCTTCTCAGTATCCTGAGTAATACCAGTATGGCCATCTCTGCTCAGTGTTGCCATCTCCAAATTACCTCTCCTGTGTCTGTTTCACCTGTGCCTCCACACTGGCCCAGGTAAGTTTCTACCTCCTGGTTCAGACCCCTTTCCAGGGGTAAGCATTTACTTTCTGTGGCCTGGAATCTTCCTCCCTTCATCCGGAGCTCCAGAGTCTTTTAACTTCCATGCACGCCTATGTCACGATCATGTGATAAGTTTAAAGGGACTGCATTTATTATTGAGTCTGTCCACTGTATCTCCAGCATTGACCCATCCATAGGCGAGTGTAGCAGGGGTGCACTCTGACTCCTTGCTACACCGTGATAAGTTGCAGCTGCTAAATCACCCTTATGTCCCATAATAAGGGTGAAACAACTATCACCCAACTGCTGTCTCCATGTGAATCAGTGACTAGGGACTCCCTGCGATCCCTTTGTCTGTCCCAATTGCCACCCATCCATCAGCGTAAGACTTCATAGAAGTTATGGGTATTGGTATTGGTTATTGTAGTAGATGTTGGACTAGTGGGAGAAGCCTGCACGTGACTTGTTTTCATCAAGGAGGCTGTTGCGCATTGACAACCACATGGATCTTGGTGGGGGAGAAACTTGTGTCTAGTGGCAAGGAGATCCAAGACAACTGGGATTACTCTTCCACTGCAGCCTTCATCCACCTTCACAGCCATTGAGAAGCATGCTTTCTGCATCTGCCTGCTCCATTGTTGAGGTCTGTGTGTTGTTGGACTACTCTTTGTCTGATACCACACCTTTGGCCTAACCACCATGGGTGACCCTACCAGAAGTACAAGGCTCTTGACGGTGCTGCTCTTAGGGTCTTCTAAAGGACCCTTGGTTCCTGAAGCAGGTGCTATGGTTTCTTTTGAGGTATTTTCCCCAGTTCACATATGACTTAATTTCACAATGGAAACTAGGCTCCAAACCATATAATTTGAGTTTACCCTGAAACTTTTTGGAATTGGTTTCACTTGTGCCAACTGAATTCAGTAATCAGAGTGAAGTATTTATCCTGCCATATGTGCTGGTGGGAATACATCTGATTAATTGATTTGATGGGGTTGCAGCACCCTTCTGTGTTGACTTTCCCACATAGCATAATATATAGTTTACTAGCCAATTGCCCATCAAGAATGATGGGGGTGGGGCGGGGGGAGGGAGCTGGGATGGAGTACTGCCACCTAACAGTGGGAGGGAGGGGGCTGGGATGGAGTACTGCCGCTGTTCTGCCTCTTGCAGGGAGCAAGGTGGGGCAGCCAAGGCCAGCAGCTCCCCCACCCTTTGTCCAGTCCTTGGCATGGCTTTGGAATCATGGTGGTGCTCCTCCATGCTTGGAGCACTCTGATTGCCTGTTTCCGTCAGCCAACCAGCGTGTGAATAAAGCGTTACAGACTTAGGCTTTTATAATATTAGAATTGCTAAGCCAAGTCTTCTGCTACCGGTATTGTTATATTAGCAGTGGATTACCCAGTCCTACAAAACTGAACTGCTTGGAAAGAAGCTGGATACAATTGGGTCCATAATTAACTGGATCAGCTAGTACCTAATGGTCAGTGACACGAGTCAGCCATATTATGGAGTAATTTGCTTATGTCCAAGATATTGGCAGGTGCTGCTCCATAGAGCTGCAGTGCTAGCAGACTGCATACAAGGAACGTTCTTCCTTTGCTGAAACTGCAAAGATGTTACCTGATAAGCAGCTGTTTGGGATCTGTCTCTCTCTAAGATTTACAACATTCATACTTACCAGAACAGTTTTCCCTCCCTGCCCCATCCCAGCCCTGGAGCTTTACATCTGAGAAACCCCTCAGAATTCCACGGGGCCTTCAAAGTTGACTTTTGATATCCACTTCCTTTTCTGTAGCTGATCTGCAGTAGTACAAAGAAATGTCAGAGATTTATCATCCCCAAATGGGGACACTTAAATCTAAGCTGTTTCCTTAAGCAGGTCCTTGGAGTTTGTACAGCAAGACCTCTAGTGGGCATCTTTCAATATAACAAAGACAGATTATTCCTTTATTCTATATTTTTACAGTGCCCAGCACAATGGGATTACAAGCCTGTTTGAGATCTGAAGGCACAGCATTAATAAATCCACCACCATGACTGCCACTAACCAAATAATTTTATGAGTCTCAGCAGAAAGGACAGGGATGGAATGGTCCAGGAGACATAAACTGTCCTTTCATCTCTACAAGTAAAACTTCCCAAATGCAGTACTGTAGGAGCAGCATGTGCTGCTTGTTATGTCCTGGTTTCATGACTTAATACTCCAAGCTGTCCATTTAAACAGATTTTAAGGCCCGATGAATTGACTTTATTTAAAAAAAGGGAAGCTTGAGATGCTCTTTGTTTTTTCCTTTTCCCGTTCCTGCTTTCAAAAGGTTCTTATACAAAAGTAGCACCATGACTGCTTTCTTCCAAAGGAACAAGAAACAAGATAAGATTATGCTCAGTTTTTTTGAAAGATCGACTGTATAACTGGCATAATTATGTTCCTCTAAGCTATAAGCTTAGGTCTAAGCTAAATCATACAATTGTTTAGATAAGTTTTGATATAAAGAACTGCATTTCATAGGACAGACTGTTATTTTAGACTGTCTTGGCCTTGATCAAGACTTTGGTTTTTTGCACACCCACCTTTCAAACAGCAGCAGAAATGAATGTACACAGGTTGAGCGTAAGTCGGTACATACGTGTGCGCACATAGAACAAGACTAAGGTAAAAAAACAAGGGTAAGTTCTCTGTGGTAACCAGAGCGAACGCCTTTCAGGAAACAGATGCAAAGGTGGCAAAAAGGTCACCTTCATTCCCCACCTTTGTCCTCCCTCCACCCCACTGCAATCCTGAACCAGCTATGTGCCAGCCCAGCTCCTCCTTGCTGCTCACAAAAACATACTAATGACTTCAATGTTGTTTAAATTTTTAAAAAATTGTATGAAAATTTTGGGTAGGTTAGTTTTATAAATTAAATATCTGAATGTTCTACTTTGGGAAACCAAAACCAATTTAAAACAATGACTTTGTTCAACATTAAGAGACTTGTTCCATTTAAAAGCCAGGTTGTTTTCTGTTCTTTCTTTTCTAGATGTTCTTATTATGAAGGATGTTTGTATGGAAACAGGATATTATTCGCCTCTTCAGAATTGGTCTCTGTTTGTTCCTGTTGTTCATTCTCCCTCTTAGAGATGAGGTCTGTAATCTAGACAGGGGGTGCTCCACCTCTGGCCTGCAGGCCAAGTGCAGTCCACTGGCACCCTGTCTTGCCTGCAAGGCTCCCCACAGACCAGGAAATTTGGCACTGCGGGAGTGGTGGCCATTCCCTCAGTGCCAAATTCCCAAACTCCACATGACAGGGCCAGCTTATGGTCAGATCAAGCCCCCTTCACAACCCCACAGGGCTGGTTTGTGGCTGGTTCAAGTTTCCTTATCCCTGCTGCAGAGCCAGGTTGGGGTTGGGTTTCCCCTGCCCCCCTCTGCATGGCCAGATGAGGCCTGCTACAGCCACCCAGGGCACTTGATTGGGGGCACCAACTGGATCTGGCCTGTGGATGGACTGGACACTGCCTATCCAGCCCACTGGACAAAAAGATTGGGCATCACTGGTCTAGATTGTTCCCCCAACCATGGCTCATGTAGCAGAACTAGTAGCAGTGAGGACACAGTGGTGAATGATCTCTTCCCTCCTCATTCACAGATCTGAGAGCAAATGTTCCAGAAGTATTTCTGTAAATTGGTCAATCAGACCAGAGATATCACAGGATGGACGGATGAAGAAATGAATGAATGTCACTTTGTTATTTGATTTTGCACTTTTTAAAATATCGACAGGGCTCAAAAAATTCTGTTTACAGGATGACCTGGTTCAGTGGTCCCTCTAGGACCATGAGGTAACGGGATGAGATTTTTGCCTTGTGACATGTCTTCTTCCTATATTGGTGCATATATGTAAAAATATGTAAATAAACAGTAGCACTCCCTGTGTACCAAGCACATATTTAGTTCAGCGTTTTTCTGTGTTGATTTTTATCAGTCAGAAGGCAGGGTAGATTTGTACAGAGACTAACTAAATGGGAAATATATTTGTCAGTGCCATAGACACAAATAACATCAAATAACATGTGTGTGTACAAGCTGTGTGCACACACCCCTACATCCCCCCGCCCAGATATGTATAAATATATTATATGGTAAATGGCATGCTAAAAGCAAAGGAGTTTTTTCCTCTTGGAATGAAAGTATCTTCCCCTGGGTTTTAAGCTGCATAAAGAGAGACTGCTGGGTACATCCGGACTGCCTTCCGGTAACCAGGGTGCTTTCTAGAGAACATTGTTGTGGAGGATGCCGATGTATGTTTTATTATTTTGGGTTTACTGCTGTTAGACATTCCATGCTGCTGTAGCGATGCCCAAAGGGAAAAATAATACCAGGCTGCTGTAACTGAGTTGCAATCAACAGCCCTCTCTGGGTCTGCTGAACCAGCATCTTACACACTCGGGCGACTCTAGAACGGATAGAATTTCTTATGTTCCTACATTTATGTTGATGATCTTTCATCCCTGCCTGTTACTGCTAACAAAATCCTCAAACTAATCCATGCCCTGGTACCAGAGAGAAGCTGGCAGTGGTCATCCACAGTTCTGTGAACTAGCAGGTCTTCATGCCTTGCCTTTTGACTTGGGGCTCTCTCCTATTTGTACTATTACAAGGGAAACCAGTACGTGTCATGGAAGTCCTATGTTTTTGGTTGAATGCCTACATGTAATATTCCCCCCCACCCGAAGGTATTTATGTGAAATCCAGGCCAATTACAAACAGATTCCTGATCATCTCCAAAGCTTTCTTTCCCATATATTTAGTTCTTCCCTGAGTTACAGTAATCCTGAAAAGTTTATTTTAGTTTGAGGACAAGTAGGGTTGAGTACCAAAATCTGTTACACTAACACTGGATGCCTGCTGCATGGACTTTCTTTACAGCTGACCATCACTTTCTGCTACAGAGGCCCAGAGCACCACTGAATCAGTGTATGAACAGTACACAGGGCTATAAGCAATGACTGGACTCGAGCTGTTAGGGAGGGAAGTTGAACCATTAGTTCCTGCCTTGTGTGCTGCTGGGGAAGACATCCAGGCTGACTTACGGGAGCCATTTGCAGCCACTTACTCTGTTTGTGCTTTGCTACAGTCCTGAGAAAGCAACAGCAAAATGACTAAATGTTGGCAGTGTCACAGCTGTTGTGATTAAAGTTGGTTATTTTGTTGAAATTATCTGATATTTTTTAACTGAAAGGGGCAAATGCTGCACTCCATTACGCAGAGGTCTGGAGTAGCTCTAGTAGAACTCCACAGTAAACAGACTTGGATTTGCTCTTGGTGGACAGAACAAAACTTGGCATCATGTGTGGAGCAAAGTTAGCACACAGAGAAAGCATTCTTTCCCTTCTCTGGCCCTATGATTCCCCCAAAGCACTCAGGGACTGTACACTAAACTAGTTTTATTCTTTCCCTTATTGGAATCATGTGGTTTCTTGCATTTTCTGAGGTTCATAAAAGCATTTTGACATGTCACTCTTATTTTTGTGTCTTAGGTTTCCACATGGCATATTAGTCACTATAAACACTTAGGATAGCAGCAAGCTAATTCTGTCCCTTAAAATCTGAAAGATTTGTTACATTATCTCAGGCCCGATCATTCCTTTTCTGGTAAAAACCCTAGGGGGAGAGACTGAAGAAAAGAAATATGTTCCAAGATCACTTTGTGCCAATTCCTTTTCCTCCATCACATCATCTAGCTGTGGTGGAGACGACTGACTGGCAGGTTTTACCTCCCTACAAACAAGGCTGGAAGTTGGTATGCTTGCCTGCCTTTAAAGGCTTGCCTGCACTTTTGCACGGAAATTTTCCCACTCCAGTTGCATAACCTAGTACCTATTCTAGGTTCTCTGGAACTCTTAGCTGTATTTTTTTTCTGTTTGTCAAAGAAAGTGATACTGGTCTCTGTCATTGTAAAAGATGAGTGCCTCACAACACTCCTGGAGATATGGGACCTGAGATAGAGAGACTGAAAGCTTGTCTATATTGTGGCAGTGACATGTCCCAGCACTGGGGGGACCTCACTCCACAGCACTCACTGAAGTTTGCTGACTGCTTCAGAATGGGAATTTTGTCAGTCAGGCTGCTCTAGGCTTGTACCCAGCATCTGCTCCTGAGCCTGTAGTTTCCAGTGGCCTTGGCCTGGCTGCTGGGGAAGAGCACAGAGCAGCCTGGTGGATGGACTTGCACTTCTAGAACAGGTCAGTCATGAGGGACTGAGGGCAAGCTGTCATGTAGCTGTGGCATGGAAAAGCCCCAAATGTCTTGTCCCGGATCACACAGGAATGGGTAGAGTAGGGAACTGAACCACGTTTCCCAAGGCTTAGGCTAGTGTCCTCATCACTAGGCCATCCCTTTTCACACAACCTCTGTGTTACCTGTTTTGGGGCTGAAGGAACAAATTGTGTCTCCCTCTGAGGGCCTTTTTTCATACATCCCACTGAGCTACTCTATCCCACCTGCTAGACTCCTGACATGGTGGGAAAAGTGGCCTGCCATACAATCCTAGGCACTTGGGCCCTGGTGGACGTGGCAGTCAGCAGCAAGAGGGCAAGAGAGGGCTGGCGCAGCAATAGTTGCACTGCCATGGCTCTACCTGTCTGGCTGCTGGCCCCTGCCTCATGCCCTGTGCTGGAGATGGAGCTGGTGCTGCTGCTGCAGCAGAAGGCACAAAGCAGCAACAGCTCTGGCTCTAGCATAAGGCACATGGCAGATGCTAGAGCCACTGTCACATGCTCCAGGTTGGAGTGGGAGCTGCCATCACCATCACTGCTGCATGCTGTGAGTCAAAGCTGGAGCTACCACCACCACCACATGCTCCAGGTTGGAGCCACAGCTGTCAGTGCCACTTCTTGTGGTTTGCCTTCAATGAGTCCTTGTACTCTTTTCTCTGGCCACCACAAGATTTCGGGCCATTACTAAGCTTGAAGCAGAGCACATTTTTGGGAGTTGAGAAACATGCATCTGCACACAATGCCTGGTCCAGAGAAGTTGGTGCTTGAGGATCATTGACTCAATGCTGTTCTACATTAAGAACAGGAATTTTGGACTGTCTGCCAGTCAACAGGCTGGCTACTGACAGGCATCAAAAAGCTGTTCAGTATGGCTTGATCAGCCAGCTAATCTATTGGCCATTTATCTCCCCACTCACTCGTGATTGATGGTAGGATGGTACCAAGCCATAGCAGTGCATTTCAGCTCCTTCACTTGTTCTTAGCCACATTTCCTACCGTTATTGATCTGTTGATATTAGGCCGGACTATATCAGGTTGCCATGTTACCAGCTCTCAAGAGTTTATCATGAAAGTCTCAAAAGATTGCTATCTTTGTAAGGTCTCATCACCCAGAGCCAAGTGATCATGTCACTCTGGCTTCTCTCTCTCTCCCTCTTTCTTTAACTACATTTCTAGCTCTTGTGGTTGTGGAGGAGAGCTTAGGAATATGACTGGGAGGGGCAGACACCAGAAGGCAAAGGAACATAACCCATATACATACGTGCACGCGCGCGCGCATGTGTGTGTTAAATTCATGGTATTTTGGTCACAGGACACAACCTGTTTGGTAACCAACTTTCTGGGCCCTGTGTGTGGTGGTTTCACTCTCTGAACAATACTTGCTAATGCTCAGTGAATGTAACTTTTACCAGGTGAGTGTTAGGATGCCATTCTCCTTCTTGGAGCAGATTAGCCCAGCTTTTTTTCACTTTGTTTTGCTTTCTGATGTTCTGCTTCCTTATTGTCATCATATCTATGGCTGTGGCTCCTTGCTCGACATGGCATTTGCTGGTTGGAATATTGGTCTCCACTTGTAACTGGCTGCCTCCTCTGGATAGATGTTCAAATCTCTTGTATTTTTCCTAGCATTATCTTTCTACATCAGTCTTGATTGTCTTAGTGGCCTACACTGCTAGCTAAGGACATGTTGTGTAGGTCTGGTTTTCAGCTTTTTTTCATCTGTGGATCCCTTTGGAAATTTTGAATGGAGGTGCAGACCCCTTTGAATTATAAGTATGGGTATTCACATACTTTTGACTGATCATAGTCATCTTTCATTGACCCCTTAAACATAATCTGTGGACCCCCAGGGGTCCATGGACCACAAATTGAACACCACTTGTGAGGATCATGTGTACAGTAGTCTCTCTTTTCTGCCTCATTATATGTCCAAACCATCTCAGTATAGCTTGTCTGACCTTTCCAGTGGTTTTTTTCATACTTCCAAGCATGTCCTGATGTTGTCATTTCTCACTTTCTTTCAGCCTGGCTCCCAAAATGCATCTCAACATTTTAATCTTTTCTTTTACTAGTGTCTTCTCTTCCTTTCTTGGTATGGTCTGGATTCTACCCCATAGATCGCCCTAGGTCTCATTATTTTGTCTAAACTGACGGTAGTCTGACTGGCATCTTTTTACTGCAGATTTCCACAGCTGTTTTTCTCCATGTTTTCCATGCCATAATTAGTCACTCTGACAGCCTCTTCACAGCCTGCTTTGTTGGTTATAATTGTGCCCAGGTACTTGATTTTTTCTACTGAAGTGAGGTGCTGGGCTCTGCTATCTATAATTGCAATACTCTTCTTCCTATTCCTGCAACTCAGGGTCACTTCTGTCTTTTGCACATTCACTTTTAGCCTTCCACATTTTAGATTTTCCTTTCCCTTTGCCCATGCCTGTTGGGGTTTGTTGCTGTATCTGCTAGGATAGCCATGCCATTGGCATACAGCAGCTCCCATGGTGTTCCCATGTGCCGTTTCACTCATTACACTGAACCTGTTAGCAAACAGGAAGACACTTAGGACTGATCCCTGACATGTTCCAACCCCTATTGAGATAGTTGAAATAGCCTTTGAAATGAAAGAAGCTGTCATCTTGGTTCCTCTCTGTGTTGCCTGAATAAGCCTTTTCAGACTCAGGCACAGCTTTCCTCCTTAGGCTTTTTGATTGCCTTTACCTTTTGTCTGAGGCTTTTTTCTCCTGTTTGTTTGCCAGTCATTGGGGTGACAATGTTAAGGTCATTGCTGACAAGCGTAACCACATGTCAAAATACCCTAATGTCCCTAAGCTCAGCGGACTCCCCCTTTGCTTACAAGAACACTCTGACAAGGCCATATCTTTAGGCAGTGAACCTCTCCCCTCCCTGAACCTTTCTTCATGACATGAGTGTTGTTTGGCTAACAGACCCACCTGCCGCTGCCGCCTCTTTCAAGACTTGCAGCTCCTTTATTCTTAGGGGAACAGTAGAAGCAGTTGTCACCCCCAAATCAGTGGATTTATCCCACATATTTTCTTTTCAGAGACAAAAATGTTATCCTACTCAAGTCAGCTGTAGGGAGCTGTGCTTAAATAAGCTTTAAGGTTTAAAGGCCAGTAGCACTGACTTTACACATCATGTTGAATTCTGGCCTTTGCACTTTATGCTATCTCTGTTCATGGCAGGCTGCCCTACAGAGAGAGCTTCTCCTGTACTTCAGCATGCCCAAGTGTCTGTTTCCTGGGAACTGTCTTGTCTAGTCAAATCCAATTTCTTGTCCTTTTTCCGAGAGGGAAGTGGATGTAGAAAGGAAAAATGACTCCGCAAAGGCCAAACAATGAGTCAATGGAAAGGCCAGAAATAGACTTTGGGAGTGGTTGGCCCCTGTCTCTGTGTTCTCTCCACTGTTTAAAGAGAAGGGAAGCAGTGAGATGAACTCCAGTAAGACAGTGTGAGAGGGGCCGGATAAACGTGCGTGCGTGCGTGTGTGTGTGTGTGTGTGTGTGTGTGTGTGTCCACAACCTTATTTTTCTGTGAGGTTTTTCATTAGTACAAATTCCTGCAATTAATTTCTAAGCCAGATGCTGTCCTGCACTGCAGCTACTGTACATGGCGTGAAGGAAAGTGAACCTAAAACTGGCCTGACCAGAAACAGGAGACTTGCCCTAGCTATATACTGTAGTGGTGGTACCTAAATCCTCATCCCAATGACTGTGTGAGGGCTCTTGCTTCTGGGGTGGAGGTGGGGAAGTGCAGGGGTAAGGCATCCTAGCACCTTGAGTGTCACTGGCAAGCAGACAAGTTAAGAAAACCTTCAGGTTACTGTCACTTGCACACAGTGACCCCAGGACTGGGAAGGAGGGGGTCATAAAAATGACTTAAAGCCACCCTGAACTGTGCTCTGCACTGCTTGGCCACTGAAAGACAATGAAGAGAGAGATCTTGCTTGCATTATTAAGTCCATAGATGAAAATGGCTTTCTTGGAAGTATTACCCTGCCCCATGTTTATTTGTATTTTCAGTTAGTATTAGGCATTCAGTAGGCTTATGATGCCAGATACCATCTCAGGCTCAAAATTTCACAGTTGAATTATATCCTCTGAACAAGGGGGTATCTCATGGAAACAGTAATGGGCAGTAAAAGTACTGTGAATGACATATAATACTTCCTTTTTCCTTAGAATTTCAAATGACATGCAACAAACAAAACGTCTTGACTAACTTTGCACTTTTCACTTACTGCAGAAATGTAATTCTTGCAGGACTTTGTAACAGCAATAAGGCTTGTGAATTGGAAAAACCAGTGTTTCATGTATTTCTGGCCATGAGGTGAATAAAAGGTTATATAAGACTCTCCCTTCTCTCTCTCTCTCAAAAATAATTCGGGAACATTTCCTGGTTTTGTTTATCAGTTGCATGACCAAGTTGAAAAATTCAAAAAGGGGGATGGAGGCTCTATTGCTGGGTTTATGCTTTATACAGTCATCCGTGGAAGACCAGCAGGATAAATAGATCCAATGTAAGTAAAGGATGATCCTGGAACACATGCTTAGACGCATCTGAAATGTTATACTCTTTGTGACCACGTAAAACAGTTGGAAAATATCACTTTCAAAATTCAGGCCCAGTTACATGAATATGAATACAAACTCCTGTTGTTGGCAATAAGCTAAATAAATCTGTCAACCATATTGATTAAGCTAAAGTAGGAAAACTTTTAAATTCTTGAGTGTTTATTAAACAATTCTTCTTTTCCAAGTAGGACTGCAGTTTGCAGGCAGTAGGTGTTGCTATTTCTTTTTGAACTTGGTTTTGTTCTCCCCGTCCAGACTGAAAATTCCCTCCTTCTCATCAACCTCAA
This sequence comes from Crocodylus siamensis, assembly GCF_052110815.1. Classification (NCBI taxonomy): domain Eukaryota; kingdom Metazoa; phylum Chordata; order Crocodylia; family Crocodylidae; genus Crocodylus; species Crocodylus siamensis. Next base: position 124,458,629 of record NC_143395.1, read on the forward strand.
AATCAAATTCAGCTGTTTTTCCTACAGTTCAGCTGTCTTTTTTCCTGTTTGCCTGAAGCACAACAGATTTTGCCAAAACCCTGAACTTGCATATGTTGAGTTTTGGCTTTAAGGTTTGCTCTTGTGATAGTCCCATAAAAATGGCTCTAGAAAAGTCCTTATCAAGCAGAGAAGAAAGAGGCTTAGGAAGTCTGGGGGGACAGCTAGTGGGGGAAAAAGTATCATATTTACTCAAATAGATGATGGTCCTGACTATAAGATGAGCCCCCAATAATTAATTTTATGTATGGAAAATGTATAAATTTGTTACAGGTATAAAATCTAATGATTGAAGGTTTGCCTTGAATTTGTCCCCCTACCACTGCTACAGCAGGGAAAATAAATTTTGGTGGGGGGTCAGGTAGTCCCTTTGCCCTCTGCTTCCCACCAATTCTTCCCCCCTGCTGTCCCTTCCCCTTTTTCTTGTTGTCAGGCCCTGCTGTCCCTGAACACATGGAAATGAAGAGCAAATTTTACCTTGAAATTAAATATAAAACACTGGAACAGGTTACTCAGAGAGGTGGTGGAAGCTCCGGGTTTTCAAAACCCAGCTAGACAAAACTTTGGCTGGGATGATCTAATTGAGGATGGTCTTGCCTTGAGTAGGGGATTGGACTAGATGACCTCCTGAGGTCCCTTCTAACCCTAATTTTATACGAGTCTGTGATTCAGTGATAGCTCCAGTAATTTACATATAGTACCCATATGCTTTGTGCACCCAGAATTGATGCAGTTTATCTTTTATGAAACGGCTGCAAGTTTTAACATAGGTACACCATAAACACACTTTTAAGCAGTACTTTGGCATCTACTTATATGTAATACAAACTTTTTTTAAAAATTTCATGTCTCAGGCCATATCAATTCTGAATTCTATCAACTGAGCAGAATACAATCTATGCATGATATTACTCAAAAGCTTTATGATTTACCATATGGTTCATTGCGCTGGGCCCAGCAGAATTAACAGCATTACAAGTTGTGATGATCCCACAGCTCAGCACTGCTCATTATGTATGTGTAGACTCCAAATATCCCCCACAAAGGAGCCATGTGCTAATTAGCCCCCCAACCGATGACTGGAAGGGGGCGTTTTTGTCACAAGTCCTGCAATCCTCCAAAAAGTGATATGCAGATGGGGAGCAGGGCAACTTGGTCCAGTTCCATGTCATGGACTGCGTGGCCACACTCATTATATATGACAGGCTCAGGCTGAGGCTTAGGGTGGGGAAGGGGGACTCTTAGTGAACTGTTTGGGGCTTGTTTGATTTTTGCCAAGCGTTTAAGGCTGATGAAGAAACAGGAGACACTGGAAATTGGAAAGAAAGGCACGGCTTAGCTATCAGAGTGAAGAGGAAGTAAAAATGTATGCAGTGTAGTGGCTTACCATGATTTTAAAAAGATTTGACATTGAGTGGAACTATGCTTAATAGACACTACCTTGTTCAAACAGGCTGCAGTACTTTATGCTTGTGATAGATAAGCATGTTTTCCCGATATGTGTTTTATAGTCGTGCTTGTGATGGCTGCATTTGATTAACTTCATAGATGGTTTCCATTACTGAGCATATGTTGCTTTTGGAAACAGTTTAATGATAACCAAATATTTAATAAGGTTTCTTTGTATGCCCCTGTAGATTCATCAGTATCTACAAAGAAATGAAGTAACATAGGGATGAATTTAATGGAGGCAGCAAAGTAAAGGACTCACTAGAAGTCAGCACACTGATTTCACAAGGTCACTGAATGCAACCTCAGTAACACATTTCTCATGATCATGACTTCATGTTAAATTAAATTTCCAAACTCTAGCATATGCTAGTAAGACACCAGGCACATGATACCACAAGGGTCAGTTTTACTGAAGAAGGAAGCACAGGATACAGCTGACATTGCTGGGTTTTTTGCAGATGGTATGTTGTGGAACAAATTCTGAGATGGGCAGTCTCCAGCTATAGGCTTGGGCTAAGGTCCCAGGCAGCCAAAACTGTGGGAGATGTTATACACAAAAAGACTGTGTGAGCATAAAGGCAAAGTCTTGTGCTTGCCTTGAGGAGTTGGTGTTGGGTGGAGACATCCTGGGAACAAGGTAGAAAATTTGCTTCCTGATCATAGCTCAGCACAGAGCTGCTTCACAGTTGTTGTACAGCAACAAAGGCTGCGGACTCAGTGAAGTAACCTTCACAGGCTTTTACCCTCATTTGTTTTCTGTGGAAGAAGGATGGGAGGATCCACTACACAAAGCACAAGATAGTAGTAAAACAGGCCCTGATGGTTCAGAGGACAACAGTAACATGGCCAGTATCAATTGCACTCTTTCTGTAAGGCACAAAGGCACCTCTGCAACATTGTAGTAGTAATAATTCATCCCTGCAGCTGATAATGATCAGTTTGGCACCCTACAGCAGAATGCCAGGTTAGACAATGTCCATGGAGTAGATCCTATGACAACATTTTGTTAGTTAAAAAATAACCTAGCCCTTTCAAAGACTGTTCCCAAGCCAGTGCACTGGCCCTAGCTCAGTGTGCAGTGGTGAGAAAAAGAAATGCCTTCCTTGTGGGACAGAAGTCTCTCGAGCACAGGATGCTATCCATCTTATCAGGATGTGTGAGACATGGAATTTCCTTCACTGACCTACAAAAAGGAGATATTTTACCAGACTTCCTGAATTCAGCTGTTGTTTTGGTCTAATAATGAAATGCTCTGATAAAGGCCATTTTGTGACAGCCTCACAGAACCTTAATTTTTGATGTTATGTTTGAAACACAAGTTTGAAGAAGACATTCAGTAAAAACTTTCAAGATCAGCTACACCACAGCAGCATCTTTATTAAGACTGAAACAAGGTGAACAGAACAGGAAGGCCCGATTCAAAGCCCTTGAAGTTGATGGAAAGACTCCCATTGACTCTGATAGGCTTTGGATGGAACTTGTTAGGGCCTGTGACTCTGTTATAGCTAGGGACAGATTCATCAAGCATTTAAGCAATGCTCATTTTAGCATACCTGTGTCTTACTTCTGGTGCCAGCTTGACCAACTGAATTCACAAACCTGATATAGGCAACTACGTTTCTTATACAGTGCAAGAGAAAATTTTAGGCATCTAGGAACAGAATGCACAACAGCCAGCATGCTGGCCAGGCTGGGTTGCTGGGTGGTGACAATGCCTAAAAGCCAGCCAATAAGAAATACTGAAAGAGCAGGATGGGTCTAGAATCCTGCCTCTCTCCAGGACTCAGCTCCTACTTAAAACTGGGAGTCAGTCTGACACTTAAGGATCTAAGTCATCCCTTTGGAAAAAGATGATTGTCTTGCTTGTTTCTTTAAGACAACTAGTAATTTGAGCACTCAAACAGAAAAAGAGAGGCCTAGGTTCTAGTCCATCTTCAGCCTGACAGGTTTCAAGCCTACTGTAAGGAGGTGCTCAGCCTTCAGGGGCTGAACCTTGACTGCATATAGTTCATGGCTAACAGTCTGCCAACCTGGAAGGTGAGGACTCTGTTGCAAATAATAACTAGTAAAAGGGGGTGAAGCTATAAAGAAAGTTTAAAAAGCTCCAGGAGCAGCAAACAAAGGAGAGAGGTGCCTTGTGCAGTGGGAGAAGCATCCCTGTCTAGGTCTGGAGAAAGACCAGAAGTTTGAGGGTTGTTTCTTATACCCTCTCTACATGTGTGGGTAAAGACATGATGAGATTTAATATGCAATTCACACAATTGGATCTACTGCTATGCCACACATGTCTGACAGGAGGTGCAATTGTGGGATCTTACATTAGATCCCATCACACCTTATTGCCAAAGCAGGGGGAGCTCAGTCCTAGGCTTTCCTTGCAGCAGGAAGAAGCAAGCTCCCATGGCTGGGACCCCACGCACCCCAGTTGAGGTTTACAGTCAGTTTGTTTTTACACGTTTATCCCTGTCCCCACAACAAACAATGCAAACAGCCAAAATAAGCAAGTGTGCAAATTGTGCCACCTCTACATATTTCAGGTATAGCTAATTGTGCAAATACCTTTGCTAAGTACAGACATTCAGGAGGTTAAACCAGGTTCAAAATGGCTGCCCAATTTAAACTTAGCTTGTCCTGGTGCCGACCTTATACTTACAGACCTGGTCTTGGTGACTGGCAATTAATCTAAACCTGTAACTGAACAGAAGTTCCATGCACTCAAACTGGTCTAAAAATTGCAGAATCTGATTTAAGATAAAACTATCTATGGAATATCAGACTTATTTGATTTAGGTCAAACTGATGCGTGGAACTTCTGCTCACTTTCCCCTGCACAGCCCCAGACTGGGAAAACCCAGCCACTGACCCCTGCCCTAGGGCAGCTCTTTTCACTTCCTACCTCCCCTACACTGATCTGTTTTTGTCTCCCCCCTCCCCCAGCCCCTTGATCCCCCCAAAACACTGCTCTGTACCACCATCCCACAAGCTGCTCCAAGTGCAGCCACTTTTATCAGCACTGGCAGAGCTGAGCAAGAAAGTCCTGGTGGTGGGGAGGGGCAGGAGGGATGGGTGTGTAGGTTTGCTGGGGGGGATACCCTACCATACTCACAGGTTGCACCTGACCCCCCCCCCAACCTGAGGCTCGTGCCTGCATCCCTTACCTCTTGCAGGTTGTGCCTGCCCCTCCCCCACACAGGTCATGCCTGCTCCCCATAACCCACCCATAGGTCATGCCTCCCCCTCATCCCCTGACAGACCCCCCCAGTCCTCTCCAGCCTGTTGGACCCTCAACTCTCCCTGCTAGCCCCCCTTACCTGATATCAGGAAGCCATTTTTAATTTATTTAACCTCCCCCTAACACCTGCAAATGTCTGTACTTAGCCCTTGAAATCAGCTACATGTGCAAATTAGCTATTAGGAGCGTGTGAAATGGGTCATATTCAATTCAGATTTGACCCAAATCAGGGGCAGTGATTCGATTCATTGATTCAGATCACGTGTTCTGATTTGATTCGGCCAAATCTGAAGATTCAATGCTGATTCAGAGAATCGGTGATTCAGCCATAGACACAGCTTTAAATGTTTTTTCTACATACCTTGAGGTACTAGCGCACCTCATGAATGCTGAAATGGTGGGGTGGATGGAGTGTCCCACAGGTGCATGGGGAGGCCCCCCATGTGCTATACAGCAGACCCAGAAGTGGATTGGAAGTACTTCTGATCCACTTCTGATTCTGCCACCCCTGGTACCCCCCCAGACCCAGGAGGCACCAGTTGTTGAGCTAGGGGGTGGGAATGATGGGGGTGGGATCCCCTGTGCACTCCCCGGCAAACCTGGAAGTGGATCAGAAGTGCTTCTGGTCCACTTCCGTGTCCACTGCCAAGCGTGCTGGGGACCCCCCTCAATGTTCCTGTGGGATGCTCCATCTGCCTCTGCATTCACAAGCTGCCTGGTACCTTGAGGTATATAAAAAAAATGGTTAAAGCTGTGTCGAATCGTCAAATCTCTCCAAATCAATCTGGAGGGTTCTGATTCGATTTGGAGAGATTAAAGGGTCTCCTGACTCAATTTGGATTTGGAGATTTGGCCACCGAATCAGAACAAATCTCCGCCAAATCAAATCAGTGACTGAAGTTTGGCACAGCCATATTAGCTATTACACAATAAAAAGCTCCAACCAGGTATAAACTTAGACCTCAAAAATGTGTACTAGCTTTGCTATCAAAGTTTCTATCAAACTTTAATTTGCAAGTGTAGTAAAGTGTCCTCTGTGGCTGGGAGCCTGGTCAGCCGATAGGGCTCCAACTACAGGGGTGCACCACACCTGGAAATCACACTCTGGCCCTGGAGATCACGCTGCTGTAATTCCTACAGCTCTGAGGCACAGGAAACCCCCAGGGCTGGAGGACTGCCACTTCTGCAATCCCAGAAGATCCATCTCCTTTAGTTCAGTACGTTGATTAAGTCCAAACTTACTGAAAGTTAACTACAGCTCTTCTGCTGAATCCACAAATAACACTGTTACCCATAGGCAAGGGTTAGGCTGATGTACATTAGATAGGTAGTATGGACAAGTTTCACAGCTCCTGCCGGGCCATACTTGCACTTGCCAAGGGTGGAAAGCTGGTCTTTTTCAAGACCACTCAGCTCACCCAGCCCCATTCTGAAAAAGCTGGATATTTCATGTAATATTGTACAGTAAGGACCTAGAGACAGTGAGCCATTCCTTTTGGAAGTTGTTTCTTCCTGATATATGTTACCCTTTGACAGGTGTAAGTTTTCACCATGTTTTTCAGCTTTCTTCTAGTTTGTCACATCTCTAATGTACTTTTAATGTCATTTATATCTAGGTATTGTGCCTTGAGGGAATGAATAGAACATTTGCCTTATAGCAATGGTGAAAGCAATCCAGTGGAACAGTGATGCAATAAACATCAGGCAATTTGGCCAACACAGTTTAAAAGAAAAACCTAACCTCTCCAAAAACCGGATATATAGGGAATAAAAATAAATGATGAGTAATAGAAAATGAATTAAACAACTGCTGTACGGGTAAAGATTTGAGGATGCAGGAAGGGAATTACAAATGACAACAGAGGTTTCATAATAACTCAGGATGCAATATTGATGATTCATTTACCTGGGACTTCTTGAGCAGATAATTTTAAGCTTCTCCAAGCCATAGGAATGAATCACCATTTGTTTACGTGGCTGTGAAACGTCAGGTGACAAAGATGATGGAAGAGAGCCTGCTGACACTGAATGCAAGTGAGCACACAGTAAGCTGAGGAAGTATGTACCCGGAAATATGTATATGACAGTTGGCTATAACTTAATTGTGGCTGGGAGTAAGGGATTAAATGGCGATTTGTCAGAATTTAGAGGTACAGACTAAAGTCCAAGTCAATGCTAGTACAGTATTACAAACTATAATTACGTAGATGCCTTAAAAAGAATACAAATGAAAATAGATACTAAGCACATTAAAAAGCAACATTGGCTGCATAGAAAACAGTATTAGTGTCTAGCAAAAGTACAGCATTCCAAGGCACTGGACTATTATTTATGAAACACCCAAATTTTAGTCTTAAAATCCTTTGTTAAAATTCATACAGATTGTAACACTGAAGAAGTCAGTGGAGTTTCACCCGGAATTAATTTGAACCATGGTTTTATAATGACAGAATAATGTGTCTTTCTTTCTAAGCATTTCATATCCAACTAAAATGTTCATTACTAGAAGGAAAAAGGTGGTCACCATGATGGTGTTTGAAGGAATATGATTTGTTGTCATTGATATATAGTTATATACAGAAATAATAGGCCATTATGACATCTTCGTTAGGTAATTACACTGTGAATCTGAAAGTCATTCAACAAAAAGTTACTGAAGAATATAGACACTGAGGCAAATGTAAAATAGCTTGCACTGGAAGGTGTATATACTTGACCCTGCCTGAACAGTGCCCTTGGCTTCCCAGAAAAGACAGCAGCTGAGAAGCTGTCCTCAGTTTGAGACCTTTATTTCCCATCAGAGCTCCAAACCTGGGAGATTTTCTTAAGAATCTGTGAATAAAAAGGTCCTTTGGATACATCTCTTTTCTAAGGAGTTCCAAAAATATGCACACAGGCCTCACCACTGCAAGTGAGATTGTGACTGTTTTGAGCTTCTGTAAGAACATCTCTTAAGGAAGCTCTTGCCATCAGACACCCTCCCTAAGGCTTTGGTTGCCCTTAGCTGGTGTGGAGGCTCTGTTAACATGCTTCATTCTTTCAGCAGAGAGTTTAGAAAGCCAGACAAGATGGGGAGAGAACACTGGAAAAATATTTGATTTTGGTTTTGATATAACTGCTGTGTATAAACCTGTAACAAGGTTTTGATATAACTGCTGTGTTCTGTGTAAAACATAGAGCAACAGCTTTAAAAACAATTCAAGAATTCTCTCTGCCATTAGGTCCTATTACTCTTTTCGCATCTAGTAAGCCACCAGTAGGACTCATGCATACCAAGCACCCTTCTACAAATTAGTTGCTTTTGAGGCTAGCCAGTTTTTAATGTTTAAAAAATCAGCCATGTTTGATCACTAAACTGACCAGCAATGACACCCACTTAGTGGAGGGGTTAATTCAATGGCAATTTTGCCCATAGTTCTGTTCTTCTGGCTTTCATATAGCTTAATCCAAAACTGATGCCTTACAATCAAGGGGGTTTCTGTCAAGATCACTGTGCTTATATCTGAGAGTGACATGCAATACCCCAAAGTAATTTTAGTCACCATTGTAGATAAAGCAAGGTTTAATTTAAAAAAAAGTTTCTTCCTGTGCCTGAGGAAATGTATGCATTGCTGTCTCTGTAGAGTGCACAGGACAGTATAGTTTCTGCATGCAAAGAAGGCTGTGCAAAGACTGAGGTCTTGTGAAGTATGATATGTGAAGTTTTGCTAGGTCCATTTGGCTGCAGAAAGAGCCGCATTAACATCTGTCTTGGGAACTGGCCTGAGGAGCACAGACTGTCTGAGTAGTGTGTGGTTTAAAAGTGTTTGTGCAATGTCAGTGCCAGTTTGCTGGTGAATAGATTGAGTCCAAGATATCTCCTTTGCTTGGAAGGATCAAAAGTATAACCAGAGAAAGGCTTAATGTTTTGGTTTTAGATGAGAGGAGCTCTTATGAAAAGTTGAGAAACAAGAAATTAAACAAATGGCCAGTTCATTATTTTCTGAGATTTGAAAGAACAGAAGGGGAGTTTTATTGGGTCTTGAATTTGCTGGTTAAGCACAGAAAGAAATTTCCCTTAGCCAATGATCATCTGCTTTAATAAATCAAAACTAACACATTCCACAGGGTGGGCAAAAGCCAAAAGGGTAGGCAACTTGGCAGCCAGTTCTCTTCATGAATGATTAGTGTTTATTTGACAAATAATCTTGCTTTGTTCAGGCCTCATACAGAACAGAATCTGGGGTTTAAAAGTCTAGGCAAGGAATCGTTACTGTACACTTGAAAACACCCCTTGTTTTAGAGCAGAAAAATGGAATCGAGCTCTGTGCTGCCTCTCTGCCCCCGGATGACTCCCCCTCACTGGAGGGGTCCCCAGCTGGAGGGATGCTGACGGACACGTTTTCCTTCGCTGCTTTAGTGACGCAGGGGTATTGGACTGGGGTATAGGATGTGGTCTTTAATATTACTTTAAGTGTGTAGCCTTTTCACTAGGGGACAGAAGGCAGCAACCAGGGGCCACTCACAAAGCAATGAAAACGAAGTGCGAGCTTCCACCCAAAACCTGATATCTTCTTCCAATCTTTAATCTAAGTGCCCTGGTCATCTTTAGTGTGTCCCTGCCATCACAAGCACCTAAGAGTTCCTTGAGATAAGCAGTCATCCATCCACCTTTTGTTTGGAAATATGATAACCTAAGATTTACACGAAAATTAACAACATCCAAACTGCCTGTCAGGCTACAGTCATCCATCAGGCACACATATTAATTGCTTAACTTGTCAATGCCCAGAACTTTTACACACTAGACAATGCCCATTCACTTAAGTACTTCCTCATGAATCCAGATGGACTGGCTGACTCTCCACACAGTCTGAGTCCATGAGGTTAGGTCCATCATCAGGCAAAGCTGCTGCCTGCTCTGGTCTCAGGTAGAGTCACCTCTTCCACTACCTAGTCTGCAAAGTCAGCTCTTCCACCATTGTCAGACCAGTCTTGGAAAGACAGGAGCTACTGCTCTACCTCCTGGGCCCCTCTGCGCCCCTAGTCACTGCTCCAATCCAGGGAACATGGTAGAACTAGGGGTTAAACTCCAGTTTTCTAGCCTGATACATAACTCACACAAAGAGCAATTTAATGCTGGTCTCTGTTTTTCCCTCTCTTGGGAAGTACTGTCTTTGGGTACCATCTAGCAGCTTTCCTGTTTTGTTGTGCCTTTTTTCTTCCATTCTTCTTTTAGTGTGGGGTAAGGTTTGCCTCAAGATCTGGGATACATCATGAGTTTCCTGCATGGCTTTTTCTCAGTGTCATTTCTAGGTCAGCTGTAATGCTCTGGAAGATGTGAATGTGAACTCACTCATTTGCTGGTGTCTCTGGTAATTGACTCAGACCACTATTGTGTGTCCCTGGCAATTGTGTAAATGTCATTTTTTTCTAATTTTGGTCTGTGCTTTTCTTAGCAAAATCTTCACTTTCAAAACCAAGATAATTGCTCCCAGCAGTAGTTTGAAAGACTGTCTGTGGATAAGATACAGTTCAGGAGTCAAGGGAGTCAGGTTTTACTGCTGGCTGTCACACACGTCCTGTGTAACCTTGGGCAGGTCACAAAGGGCTAGATGGCATTGTCCTTACTCACAACAGTGAGCAGTGACTCATATAAGATGTTCCACAGACTTCAGTGGGGCAACCTGCATAAAGAAATGTTTGCCAATATGAGTAAGGGTTGCAGAGACACATATATAACATGTAAATTGGGAAGATTTCTCAATTGTTAGATGTTGCAAGATTAAAAGCCATAAAATATTCAGATGGAAGGTTACAGAAGTGTGAACTTGCCTCTCTTGGTATATGGTTAGTCCTGATGTTCTGTGGTAATTTTGTTCTCCACAGATTCCCGTGGCTGATCTAAACCCTGCTATAGTCAATGGGAATCATTCAATCAACTGCACAGAGCTCCAGGTCTGCATGTCTCTGTTGAAATGTCATGCACTACATTAATTATTATTATACTTCCCTGAAAGCATTTCCTTACAGCCAGCTTCTTAACAAGGATGCCATTCAAATGTTAATATCCATATTCCCAACCTTTACTGATTTTCTATGCCAATAATGTTACCAAAAGCCTGACTCTAATCTGATTATAGCATGTCTATTTCCCTCAGTATTTTTTAGTTTCCTTTTAAAATAATTCTACCATCTTGGCCCTGTCTATCTTGGGAAGTAGGTCATGTTTAAAGACATGTTGGCTAACATTCCCACTGACATACCTTTGAACATCATTTGAACATCTTTAAAAGATCAGCAACAGCCTTAGGCTCCATCTTATCTGACATGCTTTTACACATATATTTTTTCCTAGTTTAGAGACACACACACACTCTTTGTCTGTTGGAGCCAAGTCTTTGCAAACCCATTTTGACTGTTGCTTTGCTTCCCAGTCTCTTCCCACATGGCTATGAATGGGTTCAGTTTCCTGCTGCTTAGTCTATAATTAGTTGCTTCACCTCTTTTTCCTTTGTTTAAAGTTGGTATTGTGCTGGCTTTCTTCCAGTCCTTTAAAACCCTCCTTGCTTTGTATGATGTATCAACAGATGAGTTAACAGGAATACCAGTTCTTTGCTCAATAAAGCCCAGGAGTGAATCTGGTATAACATTAGACAGTTGTATATTTTCTCCAAATATTATTTAACAATGTTCTGTTACCTGAAATATGTGACCTGCTTATTTCTTGAAAGATATTGTTTTCTTCCTCATTTTAATGAATATTATTGTGATGTCTTCTTAAAATCTCAGCAAAGTTTGAAATCATTTATAGGGTGCCAAAAGTTTCAATCAATGTTAAAAAGGATCTTTTTTTTTTAAAAAAAAGTCTTTTTGGTTAGAAATTTGTGCATAAAACAAAATGCAGAAGGTTTAATTTAAAGATCAATTTAAATATTACATTTATCACAATTCGTGTATCAAGATTAATTTCAGTATTTTGGAACTTCCTTCAAACGAAAAGTAAAACCTCTGCTTCTTCAGGAACTTAGTTAAAATAAATTGTTTCAACTTTTAAGATTTCCACACAGTTAACCAGGCTTCAAAGTTCAACTCACTGAGGAAATGATTGAAAAGCAATATTATGTGGATATGTTTGAGACTTGTTGACTCACAATGCTTGAAAGAGAGAGGCATAACGCATCTAAAATTTGAGTGTCCTAATTATTTAACATTCCTTTGTGATTTATTACTAAGGGGAGAGATCAATTCAAAATGTCATTTTCTAATTTTTACATAGGATTTGACAAGTACACTACTATCTACTGAGCTATGATAGGTTTGAAAATAAACTGAGGATGAAAGTCCTTCAATGCAATGTTATTCCCTTCTGATTCATCCTGTCATTTTAAAGAGAGAAAAAAAAATCAAGCTATCAAGATGCTTTAAATAAAATTGTACAGCAGTCCCTAATAACACTGCTGAACTATAACCATTTTAAAATCCATACTTTCTAGATTGAGGCCCTTCTGGTAGGAAGTACACCCCTTTGTTAGTAAAAGTGAATATCCATGAGAAAAGGCTAGAAGTCAAAATAATCAACTGAAGCTCTAGATCTAAACTAGTCCAGGCACAGGATTCTCAAACGTGTCCAAGTAAATGTGCTCTTAAAGTGTTTTGGGACTAGAGTGTGTTAAAAAAAGTGTCTTTTTCCACAAGAAATGTTTCAGTTTTCTAGCAAAATATCAACACCTGAAGGATTTTTAGCTATAACTAGGTTTCATTTTTTTGATGAAGTATCAGTGTTTTCCATGGAAGTCAGATGCTTTGTGTGAAAATGTCATGTGCTCTGTCAAAAAGCTAATTTTCCACTGAAAACCAGTTTCCTTGGAAAAATTTTGACCAGCCTTAGCTAGTACCATTTTCAAAGGTGATTTGATGACATAGGAGTTTACTGTCAATGCAGCTTAGGCACCTAACACAATTTATCTCAAGGCAAATCATGAATTATGTTGTTCCAATTCATAGTGTCTTTAAGACTTCCAATATTCCTTTTTATAGTCTTGCTCAGCGTCAACCATCTTCCAGTAGCTCAGTGCTGTAGCTTCTCTCCATTCCCAATCCTGAACACTGTATATAAGGATATTCTACTTGTATATCTAATGGGTATGAATAATTTCCTTTTAAGTACTCTTCACAACTTAATGATAAGGGTTTTTCCTTCACAGTCTGAAAAGAAGATTACAGATCTGGCTCATCCCCTAACAAAAGAACAAGAGGACATTCACTGGAATTAAAAGGGGGGAAATTCAAAAGGAAAAAGAAATATTTTTTCACACAACATCTATTTGGACTGTGAAATGTATTGCTACAGGAGCTCACTGAGGCCAAAAACTTAACAAATGCAGTATAAGTTACTTAACACTCCCATGGTTAAGCCGCATGCCTTCTGCCTGGTTAAATCATGCAAACAGCAGCAGCCATTTGCCAAATCTAAACGATTAAAGATACTGTTTAAACCAATTAGAAGTGTGCCCTATTTCATACAGGAACAGCCTGTTCTCAGTGTTTCCTATTATGTTTCAAACCCTGCGCTCAGCTCTTTGCACCTTATTGAGGCTCCTTAGGTTGTTATGCAGAGCACCTTGCCTTTGAAACTGAGAGGCCCTCCTCAATTTCAGGACAGCATATAGCACAACCCTGGATTAAGTGTCTAACCCATGTCAAGCAATGTTCTCATCAAGCGCCTAATGAGCTCAGTATATGCAGTTTAATTTGTATTTAAAAAGGCACAAACATTTCTACCTATAGACTATCCAGAATTAGAATTAACAACTTCAAACTTTAGGAAAGTGATATTATGCTTGGTACTTTAGGATTAAGCCAACCTTTATCTATTGATTTCTGTAAAGACATATGTAAGGACAGGTTATCTTCCATTTGTCTTCTGCAGGCCTCTCATGTCTTGCTGTGAAGTATCTGAAACTGGCCACTGTCAGAGATGAGCACTGGGGGTGATCCAGCAGGGGCGGCAATGTTTTGGGGCAGGGGTTCACTTTAATAGAGCTTAACTCCAAACAGGAACCACTTGTAAGCCAGCCTGTACTCCTACTGCTGCCACTGCCTCAGTCATTGCTCCTTTCTGCAGTGTCACATGAATACATTCCCCTCACCCCCAAAGCCCCATACTGCTAAAGCTCCCTGGTGCCAAAGCTTCCCACCTCAGACATGCTGCTGAAGCCCCCAGGCTCTGCAGGCTGCATGTAAATTGCTAGCCCCTGTGTTACAGCTTCTCCCCGGCTGGACTGACTTGCACCACAGCTGGATTAGGCAGAAAATTATGGACCCATAATTGACTTGCTGACACTTCACTCCTCCTCCTGAAGCAAATGGAAAAGTAATGGAAAGGAGAACCTACTTTATCTCTAGATCTGTCCCATTCCAGTTAGAATAAATTTCAAACACATAGAACGGATGATCAGGCCCACAGATCAGCCTTGTGCCACTTTTCTGACCTATGGGGCCAGTTGAGTTGGGCATCACTGATACAGACTGATTAGGAACTATCATTGGTGCTGTTTTAGCTTAACAGAACCAAATAAATATACTTCAGACTGTTGCAAAGGGTCATGGTTTTATTTAATCCAAAGCAAAAGTCACTAACATTATCTTCTAATGATGCTGGAAGCTAGGCCTTAGAAGCAAGTTCTAGAGCTTTCACAGTACATTTCTTCCCATAGTCTATAGAACAGACTTCGATTTTAATTTAAAGTAAAAGTGTGATTTATGCATTTACAGGGCATGTTCAAATCATCCTAAAACACTTTAAATATTTACATACCTTATGGTTGTCAGCAATCCCTCAATATGAGGGTGACAATCTCCCAGTGAATAGGGAAGTCATCAGTGAGTCCACAGACTGAAGAGGTCAATCCAAGATCTGCATGTTAAAATGCAGACATGGCAGACAGTCCTAGGAAGAATCATACAATCATAAAAAATTAGTGTTGGAAAAGGAAATCTAGTCCAACCCTCTGCTCAAAGTAGAACCATCCCCAACTAGATCATCCCAGCCAATGCTTTGTCTAGCCAGGTCATAAAAACTTCCAAGGATGGAGATTCCACAACCTCTCTGGGTAACCTGTTCCGGTATTTTACTACCTTCTTAGTGATACAGTTTTTCCTGATATCTAACCTAAACTTCCCTTGCTGCAACTTGAGACCATCAGTCTTAGTTCTGTCATCTGCCACCACTAAGAACAATCTAGCTCCATCCTCTTTGGAACCCTCTTCAGGTAGTTGAAGGCTGCCATCAAATTCCCCCTCAGTCTTCTCTTCTCCAGACTAAATAAGCCCAGTGTCACAGGAGCACTGAGTTGCCCTGTTCCTAAGAAGTGGAGAAGTGGAGCTGCCAATCTCCAGGGGCAGCTCAGGTGCTGGTTGCTGCGGCAACCAGGCTGGCCATGTGACTGGAAGGGGGCAAGGCTGGGCCTTTATAAACAGCCCAGGCCAGAGCCCAGGGAGCAGTTCCCTTCTGGCGGCCGCAGGAGCTCTGTGGGAGAGCTGAGCAGGCTGAGGGGATGGTTGCAGCCTGACTACCCTGACTGGCTCCATGAGGCTAGAGAGAGAGAGAGAGAGAGAACCCTAGAAGGGGCCATGACTAAGAGCCAAGTGAGTGTGGACTTTGGGTTACAAGCCAGCAGGCTTCTTGTGTTTGGGTTATAGCCGTTTGGCTGCTGATTTAGTTATAGTTAATACTGAAGGACTGGGTGAGGCTGTAGGGGTGTGAGGAGGCCTCACGGGATCTCCCCAGCTGCGTGGGGGTTCCTGGGGCCCAGCAAGGGCACAGAGCGGTGCCAGGGCGGCACAGCGTTAAGTGCCACAGTGGGCATGGCGGGCGAGTGCCGGAGAGGCATTTGGCGTGTGGGGGCAGGGGCCCCAGCCCGAGAGGGCACGCAGCGCGGGAAGCGCGGCAGGGGCCCCAGCCCGAGAGGGCACGCAGCGCGGGAAGCGCGGCAGGGGCCCCAGAGGGGGTGGGGAAGGCCGGGGGGGGCGAGAGGCCCTAGGCGGGGCACATACAGTATAAAGCCACCCCAAGGTGGCATGTACTATTGACAGACACCCCAAGACAGGTGCGGTCTAAAGGGTGTTCCAGAGGGCTTCCGCAGCAAAAGGAAGCCCAAGGAACCAGAGGGACCAAGTAAGGCTCTGGCTGCCTGAGCCTAACTGGACTCATGTGATTGACGAGACCCAGAGCCTAGAGGGGCCAGGTAAGGCTTAGGTCGCCTGAGCCTAATTTGATGATCATAATTGACAGGACCCAGAAGGGGCCAGGTTAAGGCTCAGGCCGCCTGAGCCCAATTGATACAAATAACTAATTCAGATTGCAGGCCAAGCCCAGGAGCGCCAGAAAAGGGCGCAGAAGGTTAAGGACCAGATAACGTCCAGGAAGAGCTGCTGCGAGGCTTGGGGCGTGCTAAAGGGGAGGTAGGAGGCACGCATTTGCCCATAAGGCAGGGGTGCATGGAGACACCCCACTCAGAACGGGGAATAGTATTAACGTGGTGTCCAGGGCGATAAGAGGCAGCCTCCCATATTGAACCTTACAAACATCAAAGATGTGGCGGGCGAGTAGAGGGTGCTGGATTGCCTGATTGACATGGCAGGGGGCGCTAGTGAGCTCACGGCCGCTCCTAGGCCCCACCTGTGATACCCAGTTCCCTCAGCCTCTCCTCAGAAGTCATGTGCCCCAGCCCTCCAACCATTTTTGCTGCCCTTCGCTAGACTCTCTCCAATTTGTCCACATCCTTTCTGTAGTGGGGGGCCCAAAACTGGCACAGTACTGGTGAGATGTGGCCTCACCAGTGCCAAATAGAGGGGAATAATTACTTTCCTTGATCTGTGGGCAATAAGCCTACTAATGCAGCCCAGTATGTCATTAGCCTTCTTCACAACAAGGACACACTATTGGCTCATTCAGCTTATTGTCCACTGTAACCCCAAGGTCCTTTTCTGCAGAGCTGCTGCTTAGTCAGTCAGTCCCCAGCCTGTACAAGTGCATGGGATTGTTCCGTCCTCAGGCAAGACTTTGCATTTGTCCTTATTTAACCTGATGAGATTTCTTTTGGTCCAATCCTCTAACTTGTCGAGGTCCCACTCTGAATCCTACCCTATTCTCCAGTGTATATACTACTCTCCCCAGCTTGGTGTCATGTGCAGACTTGCTGAGGTTCCACTCCAGCTTATGTTCCAGAAGGAAGTGGAGGAGTAGTAGAAGGAAGGATGAGTATATTCTGGTGATGTTGGGTCATGACTCTTTCCCTTTCTCTCTCACGTCATAATAAGATGAGTTGCCTTGTATTTCATGGCACCATTGGAGAAAATTCAGTACTCATGTCTCCCAGGTATTGATGTTAATATTGCATTTCTTAAGATTAGCCTTCAAGATGTCCTTGTAGCTCTTCTTTTGCCCACTTCTAGAGTGGTAACCACTGATGATTTGGGAGTATTGGCCCTGTTTTGGGAGCTAGTTGTCAGGCTTCCTTATAACATGTCTTGTCCAACACAGCTGGTGCCATATTAACATGAATTCAATGCTAGTGGTGTTTCATTTTTCTGTCCTTCCAATTGATATGCAGAATTTCAAAAGACATCACTGATGGTAACATTCCAATGCTTTCAGGTTTTTCTAATGTGTCATTCAAGTTTCACACCCATATAACAGGGTAGGGCTGACAACTGGGTGGTAGGTGGGGAGTTTGGTTTGGGTTCTGATGTCATGTTCATTGAAGATATGATTTCAGAAATATACAACAGTTACACGGGCAGATTTTATTTGGTGTTGAATATCATTATCTATGTTTATGTTTTGGGAAAGGTGACTACTCAGGGGAAATGCTCAATATTTTCAAAGGACTGCCCTCTAATTGTAATACACAGAGGAGCAGCTGATTTGGTTTGGGGTAGGTTGGTAAAGTATCTTAGTTTTTTGTGAAGTTGACAGCCAGTCCAAGCATTTCATAAGCTTCACAGAAGCAGTTGAGAGTGACCTGGAGCTCTTCAGTTGAGTGAGCACACATGACACAACTGGCAATGTACTGAAGATCAGTAATAAAGATGTTGGTTATCATGGATTTGGAATGTAACTGATTGATGTTAAAGAGATTCCCATCCACACAATCCTGGATGCTGACTCCAGATGGAAATCTATGAGCAATGAAATGCAAACTAGCTATAATATAGATGGAGAAAAGTGTTGGTGAAATCATGCAGCCTTGCTTGACTCCGGTTCTAATGGTGAAGAGGTCCATTTATGAGCCACTGCTTAGCACAGTTGTAATCATGTCATCATCAAGAAGTCTGATGGTGGTGACAAATTTTGTTCAGCATCCAAATCTCATCAGGATCTTCCATGGAGCCTTTCTGTTGACTGGCCGTAGTCAAGTCAAGGAAGGCCATGTAAAGATCTCTTTGTTGCTTGTGGCACATATCAGAAGATCACAGGAAATTAGGGCTAGACTGGTCCTCATGATGTCATACCAAAAGAGTTTGCTTTAGCCAGGGATGAAAGACGGCCACTTAGGTAACTGTTTCATGTTGAAAAGTAATTCAACACTTCAAGTTAAGACAGGAAGGAAATATTTTAAAGAAAATTTGTTCAGTCATTTGAATGATCAAAAATGCAAGTTACTCAGGTGGAAAATGGTCAGAAAAATGAGGACCTTCACCTGTATTCCTGCAAAAATTCTATAAAATTTGAAAGTGTAAATAATTAAGGTTTTAGTTGTACCTCTCAACCAAAGGTAGAACCTCTTGCAGTACAAGTGGTATGTATGGCTATTCAATTAATACAGACTTGAAAAGAGAGTTTACCTCCAACGTTGCTCTCTTAAGTTTTCACTGGAGGTCTCTCATCCACATATTGTCCTACCCCAGTTCGAGTTAATTTTGGTTTTACAAATGCCGTGCAAGTGGAAAGCCTCCATGCACTAAGGGAAAGAGAATATAATATAGCAGACTCTTCTTGTTTTGTTGTTGTTGGTACAGATATAGTCCTCGTCAATTAAGGTTCCATGCACATCTTCTAGAAATGCTCAGGTGTCGGGCGGGTTGTAACTGCAGTATCTGAAGTATAAACTTATAAAAGTGCTCTAATTCTGTTGGAATTAGTGGGGGACTCATGAGAGGTCTGATATCAGGGCTGCAAGGCAATATTTTGCAATTTTTTTTATGGTTAGATTCTAAGACACTTCTTCAATAGTAATTAATGCTCAGTGCCTATAATTTCCTAGTAAGGAAAACTGTCTGCAGAACAGGAATGCTAAGGATGGCCAAATGATAGCACCATAAATACAAAAGTGAAATCTGAGTTCTGATCACAAATAGAAAGGAAATTACCTTTCCAGCATTAATTATGGAATGACTTTCAGGAAATGTATCTGTTAGCAAAAGGCACCAGGAAGCTGTTCTAACTTATGTTCCTGGTGTGGAGGGGTAATTAGTGGAGTAAACCAGAACTCCATCCTGCTGTCTCTTTTTTTCCTTCCTGAGTCTCACTCTTCATCTCCTCTGAGCAAGCACTAGGAGTAGCTGATACAGCAGGGATTTCCCCATCAAAAGCAGAATTCTGCCCTGGTGACTGAGAACCAAAATATGGCCTCTCTTGTCAGTGCCATGGCCAGGAAGCTTGGTGCCTGGGGCAAAGCCCATGCAGCAGACCACCCTCACGCTATGCACAGATCTGGGGGGCACGTGCCCCCACCACGCTGCCCAGGAGTGCAGGTAGCGGTGGGAGCCACCCTCCCCATCCCTGCACTCCCCCAAATGAGCCACTTGTGGCTCCATCCCGTGCCCCACCCCAGCAGGGCAGCACCTGTTGCTGCCCCTTCGCTTTGGCACTGCTTGTCTCACCTTGTTATGGCCCTTCCTCTTGTGTCACCTGAGTAGTACACCAAGGACTTGCATGTGATGCAGAATCTGGTGGCTAATTGTTTTCAGGGGCAATAGCCTTCAGATTATTCATGCATTACAAAACATGGACACTATTAAACGAGTAGAAAAATAATAAACAATATTCAGTAGCCCCAAAACTGTAGACATGTGTTTTAGTTTTTAACAGGTACTGGAAAATGACTGGAGAAAGATGGCAGGTGTGTGAAATCAGGTTTTTGGAACACAACTAAGACTATTAGCAAATTGGACACCTCACTTGTTGTCAGCTCACTGCTGCCAGAAATGCATGCTAGCAGAGCTTAGCTCCACACTCCTCTTCTCGCATTTACTAAAATCTTATATAGTAACAAAGATTTCTACTTCAAACTATGCATGAAACTGCACTACTGAGGACTAAATAATTTACCAGGAAAGAAACGAAAGGGAAATTTACTTTAAAATACAAATCCAATAGTTTAGCACAGCCAAGTGCTCTTCACTAAACACAGAATAACCAACAAAGACCAGTGCTGATTTGACTACACAGAAGCTTCTGGAAAGTAACCTGGTAATTGCTTAACAGTAGACCTCGTACCTAGTCATCTATGGGAATCAAATGTAGGACCTCTGGATTCCAGCTTTCTGTTGCCTGACCCAACATACTTGCTCAAAAGCAACTATAAGATCTTTGCTTCTGTATTTATTTTCCAGCCACTGTTATATTTGCATTCCTTGGAGGAGGGAGCATCTCTTTAGGTTGCGTAGCCTATTTAGAGGACTTCTGCTCCACCTATGCCTGGTTATGTCTCAGGTTCAACAGGCTAAGATTTTGGAGAACATGGGACTGAGAGAGTCCTGCTAAGAGATGAGACATGAAGGATAGATGGATGGAGACTTGTAAGCAATCATGGCTTGGAGAAGGACAAATGTTTCTCTTTGGGAAAGAGTGAGGCTCAACAGGATGACTGTCCATGAGTGGCCAAGAAGACAAACAATGTAGGAACTGACTTATTAATGCTAATAGGAGGAGGGCAGGGGAAATTACTGTTGGGAGAAGAGGACAACTAATGCTCAGTGCAATGTCCTTGGGTTGGAGTTGAGTAGAGTGGTAGGACACAGTTTTCCTGTCTGCTTCATTTGTCCAACTTTGGGACAAGCTGATACTGCCACAATCAAGGGGTAAAAAAAAGACTATTGAGCAGAGAGGGTTAAGAAGGAGTCTCTGGACTTGAAAGGGAGCTGGAAGACATTTTTTCCCCTGATACTTTGGTTGAGACTGAGGAGAAGACAAGTTGCTTAGATTGTAGGGTCAAACTTCTAATTGTTCCATCACTCTAGGAAGTATTCAGCTAGTGAGAGAGAAACAGACATGGCAGTATGAGATCTCTAAAAAGCAGGCCAAAGTTCATCATGTGCACATTGCCCAGGCCAATGAGGCCCCAGTTCCTGACTGGGGTCCCTAAGTGCAACCACTATACAAATAATAAAAAACCCCATCCTAGACAGCAATTACTGCAATCTGCTAAAAACTATACTAGAAAAATGTAGTGCAAGGATTGTAAAGACTGCTAAAAGAGCCTCATGTGTAAGGAATGTTAAGGCCTCTGCCAGCAGAGATGTTCAGGACATTCAGAAATACTGCAGAGTAGATGCAGTGAACTTAAAGTTCTGGAAAATAGATTGCAAGGCTCCAATTAAAGAATAATGGGTATTGCAGAGGAAACCGAATGCTCAGTGGTGATTAGATCTGAAACCAACCCAACTGCTGAAGTAATGTGGTGACAAAAATGCCTTACACAAACTGGAAATCCAAAGAAGTGCCATGATGAAAATGCTGGGATTCGATGACAAGAATCAGTTGTACTGGGAGCAGCATTTTTCCTGTATCTCTCGAGACAGCTTTTGAAAGAAATAGAAGGAACTATATAACAAGTATCCTAGAATGGGAGGTGACATGGACTGCTTGATTATTTTTTTTTTTTTAAATTTTTTTTTCCTCCAGGAAATCTAACAGTTCACCTAAGTTCCAACTGTCTGCCTGAACCATGGTAAAGTCTGAATGCTGCCTGCTTACTCAGGAAAACAAACCTTGAAAGAAGCAAAAGAAAATGTGTGGAACCAAGTTTCCAAATGATCAGTTTGTTGAGAGGGTTTAGCACTCGTGTTAAATGTATAGCCCAAAAGAACTTTATCTCTAAGTTCCTGTTTCATCGGTTAGTTCAAAGTTAAAGTAACCTGCTTTCTATTTGTAGTCTACTAGAACTATATTATCTATAAGAGAAATAACTTTTACTTTTGAACTAATTTACAAAAGGAGGACAATATGTAACAAGATCCTGAAAAAGGATCCTTTTTGATAGATGTGCTTCTGAAAACCAAAGAGGTTCTAGTGAAAAATGAAAGGTGGAATTCAAATTGACCAAGATGGCTTGTTGGTCCATCTGGTTATTTCCAATTCCTTGCATTCCTTAAATGTATTAATCACTTCATTAGGATCTGTCTTATCTAATTTTTGGAAAGCATCCTGCATTTTTCCTGGTGTGACTACTTTTGATGTAAAATACAGATGTGTTCAGTCTTATTTCTTCAAATAAGATGTAGCTCCACATTCAAAAGTTGACTCTATTGTGGTTAACCACAAATATTGTCTGAGACTAACTGTTGCATCTGTCCCCAGAAATTCAAAAAGTATGGATGAGCTTGCTCTGTTAAAGGAGAGGCTACTTCTAATTTCTGGAATCAGTTTTCAAGGTCTTCATGAGAATCAGTTTTAAACTCTGATACTCACTTCATTATCAAAATATGAGAAACTATGTGTCCTTTAAAGAAGTGCAGTAAAAGTCAACTCACCCCTGTCTCCTTGCCTTTTCCAGCTTATAGTTTCATAGTTTGTAGGGTCGGAAGGGACCTGAGCAGATCATCTAGTCTGACCCCCTGCCATGGCAGGAAGGAATACTGGGGTCAAATGACCCCAGCAAGATGTTCATCTAACCTCCTCTTAAACACCCCCAGAGTAGGAGCCTGCACCACTTCTCTTGGAAGCTGGTTCCAGACCCTAGCCGCCCTGACTGTGAAGTAGCACCTCCTGATATCTAACCTAAACCTGCCCTCTGCCAGCCTATGACCGTTATTCCTGGTCACTCCTGGCGGTGCTCGGGGATACAGTGACTTCCCCAATGCCTGCTGGTCCCCCCTGACTAGTTTATAACAGGCCACAAGATCCCCCCTCAGTCTTCTCTTTTGGAGGCTGAACAGGTTCAGGTCCCACAGCCTGTCCTCATAGGGCCTGCCCTGTTGTCCCCTGATCATACGAGTGGCCCTCCTCTGGACCCTCTCCATGCTGCCGACATCCCTCTTGAATTGCGGCGCCCAGAACTGGACGCAGTACTCCAGCTGCGGCCTGACCAGTGCCACATAGAGGGGGAGGATCACCTCCTTGGACCTGCTCGAGATGCATCTGTGGATGCATGCCAAGGTGCGGTTGGCCTTCCTGACTGCATCCCCACACTGCTGGCCCATGTTCATCTTGGAGTCAATGATGACCCCCAGATCCCTTTCCACCTCCGTGCTGATAAGAGGGGAGTTCCCCAACCTGTAGGTATGGTGCCGGTTGTTCCTCCCGAGGTGCATCACCTTGCACTTGTCTGTGTTGAAACCCATCCTATTCTCGTCCGCCCACCCTTGTAACCTGTCTAGGTCTGATTGTAGCCTGTTGCATCCTTCCAATGTACCCACATCCACCCACATCTTAGTGTCATCAGCAAATTTGAACAGGGTGCTTTTTACCCCCTCATCCAAATCGCTGATGAAGATGTTGAACAGTGTGGGCCCGAGGACCGAGCCCTGCGGAACCCCACTGCCCACGTCCTTTCAGGTTGAGAAGGACCCATCCACTACCACCCTCTGGGTGCGGACCTCCAGCCAGTTGGCGACCCATTTGACTGTGTGGGTGTCTACACCACAGCCCCCCAGTTTCCTGATGAGAACAGGGTGAGAGACAGTGTCAAAGCCTTCTGGAAGTCCAGGAAGATTATATCCACTGCTACCCCTGTGTCTAATGATCTAGTGATCTGATCGTAAAAGGCCACCAGGTTGGTCTGACAGGACCTGCCACTGATGAACCCATGTTGGTTGCCTCTAAGCATGCAGTCCCCTGCTGGCCCCTCCTGGATGTGTGCCAGCATAATTTTCTCGAACAGCTTGCCTAGGATCGAGGTGAGACTAACCGGCCTATAGTCTCCCGGGTCCTCCTTCCTGCCTTTTTTGAAGATGGGGACCACGTTGGCCCTCTTCCAGTCCTCCGGTACCTCACCGGAGCACCACGAGTGCTCATACAGTTGTGCCAGGGGACTTGCAATGACCTCGGCCAGTTCCTTTAGAACTCTAGGGTGGAGATCATCCGGGCCAGCTGACTTGAATACGTCCAACCCCTCCAGAAGCTCCCTAACTAAATCCTTGCTAACCCTTGGCCCAGGTGTGCCTCCCCTGGGGACCGAGGGGGGCCCAGCAGGGAGGTAGCTGTTTTGGTCCCTACTTAGGAAGACGGAGGCAAAGAAATCATTAAACATGTTAGCTTTGCCGTCTGATGTGACGACCAAGTTACCCATGTCGTCCTGCAAGGGCCCCACATTACCCGGGACCTTCTTTTTACCCCCTACGTATTTAAAAAAAGACTTCTTATTGTCCTTAATCTGGGAAGCTAGTCCCAGTTCCATTTCTGCCTTGGCCTTCCTAACTACCCCCCTACATCCCCGAGCAACTACAGAATAGTCCTCCCTGGTGATGACCCCTTCTTTCCACTGGGTGTAAGCCTCCTTTTTAGCAAGGAGACATTCCCGGATTCTTTTGGTGAACCACAGAGGCTTGTGTGCTCTCCTGCTCCCTTTGATCCTCGTTGGGATTACCTTCCTTTGGGCTTGGAGGATCGTCTCCTTAAGGAGCAACCACTCTCCTTGGACACCTGGCTCCCCACCCCCCAGGACCTCAGCTCTTCTCCAACTATCCTCCTTAGCTCGTTGAAGTCTGCCCTTCTAAAATCTAGGGCAACTGCCTTACTGCATGCCTTTGTCACCTTGCGCTGGATGGTGAATTCCAGCAGGCGATGATCGCTGTCGCCCAGGTGGTCAAGCACCCGCAGCCCCCTCACCAGGTCATCACCCGTGGCCAGCACTAGGTCCAACAAAGCGTCCCCCCTGGTGGGGCTGTGCACATCTTGGGTTAGATGGAGGTCCTGCACTCTGGCCAAGAACCTGCGGGAGCGTTCAGACCTGGCTGACTGCTCTTCCCAGCAGACGTCCGGGAAGTTCAGGTCCCCCCATGACTACCACATCCTTAGCCTTCACTACCTCTGTGAGCTGACCCAAGAATTCCTGGTCAAGCTCTTCTCCCTGGTTGGGAGGTCTGTAGTAGACTCCCACCATTATGTCCTTTTCCCCTTGACTGCCTTGTACTCTAACCCAAAGCACTTCAGAGTGCCCCTCCCCTGGCTCCTTGCTAATTAACGAGGATATGTATTCCTCTTTAATATAGAGTGCCACGCCCCCACCCCTATTTCCTATCCTGTCCCTCCTGTACAGCCTATAGCCCTTGACATTGACTGCCCAATCATGCGTTTCGTCCCACCACGTTTCCGTAATCCCCACTATGTCCGGGCTGGTATCAGCCAGCAGGAGGGTGAGTTCCTTCTGCTTGTTGCCCATACTATGAGCATTTGTGTAGAGGCATTTGAGGCCTCCTGTGGATGTGTGTACTGACCCCCTAGTCCCAACCTTACCCTGGCCCCTCTCTCTTACCTGTTTGATTGCTTCGCTCGTCGGTCTGGGCTGGGCTGTAGTTGTGGGTGCTGTTTGGTCTGGCAGTCTGATGTTTCCTCCACCCTCATCTTCCCCTTCCCCCGACGAGCCTAGTTTAAAGCCCGCCGGAGGAGGTCCGCCAACTTAGAACACACGCTTACCTTTAGGGGAAAGGTGGAGCCCATCCCATCCCAGCATGTCTCTCATCGTGATGTGCCGGTCATAGCTGAGGAAGCCAAAGCCCTCCTCGAAGCACCATTCCTGTAGCCGCCAGTTGGTCTCCACAATGCACGTTTCATGCTGTCTGCCTTGTCCACTCACTGGCAGGATAGAAGAGAAAACCACCTGTGCACCCATCTCCTTCAGCACACACCCCAGAGCGTGGTAGTCCTCCATCAGGCGATCAGGGGTGCTCCTGGCTGCATCGTTAGTACCCACATGGACTAGGCCCATAGGGTAATAATTGGTGGGCTGGATTACGGTCTGGAGCATCCCTTTCACGTCCTGAATCCTCGCTCTAGGTAGGCAGTATACCTCGCATGCCGAGGGGTCCCGGCGACAGATAGGGCCCTCCGTACCTCTCAGGATGGAGTCACCAATGACGATCATGCAACGCTTCTTCCTCCTGGCCTTCTTGCCTCCTTCGGCTTGCACGGGACGCGGTGTGTGTGGAGTTGCCTCCTCCCCGGTTTCGTCCTCTCCGTCCTTCTCCTCCAGGGCTGCCAGAGCTTCGTACCTGTTCTCCAGCCGGACTGTAGGAACTGGTGCTGCCGTGTCTCGAGCAGCACTGGCACAGGAGGTGACCATCTGCCACTTAGCAGTGGAGGGCTCATCTTGAGGTGCATCCTCCTTGGTCATACAACCCTGCAGGGAAAGAAAATAGCTGTCAATTTCTTCCTCTGCCTCTCTGCCTGCTAACCTCCTCCTGGAGCTCCCTCACCTGTGCCTCCAGGGCCCTAAGGCGGGTGGCCTGCAGGATAGGTGTGGGGGTCCCCAGTCCCTGCCCCCCCCAGGCCTTGCTGGGCAGCTCCCGCAGGCCAGGGGGTTGGGGGACGCCAGCCCCCCCGTGGGCTCTGTCTGGGTGGAGGCCTCAGACAAGCTCCGGGCAGGACGCGCCCCCCGGGCAGGGGCCCTGGCAGCACTCCGTGTCGACACCATCGTAGGAGTTCCTAGCTGAGTTCGGGTCCTCTGGCCTGCGCTAACAAGAGTTGGTCTCTCGGCCGCTCCTGCTCCTCCTCCGGCGCAAACGCTGGCGCAAACACCAGTGCGCTCTTACAGACCGCGCCTGTTTGCGCGGCTCGGGAGCGCGGCTCCCTACCGGCTCAGCTAAGAGGGATCTGGGGGGCTTCCCCTCCGGATCCGACTCAGCTGCGTCGGCCCCTCTGCCCCACTTACCTTAGGGGGATCAGCTGCTGCTGCCCCCGCTGCTGCTCCGCTTGCTTCTGCTGCTCTCGCCTCCGCTCCGGGTCAGGTAAGGGGGCACACGTGTGTGCAAGACACGTGTGTGCCTGTGTCCTTACTCTCCCTGCTGCTCCTAGCTCCCGAGTGCCGGAAGCTACGTCAAACCGCAGCTTTTAAAGGCTGCGGTTTGAATTTCCCGCCTCCGCTCTATCCACCAATCAGGCGCTCCGGACTTGCCAGAAGTGCCTACTGGCGATCCCGCCCCCCTGCTCTCCCTCGCTGGGGGGGACACTTGACACGAACACTGAAAAACTTGGATATCTAAGATTCATAGATGCTTGGGGAAAGAGACCTTAGCAGATCATCAAGTCCAACCCCTTGCCCTGGGCAGGACAGAGCACTGTGGTCAGACAATCCTAGCCACGTGCTTGTCTAGCCTCCTCTTAAAGACCCCCAAGATGGAGGAAAGCACTACCTCCCTTAGAAGTCCATCCCAGATTTTGGCAACCTTTACTGTAAGGAAGTTCTTCCTGATGTCTAACCTAAATCTGTTCTCTGTCACTTTGTGGCAGTTGTTCCTAGTTACTCCAAGGGATGCCCTGGTTAACAGATCATTTTCTATTCCTTGCTGTCTTTCCCAGTGAATTTGTAGGTGGCCACAAGATCACCTCTCAGCCAGGGCCCTCAATCTCTCCTCATAGGGTTTTGCCTGCAGGCCCCTAGCCATACAAGTGGCTCTCCTCTGAACCCTCTCAAGGTTGTCCACATCCCTCTTGAAGCACGGCGTCCAAAACTGAATGCAGTACTCCAACTGCAGCCTGACCATGGAGGGGAAGTATCACCTCCGTGGACCTGTTTGTCATGCGCCTGCTAATGCATAATGTCATTTTTATGATGAATCTACTTACAGGTTAATTGTGTGTGTTGCACTTACAATCTCACTAGTAGTATTAGCTGGAACTTTCATAGTGAGTTGGGCACCTATTTCACTAGACTCTCTCAAAAATCCCAGGGGGTGGGTCCACATGAGCATGCACATGCAGTATGTGGTGCTGCAGACCTATCTGTGGTACCACAAACCTCACGTACCATACATGCAGGTGTTTGCTGAACTGTTTTGCAGCGTGACAAGATTTTTGACATTGGGAGATCCCAGTGTCAAAAAAACCCATGCCTGAAAAAAGCAGGGTACTGCATGTGGTGGCAATGTGCCCTGCCTGAAACCAAAACCTAGCTGGCTGGAGCCACACTGGCTGCCAGTCAGGCTCTGAACACCAGACCACAACTGCTGGAGCCCCAGAAATTCCCAGAACCCCAGGTAAGGCTACTGGGGCCCAGGTGCTGACCTCAGCCTCCCCTCCCCTACCCGGGCAACTTGCCACACACCACAGCACACATGCATGAGCATTCCCTGGGGACAAGAAGCAGCAGAAGCACAACTATATGCCACTGCTATTTGTCTCTGGGGAAACATACATGCATGCTTGTCTGGATGCACCCAGACAGTATATTTAGGAATAGTACTTATCTTTGGTTGCAAGGCACAGTATAAGGATAATATAAACATTTGCTTTTGCACACACTGCTCAGAGGCAGTGGTTATAATAACCTTTAAAGACAGAGAATTCATACCATAGATTTTTTTTAAGTGACTTGTTTAAGGTTTCATAACAGCTCATCAGCAAGTCAAGGTATACAGCCTAGAAAGTTTGTCTTCTAGAGACCTTGTTTAGCCACAGGCATTATTCTTTCTTCTACCATACAATAATGCCCCTGCTGTAACCCAAATACATGATATTTTGTATAGTATAGAGGTGGCTGCTCTGTCATTGTCTGATTACAATTGTTCACCTCTCATACGCAAGAGTTTTTTGGACTAAAAGACAGATTGTGTCATGAGAGCAAACAGAGGTTGACATGAGCATCAACAAATACTCATGTTAAAAGGAGGTTTAAAAATTAATTTGCTTGATACATACACTCTAACCTACTAGACAAAACCATATGTGAACATCCTCTACCAGAAGGAATTGGATACATCTACTATACTTCTGCTGGGGACAGTTTTGAGGGTATAACCCCTTCCCCCCCCTTTTTTCTGAGTTCAGTGAAAAACAGACTCAAGAAGGTAAATGCCTGAACTTTATTAATGATATGTTTATCAGAAAATTCCTGCAGAAATTTCTCTTGGCTCATTTCATTGTGAACTGTTCAAAAGGAAACAGTAGCTCGTAATAAAGTTAACAAGGCACAGGACATGCTAGGCCCTGGCTCTGTCATATGGTAATGCTAACATGAAAGCACATCACCAGTATAATAATGAATGTCTTTGTCTGGAAAAACACAGTTGGTTAAAGTACTTGGAAGGCCTTGGTTGTCACTGGAGTGGAGTAGCCATGCTAAGTTGCTAAGGCTATTCATATTTTCAAAGGAACCTAAGCGAGCTGAGTGTTCAAATTCAATTGAAACTAAATGGGGTTGGCATGTATAACTTTGAAAATCCAAACCTAAAGCCATATTAGCAAAAGACAAATCTATCTTGCCAGTCTACTGGTAGAGTTACAGTGCCCTTCTCTTGCTAAGTTTCAAAAACTGGAGCAACTGGGGACTACTCTTTTAGGTTTGATTTAGCCTTGTATCCGGACATAAAATTCAACCTCAATGCAATTATCTTCAGAACTACTCAAGGAGGATGAATAACTTTTAGACATAAGGTAACATAACGAAGAAAAGGAATGCTATCCAGAACCCCTCAGACAGCCTCCTATGGTTCTAAAAATATCTTTACAACTGGTATAATCTTTTGTACTACCCAGTAGCTGTATGTTGGAATGTAGGAGCTGGCAAACATGTCAAGTGAAATCTTTGGCCTACTGAAGGTGATGGATATGTTGTCATGACAACAACACTACATTTTTCTCTAGTTAAAGAAAAACTATATTTTTTTAATATGCTAGGAATCATAGGATTCAGTTTAAGATCAAAGCAAAAATAAATATAACTTTACTGAAATGTGCTATATAATATATTACATTTAAAAGACACAACAAACTAGGCAAAAATAGTAAAAATTGTCAAAAGATATTGTTTCTCTAGTCATTATAGTTAAGTACACATCTTTTATTCAGATTTGTAAAACAAAATCTAGTCTTCTTGATTGTCTTGAAAGCATCTCCAATTCTTCACTCTCAGTCATTTATACCTGTGTTAATATTACCACACCTGAGTTAAGGTTTTTAACAAGAGCTAAAATAAGCTGTAGGGCTGTGAACTAGATGGGAAAAATTACCAGAAAAGGATAACAGTAAAATTACAGAAGAAAGAATAGTTTGAACAGTGGAACATCAAGACCATTTAAAAGAAGAGAGGGTTGTTAATATCTGTGGGGTGAAGAGCAATTAGCAGGAGTCAGGTAAATTATATTGATAGCAGAAGACAAATAGATTATAATGAGCCATGAAGTCAATTGACTCCCTCAGCCCTGTCTGAATAGAAATGCTGTTGCCCCTCCTAGGCAGCTAGTTTTAAAGTCTGGGTGGAGCCAGAATCAAAGCCGGTGCAATTGCACCACTGCACCCCAATAGATCTGCACCCCCCGGCTCTTGGTAACTGTGACATCTCCAAATCATTCAATTCTTTATTCCATTTGACTCCTTTACTTTGAATATCTGGCAGAGGTATCCACACTGAAAATGGTCTGTTTTCTTGGACAGACTTGTTGCTCCATCATGACTTGGATCCATAGAAAAGTCATAGTACATGACGGTTGAAGATACTCAGCTTAGTGCTGAAGCTCCTGGTGTTAGACTTCCTGGTCTAGACATGGGGCTGAGCATCCAAAGTGATGCTCAGCTAAATCATTTTATTATAGATACTGTCATCGGGGAAATGAGAGATGCTGTATAAGCAGGTCATTCACTCCACTAGTTTTTATCTAGGCCCGTCAGCTCTTATTCAGGGTTTCTAGCCAGTTTATTTTACATGAGGCAACTTTGCACCCACAATAAGCAGGAAAAATAACAGAACAAGGACACATGCAAACAGCAAACAACAATCAGAGAAAACACAACCAAAACCTAGTATCTTCAGATCTTGAATGAGGCAACCTAGTCTCTATGGGTATTTGTATACATGCTTGTGGTACAGCGCATCCAGTTTTATAAGTGATGAAATGCACATCAGCGCTGAGAAAATGGCAGTGGTGCACTTCTGAACTAAAACACATTGGAGGTGTCTTAGTTCAAAAGCACTTTTTGCACACTGATGCGCATTTCACCACTTATACAACTACACATGAAGCAATGCACATCAGCAGACTCGATTAATCAAGTCTGCTCTGACTGCTAGATCTCCAGCGCCTTGCAGGACACAAAGATATGTGTATAAATGCCCTGAGCTGCTCTCTCCGTACCACAGCCTCTTGTCTCTGGAGTTTTTAAACCCTCTACATGGCTCTTTCCTCGTTAGCTGGTATCAGCTCTTCTGGCTCCCAGTTTCCCAGCTAGGCAGACTATCAGCTGCTGAATATCTGCAGCGGGGTTCTGCGCCTTTAAGGAAGGGGTGGACAATTATTTGGGCTGGATGGCCACTTAGTGAACTGTCATTTAGGTTTAGATATTAGGAAAAACTTTCTCACTAGCAGGGTACTAAAGCACTGGAATGAATTACCCAGAGAGGTGGTGGAACCTCCATTCTTGGAGGTTTATAAGTCCTAACTAGGCAAAGCCTTTGCTGGGATGATCTAATCAGGGGTAGTCCTGCTTTAAGTAAGGGGGTTGGACTGGATGACCTGCAGTCTCTTTCAACCTACTTTTCTATGGTTCTATTATTCTATGAAAACTTCTTCACTGTTAAAATAGTGAGGCAATGAAATAGACTGCTTAGGGAAGTTATGTAATTTCCACCATTGGAAGTATTTAAGAAGTTGGATAAGCTTTGGTTATCTATGCCTATGCTCTTCTATGTGTATTTCCTGCATTTTTGGGCTGTGCCGTTTGCTATGTGGGGCCAGGAAGGAATTGCATTTCCCCTTCTGTTGCTACATGTCAGAGTTGTTCTTCTGTGGGTTTGTTTGGGTTTTTTTATTCCTCAGGAGTGCTGGGTTTTAACTGAAGCCAAGGCTGGGGACTTTGATTGGGTTGTGCCCAGTGCACCTGCTGGGAGTAAAACCCAGAGGTTCCTGGCTAGAGGGTCTTGCCCCTCTGCTCAGGGTCAGGCCATTCATCACTCGTGAGGTCAGGAAGAAATTTTACTCCATGATCAGATTGGTATAAGTTATGGGGGCTTCCCCTTCTTCTGGGACAGTGAGGGAATGTGGGCACTTCTTTGCCCTGCTTTTCTATTATTCTGATTCTATGAAGTAGTACTTGTAAAAATACACTAACTTTTAGGGAACATACAAATGATTCTTTTGCTACGTTGGGACCAAATTGGAGCGGATGAAATTCAGGTTTCGGTCAGGAAGGTCTGGGATTGTTAATATTCTGTTCAGCATCAGTTTCTTCTCATTCTTACTCATTATAGCACCTGACTCTGAGGAAGAGTATTCAGTGTGATACGGATATGTTTTTAAATCTTATTTCATACCTAGCAACTATGAGGATACAGCAGATCACATACCTACCATCAAACTGGTTGGGCCAGCTAACTTTGAAATTCTACAAGACTGTCTAGTCTAAACAGAACATTATCCTTAAATTTCTTATAGTTTTTCAGTCTGAGGGCTTGAGAGAAAACAGATTTTAAAAAGAGCCTTCTTTCTGTCCTTGGATATCAGTTCATGCAGCTGATTACTGATCTCCACTACTGCTTATCTGTGCTATGGAATACTACATTGTATTTTTTTCAGTTCAGTTCTGTTTGAGGACATTTGATTTAGCTATACTTTAGTATTCAGTCAGCATTATTTTTTGCATGTAGTATAAGTTCCTATTTCTTTACACTCTTGAAAAAACTATTTGTACTATGACATTTTTTGCCCTCTGCTGAAGCAAAGCAAAGAGTTCTGTTTAGTCTCATTAAACACAGTAAGCTTATTTTTTTTCCAGAAATCTGTCCTGTAAAAATACAATTAGTAAACATTGAAAATGTGCAAAAGATGCATAGAAAAAAGTGCCTGTCCCAGAAATAAATGTCATTGCAGCACACTTTTGGAAACTGTCAAGTTTTAGAGGGCATCTTATAGAGGCTGATTGCAAGCCTCAATTTCTGAGCAAATCTAGCATCACTTCAGAGATCTACATGAATTAAACTCGTGGGACCATGGCAGACTTTAAAGATGCAGTCTCTCGCTACAACCATATTTTGTTTACTTAGTGCTGATCATCTACTACTGCTTTGGATAATCTCATTAATAGGCTGCAGCTTGTCCTTCCAGTACTCCCATGGCTCTGGCATATGCTATCAAGGGTATGGTTTTGTTAAACACCAGGTGTATGTGCATGATTAGGCATCAAGGCAGAGAAAGAAAAATGTGTAGTTGTTATTTTCAAACTGGTATTGCCATTGAAAGTATATTAAAAATTGCCCAAATTGTGTGTGTATGTATGCAAATATATTCTATGTACTTTACTTTTGGCTTTTATATTGATATTTGTAATTAAGTCAGAGTCCCTTCCAAGGCCCACTGATTTCAACTAGCTCTGGACTAGGCTGTAATAAAAAATTAACACAGTTTAATAAAAGTTGCTTTAAAAACAACATCTCTATTTTCTAAAGCAAAATAAGTTCTTTCACTTCTGCTTTTTGCAGAGCAGAGACCTCCCACCATAAGTGCTGACCCTACTACTCCATCCTTTTCAGTTATAAATGCTGACTATATGCAATTTATTTTCATTTTTGCTGTGGTGGAGGAAGAAGGATGTCAGCTGCAGCAAAGCAGGTGTCAAGAAGAAACAATCCTAGCAATTAGGAAGGCATACAGAAACAACATTTTTGTTAAATACATCAAGTGACTCAGATATTAATTGCAAGAGGCAAGAATTTCTTAGAATTTCATATATTGATAGGTCAGCGAAGTGACAGCCAAAAAAGGGTATATGAGAAATCTACACCAAACTACAAAATGGTACACAAAGCAACTTTAATTCCAGCTACCATGGACCAGTACAAGATAAACAGGGATATTGTCTCACCATCTCTGAAGAACACCACCACCAAAAAGAAGGCTGCTTTGGGCACTCCCATGTTATGTTAAACAGTCTTTCACCTGAAAAAAAAAATCAATTTTAATAACACAGGTAAGGACTTGATGTTAACTACAAAATAGTTAATTACAAAGTAATCACCTTTGGAGAATATAAAACAGCTTTCAAGATACTAAAGAACTGCAAGACTATAGGCCAGAATACAATAACTGTAAGTGGCAAAGACAGCTGGAAAATGTTGCTAAGAAAATGTTGCTAAGACTCTTCAACAGCGTATGAGAGATATCATCCACCTCAGAAGAATGGAAAAAAGGAATTGCCATAAAATTGAGAGAGGAGATTTAAGCAACTTCAAAAACTGAAATGGGAACATGTGGCTGTCCGTCTCAGGGAACTTTTTTCTGTTATTTGGAACAGAAAACAAAATACTACCAAGAACAGATTTAAAAAAACTCTGGTTTTCATCCCACCTTCCTTGTATTGATCAAATCCTCTGGCTATGCAATACTTCTGAACAAAGCAATGAATGACAGGTACTGCTCATCTGAAATTTCACTGACCTTAATTAAAAATTGACAGCGCAGAGAGAGGGCGTCTGCAATAGATGCTGCAAACCTATAAATTCCATTGCAAAGCTATCTAAATCTTCCAGAATCTATATCAAGACACCAAAGGTGCTGTCATTTCCATTCAGGAATTACACTCATTAAACCTTTTTTTCCTCTTTGTTCTTTGCTTTTACAGTTGACTGTGCTATTCAGCTGGCATCTGGTAGGGGAATTGGAACTCATGGATAGAGTGCTGGGCTAGTGATGTGAATATTTCAACAAATTAAAGTCAGCAAAAGACTAAAAGGCTCATTAGAACTCCTAAACTATTAAATCTTAGAGTCAGAAAGTAAAAAACAAGGGTTAGGAATGTTTTTGGTCTCCTTTCCTCTAAAAGGAGTAGCTGTGAGAACAACTGGCTTGTTTATTTACTGAGGCAGTATGCAACAAGGTGCTCAGCCCTTAAAGTAGGGATGGGCAAAATGTATCCCATGGGCTAGATCTGGCTTGCCAAAGGATTTTGGCCTCAGCCCTGCCTGGCTCAGGTGTGGGGGGCGGTGTGGGCCATAGCGTCTGCGGCCAGGCCCACTGCCCTCAGGCACACAGTGTGGCTGGGGCGACACAATGGCTGGACTTGCTTCCCAATAGTCCTGGTGGTGACAGCTCCTTCCAGCTGCTGCTGCCACTCTCCACTGCTGGACTCAGCTCCGCTGCCTGGGCATCTAGGCCCACCTGCCCCATACCCGCTGTCAGGCATTATGGATGGAGCACATGGGCAGGGTCACCATGGAGACTGGCCCAGATAGGGCTGTGGGCAGGCAGGGCCAGGGATGGGATCAGGATCGCTAAGTGGTGATTGTGCAGGGCTGGGGCCCAGGGAAGAGCCACAATCCACTGCCCACAAGTTCCTTCCCGCCCATCCCACTCCCAGACACTGCTCTCTGCCTGCTCATGACCCCATCCCATCTGCCCAGCGATGTACCCTGCCCACACAGACGTTGGCTGGTCTTCATGGAGAACCTGGGATTGCTGGAGTCAGTGTGGGGCTGGGGAAGAGTCACAATGTTCCCCACATGCCCCTGCCCATGAGCCAGTGCTCTGCCTTAACCCTGTCTGCTTGCCCCACTCCCAGATGCCATTCCTCACCTGGTCAAGCCTGAGGCAGAGCCATTTAGGGAGTTTTGGTGAGCTGGGGGTGGGGGGTGTTGACAAACACTCTAACCTGGAGAAGATAATTAGGAGCAGTCAGCATTGATTCACCAAGGGCAAGTCATGCCTGACCAACCTGACTGCCTCCTATGATGCGATGACTGGTTCTGTGGACGTAGGGAGACCAGTGGATGTGGTATACCTTGACTTTAGCAAGGCTTTTGATACGGTTTCCCACAATATTCTTGCAAGCAAGCTAAGGAAGTATGGGCTAGATGAATGGACTATACGGTAGATAGAAAACTGGCTGGATCATCAGGCACAGAGGATAGTAGTCAATGGCTTGATGTCTACTTAGCAGCTAGTACCAAGTGGAGTGCCTTGGGTCAGTCCTGGGACTAGTTTTGTTCAATATCTTCATTAGTAACCTGGAAGATGACATAGAGCACACCCACTGCGAGTCTGCAGATGACACCAAGCTGGGGGGAGTAGTAGACATGCTGGAGGGTAGGGTTAGGATTCAGAGAGACAGACCTCAACAAATTAAAGGATTGGACCAAAAGAAATCTCATGAAGTTCAATAAGGACAAGTGCAAAGTCCTGCACTTAGGACAGAAGCAATCCCATGTCCCAGTACAGACTGGGGGCTGACTGGCTGGGCAGCAGCTCTGCAGAAAATGACCTGGGGGACAATAAGCTGAATATGAGCCAGCAGTGTGCCCTTGTTGCCACGAAGGCTAAGAGTATACTGGGCTGGATTAGTAGGAGCGTTGCCAGCAGATCAATGGAAGTGATTCTTTCCTTCTATTTGGCACCGGTGAGGCCACATCTGGAGTACTGTGTCCAGTTCTGGGGCTCCCACTACAGAAAGGATGTAGACAAATGGGAGAGTTCAGCAGAAGGCAACAACAATGGTGAAGGGGCTGGAGCACATGACTTATGAAGAAAGCCTGAGGGATCTGACCTTATTTAGTATGGAGAGAAGACTGAGGGGAATTGGATAACAGCCTTCAACTACCTGATGAGAAGTTCCAAAGAGGATCGGGCTGGACTGTTCTCAGTGATGGCAGAACAAGGACCAATCGTCTTGAGTTGCAGCAAGGGAAGTTTAGGTTAGATATTGGGAAAAACTCTCACTAGCAGGGTAGCAAAGCATTGGAATAGGGTATCCAGAGATGTTGTGGAACCTCCATTTAAGACTTGGCTAGACAAAGCCTTGGCTGGGATGATCTAGTTGGGGATGGTTCTGCTGTAAGCAGCGGGTTGGACTAGGTGACCTCCTGAGGTCCCTTCCAAACTAATTTTCTATGATTCTTTTATTCAGGGACTGAGGTAAGCTGACTAGTCTGTAGTTCCCTAGATCCTCTTTCTTCCCTTTCTTAAAGATGGGCACCATATTTGCCCTTTTCCAATCATCCAGAACCTCCCCTGACCACCATGAGTTTTCAAAAATCATGGCCAAAGGCTCTGCAATTACATTGGCCACCTCCCTCAGCACCCTTGGGTTCATCCCATTCAGTCCTATGGACTTGTACACATCCACCTTTTCTAATTAGTCCTTAACCTGTTCTTTTACCACTGCCAGCTGCTCACTTCCTCCCCAAACTGTGCTGCCCAGTACAGTAGTCTGGGAGCTGACCTTGCCTGTGAAGACTGAAATGAAAAAGGCACTCAGTACGTAGTCTTTTCTACATCCTCTGTCACTAGGTTGCCTCCCCATTCAGTAATGGATCTACACTTTCCCTGATCTTCTTCTTGTTACTGACATACTTGTAGAAACCCTTCTTGTTACCCTCTATGTTCCTTGCTAGCTGCAACTCTAGCTGTACTTTGGCCTTCGTGATTTTTATTCCTGCATGCCCATGCAATTCTCTTATACTCCCCTCCCTAGTCTTTTGTCCAATTTTCCACTTCTTATAAGCTTCCTTTCTGTGTTTTAGCTCATTTAAGAGTTTCATGCTAAGCTAAGCTGCTCTTCTGCCATACTTATTAGTCTTCCTGTACATTGGGATGATTCATTCCTGCACCCTCAGTAAGGTTTCTTTAAAGCATAACCAGTTCTTCTGGCTTCCCTTCCCCTCCAGACTGGCCTCCCAGAGGATCCTGCCCATCAGTTCCCTGAGTGAAAAGGTGACTTTTCTTAAGTCAAGGGTCTTTATTCTGCTGTTCTCCAAACTGCCTTTTCCTCAGGATCCTGAACTCAATCACATTTTGGTTGCTGCTGCCCAAGTTCCCATCCACTTCTACATTCCCCATCAATTCTTCCCTGTTTGTGAGCAGCAGGTCAAGAACATGGCCCCTAGTTGGCCACTCCTGCACTTGCACCAGGAAGTTGTCCCCAGCACTCTCCAAAAACTCCCTAGATTGCCTGTGCATTGCTGTATTGCCCTCCCAGCAGATGTCAGGGTGACTGAAGTCCCCCATGAAAACCAGGGCCTGCGATCAGGAAATTTCCAATAGCTGTTTGAAGAAAGCCTCATCCACCTCATCCTCCTGGTCTGGTGGTCTACAGCAGACCCCCACCATGACATCACCCTTGTTGCTCTCCCTTCTGACTCTAAGCCCGAGGCTTTCAACAGGCCTATCTCCAATTTCATATTGGAGCTATGAGCAATCGTACAGCTCTTTTACATCAAGTGCAACTCCTCCTCTTCTCCTCTGCCTGTCCTTCCTGAACAGTTCATAGTTTTTCCTGATCTCCAGTCTAAACCTACGTTGCTGCAATTTTAAGCCATTGGTCTGAGTCCTGCTGTTTGCAGTGAGAGAAAAGGTCTTCTCCCTCATCTTGATGGCAGCCCTTCAGACATTTGAAGTCTATTATCATGTCCCCTCTTAAGCACCTTTTCTGCAAGCTGAACATGCCTATTTCCTTCAACATTTCATACGGCTTGCCCTTTATCTTTTTTGTTGCTCGTC
Source organism: Crocodylus siamensis (assembly GCF_052110815.1). Classification (NCBI taxonomy): domain Eukaryota; kingdom Metazoa; phylum Chordata; order Crocodylia; family Crocodylidae; genus Crocodylus; species Crocodylus siamensis. The sequence goes on from NC_143395.1 coordinate 124,497,192, forward strand.
TTCAGACCCTCTCTAACTTCCTGAAGACAAGTGTATAATTACCCTATTTCTTTTAACTTGGGATTGAAGATGATTAAAGGTGCCATCCAAAGCTTACCCCGCTCCCACTACCACTGCATTTACAAACTATGCACACAGTGAGCCTATGCAGATGTTTGTATTGCTGTCCCTGTATTCTCTACTTCCCCATTTTAATCCACCCATTACCTCATTTTCAAAGGCTGTAAATTAAGCAGGCTAAGAATAACCTTTATTCTATGTCTATGTACAGCACCTCATACAATAGGATACTGGTCTGGTTGGTCCCTTAGGTGATACTGTAGTACTCTGCATAATTATCAATGCCTACCAGGGCCCACCCACATAACACATGCAGATGACGAATGAAGTACAGACTAAAAAAAAAAAGCTGTGGAAGAAACTTGATGTCATGGAAGACTAATTTCCTCCAGATGCAGTTTTCTGAAACTCCTGCTTCAAGGTTGATGGCTGGTAGGCCAGCAGCTTTCCCCTCCACAGATAAGAGGCAAACTATTCCTCCTCTCCCACAGGAAAATACACCCGCACAGGACACATGTGGGACAGACTATTTCTCCTTCCACACATGGACACACACATGGGATGGACTGTTCCTCCTTTCCTGAGCGTGCGTGTGCGCACACACACAGACACACACACACACACACACACACACGACTGACCACTCCTCTTCCCCTACACAAACATACACATACACAGGACACATGTGGGACAGACTACTTCTCTTTCCACACGTGAGCACACACACAGGATGCATTATTCCTCCTTACACACACACACACAAATGGGAAGGACTAGTCTTCCTTTCACAAACACACACACACACACACACTACAGACTATTTCTTCCCCACATGAAAACGCATGCACATACTCGTCCCCCACATAAACGCACACACACACAGAGAGGACAAACTATTCCTTCTCCCCCACACAAAGACAGACAGACAGACACACGTGGGCCGGGACAGACTCTTCCTCCTCTTGCACATGAACACACACGGGACGGACTAATCCTCCTCCCCCGCACGAACCAACACACGCGTGCCCACACCAACACACGCGTTATCTCACACCCGGTACGGACTCTTCCTCTTCTCCCGTGCGCGCACGCACGCACGCACACTAGCTGTCCGTTTGTGTCGCGCACACACGTGGCTGGAGGCGGCTCCCAGGCAGCCCCGGGCCCCCAGCTCTGCTCTCCACACCGCGCCGAGCATCAGCCCGGCCGCCCCCGTCCCTGTCTCGTGCTGCCCGCGGCGAGGGGCGGGGCCGGGCGCGGATAGGGCAGAGAGGCCGGGCTCCGCCCCCCGCCGCTCTCCCCCCCGCCCCGGTCGCCGCGGCCCGGGCAGGAGCCGCCTCCGAGCCAGCGGGCGGGACCGGGAGCGGGAGCGGGCGGAGAAGCAGGAGCGGGCGGAGGGAGGTCCGTACCGCCGCCAGCCGCGCCGCCATGGCCGCCAAGGTGAGCACCAGGCCGGGGCCGCAGCCCCGGGACCCCTCCCCTCCCGCGGGCTTGGGATCCCGTCCCCCTCGGCCAGGGCCTGGGCCCGGGTCCCTGCGGTCTGGGCCGTGTCCCCAGGACGCCGAGCCCGGGGCGGACAGCCTCTGGGGCGCCCCCCGGCCCGGCCCCCTTCCCACGGCACCCGCCCGCCGGTCGCCTCAGTCTGCCGCCCCCTTCACCCCCTGGCGCTGCCCGGGTCTGGGTTAGTTTTGGGGTGGAGCTGGTAGAAGCCCTGTCTGGAGAGGTGCTGCTTTTTGTTTCCACCCTCTGTCCACTTAGTTGGTTTGATTGCCAGGGAAGAAACTCGTGGGGTTGGTTGTAGCCCTGTTGGTCTAAGGGCACGGACAGACGAGGTTCTTTGGGTAAACCCGCTCTCTTTTATTAGAAAATAGTTGGAAAAGCTGTTCTTTACAAGCTTTCCAAGGGTAGGAGCACCCTTCTTCAGGCAGAGGGAGCAACTGCAGTTTTGTGCTCTTCTGGATGGGGCGGGATCCAGGGCTGTTCTGTGTCATGGAGCTGCAGGCCACGCATAGGCCACGGTTATCCTTTCGGAGAGGTGACAGGCATTTCTCAATACCAGCTGCTGAATTAGAGGCCCTCTCAGACAGGAGATCACCTAAAATGACTGTTTTGCCATTGCTGCATTGTTTTGCAGCAAGGAAATGGTGAGTTGTGAGGGATCTGGGGGCACCTTTGGATGTGGTGAGCGAAGAGTGTAAGAAACTAGAGCTTTGTTGCTGTAGGTGTTGCAGAAATGAAGGCTGTAATTGGGTTTTCATCCATGACCTCTGAAACTTGTCTCTCACTCAGCCATTGACTTTCTAGAATCAGTAAAATACTTGTTGGAGAGGGGATGCAACTTTGAGTGAAAGGTGTGGGCTACATAAACCCCACTTCCTTCTGGGTTCTTCTTACTTTATTGTGACACTTAAATATACCTCTGCTACTGGTATCTATCTGACTGAGGCAAGGTTTAATCTTGGAGTTCATATACTGCAGTACTTTATAAAAATGTGCGATGGTATATGCTGGGTCAGCAATGTGTGCTCTGTCTTTCTTCCTGCTTTTATCATAGTTTGTAACTTGTTGAGAGAAGAATACTCTCTTCAGTACAATTAGCTGGTGGATAGTAGAGCTGCAACAGTTTTCAGCTTCAGCTCCTTAATTTTGAGAAGCTGGGTTTTCTTTCATGTGTAAATGGCTTTTTTTTTTTTATATACTGATAAGAGGGTAGCCTGTTACCTTGGCCATGGTGTGCAATACATTTAAGAAAGCTTTACTTGTTTGCTTTAGATTATCAGCAATAGGTTCTGCTTTTAATTGCTGATGGTCCACGCAACTTTGATACATGGAGTTCAGAAACCTAGCTAACTATTTATTACATATATGAAGTAGGATTTTAGTTGTCACAGTTACCTGCACCCCAAGCAGACCTCTTCCCTTTTCAAACTTGCTGACTCCTGTAAGATCCTGGTAAATGTTGGGAAGGTATTTGCAAAAATGTTATAAAATCTTGTCTTGGATTTGTGTTAATGTGACTTGGTGGGAGAGGGTGGTTGTTGTTTTTTGGGGGGGGGGGGTTGTATGGTTTGGTTTTTTTTGTTTTTTTTGTTTTTTCAGAGAGGGGACCACATTTTAATGCTCTATATACAGTGATATAATGGATAATTAAGCTGGAAGACTGTTGTGATCATCTGGTCCATTGATTGTCAAGCAGGAAGTTTTAAGGGTTCCACACAATATTACTACTATTAGCACGAAGACTGACATGTGATTCACAAACCCAGAGGTTTCCAATAAGATTCCAGAGCATCAGAAACATTTGGACATGTGGTCTTTGCGTTCTTTGCAACAGAAGAATTCCTCTGTTGTTTTTCTGCACTCAACTGAGTGAGAGCGAAGTTGGCATTTTCCAAGGGGTGCCTAAAATGCTGAGAACAACTGATCTTAATCTGACCTGCAAAAACACAGGACTTCCCCCAACGAGTTCTTGAATTTGAATGTTGTATTTTTGAAAAAGTGGCTAATTTTAACATTTAAAAAATGGAAACTCCGTCACAACTCTTAGTCAAGACTTCCAGCAGTTAACTAACTCACTGTTCATAAATGTACCATATTTTGAATTTGGCTCTGTTTAGCTTTACACTTCCAGCCATCGGCTCTTGCTATACTATTGTTAAGTAAATTTGAAGAGCTTTCTGCACCCTCTCCAACTGTTTTCCAGCTTCCTGCCCCTTCCTCCCCCACCCCCCTTTAAGTGCCTTTTAGCCTTGTTTTCAGTGGGGACATAGGTGTGTCTGAGAGCCTGTCTTATTTCAGACATTTAGATCTTGATTTTTTTTCCAGAGTTTCTGAAGGCCCTCAGCTTTAATCTGTGTCAGTTGAATTGAGGGCTACTTGGTACTCCTGAAAATCATGTTGCATACATCATGTTGGATACCTAAATGATGAGGCATCCAAAAGTACCATATGCTTCAGAAAATGTTACTAGTTTTCCTGTTTATTAAAAGGTGACTGCTTCTCTGACTTGCAAGTTCACAGGGAGGCTTTAGTAAAACGTGTACAGCTTTTTGCTAAAAAAATGCTGTTTGTTTCACAGAATTTCTTCAGTTTACTAGTTGATTTCTTAGAGAGAAAATGGCTTATCATTTACCTCTGTCTCAACAGTAGTTTGCAAGGTTTTGATTTAATTTGTATTGTGCTATTTGTTACCTTTTTAAGCTTTATTGAGTTGGGGAGGGGGTGCTGCAAATACCTGGAAACAGTATGATGACCTTTAAATAAAGGGAGCTTTAGCTCAGCTTAAATGTAGAGATCTATTATTTAATAAAGCAAATACTCCTCTTTCTTAGGAGGAGCCTTATTTTTGTTAGTCTTTCAACAGAAATAAAACCTATAATAGGAGCCAGTGGGTCAAGTACACTGATATTCAAAGCTGTTTATTTAGTTGATGCATAAATAGCTTGATCCTACATTGGGCACTAAATTGAAAGTTAAGGCTAGCATCAGGAGCTGATCCTTCAAGTGTTCATGCATGTGAATAGTCCCACTAAAATCAGCGGAACTAGTTGCATTAACGCTGTTAATAAAATTCTGCAAAGTCAGGTGCTTAGTTGCCATCTGGGGCCCAGTCAGATGGGGAGCTCTGAGCCTAAGGCAGCTGTGAGGTGCCCAGGGCGGTGTGGGCTCTTGCCATGCCAATTGTGGCAGCAGTCATGTACAGTTGAGGCACTGACTACTTTTTTCACCTACCCACAAAGGTTCCCAGATGATATAAAAAGGTTTTGCAATGTTGTCAGCTGTGCCCTGCTGCACTGATGTCTGCTTGCCCTACAGAAGGCAGAGTTTGTTTTCTTGACCACTGAGAAGTGAGCTCCCCACTCTGGTTTGTCGAGATGGATGTGATCCAAAATTGAAAAACAAATTAAATACCTAACAGCCAAGAAATGTCTTCTGCTTCTAAATATTTCTTTCCAAATATAATATTAATGTGAAATTGATTTCTTAAGGGGGAGTATTTAACAAAATGCTAACGGTCTCAAGTACTACAGTGAGTTGGGGCGCACATACTGTGCAGACCACTTCCTAATCCTATTAGCACTTGTCTTACCCTTAGGAAATTTAGTGAAGCAGGACTTAAGGTGAGAAAGAGATCACAATGTTGCAAGCTATGTTTACTAATAAAGCGCTGGCTTCTGCATATCCTTATTCATGTAAGTGGTTCTCTTGAAATTGGCAGGCTTACTCATGTGAATAAGGACTTGTAGGATTGTCAAAATGCTACAGAAGTGTCAGGCAGGAGCAAGACCTACTGTAATGCTTGTAGTATAAACTTACCATAAAAAAATCAACTCATCCACCCACCCATGCAACGAGAAAGTAAGTGTGGGTTTAAACAGTGAAGTAAAATAGGCATCAGTTTGGTATCAGTTCTTCCTGAAATGCATGGCTCACTGCTTTCTCATCTTTATTTCTGTTTCTGATTTTCTGAAGTCACATTTAAGGACTTCCTTAGGTTTGTTCTTGTATATCTAACCAGTTGCCAATATAAAGGGTTTTTTTTCTTTTCTTTTTTGTGGACTGTTTCTAAAATTGGCAGTAAATTGAGGTTTTGTCATTGTTTGCAAAAAGATTGGATCCTATATGATGGGCTTGTTTAGGTAAGGATGTGTACATGACTCATTTTTTCTAGATTATTTTAAACATCTAAAGATTGAGTCATAGGAACATCGTTACCAGTGCATGTCGTCATTCAGAAAAAAACAAAGCTTGGTGCAAAAAATTACACTTCTCTTTCTCTTCAGTTATTGTATAAATATGATCTTAATGAGATGAATGAAGTTTTCAAGTAAGTGTATGTAATCGGGTAAAATTTTATTTGCACTTTTTTTCTACTTGCTGATTGAATTTCTCCCCAGGAAAAACTCTACAGTTTACCTTAAGTTAGTATTTTATCAGTACCATGACCAAAAAAGTATATTTTTATTAAAATAATATATTTTAATGTTGTTAAATAATATTTCTATGAATCGTTTTCTAGTTTATAAGCACTCTCATTAAATCTTTTCAAAAAGACTTGAAGAAATGATAATCTGTATATGCAAAACATTTTCCTTGACATCTGCTTGGTCACAGACACTTTTGTTCTAAAATTCTGTAATCTAAGCTCTCACATCTTAGAAGCAAAAATTTACAAAGGGCTGAAAAGAACCTGTGAAAATTGTTAAGTGTATTGGTTCCTTCATGCATTGTATTTGTAAGTGATTTCAACATCAGTATTACCAGAGTTAGTGTCTTTATAACCAGTACATACAGGAGGCTTTAATGTTATAAAATAATAGGGGTGACTTGGAAGGCTGGTCAAAATGCTGAATAAAATGCACCGATATTTAGAAAGCTGGAAATATTTAGTCAAGTGACTTGTCTAATTGTAGAGATTTGGTGCTTCCCAGTTAGTATGCTGGGTTTCTGGTTGTAGCTGTATAGGTCTAAGGCAGGGTTAGGCAATGTTTTTTGGCCGGGGTGCCAAAAAAATCACAATGCCTACCTTGGAAGGTGCCTGAGTGCCAGCATGGCAGAAGAACAAAATTGGGGTGGGGGGAGGGGGGTAGGTACATGGCATGTTGTTGTTGTGTATTCCTTTTTTGTTAAGAATGTTGCAGTGAGAGAAAAATGAGAGAGGGGAGAGAGAGAGAACCAGACACGTGCCCACACAGAACCAAAGGCAGACAAACAGAACCAGATGCATGAGAGCATAGAGCTGGGCTGCTGGGCCCCTGGACAAGTCCAACCCAACAATGCCCTGGGCCTGCCGGAGCCCCTGTGCTTCCCTGGTGCAGCTGACCAAGGCCCCAGCCCGGAGCCTGCCCAACCACACACTCCACACAGCTAAGCCCACAAAGGTGCAATGCTTCTGGCAAGGGGCAGTGCCAGCCTCATCCCAGTGCAGGGGTTGGGCCAGTGCTGGGCATGGAGTGGGTAGGAGTCAGGTGGTTTTAGCTGCAAGCCCTGCTGCAAGCAGCCTGAGGTCTATGGTTGGCAGCAGCTACCCAGAGCTGGGGCTGGCTGCAGCCAAGAGGCTGCAAACAGCTGCATGTGTGCCTCAGAGTAGATGGTGGAGGTGAAGGAGGCCCAAGGCAGCGCAACCCCAGCACCTCCACCGCTGCTGGCACAGAGCTGATGACTGGGCTTTGGAGCCCGACTCAGCTGCTTGTAGCCAGCCTGGGCTCTGGGCAGTTGCAGCATGCAGGCTGCAAACAGCTGTGCCAGTCTCTACAGCTCCGGCATTAGCTCCATGCTGGCAGCAACTGCACACGCACCTTAGAGCAGACAATGGGGATAGGGCCTGTCCCTGAGGCAACGCAGCACTCCTGCTGTCCGCTCTGAGGTGTGCATGCAGTTGGTGCCAGCATGGAGCTGGTGCTGGAACTGTGGAGCCTGGTTTGCAGGCTGCTTGCTGCAGCTGCCCAGAGCCCAGGCTGGCTACAAACAGCTGCACTGGGTTCTGGAGCCCAGTCATCAGCTTCTGTGCCAGAAGTGGGGGAGAAACCAGGGTTGTGCTGCCACAGGCCCTTTCCCCACCTTCCGTTCTGAGGCATGCGTGCATGCGCCAATATAGAGCTGATGCTGGAGCCTGGCACAGCTGTTTGCAGCCTTCCAGCTGCAGCCAACCCCATCTCTGGGTAGCTGCTGCCAACCACGGAACCCGGGCTGCTTGCAGCCTCCCAGCTGCCCGCTGGGAACAGCCCAGGCTCTGTGGCTGGCAGCAGCTACCCAGAGCTGGGATGGCAGTGGTGTGCTGATCAAAATGGCCTGACGTGCCATGCTGACCTCTGGTCTAAGGACATAGGCAGGCAAGGTTCTTTGGGTACATGTGATATCTTCTATTAGACCAACTGAGGAGTTGGAAAAAAGTTCTTAGCAAGCTTTCAGGTGCAATCGCCCATCTTTAGGCATAGGGAGTCTCTGCTGTTCTGAGACTCCAAGGAATGAGAAAAGCTAAAAGTGTGACAGGATGTCAGTCTAAATAATTAGAAATTGGGAAAACAAAAGGTAGAGCAGGGAAGGGAGAGGGAGAAAAAGCAGAGGGGGAGCCAAAGGTGAGTAAGGCAGACTTTACAGTAGTAGTAATTCAAGGTAGAAAAGAGGCTGTAAAAAAGGAAACAGCTGGAAATTAGGAAGACAAAGGGCAGAAAAGTAGGGGAAGTAAGGAGAGAAAGCAGGTGGGGGGGGAAAAGTGGAAAAGGTTGGGTCTGGCAGGTACCCAGCAAATCAGATATCAGGCGGGTTGTAATGTGTCATAAATCAAATTTCTATATTGAATCCATGATTTTTTTTTATTTGGTAGATTTATGAAGTGAAGTTTGTAGGCTTGTCTGTGAAAGGTGTTTTGTAAGTTCCCTTTGAGGATTAGAACTGAGAGATCGGAGAGGGAGTAATTGTCTTGTGAGAAATGTGCCCCTACAGGTAGTTGAGTACTCTCGTCTTTTTGGTGTGTGTTCATTCTGCTGAGCAGTTGTTTGGTTTCTCCTATACATTTTCCATTGGGGCATCTGGTGCACTGGATGAGAAGTATTACATTTATGGAGGTTCAGGTACAAGATCCAGGAGTGGTGATGGTTCTGTGGTGGGGTATAGTAACTGTGGGGGTGGTGAAGATGTATTGGGAGGTTTTATATTTCTTGTCCCAGCATGGTCTGGGTCCATTAGGTGTGGTTTGGGCCATAGGGAGTTTGCTTCTGGTGATGAGGTTAGCGAGGTCTGGTGCTTGTTTAAAGGCTAGGGCGGGTGGTTCTGGAAAAATCTCTTTCCGAATGAGGTTGTCTTCTAGTATGGGTTGCAATTGTTTGAGGATTTTCCATGTAGGTTCCAGGGAAGGATGGTATGTCATAACTAATGGTGTGCAATTTGTGGGGATTTTCTTTTTGTATTGCTGCAAATCTCCATGTAAAGCTATAGGACAGTCCTCCAGCATCGCAGGGTGCTTTGCTCTGTCCTTCCCCTAGGAGATGATGCGTCACTTGCTGGACTCTACTGCTCCATCTGACCAGGGAGCAGAACATTTCCTGAAGCAGTGTGGGATTATGAAAGGGGTGACAGGCTCACCATCAGCAGTGAGGGTCAACCAATCAGGGCTCCCCTGGGCAGTCCTGGCATCTGTCTCTAAGCTGACTGAGGGAGTCTGCAGAGCAGACTGTGATGTGTGCTGCATAGCATCCACACTGTGAATTGTCTGCTCTTCAAAGGCTCAGCACTTGAATGTCTGTTCAGGTGTCTCCAGGTAACCTTTTCTATCAGGAAAATAAATCTGGGAGACGTCTCCCAGATTGTTGTCATATTGAATAATAAATACCCATTAGTTGGTTTAGAAAAAAGGCAAGATTCATCTTCTTATCTAGGCTCATTGCTTGCTTTTGCCTACGTTTTTGTATTTTATCTTCAGAGGCCTTTAACAAAGTTAACCTAAAAACGACCCTTAAGCAAACATTCCGAGAGATCAAAACCTGGGGGCTTTTGAAAGGGGGTTGGGAAGAGAGGTCACCGCAGTGGTGTGGAAAATCTCCAAAGCAAGGATACAAACTGACCACCCAGGAAAAATCTTAAGTAAGATCCGAGTCCAAATTTGGGAGTAGTGAGAGGTTTGGGTCGGAGGGGGCCCATGATGGCAAGTCACCTAATAAAAACTGTAACCTATAGTCCCAATTTGGAGGTAACCTCACTTGCAGAACACCGAAGGAAGAATTGCAAGTGTAGGCTGGATCAGACTGATCCCCTGAACCACCCTCTCCGTGAACAAGAACTCTCATTCATGCTGAAGCCTAGGAGCCCGCCCGAGTAGGACTGAAGGAAGGGGACTCATTCCTATCACTGCTGAGACCAACCCTAAAAACCGTAACTAAAGAATGAAAGTATATCTGGGGATTTGGTTTCTTGGAATTCTAGGATTGTGACTATACCATGAGAAATAACCTTTAATTGTAATTGTAGTTGTTTTTGTAAGACTAATTCTTATAGCATTGTTTGGGAAGGACTTCTTAAAGCTAAGCAGTGTCATATGTGTAGCAAGGAATTTTAAAATAAAATTGTGTGGTATGAATTAAGTGTGCAATCATTGTGAAATTGTGCGATCAACCAAATACTCCACCAGCCAGGCGCATCAAACAAATCAGTAAATTTGTGTGGGATCTTTCTCTATTCCGTAACCCACTAGAGACAATTGTTTCACCGCTTTTCCAGCCATAGACTTGGAACCAGGGAAGAAACTGTTCCAGTATTTGCTTTTCCTTATCTTAATCATGAAGTGTGTGTTTCAGTCAAGAAAACCAAGGTTTTTTCCCCCTAAGTATTTAGCTTTTTGTTACGTTGGTAGAAAAGGTACCATTTAAGATGCTTCTTTTGGGACTTGATGGCTGATCTGATTAGAAAAAAAGTGTAGGGATATTTCAGGCAAGTCTCTTTGGGTGGCTGTGGTATCTTTTGTTAGACCAACTAAATAGTTGGAAAAAAATTGTTCTTTGCAAGCTTTTGGGCACAAACACCCTTCTTTAGGCATATTTCAGTTTATGGTGCTGGGGTTAAGAACAGAAGGAAAAAATAATGCAAACGGTTAATTCCTGTTCGTTGATGGGATAAAATAACTGCTGACAACACTAGCTGTATAACTTGAGTCTTGCTTGTGTACCAGCTGGAGATCTTGGGAAGATTCACTAAAAACATACCATACTTTTCTGGTGAGTCACTCTTAGGTTTGCAGTTTTCTCAGTAACTGAAGTCACTCAGAAACTAAGTAACTTGTTGTAATATGTTACCACTTTTAAATATTAGGTTGTTTAAAAAGTTTTTATATTCAAAATATATAGGGGCTTCCTTTTAAAATTTTACTAATTAAGTAACATTTGATTGTTTTTGTCCCCTTTTTTTAAAGCAGCCCAGCTACTTCTGAAATAGTTTTTGCAGCTCTTATCAATAATGAAAATGGCATTTTCCTTTGATACTTTTCTACCCTCATACCTTCCATATGGCGCCTGACATTTTTTTTCTTAAAAAGCCAAATCTAATTGTTCTTGTCAATTAAACTGAGAAGTTTTTTTTGTTTTTTTTTTTCCAAATTGGACTTGCTTATCAGTATGCTTTGCCAGATTTTGTGTTTAAGAATTACTAATACTTTTCTAGAAAGCTGCTGGTAAGGTACAGTTGATATACATGAGAAAATGGATTATACGCTGCTGTGGGAGCAAGTAAAAAATGTTTGTTTTGTTTTATACCCCTTGCTTCTTACCAACCAGTGATTTTTCTCTTGGGAAAATCATAAGCCATTTATTTATTTAAGAAATTGAGTTATAATAACTAACTTCTGTACACCAAACCTAAATTTTTGAATGCTTACTTGTTGGCTCTCTCATTTACTTACCTGGAAAAAGGGAACAACTGGAAGGTCAAAATATATTAGTATTGTATCTCTGTTTTCATTTAAGGGTGCAGTGCAAATGCACCTCAAACTCAGCTGTTTGGGGAGAGTTCTCATTAGACGTTGACACCTATATTAAGTTGAATTTTGAAAAAGGAAAGCTTTTACTGTGTAGTCAGTCATCTTCTGTTCTGTTCCTGAGGATGATGAACTAGTCGAAGACCATATTAATATTAAGTGAAAACAATATCGGTGAAGTGGAGTTTGTAATAAGGCAATGCTTTGTCAGTATTAAAACTAATTGGTGCTCTTGAGGCTGATAAAGAGCTAGTTACTCCAAAGTGGAGTATCTGTCACTTCAAAAATTGCATGCATGCTAGCATATCCACACACCCTTGTTGATTTTAAATATGTGGAGTGTGATCCTTGGGTAGAGACTGAAGTAGTGATTGGATCATTTTGAAGCAGCATGCCCTGCCGGCTCAAATTTTAAGGTTGCTTTTGGGTCATGTTCAATTGTTGGATGTTTTAAGTTAAGTCTAACAGCTGAGCTTAACTGGAGATTTAAGGTGAATATCCTGTAGGAAATCAAAAGAGGATAAATTGCAATTTTCAAAAGAAGCGCTTAAAATCAAATAACTGTGGCTCCTAGTTGTATACAACCCATATCAGCCATATCAGCACCATGCCATCCAGCCTGCAGGATTCTCCAGGGAACTTATGGGGAGCACCAGGGGCCATGGCTCCATGTACTAGATAGGGTATGTAGGGTGGCAGAGGCCTGATCCTGGACCACTTTAAATGGTATCTGTTCTGTTGTCTTTTTAGTAAAAAAGGCTTTAATTTGAGCAACTGGTTTTGCTAGGCATTTGTAGTAATCGTGTAAAGACCTTTCAACACATTGGCATCTCTGTGTTTGGTGTAATAACATCACCAGTTCTTACAATCTGTTCAAAGTAAAATGTTTCAAACTTTCTGAAAGATGATCAATATGTAACACTTTTGGGGGTTCTATTTAAACTTTTTAATGGAACATTTGCAGTAGGCTTCTCCTGAGTTAAGTCTCCAGAAAGTCAAGTAGGGCTAGCTCTGAAATCAAGAGATTTTGAAAAACATGTTGAAACTAATTCTGAGAATATGCAGGTTTTCCCCCAGCCACAGTCAACATGGGGTTTAGTGTTTGTTTTCCTACTAGTATTACAGCATTTGGAATTTTCAAGTAATAAGATTTTTGCTCTCCTTTTACAAATCATGTTTGAAATCTCATTCTAGTGGTTTATGCTCTTCTTTTGTTTGCGTGTTCAGTTGTTTCAAGATTGCATTTTGCAGTTACTTCTGTGAACATACCAGACACATACACAGGCTGACACAATTACAAAGCTCTTTCTAGATGTCTGTCAAGTAGTCTGTGATGGAGAGTCGAGAGTCTCAGCAGGCTTTCTTTATTCTTGAATACCCTTAATTCAATTGTTTTTCTTGATTAATATAAAAAAAATATTCCTCAACACTGTCTTTGACTGTGGCTCAAACTCCCTTTCTGAAAGGAGACCATACTATATAAATCTGTTTAGTCAGTACAGTATTATGATTGTCTGGCAAATAGGAGTCTAAGGTTTGGTGTGGCTGTATGCTGTGATCTTGGTCAAGTTATGCTTTTTTATGTTTATGCTTCATCTTATTTCTATATTGAGGCAATATCTTAATTATTCTAAGGCTTTGGAGGCCCCAAGTAGCTAATCAGGGGAATCTGCTCAGAAGACTGCGGGTTGACGGTCATTTAGCCAGTCAAATGTTTGCTAAGGCTGTCATTTACATTTTTTTTCTAAAGACAGATGCTGTAGTCAGTAGTGATTAAAACTGGTAAAAGTGCATTTTAATCTCCAGTGAGAGAAATACATTTAGCACAACATCCCCTAGGTCTTAATCATGAAGTCACACACACTGTTTGCTCTTCCTTAATACTGTTCCATATGTCAGTTAACTCGCATCTACCCTTATTCTGCTCCTAGAGAATACAAAGGAACAGATTTATTCAGGAAGCAAATTAAGAGTTGGAGCTTTTTTCTTGATTAGGTATCTGGTACAATGTGCTGAGTCTGGAATATATCATCAGATATATACCTTCTCATTTTTGTCTCTTAAAATTAAAGTTATGAATTCTGTATTTTATAAATGAGATCAAAATTCAGTTATTTGATATGTAAATTATCCAGCTGAAAGATCAAATGTGAATCATGCTAAGATATTGTTTTTTGTAATGCTTATGTCTTAAAACTACATGGGTTTTTTCCATGCGTCTTTGCCTAATGCCTTGCCATTCAAGAGTCTGTCCTAATTCTTCATTGCTTGGATTGCCTTCCTTGGTTCCATAGTTTTCCAGGTACCTTTTTATATAAAAATGGTATTTTGCAGGATCCTTAATTTTTAACCTCAACATTCCAAAATCCATCTTGTTTTGAAGTTCCCTAGACACCTATCTAAACTTACCAAAAATTCAGTACAGGTTTTCCTCGCTTTATGCTGTACATGCTTTCTAGGAAAATGGGGCATCATTTGAATTTGCATAAAGGGAACCCACTTTACATTGTAACAAATAGGGCTGTATTTCAAGAGCTGGACTGTACTGACCCCCAGACCCACTTCTGCCACTTTTACAAGACAGTTTTGGTACTCGCCAACAGCAGGCAGCAACCACAGAAACATGTCGCGGAGTGAGGAGCACAGATCTACACAGGAGACTGTTTTGGTGAGTGTTACTCCCACCATGCGCTGCATAAAGCGGCTGACTGCGCTTCCACCACACAAATATTTCGTAAGAGTGAATTTACCTCGCATATAATAAATTTTTGGTATAAAAAGGGTCATTGCATAGGAGCGAATTCATGCATACAGAACCTGCATAAAGTGAGGGAAACCTGTACTTCATTTAAAATGACAAGCCATCCTGTAGCTTATCTACTAATTTCAGTATATGGAAACTTATACAAAAACTTGGAATCAAAGTATTTTGTGTTCCTTTTTGTATTGAAGATGAATATCCATACCATATCAAATCAATTTTGCCATCCTAAAATTTATACTAAGGAGCTACAGTATGTTTTTAGTAAGTTAAAGCTTCACAAAATTGGACTCTGTTACAAGGTTCAATAATCCAATCTGCCATACTTTCAATAAACTTTTGAAAAGAGACTTTCAGTATCAGAATATTCTTTATTGAAAAGTTCTCCATACTTTCAGAAAGCACTGGTCTTAAAACATTGAATAAAAATGTCTTTCAAAACTGGTATCTTAAGAATTCTTCAAAATTGATTCTTGGGCATGTTCTCAAGTCCTCAGGTTTAATGCCACTTGTAATAAATGGCAAAATGTGTGCTGAAGTTGCTGTTTGAGGATGTTGGACTTAATAGGCCAGTAGCCTAATCTGGTTGATGTATCTGTTATTTTCTAAACCTGCTCTTTTAATATGTAAAAGCTCCTTTTTGCCATTTCTGCATAAATTTGGCTTGAGATCTTTGATCTGTACCACTTTAGTTCCACTTATGCTAGTTTTTTTTCAAACATCACCCCTCTAGCACTGTCAACAATAGAAGTTAAAATACCAGTAGATGGGATCTTAACTGTTCTATTAGCTGCACCCCCTGCAGCTGCGAGTGGGGCAGAAGTGACTTTAAGCCTTTCCCTGTGTCTCTATCAGCTGGGGGCAGCTGGAGTTGCAAGGCATCTGCCCCTGCCCAGTGGCAGACATGGGGGCAGGACAGCAGGGAGCAGGCTTGGGAAAAGGAAACCTCTTTGCAGCTGCTGTTGTTCCCTGCCAAGCCTAGCATGTTGCACGGCTGCAGCCCATGTCTAGAGTGGGGCAGGAGCAGCTTTGGGTCTCTCCCTGCACCTTGGCCAGCCAAGGACAGCAGTGGCAGAAGTGGGGTGTGCCTGCACTGCTGCCCTCCCCATCTCAAATCTGCCCCTGGGGGAGCTGCAATACTGGGGAACTTGAAGAAAAGTGCTCGAGTTGATGCCTGTTTATGTAAGCTGTTGTAATTACTGGCATTGCTTCATGACTTTTTCATTTCTGCATCAGCTAAGTATCCAGCCCTAAAAGGAGACTTTTTGGTACAGTGACAGAATGCAGGGCTGCAAAGACAGTTTTCCAGGCTGACTCTGTGCTCATTGAAGCTAGCATTCTATTTTTCTTTACTTTCTGCTTTAATAGTTCACCATAAAATTAGTCAGATGTACATCAGTATCATCTATAATCTTTTAATCTTTCAGATTAACAGGTTTTACCAAATTATCAGTACTTTGCAGTAGCTTGCATTTCAAGAATTACATGAAAACTGAACTCATCACCTTCAAAGATTTGGTCAGTCATGGTGAGAATATACTGCCTACTTCTCAAGTAAGGTAGACAGCCAAATTTCTTCCATTTCCTGTGATACTGCAATGGGGCCCCTGCCTTTGTCTTAAATCACACTTGAATTCTATGACTGGATGTGTGTGGTGTGCATCATGGGGGGAGGGTGGGGATTGCTTTAACTTTGTAATTTATTTGCTTTCATTTTAGATTAAATTTATTACTCTTCATGCATCTATTATGTGTACTTTATATGATAAAAGGAAACTTCTTTTGCAGTGTCTCTGGAACTGAAAAATTGCCTGTTTCAATATAAATGTATTTCCTACATATTATAGTCAAAGTAATGCATTAGTTACTTTAAAACTTTTGATATCAGTGAAAACTTGTTGATTAGGGGAGGTAAAAATTTTAACACACACTTCAGATTACTTTCTTGACCCTTGATGGGAATATATTGGCTCTGATTTTCCTGGCTTGCATCCTAAATAAATTCAGTTATAAAAATATTTTAAAGCTCACAAAGCAGCCTTTCAGAATAATAAATGTATATCAAAGAAAGCTGATCTACTTGGAGGGATGAGTAGTGGTAACAGGATTGGAAATTGGTGTTAATGTTCGTCTACACTTGTGCATCTGATAGTTTGGTTTTAAACTGAATTGGGGTTTACACTGGTTACACTTATGGTAAAAGAGCCTTGAAGGCTGTCTACAGGTGTTGCTGGGAAGGGCGTAGTTTTAAAGGTCAGACTTTCTTTGAGACTCATTGCCCAAAGAAAAGCCAGTATTGAATACTGACTATTCATGTTAATAGTAATGAGCTGTTGGAGTTCAAAGTAATACTTCATAAGACCTTAGATTTTTATATTGTCAGCTCCTGAAGTAATAGCAGTCATTCTTGGCTGTATCCATTTACTAAATTTTAAAGAGCTGGCTGAAACAGATGAATCTGTGGCATAACATGTCTCCTTTAACTGCCTTTTGAAGCAACAGAGCCTTAAAAAAAAACAAAAACAACAAAAAAAAAACCCACCTCTTTTTCCAGTGTATGTTAGCCTTGGGTGACTACCAGCTTTGTCCTTCCTTACTTGGTTATTCATAAAAGCATACCCTTTTGCTATGATTGTGTAGTTTGCTTTTCATTAGTGATTAATCTGTGAGACCATAGTTTTTTGAGAATACAAACTAGTGTTTAGGTTTATACCTCTAAAATTTAACTTAATGCGATGATTGTAGAATTTGTTCATTGTTGACCCGTCTTAATTCTTTACACTTAAGTAGTGTAAGTTACAATGAACTAACATGATGACTTTTGTTTTAATATATGTTATCTGAAATAGTTTTGGTAAAAGCTGTGTGTATAGTAATGCATTAAATTGAATGCCTTTGTTCCTAATCTTATACCTCTGCAAAATCTGTTTCTAGATGGGAAATGAAAATAATATCAGCTGTGAGGAAGTGTGTTCTTCATTGTCACATAAATCATGTTTTGTCAAAATACTTTCACCCAGAGTTCTGTGCAAAAGATTTAAACTATGTAGCCATGCTCTGTCTCTTCATTACCCATTAAAAGTCAATAACCTGAGACAGAAGAAATGATGCTTGTAATAAAAAAATAAAAAATCATTACTTTTCCCTAACAATTGGTATACTTGAGATTCTCAGTGACTGATTTTTGTGGTCTCCAGTTGGTCCGTGTATATTGATTTTTTTCAAGCTATTCTTGTGTGGCAGCTGAAAAGTATGTCTGTGTGATAAAAGTGCTTGCTGAAGGCTCTATGAAGATTAAACCAAGTGTTTTTCTGTATTTGTTTAGATATTAAGCTATAAGTTGTTGCTAAAAGCCTGATTCTAGTTTAAGATGTAGTAAGGCCTTGTATAAAGTAAGGCCTACTAAATTTAGCAAAACCTAGAAGTAGTAAGGCCCTGTGGTGCAGTTAAAGTTACCTTATCAAAGAAATGCAAGGCTTCTACTGCTATTGGTCAGTCTACGGACAGTTAAAGAAAAAGGAATCTAAATGGTTGTACATTATCGGTGTCCTTCAGAAGCTACAAATTAGCTAAACTATTTGGAAACCATTCAGAAGGAAGATGCAGCTCTGTGAAAAAGGATTGGTTAGCTGTTGCCTGGCTCAGTGGGCCTGTGAACCTCGAGGAGCCCAAGAACTGCATTCCAAGGTCCTTCCAGGCACCCCTCAAACAGCGTTGTTCGGGGACACCTGAATTTGCTGAATTTTGTGAAGAAAGAAGCTTGCTGTGTATCAGGCATCAGAGGGACTGCCGATAAGTTGCCCACGCAAATTGCTTTTGTCTGTCATAATTTGTCTTGTTACTACGCGTAGTTGTGTTTTTCTTAAATCAATAAATCTTTCTTACCTGTCTAGTCTAAACCCTCCGCAGGCAGCTGGGACATTCTTGTATCTTTCATGCTCTAGAATTTTCCACTAAAAAGTTCATCTTGTTCTAAAAACTCAGCGGTATGCAAAAATCAGCTTGGATAGAGGTCAACACTTTTACTGTACACATGCAGAGGTATAATTATTCTGTATATCACTTCTCTACTTTGAAGATTTTTGACTGATTAAATATACTTGGGCACCCGTAAGTGGCTGAGTGAACTATCTGGCTAAAGGATAGGTAAAGCAAAGAAAATTGATTATCATAATATTAAGATTTTCTGAAAATCACAATGGCAAGGATTTCTTAGTGTGACCAACTGCATAGTCAGGATACAGTTAACCTTTCAAATGCAAGACGTTCTTCATCAGGGCTGAGTGAAAGCCAGCACAGTAATTTCATACCGAAAGCCTGTGTGACATATAAATTGGGAGATGATGGTGCTTCATACTTTTCACAATTACAGTTCAAATTGATCTGTGACTTCTTTTAAAACACAAAATGTAGGGATGCTGTTATGATCCGTTATCATTATGGTTATTGTTTGTAAACTATTTTTAAATTGTTGTAGCATCCCAAAATTACAAATCTGGGTTTTGCTTTATTGTGCTAGGAACTATACCAACATCAGGGAAGTCAACTAACTCACTGAAAAAACTGGGTTCATGTTTCTATTGAAGGTACTGAATATTCCAAGATGCAGAATAAAACATTTCGGTTTTCATTTTAAAATAACTCCTTTTTATACATGAAATAAAATAGTTTTGAGGTAAGCTTAGTCAAGATTCTAGTTAAATGCCAACTCCCCCCCCCCCCCAACCTCTCCAATTAAAACTAATAATTTCTTAAAATCCTTTGCAAAATGGAATTTCAGTCTGTTGGCCAAGTCTTCTTACCAGGTAGTTTAATCAAGATAATGAAGGGGGGGAGGAAGAAGTAAGGCATAAAAATCTGAAGAAGTTGGCTGAAGTGACCTTGAATGTACAAGTGCTACACATTTTGAGAGTGCTGTTTTTATTTAGGATAATGAATAGCAAGTGAAAAATGTCTTGGTTACATATTTTTAGAGCTCTGCTGCTTAGCTGTGCATCTGAAAATCCACAATTCTGGTTTTTTTTGTCAAGTTTGTTTACTGGGGATTTAGAATATAACATTTTAAAAATGATAATATTGCCCACCTACTCAGCCAGGGCACCCTCCTCTTATACTCTATAACACAGGGGCGGGCAGTTATTTCAGGTGGAAGGCCACTTACTGTTTCAGCAAGCCATTGAGGGCTGCATGACAGGCAGCCAGGGGCAGATGCATATTAATTTTCTAAATTTTTTTTGCGGGGGCTCTGCAGGCTGGATAGAATGGCCTGGTGGGCTATATCCAGCCTGCAGGCTGCATTTTGCCCACCCCTGCTGTAAGAGGACAGGCAGTTTACTATGGATAGAGACAGAGGAAACCTTTGAAACATTTCAGCTGAAGATGCAAGTACAGCCTCTGGTATGCCCCCTGGCTAAAAAGCTTCAAAATTGTTGCAGCTGTAGGAGGGAGGGGTGGTTATGAGGGTCTGCAGTGGTGGTAGGCAAGCCACAATGCTGGGATATCTGGTTCTCCAGCCTTCAGTACCCCAAACCTCTCCCATTCTCTGTCATGGAGACCAGTGGCTGGAGACCCTGGCTCCAGTGGCAGTGCATAGGGAGTGCTCCTTGTGCTGATAGCTCCCATGGGGGTGGGGGGAGGCCTGTGGTAACAGCACAGGGTTCCTGCTGTAGGAATTTCATTCCAGATAGCCAGAACTCTTCCTCTTCCTCCCTTTCTCCAACACTAACAGAAGGGTGGAGGGAGTTTGGAGCTGAAACACCTTGCCATGGCAGGATGGCCCAGCAGCGGGACAGGCCCTCTACATGTTTCATGTATTATGCTGTTATGATGTATTATGCTGTTATGTGGTTAGTTGTGCAATTAATTTTAGACTGGCTATATGTCCAAATTAACTATCATGCCTTATAGATGATTGGACTTTAAAGTTAGACCTAGAAAATGTGTAATAACTTTATAGTTGGTTTCTGTCTAGCTTTAATTTGCGTGTGTAGCTTAGTTATGTCCCCGTGGTTGGGAGCCCTGTCAGCTGGCAGGGTTCTGGCCATGGGGGTACACCATCTGCTGCTGTGGCTGCCAGTGCTATCAGCTGATGGGACTCCCAGCCAGGGCAGTGCCTCTGGCCTGCCGTGGCTGGCCCTCTCATCAACTGTGGGACTCAGGCACTGGAGCTTGCTACTAGGTAGCAGTCTTGGGCTTCTCCTGCACTGGCAGTAAGGCATGATTAGGATCTGATGCTGGACCCCACAACCATGTGTGATTGTGTAGTTTGTGCCTCAGATCCTATTGTGTCTTTACCCTGAATATCTAGAGGGGCCTCTAGTGTATGTGTAGCTAGCAAGCTGTTCACCCAAGCCTCTCTTCCCCCTTCTCTCCTCACCAAGAAAGGAAAAGAACAGCATTTTGGGATTCTGGAGGACCTATGGCACCCCCTATCCCTCTTCATATGTAGCAAAATAAAGGAGGGCTTATTTTGAAATGTTTTGGAGAGGTACGGTACTCTTTGGAGCATTTTATCTGCTTTTGGAACATTTCAAAGTGAATGTACTTCTGTCCAGCTGTCCCTTCAAAATATTTCAACTGTTATGTATATACCTTATTCCACACCCAGCCTATGGATCCTGTGTGCTGTCAAGACCCATGCATTGTATTTATCCACTGAAAGAGGTGTGTATATACATGTAAAAATGATAGTCTCCTTCCTTAAAAATTTCTTGGTGTCATCTTGTGTGTGTGTGTGTGTGTGTGTGTGTTTGGGTTCTTTGCATGTCAGGCAAGTCCCTCTGGTTCTCTTCTTTTTCTGTTTAGCATTCTGTTTGGATAGTGCTATCATCTTCCCTCTCTTCCTCACCCCCTCCAGAAAAATTGTCCCTTTTGAAAGTAGGCAGGTGTCACACCCTGGTTTTTTGTGGGTTTTTATTTATTTATGTATTTATTTATTTATTTTGACAGCAAGGATTTTCAGTTCTCCCTGTTCTGGAGTGAGGTTGCTGGTAGTACTTTGAAAAGTGAATGCCTCAGGTTGTTACCCCTATAAAGTCATCTAGGTCAGTAATCTCAGCCAGGGTGCTGTGACATCTTCAAGATCCTTGTACGGGTGTTGTACAATATTAGCACCAAGTGTACAAATAAATTTACATGATTCATAGGATAAACCCACAGATTTTAAATAGGAATTCTGTTGTGGTCTGAGTTCTTTGCAATGGAAGAATTTCTCTTTTTTTTTTTTCTAACAAGGTGAATGAATCAAAGCCAAGAGCTGGCACTTCGAGTGATTCCTTGAGTGTCACTAAGGGTCCCTTGAGTCTAACAAGGTACCACTGATGTTAATAATATGCAAGAAGGAAGGATTTTTGTGGACCAACTGCATGGTGAAAGACTTGTCGAAGTCTATCTGAAATGCATTTCATTCTTCAGGTATCTAGGTATTAGTCTAGAGGAAAAGTCAATTGGGACTTGTAATATGGATGATATCTTTTTATTAGAGCAACACAATTTTTGCAAAAAAAATTAAAGAAATTTTTTTGCAAAAATCTTACGGGTCTAATGAAAGAGATCATGTCTACTGCCAGTCCTGATTGCCTTTTCATTCTTCAGGCCATATGAAAACTTGTGTAAGTCCTATCTCAGCCATGTAGTTGGTCCAGTAAGACATCACCCACAAATTCTTGCCTGACCTACTGAGTATAAAAAACCATTGGCTGCTGGTCTGCAGTTTACTGGTCACTTCTGGACAGCCAAAACTTTGTGGCTCGGTATCAGGCTTCAGCCTGGGGTTCGGGAACCTCTGTTTTATAACACTTGAATTGTTATCAAACGTAGAAGTGAAATAATAGGCAATAGATCTGTGTATCTGTCCATTTCAGGGGAGCAGCAGGATGTATTGAAGGGGCTTGTGTCCACATTTGGCCCACAAGCCACACTTAGCGAATTGCTGATCTAGCGAATGGCTTTTTAATGAGTTTATTGCTTGTAAAGATGCATTATGGAGACCATTGACTCTTTGTATTGGTTTGTATCTGTTCTTAAGTTGCTAGAGGTCCACACATCCTCTAAACCAGCCCCTCCCTAACAAAGTGAACATTTAATGTCTGAAGAAGTGACTCATGTCAGTAGTTTACAGCCCTTTAGGTCTGAAGTGCTTAGTGCCCAAGTGTATAGGAAGCAGTCTCCAGCCAAAGGAGGAAACAGAAGTCTGTGTCTCTGCCAGTGCTGCTGTTTTAATGTAGTATAGTCTAATACTATTCAGCCACTAATGCAGGTGGGGAACTGATAAGTAAGTAGTAACAGAACTATTCTACTTGTTTGAATGATGTTCTTGGAATTGATTGTCACCAGCTTAGGGGTGATGACCAAAGTCAACTGCTGAACAAAGAAAGGCTGCATGTTTTCCTTGATTGCTCATTGATATACAATAATTGAAAATTATTGTTTATAATACCTTAGTCCATCAAGCGTACTCTTTATTAGGATGGTTTTATCGTATATCTGCACTTAAGTCTTGGTGTTTGGCTTTTGCATTTTAAAGCCTGTTTTCCCTGAGCATTTAGAGGATTCAAAATAAGATTCAAGCTGTAGATCAGTGGCTCTCAACCTTTTCAGAGTTGGGACACCCTTGCACAACTGTTTTGAATGAGGTGGCATCCATGGTTGAGAACCACAGAAGTGAAATTGAGCACAACAGTGGTTCTCAACCAGGGCTGCGCTCTGCCAGATAAAATTGCCTTGTGCCCTTGCTGCACAACCAGACTGCAAAGTGTGGCACTTGCATCTGCTCTTCTCCTGCATTAGTTTTCTCTGATCAGACTAAAGCAGGAGCGTGCATATGCCGCAACTCTGCATGTGGGGCAGTTTTGCCGGACTGTGAAGGAGGCTGCTCCAGCAGTTCAACACCCCAGGGTGCCATGACACACTAGTTGAGAACCAGTACTGTAGATATATCTGCTCCG
The DNA here is from genome assembly GCF_052110815.1 of Crocodylus siamensis. NCBI lineage: Eukaryota > Metazoa > Chordata > Crocodylia > Crocodylidae > Crocodylus > Crocodylus siamensis. The sequence goes on from NC_143395.1 coordinate 124,520,422, forward strand.
TATCTCCTAAGTGTGGTGTTCCATAATGATGATTTGAAATAGCTTGTCTGCAAACTCATCTGCATGATATGGTCCTCTTTTTTTATTTTCTTCCCAACGTCATCCTCTGAGACTTGACTAAATGTTGTTTTTCAGTGTTTGTCTTCCAACTCGTAACAGGCTTTAAAAGGTGGGATTCAGAACTAATGTGTGGCTACTCAGTTCTAAGGATTAGCATATATAAAGATGATAACCCTTCCATATTTGAACACTAGGATGTATTTTTAGGCTTTCTAAAGAACTTTTTCTAAATGGGTAGTTGTTTACAGATGACCTTTGACTTGTTAAACTAAGGGGGGTGGGAGGGGAGGGAAAACCCTCTTAAATCAATCTCAGTCATTCCTGTGGGATTATTTATTGGCTCTTTAACAAAATGAAAAGTAATACCTGCTCATAGACAAGTACTTTTATCTAGTATTAGGCAAACAAACAAGAACACAACACTAATACAACACAAATGTTGGTTGTTTTTCCCCCCCTCTGTTGTTGAAGATTACTGGCTCAACCATAGCTCAGGTGCCATAATGTCTGAACTCCAGTATGTAGCTGACATGTCGGAGGATTTGCTGAACAAAACTCTAAGTAACCCTGGCATGAAGTCTAGTACTGCTGGCCTTCAACATCCTGAGTAAAGTGCTTATATGTCCTGTTACTGATTTTTCTTTAATGCTGCTTTCTCTGTAAGGAAGAGAGATTATTTCATACCAACCTGAATGAACATACTTTCTGAAATACAAATTATTTTGTTTGCTGTAATGAAAATTTAAAAGCAAATGTATTTATTCTGTGTTGTTGAGAGGGTGCTAGAATTTTACTAGAAGGAAGGTGTTTTATTCAAAATCTTTTCTGCTTTTGTACCCTTTAGTTTTCCATAGTAGAATCTAGATGTGTTTGAAAATTTCAACATATTGTGTAAGGAGCATCCAAGGTGCCCAGAATCCATATTTTTTTCATTTTGTACTTGATTATTGAAACACTCGATGTTTAACTGATTCTGGTGCTGTTACTCATGCATAGCGTTAGGTTCAATTACAAATTGTGATGTGCTATTTTTATCCCTTTTTAGCTACTATTTACATGTCACTACTGAAAACATCGCTCTTCTAGACTTCCTGGAAAAAAAAAATCCTATCTTTCTGACATTCACTACCACAGTAGCAGCCAATTCATGACACATGGGTCACAACTTTTACCGGCAGTTTCCATGTGTGGCAATACAGCAGATCAGGGAGGGATTTAAAATGGGAATGGTGACAGCCTTGTCTGTGTCTCGGCGATCACAAAGTGGGGTGGTAGCTTAAAAAAACCAGCACACAATATCCTTCTTTTCTGCTGTCGTCTTCTAGAATCAGATTATCCAGTAATTTGGGACATTTACAATCTCTACCGTGAGCTCTTTGGACAGGGACTTTTTTGGGGGGAGGGGCAGGAGGAGGGGTTGATTCCTAGCATAGTTGAGGCTTTCTTGATTAGAGCCTCTTGCCACTGCTGTAGTATGTGCAACTTTTTTTAAAAAATGTGTTTTAATTGCATTACAGCAGTGAACATGTTGCGGAGGGAGTGTTTTCTGAGTGACATCTACTTTCTCTTTTCAGCTTGATGTGGTCTGTTTTGGGGTTTCTTGTTCTTTTTTATTGTGGGAAGAGGGTTGGGGAAGTTCAGGGTATAAATACATATTTACAGGTCTGAGGTAAAGCTTAAAAATTTGTTGCCTGCCAGTTTGCATGGGAAATGTTAATACTGAATATTTTTTTGTTTCTGAAACTTCCTGTTTGATTATAGAGTGAGAATGAAATGTGTTGAGAGCATCTGACAAAAAAGTGAGACTGATTCTTGATCTGGTTTAACTACAGGAAGATTTCAGGAATGAACATTTTGAGGGAGGAAAACAAGCATCCATAACTATAACATCATGGGGGAAGTTTATAATGCTATAATGAAATAAAGCTAATGTTGAAGTGCATGTGTTGCATATTGCCTGTACCCAAAGAGCTTTGTCTGCCTGTGTCCTTAGACCAACACTGTTATAACCAACAATCCTGAAACGTGTTGCGTCAAAATTTTCATCTAATGTGAAACATTTTAGAATATGCCACTTTCTTTATGCAAGTTGATGTTGGTTCTGCCATAATATTATAATTAATATTGGTTTCTGTTTGGCACCAGAATGGCTTCGATTTTTATAATATTACAACATGCCGCCCCCCCCCCCCCAAAAAAAAAAGTAATCTGCTGGTGTGTCATCCTCAGTATTTTACCTTTACTGAAGCTATCAGGTTCTATCAATCAGCTTCTGAGGCCTAAACAATTAGAAAATGATCTTCTGAGCCTAGCTCACTTGCTCATTTGAATTTATAAGGCCTGAAATGAACATATGGAGAGGGTTTTGGTGAGTGGCTTGGGGTTATTTCAGTTGGTGGCAAGCTTGGTAAATTCAAGAAAGTTTCCTGTAAGCTAGTATTCCTGGTGGGCTACAGTTAAGGTTGTGATGCAGATATGAGGTATGATAGTTGCTGTAGTGAAGAGGTTGTATAATATTTGATTTTCATACAGTGTACCTCACAGAAGCTCAGAAATGTTTATGTACAGAACAGCCCTAACTGGGAAAACAATAAAATCTTTGTGTAATTAGGCTCTAGGTTACATTGTTGCATAAGTCTCGGGTTTCTATAATGGATCTACAGCAGCTACATGTTGGATTTTTATTTTAATTGAGCTGTTTTTAAGCTCTTCTTGTTAGTATTTATTTTTTCTAGTGTAAAATAGTCTAATTAAAAGTTTTATGAATAACAGTGGCTACTTGATTAGGTAATTCAGTGCTTCCCAAACTGTGGGTCATTACCCCATATGGGGTTGCAACATCAGCAGATGAGGTAAATGTGCCCCCTGAGATTTTCTGCACCCACAGCGGGGTGCGAGGCTGCAGGCAGGAACTGCCTTTGTGGCCCAGCAGGTGGGACCCATTGTGGGAGGGAGCTGCTGCATCACCATAGCTGCCAAGGTGAGGTGAGAAAGTGGCGCAGAGTTGTGCTCATGTTCCTGCCCAGCAGCATGGCATGGTGCTCCCTCCTCCCCTGTCTCCTGCACTGGGTCCTGCCCACTGGGCCACAGAGCCCCTGGGGGGGAGGGCAGCAGGACAGGGAGCCCCAAGCCTGCAGCAGACAACCTGCATCCTCTTCTGCTCCACTCCCCCCGCCCCCGGATCTGCTCCAGCAGTGCTGCCCACAGTGGTGGGGATGGGAGCCAGGCTCTGCACTCTGCTCTAGCCAGGGGAGCACCGGCAGGGTCAGGGGGCCGTGGGTGGGGAGAGAGGGGCAGCTGGGGTTGAGGGGGGCTGCAGGCTGGGAGTGAGGGGCCATGCTGAAGAAAAGTTTGGGAAGCACTGAGGGTAATAATACCTTCAGATCTGACTTAAATACCTTTTTGTTGTTTTTTGAAATGCTTGCTTCATAAGTCCTACCTGAATCAAAGTAGAACTGTCTCCTACAAAAGAGCATATCAGGGGGCCTTTTAATCTTGTTCCAGAAATGGAAGATCCGTTCAGTCAGAATGTGGACTCTCTTTTTTTTTTTTTAACTTCTACCAGCAGCTTCCATAACACCCCCCGCCCCCCAATCTTAAACTATAATCCTTTAGCCATTAATAGTTGTTGTCTAATGCAGACAGCCATAGATAAGAGTCTTATTTGTATGGGGTTTTTTGATGCTTTTCAACCTTTTGCTAGAAGTGGATTATGACAGCATCATTTTTGGACTGCAAGATGGCAATGTTAAATTTTGTTTCCCCTGCCACTCTTCCTTCTACCCAACTGTGTCAATTAACGGTTGTGGATCAGTCCTGTGGTGCTATTTAAATAAGTATTCAGAATTCATGTTGTAAATGTAAAATGACGAGACTGATACCTTTTTTTTTTTTTTTTTTTTTCCCCCCCCCCACTCACAGGCTCGAGTTCTGTATGACTTTGCTGCTGAACCTGGAAACAATGAGCTGACAGTTAATGAAGGGGAGATCGTTGTTATTACTAACCCGGTAAGATGGAGCAAATGGAAACCAGGCTGCCATGCACTGACCTACTTTCAGATATTTAAAGAGGGACTATGTGACATCCAGTAGGAATGTGTTTGTTTGCTTTCCCTTTCTCCCTTAGGGTAATGGCAAATTAATTAAATAAGAAAGATTCTTTCAGTGATGTTATGGATATAATTCATATTAACAAAAGCAAGATCAGAAGATAATAGGCTGCAACCTTACTACAAGGTGACCAGACTTCTGTGTTCTCTGATTAGGTTTGTAGTTAAAAATGCAAAAACAACAGTTTACACAAATTTTAAACTTCTGCTTTTTAATTGACCTTATGCTAGTTAGGGCAATGTACATAAAGCTGAAGAAGATGGAAAGAGAATCTCATTCACCCTGTGAATATTTCCTTAGATGTTCATAACTTTATCCTTGGTTGCAATTACAGCTTTGTTTTGGAATGATTAGAGATTTGAATGGTTTTAATTCTAATCAGTGACTCGTCAGACTTTTAAAACATCTTCCTAGCTAGAAAAACATACAAAAATAAATTAATAAAATACACCTAACAAGCAGCTGAGTGAATTCGCATTTTAATATTGTATTCACTCATCTTTCATAGATTTCATAGACATCAGGGCTGGAAGGGACCTCGGGAGATCGAGTCCAGCCCCCTGCCCAAAGGGCAGGAAGTCAGCTGGGGTCATAGGATCCCAGCAAGATAAGCATCCAATTTACTCTTGAAGGTGTTCAATGTAGGTGCTTGAACCACCTCCGCTGGCAGACTGTTCCAGACCTTGGGGGCTTGGACAGTAAAGAAATTCTTCCTTATGTCCAGCCTGAAATGGTCTTGCAGGAGTTTGGGACCGTTCGACCTCGTCATCCCTTGGGGCGCTCTGGTGAACAAACGTTCCCCCAGATCCTGGTGGTCACCCCTGGTAAACTTATAGGTGGCCATCAGATCACCCCTGAGCCTACGCTTTTCCAGGCTAAAGAGTCCCATGTCTCTCAGTCTATCATCGTAAGATCTGTTTTCCTGACCTCTGATCATGCGCGTGGCTCTCCTCTGGACTCTCTCAAGCTTCTCCACATCCTTTTTGAGCTGTGGAGCCCAAAACTGGATGCAGTACTCCAGCTGCGGCCTCACCAAGGCCGAGTACAAGGGGAGAATGACGTCCCGGGATTTGCTCGAGAAACATCTATGGATGCAAGCCAGGGTTTTGGTTGCGTTATTAGCCGCAGCATCGCATTGCAGGCTCATGTTCATCTTGTGGTGAATGATGACCCCCAAGTCTTTCTTCTGTAGTGCTATCCAACGTAGCACTGCCGCTGAACCTATAAGGATGCTGCAGGTTTTTCCTCCCAAGGCGGAGAACCTTGCATTTTACGGTGTTAAACACCATGAGGTTCTCATCTGCCCATTTGCTGGGCTTGTCCAGGTCAGCCTGGATCACCCGCCTATCTTCTGGCATGGATGCTTTGCCCCAAAGTTTGGTGTCATCGGCGAACTTGGCCAGTCCACTCCTGACTCCAGTGTCCACATCATTAATGAAGATGTTGAACAGTATGGGTCCAAGGACAGAGCCTTGAGGGACCCCACTGGTCACAGGGCACCATGATGAGTGACTGCCATCAATTACAACCCTCTGGGTCCAACCACGGAGCCAATTTCCCAGCCAACGGATCATGGTGGAGCCAAGGCCACAACTGGCCAGTTTGGCCAAAAGGTGATCATGGGATACCAAATCAAAAGCTTTTTTGAAGTCAAGATATATGACATCAATCTCTTCTCCCTTGCCAGGTGATAGGTCACCTGGTCGTAGAAGGAAATGAGATTGGTCAAACAAGACCTACCCGCAACAAACCCTTGCTGGCTATCCCTTAGGATGTTAGCCTGGACCAGTCCATCAAGGATGGCCTCCTTAATAAACTTTTCTAAGATCTTCCCCGAGATAGAAGTCAGGCTAATGGGCCTGTAGTTAGCCGGATCCACTCTCCTCCCTTTCTTGAAGACCGGCACCACATTGGCCTTCTTCCAGTCTTCGGGCACTACACCAGAGCGCCAGGAGTTTTCAAAGATCCGTGCCAGGGGCTGGGCTATGACGCTCGCCAGCTTCTTGAGTACCCTGGGGTGCAGATTGTCAGGGCCGGCTGACTTGAAGGTATCCAGCTTCTCAAGGTGTTGCTTCACGAGGTCAGCATTGATGGAGGGTAGGGGATCCCCATCACCTGGATCTCCCTGTCCCATAGCAGGCATGGGCGTCCCATGGGACTGATGAAAGACTGACGCAAAGTACCTATTTAATAGGTTGGCTTTTTCCTGGGCGTCAGTTGTCAGTTGCCCCATCTGGTTTAGCAGGGGTCCAACGTTGCCCTTGCATTTCCTCCGGCTCCCCACATATATCTGAAAAAGGACTTTTTGTTGTCCTTGATGCTTGAAGCTAGTTGGAGTTCAGTTCCAGCTTTGGCTTTCCTGGTTTGGTCCCTGCAGGACCGGACCAGCACGGAGTAATCCTCCTTGGAGGTGAATCCCGTCCTCCATCTTTTGTAGGCTTTCCTTTTTAGCCATAGGAGGTCCACTAGGTCCCTGGAGAGTCAGGAGGGCTGCTGTGCCTTCTTGCTGCCTTTCCTCCGTGTTGGAATAGATTTAGCTTGTGCATTGAGGATCGCTTCCTTGAGAAGCAACCACTCTTCTTGAACTCCCATCTCCCTGGGGTCATGGTCCCTAAGGGCCTGACGGACCTAGCCTCTTGAGCTTGTCAAAGTCAGCTTTTCTGAAGTCAAGGACTTCTGTGTTGCTGACTGACTTGCCAGCTTTACGGCGGATGGTGAAGGTGATCAGCTGGTGGTCGCTGTCACCCAGCTTCCCATCGATCTCTAGGTCGCCGATTAGGTCGTCCCCCGTAGCCAGTACCAGGTCGAGCTTTGCCTCTCGTTGGCCCATAGACTTCTTGAATCAGGTAGAGGTCATCCACGCACGAGAGAAAGCTTTGCGCCTGCTCAGATTTAGCTGAGTGATCTTCCCACGAGATGTCCGGGTAATTGAAGTCACCCATGACAACCAAGGTCCTGGAGCAAGTGGCCTCAGTCAGTTCCTGGGCGAACTCCTGGTCCAGCTCAGGACTTTGAGTGGGAGGTCTGTAGTAGACTCCCACCGTTGTGTCCCCTGTGCTGTATTCCCCATGAATTTTTACCCGGAGGGTCTCTAGCTGTCCATGCTGGTCGCCAACATCAGCTTGCAGGGACATGTAGCTTTCCTTCACATAGAGAGCTATACCCCCTCCCGTTCTGTCAACACGATCTCTCCTGTACAGGGAATAGCCTTCTATACCCGTGGTCCAGTCATGGGTGGAGTCCCACCAGGTCTCCGTTATCCCAATGACATCATAATTCTTTGCACGAGCAGGAGGATGAGCTCCTCCTGCTTGTTACCCAGGCTCCTGGCATTAGTGTACAGGCAGGCAAGTGTCCCCTTGGGGGCTCTTGCCTTGCCCACAGATTGTGCCAGGGCTGGGGCAGGGGAGGGCTCCCTTAAGTGTCTTGGTCTGCTGGCTTTGCAAGGGTTGCTCAGCGGGCCAGCAGTGGCAGTAGTCCCCCCCATCCCCCAGTGGGCTTCGTTTAAAGCCTGGTGGAGCAGGTCAGCCAGCCTGGCTGAGAAGAGCCTCCTCCCCAGGGGAGAGAGGTGGAGGCCATCTCTTCCCAGCAGCTCACTGCCTCTCGCCAAAGAGCAGGCTGTGGTCATGGAAGCCAAAGCCTTCCCGATGACACCAGCTCCGCAGTCTTTGGTTCACTGTGTGGATCCTCCTCTCCCTCCTCAGCCCATAGCCCGAGACTGGGAGGATCAATGAAAATACCACCTGAGCTCCCAGACCCCTAAGCCCTGCTCCCAGATCCCTGTAGCACCTCATGACCTGGCTGGGGGTGCTCTGAGCCGTGTCATTGGTGCCCATGTGAATAAGGAGCATGGGATAGTGGTCTGTGGGCTGGAGGAGCTCTGGGATCCTCTCCGCGATGTCTCGGATGCGGGCCCCCGGGAAGCAGCAGACTTCCCGGGCTAAGGGGTTGGGGCGGCAGATTGCCCCCTCAGTCCCCCGCAGGATGGAGTCTCCCGCAATGAACACCTTTTCGCTTTGTCTTGGGGAGAGCGGGGGCAGTAGCTGTGGTTGAGCCTGGGTTGCCTGCGGGAGCTGGCAACTGAGCAGGCTCTGCTGGGGCTGAAAGAGGTACGAACCTGTTGCTAAGCTCCGGCGAGGGAGGGGCCTTGATGCGGCGGGCCTTAGGGCCCTTGACCACCTTGGTCCATGCCCCTGACTGGGCAGAGCGGGAGGTCCCAAGAGTCCTCCTTAGTCCTGGAGGGAGACAGTGCTCTCCCCTGCGGCTCCCGGGGGAGAAGGCCTGGCAGTAGGAGTCTATCTCCTGCTCGCAGTCCCTGATGGCACGCGGTCTCTGGACTGTGGCCTGGAGCTCCTCCAGCTGGTGCGCCAGAGACCCCAGTAGGGAGCAGACCCTGCAAGGGGAGGTGGCCATGCTCCTGGGCCCCAGAGCCTGAAAAAGGGACAGGCAGCCCCCACAGCCAAGAGCCAGGGGCTCCGTCTGCGTGGAGCCCGGGACCGTGGGCTCTGTCTGGGTGGCCGTCTCTGAGGTGCACAATGGGGGGGCCACAGAGCCTGAGGGGACCCTCGGGGTGCGGCGCGTGCCTATCCGTGTCATGCCTCTGATAGGCTGGCTACGGCTGGGGCTGACTATTCTGGGAAGTCTCGTGCCCTCCCGCGCCCTCTCCTGCGCAAACTCCGCACTAACTCAAGCACCTGTTTACACGGCCTGTTCGCATGGCTCCCTGGGGGGCTGGGCCAAGTAGGGGCCTGGGCGGGGGCTTGATCCAGCTCAGCTCCATGCAGCCACCCCCTCCCAGGGAGCGAGGAGTTAACCCCTTCCCACCACGAGCCTGCTTACCTCCGGCTGTGCTGGGGGTTGGCAGGGGGCTCTGCGGCTGCTGAGGGGGTGTCTGGGGGGCTTCGGGGGAGTGGGGGTGCAGCGGGCTTCACCCGCACGTCTCTCACCACTCCAGAGCCTAACTGAGCTTTCTTGGTCAAAAAGAGTCTTCCTTTTGCTCTTAATATGGTACTTCTGGTTCTCATATGGAAATGTAGTTTCATTTGTATAGGGCTGCCTACAGACATATAGGGGATGCGCTCTAACTCATGGCTCTTTATATAAAGCACCGTGAGTTCGAGCCCTCTCCCCTTCCCCCCCACCTCATTTGCGTATTTGGGGGGGGTGGGGGGCAGAGAATTGAGCCTGCTTGCAGCGGCTGGGGCATGCCAGCCACCTCCAAGAAAACTGCTTGACTGCCCCTTCCCCACCTCCCAGCTCTGGGGTTGTTAGTAGGGGAGGGAGAGAAGGATGTAGCACATCTGCTGTGGACGGGGCTTTGCTTGGCGAGAGATGGAGGGGAGCAGGGTGAAACAGCCCCCTCACCTCACGCCCCCCTCCCCCCCCCTCCAAGCTACCCTGCTGGGGTACTGAGGGAGCCGGCTGGATCACTTGAGGCAAGCAGTCTGTTCCACCCCTCCCAGCCCCACTCCAGCTCAGGCCAGGGCAAAGCAGCCAGTAGCTGCTGCTGCCATTCTCAGGAGGCCTGGGGAAGCGGGGGCGGGTTGGAACAGCTCCTTCGCTTTGTGGGCATGGCCCAGCTCCCAGTACCCCAGCTGGGTTATTGGGGAGGGGAGGGGGGGGCAAGAGGTGAAAGAGCTCTGTTCCACCCCTGTGCCCACCCTCCGGATCTCCAGCCAGGCAAAGCTCAGTCAACAGCTCCTTGCTGCTGCTTTTCCCCTCCCCTCTGCTGAGAGCCTGGTGGGCAGGGCTCGGTTGTCGCTCTATTAAGTCACCAGCCCAGCCCTGTTCCTGCAGGAAAAAATTAAGTCCAAGTTCCCTAAGGCACTCTGCTTTAAAGTGCCCTTGTTTAATACCTGATGTGATGAGTCTTAACTTTTTGTATGATCGGCTATTTTAAAAGCGCTCTGCAGCAGTGCACATGTTATGGTCACAGCTGTAGATCACTTTCAGGGGCCTGATAATGCAAAAAATGTAGCTTGCGTAAGTGCTCTAAGTACCTATCTTGCTTTTGTCACAAAAGGTCACTGTATGGTTTTGTACCTTGATTCAGTAAAGCATTAAAGCATGTGTAATTCTTGTTGGACCTTAAGTATCTAATTAAGAATAGTATGGAACTTAAGTATCTACTTAACTTTAAGCACTTAATGGAATCAGCTCCTTGGTAAAGATCAGGGCGTTCATGAGCAGCAGTAACACTACAGATAATTGACCACTTGCTTGATAAATGTAATCATTACATGAAACTGTAGGCAAACATCTCTAACTTTTTGCCCACAGTTAAGTTAAAGCTAACTAGTTTTATTAATATGGCCCAAACTGTAGCATGTGCAGATTCTGGGAACTTTCTGAAAACTGTTTAATTAGTTCACATTGAATCATCAGTAATTTCTTAACAAGGATATCATGCAATGTTAGCACTGTTAGGTATGTCAATATCTAGAAGTTATTTGAAATCTGGGTTTATCTTGTGAGTTACAGTTTGTTGTATCTGTTGTGGTTGTTTTCGCAGCAGAATAAATGCTGTTTTTCTGTCTTTAAAAAAAGTAAAAAAATGAAGCAAACCTTATTTTTAGAATGGAATGCTGTTAAATTTTCAAGTTGGGGGTCTCGGATCTAAAAAGGTTGAAAACCATTGGAATATGTGATTTGTGCTTAAGCATTAGTAAGCACAATTTAAAATCAAGCTGCCTTCAAAAATTGTTTAAAGGATTTTAAACAATCCTTTGAAGGCAGTTTGAATGTTTTAAAGTTCAAAATTTAGCAGGTGGTGGTTTGCATACACCAGACTAATTACCCACTGTTAATTATCTCATTACACATCTGGGTGTTTGAGACATTTTGTTAAAATTAAATCAGTTTATTCCAGGTCATTTTATCCTGGCATTTGTCTTAACCAACTTTGGTAAAGGCCTGCGAAGCCTTTAAGTGTTTTATTATTTAGTGTCTTGTATTAGTGTGTCTTGTAGTTAAGAGTGAGTTTTATGTCCCATTGTGTTTTAGGCACTATACAAACAGATAGGACAGAGGCTGTTGGAGGTAGAAAGTACTAAACAAATAGACAAGGAAATAAAGGAAGCATTTTCCTTTTAGCCATAATGTTGTCCTCTTCCTGCAACTAGCTCCATTTGCTGACACAAGGAGAGATTCTACAAATAATATAATTGCCTGGATCCCTAATTTATTCCCTGAGTGTTGCCCATCCAGTGTACTGAGTAAGGGGGATTCCTGTAGAAGCACGATATGATCCTATAATTACTGTTAAGGTGTATGTGTGAAAGGGGGTTGAATTAAAGTTAAAGAAGCAACTTAAACATTTTCAGGTGCTGAAAAACTTGATTGTTTTAGGGATTTTTTTTGTTTTGCTCTGGGTTTGTTTTTTTATCTAACTTTACAGTTTTGAAGGCTGTGAAACCTCACAACAGCCCTGTGAGATGGGCATTATTAATACTTTACTATCTTCCATTTTTAATGAAGAAATTGAGGCTCAAAAAAATCCATACTCCATTTGTCCAAAGTCGCATGGTTGCATCTTGAATCCTATTACCAAATAGTGGCTGTGACACCTTTCTGTGTCAGTTTGTATTAAACCGTGCTATAAAATTCATTTTTAGCAAAAGCTTTCTTATGTGGCTTTTATTATTATTTTTTTCCTTCAGGATGTAGGTGGAGGCTGGCTGGAAGCAAAAAATAGCCAAGGAGAGAGAGGACTTGTACCAACGGATTATGTTGAAGTAAGTTAAAACTAAATGATACATAAACGCTATTAAAACAGAACTTTCTCCATGTTTTGATTCATTAATGTTGGACATTTTTTAAAATCTAACTTTCTAGACTGGAGGCCTGATTTAAACATGGCACTACTTCAGTTCGACTAAAATAAATGCTGATACTTCCTTAAAAAGAGGCTTTTACTTCTGATCAGTATTCTGGCACTGCCCCTGTCTTGGGGTCCTTATGTATTCTCTTCCTGTTGTAAATTCTCTGTCTAGCATCCCCTCCTGGGAGCTGAAACCCATAGTCCAACTCAGTTCCAAAGAACCACTGCTGACTTCTCAGACCTTGTGCTACTGCCTTCCATAGCTTAAACACATTCTGCATCCCAGAATCATGCCAAATATGAGCCTTTGTGTTTACAGTTCTTGAATCCCATGTTGCCTCAAAGCCCAGAAGCACATAGACATAGACGTACTTTTTTTTGCACAGTGTCTGGACACCTCATTCTCTTGTTTAAAAGAAATATAAAATACAGACCACCTCGTAAACTCTAAAGTTTGGGATGCTGTGCTCTGTCCTTTGGGTCTTTAGGCGAACTCAAGACTTGTATACTTGGACCTTGATCAGTTTAGTAACTAAGATGGGCTCTTCCTGCTGCAAAAGCCTGTACATCTCTCTCCCTCTCTGCCCAAATACCCCTTCCCACTGTGTGGGTCTCTTGCCTTCTGTGAATCTTTGTCTTCTTTTGTCACCTGGGTTCAAGAACTTTAATCTCTAGACACTGGTCTCAGTTTAGCAAACTGTCCCAAGCTGCTTATCATGAAAACATGGTGATTGAATTCTAACTTGTTCCTGATCAGGCAGGAAATATGACCTAGCTCTGGCAGCCCATGACCAGTTACTGCCTGATGTACCGGTATTTGGTGATGCATCAGTTTTCATACTATGAACCAAATTTTGCAAATTATACAGATAAATGCTCTAGATTCATTTCATGTCACATGGAGATCCTCTCCAAAGCCATTCAAAACAATGGACCATACTTCTCATCAATATCTGAATTTGATGCATCATTGAATTTGGGAGGTATATACAATACCCTGAATGTGTTGGCTTGACTTTTTTTTTAGTGTGTTCTTTTAAAGATCAGATTGTATCGGTGCATTTTAAAAGCCTTCAAGTCTATTAGAACAAATAAGGTGATAGCATGTAATTTAATTCGTGTAAGAGGGACAAATACCTTAAAATAGGTTTCTTTATTTTCAGATTCTTCCTGAAAGTGCAAAAGATGGATTCACTTGTGGCAATTCAACAGCTGACCAAGCCTTTTTTGATTCCCTTTCCTCAAACACAGCTAAAGTCAACTCTGCTGATAAAAGCAATAACCAGGTAGCCTTCAGTTTCCTCTTGGTATGGTAGGCATGGCATTAAGCAACATTTTGTTTAATATTAACAATCAGCTTACTTGTTCAGCTTGCATAGTTCAGAATGGCTTCTGCAGGAAAAACGAGCATTGTGCTGAACATTTTAGAAATGGAAAAAATAAGCAATTTTGTTTTCTTGAATAAAGTAGAACCATGTAGTTCTTCATTTAATATAGTGAAAATAAAAACCCCTCTGCTGCCTCTTTCTTCTTCAATCTTGTGTAAATCTAGTAACTATATAAGCAACATCAGTTGCTTGTAGAATTACTACTAAAATATGATGTTTTGACTCGTGAAATAAATCTACCTTCTCTCTGACTTTTTTGTAAATTGCCATGCAAGTAGACACTCACAGAAACAAAAATAAACTAACAACAAATAAACTTGTCAATTGCTTTGTTGACATGAAAGGAGGGGCTAGTGACAGCATTCTGTCCTCTTAGCAGTTCGAGTGGAGGAGGGGCTGATCTTACCAATTTAGAATTGCTCTGTACTTTGCTGGTGGAGTACACCTCCTTTTATGTTTTGATTGGTCTTTAGCTGGTACATTTTAGGTTTCTGGCTAACAAGGGTGTAGTGAATCTTGTAGTAGTAGTAGATCTTAACTCTAATACTGAAAAAAAACACAAAAAACAAAAACCCTAAAGTCTACAAGATAACAAGCTAATACAGTTTGTAGAGAGAACCTTTCACATGTCCAAATCCTAGAAACAGTTCCACTCTTTTAAAGTCCAGAGGTCAACATCAGGGTAAAATTGCTATATCCAGCGAGTGAAGCTGTGCAAAGGTCCTGCATACTGGAAAGCAAATAGTTCGCTTATCTAAATAGACAGCGAGGAGCATAATTCATGAAAAGCTTCAAAGAGGGGTTTTAGCTTTGTTTTAATTTCTGTTAAAGGACTTTAAAATGGAATGTGACATCTCTTACAAAAGTATACCTAGAGATTTAACTGCGAATTAATCTGATGGCTCTTGCTTTTTGACATGGACTTTTTTTTAAGCATCCTTGCATATCCAGCAGGACCTCTCCAAGGCTAACATGGGAAAATTATTACCTGTCTACAAATATAATGGTCTAATGGGACTGTCCTAATGAGTATCACTCTATTAGTTAGCAGCAGTGACTTTGTATTTACTTTCAGATCACTGATGGAAGTATTGAATATCACTGAGTCTAGTGCTAATCTTTGCAGAACTGCACAAAAAGTCCCTCCTTACCTATTTTGTATTTCCCTATTGACAACTGCCTTTTGAGGTTTCAATCAGTTCTTTAATCCATTTAACATTTGTTTTTATTGATATTCTGTAGTGCTATTTTTAATTGCAGTACCACATGGTGTTAAGTCAAATGGCTTGTGGAAGTCATTGTTGTTAACTTAATTAAATGATTAAATCAGGTTTTTTTAAAGACCTGTCTTCCAGAAAATACAATGACTGGTGTTAATTATTTTTGTTTTTCAGTTTTTTGTTGCTGGATTCTTGTATCAGCTTTTGCATCACTTTGCTTGGGACTGTTTTCTGGCTTTTAGACTTCTTGGTGCTAATGACTGCCCAGACAACCATTATGGCAACATGCAATTGCCTTAGCAGCACAGATGACTAAACACTCTGCTTTTCTGCTCAGCTCTATTGTCTTTCTAATTCAATATGTAGGTAGTTTCAAAGTCCTCCAGGGGGTTGGCCCAGAGTACTGATGGGGAATTCTCTCACCACAATAGCCTGTCTTACCAAAGTTTATTTTATTTTACTAGAATAATTGCATCTGTTTTTAAAATTGTAAGAGTCTTGGGGCAGGGGTGAGGAGCAGGGATTCTGAAGAACGAAGTGTCTCTGTTTAACTTTAATCCTGTTTAATCAAAATAGGACTGCTTGTATTAACTTTATATAGGCAGTTTACCCAATAATACACTGAACTGGGAAATAACTGATGATTGCTCCTTTGACTTATTCTTTTGAGTAGCAAGAAATTATATCTAGTTATATAGATATAGATGCACAGAGTCTACATTTTAGAAGATTGTTAGTAGAGCCAAAATATTTGGTACATTTATCCAGACACAAAATAATTAGTCTCTACTTCGAAAGCATTGCAATATTAGTGAAATGAACATGAAACTTTAAAAAAAAAAAAAAGCTTAGTGAATGATCAGAATACCATTAAGTTGTTGAACTGTGAACAGTTTGATAAATTTGATTTGGTAGATCTGAATAGAGAATACCATTCATGAATAAGTGGAATAATTTGGCTATATCCATTGGGTGCTATAGTGAATTGAAATGGTGATATTTGCAACAATTGGAGATCACTGTAGGGTCTTAAGTGTAGCTTTGTAAGAGCTGAAATGCAATGGTGCGTGCAGTACTACAGCAAAAAAACCAGGATTTTTAAATTATGGCATTTTGGGCAATCTTCTGTGGGTGGTTTTTTTTTTTGGTTTTTTTTTTTGTAATGGCTGTTTTTACAAGACTTGCTAAGTGGGCATGATACTTTATTATTATTACTACTGTAATCAAGAAAACAGAATTTCTTTAATACGCATGAAAAGTCACTTACAGTAACATGGTTCCATATGAGATACAGGTAGTATGAACTCAAAGGAACACTGATTAAATTCGTGATTGTCAACTGTCCTCCCAGATCAGAGAAGAGTTGTTTTGTTGGTGCCGTGCACAGTCTTCCAGAATTTAAAAAAAAAAAAAATCAAGTCTCTTGACAGAAGTGGGGGGAAGCCTTTGTTTTCCCTGTTTCTTTCTGCGTGGGATCTGTACCCTTTCTGTCATAAGAAAGGATCAGTAACTTGGCCACTACTATACTTGATGTCTGTCCTTTTCACATCCTGTGAAAATGAAAATAAATGTCTCAGCTAGTCTGAACCTCTTCTGAAAGAATGAGGAGTGCTTAAGGACAGTCTGGTGCTTTCTTCCCTTTCTGCATCCCTGGGAGTCCTTGAATCAAATGTAATCTTGGGTCCTGCAATAAACTTGGTTGTGTCCACCTGAAGTGCTAATAACTCTTCAGGAAAAGAACATTTTGGCTTTCAGGGGGGCAAAGCTCCAGTACTGAGGGTAAATTGATTTATATGCATCTTTAAAAAAAAGAAAGGGGGAAAAAAAAGTTAGTTGCTAGCCTCCCTAACTTAAAAAAAAAAATGAAAATGCCCTTGCATTGCTGTCACGTCACAAATGCTGGAAGGAAAACAAAGTGTGTAATTTTTTTAAATCTTGAGTTTTAAGACCCAATTTACTAACTTTGTGTTACTGAGATTTGTAATAGAGCAGTGCTCAGAGAGGCAATAATGCTTTCAGGTAGGGACTACCCAACTCTGCCTGGTCACTTTTTTTTAGATAAGTAGGCAGGCAGATTTGTTAAGCTTTTCATCCAGTGATTTGCTTTGAGATATCGAAAAGTGCCTCCGGGTGGCTTTATGAGGACTTGGTGTTTGAACAACGCATTATCAAACTATGGCTTTTTGCCATGGTTTGGTGGCAGTATTGAAGTGAATGTCGCCCCACTCAATAGTAGGGAAGCATGAGGACCCAGAAAGCCAGCAACAAGGTAGAATAGTCAATGTCAATACGCCCTTTGGCACCTGAAGGAGAGCCATAAGGGCATAAGGGTTAATAATGTGGTCAACCATCTGAGCTTGAGCACCGCAGCTGCCCCAAGAGTGCATGCTATGACTTGGTGATAACACTATATACCAATGACCTTGCTGAAGAGAGAGAACTTCTGTCTAGGACTTGGGCCAGTCTCCCACCTTTTTTCTTCCCCAATCCTTCCAGCTTTCCAGAAATAGAGATGTTGGACAGGGCTCCCAGCTACCCTGCTGCTTTAAAGGGACTTTATCAGTTCAAATGACACTGTCTGAAATGGTTAACATCTCCTGCCAGTAAAACCAAAAACCTAAAATTGTAACTGTAAAACCCACTAGAGAAAATGACACACCTTGTCTGCTGAACAGCACGTTTTTTTGTAGTGTCCATTCCATTCTTCTGTATAGCAGTTGGGGTTTTTTTCTCGTTTGTGTGGATTTTTTTCTCTGCAAAAAGAAACACGTACTTTAAATAGGAAACGTACTTTTAAATAGGTGTGATTGTGAAAGCGCACGAATAGGCAGGTGGCTTGTGGGCAGAATATCTGAAACTTCTTCTAACTTGTTTTCCTTTAACTGACTAGATTTCAAGTTTATGATGCATAGGATTACCATATTTCCAGTCTCAAAAAAGAGGACCCCTGAGGTAGGGGGTAATGAGTGGGGGGGTCAGTGATATGCCCATGCTTTGCCTCTTCCCCTCACTCCCAAGCTACAGTCCCCTGTCCCCCAGACCATGCTGGTGCTTCATAGACTTCATAGACATTAGGGCTGGAAGGGACCTCGGGAGATCATCGAGTCCAGCCCCCTGCCCAAAGGGCAGGAAGTCAGCTGGGGTCATAGGATCCCAGCAAGATAAGCATCCAATTTACTCTTGAAGATGTTCAGTGTAGGCGCTTGAACCACCTCCGCTGGCAGACTGTTCCAGACCTTGGGGGCTCGGACAGTAAAGAAGTTCTTCCTTATGTCCAGCCTGAAACGGTCTTGCAGGAGTTTGTGACCGTTCGACCTCGTCATCCCATGGGGCGCTCTGGTGAACAGATGTTCCCCCAGATCCTGGTGGTCACCCCTGATAAACTTGTAGGTGGCCATCAGATCACCCCTGAGCCTACGCTTTTCCAGGCTAAAGAGTCCCATGGCGCTCAGCCTGTCATCGTAAGATCTGTTTTCCTGACCTCTGATCATGCGCGTGGCTCTCCTCTGGACTCTCTCAAGCTTCTCCACATCCTTTTTGAATTCTGGAGCCCAAAACTGGACGCAGTACTCCAGCTGCAGCCTGACCAAGGCCGAGTACAAGGGGAGAATGACGTCCCGGGATTTGCTCGAGAAACATCTGTGGATGCACGCCAGCATTTTGGTCGCTTTACTAGCCGCAGCATCGCATTGCAGGCTCATGTTCATCTTGTGGTCAATGATGACCCCCAAGTCTTTTTCTTCTGTAGTGCTAACCAACGGAGCACTGCCAAGCCTATAAGGGTGCTGCAGGTTTTTCCTCCCAAGGTGGAGAACCTTGCATTTTTCGGTGTTAAACGCCATGAAGTTCTCGTCTGCCCACTTGCTGAGCTTGTCCAGGTCAGCCTGGATCACCCGCCTATCTTCTGGCATGGATGCTTTGCCCCAAAGTTTGGTGTCATCGGCGAACTTGGCCAGTCCACTCCTGACTCCAATGTCCACATCGTTAATGAAGATGTTGAACAGTATGGGTCCCAGGACAAAGCCTTGAGGGACCCCACTGGTCACAGGGCACCATGATGAGTGACTGCCATCAATCACAACCCTCTGGGTCCGACCACGAAGCCAATTTCCCAGCCAGCGGATCGTGGTGGAGCCAAAGCCACAACTGGGGAGTTTGGCCAAGAGGTGATCATGGGATACCAGATCAAAAGCTTTTTTGAAGTCAAGATATATGACATCAATCTCTTCTCCCTTGTCCAAGTGATAGGTCACCTGGTCATAGAAGGAAATGAGATTGGTCAAACAAGACCTACCCGCAACAAACCCGTGCTGGCTATCCCTTAGAATGTTAGCCTGGGCCAGTCCCTCAAGGATGGCCTCCTTAATAAACTTTTCTAAGATCTTCCCCAGGATAGAAGTCAGGCTAATGGGCCTGTAGTTAGCCGGATCCACTCTCCTCCCTTTCTTGAAGATCGGCACCACATTGGCCTTCTTCCAGTCTTCGGGCAGTACACCAGAGCGCCAGGAGTTTTCAAAGATCCGTGCCAGGGGCTGGGCTATGACGCTTACCAGCTCCTTGAGTACCCTGGGGTGCAGGTTGTCAGGGCCGGCTGACTTGAAGGTATCCAGCTTCTCAAGGTGTTCCTTCACGAGGTCACCATTGATGGAGGGTAGGGGATCCCCCTCACCCAGATTTCCCTGTCCCATAGCAGGCATGGGCATCCCGTGTGACTGATGAAAGACTGATGCAAAGTACCTATTTAATAGGTTGGCTTTTTCCTGGGCGTCAGTTGTCAGTTGCCCCATCTGGTTTAGCAGGGGTCCAACATTGCCCTTGCTTTTCCTCCGGCTCCCCACGTATCTGAAAAAGGACTTTTTGTTGTCCTTGATGCCTGAAGCTAGTTGGAGTTCAGTTGCAGCCTTGGCTTTCCTGGTTTGGTCCCTGCAGGACCGGACCAGCGTGGAGTAATCCTCCTTGGAGGTGAATCCCGTCCTCCATCCTTTGTAGGCTTTCCTTTTTAGCCACAGTAGGTCCGCTAGGTCTCTGGAGAGCCAGGGGGGCTGCTGTGCTTTCTTGCTGCCTTTCCTCCGTGTTGGAATAGATTTAGCTTGTGCACTGAGGATCGCTTCCTTGAGAAGCAACCACTCTTCTTGAACTCCCAACTCCCTGGGGTCATGGTCCCTGAGGGCCTGACCGACTAGCCTCTTGAGCTTGTCAAAGTTGGCTTTTCTGAAGTCAAGGACTTCTGTGTTGCTGACTGACTTGCCAGCTTTACGGCGGATGGTGAAGGTGATCAGCTCGTGGTCGCTGTCTCCCAACTTCCCATCAATCACTAGGTCGCCGATTAGGTCGTCCCCCGTAGCCAGTACCAGGTCAAGCAGCGCTTTGCCTCTCGTTGCCCCATAGACTTCTTGAGTCAGGTAGAGGTCATCCACGCATGAGAGAAAGCTTTGTGCCCGCTCAGATTTAGCTGAGTGATCTTCCCACGAGATGTCCGGGTAATTGAAGTCACCCATGACAACCAAGGTTCTGGAGCAAGCGGCCTCAGTCAGTTACTGGGTGAACTCCTGGTCAAGCTCGGGACTTTGAGTGGGAGGTCTGTAGTAGGAGGTGGGAGGTCTGCTCCTCACTCCTGACCTGCAGCACCCTGGCATTGCTTGTTCTTGTGCTGATCCACAGCCCTCCTGGTGCCCCTTGCTGTAGCTGCAGAGTAAAGGGCACCTGAAGGGCCTGTTACCCTCCACCCCAGCCCTCTGGTGCCCCTCACTTCCAACCCACTGCCCTGCAGCAGCCAGCACCACATACTTCCCTGTTGCCCCTCCTCTGCCCCTTCCTGTGCTGGAGGAGCAGGGGCCTCCCCCACCCTGCTGCAGCCTAGTGCCAGGGAAAACTTTGATGGTGAGCAAAGAGCAAAAGCCCAAATCCTGGAAATATGTTGATATTTAAAAAACCCCTGCCTGGATGGAGATGGGAGGACCCAACAAGAGGACATGTCTGGGGAAAACCCGGACGTATGGTAACCCTATGGTAACACTTCCATTGCTCAGAGTGTGGGGCATTGCATGGCACTTCAGTGCGTGCCTGCCCAGCACTCCCTCCTGCTTCTAATAGGGGGTGGGAAAAACGAAGTCGAACTGCTCTGGAATTTTTCCCACTCTGCCCACCTAAAAAGCAGGCAATCTCACTGTGACTTAGACAATTAAAAACCTTGGGTGCTGACAGATTTGGGGAGGGAGGGAGTGCACGGAGCACATTACTTTGAGCCAGCTCTGCAGCATCTATGTTGATCGAGTGCTTCAGCGGAGCTTTTTGGAGTTTTTATCCAAAGCTGATTCAATCGGCTTTTAGATAAAAGTACCAACAAAGCCCCACTAAAACATCCATTCTGTATAGACATTGGGAAAGCCGAATCCAGCTGCAATGCCTCTTCTGGTCATGCACTGGGCTTGATGCAGGACTTTTTGAAATAAAGCACTGCTTTGCTCCCCCTGCATCTGCAAGCAACCCTTGAGTGCCAATTGTCTGGAAAAAACTTCTTAACTGCAAAAATCTTCACTAATTTCCATGCATAGTCCTTTGTGTTTGAAATGCTAGGAATAAATCTTTCATCCTTGTAGTCTATGGAGCTCCTGTGGTCCAGTAGTACTACTATGGTCAAAAGTCTGTAGGCAATTCTTCTGTATGCATTCCTGTTTCAGACATTGGTGTTTTGGCAGTGGCAGTTCATTCAAATGGCAAACAGGTATCTGAAACTAGTTTTGCTTCTAGCTACATTTAGGAGGAAAATGTGAATTTGAAATCTTCATGGCTTTTTATAGGTAACTGGGTTCCCCTTGGGTTTGCATTGGTATTTTGGAAAAAGAATCAAAGTTTTGAAATTATTACTGTGCACAAAATTATATTCTGAAGAAACAAATATAGCCTCCGTAGCAAGATACACATTTGCTGTGCAAGTTAAGCATATTGCCTGTTAAGAACAAGCTTATCTTCAAAAACAGTACACGAGTCTCTTAACTTTGTGTATGACTTGAATCATAGTATGATGTGTAGCTACTATAGTTTTGCTTGTAATGAGGAACTAGTAAAGTCTTGGTTCCTAAGGTGCTGAGAGTTGAGACTAATGCTGCCTTGCCTTGTTTCCTGCTGTAAACGAGCACATCACTAACTGGGTTTAGGGAAGTTGTGTGACCTGGAAGTGGTCTACAGCTATAAACATTCAAATCTATGATGGTAACGAGTATTTTTTTTAGAATCTGTTGATGAGTTTGTTTCCATATTCGTGCGTCATTCTCATCAGTGGTATAGTTTCACTTCTATAGGAAAGTGACTGTGGCACTAGTTCCTGAAAAAAATATGTATTCTGCAAATTCAGCTTTCTGTGAATTGTGAAGTGTTTTATTTTCACTGTTCCATGCCATTACAAAATATCTAGGGTTCACTGATAAAGCCCTGTCAAAGCAATAGGTATTTATGGAAGTATTTTGTAAAATGAAAAAACCATGCTCTTCCAATTGATCAATACATCAAGTAATTATCAAGTTTAAAAAAAAACAAAAACAAACCTTCTTGAACTGAATCTAAATAGTATTGTCTGACATTTATAACTGGGGGGGAGGGGGGAGAGAAAATATGTAGGAAAAATATCCCCCAACTTACTATGCTTGGAGTAGCGTTTTCTCACAACTCAAACCTGGCTTGATGACAGACCTCCAGAGAGAAATGCAGAGGAAGGCAAGTTTAGAGAAAGGTTTAGCACAGTATCTTTTAAAGTTTTGCTTGTAGGTGCAAGCAGATAACTTTAAATTCCTAATTTGCTTTGGAAGAATAACTAATAGTTTAGTTTAATTTGGAATATGCATAGAGAGTGTGCATTATTTCTTCTTGGGAGAAGGTTGGGACAGGTGGAGCCTAGATCATTCCATGTAATGAAGGGAGGGATTTCATCAACTTTTGACCTCTCTTTGGGTGATGGTAATAGAAGTCTTGCAGCTCCTGGATCCCTTCATATGTTTAACAGAGTGACCTGCTGAGCTGCAGGGATCTTCTTCCTGCTTTTCATAGCAATTTGCTTTCTAAATTATGCCTTTTCTTTATTTGCATTGTAACAAGAATGCTGTGTAGAATATTATGTAGTTCCTTTTAGATAATAGGGTTTCATATGAAGACAGGTCCAATGTTTGAACATACTCCAGAGAACTGCATTGGTAATGTTTTGTATCTTCTTAACCTAAATACAGAGAGGCAAATCTTAAGTTGTGGGAAGCTGCCAGGAGTCCACTGGCTTTAAATTTATACCAAGTGAGGTGTATGTGGTCTCCAAAAACTTGCTTCCCCAACCTTATACCCCCTCCAAGTTATAGAAGCAAAGTCTTTTTAGGTAAGGGTCATGTTGGGAAGGGAGGAATGTACCACAGGTAGGTTTCTACAAAGTCTTTCAAGATCCATAGACTGTCTAGGCAATGGATGGCAGGCAAGGTTCCTTGGGTAGATGTGATATCTTTTATTAGACTGAGTAGTTGGGGGGGAAAAAAAGTTCTCTGCAAGCTTTCCAGTGCAATCGCCCTTCTTCAGGCATACAGAGTCTCTGCTGTTCTGCTCTTCTGAGACTCCTAGAAGCTTAGTGGGACAAGATGTCAGTGAGAATGTAAATAGGTAGAAATTGGGAAAAGAAAGGGGAGGGGGTAAAATAACCAAAGACAGTAAGGGAGACCCTACTGTAGTAGTTTTCCAAGGTAGAAAAGAAGCTGTCTGAAAAAAGTAAATAGCTGGAAATGGTAAAGACAAGGGGGGGGGGCAAGAAAAGTGTAAGGTCAGGTTTGACAGGTACCTGGTAAATGAGATGTTAGGCAGGTTGTAATGTGTCATAAATTCAGTGTTTATGATGGGTCCATGATTTTTTGAATCCAGATTTATGAAGTGAAGTTCATAGGCTTGTCTACGAAGGTGTTTTCTAAGTTCCCTTTGAGGATTAGAACTGAGAGATTGGAGGAGGAGTGATTGTCCTGTGAGAAGTGTGCCCCTACAGGTAGCTGGGTATTCTTGTCTTTTGGTATATTTTTTGCTGTGCTGTACATTCCTTTTCTACCCTTTGTCTTCCTAATTTCTACCTATTTACTTTTTCACAGACATTCTCTTTTCTACGTTGGAAGACTGCCCTTACTTCTCTTTGGCTTTTTTTCCCTCCTTGTTTCTCCCTTCCCCCCCCCCCTTCTCTATCTTTTTGTTTTCCTCGTTTCCACCTATTTGTGTTCTTACTGACCTCCTGTCACATTTAGCTTCTTCCATTCTTCGAAGTCTCAGAACAGGAGAGACTCCTTATGCCTGTAGAAAGGTGATTGCACCAAAAAGCTTGCCAAGAACTTTTTTCCAGCTACTCAGTTGGTCTAATAAAATATCACATGTACCCAAAGAACCCTGCCTGCTTATGTCCTTAAACCGGCAAGGCTACAAACAAAAACCTAGGCAATAAATGAAAACCTGACATAGATTTGGAGCCAGTGGAGCTTCCCTCAACGCAAGATTAGCCTCCAAGTTGAAACACAAAACGATGCCAATGCAGTTCTCTGAAATACAGTTTGATAAATGAATTGAGAGGTGCTTTTGGAGTTAGCATGGCTGCTGAAACATGCCAAGTTGATGGTGTTTAAGAGGTTTTTATAACCTTTTAAATGGCAGGCTTCTAGATATGTCAGGAAAGGCTGTTTCATGGTCTTAAATTGCAGTAAAGCAAACTTTTTAGGTTAGATATTAGGAAGAGTTTGCTCACTATGACAATGTAGTTAAGCATTGGAACCAATTTACCCAGAGAGGTTGTGGAACCTCCATCCTTGGAAGTTTTTAAGATCAGGTTAAATACTTGGCTAAGATTTAGATGGAGATGATCCTTCCTTTGGCAGGAAGTTAGTGTAGATGAACTCCTGGATGACCCTGTGATCTAGATCTGGCCTGCAGGGCATGGGTCAAGCATCACATGCTAATTTACTCACTTCACAGCCTCTCTACCATTTGATGACATCACAGTAGAAACTAACTTATGCAATTTACTAATTCTTGCTTTCTTAACTTTTATTAATGTGAACATATGTGATTTATACACTTGTGTAATAAAACAGTAGCTTTGGAGGTATATAACACCTTTGTGTGTGCATTTTAAACTGTAATGCTGCATTACAGAATAAAATTGTAATTGCTCCATAAGTAGGAAAATATCAACAACAACAAAAAAAAAGGATTGCACAACTAACTAAATAGTTGTGGGAGAACAACG
Organism: Crocodylus siamensis; assembly: GCF_052110815.1. Taxonomy (NCBI): domain Eukaryota; kingdom Metazoa; phylum Chordata; order Crocodylia; family Crocodylidae; genus Crocodylus; species Crocodylus siamensis. The sequence continues at coordinate 124,545,268 of NC_143395.1, forward strand.
CAGCTAAAATTTCTGGAAGTACTAAACTGAATCACTCATCTTTTCTAAATAAATATACAAAGGGTGCTTTTTCCATTCTTCATGCCATCTCACTTACGCATGATTGGATGTATAAACTCTGAGAGCAGTTAGTTACCCACAGTGCTTTGTTTTTGGAGTTCTCGAGCACAGAATAAGAAGACTGGAAACTTTTTTTGGGTATACCTTGGTCTGCCCCCTCAGGTTGGGAAGGCCCACATGGCCAGAGTCTGAGTAATTTAGTGCGGAAATTTTAAATGGTGGGTATGAGGTCAGGAAGGATCCAAGGGATCTGGAGTGGGAGTGCTGCTTCATGGTAGCCACTGCTGCTCAAAGTCAACCAAAGAGCTGAACTTGTGATTGATTGCAAGTCAGAGGAACTTTTCTGGAGGTGATTCTTTGTGAAGAAATGCAGATAAGTCTGGATTTTTTTAGATCTTCAATAGCACTTATACTTTGGCCTGCAGCATTTATTGTGGGTATCTTCAAATTCCCTCTACAAGGGATTGTAGAACTCTGCAACATTTTTCCAACCTTTGGACATAAACTGCTACCTTTAGAGTCTGGATATGGCACCCTAGTTATTGACCAAAACTAAAGTGGGTGATTAACTCCTCTTGAACAGGGACATCAGCAGTGTACCATGCCAAATGGCATCAGCCCTCTGCTTTGAGCAGGGGTGACACCCACCATTCAGAGATGCTGCTGGTGGTCATGGAATGTTGAGCAGTCTGTGATGCGAGAGTTAGTAGAGTTGTTCTCAATATGCTGAAGACTTGCAAAACAGCCCTAGACTAAACAAAGTTGGACTTCTCCCCAAATAACGAATTTAGCTGTTGGATGCTTGCATGCTTTCTATTATTGTGGAGTTACTGTCTTGCTTTCTGTAATATAATATTGTGCTCTGGCACTTTGGCACTGATCAGGTTAACAAACTTATTGTGATGACAATCCCATCAGTTTTGTGTACAAGTTTCTGCTTGCATGCATGTTGGTGAGATGGCATATGGCATGCATGAGTTGCACCAGCTGCCTCATTGCAGGAAAGTTTGCTGTACTGTGCTGAATGTTGCCATGTATTCTCTTACTCCCTCTTGCTTTCATTTTCCTCTTTCACTAAACATTTCTTATTTTAAGGTGGAATCTTTGGCACCTGCCACTCCAACTTGTAATCAGGAAAGCCTTAGCCAGTCACCTCCTTTAACTCCTACTACAAGAAAGGTAATAAGAAAAAACAAATCAAAAGCAGCCTTCAGCAAAAACAAGACACATTTTAATTACCAGAGGATAGTGTTTTTTCTTTTTTCACTACTATATGAAATGCTTTAATATGATCCTTTAAGTGTATAGACATGAAAATAGTGAGGTTTTAGGGAGTTTACATTATCTCTGTATTTGGTACCACTGTGACTGCTGTCATAATATGACAGTACCTTAATTCTAGTATCTGTTCAAGGGGGCATAGAATAATTGCAGAAGGTTTGATAGAAAAAAGCATAGGAATGGATAAAAGATGGGAAAACTAGGCCTTTATAGTGAAAGATTTGAGGAACCTTATCAAAGAGGAACTTACAGGATGACAAATTTTTGTCTAGAAAGAAACCGATCTTTTAACATGGAGGATAAATCATCCAAATTATTTAAGAAGGTTTGTGATGCACTCAGTAGAGGCCTTTAGGAAAACATCCAAACAAAACTTTGTTTAAACATAAGTTCTAGTTCAAGCACAGCTGTTAGAGTTGAAGTAGAAATGAATGAAGCCATGCTCTTGTTATGTGATTTTCTATGTGGTCTCCTGTAATATCTCTTCCAGCCTTAAAGAAAGGAAAATAAGAGTAGTACAGAGGAAAAACAAGCATTCAGTCTTCCTTCCATTAGATTAGCTCAGTTCATTTCTATTAGTCATATTCTGCTTCTAGTGAGAGGAGGGACATCTTAACCCAGATTTTACTGCCTTCCTTGCCAAAGGGTTTATATAGTTAAGGGTACAGATACGATAGTATGTTTTTATACCCCACTGTAAAGGCAGACTGTCTATCTATCTGTCACTGTACATAGTGTGCCCACTCATCTATAGGAGATCAGGTAATAACTTGAGCCAAGGCCTACCTAGGATAAATGAAGAGAACCAAAGCTACAGCCTCAACATATACACTGGTGTAACTTAAGCTATCGTACAGTTACTACTGTATTTTTGAGAAGCAAGTTTTACATGGGGCAGGGCATCTTACACTGTACGTAGTGTGTGAGTGCATTGCATTGTACGAAGCGCATTGTACAGCTTGTTACTTAAGGAGAAACTGGTTGTTTGTCCAGATCTTGGTATAACTATTCTTTCCATAGGCTTTGAAAAATTAGGGATATAGACATGGATATAAGCATGGCACGTATCCCTCATCAAGTAGAAACAAAGGCTGATTCTGTGAGAGAATAGTTTCTCCCCTCCTTCCCTCTTGCTTAGCTAAGAGGGAAGGAAAAGCTCAGGAAAAAGATGAGAACTTCAGTAGCTTGTATCGTTTCCTTTCAGAAGCAAAGTCTCTGTGGACTTTTATCCTCTTATGCTCCTGAATGTATCTACTTCTGCCTGCTGTCTTTCAAAATGTGAAGATGAGCTTTGTCCATTTATTTATTTAGTCTCCCCACTATTCTGCAGCAGAGCTCATATTTCCTTTGCCACCTACTTACATGTACTGCAGTGGAAGGGAAGACTTCACTCCCTTTTTCAGTCTTCCCACTACTAAGCTTATGATTCCCAATTAACTGAGCAGCGTACATTACAGAATGCATGCAAATGATGACTTACGTAAACTGTTCTTTTGTAGGTGCTGCATGCATAAAAGCCTTTTCCCACATGATTTGCTCCCAGGATGAGTGCTTAGTCAACACCTTGAGCACTCCACTGCAACCCTGACGACTGCATATCTTCTTCCCTGTCGCCCACACACCCTGTAAAAACAAATCCACAGGTTCTTCAAATTATTGATGACTTTGGGGTAGCAGAGCACTAATCTGTCAATCTAGCCACCCATGAATAGGAAAACCTTGTAACTGAGCAGCAGGTCCCCAGTTACTGTTCTTCTCTGGTTCATTAACTTCTAGTTTTAGAAGTTGTTACTAACCAAGAAAAAGCTTGTGTCAGAGGAAGCCTAGATCCATTTCAGCGTGAACCCAGACAGACAGCCCTTTTTCACATGATTTGCAAATAGTCAATCAACCTCCCTTCTAAGAGTCTAGATTTTTCCCCAAGGATAGATTCTAAACTTATCAGCTTCAGTAGCATAACACCCTTTGGTGCTGCCTAAAGAAGGGGACTGTGCCCTCATTCCTGTACCCCTTCCCTGCAGCAGCTGTAGCTCCGGCTCCAGCAGTTGGGAGGTCAGTATAAAAGCAGGAATGGATAGAAGAGGGAGCAGTAGCTGGAGGCTTTGTTGCAGGGGGGAGATGTTGCCTTCTGTTTGTTTCCAAAACATCAGTATTTAAAAAGCCATTTGACATGTCAGTGGCAAATAAAAAGAAAAAAGGATGTTATTTTTTTTCCCCCTTCTCTCAACAGTGAACCTATGGTTACTGCTCATTCCTGCTGTATGGTATGCCACCAACTATCAAGGTCCAGAACTGGCCACTTACACCTCTGATCAGCTTGAATGACTGACTGTTTATCATAATACTTTTCAATACCTAACACTTGGGGAATTTTATTTTAGTTTGTGTATGTGTTGAGGGTAGGAGGGGAAGATATGTAGGTCCGTGTGGATCTTCCCAAATATTAAAGGTTTTCTAATGCATAATTGTATTGTGTGCTTTTGAAGACCATTTTTCACGCAACCCTGAAAATATTTGTCAGTCTTGCCTACTGTGAAAACAGGTTTCACAGCATGAATTTGTGGCATGTTTTAGCTCTCTTTGTTATACTTTCTCCTCCCCCACCCTCCACACCTCCCATGCACTCATGAGTTTTGTGCTCCAGGCAAATTGTCCTGCTATTCTTGTGAAAAGCCACTATTCCACCAGATGGCAAGAGGAATATTTACTAGGTATTGTATAGCTCAGTGCAGATTGATATATTTGAGCCCTCTTGAAGTTGGACAGACCACAGTGCTGGCTTGAAGTGTTGATAGTAATTTGTGCTGTTGACTTGACTAGATTCTTTACTGAGCGCAGATTGGAGCTCTAGGTATGTTCTTGCAGCTAAACAAGCGAGTTGCCAAGGTGTGAATGTGAGGGCCATCAGCCTAGCCACATCCATCTCTCATAAGATGGGGTGCAGTTCTCTCTAAGAGGCTGTGGAGAGAAGTGAACTATTTTACCACCATATAGGTATTTTGGCACCCAGAATCATTGAGGAATCTAGAGGACCGCCCCCCCCAGCTGCAATCTCACTACAGTATGGGTAATTTTAAATTGTATTTTACTGCAAGTGATATTAAATAATCAGGATTTGGTGTCTGAGCAATTGATTTCAGCTTTCTTGATGTGTCTTTGTTCAAAATAGTGTGATATACTCATTCTACCCTTAAAATAAAATGTTTAATCTCTCAAAATCTAGCAACTCAAATCTTACTCAGATTTTAAAGGCAAGTTTACTTGCCAGTGGAGGCCAATCAAGTGCAGAAAACTTGAGCTGCTGAAGTGATAGCTTTTTAAGAGAAGTTGATCATGTCAAGAGCTTTGTAGCTGGTAGCTTTGTAATGAATGTCATAATGAAATCTTCAGTTATAACCAGTGCTGTCCATAATGCATATACATTTGTTGCTTGGAATTGTCAAATGGAAGCAGTGGCATTTGAGAAACATGTCAATGAATCTCTGCAAAACACATTTCCACTCAAAACTGACTTCTTCCTCTTCTGTTTTGACAGAACCAGAATGACTGCCAGGTGTCTTTTGCCATTTTAAATCTAAAATATCTGGAGCAGGGTGCACTTAACCAAATTCTGCCATTCGTGTAGTCTAAAAGCAAAATTAACTGAGGAAAATATTCAGCCAGTAAATAATTTAAGATCATCATGGTCTAGTGAAGCTAACTTTCTGAATTTGAGGTAAATATAGGAGTTTGTAGAAAAAAATCTTTAGAAGGTAGGCTTTGATTTGTTTTTCTTTTGAAGTTCATTAGTGGTATATAGTGGGTGCATCTACACAAGACACTTTACTGTGGGGTTGACTAATTAGCTCCGCAATAAAGCATCACCATCTACCTGTGCACCCTTATTAGGCTGGTGTAAACTAATTAATTCCTCTGTAGGATAGTACTGCCTGGCACAAGTACTGTCCTACAGCAGAGTTATTTACTTTGCTGCATTGCATGTGTAGATGGTGCCCAGGGCTTGCTGGGGCATGAGGGTGCTACAGTACAGGGGCTGCCTGCCAGCTAGCCCTTCACTGTAGCACTCTTTTGCCCCAGCTGGCCCCTCTGCAGCACATTCAACTGGGGCAGAGCAGCTCCAGGCTGGCAGGCTTACCCCCGAAGGCCCCTGTCAGCCAGGGCTGTGCTGTCCCAGGTGCACATGTAAATGCGCCCAGGAGGAATCAACTCCAGCACAAACTGTGCCAGAGTTTCTTTGCATCACATTAAGATCATGTGTACACGTGCCCAGTATATTTCATCTGCACTGTGCTTTTCATTGCACCTGGAGATGATTGCTATGGATAAGGATGTTTTAGGAAACTAATAGGATGAGTAATTTATTGATATATCTATGAATAGCTGGACAAGTAGTATGTTCAGTAATGTCCCAGTTCTGTATCCATGGAAGACTAATAACCTATCTAGGTGCTTATCTGCCTGTCATCACTGTGGTATATGAGCACCTTAAGCCTCATACAGACATTTAGTTTCTCTTGGGAGAGTTGCTGCTCTCCCAGGAGAAACCATGTGGATGCAGATATTCAGGGGGTTTTTTGCCAGGGTAAAAATGGCTGGTGCAGGAGAGAAATAATTCTGGAACAACCAGGGTTAAATCACTGCAAAGAGTTTCACCTGGGAGAGTTAATATCTATACCTGCTGTGGCTTCTCACAGAAGAAAACAGCCGTTTAGTATCCTTTACCCTCCATTTCCCCTGTGCTCCCCTACCCTCTGGGGAGATGGTGTATCACTCACTGGACTCTGCTGCTCCAGCAGGAAGCACAATGCATACATCTCCTTTGTCATCATTGTGCTGCAGGGAAACACAGGAAATGGGGCAGTCTGGGTCAGCCAGTCGGGGCTGCCCTGTGCACTGCTACCATCTGTTGCCAGGTAGATTAAGAAAGTAGAGTACCCTGTGATGTATGCATAGAATACCCCTCCTCCCCCTTCCTTCCCTCCTGCAGGTACTGCGAGCTTTCCATTCTTCAAGGCATGCTCATTCTGTTGTCTGTACATGCATGTCTGGGTACATTTCTCTACCAGAAGAACAAACCAGGGCAAATTCTTCCAGGTTAACTTAATGTCTATACACAGTCATGGATTGGCATAGGTGAATTTTAGGGCTAATGTCAAAGAACTGAACACAGAATTTGTAGCTTCTCTCTAGAAATTGTAGTCTCTCCCACTGATGATATAGTGTATATTTCCTCTGTGTCTTTTTTTCTTTTCCCCCCTCCCCAGCAGTTTGTCCTTTTATTTATTAATTGTAGGTTACCAATGCCAATGACCCCTGGTCAAACTGGAACGCAGGTAAATCTGGAAACTGGGACAGTGCAAACTCTGGTGACAGCTGGGCAACCAAACCTGAAAGTGCAGCTGGACAGAAAAACAGTGCTTCAAACAACTGGGAGGCAGCAGGAGCATTTGGTCACCCACAGGCTTATCAAGGTCCAGGTCAGCTAAGTCTTCCCATAATTGGTTCATATTTACTTGTTCTTTGAGCAGATAAGGGAGTCATGGGCATTTGTGAGGATTATCTGAACAGTGATAATCTGAGGGAGGGAGCCACTAAGAACAGTGGTTGCTGTGAGGTACGATAGTGGGCCCTCAAAATATTTCCTTTTGAAAGTTTCAGTGACATACAACAATCCGTCTTTTCAGAATCTCCTGAAGAATTATCAGGTGAGAGTCATGCTGATTAATCCCTAGCGCACTGTTCACATAAATGCAGTTTTGTTGACAACAGGTGGCCTTAAATCTGGGTCTGCCTGGTTCTGTCATTAGGTCTGGCCTGTGACTTTAAGTCTTCTAACCTTAAGAACTGGAGTGTTTCAGAGGACTTTTTAATCTTTGCAGCACTGAAGGTGGAGGTGAAGGGAAGGATTCGTATATGGGGTAGACTAACTTTACAGGGTCGGCTAAGTGCATCCTTACTGTAATACACTCACGTTTTTAGAAACCTGTTACAAACATACCATGTTGTTAATCTGTTTATTTTGGTGGGGCTTTGACACATTCTGCATGCATAGCCAAAGTTGGACTGAATTACTTCTCAGTATCTTCTACTGTGTTTTTTGTTTGTTTTCTCGTGAGTCTGGGAGCAAGCTGGCTGAGAGGAGATCCTTTTGGACTTGTACAGTAACTAATTTTTCTCTTTGTTCTATTCAGCAGCTGCTGATGATGATGATTGGGATGATGACTGGGATGACCCCAAATCCACTTCACCACAGTATCTTGGTTATAAGGAAACTGAGCCTTCTGAGGCAGGGGGCCCTCAGCGTGGAAATACTCGGGGAGCTGCCATGAAACTACCACTTAACAAGTAATGATTAGCAAACTAGGAAAAAAACACTGTGTATAGATTGGAGGGGAATTATGAAATTGCTGTATGTAATAGTCGTATTGTAAAGGCTTTTGATATGGTCTCCCACAGCATTTTTGCAAGCAAGCTAAGGAAGTATGGGTTGGATGAATGGATGAAGGTGGATACAAAGCTGGCTGGATTGTTGGGCTCAGCGGGTAGTGATCAGTGGCTCAATGTCTAGTTGTCAGCCAGTATCAAATGGAGTGCCCCAGGGGTCAGTCCGGGGGCCAGTTTTGTTTAATACCCTCATTAATGATTTGGAAGACAGGATGGATTGCACCTTAAGCATGTTTGTGGATCACACCAAGCTGGGGTGTCTAATGTATATGCTGGAGGGTAGGGCTAGTGTTCAAAGTGACCTAGACAAAATGGATGATTGGGCCAAAAGAAATCTCATAAAGTCCAACGAGGACAAGTGCAAACTCCTGCACTTAGGATAGAAGAATCCCATACGCCACTACAGGCTTGGGACCAACTGGCTAAGCAGCAGCTCTCCAGAAAAGGCCCTGGGGGTTACAGTGGACAATAAGCTGGATATGAGTCAGTGTTCCCCTGTTGCCAAGAAGGCTACAGCATACTCGGTTGCATTAGCAGGAGTGTTGCAAACAGATTGAGGGAAGTGATTATTTCACTCTGTTCCACACTTGGTGAGGCCACATCTGGAGTACTGTGTCCAGTTTTGGACCCCCCCCCCACTATAGAAAGAATGTAAGCAAGAATGTGGAAGGGGCTGGGGCACATGACTTATGAGGAGAGGCTTTAGAAACTGTGCTTATTTAGTCTGGAGAAAAGAAGACTGAGGGGGGATTTGATAACAGCCTTCAACTACCTGAAGGGTGATTTCCAAAAAGGCTGGATCTAGACTGTTCTCAGTGGTGGCAGATGACAGAACAAGAAGCAGTTATCTTAAGTTGCAACTAAGGGAGGTTAAGGTTGAATAGTAGGAAAACCGTTTTCACTAGGAAGGTGGTAAAGCACTAGAATGGGTTACTTGCAGAGATGGGCAAATCTCCACCCTTGGAGTTTTTTAAGGCCTGGCTCAACAAAACCTTGGCTGGAACGATTTAGTTGGGAATGGTCCTGCTTTGAGCAAGGGGTTGGACTAGATAACCTGAAGTCCCTTCCAAACCTCATTTTCTATCTTTCTAAGTCCTATCTTTTTAAGCAGTCTTTTATTTGATTTTTTTTTTTTTAGACTGAAAGATGTTAACGTGCTGTAGTTTTGAAAACCTATATGGTGCCAGGGATGAAGCTAAAAGGAAAAAAAACACTTGAATTGTGGCCTTTCAGTTGTCACTCCTATATAGAAATATATGTTGCATTACCCCTAACTGCGGGTAATGTCCTTTAACCAATTTTTGTTTTCTACAAGGAATTTTCTTTTCTTTTTGTTTTTTAACGACTGTATTAGTTTTAAGGACTTTATCCTGATATTTATTTTCTTAGGAATAGTTGCAATAATAAAGCTGTCATAAATTTTATATAATGCCATGTCTGTCTGGATGCTACATCTCTCTTTTCTTTAAATAACACAATTGTTTACTGATCTCCCAATGTGTGCAGTCAAAGAAGCATATCAGATTTATTTGGGGAAACATCTAATTTTTACTCTCCAGCTTTTTAATAGCAATTGATGTGTATAAAAGCTGGCTGTGTGTAGTCCAGACTTGTTTGGCAGTGTAGCAGAACCTCACAATAGGCACTTAACCGAGTCCTAATGCCTGATCTGTTGTTGGTTGTGGTTGATGATCGAGTTTGTTGTTTAGTTTTTGCTTTAAAACTCTCCAAAGCCTTATGTAAAGTAAAATCAGGAGACATAGAAAATACTTGGATGGCAAACAAATGATATGCTTATTTTATTGGCCTGTATACAAACTTTTGTGTGTAGTCATTTCCATTGCTTTTGTTTGCTTAAGACAGAGGTTGGCAGCTGACAGCCCGCAGGGTTGATTTGGCCTGCAGAGCCATGGGACTTTGACAGTAAGGTGCTTTGTCCACGCCATAGCCAGGTGGCGGAGAGAAGCGGTAGCAACCAGGTTATAACACCAGCCTGTCTTGGACCTGAGCTGGGTCATTCTGGCATGTTCCCAGAAAATGATGCTGACTGCTGGCTTAGGTTTATAGTACATCTTGTCAAGACACAGCTGTTTTTGCAACTGAGCAGTGCTTGTAGAGATATTGTCTTTATTTTAGTGTTTAATGTAAGAAAGACTAGCTCTTACACAGATGAGTAAAACTTTATAGACAATTAGACCAAATAGCAACATGAACTCTCCTAAAAAAACCCACAAAGTGTACTTCTAAAAGACTTCTGTTCACAGACTGGTAGTTTTAGGTATGTGTTTATAATATATGGTTGTTCCGATCAGAAAGCTCTGTGGGTGTTTGATGGCCAAACACTAGCTTCAAGTTTGCCTATACAATTGCATTTCTTAAGTATTTGCCTCCGGAGCTAATATTAAAGTTGTGATTTATCTTTGTTTTATTTATTACTTTTATTTTACTCAAATGTAACCTGAGTGAGTATTTATTTAAAGTCAGTCAGTCAGAGTACAGGACTTTTGCAATTGATAACTAAGGCTACTACATACAAATGTTCAGTTTCTAAGGAGAGAGGAGTGATTTCTCCTGGTAGACAGCAGAAGTTTGCAGACTTTCAGGCTCTTTTTCCCAAAGCAAAAATAGTCTCTGGAAGAAAAATAACTGGAACAGCTGGGATTAAGTCACTCCTGGGAGAGGTTTCTCCAGAGGACCAGCAGGAGTGGAGCTGAAGGAAAGGCTCCTGTACCTTCCCAAGACTGGGGTCACCTTGAGAGAGCTGCTCCCATCCACCTTGTGGACCTGAGGGGAAGGAAGGGGAATAGCAACTGCTAGCTGCTCCCTTCTGATTTTTTTTGCCAGAGTCCCTTTTGTTCCACTGCTCCCTCTGCTCAGCTGCCAGAGCCATGAGAGACAGCCCCTTCCCCAAGGGGAGCAAGTGTCTGGTTTTGGGAAGGCACTAGAGACTGTCTTGCTGCTCTCTCCTCCCTCCCCAGACCAGTCCGAGAGGTGAAGAAGAGGAGCCACATTGTTTCCTGTCTCTTCCCTAAGCTGGATGTTGCTCTGTTTACGATGGGTTTTGGGACTTTGCTTCTTCTGGTCTGCTCTGCCCTTGAAAATGGGGAAAGGGGTAGAGAAGGCTGCTCATTCACCTTGTTCCCCAGAGCCTGGTCTGGGGCAGGTGTTAAGAGTCTCTCTGCTGCTTCATTTTTTCCCTTCCCTCAATCATCCCCTTAAGACCAGGAATAGTGGAACAAGCACTGCTCCCCTTGTCTTCTCCAGACTGGGATCTCCCCAGTCTCAAGAAGGCATGGAAAACAGGGGGGAGGGGGGATAAGGCTGCAGACTGAGCAGCTGTACTGCTCCCTCTCCTGGAAAGGTTCTACCAAGAGAAATTTCTCCCAGTGGAAATCAGTATCTTCACACAGCCTAAGACCCCAACTAGTAACTGCTACCAAAACAGATTTTCTTGTGAAAAGTCCTATTAGTCGGAATATTCCCTCTGTGCATTTTCCCTTGGCTCCTATTGAGAAATTGATTCTTCTTAGGGGGGAGGAAATACTTGCATGAATATGGTACAGAATCAAGCCTGTGGTTCCTACAGACAGTCTAATTTTATTTGCTTTTCCTCTTCAGAAAGTCTCAAGTGGTAAAACAGGATGTGTAGACTCATCTAGTAACAAATAGCATCGTCTTTTATAATGATAAACAGGCTAGAACTGGATTAACATCTGTCGTTGACTTTGAGAAGCTGTTTAGTTCATAATTGAGAGAATGTCAGTAGAAGTTTTATAATTGAGAGAATGTCAGTAGAACAGAAAATGGTCCTTACTGCTATGTGAAGTCCTGCTTCAGTTCTGTAACTATTCTTATTACAGTGATATATTTTGTAGTGTGAAAGGTAGAATCTATTTAGAATAACCAGCATTAACACCTTAAACCCTTTGATTTTAGGGTGTTAAAATTTATTACAAGTGGTACTTCACTTCTTTTGTTGCTCCATATAAACAGCAGTTGCTTGGCAGCATTTCAAGTAGTGGGCTAACTTCTGTGAGTCCAGTCATCTCATTGAATAGAGAGGAAATTGGACCTACCTGGTATAGTTAAGATAAACTATGATTTAAGGACATAAGACTGTCGGTCTTTTCTCTAAATTCTACTTGGATGAATTATGCGTATCACGGTGTTCAGGATTACTAGGTAAAATTAATATTGTAACTCATAGTAACTTGTTTTTTTTTTCTACTAATGATACCTGTGAATTCAAATGACTCTAGTTGACGGGTGATGAATGATGCAATAAAGAATCAGTTGTTACTATATGTACCAGAGTCATGCTCATTCTGATTGGCTTTGCACATCAGACCAATTGTGAGGCTCAGACCATGAGAGACCAGCTTACCTGAAGGGTATGTCTTAAGGCATTCTGCACTTTTCATGAATTATGGGCTAGGCTGCTCAAGAACTGAAACTCTCTCAAATAAAAATTAACCATCAAAGCACTCCATAACTAATGCAAATTTAATTTGGTGTAATGTAAATTTTCTCAATTGCTTTTCCTTAGCACATTAAAGTTTTTTTTAGGTTGGTTTTTTTTTTCAGGCAGGAAATACTGAATCTGTCATTTCTTTGATCAGATTCCCTGGATTTGCAAAACCTGGAATGGAACAATATCTGTTGGCAAAGCAGCTAGTGAAACCCAAAGAGAAAATTTCCATAATTGTAAGTTGTGTTCCTCATAATTTTTTTCCTTTAGCTTCATTGTCTTCTAAATATCTCTCAATTAATCCCAGCATGCAACTAAAAGCATAATTTGGTAATTTTAATACCAGACATAGTGGATAGTGTGGGGGTGAGTGGGTTTGTGGGGGGTTTTGGTTTGGCATTTCTTTGTGTATATTTATGGGAATTGTTTAGTTAAGGCCTTGTTCCTGACAAATGCAGAGTATCTTTAACCCCATTCAAGACTAATGAGAGTCCAGGAGTACCTTTTAGGATTAAACTTACATACAGAAATGTAGGCAGGCTAGCTATGCAGGCAGCATTAACACACTAGCAAGCACAGTTAAAGCGGTAAGGAATAAAAAGGTGTAAGCATGAGTCTGTTCTTGCCTGTGCCTTCAGAGCCTCACTTCTACATGTAGTTCCACCAAATACAAGGGGACTGTGTACATAAAGGTGTTCAAGATTTGGTCTTTGTGTCAGAAAAATCACTTAACCATAATTAATGGACTAATATAGAGAGTTTCAAGTGGAAAAAAATCATAGTGGGTAACATCTTTTTAAAACTGTCATATTTCTTGATTAGAATAGTGGATTTCTTAAGTAGAACAGATAATAAAGGAAAATTGCCTGTAACAAGAAAAATAACTTATGACAAATATTTGGGTTTTAAATGGCTCTCCTAAAAGTTATTTCAGTTGTATTATTTACCCCTCATTAGTTCATCAATTAGAGGCAGTAGCCTGTGAGAGAATCTAATGGTGCAGAGGCACGAAGCTCAGAGTGCCCCCTGCAAGCTTCTGTTAAATACCCTCAAATCTTGGTCCGGTCCCTGGGAGTGGAGAGTGCCTAATGCCCATCATTGAAATAGCTAATAATACTTTGCTGTGCTGGACCTTAAACAGGGCCTTGATATGGCATTAGTGTTCTGATTTAAGGTGTAAGTTCTTACTGAAATCCATGGAAGTCTTCCAAACAAATTAAGCTCATGAGCTGACCTTTCCAAAAAAAATGTATAGCATATAACTAAAAAGAAAAGAAAAAAACCTTAGTTGCTTTCTTGTTTAATGATGGTCTGTTGTGGTATATGCCCATTTATAGTATTAATGCTTATGATTTCTTGTAGGTTGGTGATTATGGGCCAATGTGGGTTTATCCTACCTCCTCATTTGACTGTGTGGTGGCAGATCCCAAAAAAGGTTCCAAAATGTATGGGTTGAAAAGCTACATTGAATATCAGCTCACGTGTACTGTAAGTATGTCTGACCTTAGTTCTTTACTGTGTATGTATGTTGATATGGGGCTGAGAGTGAAAAATCGATTTTAGGGAACACTCATTTCAGACATTATCAGTGTTTTCATCATGGTAGACTAAATCTAATATTTAAGCAGTAAGTATTTTGGATTTCTTGCAAACATTTCCCTCGAGCTAGTTGGTGGCCCTAAAAGTTTCCATAAGGCTAAAGTCTTTCTTTAAGGATATGTTAAGCAAAAGTGCTTTGTTTTGTCTGTTTTACAGAATACAAATCGATCAGTCAACCACAGATATAAACACTTTGACTGGTTATACGAGCGTCTCCTAGTTAAATTTGGATTAGCCATTCCAATCCCATCTCTTCCAGACAAGCAAGTAACAGGTAAACAAGTTCCCAGCTGTGAAATGAGGGGGATGGGAAGGAAACATTTGCACAATGGTCATCTTTACACATGCTGGGGTGGGGGCACTTTTAATTAGAACAGTTCCAAGAGCCGCTCTAACTGGTGCCCAGAGCATCTCATGCATCAGTGTTGTCACGCTTCAAAATAATGGCAGGGGCACTTTATTTAAAGTCCCTTTGCCTGTTTTGAAGTGTGGAGATGCTGTTACATGAGACACAGGAGCTGGCTAGAGCGCAGCAAGTACAGCGCAATCAGAGCAACTTCCCCACTTGTTTGTAGCATCTTTGAAAGGGTGGCATAGCAGCATTGCTTTGAACACTGAAAATTCTTTTGGATGTGACTGACTAATGATAATCTGATTGGTGACATGTGTCACTATCTATTCAAAACTCAGTTTTGATCTTTTCCAGACCAGAAGCATAAAAGCACTATAGAGAAGGTGCGCCCAATCCTGGTAGGAAAGTTTCAGACTGTCTTGGAAGTGACTTAAGTTTCAGTTTCATTTGATCAGACTGATCTATAACATAGAAGCTTTAAAAACTTGGAGTAGGAGGGGAAAACTGAAACTTGTCTGGAAGGAACAGAGGAGCCCAGGCAGCGTGCTGCTAGTTCTCTCTTCAGAAGTTCCTGTTTTTCTGATGGCTTATTATCACTTGTTTGTAAAAAGCCAAATAAAAGTGCATGCCATTTACAAGACATCCAGCACCTTGTTATAGTATCAGGTAATTTGATCAAACCCTTTTGAAGCCTTTCTGTTGATTTTTTTTCAAAGACCTTTGGATTGAGTCCTTAGTGCTGTCAGTTGTTCAATTCATCGCACATTAAGTGTGTCTGCATTTTAATAGTGTTTTATGGCTAACAGTAATGTATTTTTTGAGCAATTGTAGGGACTTGACCCAGGAGAAAAATCTATAATTTGTATGTTCCGATGAAAACATTATGCAGCCATTAAGGCACCCACTCAAAAACAAAAGCACAAAAGCAGGCGTTTAGCCAACCAAGTGGCCTGTTCGTACCACTGAAAATGCAACAGTGTCTGTGTGTGAAGAAAGTTGAGCATTGATACAAATGCTGGGATAAGTGCCGAGGAAACTGAAAAGTAAGGAAGTGATTTTGTTTTTTCCTTAGTTAGGCTCCTACTTAGAATTCTACCAGGGTTTGTTCTTAAACGTGTGCACATGAACTAAAAATATACTAGAAGACCTGATGGTGAGACTCTAGATTTCCTTATAATTGGCTCCGTAAAAGACTCAAAAGGGACTCTGGCATCTCAATCAACTCTTGTCTTGTGATTTTCGTTGTGGGTATTATGTGAGGGAGGGCTGTTTTGCTTGATTTATGGTAAGAAGGGGTGTTTGTTTCTTTCTTGGAGAGGAAGTTAAATGAAACACTTGGAAAATGATAGACATCTTTCATCATGTTCAGGAGGCTCCTTTCAGAGAACTGCTGTGTAGGAAAATGGCTTTTATAGGCACTAGAGAGGAAACCCTACTATTGGGCCAACTGATTACTGCTTTGCTCGGAAGAGAACATTAATAGGAATCACGTTGTTGCTGGCAACTGTGTGCTGAACCATGCACGTGCACAGGTTCCAAATACATTGCCATCCACGTTTCTTTACCATCTTTCAGAAGCTATTGAAACTTCAGTGCAGCTTGAGGGTAAAAACATTCTAATCATGAAACCTCTCTTTAAGTCTTCGTGACTTCTAGTCAATTAGTAGCGTAGATATTTCTCCTATTTCTTACTTGTGTATGTATAGATTCTTTACCTCGGGGGTTTTTGTTGTTTTTTTTTTTTTTTTTTAATATTGCTTGTTTTAGTTTTGTGTGGGTTCCCAGGCTGCTACAGTAATTGTGGGGCAGGTGTACTTTAAAAAGACTTCAACGCCTTCAAAGTCTGCCTGCCATCTATACTTGTATGAGAATTGAAGAGGGTAATGTGCTGTCACAATGTATTATCCATTTCAAATATATCCTTTTCATTACGTACTGTGTTGGATTCTTCAGATTTGATAACGAAGAAAGCTTTTTTCCAATTTTGAACATAAGACCTTCTCTTTTAGTTTTAACAAAAGAGGTCACTTTTAATACATAGTGATAGAAACAGTGTTTCTTGCATTCTATCAATTTATCAGCTTTGAAACATCATAGTTTCAGTTTCTATAGTTACAAAAGCTGTCACTTTGCGAATATCAAACCCTCCTATTCCTGTATATTCTTCCTTTCTAGTCTGTATCTCCCACTTAAAAATGTATTTTGGTAGTGTTTCTTTTTGCCTTGGTCTTTCATTTTTAAACATGTCATTCACTTTTCAGAGTGATACAAAAATGATTTAATAAAAATGTTACCTGGTCATTATTTTAAAACTAGTAATTTTACCTACCAGTACTTCATATTTCCCACTTTCTAAAGTTCATTCATTTCTTAAGATACAGTTGTTACATTAAGGTAACTTCATCCATTTTATAATCCATCAAACTCAGTAGAAGAGAGCCTCTCATTTTTAAAGATAATTGTGGATACTTCTAAAGTGGCAACATAGTAGTTATTATTCAGTTTATTGCAGGGCGTTTTGAAGAAGAATTTATCAAAATGCGCATGGAGAGGCTCCAGGCTTGGATGAGTAGGATGTGTCGTCATCCAGTTGTTTCAGAAAGTGAAGTTTTTCAGCAGTTCCTTAATTTCCGGGATGAGAAGGTAGAAAACCCAGTCAAAACATGGGGGGACTGTTTATTGTGCATAATGGTAGATGGGAGCTAAATTTTGCATCCTACTCATAAAATGTATTGATTTCTGTCTGCCCTCCAGCAGGCAGTAATTGAGCTGTAAATTGCTATAGGTTTGGTAGATTTGGTTCACTGCTTTTACCTGAGATTAAGCTTGTCACCTGAAACTTTATTACCATCTGTCCTAAGTAGAAAGATGGTGGTGTCCCAATGTAGACTTGTTTGGAATTGGAAAATTAACAGTTCTTGTAATTATTCTGGACTCTTCTTTTAACACAGCTGTTTATCTCCAACAAATAGAGCAGCCATATTTGTTGCAGAGGTCTTAGAACTGGTATCATTCTGGCAATCTCTTGATAGACATACTGCAATTAACCCTATATAACTGGCACCCTTTTAAAAAAACAAACAAACAAAATTGAACGTATAAATGAGAAATAAAAGCTTAATGGAGTACATAAGTAAAATATAATTTATCACAGTTGGTGAAAAGCCAGAACAGTTTTTTTGCAGTTTGCATCCAAACTGGTCATTGGTTTCTGGTGCCAAAATCTGAATGGGCGTTCTCGTGACTCTTTTGGCCTTTAACTTGCTAAAACTTTAGCTTGGAAATTGACTAATTTCCTGCTGCTATTCCTACTGCTTAAAATGATCAGCTGGGAATTTTTTTTAACTAAATCATTTGAATCTCTTAACCATTTTTTATTATGGCAATTCACTGGTATCAAATAGAAGTAATACAATTGGAATGTAATTTTTAAAAGAAAAATAGTAAATACATATGCAAATCATTTGACACCAGTAATAAGAAAACTAATTTCTGTTTTGAATCTATTTGTTTATATTCCACAATGGTTTTTTTATTTTCAGGTTAGTACCATCTTCTAGAAAATGAAGATCATATATTTACCATCTTGTAAAGTCCTGTCCTCATTAAAGTCACAGATTTACATTAGTGGGGTGATTTTCATTCAGAGGTTTTTAGGATATGGGCCATTGCAAGTATACATATTCTAAGTGTAGAACACAATCAAGCTTCACTAGGGATACAAGGTTACACAAAATGCCTTGTCATGCATGCTTTTTTTTCTTTTCCCAAGGAATGGAAAACTGGAAAGAGGAAAGCAGAAAAAGATGAGATTGTAGGACTTATGGTATTCTCTACTATGGAACCAGAAGCTCCTGACTTGGACATGATAGAAATGTAAGGTGGTGTTCCCTTTTCTCAAATTGATATTGCATGTCAGCAGTGACACCGACAAATTATTTTTAATTAATGAAAAGCTACTGAGATCTATTAAAACAAAAAAAACACTTGCATGTTGCTGACATCAGAGAAAAACTTGTCATTTCACCTGAATGAGTTTTATGACAAGAAAACTATTTTAGTTTGAAGTAGCTGAAAATGATTAAGTGGAGGCCTTTCAAAATGTGGTAAAATTTGACACAAAGGGTGCAGACAGAAGTGACAACTATTACTCAATCTGGCCACAGAAAGCGGTCTATAGCCATGACCAAACACAAGCGCACAGCTTCAAACTGCTTAAAAAATGGCCAACTGGGTGAAAATCTGAACCCTTATTGCATGAGATCAGGAGGCGCTACTTCACGGTCAGGCCGGCTAGGATCTGGAACCAACTTCCAAGAGAAGTGGTGCTGGCTCCTACCCTGGGGGTCTTTAAGAGGAGGCTAGATGAACACCTTGCTGGGGTCGTTTGACCCCAGTACTCTTTCCTGCCATGGCAGGGGGTCGGACTTGATGACCTGCTAGCCTGTTGCTGTTTTCAGAGGTAGGAAAGGAAGCTGAGGGAGTTTGGTGTGGGAGTGTTTTAGCCAAAGGGTGGGGTGGGTGAATGGAAGCACCCATACTCCCAAGGTAGGGAGGCTCCAGTTCACCCATCCCCCTCCAGCGTGGGCAGGGGAATGCTTAGAATGAGCTCCCTCTACTCTTTCCCTCTTCCCATTCTGAAAACTTTGCAGCCTCACAGGGAGGAAGGGGTGTTGCCAGGAAAAAATGACTGCAGGCTAGCAGCCAGCAGCTAGATTCCTCTCCCCCCTGGAACCAGCAGTGAACTTCTGTTTGGTCCAGGGGATCGTTATAAGTCGGAACACTTCTTGCAAGCATTCTCAGTTACAGCTGGGAGCTATATGTCTGTGTGCACCCAAGAGGATGGTGCATAGAGATCTGAATACACAAGATAAGGCTGAATGCAGATCCTGAAAACTGCCGCTTGCAGCAACCTTGAATTGGAGTTGTTGGGCACTGACAGAGTAGTGGAGATAAAACCTGCCAACATTATTTTAAATAAAATATTATATTCTTCAATATGCCAATACAGAATTATTCCAAAGTTGGTTTGTTTTTTTGATCTTATCAAAGATGACAAATAATCCTGGGCAGAAATCATTTTAAAAAGTATGTTATGATAGAAAAATCGGGCTTAATTCAGGCTGTGAGTCATCCTAAAGGGCAGGGCCAACACAGATTTTCTACAAATGAAAAAAGACTGGTCCTGGATCAAGGGTGTCCAACCTTTTTGAACGTGGGGCTGGATCATGAACTTCTTATTGCCCAGTGGGCTGGCAGGAGCGGGCACTTGTACAGCTGCAACCTGGGGGTGCAGGGGTCAAGGGGTGCCGCCTGACACTGCCATGTCCTCCCTGCCACCTGGCAGCCTCAAGGATGCTTCCACACCTGCACACCTGGGCTCAGCAGTCAGGGAGACGTGGGGACTCTACAGGGGGGGTGCGGGATGTACAGGGACACCCCCCTGCCACCTCTCCCCCAGGGCAGCCCGAGCCCAAGCGGCAAGGGGTCCCTCCCTCCCTGGGGCCCGCAACTCGCCACCCCCAGCATGATGTCTGCCGGCACGGGGGGATGTGGGGAGGTGGGAGCAGTACCGGCTTCCTGCCTTGACAGCTGCAGCAGCAGCACCTTGCTCAGAACCGGCTGCAGCGTACCTCCGAGCCGGCATCTGCGCCCCTTGCAAATGAGGAGGGGAGGGGTGGAGTGAGGAAGGGACACAGTGAAATGAGGGGGGGGGGGGGGAGGAGCCGCACTGCATCGGCAATGTCAAACTGACGTGTGTGTGGGAACCTTGTCCCTTTCTCAGCCTTTCAGCAGCCATTAGAAAGCTGCTGAGGGGTTGGGGGAGGGACAAGGGGTTCCCATTGCAGCACCGTGAGACACAGAAAATGGCTTAGCAGGCCATGTGGTGGCCCGCAGGCCATATGTTGGACAAGCCTGTCCTAGATTACCTGTTTTTAAAAAAATCATTAAAATGTTAGTAACTAATAATGAATACTGCCTGCACACTGCACTTTTTCTGTGTGTCACTGGTATTTCTTGTCCTTAACGCTTTATAGGTTGATTAACCAGATTTGCTTCCCAGTTTTCTTTTAAAATAATATGCCAATTAAAAGGAAGGAATAATATGGAATGGCTGACCTTTTAATTATTTTTTTCCCCACATCCTACTATAATCTGGAGAACATGAGGGTTTTTCATGGTGTCTTCTAGAATTGATAAATGTATGCGAATGACTTGATGCGGCTGTGGCTAGGAGTAGACATTTCAGTTGTCTTAGGCCAGTTGTGCCTGTGTTTGTCCCAGAACAAAAATATTCTGGGATTGGTGTGTATGCACATCGCCCTTCTAATCAAGAGTTAATGAGTGGCTGAATGAACTGCCACTTTTTTGCCATTGATTCAGTGATGCAATCCTGGCATGGCCATTTTGTAATGCCCCTAGATAAACTGTTAGTACTTACCTTGTAAATCTTTAGGATTTATCCTGAGACAACAGACATGGATATGAGAACAATCACACTTTGTCCTGTGATAAAATGAGATAAATGGAATATCTACTCATAGCCTGAATGAGAAGTTTTTAGAATAGCAGTAGCATACTGCATCCGTTTTTGGATGAGGCCTGTTCTTGAGCATTTAGTGCAGGGGTGGGCAAAATATGGCCCACAGGCCAGATCCAGCCTGCCAAGCCATTCAGTCTGGCCTGTGGGGCCCCTAGAAAAATTTAAAAATTAATACTCCTGTCAGGGGCATAGGACCCAGGGGAAGCCACAGCATGCCCCTGCCCCCTAGCAGAAGCTTCTGGTCTGGAACTGAGGCAGTTAGTGGCTGTGCTAGTGTGAGAAATTCAGGTAAGAGCAGGGAGGTAGGGGAGGACCACAAGTGATTGCCTCAGTCCTCAGGGCTGGGCCAGCTCCTGCTGAGTCCCATGGTCCAGACAGGCAGCTGGGAGCAAGTAGACATGTGGAAGCCAGCAACAGCCAGCATTCTTTCACCCAGACAGACGAGCACAGGGTACATGGGGTCAGGGCTGCACACACTGGCCCCCACCTGGCCATGGGGCTGGGAGCAAGCGGGAGCCAGCGCCCGTGTCCTGGGGCCAGCACCTGCGGGGCCCAGAGTGGGGCAGCTTCCCTCTCTCTCTCTGTTGGCACAGTACAGCCCAGCTCCATAGAGCCCAGCTGGCTGTGCCCCAGGCTTCTGCCATCCTGCTCTGGACCCTGCAGGTGCTGGCCCCAAGGCCACCACCAGGCTGTCACTGATTCCCATGAACTTGCTCGCTCCCAACCCCCTCTGCCCCAGCCCTGCAGTACAGGTGGAGACCAGTGCACACACTCCTGACCCTGTGTGCCCTACACTTGCCCATCTGAGCAAAAGGATTGGGCCCTGGCCTGGTGCTTGCTTCCCTGGCAGCCTGGCCTGGGGCCAGGCAGCTGCAGAGACTCCAAGGAATGAGAGATGCTAAAAGTATGACAGGATGTCAGTGAGAATGTAAATGGGTAGAAATTTGGAAAACAAAAGGTAAAGCAGGGAAGGGAGTGGGCAAAAAGCAAGGGGTGGAAAAAAGCTAAAGGCAAGTCAGGGAGACTCTACAGTAATAGTAATTGAAGGCAGAAAAGAGGCTGTCTTTGGAAAAGGAAATACCTGAAAACTAGGAAGACAGAGGACAGAAACCTCACTAACCTCATCACCAGAAGTGAACTCCCTATAACCCGAACCACACCTAATGGATCCGGACCATGCCGGGACAAGAAATATAAAACCTGCCAATACATCTTCACCATCCCCACAGTTACTATACCCCACAACAGAACCATCACCATTCCTGGATCTTACACCTGCACATCCAGAAATGTTATATGTTTCATCCAGTACACCAAATGCTCACAATCCTAGAATTCTGAGAAACCAAATCCCCAGATATACTTTCATTCTTTAGTTACGGTTTTTAGGGTTGGTCTCAGCAGTGATCGGAATGAGTCCCCTTCCTTCGGTCCCACTCGGGCGCTCCTAGGCTTCAGCATGAATGAGAGTTCTTGTTCACGGAGAGGGTGATTCAGGGGATCAGTCTGATCCAGCCTACACTTGTGATTCTTCCTTCAGTGTTCTATAAGTGAGGTTACCTCCAAATTGGGACTGCAGGTTACAGTTTTTATTGGGTAAGTTGCCGTCATGGGCCCCTCCTACCCAAATCTGTCACTGCTCCCAAATATGGGCTCAGATCTTACTTAACAGATTTTTGCTGGGTGGTCAGTGTGTGTTCTTGCTCTTTGGAGATTTTCCACACCACTGCGGTGACCTCTCTTCCCAGCCCCCTTTCAAAAGCCCGCAGGTTTTGATCTCTCGGAATGTTTGCTTAAGGGTCATTTTTAGGTTAACTTTGTTAAAGACCTCTGAAGATAAAATCCAAAAACGTAGGCAAAAGTAAGCAATGAGCCTAGATAAGAAGATGAATCTTGCCTTTTTTTCTAAACCAACTAATGGGTATTTATTACAACCATTCAAACTATTACATTCAATATGACAACAATCTGGGAGACGTCTCCCAGATTTATTTTCCTGATAGAAAAGCTTACCTGGAGACACCTGAACAGACATTCAAGTGCTGAGCCTTTGAAGAGCAGACAATTCACAGTGTGGATGCTATGCAGCACACATCACAGTCTGCTCTGCAGACTCCCTCAGTCAGCTTAGAGACAGATGCCAGGACTGCCCGGGGGAGCCCTGATTGGTTGACCCGGACTGCTGATGGTGAGCCTGTCACCCCTTTCATAGTCTCACACTGCTTCAGGAAATGTTCTGCTCCCTGGTCAGATGGAGCAGTAGAGTCCAGCAAGTGACGCATCATCTCCTAGGGGAAGGACAGAGCAAAGCACCCTGCGATGCTGGAGGACTGTCCTATAGCTTTACATGGAGATTTGCAGCAATACAAAAAGAAAATCCCCACAAATTGCACACCATTAGTTATGACATACCATCCTTCCCTGGAACCTACATGGAAAATCCTCAAACAATTGCAACCCATACTAGAAGACAACCTCATTCTGAAAGAGATTTTTCCAGAACCACCCTCCCTAGCCTTTAAACAAGCACCAGACCTCGCTAACCTCATCACCAGAAGCAAACTCCCTATGGCCCAAGCCATACCTAATGGATCCAGACTATGCTGGGACAAGAAATATAAAACCTGCCAATACATCTTCACCACCCCCACAGTTACTATACTCCACCACAGAACCATCACCATTCCTGGATCTTGTACCTGAACCTCCATAAATGTTATACATCTCATCCAGCGCACCAGATGTCCCGATGGAAAATATATAGGAGAAACCAAACAACTGCTCAGCAGAATGAACACACACCAAAAAGACGAGAGTACTCAGCTACCTGTGGGGTCACATTTCTCACAAGACAATTACTCCTCCTCCAATCTCTCGGTTCTAATCCTCAAAGGGAACTTACAGAACACCTCTCGTATGCTAGCCTATGAATTTCACTTCATAAATCTACCAGATACAAAAATCATGGACTCAATCAATATAGATATTTGATTTATGACCTGCTACAGCCTGCCTGGCATCTGATTCATGAGGTACCTGGCCAGACCTGACCTCATACTTTTCACTTTCCTCTTTCCGCTTTCCTCCCCTCCCCTTCTTTTCTGCCCTTTGTCTTCCCAATTTCCAGCTATTTCCTTTTTCACAACTGACAGCCTCTTTTTTCCTTCAATTACTACTACTGTAGAGTCTCCCCACTCACCTTTTGGCTTTTTTTCTCCCCTGCTTCCCCACCCCCACCTTTCCTGCTTTACCTTTTGTCTTCTGAATTTCTACCTATTTACATTCTCATTGACATCCTATCACACTTTTAGCTTCTCTCATTCCTTGGAGTCTCAGAACAGCAGAGGTTCCCCATGCCATGGAACTTTTTTCCAACTACTCAGTTGATCAAATAAAAGATATCGCATCTACCCAAAGAACCTTGCCTGACTATGTCCTTAGACAAACACAGCTACAACCAAAAACCCAGCATTCTAATTTTTATTTATGTTTAACTTTTGAAAAAGGAAAGAAAATGCTTAGTTAGTACTAGGAGGGTCCCTCTTTTATGAAACTTAAAACACACGGCATCAGAGAATAGCATTCTTTTCTGACAAAATATTGTTGTCAAAGAGATAATGCCATGCATTAGCTCCTTAAATCTTTTGTTACCTGTTCTAGGGTGTATTTACACATGCAGTTAATGTGACTGGATATACAACAGCTCAATTTGAGCCAAAGTAAACTAATCCCGATGTCACCCATCCTACGTGTGTTTAAGCACAGTAATTTACTGTGCTGCTGGGTACCACTTGTATCTGACTCGACTGTCTGGCAGCGCAGTAAATTTAGTCTACTGTACCTTAATCGCTGTGTATGTGTACATGGTGACATTTTACCAGGCTGCAAATTAGCTTGCGCAGCAAAGTGGCTTGTGTAGACGCGCCCTTAATGTATCAAGTATGCTAGTCCAATTTCAGACGTGTTAAAGGAAGGAAAGTAGCAGGATTTTACAGTGTGAAGGATTGAGTGAGCACCTAGATTGACATTCTGAACCCATTCATATCAATGGAGGCTGGATTTTTTTCCCCCTCAGTTTTTTTTCTGTGAAGTTTTACTTGTAGTTGAACATTGTAAAATTTAAGAAATTGGGCATTTGTTTCAAAAAATGAGATGGAGAATCACTAAATCCTGACTGTAGTAAGCTTGAACCACCCTTTGTCTGTCTGTAATAGAAGTGTATTTATACTTCACAGAGAACAGAAATGTGATGCAGTTGGTAGGTTCACCAAATCCATGGATGACGGAGTTAAAGAGTTGCTGACGGTGGGACAAGAACACTGGAAGCGTTGTACTGGACGTGAGTGTTACTTGGAAATTCTACAAATTTAGATTCACCTTTCTGTGCAGGAAGAGTTTTTTTCCATTTGTATGTCAAATAAGCACATTTTAAATTTACAGAGTCTGAGAGAATTCTAACCTACACTGAAACATTATTTAGTTAAGTATTCAGTGCCCCAAAAGGTAAAGCCAACAGCTTTCTTACCCCAACTGAGAAAGTAATTGTTCTTCATCCACCAATATCTTTTATATTATTCTGAACTACCAACTAGAGTCATTGCTGGACCATCTGTCTCAGTTGAAGTTGTCCTTCAACTAGGTTTTTGGTAATGTAAACAAAGGGAAAAAAGGTTGATCAAGTCTGTAGATGGACACTTTACTATTCACGGATCAAGATGCTCGTGTACCAGTTAAACTGATTTAAAGCTGAAATAAATAGCCAAAAGTGTAAAGTCTTGATCCTTATTTATGCCTTACCCCAATTGTGTTATTTTTCTTGTCCAGTTTCACTCTCCACAGAGAACTTGGGGTGCAAATTTCATGCCGGTCTTTTGTCTCTACTTGAGCCTTACATTTCTAGCATCAGGAATTCTGGTCACTCAAAATTTGGCTAAAAAGAAATGGTGCCACAGCTCAGCACTGTAATGAGGACCTCCTAGTGCAGGCTGCACTGCCTGCCTACCTTGTACCAAAGACCTATCAGCCAAGAATAAACCTCCCCATATTTTTAAACTATTATCTGACTTTATTGGCTTTCTACTCCCACAGGGCATTTTGGTACCCAACCTATTGACCCAAATATGGAGTATTAGTCAGTTACTACTTCAACTTAATCTAATAATTCTTCACTTTTAGGCAGGAAAACCCCTCTGACCTAAATGCCTGCAAGTTCAGTCTCTGTAGTTGCGATTGCATGGGACTTTCATACCCATACATAAGCAAGAATCACTCCATTTAAAAAACAAAACAAAAAAACCTTTCTGTCCCATCCTTACTGTTATTAAAACAGCCTCTCAAGTGTACCTCTTCATCTCTTACATAGAAGAGGGGGACACCATCCCTTTGCCAGTAAGATTGAAAAGATCTAATCCTAAATAAGATGCTTTATCTCACATCTTCAGGTCTTTTTAATTCCACATGGCCTACATTTCCATGGGAAATGACACTGGGAAGTGTTGAGCAGGGAGAAGTTGTCCTGTGCCCCTTTTAGTGGTTTTTTCTAAATAATTGGTCTGATAAAACAGAGTTGTGATCAACACCTCCATTATAATTAAGGCTAAGTTAATGGTTTGCATTTAAAGCAAAAGGTTGTTTCATGCAAAACAGGAATTCAATTTCTTATCTCCAGATGTACAGCACTTTATGCTTACGGGGTGGAGAATACAGTTCTCAAAATTCAAGTAAATCCATTAGTCAGGAAAATCCATTTTCCTTCAGGAAATTTTGCATCTTTCTCTTTGTTTTGATTGATCATAACATAGAATAATACAGATTCTTCCAAAAAGTCCATAAAGGTTAACTATATGGACATCTTGTCCATGAGCAATGTTTGAGGACGTTGGGTTGAAGTTGAACTTAATCACTAGCTGTTCATGCTGGGAGTTCATATCAGTAATTTAAGGTCAGATGCATTACACAGATGTTGCACCATTCCCCAAAACAAGAGGCTGAGGCTAAAATAAAAAAAAATCCAAATATTTGAATGTATGCAAATAGATTTGCCTGCAGTGACACCATGCAGTAATAATACAATTAAGATTAAGCATTTTGCATGCTTGTAGTGTAATTTAGACCAGATTTGGTCTTGGAGATCTTGAGTACCACAGGAATTGGGAGTTTCTTTTCATGTATTTTCTGAGCCCTGTTTGTGTGTGTGTTTGATGTATTGACTTTCATAATATTTGACAGTGATTAAAAATGCTGGAAATATAAGTGAAAGAAGAAACAAGAAATTTTCTGTAGTGAAGCTGCCTCTGACATTAGAGTGCTAAATTAAGAGGAGATATGTTTGAATTAATGGGAAACAGCAGAGGCATAGTGTCTGACATGGTATCCATCACATAAGAAATACTAATCACTGTAAATAAAACCCAAACCAGAATGCATTAAATAATTTGTTGGCAAGGACTTTACCGAAGAAGTTAACTTGAGGATGCTAAGAGACCCATTGTGTGATGGCAGAAGACTTCTTCCCAGGACTGTCTGCAAATTACCAAAGCAATCACCTGGTTTCTCTTCTGCCCAGACAATACATTCCCCAAATGCAGATGTTTAAAAATGAAAAACAAATCTTCTGTGCTCTTTGCTATAAAAAATTATTTGAAAAAAATACTTCAAGTGTGTGGGGCTAGTACATGAATTGTGTACAGTTCAAAACTTAAAAGCTGAGGTTTATTGTGGAAATTAACTTGATTATAAAGAAGTTATTTCTGCATAAATATTTGATGAGATGTGTGTATCTATATACTGTCACCAAACTATATACTCAGATACAAGCACACTTTATTTGCCTCATAGCTTGTTTTCCCAGAATATTTTGATTTATTTTCTACTTTCAGTGTTTAAATGTAAAAACCCTGATGAGACTAGGGTGATTTAAAAGCTGTAAAAATTATGGAAATGTGCAATACAGATGTTAATCTAAGACACAATAGGCACAAGTGTGTTTTTTACATACGTGTGTGTACACACTTGTGCATGTATGTATGCGCATTGTCATATACAGTTGCCACATTTTAAAGTATAATTGCATATGTACAACATAATTTAAGGTTATCTTGACTTTTTGATTGGTTGTATTTAGGTCTGGATGTGCACTACTACTGTTAGTGGATAGAATTGAAACATTTCTAAACTAACTAAAAATTCAGCAAGACACAAATAGTTACCATTTTAGTTTATTTAGGCTGGTTTCAGCTACTAATCATAAATTTGCACATGGCAAATGCTAGATTTTTTCCCCCAAAAAAAGTTTGTTTGAATGGTTATCATATAATGAGAATGTTACAATTATTCTGAAGCTTTGAGCAACTTTTATTTTTTTTCCCCCCTTTGTTCAGCATTACCTAAGGAATATCAGAAGATAGGAAAAGCCTTGCAGAGCCTGGCACTGGTTTTCAGCACCAGTGGCTATCAAGGTATTTTTACCTTCATTTGCACTTTGTTTTGGTGTTATAAAATATTTTAAAGAACTCTTAATTATACAAAATACTATTATTTATTATCATTTTGAGCTCTTAATTTAAAAGACATTTTAAACATTTTGCTTAATTTCTGATACCCCTCATTTCAAACGGTGCATTAAGTAATGTAAAGTATGGAAACAAGACTTCATACTGATATATTTTAATTACTTTTTTCAGTGTGAAGTATTTTATGGCAGAAATCTGATTTTAATATTAATATATAACCTGGTTATTGACCTTGCAGCCTACTGTAGCGTTTCTGGGATGACCCATACTTGTATGGCACATTAAAAGTAAATGGATGTAAAAACCTATCCTGTCAGAAAAATGCAGTGAAATTCAAAAACATTTTGTTAGTTACCAATCCCTGTTTCCCTGATTTTGGGATATTATTTCAAGAGCCCTATCTAGCTATCTGTAAATGGAATTTGTCATGTCTAAGCATGGGAATGAGAGAGAATTTCATATGCATGAAAGAATAAATTGGGAGGTTTTCTTTTAGTGGGTTTTTTTGTACTTTATCCTGAAAAGTCAGTATTTGAGACCAAATTAAATTTAATTTTACTGTGTTTCTAATAGGCTGGCTATCATGGTCAAGGTTTACTTGTCTGTGCATACATTGATAATTATCTTAAAGACATCAGCCTAAAAAAAGTGAGTGATAAACCACTGCTGTATCACCCACTTTTCAAGGTAGTTGAACAGGATTATTGGCCACACTAACTCTTCCAGTGTTTTCTTAAGCAAAGACTTATAGAAAAGATTCACCAGTATGGGAAAAGACCTGTCTATTCCTTGTTTGTTTTTGGTTTAAGGATTCAGGGAAAAATAATGTTGAAATTTTTTTAAGACTTTGTCTCAAAATGAATTTGAATGTTTTAATATCTTGATTGTTTTCCCACTGAACTTCTTTTCAAAGAATTTCTGTTTTTTTTTTCTCCGTTCTTTTTATTGACTGGTGTTTCATACTTGCTGAATTTTTAGTAATGTTATTCTAGCTGGGATTTATAATTTGCTTGCAGCTAATTGGTCCCTTGCATTGTATCCTCCTATAAGCTTGTGTGTTAGTTTGTTTTTTCTGTATTTATGTTCCCATGGTTTAGGTTTTTTTCTTTGTGTATTAATTATACTTTTAAATAAGTAACAATCATACTCTTCTTAAGATATCTGTCTAAAAACCTGGAATTTGGTATGAGAGCCAAAAGGAGAAAAATTACAGTGTAGCCTTGCGCTGTCTATAGGGTTGGAGGCATACAAATCCTTCTTGGAACCAAACAAAGCCAGTAGCAAGAGTTCTTGGGAAGGGACTGACATTTGACTTCGGTAACTATATCATGCATATTCTTTTACCAGGGTAAAATGAAAACAATGTGGCTTAGAAAGCTAGGATGCAAACTTGCAGATCAACCTTATGAAGGAAACCTGCAGTTTGAGTTCCAATATCTTCAAATGGTATGAAAAATAGACCATGGTAAATAGCAACTAGGTAGAACTATCCCCCTTTGCTCTCCTAGTTGGACATAGTTGCACCCTAGTGTCTTGCTAAAAGAAATAGCTTCCTTCTAGTGGTGATCCTCTATCCTTGCTCCTATATATTTTACTTGTCAATACACTTAGCACAATAGACTTTTTTTTTTTTTTTAATTAAGAAATATGAGATTCTTTGCTTCACAGTCCAGTTCCCAGAAAAAGAGAAAAGTTACTTAAAGCAATCAACATACACAACTTCATCACTACTGATTATGGTGCTTTGTCCATTGTTAACTTGATCTTATCTGGTGGCTGCTATGGAGCAGGCCCTGCAGAAGAATCAAGACAGACGCATGAATTGATTTAAAGCCACAGCCTGCAAATGTATTCACTTTTTAATATTAGAAAGAGGGTGTTGAATCCTCTTTGGCATGGTTTTGCCTCCTTCCCTCCCTAACAACCAAGCTTTAATTGGAGCTTAGTGTGGGGTTAAATGGCTTCTGACCATGCAATTAAAGGATAATGATTGCATTGCCCTACCACTCAATACATGATTTGGCTCACTGTTGACTAAACATAAGGGAAAACTTGGTAGAGAACTCAGTTTGAATGTGTAGGCCACCTGTCCTTCTAAAGTTCTCTACTCAAGTAAATTTATCTTTTGGTGTTGGCCCATTTTATGGTTCAGTGCCTCATTCCTACAGTTCACCCTAAATTCTACCAGAAGTTTGATTTCAAATGGAGCCAAGTACAAATACTTTCTCCCCTAAATGGACTACCAGCCTGCTAAGTGCAGTGTGAAATGTCAACTAAGTAATGCAAGTAAGTCATGAGATGTTCCTGCATTCTGTCACTGCTGTCAAAATAATGAGGATAGTTTTGGTTCTGCTTATAACCTTCTGAACTAGCCACCTGCTTTCAAACTTGGAGCACCATTGTGTGTCCACCAGTCCAGACAGTTGTCTCTTCACTCTCGCCCACTGAAAATGGTAAACCAATGTTAGCCCACATGACCTGCTTTCTCTGATAGCCTGCATTCACACTACAGAAAGGACATCTTACATTCTGATTCCTAGTAGCTTTTAGCCTAGAATGTCCAGAAACTCATGCCCACCACGGCTATGCCAGTCCTGAAGGATTATGTGCTCTAATTTACTAGATTAAGTACTAGAAAAGGAAATCCTTGTGAATTAACTGTTAGTTCCAAGCATGTATAGGAGGTCTTCAAGGGCCAGAAAGAACATCTTCTAGCTTTTAGTGGACACACATTTATTCCAGAGTTTTTTGAAAAGGTTATGGTCTTACAAACTCCCTGATCCACTTCAAGAATCTCTCCCTTTAAACACCCAAACTTCTGTCCAAAGCAGACATCAGGAGGTTCCAGAGTACTCCTGGAAATGCTGTTCCTTGTCAAATGTATAGGGAGTACCAGAAACCTTAAAGTAGCATCTCTTTTTCTGCAATGTCAAAAGTGGAGCAAGCTCCTATCTAGACCTGGAAAATCTGAGTGGCTGTGGCTGGAGGGACTGGACATGTTCAAATCAGCGGGTCCAGATGCTCTCCACCCCAGGGTATTGAGGGAGCTAGCAGGAGTTATTGCAGGGCCCTTGGCACGGCTTTACGAGTGCTCATGGTGCTAGGGCCAGGTGCCAGATGATTGGAAGATGGCTAACATGGTCCCCATCTTTAAAAAAGAGAGGAGGGAGGACCCGGGCAACTATAGGCCTGTCAGTCTTACCTCAATCCTAGGGAAACTCTTTGAGAAGATCATCATGGAGCACATCTGCAATGAGCTGGCCTCAGACATGTTGCTCAGGGGCAACCAGCATGGTTTCATTAGGGGTAGATCATGTCAGACCAACCTGATTGCCTTTTATGATCAGGTCACAAAAGCCTTGGATGCAGGTGTTGCTGTGGATGTAGTCTTTCTGGACTTCAGCAAGGCCTTTGACACTGTCTCCCACCCCATCCTCATTAAAAAATTGGGTGACTGTGGCTCTGATGCCTACACAGTGAGATGGATTGCAGATTGGCTGAAGGGTTGCACTTGGAGAGTGGTGGTGGATGGGTCATATTCAACCTGGGGAGAAATGGGCAGCAGAGTCCCCCAGGGCTTGGTCCTTGGGCCTGTGCTGTTCAATCTCTTTATCAGCAATTTGGACGACAGAGTGAAAAGCAACCTGTTTAAATTTGCTGCTGATACCAAAATTTGGGGTGAGGTGAGCACGCTAGTAGGAAGGGAAAGACTGCAGCAAGACCTGGACAGGATGCGCTTCAACACTGACAAGTGCAGGGTGCTGCACTAGGACAGTAGTAACCAACAGCACACTTATAAGAGGGGAAACTCCTTTCTTGAGAGCACAGAGGCAGAAAGGGATATTGGAGTCATTATTGACTCCAAGATGAACATGGGCCGACAATGCGAGGTCACGGTTGGCAGGGCTAACTAGACCTTGTCATGCATCCACAGGTGCATCTCAAGCAGAGCCAGGGAGGTGGTCAGGCCATAGCTGGAGTACTGTGTCCAGTTCTGTGTGCCCCACTTCAGGAGGGATGTGGACAACATGGAGAGGGTCCAGAGGAGGGCCACTCGCATGATCCGGGGACAACAGGGCAGACCCTACAGTGAGAGACTGCGGGACCTGAACCTGTTCAGCCTTCACCAGAGAAGGCTGAGGGGGAACCTGGTGACCGTCTGTAAACTCACTAGGGGGGACCAGAAGGGTTTGGGAGAGAGCTTGTTTCCCCTAGTGCCCACTGGCATAACAAGGAATAATGGCCACAAGTTGTTGGAGAGTAGGTTTAGATTAGACATCCATAAGAACTACTTCACAGTTAGGGCGGCTAGGATCTGGAACCAACTTCCAAGGGAAGTGGTGCTGGCTCCTACCCTGGGGGTCTTTAAGAGGAGGCTTGATGCCTACCTAGCTGGGATCATTTGAGCCCAGTTTTTCTCCTGCCCAGGCAGGGGGTCGGACTTGAAGATCAACAAGGTCCCGTCCGACCCTACTTCTACGATTCTATTAAATTTTTATACCAAATGTGACTACTGTCCTATCCGTATGGACTAAATGCCTGTCCAAACACCTGCCTAGTACTTTGTGTTGACAATTGGCTCTTCAGTGTGTTTAACTTAAGAAAGGTGGGGTGGTATTGTATACGTTTTCGCCCTCTCTAGTGCCCACTCTTTCAAGGGAAGGCTACAGGATGTTCTCTATATTTTGCTTTATTTTAAGTAATTTTGCCCAAAAAATGAAACGAGAAATATTTCTAATTGCTTGTGTATACCATCCTGTCACTGGGAGCAACACCTGCATCAATTTGTCATGTGCCTCCTTCCTCCCCTCACCCTCAACTGCCTGCATTGATATGGATGATGGTTAATTCTCTTCCGACCACACCTGTGCTGTCCTTCTTTTACAGCCTGATTCCCCAGTGAGGGAGTGGGCTAGGATGGTGCACCTCCGCCCTGTAGTTCTGGTGTGCTCCAGCCCATGAAGGTGAATTAGCTCCCTTCTCTGATAAAAATGGGAAGATGCACTGTGGGCATTCTGGAAATCAGTTGTCTTGTACTAGATTTTTCCACGGTAGCAGACTTCCTACTCTAATTCATCAGTTCCCCATCTTGTCCCATAGTGAGTTGTTTAAAGTCAAGAGACTGTCCCTGGAAAACTAAAATTCTTAAGGGAAAGACAGGAAATTTCCCTCCTGAACCATCGAGAAATGGTTTCAATATCTGAGAGTATTTCTGAATTGACAAGGCATTTTGTTGTTTGTGGGTTGTGTGTGGTTTTTTCTTTTAACTTGGAAAGAAAACCATCATAAAGATTTTCATTCCATTACTGGGCAGGCAGAAAATACAATAGTAAATTATTTCAAAATTAGGAGAAAAAAGGACTTTTTTAAAGCATCATGCTGAATGTTGACATTAAGATGTTGTTCTGCTTCTGACTCTTGCAGTGTATCCAGGAGCTCTTCAGTTTTCTGAAACTGGAAAAAGTCTGCACATTTCCAGTGAAATGCAATAAAATTACTCTGTCACATTCCTATTTTCTTTAGGATGTACCTTGACTTCAGTGTACTTTTCTTAATCTTTGGCCGCATCCAGATAAACATGGCTGTGTGGTATGTGGCGCCGCAGACAGTTCTGCAGCACCACATACTGCATATTTCATTGTTCTCCATACTGTGAGGGAGCAGCATGGGGCTTTCTGGACTCTGGATAATCCCATGGAGAAAAAAAGTGGTGTGGCACACACGGCAGCAGTGTGCACCACCTGAAGCTGGAGTCTGGATGGCTGGAACCACACTGCTGCCAGCCAGGCTCTGCGCGGCAGCATTGCTGTTACTGCCGCCCTGGGAGTCCCCCAGGTAAGGCTCCTGGTGCCAGCCCAGTCCTGACCCCAGCCTCCCCTATCCCACCTGGGGTAACTTGCTGTGCACCAATGCACACATGGCATAGGGGACAGCTAGCGGTGGCACAAGGTGCACTGGTGCTAGATGTCCCTGGGGAACCAAACATCCACACACATTGGATGCGGCCTTTGTCCCAGGTGCAGAGCAGCTCACAAATGAGAAACAGTAACAGTTACATTTTAAATTAGTTATCATTATACACAGATTTCTTCAGTTGCCAGATATTAAACTCCTTGAAATGCATAATAATTTGACTGATAGCAAGTAAATAGGCTCTTTAGAAGATGAAGATTATAAGATATATGAAGATGTAAGCCTATTGACTTAATTATACCTATAACAATATTGTAAGGGTCTTCTGTGAGGACGAAAAACAATTAAGTCTTTTTAATCAGAAACGCACCCTGTCCCTGTTTCTTTCCTTTTCCAATACTTGAAGCCTATCATGTCATGGTCCAGAAAATCTTTTCCCCAACTGGTCAAAAAACCTGAACAAGCTAGTTCCAGGATGAAAAACTGTTGAGCATTTTTCAGGAACAAACATAAAATGTCTAAACAAGAGAATTCCATGATTACAACTTTCTGCTTCAGTGTACAGCATAGTGCTATAGGGCACCTATGCATATGCATTGAGGCTGCTCCAACACGCTGGAATTGCAGTGCATCGGAGCAGACTCAATTTTAATAGAGTCTGCTAGAGGGTGGTAATTATGCTACACTCCAGCTTCATGCATGTCCAGCGTCCCTGCACTGAAAAGTGGCAGTGAGGGTACTGTAACTAAAGCTCGTTCAACAATCTTTAGCTTAAAGTGCCCCCACCACCTGTTTACTGTGCAAGGACACTGATGCATGTGATGCTCTAGGCACTTTAATTAGAACAGCTCTCAGAGCTGCTCTAATTAACCCACCCCTCCCAGCATGTATGTAAACACCCTAGCATCTAGTGCTACAATGCTAGTAGTTCAGTGTTACCAGCTCTCACAGCATCTCATCTTTTTTCCTCTTAAAACCTTGACTCCTGGAGGCATGTGACTTGCGAAAAATTCTTTTTACATTTTTTAAAGTAGTTTCCTAGTTCTCATGATTGAAAACTTTAAAATACAACTGAAGTGTTCCCTAAATGCTTAGAAATCGGATGACAAAGCATAAAACAATCCAATATGTTGTAGTGAGTTTTTGAGTGTGGGTATAACTTTTATGACTTGGAATGTTTGGGGTTTGCAGTACTGATAATCAAGACTATCAAAAGTATTATTCATGAAGTATATAACATGCAGGTTTAATTAAAAATAAATAAATAAATAAAACCTCTCTCTCCTGGCTTTAATCTTCCCTGTCTTCAGATCTTTCCCTGTTCCTGCAAGCTTGCCTTAACCAGTCCTCTGACAATCCTCGTCTTTGCTTTTTAAGGGCAGTAATTACTTTTAAAATGTGTTTGTTTAATATTTTTATTAACTCAAAGTACTGGATATTGTAGCTACTAATCTGTGATATAGAATAGCGTTTAATCGTATAGGCATTTACTTCTACAAGTTATTTGAAGGCATCCCCTTTTCTGAGTTGTATACCACAGTTCAGTAATGCTTTTACCTTTTTTCTTTTATATAATTATTAGCTATTTACAAATAACCAGTTACAACACACAAGTTTTTATTGTTTTAGAACAGTGAAACTTTTAAATTAGTTAATGCTTTTGATTCTTCAGCTTAATGACTTCAATTTAATTTAAACACTTCAAATTTTATGTTTAGGAGAATCTGATCTCAATGAGGCAATAACAGAAGCAGGAAAAACGTATGAAGAAATTGCCAATCTTGTGGCAGAACAGGTATAAATAATCTAATATAGTATCATGGACTGATCTGCATACTCTGTCAACTTATAATTAATTTACGTACTTTTATTCTCCTCTGATTTTTCTTGTGGAATTATTTAACATTTTATGTACATAAGTAGTTTGCAATAACTGTTTTTCTTAATTGTAAAAGTCATTAAATAACATTTTAAATGGTATATCTTCCCTACCATATATTGGATAGAGAAATAGTGATAGAAAGAAATTCCCTTTGAATCTCAGTTTGCATGCTGTCCTTCAAGAGATTGAACTAAGCTTTCCGAATTCTCTGAAAGATGACTCTCTGATGTCACTGTCCACTGTCTCCCACTGAAAATGTAATTACTCAAACTTAAAATTAGCTTTGTTTAGCTAGCACCTGATGACTATTATATTTGATTTCTAGACTGCAGTGCATCTTACAGACGATATCACGTTTACCCGAAGAACCTTGTCTTTTTTCCAAATTTCTTATATTAGAAAGTAGCCGTTTTCCAAAAACCTGACCTTTTTGTAGCGAGTAGCTGGTCAGATGTGTTGCATGCTTTGTGTGCATCTGCAAAACAAAAATCACCCTTTGTGCTGCTTTAGGAGAAACAAAAAATTAGATTGCTACTTGTGTCACTGCAGGGGTTGAAAACCTCTCCGTGAGACTTAGAAAGAAAAAGCTGCAATAGTGAATAAAAAGCAAAATATGGAGCCAAAGCATTTAAAATGTGGTATTTAATGTGTCATCTTGATGCTCTCTCTAGATTCGATTAGAAACCTGTACTTATGTTCCCTGATTGTATTCTTGCATGTCTAAAATGGAAAGATCTTCACCTTAATGCTAACATAAATATTTTCACTAAAAATGTAATGTTAATGGTATTTTTTTAATTAACAAACTCTTACTTTTTTGTTACCTTAAACCAACAACCTTTCCTTTGAGCAATAACTTGCTTTTAAATAGAGAAAACATTGTTGAAACTTTTTCATTTTTTTCTATATGTGACATTCTCCTTACAAAAACCAGCTTTTGTTCAATGCACATAAATTTCTATTTAATTGGTAATGTATGATTCTTTGTTAACACATGCTATATTTCCTCTATTAGCCAAGGAAGGATCTCCATTTTCTGATGGAAACAAATCATGAATACAAAGGCTTTCTTGGTTGCTTTCCTGACATTATAGGAGCTCACAAGGTACTTTTCTTTTTTAATAAAGGAAGTTGAGGGGATATTAGGGTAGGGGTGTAGAATCAATACATTTTCCTTCAGTCAGAGATATAATTTGACCAAACCTCTATTGTCAGTAATATTGGGAGTTTTGTATGAAAATGGCAAGAGAATCTTTTAAATATGTGAACCTCCTATGATGGGGAGAATTTAATATTTTTTAGCTTAGAAAAATGGCTATTACCCAATTTACTCAAAACCAAGACAAGGGGTTTTTCCCACTTTAACAGGAGGTGTGTGGGGTGCCCCTCATCTTGGATTTGAGTACAAGGCAAGAGCGGGAGGTACAGCTGCTGCCCCCTAATGGCCTCTGCCCTCCACCCCCCTCTCCCTACTGTGTCTTGCTATCCCTCCCCCCCGCCCCTGATCACCCTGTGGCCCAGGGTACAGTGCGGTGTTAGCAGCTTTGGCATGGCTGGGTTGGGACAGGCAGAAGTGTTCTGTGCTCTGGCCTAGAGTGAGCTTGGTGCTGGCCAGAGCCAGAAGGTAAGTGGCAAGCACTGGGGGTGGGGGGCAAGCAGGAGGAGGGGTGGTAATGGTTGGGTTCAGGGGGGAAGGGGACAGGCACTCGGAGGGAGGCCAGGCCACTAGACTCTCCCCTGCCACCTTACTCCCTTACTGCTCTTTGCCCTGCCACAGTAGTGGGGAGGGGTTGCAAATTTAAGACAACCCTCCAATTATTAGATTCTATACATGGAAAATTTATAACAAACTTATAAAAGTTGTGATGTGAAACTCGACCTCTATTTTTATCAAAGTCAAGGGCTATGCAAATATCATGGTAAATGGGCCTCTTGAGAGATGTTTCTTGAAATAGTTTGAATGTCATGGGCCTTTTAACAAATGCTGTAGAACACAAGTTACAGGTCCTAAAAGCATTTGAAAGTTTGAGGCATTCAGATGTGTTCCTCTTACAGTTCCCTTTTCTTAAGCTTTGTCTTTTTGCCTTTTCAACTCTGTATCGAAACTACTTCTAGTGTGTTTGTGCTGTCTGCTTCGAAACCAGTCTGTGCTCATGTCATCCCCTGTCAGCTGTTGGTATAATTAAACATGAAACAATCCATTTTGAGGGGAAAAAAATATATTGGAAAGCAGAATCTGTCTTTACATGACAAACAAGCTTATGCGCTCTCCTAGCATAACTTGTTTGAATTTTTTTGACTAATGTGAACCTCACAGCAGTTGCATTTTTATTTTAACAGGGAGTAATAGAAAAAGTGAAGGAAAGTGACAAATTAGTCGCGACCAGTAAAATCACACCACAAGACAAACAGAACATGGTGAAGCGTGTAAGCACTATGGCTTATGCACTACAAGGTAAAATTTGTCACCTCACTTCAGACTTTGAAAGGCTAAAATAATCTTCAGAGATTTTTTTTAAGGAAATACTTATGCTGTATTCATTATTATATTTAAAAAAAAAAACAAACCAAAAAACCTAGTCATAAAATACTCTTCCTCAGTATTAAAACATTTTTACAAAGGAGGTAAGATTCCACTCTCTATAAAAGGGAGGAAAAGGAAATGGAAGCATAGTCGAGGAGTGATATATTTTTTTTTTTTTAGGGTCACTGCAGGTCAGAGACTGAGCTAGAGACAGAACCCAACTCCCCTGAACCCAAGCTAGATGCCCTACCCACAGGGTGAGAGCAATTCTTTGAGGCTCTTGCTAGAAAAATGTGCTCCTCAGTAATGTTCCTCATCTGCCTGGTGGTGAGAATTTGAGTATGATAAAAAGCAAATGATGCTTTAGTTAATACTGAAATACAAGCGTGGATAAGCAAAATAGTACAATTTTGGCAAATCTGCCTTTTCGTTTCAAAGAACAGAAATAGTAGGGGCTTTTTGTGTAGAAGAATTTTGGGGAAATTCCCTGCTGAAGGGGGATGGGGGAGATGCACATAATTCTTAAGTTTATAGTGTTAGAATACCATAATACTAGTAACTGAATATGGAATCTTAAGAAGACTTAAGGATGCAACCAATTTTGTATTTTAAAAAAATGATCCACTCCCTTAATGGATGGTTAAAGTTCAGTTCTGTCTGGAGTACTTTCAGACTTCCCATCTTCCCCCAGCCTCTGGGCAAAGCTAGACAAAGATGCTTCTTAGTTTCATTCTGACCCATATCTTTTTTTAGAAAAGTTGCTGTTTTACCTCTGGAAATAAAATGGAGGAGATCTTTTTACTGAAGCAGAGGAAAGGGAAGGATTATAAAATAGGATGCATTAGGACCCAGGTTCCAGGAAGTATTTAAACATGCATCCTGGATCAACCCTTCATATCAACTGAGTTTCCATCTTGTTTTATTTTTTGAATGTTTGGGCTCCAGAGGCATAGGAAGGAGTTCCAGCCTTGGATTCCTAACTTGTTCATTTAGGGTCCAGTCCAGCAAAGTATCAGGCACTTAGGGCTGTGCACCACTCCTTGGCTTCACTGGGATTACTCATGTGCTTAGAGTTAAGTATGTGCTTGGCCAGGGCAGTGTCAGACTCCAATCCTGAGAGTGAGCACTGACAGTTAACAAAGGGAACTTCTGTCAGTATGTTGACCAGAAGGAAATTATGCACAGTTGGGCTTTAAGAAATAACAAAAGTGGTTAGGGGTGGGGGAAATAAAAGGGGACCTTAGGATACCAAATCTTCCCTCTTCTTCCAGCAGCATTCTGAAGAAACTGTTTTCTATATAACAGCTCGGACAAGCTAGATTTCCTTGTTCTGTGATCCAATAAGATATTGCAAGCTAAATAATAGTCAGCCATGGTCTATAGTTGAATGGGAGATCAAGAAACACTAAGATATTGCAAAGGTGTGGAGGAGTTGGTGACATTATTCCTTCTGAGTCCAGTCCGTCCGTCCCGTCCCCCCCCCCCCCCCCAAAAAAAAACACCCCAAAAAAACAAAAAAAACCCTTAGTGTTTCTGTGGAGCATTGAGTAACTCTGGTGTAGCATATGAACTAATTAATAAAAATGGCTAATTTTGACTCTTAAAATGATAACTATTAACGCCAACATCCTGGTCAAATTCCAGATCAAGCAGTTGCATTTTGAATAGCATTTTTAAAATGGATACTTTTTTTGCTTCCTTTACTGAACTGGTGGGCTGCTGTGTACTGCTACAGAAGCATCAGCTCACCAGAAATGCCTGCATTTTAATGCTAGCTCTCCTATGTATGCTTTTTACCTAGTGAGAGGCTTAATATGTTTGGAAAACTACTTTGGAAAAATCACTAGAGGAGTAGGAAGCAGTATTACCTCTAAAATAATGGTAGCAATTGGGTTGAGTGCTGAATTTTTCAAACAATTGGTAATCCAAATGGAGTGAAACTTGTTCTTGTCAATGAGCATTTTTCTGAGCTAATTGGTGTCCTGGGTTTGATTACAGCTGAGATGAATCACTTCCATAGTAACCGGATTTATGACTACAATAGTGTGATCCGCCTCTACCTGGAGCAGCAGGCACAGTTTTATGAAACGGTAAGGTGCAGCATTTCAATGGCATTTTCTCAACATATGCTATGTTGCTGCTTTTATTGGTAAAAAAGACTAGCTGTGGTTAGTTGTCCTTTGCGTGCACAACTTTCTCCTTTTAAAAGCAGATGTTTGAAGGGGAATTTTATATTGGTTAAAGATGCAAGAACAAAAGATAAAACTCAAATAACATTACTTATAGAGACCATTACAAAAAAAAAAAGACAGCATTTGAAACTTTAAAGTTAGACCCAAAATAATTTTAAGGGTATTATATTGCTCACAAAGTCAAGCATTCAATAGTTGGGTAGTGCCAGAATTTAAGGCCGACTGCAACCTTAATTTGACCCTCTTTAGGTGCATATTCATTATAATGCAGACCTTAATTACATTAATAACACATTTGTTTCTATGGGACGCAGGCTTCATTCAGTGCATGGGACAGATGGAACTTAGTAAGCAGCTATTGTTTTGTTCAATGTGTGCAATAAATAACAAATGGTGCAACACAACTCAAGCCCTACTTCAGTTGTAAAATCCTCAGTTTCCTCACTGTTTTGTGGTACTCAACTGAAATAAATGGGGGCTGTGCTTTGAGTACCTGTATGGTACTAAATACTCTGAAAAATCAGCTCCCAGATATCTTACCTCAGCACCCAAAAGTAGTGGATACTTTTTTGACTTTATCTTTGTGCTTCAGTTTACCATTGTTAAAATGAGGAAAATGTTACCCCTTAAGCTACACAACCCCTGTAAGATAATTGAATGTTTGAAACATGGGATATCAATGGTTGTGGCAGAGAAGAGAGAACAACTGACTAAATAGTCAGGGTTTGGATACTGTGTGGTAAATGAATCTGGGCCATATCTTGAAGTAAACCTAATACTAACTGAATATCCATCTATCCTCTGTACTGAATGGGGAAGGGGGCATACGGGGGAGAAAACGTGGCTAAAGGGTGTCTGATGCACATGAGGGAGTAATTACAGTTGCAGAAGCATCTTAAGTCAGGCATTTCCTAACTGAGTGCTTTGACTATTCTTTTGATAGATTTTGGGGCGGGGTTGGAATTTCCGATGTGCTCGGAGACGCAGGCTGGAAAACATCCCAACATGTGGTGTTGTAGTAGTGTGGTCTGCATGGGCTTATCAGCAGGACAGGAACTGTAATCTCCACCACACCAGAACTCTTAGTTCAAGTGACAAAGTCTGTCAGTTGATAGTAGCAGGCTACCATTCACTATGAGGATCAGCACTAAAGGGTGATATGCTTTCTGCCAGTGGGTTTTGCAAATATACCTTGAGCAGCAGCTGGGGAGTGATGAGGCTTAGGTCCCTGGAGTGCAGTGGACATACTTCTGCCTGTTTGGATTTTTTCCCCCTTTCTGCCATGTCCCTTCCATTCCCTTGTTTCCTTGTCCCAATCTTAGTCATTTTGCACCCCTAGTTCCTCTGACCGCTTGTCCAGTCTCTATCAATATCCCTTCATCCCCATTGGC
This sequence comes from Crocodylus siamensis, assembly GCF_052110815.1. Classification (NCBI taxonomy): domain Eukaryota; kingdom Metazoa; phylum Chordata; order Crocodylia; family Crocodylidae; genus Crocodylus; species Crocodylus siamensis. Next base: position 124,587,429 of record NC_143395.1, read on the forward strand.
TACCAGTCCTAATCTCCTGATCTCTATCTGCCCCCTCCCAGTTCAATTAAAAACAGCCCAGCTGTTCTCACTCCCTGCACCCCATCTTTTTGTCAAATTTGTTTCTTCCCCTCCACTGGTTCTCAGTCACTGTTTATCTCTGGCCTCTTCTTCCTCTCCCCATATCTACTCATTTAATCTCTGAACTTCTCCAGTGTCTCCATCACCTCCCAGGTCAGCCCCCCTCCAGTCTCCCTCCCCTTTCTCTCCCGAATTTACTCCTTTCCTTCCCACATCCAGCTTTTGCCCTGCCTGTGTTTTGGTTGGAGCAGCTCTTTTCCCCCAGGTTGTCTGAGCACACTAATGGATAAGTGTTAGTCCTGGCTGTGCATCTTAATGGGAGCTGCTACTGGAGCTATAAGAGGCTTGAACAGGTACATAGAAGATGAAATCTTCAGCCACTTTTAGCTGTTAAATTCTCTTTTTGCTGAGCATGTGCAAACTGTTAAGAGCCATTTACAGGTTCACAAGTTTGCCACATTTGGACAACTTGTCTTGAGGTTGACAGAATGCATGGAGGTCAAATTTCTAGTCTTTTCTCCAAAGCAAGAGCTTTTAAAAGAAACAGTTGCCAGAATTAAGCATGGGCAGAGCAATATTTTGCATGTCTTAGGCCATTCCTAAGAACAAAGCATTTTGGCCAAAATGTTTGAGGGGAAAAAAATCATCTTGAGATGGCAACATGGAAAATTTGAGCCCAGGCAGTTAAAATTTGCCAAAGTTGCATGTAATTTAAAAAAACAATGGCTATGTTAGAGACTTGGATAGTTTTAATAATGGGAAATACTAGCAAGACTTCAAACCTAGGGAAACCAGAAGGTGAAAGCACAAAATAAACTAGCATTGTAACAGGGCCCCACCTCTCCATGTGGTTGTGGTGCCCCCTTGTGGTCACTTTCATCCTGTTTCTCACACTGTCTGTCCAGGGAACTGCCCAATTCCTACCTGCCCCACCTTTGACCGTAAATTTGTATTTAAGAGGCTGTCCTCAGAAACAGTGGCCTCCCTACTCCCTTCACCCACTCCCATGCCTCATGGCAACAACAAGCATAAGCCCAACTTCTTGTGAGATTCTTGCTTCCCCACAGAACTCCTTCTCCCAGGATTTACTGGGACATCTATGAATCTATGTTGGAGCCAGAGTGAGTTTCTAGCTTAGGAGCCAGACTCTAGCCAAGTCACCTGACCCCTTCTCACTGAAAACAGCACAGGTGGGGCTAGGGCCAGGTTAACACGTGGGCAAAGTAGGCCCATACCTAGGGCCCTGAGCTCCAGGGGGGGGTCCTTCCCTCTGCAGCAGCGCAAGTGGCTCTGTCCACTTCCCTTCCCTCCCCTTCTCGCCTCTGCTGGCCTTGCTGCTGCAGCAGCTGATTCCTAACAGCGGCTCCAAGCCCTGCTTCTCACAGGCGGCAGCACTGAGGTGGGGAGAGGAGTCTCAACTGGCACAGGGCCCACAAGTTTGTTTGCCTACAGCTTATTCTGAAGGTTTAATCCGGCCCTGGGTGGTGTTAATGATCTAAATTGGCAATTGGGCATTCAGCTGTTTGCAGTTTGCAAGCTGGGGCTCTGTAGCCCTTTCTCTGCTCTTGCACCTGCTGCCCATTGCAGCTTCATAGCACTGTTTCTGCTTCATAAACAAGGGTTAGGAACACTTACAAAGCAGGACCTGGTAGGTTGGATATAAAAAGAAAAGTGTAGGTAGGACCATAGAGGAATCCTGTGAACTTAACCCTGCATCACAAACCCCAGAGATGCTTATTAAGGTTTGCTGTAGGTTCCGAGTCATGGGAGATTTTTATTGAGAATGAGATGCGCACAGATTTCCTGATGTCTTGCTGTGCCCAAAACTGGTCATTGTGCCTTCAAAATCAATAGAGCTGTCCTGACCAAAAAATATACTGATTTTAACCTCTGGCATCTCCATGTTACAGCTTCCCTCCTTTGCATGGTACTGTCAGAGAAGGTGTCAGTAATAATACTACACATCTTCTATCAAGGTGACTGTATACTGGCACAGCTGTGATGGGGTGTAGAGTGCTGTGTGATTAGCAAAACCAAATTAACAGGAAAAAATAACATGAGGAAACAAAATGTCACATAATTCTAAGGGGTGCACGAGTTTGACTACAGCACTGGAGAATCTTTCTTGCATTTGTTCATCTCCCTTAAGGTCCCCTTCTAGTCCTAGAGAGGTGAAAATGTTTTTGTTTAAATGAGAATTGGATGCAAGAGTTAGTGGCAGGTGGCCAACCCATTGGTTATCATACAATAGCATGTAATTTAAGCAAATGTTGACTGGCCACTCAATGCTTAATGTTTTGTATACATGCCTACTGCCCTCTAGAAACAGTCACCTGCTTTTTAACCCTTAACCTTAAACTCAGAGCAGCAGTTTGTCCCAAATGAGTTGATTGCTTCATGAAGCTCAGGTACGTTTAAAACATGTCAGTATCCATAAACATGCACTGATGTAACTCCTGGATATAAGGAAGCATTCAAGAAGCTTAATCTTACCATGTGTTAATGCAAACAGCATCCACACTTCTTAGTTGGCACCCAAGATCATCTTAACTCAAAGAGTAAACCTTCAAATGGTAAAATTTTATTTCCTTGATAGAATTTAAGGTGTATCACTCCCTTGGCAATTGAGAATTGTCCAAATGCTAAAGAAAAATACACAGTTACATTTAATCCTAACAATACAGAATGTGTTTATTGCTAAGCATTTGCAGAAACTCTGGTTGCCTCTAGTCATGTAATTGCTCTTTAGGTGATCAGCCTGAACTTCTAAAACTAAAACACATGGTTCAATAACACTAAATCTTCTTTAAATTACTTATTTTTGTGGTGTGTCTCACTTTGATATTCCTTCTCCCTGTTTTAAGTTATTTTTAAGAAAAAATTCTTGCAAACAATTGCAAATGACACTGAAGTTCTCTAGGTTCTCTCATTATCTAAAAGGCAAATTTGAAGCCAACACAGAGATCTAAGTATTTGTAAACAGGAAGTGAGTGGGAGGTCAGCCTTTCTGCAAAGCAGAAATAAAACATTAGGATGTTGTGGAAAGCTTACAAGCTAATGAATTTAAGAACATTTCCAGTGCCATAGAACACGCTTGGATTTGGAAGGATGTCTAAAGAAGTCTTGGGTGTCTGTTACAGTTTTCCTCCCCAGTATGTACAGTATGTTGAATGCTAGAAAGCAGCAGAAAAGGAATATTGCTACTGTTCTGGTTCTGTTGACTGAGGGGAAGAACTCTGTTAGGTTTTGTCTCTACCAGCCTTTTTCTTCTAGTGTCGGCCTTTTAGACATGTAGCACCTCTCATTGGTAAGTGAATTTGAAGATTTCATAGACATTAGGGTTGGAAGGAACCTCGTAAGATCATCAGGTCCAGCCCTCTGCCCAAGGGGCAGGAAGTCAGCTAGGGTCAAAGGATCCCAGCAAGATAAATGTCCAAATGTTTCTTGAAAGTGTCCAGAGTAGGTGCTTGCACCACCTCTGAGGGGAGTCTGTTCCAGGCCTTGGGGGCTCAGACAGTAAAGAAGTTTTTCCTCATGTCCAGCCTAAAATGGTCTTACAGGCATTTGTGACCATTAGGCCTTGCCATCCCCTGGGGTGCTTTTGGTGAAGAGGCATTCCCCCAGATCCTGACACGCACCCCTTATGTACTTATAGGCTGCTACCAAGTCACCCCTGAGCCTGTGCTGCTTCAGGCTGAAGAGTCCCATAGCTTGCAGCCTCTCTTCATAAGGCCTGTTCTTCTGCCCTCTGATCATGTGTGTGGCTCTCCTCTGGACTCTTTCAAGCTTCTCCACATCCTTCCTAAATTGTGGAGCCCAAATTAGATGCGGTACTCCAGCTGTGGCCTCACCAAGGCAAAGTACAGCAGAAGGATGACATCCTGGGTCTTGCTCGAGATGCATTGGTGGATGCAAGCCAGAGTTTTCTGTTCGCTTTGCCAGCTGCAGTATCTCATAGGTGGCACTCATTCATCTTGTGGTCAATCATGACCCCCAAGTCTCTTTCAGTCCTAGCGGTAATGAGTAGCATTGCTGAGCCTGTAAGTTTGATACGGGTTTTATTCCTGAGTTGAAGTACCTTGCATTTCTCTGTATTGAATGCCATCAGGTTTTCATCTGCCTGCCTTGCAGGCCTGTTGAGGTTGGTCCAGGTCACCAGTGTATCCTCAAGTGTGGACGCTCTACCCCAAAGTTCGGTGTCATCAGCGAACTTCACCAGTCTGCTTTTGACATCAGTGTCCAGATTGTTATCAAGACATTAAAGAGTACAGGCCCAAGAACAGAGCCTTGGGGGACTCCACTAGTCACCAAGTGCCATGTTGATTCAGTTTCGTCAGCTACCACTCTGGGTCCAACCTCAGAGCCAGTTCCCCAGCCATTGGACTATGGAGTAGTTGAGTCTGCAGTTGCCCGATTTTTTCCATGAAGACATCGTGGGACACCAGATCAAAGGGTTTTTAAAAGTCCAAATATATGACATCTACCTCTTCCCTTTTGTCCAAGTGATATGTCACCTGGTCATAGAAGAAAATGAGATTGGTCAAGCAAGACCTACCTGCAACAAACCCGTGTTGGCTATCCCTCAGGATGTTGCCTCTGTTAGTCTGTCAAGAATAGTTTCTTAGATAATTTTTTTTCAAAAACTTCCCAGGGCTTGAGGTCAAACTGATTGGCCTGTAGCTTCCCAGGTTGTCTTTCCTCCCTTTCTTGAAGATGGGCACCACATTGGTCCTCTTTGGTACCTCGCCCTAGTGCCATGAGTTCTCAGATATCCTTGCCAGTTCCTTTTAACACTGTTGGGTGCAAACTATCTGGACCAGCTGATTTATGGGGGCCCAGCCTCTCAAGATGCTCCCTCACAAGATCCATGCTAATGGTGGGCATATATTCATGTTCACCCTGGTCATCCCACATCATGTTCACCATGGGGGTCCCTTTGGGCTGGTGAAAAACTGACACAAAGTAATCATTAAGCAGATTGGCTTTTTCTTGGGTGTCAGTAGTCAGCTGCCCCAGCTGGTTTAGCAGGGGTAACAATGTTACCTTTGTTTTTCTTTCAACTTCCCACATATCTGAAGAAGGACTTTTTATTGTCCTTGATTCACGTAGCCAGATGGAGTTCAGGTGCACCCTTGGCTTTTCTAGTTCCCTCTGTGCAGGTGTGGACCAGTGCAGTATTCTCTACCTTAGCGGTGTTTCCTGTCTTCCATCCATTATACACCTCTCTTACATGTTGGAGGTCCATGAGTTCCCTGTTGAGTCAAGGGGGTTGTTGAGCCCTTTTTACTACCTTTCCTATGGGTGGAGGATGGATTCCCCTTGTGTCTCTAGGATCACTTTCTTAAGGAGCAACCACTCATCATGAATTACCCTTCCTATGAAATCCTGGTCTCTCGCCCTCAAGAACAAGCCTCCTGAGCTTAGGAAAGTCAGCTTTCCTAAAATCGAGGACTACTGCATTGCTGGCTGACTTGCCAGCTTTGCGATGGATAATGAATGTGATCAACTTGTGGTCACTGTCACCCAGCAGCCCTTCAATTCTTAGGTAGCTGATTAGATCATCCCCTTTGGCCAGTACCAGGTCCAGTAGTGTCTTGCCTCTTGTCAGCCTGTAAACTTCTTGGGATGGGTAGAACTCATCCACGCATGTAAGGAAGCTTTGCGACCAATCGGATTTGGCCAAGTGTTCATCCCATGAGATGTCCGTGTAGTTGAAGTCTCTCATGACTGCCGTGCACCAAGAGCGTGCAGCCTCAGCCAGTTCCCTGGCAAATGGTTGGTCAAGCACTTGTTCCTGGTTTGGAAATCTGTAGTAGACTCCTACCATTATATCCCCTTTGCCACATTCCTCTCATATTCTAACCCAAAGGGTCTCCAGTCATCTTCCTTGGGTGCCAATCTCAGCTTGTAGGGACATGTAGCTCTCCTTCACATGGAGCGCTACACCCCCACCCCTTCTTTAGTTTAAACTGATAAGACTTTAGATAGAGGAGCCAAAGGATGGTACAACTTAAAGTGCATGCTTAACTGTCTCCTGATGCTCTTCTTTCATTTCTATCTTGCAGCCTGTCTGAGTGAGTTTTCTAAGTAATATGGTGATAGGACCATGGGAAGTTGTAGCCACTCTTCTCTGCCTTTTGACTTAGATTAAATGTGTAGTCCCTGTGCTTTGGAGAGAGGTCCCAAGAAGTTTGCATTTAAATTGAACTCTTTCACTCTTCCCCTGTGAATCTGACCCAGAATCGTTATCGTAAAACGAAGTTTAAAAAAACTCTTTAGAATTTAAGAAATTAAAAATGTGGAAGATAAGAAAAAGGAGCTGAATTAGTGGGTTATGGACTCTTTTAGCAGCCATTGGTGGGTAGTAACCAGTAGTTGTTCCCATCTAGATGGGATCAGTGGGTTTTGTGGAGTATGTCAACTAAGTTATCTTCTCTGGACACCTACATCTTCAGAAGCATCACTTCAGCTAGCACTAATGAGCAGTGTTGTTCTTGGTAGAACAACACTAATGTATCTTGGAAATTTGAATTATCTCTTGCAACTGAAGCATGTTACTCAAACACAAAGTTGAGACATGTTGATATGGCAGTATAGGAAATTTGCACTGCCACTGCCCATTAGTGGCGGGGTCCAGGGTCATTCATATTAAATCATTTCTAATTACAAAATTGATTCTGGTGGAGGGGTAAGTGAAAGCATTGCATCTGCCTAAAGCTTTCATAGTTATTTTAATAACTAAGGAATGACTGTGTTGAATTCTTTAGAGCTTTAAAAAAAGGCTGAGAACCAGGTATTCTCAAATACGTAAAATAATCATGTTGTTGATGTGCTTTTTTCATTTTTTTCTTTGCAGATTGCACAAAAGCTGAGGCAGGCACTCAGCCGCTTTCCAGTGATGTAGGAATAAGCAGGAGTGAATGAAGAAGAACCTTCCAAAGTGCTTTTCTGGTTTTGGGGGGCAACGCCAATAAAAGCTTGATAGTCTTTGCCATCCCAAGCAAACAGTCCAAGTTGCAAAAAAGCAAAAACTTCAATATGTTTACTTCATCAGCCTAAATGCATCTGAAGCTTAAGTTATTTTTACCTTGAATGCCTTCCCTCAAAGCCACCTTGTGCTGGAAGGTGCTGTCAAGTTTAGGAATTGATATTGTCAAACTAGTCTGTTGCCATGGACTACATTCAGACTTGCAGGTTATCATAAGTTCTTCCAATTTATTTGTACTCAGTGTCAGATGATTAGGTATTTTAAAAACAGGTAGTCAGATAAGGCTGAAAAGTGACCTAATAAAAACCTGCCCTTTGGTATTTTTTTCCAGCTACTAAGTAAAGTCTGTATACGTTTTACAGCTACACATTCAAGATAACCTCTTGAATGTTCTATTCAGTGATCTTTTTAATCATAGGTGCAGCATATAGTCGGTGACATGCAGTCTCCATAACTGGCAAAATGATAGTTCACTCCCTCTCCCATAATCACTTAATATTCTGTTCTTGTGGCACAAAGCTTCAGAGTTTGAGAGTGTTTAGCACTCTCTTGTTTTCTCACTTCCGGGTCATGCACTGTGCAAGAAAACTTTAATTAAGGAAAGAGCCATTCCAGGAAGCTGGAAAAATATTCTTTAATACCAGCATTCTGACACCCTCTCAAATATTATGCAGCCATACACTGGTGCTTCTCAGTGCCATGTAATGGCCATCTTCCCTCTTTGTCCACTCAGGAGTCTAAGGGTATTGGCAAAGTATCACTTCTGACCCAGGGTGGTAGACAGCCCAAAATTACTGCCAACTCAGGTCTTCACATGGTAGCATGAAGTGCTACTCGCTCCATTTCAGCTTTAATAAAAGGAAACCTAATTTAATCAGTAGTAGCTAAAAGGAAGAGTTTCTTGTGTAAACTAAAAAGTGACCTTTGAGGTGTTGAATAAAATTGGAATTTGTGTGGCAAATAACTTATTAAAAATAGGACTGTAGTTGTAAATGATGTATAGTGTTCAGAGCACAGAATTGGTGGCATGGAGTCACTTCTCGACTGCCAAAATGCTACTAAAAGTCTGGACTTTAGGAAAAACAGCTTGGTGTGGTTACCAGATGGTAATTCATGTAATGCCACAAACAAGCAAGGATGCCAAAACACAGCTTTTGTTAAAATTTTCCCTTAAATTATTCCTTAAATTGTTTATGTTCATTTTACCCACAAAGCCATTCTAAGTGACGGGTACATTATGTTGATTCTACAGTTGCCTTACTTTTTTGTGCATTGCTGTTTTTGTGTCCTTACATTTTTCTTTCTTTCTTTAAAATAAAGAAAAATCTGGGTCTGTCTAATATAAAAACAAAAACAAAAAAAAACTAGGTCTGAATCCAGATACTTGTCATAGGTTTCTTTCTTATTTTATAAACTCTGTTTCCCCTGCTAATTTAGTTCTCTTCCAAATTCCATAGAGCAGTGTTGTGATACAGCCATTTAAATATGTACAAATTGTAAAGAATGTGTATAAATATTTTACACCAAATGTAAGATCTTGCCTGCATGTCGAAGCAGCTTATAAAATAAATTGTTACTGTGTGTACAGTAAATTCTGAAAGCACTTTTTCAAGCCAACATTTTTTCAGCATTTTTATGTTCACTTTTTGGTAATGAAAAGCTCTTTGTAACTGACTCTTAGCTGGGGATTTCCTTTTACGGAGCCTTCAGCTTATTCTGATGCACTAAGTTACAGATTCTGCATCTTCAATAGATGGCTTTGGAATCTAAGCATTAGATGTTCATTCCCAGTGCAGGGAAACTATGTCAGTAGCAACTGTGTCAGACGTATAACATTCTTTGAAATGAGCAAATCTGTTTCACTTCTAGAAAATGAGGGCCTTTAAACTGATAATAAACACTTATGTATACCCATTTAAGACTATATATTTTCTTTGAGAAGATCCTATCGCTGCTAAAGAGGAGGATGCTGTGTGAGGTGCAAGTCTGTGTCCTCCTGCATTGCTTGGTTTTATCGGAAGAGAGCCTGGCCAGCAAAGGAACAAAAACTTGGTTTCTACTATAAAGAGGGTAGGCAAGTAGGCAGTTATAATGCAAAACTTATTCTGCCTGTAAATAAATCCTACCCATAAAAGAACATCATAAATCTTCTGCCTGTAAACAAGCATCATAATTTTTCACTATTTAAGACAGTGGTTGTCAAGCTGTGAAACCCTTTCTGGTGGACTGTAAATAGAAAAGAAATTGGTGCACTGAGCTGGGGTATTAATGAATCTCCTAAAAATGAGTTGACCATAAAATTAAACTGTTAGAAGATCCTTAGCTTAATTAGTTAAATGTGGGGGGAAAGAAGACCTTTTAGGTTAACAGATTTGGAGAGGACATTAGGGAAAGTTGTAGTAGTTTTGCATTTGCAACATGGAAACTTGCCATCTGTGACCAAGGAAGCATAATGAGCAGTACATTTATGTGCCGTCATTACATACTTTATGAAGTAGGATGCCTACAGAAATATCAGAATGCCATAAACAACAATTTCCTGGCATTATATGCTTTCTTATTAAAGAAACGTTCAAATATTGACACTGGGTTCTCTCGGCTCCATTTGTGTCCAATTCTGAAGCTGTTTCCTAAAAGAAACTAAATACTTTGGGAGTAAGTGTGAATAATAAAAGCTGGTAGTAAATCTAATAGACATACTGACTGAGCAAAATAGTGTTCTCTCTCTCTCTCTCTCTCTTCCCACCCCCCCCAGCACTTGCTTTTGTAGGAAAAATGTACAGAAAACATGCAGGTGGTTTCTTTTGAGTCCATCAGCTGTTTGTTTGCAGTGATGCTTCTAATGGGAAAAAGTACTCTGGATGTGAACTTCTACAGTCCATTTCACAAACCAATCCTGTGCTTTGGAATAATGTCTTAAAACTGTAAAACTAGCCAGTAATCGCTTCTCTCTTACACCCACAGACACACACCCTCTGTCTCTTCTACCATCCCTTGAAACAGAACGTAATGGATGCCAAACTGAAATTGCTAATGAATTAGTCCTAGCGTTTTAAAAGACTCGGGTCTTCCAAGGTAAATTCTGTTGAAACATTTTTTTTTTTGACAGAGGTAAAAAGACAACTTGGTTTCACAGTGATAAATGTAGGCCTTGCTGGAGTATTGATTTTAATAAAAGCATTGGTCAGTAGAAGCATTAATCAATGCATATACAACTCATAAAGTCTTTGCTGGAGCATTGACCAAAGCAGATCTGACCAAAGACTGACCTTGCACCCAGGAGAATCTGACTGAAGACTGAAAGGTGTGAGCCATAGCTGAAGAAGTGTGTTTTGAAGTTGGGTGTTACAAACGTCTGAAAAAGTTGATTGAATGATTGATAAGACTGATGCCAGAGAGTTCAGAACATTCACACACAAAAATAATGAAAGGGATGAGGGTAACTCTAAGATGCTGAGGTTTGTTATCTAGATAACTGATGTAAACAGAATTTCCTGATCCATGAATAGGGATCTGTTCTATCCCAGGAAAAAAAAATTGAAATTTTGCAGGAGGCCTGTGCCAGTGGTTCTCAACCTATGGGTTGCAACCCAAAAGTGAGTCACAATATATGAAAGGGTTGCAAAACAAACTTTAAAAATGGATTCTTTAAAGAAGAAAAACATGGGAAACCATGGTTTTTCCCTTGCAGGTTTGCAGAGTCATCACCCCTGCCCCACATGCAGGGGGTAGTAGCTCAGGAGTGAGGTGTAATGGGTTGGGACTGGCCACTGATGTTTACAAATGGGTCCTGGTACAACCAAGTTTGAGATCCAGTGGCTATGGGGCATTATATACACAAGTTATACATGTTTTTTACCACAAGTATCCAGGACTAACATCTTGTAACCTTTTGGATAGGAGTGTTAGTGAATTGGTGCCTCATAGGCAATAAGCTTGGCCAAGCCTTTACCACCAAACCAAGTTTGGTCATTCTGGATGCATCTACACGTGCTACTGGTATGCAGCAATAAATTCTGGCACATATCATTCTGGAGTTTATTGCTCCTGGGAGCACTATTCAAAAGTGCCCAGGACCGCAGCATGTTGAGTTGGGTCAGAGCAGCTCTGGCTGGCAGGAGGCCCAGGCATTCAGCCTGCCAGCCTGGGGCTATTCTGACACGGTTCAGTATGCTGTATTGGGGCTGGCAGGCATGACACGGTTCAGTATGCTGTATTGGGGCTGGCAGGCACATGAGGGTGCTCAAATGCAGAGCTAGCCAGCAGGCAGCCCCCTCACTGAAGCATCCTCATGCCCTAGCCAGCTGTGCCAGCATCTACACATGCAGTGCTGTGGAGTAATTAAAAACTCTGCGCTGCTGCAGAGTATATTCATTTATTCTGGCCTAATAGCCCTGCACATGTAGACATGAGACTTACTGTGGAGCTAATTAATCTACTCCACAGCAGATGTCTTGTGTGGGTGCACGCTCTGTGTATAACGTCAAGACCTCCAAGGAAATGCACATAGAGCATGCTGCAGCAGCAACACCAGTAGCAGAGACACCAGACAGTGCTCATGCACAAAGACCTATACTGACCAAGAGAAAAATGAGGAGAAACAGCAACTGTGAAGATCCAGGGCTCTGTGGCAGCTGAATATATTGTAGTCACTTGTCTAGAATTGTCTAAAGTCATCTCATGGGAATACCATCTTTTCCAACCCCGTTTTAATCTACATGCCCTTGCAGGATGGCACTGCAAGTTGTAGAGGTGTGTGTGTGTGTTTGTGTATGTAGCCCCTGGCAGATGTTACATTTCTTGTGCAATTGGTATTAATTGCACAATAAATTGTGGCATTCCACATATGCAAGAAATTTATGATGGGATAAAATGGCAAATATGTAATGGGGGATATCTTTGGTGGTGTTTGTATCCTGCTGTAAACTGAACATCTGGTATGTGTCCTGGACTCGCAATGCCCTTTGAAAGGTGTGGGTAGCTCAGCATCTAGGGCCAGGTGCTCTGTGCATCAGCAGTTGCACTACTGGGATCTGAGGAATTTCATCCCCAATCCTAAAAGTTGTGCCTTCTGTTGTGCCAGATGTGTATGGCAGGACATGCAATTTTTGTGATCAGACATAATTCTTCAGATCCCAATTACAGGATTATATTGACATCCACTCCAGGGGCCTGTGTATAATATAAAAAAAAGAAGCAGTAAAATAATTTCACAGCCTTGTAAAGAGGGCAGATGCATTCCATAACTAGTTTAAAGTTAGTTTCTATCAGTTGCTGCCTGCCTCGCTCCCTGGAATTTTTGTTTTCAAATTTGACTTCTAAAGGAGTTGGGTCGATTTCCCTTGAGCATGAGGATAGTGAGGTCGAAGTGTTTGTTCTGTGAGAAATGTGCTCCTAATGGTGACTGTGTCTGTCTCTGTCCTTTATATTTTTTCTGTGAATAGTTCATTCTAATGCGTAGCTGTTTAGTTTCACATGTGTAGTTTCCATGAGGGTATTTGGTGCATTGGATCAGGTATATTATAATTTGGGAATGGCATGTTAAAAGGCAAACTTGGGAACAAAAATTTATAAGCTAACTGGATGCCAAGAACCAAGGACTAAGTACCAATATGGATTTATGGCCCATTATAGTTAACTCCTGAATACTTTATACACAAGGAGACTGACCCCCTCCCTCATTCCCCCTTGTGATTGGTTTTGATCTCCCAATACTCAACTTATTCCTTTTACTGTGTCTGCTGTACCTGAGACACTCTCAGCCCCTCCCCTGCACCATGCTTAACTTGCAGTGCCTAGTTTCCTGTAATCAAAGATCTGAGGAAGAATGTCTTGCATCGGAAAGCTTGCCTGACTTTATCCCAACTACACAATTGTTCCAATAAAAGATACACTCTATGAAATCCTTGCTTCTTGCATAATTTCTGGACTATCACAGCTACAACATCACTCTTATGCTACTGAATGGTGCAGGTGACAGACTCTGCGATCCAGAAAAGAAACAATGCTCAAATTAAAAGAATTGTGGATTCCTCTAGAAGGCTGTGATGTCAGCTTAAAGGAGTTGAGTATATTGTGGAGTTGATTTTAGTTGCCTCTATAGATGTGTCTTGTGCTGCTCAAACTAACTAGTCTTTAGGAATGCTGGTGCAATCTGTGCAGCCCTTTCGTCTGTGTCCACAAAGAATCATAGAATCAATGAGTGGGAAGGGACCTAGCCAGATCATCGAGTCCAACCCCCTGCCATGGGCAGGAAGGAGCACTGGGGTTGGCAGGGGTCATAAGACCCCAGCCAGGTGCCTATCCAGTCTCCTCTTGAAGATCTCCAGGGAAGGTGAGAGCACCACCTCTCTAGGCAGCCTATTCCAGGCTCTGGCCACCCTTACGGTGAAGTAGTTCTTCCTAATATCTAACCTAAACCTATTCTGCCTCAGCTTGTGGCCATTGTTCCTGGTGACTCCAAGGGGGGCCCTGGTGAACAGACTTTCCCCAAGTCCCTGGTGCTGGCCCCTGATAAGGTTGTAGGCAGCCACAAGATCCCCCCTCAGTCTCCTCTTGCAGAGACTGAAGAGATTCAGGTCCCTCAGCCTCTCCTCATAGGGCTGGTCACGGAGGCCCTCAACCGTACGAGTGGCCTCCTCTGGACCCTCTCCAGGTTCTCCACGTCCCACTTGAAGTGTGGCGCCCAGAACTGGACACAGTACGCCAGCTGCGGCCTGACCAGCGCTCGGTAGAGGGGGAGCAAGACCTGTCTGGACCTCTTAGTAATGTCCCTGTTGATGCATGACAGGGTGCGGTTGGCTCTGCCTATTGCTTCGTCGCATTGGCGACTCATATTCATCCTGGAGCCGATCCTGACTCCAAGATCCCTCTCTGCCTCTGTGCTGCCGTGAGGGTCAGCCCCTAACCTATAACCATAATGCTGGTTCCCTCTCCCCAGGTGCAGCACCCTGCACTTGTCCTTGTTGAACTGTATCTTGTTCAGATCCACCCACTTCTCTAACCTATCCAGGTCTGCCTGGATACGGTCCCTGCCTGCCGGTGTAATGAACTGGAACTCCCTAGTGCTGGGAAAGGCTGTACCTAGGATGGTGGAGAGAGAGGAGTTGACACTGGCTCTGGATCTCTGGGCCAACTGCTCTGTGTGATCCTGTTTCCATTAAGGGAAAACAGAGAGGTTAAGTCCTGCCAGAGAATTCAAGAGAAGAGTGAGTAGCACAGGCATTCTATACCAGATTAGATGGACACACGATGCATTAAAAAGGCAAGAAAAAGCACACTACTTCAAACCACTTACTACCAAAGTAACTCTACCCTTGAGTTAAGAGTAGAGTAGTTTGGTGGTTTAAAAAAAAAAAGTATGTTCAGATATCCCACCAATATAGTGACAGTGATAAGTTGTTCTGTAATAGTATGTAAAGAGCTGCTGTTTGTTTCCTTACAGGAAACATTAGGAAGGGGGGAAATTCCAATCACTTTTATCCTTTGGTTTCAGAGCAAATGATAAAGGTGAGTAAGCATTGTCATTCGTGCATCATGTCTCTGTACCTCCATTTCCTCAGCTGTGAAGTGAGCTGACCAATGTCGCACAGCAAGCTGTGGCAGAGCGCAGAAATCAGCCTAGGCACCTAAATGCTATTAAAAAAGATGTAGGTGCCCAAGTTCAATATGGCAGTTCTTAAACTTGTTCCCCAGCCCAGCTGCTGCCTAACCCTAGATGCACTCATGGTTTTTAATGCTGAAGTCACCAGAAGCAGAACACCATGCACCCGGAGTTGACCAAATGTGCTCAGCCCCTGGTGGTGTGCTGCTGCTGTTGCAACTATATTTATGAACTATATTTCGTACTTCTAGCACTCAGGTTGGAAGTGGGAGACCTGAGTTGATTTTCCTCACTGGAATCTGTATTTTCCACCTCCCATAAGTGCATCTTAACCATCAGGCCCTCCTATTGAAACTCTTTCACTTAGCTTGGCATACTTGGAGCCATATAAGCATGAGTGGATGCTTGGCTTAGTTTGAGCCCCTCCTCCACAAACTATTAATGCATTTCACATTGAAGTCCATCAGGGAGGGGCAGGGAGTTGTTTTACCAACCCTGATTGTGCTTCAAAGAGTGGAGTGACCTTTGCTCTGCTTTTGAGAAAAAGGACCCAAGATGCCTACCTTCAGGAGAGGGTGCTGAATGGTGCATATGAAGTGGAGGGTGGTGGCTACATCCCAGAGCAGGGCAGGGTTTCAGACACACTCCCTTTCTTATTTCCCCCATGAGCATGATGTTTTCTGTGAATCCAGTTCTGAGGTACTAGTTTCTCCCCAGGTACAATAAGCCCCTGACACTGGACTGTTGATCCTGTGTCTGTATGAACAGCAGAAAAGCAAAGCACTTGGTGCTCAGACTCCCAGCTTTGTGCTCAGGACACAGGCGTTCATGGTCTCCTCCCAAGAACTTTTAATAGCTTAATTTGAACAATTTGTCAACAGCTACATTTCAAAATGATATTATAGACCCTTAAGGAAGCAGGGACCAAGGGAGGCCTCATTTTGTTGGATGCAGACAAGAAGACAGTGTTGGCAGAAGAGAGGAAGCCTCCCTGCTGTCTATAACTAATCTGAGCATAATGCACAAAAACAATGAATGCCTGAACACCCCTCCCTGGGGGCATTCAAAGAGGTCACAATATAGTTAGCTAGCTTTCTGCTTTGCTTTGCTTCCCTTCCAATCTGGGGAGCAACCAGGGGTCATGTCAGCCATCAGCAAACATCTTCTAATCCTCTCCTGCTCCAGCTCTTTCTTATCTTGCTCTTCTCCCTTTCTACCCTGTCCCCCCACACATAAAAGAGGTTAAAAAAAATCTTCACCAGTTTTCATTACCATTCTGTAGCAAATTGTGCAGGTGACATTTAAGACCCTTCTCACTGAAGATTTTAATTTGTAATCTTGCTTTCATTAGGGTGGAGACACTTTTTCTAGAGTACCCTGAAAAAGAAAGTCTGTGACTGTGGGGTGGGCCAGGAAAATCAAGAGTAATGTTTCCAAGTCTTAAACCATGCATAGTTTAGAGCTGGTTGGAACTGGAATTCTGATTCCAAGATAAATTCCAAGAGTGAATTCCCTTTTTGTTCTGAATTTGAACAAAAGGTAAGCCATATGAGGAAAGGCTGAGGGACCTGGGCCTCTTTAGCCTAAAGAAGAGAAGGTTGAGAGGGGACTTGATAGCGGCTTACTGTTATATCAGAGGAGTGCATCAGCAGCTTGGTGAACAACTGTTCACTAGGACACCCCCAGGGAAGACTAGGACCAATGGATACAAACTCCTGGAAGGCTACTTCAGGCTTAACACCAAGGAAAACTCCTTCACAGTCAGGATGTCCAAACTGTGGAATAAACTCCCTCCAGAGGTGGTG
The DNA here is from genome assembly GCF_052110815.1 of Crocodylus siamensis. NCBI lineage: Eukaryota > Metazoa > Chordata > Crocodylia > Crocodylidae > Crocodylus > Crocodylus siamensis. The sequence continues at coordinate 124,603,885 of NC_143395.1, forward strand.
CAGTCACCTACCCTGGAGGTTAAGAGGAGACTGGACAGTCACCTCACTGGGGTCATCTAATCCCAGTTGTTTTCCTGCCTAGAGGGGGTGGGGGGCTGGACCCGATGATCTGCAAGGCCCCTTCCAGCCCCTAACAATCTATGAATCTATGCAAAGTCTTGAATATTTTTGCTTAGAAAAAGTAATTTGGTGTCACCTTACTAACTCACCTTTTTGTGTTATGGCAATCTGACATAATGCCATAGCTGCTGAAACATTTTGACTATTGTATAACTTTGGTTTTGAGGTTGATATTCAATGTGGTAATTTCTTCTCTACAAATAGCCAATTAGAGTACCTATTAATGCTTTAAGTGAGCCCATCCCCCTGTCAAAGTAGGGCTGGCATGCAAGCTGTCTAGAAACCAAGAACATTTTGATTTTATCATGCCAGCATTTTCCAAAGATAAACTGTTAGGAAATTTTGGACCAACTTTAGCAGAGGTCTTTTTATAGAAGTGGAGATTTCTGTTTAAAAAAAGTTGAGAGAGAAGCAAGATGCTAAAATGAACCCCACTGGCAATATATTACTTTAGAGTCAAATCTGTCAGCATTTTTACCAAGCTAGAGGCTCATATCCTAATGGACTACTGCAGTGTTCTAATTAAAGTCTACCTTCTACCCTCTTTAAAAAAAAACAGCCCCATAAAAGTGGCACTTGATTTATACACAAGGTCAACCTGTTAATGGGCCCCATACAGTCTTCTAGTATTTTTGTGCATGCAATAGCAACATCAAGTCAAATGTTTTCAGTGCAGTTTTTATTTTAATACTTTTAATGCATTTAACTCTTTGGGTCTTTTCCTGGTTAGTTGATTCTCCTGTGGAATTCTATCAGGGGAAATAACAGGGAAGTTATCGGTGGTCTTTGTCTGTAGTTATCAACTCATTCCCGGAAAATGCTAGGCTAGGTTCACCTAAAACTGAACCTGAAAATGTGGGTTTGGCTTACAATCACAGCAGGTACTAACTTCTATATTGTGTACCTATTCAGGTTTGAAGCAGGTCACTTGATACTGAAACTCAACTTTAAAATGATTTAGCAGTATTACAATGAAGTTGTATACCAGTGCTGAAAAGAGTGGAAGAATCATGTTCCCCGATTTGCAAGTGATACTCCTGTTAATACAACCTAGTTGTATACTGTTGCTCTTCTTGCAACAACAGCTCATATTCAGCTTATGGTCTACTGTAACCCCAGGTCCTTCTCCGCAGTGCTGCAGCCTAGCCAATCATTCCCTGGTCTATATTTGTGTATGCAGCTATTATATCCCCTAGGTTTTACACTTCTTGTCAAATCTCATCTGACTAATTACAGATGATTTTTTCAGTTCATTCAGATCATTTTGGATCCTAGCCCTGTCCCACAGAGTGTCTGTAACTACAGCCAACTTTGTGCCATCCACAGATTTTGCTAGGAGTGTGCTTAATCCCATCATCTATATCATTAATGAAGATGCTGAACAACATTTGACCCAGGACAGATTCTTTGGGGAATCCTACTTGATACCTCCTCCCATCTAGACATTGAGCCATTGAGAACTATTCATTGAGCACGATGAACAAACCAGTTATGTATCCATATTATAATACTTTAGTCTGCATTTTATTACTTAGCTTCTTGATGAGAATGTTGTGGGCAACAGTGTCAAAAAACCTTGCTAAAGTGAAGGTATATCATATCCGCTGCTCTCCCCTGGTCCACAGAGTTTGTCACTCTCCTTAAAATAAATCAGGTTATTCAGGCATGTGACACTTTCTGATCACCTTGTTCTTCTCTAGGTGCTTTGCAATAGATTTCTTGAGGACAAGTTCTGTGATCTTTCCAGGTATTGGGGTCAGAATGACTGGTCTGTAATAACCTGAATTCCCTCCTTCTCCCCATTTTTTAGATATGGACACTGTTTGCCATTGTCCAAGCATCCAAGCTTTCCAATCATCAAGATCTTATAGGTCTTATGTGCTCACCCTGCTCCTTTAGCCTTGAAGTGGCTGATACGTCTGTTCACATTCCTAGTTGTCTTAATATCCCATCACTGTGTCTTCAGTCAGGGCCTTGGCATGGTGGACTTTGCAGTGAGGAGATCACTAAAAATTCAGGAATCCATTTTTTCTAATGTTTACCTCTCTAAGCAAGTACCTTTTAAAAGCTTTTTTCCCTCAAAAGAGATAAGCATTTGTCTGATCCTTATTGGTCCAAATGACATTTTCTTATTCTTACTGTAGCAAGGGGGGCTCCCCGCCTAGCCAGTGCTAGGTTCCCCACTTGCCTTTGGGCACACCCCTCACCTGACTCATCTGCCATGCCTTGTTATTAATTGATTAACAATTTTAATTAGGTAGGAAATTGCCCATTTACTGCCCCAGTGCCAGGGGGGCACTATCTGTGGCTCCATACCTCCCCTACACCGCAGCCCATGCCTCACAGATGGCATCCAGATGTTGCAGTGCTCCCGGCCTACCGCCAAAGCAAGCTTAGGCCGTGCTGTCAGGCCTCAGTCACACGCACATTCATACCACCTGCCTCTCACTCGGGCCTCACACACTCCACCCTCTCTCACAGGGTCTCTTTCATGCGTTGACAATTTATGCCGCCTTGCTCCCTCTTGGAGCAGGCCTCCTTTGGCCGTAGGCTTAGCTAGTCCATTCCTTGGGTGGCAAACGTACTGTCTGTTGGGCCTCTCACTTGGGGTAGTGGCCAGCCAATTACTCAACCAGGTCTAAACTTACTCCGGCCCCTTCCAGGGCAACACTATGTATATATAACTGTAATGGGCCCTCAGCCCTCTAGTTCTTCACCCTCTTCACTCAGGGCTCCCCACTGCCCTGGTGGGCTCAGGTGGCCATAGCTGTGCCTGGCCCCCACTCTCCCTCCTCAGGGTCCTGTACCCCCATAGGGCTCAGGTGGCGGCAGCCATGCCTGGCCCCCCGAAGGTGGAAGCTGGGGTTAAGGTGCCCCAAACTGCCTTTCACCAGGGTGGTAACTGGCCTGGTATTTCCTGGGGGCTCCCACACCACTGAGAGCCCCACCAGGCCACCCACTCCTGACAGGGTGCAGTTTTAGGTCATGCCCAGGACCAAGAGCCTCCAAACCATCCCCTACATCTCTTCTGTGGCAGCTGAAAAGTATGTCTATGTGATAAAAGTGCTTGCTGAAGGCTCTATGATGATTAGACCAAGTGTTTTTCTGTATTTGTTTAAATATTAAGCTATAAGTTGTTGTTAAAAGCCTGATGATAGTTTAAAATGTAGTGAGGCCTTATATAAAGTAAGGCCTTGTAAATTTAGCAAAACCTAGAAGTAGTAAGGCCCTGTGGCGCAGTTAAAGTTACCTTATCGAAGGAATGCAAGGCTTGTACTGTTATTCATCAGTCTATGGACAGTTGAAGAAAAAGAAATCTAAGTGGTCGTATGTTATCAGTGTCCTTCAGAAGCTATAAATTAGTTGAAATATCTGGAAACCATTTAGAAGGAAGATTGCAGCTCTGTGAAAAAGATTAGTTATCTGTTGCCTGGCTCAGTGGGCCTGTGGACCTCAAGGAGCCCAAGAACTGCATTCCAGGGTCCTTCCCAGCACCCCTCAGACAACGTTGCTTGGGGACTCCTGACCTCACTGAACTTTGTGGAAAAAGAAGCTTGCTGTGTATCGGGCATCACAGGGACTGCCGATAAGTTGCTGACGCGAATTGCTTTTGTCTGTCATCGTTTGTCTTTTTACTACGTGTAGTTGTGTTTGTCTTAAATCAATAAATCTTTCTTCCCTTTCTACCCCCAACCACACTCTCAATCTAAACCCTCCCCAGGCGGCTGGGACCACTCCTCCCTTACTTCCACAGTGTTACAAGAAGCCTTACAGCCAGGCACTGTTGCTGTCTGGCCTGCCAGAAGCAAAATGCTCTCTTTATACAGGCAGCCCTGAGTCCAAAACGGCTGCAACAATCAAGCACCGGCTGGCTGTTTGGCTTAGGCCCTTGAAGTGGCAGGTGCAACCAGTGCCCTGCCACACTTACATTTCATGACATTTGTTTTGTAAAGTGCCCTGGGCATTCTGCTCTCCCACCAGAGGTTCATGACTTTAAATCAATGGTTCTCAACCAGGGTGCTGTGGCTTGCCATGCAATACTAGCACTGTAAAATATGCAAACAAGATAAGCCCAGAGATTTCAAATAGGAATCCATAATGTGAAAAACATTCTGACTTGTGGTATTTCTGAGGAGTTTGCAACAAAAGAATTACTCTATTTTTCTGTAGTCTCAAATTGAGTGAAAACTAAGAGCTGACATTTTTAACCGTACCTTGAATCTATTAAGAGATGCCTTAAGTCTAAAAAGGTTGAGAACTACTAAGGCAGTGATTGTTGGTATGTCATGCCATCCTAAACGATCATTTGGAGAGATTTGGCTAGAGCATCATTTCCAGTCAGCAGTGCTGACCCATGCAATGGGCACTATCTTCCAACACAGCTTTTTCTTAAAATGCCAGGTGCTATCAGAATCTCCCCTTTCATTTTCCTTTTTATAAGTTTCTAGACCTTATTGTAGAGAGCATGGAGAACACAAAATCCTAGAGGGCCATCAACATCCTAAACATAACACTTCCAAATACACTGTGCTTTAAGCCAGTTGTGACTTCTTGAGACCCTAACCCTGGGTTTTTGAATGCTGAATGTTAGCAAGATCAGCTAGTTGTGTGTTCTCTGGGTTTGACTCTCATGCAAGGACCGCTACTTTACCGCTAACAGCTTTGCCCATGTGTCATGGATGAACCAGGTGGATGGGAGTGGTTGCTGGCTGAGAAGGGTGAACAGTTAAGGAACCTAATATTGTTTTGCATTTTAAGCAGCAGCCTTTATCTTGATTGTAACCTAAGAGCACATGGCAAACTTGTATTGAAGACCCCCTACTGAGGATATTTACATTAGCCTCCTGGAAAAGACAAAACCGGAAAACATATGGAAATCTACTTTTAAAGTAAATAAGAATATTGTTTGTTTGTTTAGCAGTAGATAAATTTTACACAGGAAGGAAGCTATTGCTATCTGGATTCTAGATTCTGGTTATAAACTTATTCTCTGCTTTTTGGCAAAGAAAACAGCAGGAGGATGTTTATGCAGCCTTCCACATGTAAACAAGTTCCCCAATTAGTAAGTAAATCTCTCTTTGTCTCTCAAAGAAGGCCAGCTTGTATCTGCACTGTTGATGGACTGCTGTACTTGATGGTGAATATCCAGTACATATGTTAGTTTGGGGGTCTGTTTTTAATCTGTTATAAATCAGAAGTGGATTCCCAGGACTAGATAGTACCCATATATACCTGAATCCAAGACTGCTTCAAATATAAATGATCCCCCCAATAAATACCTCTAATAACAAATTATAAATTAATTATAATGTTCCATTATAATTATAACTGATTAGCTGGAGGTCATCTTATATTATAACTAATTACTGGAGGTCATCTTAAGTCAATCTCCACTAAAGCAGCAGCAGGAAACAAGGGGATAGACCCCCTCCCCAAGTTTCCTCTGCCGTCTTGCCTGTGCCTGCCCCCCTGCCGCTAGTGTCCAGTGTCCATTGATTCCCACCACCACCACACTGTAGTAAATAAAAATATTGTTTGCTTCCCCGCTTTCTTCCCTGCCACATGCCCCCTCCCCTGCTGCATGAGCCACCCTGAGCCTTGGGATGAAGATGGAGCTAAGCTGCTGCCTGCCTTAGGCCAACACTCAAATCTAAGACAAAGCTTTTTTTTTTCCCACGGTGATTGGAAAAATACCTTGTCTTGGATCCAAGTAAATATGATTGTTTTTTTTCAACAGTCTTGGAGGAGTAAAGGAAGAAGTAAGCTTAGATCTGAGCAAAAAAATTTGGTATGATATTTGGTATAGCTTCTCTACAGGAATAGTACCGAGAAGTTGTCATTGTGCTCCTCTCTTCAGGAGATACTAAAGGTGATCACTGGAATGTCAAATGAGTAAACTTTCCCTTAATACTGGGATCAATAGTAGCAAAACCTGATGATCTGTAAACAAAAGAAGAGAGAGTAGCATATGTGAGTCTAAGGCAAGAGAAAAATGAAAAGACAATTATGCCAACTGAGGCAGCAGTAGAGGAGATGAGCAAATGCAGAAGCTGTGGGATATACATTTATCAATGACAGGGGACTTCGTGGAAGCCAACTATCACCAGATGTATCTTCTCTTTCATGAGTTCTAAAGGTTTGCATTGCTACTGGAGCCTAAGAGTTCAGATGAAACGATGATGAAAAAGAAGTTGCACTTGCAATGCAAGCTTTGAAGTCACCTGCTGAACCAGGAGGGCAAAAACCTAGACAAAAGGATTAATCCATGGTACCTTGTAACCACCAGTGCCAGGAAGAGGAAAGGACTGGCTAAGCGGGGAAAAATAGAGGCAGAGAGTGGGGCTTGCTATACAAGAAAGAAAGAGGAGAAACAGGTTTGTGCATTAATGATGTGATAGATCATAAAGAAAAAAGAAGGGCTAGAAGGAAAAAAAAACAGAATATGTTGGGTCAAAGCCACTTGGTGAAGGATAAGAAATTTCTTCTGGAGTAATGCAGGTAGTCTGGTACAAATTATCAGGTTCACGTACACATGAACAGATATCTCTGTAATTAGAGAAATATAATTCTCACTACTATTTCTGTCAGTACGGGAGAATAACTATTCAGGTATCGCAGAAAAACATTAATGGTTGGGCCCAGATGTGATGGTCAAAAGATTTCTTTGCCAAAGAGTCACTGACTACTTCAGGTTTTGTTTAGGTAAGTAGTGAGAAATTAATTGAAGGATTTTTTCACATAAAACAGCCTTAGATCAACTGATCAAATGTTGATTCAGTTAAAATTAAATGGAAGGATAAACAAATAAGTCTGTAACTAAGGATTACTGATTTAAAAAGGGTAACCTTTGGTAACTTAAAGTAACTGGTTAGTGAAATCAAATGGATTAAGGAATTTAAATGTGGAAGAGGCCTGGAATTTGAATCTTCAAATGAAAGATACTGACACTACTGGGAATTTGTATTCCAGAAAAGGGAGAGAAATACTTGTAAGAAGCTCTAAACAGAGCTGGAGAAATAATCACTTGAGGAAGGATACTAGAAATGAGGGTAGAGGCTCTAGGGAATGGAGAAAAAAAGGACTGATCAGCAATGGTAGCTATACCTTAGAGGTCTGGAAATAACTGTACTTCAAGTGAGACTTCCCAAAAGTTAAGCTTGGTTATACTTTCCAGAGGATTTTAAAAATGCAAAAGGAGGGTTGTTTTTGTTTCTTTGTTTGTTTTTTAACTCATATACCACATTTACTCCCATGTCATATTCATACTCATATTCAAGTACATCTGATATTTGTTTCAAAAGTTTCAGTCAGCTTACATCTGAGCAAATAAGTATGTGGCAGAATATTTGATTGGGGAAAAGGTAAGACTTTTCCATAAAAATCAGCCCTCCAGAATGACAGTGTGTGTCTTAAGTAGGGATGTTCATTTTCTGCACCAGAATTGAAGCAAGTAATGGCTTGCTGCAGGGACATAAAGGGGCATCTATGCACTTGGGGCAGAAGCAAATTCTGCCTGCTGATGCTGCCCTGCAGTGAGTGCTCCTCTCCCAGCTTGGCAGCAGGAGTGGTTGGAGTGCAGCCTTCAAGGGTCACAGTTAGTTTTAACCTCATTACAGCTGCTGAGCAGTGGTGCTGAAGCTACAGCTAGAGACTGAATGATGCTGAGAACTTGGCTGTGCTCCTCCTGCCTGGGGCTAGCGTTCAGTCATGTTAATCCCCTGCTGTGACAGTTAAGATTCTGGAAAATATTTTTTCTTCATTCTTCCTTCCCAAAAAAAGGCATGTGTATTTCACGGGGATATGTAGTATGCAAGAAACTAAGGTAAATGAGAGACCAAGAAAAAAAAGTGGACTGCTATGCAGAAAGGAGATAGTAAAGTTGAAGAATTATCTGAGTATGGTCTCAAAATACAACTCAGTCACTCTCACACTTTGATAAAGATGACTGATACTGATGACTGACTAAGGACGACTGGGATAAAGGCAAGAAAGGTAATGTGAATGAAGGTATTAAAAAAAAAAAGAAATGTTCAAGATAAGAAAGAGATAAGTAAAAGAGCTTAATCCTCTCAGTATAGGAGTGGATACTCTCCATCCTTGTACGCTGAAAGAACTAGCACATGAAATCCCAGTTGCAATTGGCAAGCGTATCTTCACAAATCTATCAAGTTGGGGGTGGTACCACATAATAGGAGAATGCTAAATCTGTGTAAAATACTACCACTGCAGATCAGTCAACATCAGATCATGACTGACACTAACAATATTACATATTGGTGAGGAATAATCAATGGTATAAAGGCAAATAAAATTATACTTAAAATCTGTTTTAATTTACTCAATTGCTTAAAACTTGAGAGTGAGACTCATGCTTATGTGGTTTTCTTAAACCAACAGCTACAAATCATTACACATTTTTCAGTGGAAAAGCAAACAGTACCACTGCTGCCCCAGGCATCTATTCACCCATGTAGACCCAGCTGTTCTGTTGTAAGTACAGCTGTTCCTGATGCTACAACAGAACTGTGCAGGCCTTTTATTCTCCTTCCTACTCTAGTGCTGACAGAACCTGACTGGCACCAATACACCTGGGTAGTATGGAAATGGTGGCTGTGTCTACACATCACCCTATGGTGACATAGAGATGCACAATATTGCCATATGGCAAGCTATGGTGATGTAGTGATCACGTGTCTACGTATTATTGCCAGCTACGTTGCTGTAGCGGCATGCTCCCTGGTTTTAGCACACCGCTATGGCAACGTAGCGGTGAAATTTAACCTTGTTCCATGTGCACAGTGCAGTAATCAGCCATACTGTACTGTGCTTTAGTACTTCCAAAAGTAGTAGACATGTCTACCACCAGCTACTTCCAAAAGTAGTACATCCAAAAGAAGTAGACGTCCAATGTAACTGAAACCGCCAAGCTCAAGTTTGGTACAAAAATACCTTTTTTTATTTAAAACACCCCATCTCCCTAAATGGTAATACTGAAAGTGCATGCATTTTAAATACACTGGCAACAATTATTTTGATAATGGCAGCCATAACCCCTGTTTTAGTAAGGCAGAAAGGTACACGGCAACTCTAAATCAACAAACTATCAAAGGCAAGCCTTGTCTAGGGAGCAGAATAAGAGCATACTCGCATTTATCCACATGTGCACACAGTTTTCTGATATAATTGGTATGTCAGAAGATAAGAGGCTAAACCAGTTGTCTAAATAATATAAATCTCTTGTTCTACTTCCGGCTTCCCTCTCTTTCCTGTGCTGCTCTGTCCCACATCCTTTTGCACTTAGGTTACCTGGAGAGCTCTGGAATGATCAGGATTGATACAGATAATGTTTGTCTTCATAGCATGGTTCTTGGTTCATTTAAATAAAAATATAGTTAATCTACTAGGACACCTGCCTCAGAGGTCAGCGTGCATATCCCATGTGGCCCTGGTGCCATTTGACTCCCTCCCTGCTTTCCATCAGGCAGGTCTCAGTTCTTTCATTCTAGTCTATGGTCCAGATGCTCAGCTGGAAGAAGCTGGAGTAACACCCTTGACTTCTGATTTACTTCAGATGAGGATAGGACGGTCAGTTTGTTGTATCGCCTTGCTGGGGGCAGGCACAACTTAGTTCTAAATTGTTGATGGCCAATATCCATTTAGCAAGTGCCCTTTTCACCAGACCTGGATCTGGCAAGGTGAGGGGTGCAGTGGCACAGTTTACCACCCCCGACCCCTTTGATTCTTGTTCTGCCCAAAGTTTAAAGCCAACTGCCTGGCAGTGGCAGCAGCATTTCTAGTCAGGCAGCAGTGAGGGAGCCACCTGACCTCGTGGCTCATTATAATCTATCTCAGTGATTCTCAACATTTTTTGTATCAGGATCCATTTGTAAACATCAATGGCCAGTCCCAACCCAGTGCCCCTAGCTCCCAACCTGCGGTCCCCAGACCTCAGACTCCCTAGTGTGTGGGGCAGAAGGTGGGTGTGTGGGACGTGGAGGCCCTCAAGCACAGCCCCTCGCAAGCAAGGGAAAAGCCCCGGTTTCCCACATTTTTCTTTCTCCTTTAAAGGAGAATCCATTTTTAAAGTTTGTTGATCCTTTTTTTAAATTTGTTTGCAACACTTTCATATAGTCTTGCGACCCACTTTTGGGTCACGACCCGCAGGTTGAAAAACACTGATCTATCTGATCCCTTCTAAATTATTTAGTCCATAGATATTAATGATCCTGTCTCTTTTTAATGCTTTTGATATTCCACTAATCAAGCTAGCCTTTCTTCTGCAAGTCTGCTGTCTGTTTGCTGCGCCTGGTAATGTTGTTTCTATTTCACAGCCCTGCAGATTGTTTGTAACCCATTCCAATTAAGTTATATATTTTTTTGCTTCAATCATAAACTGAATAATACAGCCCTAGGCCCTCTAGCATGTTAGTAAAGCTTCTGATTTCCTTTTAACGGGAGAAAACTGTTGTTTTAGGTAATGTTGCACCTCACCATCTGCACCCCCCTTTTCTTAATTCTACATCCACCCATGCCTTTCATTCATGCAAATGCAGACTTAAAATCCAGCTATGTGCTTCCCCCTGCCTCTTTGGACTCTTTGAGCTACACCCAAAGGCCATAATTAAGGCTGTGTAAGTTGAGGGGCCAAAACTACTCCACTGCATCTCTGGTTAAAAAGAAACCAGGAAAATAGTTCATATTTTAATTTAAACAACATAGTCTTGTAGTAGACAGGAGTAAAATGGAGGAAAACATTGCTCTGTAATAACAGAAAAGAGAGCATTGTGACCGATAGTGTTGGTTGCTTTGGACCAGTGAGTCAATAGATGGCATTCTTCCCTTGGGCTTGGTAGTTGGCCCAGAGCCCATGGTCTGGCACAAAATTAATGGCATTTGCTGCAAGTGCCACATTTCAGAGAAGATACAGCATTTGAGTCCTGAACACTGGTGATCCATAAAGTTTTGTGCCACTTATAAGAAATGGGAATTTGGGTTATCTTCACACCATGGGGATAGTGGGAAATAATGGCATGTCAATCCTAAGTGTGGTGCATTTCTTCTCAAAACAGTTATAGAAAATTCCTGTTGGCCCTTAGAGAGCTGTTGCAGTCTAGGCAGGGCAGATCAGTACCACCTATAGACTATGCCGACAGCAATTTTAAAGTACTGTAAGAAGCATCTAACAGGAAGTAAAACTTATCAGGGAAAAAAAGTCTTAGCAATACACTTCTTGCCAATAAGACTCACAGCCAAAGGGCTGTAGCAATACAAAATCCTTTTACTGTACTCTCTATGTTATCCAAAAATTAACTTCATTGAAATTACTAAGCTCGTGTATTCCTTGGAATGAAGCCTGGTCTCTCTGGCATGTAATGTTTTCTTTTTAACAATCTATTGCTTCTAAGGGTTTGGTTTTAACAAAGTGAGGCCCTCCATGCTGGCACACTCTAATTCTTTTCATTACCAGTCTATGAATGGGGGATTTTTGTGTGGGTATATGGTATCTAATTAGCTGTATGCCCAGAAAAAGTCCTAGTTCTGCTGAAGCCAGGAGGTAAGCATGCAAGAAAAAGCAGGAGTGCAAGATAACACTACTTTTTAAAAAATAATCAGGTTACCATAAATCATGCAAACGGACTTCTGCATATACTCACACAGCATGAGATTGGCTGAATAAAGAGAACTCAATAGGAAAGTATGACAACTGTAAATAGCCGGCACTGAAATACTGTGCGTCTCATTTAATAGGGTTTATTATCCTTTTGATGTGCTCCAGTAACTCCCACTAATGTTGATTCACTACAACTCAGTGGGGGATATTCTCCTCTAAATGCATGTTCACACTGAGAGGAGGCTATAGCTCAATGAGCTTTAAATAAATTAACATTAATGAGAGTTATTTATGTGGAGAACAAGAAAGCTTTACTCCCACCCCCTTCAATTTTAAATACCCCCTTCAGGACTCATCTTCTCTTAATGCTTCTCTTTTGCAAAATTAATTCTGCATTGTCCATTTAGGCAAGAGAAGTGAAAACACCTGTGTAATTGAGGGTTATTTCCAAAACATATTTGAATGAATCAGTGGAAAACAATTTCTCAAGAATTAAACTTTATTGCCTCATAAAAATTCTATCTGTGTAGGATGTCCTGTTGTGGGTTTACTTTCCCTGCAGCTTCTCTTCAGCTTCACCTCTTATTTTTCATAGCCAAGAATCGATGAATTTCAAAGGTAGAGAGCATTTTTTTAAATTCCTTTCTTTTAAAATTTACCTGTTGTATGTAGTATAAGCAGATCCAGGCCAGAATTTTTAGTGTTTTCCTCTCTTTGTCTGGTTCTCAAAAGTACTGAACTGATAGAGAAATGCACAGATTCTGAACAGCCAATAAATGGTTTTCTGCTTCCTACAGTGAGTTTGAAAATCCTATGGTTTAATACATGAATGACAGAATTGCTATATTGCCTCAGGACTATGGAGATCCTTATAATGGACAATTATGGAATAACATGATCTTTTCTTTTTTTCCTGGGGGAAAGGGAAAGCCTTTCTCTTCCAACCACTTTATATGTATATCTGAAAGTGGGGCAGTCATTAGAAATTATTGTAACTACAGTTTTTTTACCAGAGTAATTTTGTATCAGAGTTTTTTCCTCACAGTCCATAATACAACAAGAAAGATACTACACTCTGTGAAAAAGTGCCTTTTTGCATGCTGCGTGTGTGTGTGTGTATCATTTCAAAGCTGATATTTCTGTTTTACTTGGAGCTGTTTTGCTTTTTCTGTGAAGGGCTCTGGAAAACTAAGCAAGAAGTGATGGAAAAATGTGTGGCTTCTTTGAACATGTGAGAGGCACACCTAAAACTAATAAAAATGCCAGTCTGGATATTAAAATGAAAAAAAAAAGAACTCTGGTTGTCTGGTCACTATTGCCGCCTAAATAAACACAGTCTGGCTAACACCAGCTCCTCTGCACATAGTTTTGGGATGAAGAAAGTCGAGTTTTAAAACAGCTGCTGTTACTGAAAATAGTGGTTTAACAGGAAAAGGTTTGCATCTGTGAACGGAATGAGTCTGCTTTTCCTGACAGATCTTTCTCGGTTAGTATGCACACGGTTAAAAATATATGGAGAAAGAAATGAAAGAAGAAAATCAGAACACATCACATTAATTTTCATTATTAAGAGTACAAAATAATCAGAATTTCACCAGGGACTATCCTTGCCATTTCTGGTAATAGGTCAGAGCTTGAATCTGCAGTACAGTGTGCTGCCAATCCAGAGCATGCATCTGGAATTACATAGACCTTTTGAGTCAGTCTGGATCCAGAGCCAGATGGCTCTAAACCAGCCGTCTTCAGAAGCTGACCCTTCAGTGCTTATTCATTTGAGCAGGCCTATTTAAAGAAATTAAGCGTTTAGGTCCTGATTCAGTAAAATATTTAAAAGGATGGTGCATATCCTTAAACTTAGGAACATGTTTAAATACCTCGATTAACTGAGGCCTCAACCTGTTTTACGACCACTGAACAATTCTTTGACAAAAATGCAAGGTTAATATGGATGACCTCAATCAGCGTTTCTCAGCCAGTTGGGCCATATGATATTGAAAATTTTGTCAAAGTCTGAAAATAAAATCCTGTACCCCTCTCTCTTTTTCCACATACCCTTATCCTGGTATATGTGTGAGAGGAACTTATAACATTTATTTGGGTGATCTGAGAACACCCAAATAAATTTTATCAGTTCCTCTCACACATATTTTTTACTCTTACTATTCTAGTCATTTTAAAGGAATCATTAATATTTTAACTGTGAGGGTTAAGAAAGTGTGACCTAGATTAGACTGTACTGGACTGTAACTGAATAAAGTAACAGATATGTTTTCTGCACATAAAGTTCTCTGAGAAACTAGTGTAACTAGCTGGAAAAGAAACTGCATTTCTAAACTTCTTTGTTCATTTGCATAGTTCAGAAGAAGGTGTACTCTTTTCAAATATAGCTTCTATCAGAGTAAAATTTGGCCTAGAAGGTTAAAAAATGCTTAGCTTGTTTGTGACTTCAGTTTTAAATGCAAATTACTGTAAGCTTAGCAAATATGGAAAAAGTAAAGAGAAAAAAATGTGCTTTGTGTGCTGACAGTGGGTGATGGGTGTAGGGGCGTGGGGAGTGGGATTGAGATGGCAGCAGGGTCTATGGGTGTATGTGATGGGCCAGGGGTTGTGGCAGGTGTGTGTATGTGTGTGTGTGAGAGAGAGAGAGAGAGAGGTGGGGGATAGGAGAGCACTCTAGGTAGGAGCAGCTGCTAGAGCAGGGCTTGGAGTCCAACTGTGTAGCCATGGGCCATTGGCGTCTGCCCCAGAGGTGCAGATGACTTGACTGCAGTGCCCATACCACAGCCCAGGCAGCCCTCTAGTCTCCATCTGGGTCTGAAAGGCATAAGCCATGGGACTGAAGGTCCAAAAGGGGCGATGCTGCCACATGTGGCAGCAGGTCACAGGCTGAAGATCCGGGAGGAGCTGAACAGGGTCAGTTTGCCCCAAGTGGCACAATTTGCCCAACACCAAAGTGCATGTGGTCAGGCATGTGTGCTGAGGCATAAATCTCTAGCACAAATTTGTGCTGATGCTACTTGAGCTGCTGCAAATGCACATGCCTGCATGCGTGGACATGCACAATGTGTGCCTCTCATCCCAATGCTGACAATCAACTGATTCTCCTGAGCAGGACCTAGGCAGCCCCCTGGAACCTGGTCAGGGGTTGCCCTGCTGTCTATGCTGACAACTGCTGATTGTTGCCATTGAGATGTAGGCTCTCTGGGACCCAGCATCTCAAAGAGCTTATCCCTGAAGCTCCCTTGCCCTGCAGTCCCTGATCTTTAAGGCTCTTTAGGGTGACAGGTCCTGATGAGCCTCAGGGCATGGGACAGCTCTAGGGTCTCAGGCATGGACCTCCCTGTCTGATCCTTGGCATCAGGCTGGTATCAGGCTTGGTTCCAAATAGCAGAGCATCAGGATCTGGCACAGGGTAGCCCCAGGTCTTGGACAAAGCCATCCTCTGTCCAATTGGCAGGATCAGGTGGGACAGCTGCTTTATCCCTTGAGGCAGCCCCAGGTCTCAGGTCCAGGGCACCAGGTGCTTCTTTAAATGCATGTGCAGCTGGGGATGGGGGAGCCTCTCCCATCTGTATTACACATGCCCTCATCCCCAGCTACATTGTGGGGGCCATAATGAGCTCAACTTAGGGGATCCTCTTCCCCATATTGGGTTTACAGCACCCAGGAAAAAATGGGGGTGGGGCTTTCAGCTGGGGCTTCCAGGTGCACTCCTCCTTTTTTTTAATTCTTGGGTGCCTGTGAAACCAGTACATGGCTGGCGAGTGGGGCTCTCCTGGCTCCAGCTGCTGCTTCCATGTGAGTGGTGGATGCAACTGGGGAACAGGAGTTTCTGGCTCCCTAGCTGCATGATGTAGGACTCCCCTTGGTGGCAGCCACAATAGGAGTTGGAGGAATTTGATGCCCTTTGCCAGAATCACATGACTGGTTATGCATTTCTGGCATGGCAAGTTGTGTGATTTGGGGAATGGGGCATAACATTCCTCAGACCCCAACCACACTCGTGCCTTAACATCTGCCAGCAGTCTGATTCCCCCCGCTCCCCCCCGGTAAATGAACTACACCATTAGCTAATATCAGCAAATTTGACTTTTTTGATTAAAGGTATTATTTCTCCAATTTCTCCAGTGACTCATCAGCAGAGCCAGAAGATTCTTCGAACCTCCACTGCCCTGAAGCTATGGAATGGGAATCTATACAATGCACTACTTGCCTTACTGGTGCAGCATAAGGGGACCAGAAATGTGAACCCATAGTGAAAGAATAACCCAGAGGAACACGAAAAATGTAAAATACACTGTTCCAGAGAAAACTTTGTTTTCATAACAGAAGTGACAGTGACATTTTCAGCAGCAGCCAAAGATCTATTTAAACATCAGTACAAACTCATCTGCAGAAAAATGATGTATAACACAGGTGAAATGCAGGCCAAAGACTATTTTTAATAATGTTGATTTAGCATTGTGTCCTCTTACCATGCTGGCTGGCCCCAGCATCCTACCAATTTTTTGTGCTGTAATCCTGTCGGAACTCTTTCCATGTGGTTCCATCATCACTGAACACAGGGCCTTGAGGGGTCGGTCACCTTTCCTCTAAGTTGCTAGCAGGGACAGAGCTGGAGAGGGAGGTGTGTGTTGGGGAGAGGGAGGGGGAGCTGGAGTGGGGGAAACATGCATGTGCACACATATTCCTGGAACACTTGTTCCCTGCACCTAAGTTGCTGTGCTTAAAAGAAAGTTTGTCATAGACAGTCCTGTTCTCTGCCTAGGTGAATATTTTGTTTGACAATTCAAGCACTGAGCTCTCTATTAATTATCCTAACTCTTGTATTTATGTCTGTAGTGTCTTTTGCTGCAAATTACAAGTACAAATGAATTACATGCACAGGCAGTACACAATCATCGAAATGGCTTTGTCCTCCAAGTGACAGCAAGCTCTGATGATGCATTAGAAAAACTTATCATGAGCACAAGGTGCTACAGCAATCATTCTTCAAAAGGCAACAGATGCTCAAGAGAGAGATTTGGATATTTTTAAATATAAATGAATGACACAGAACCAGATTCACAGGGGAGAATGTTACCATAAACCAACCCTTCTCAAGTCATCTCTCCAGTACTGCCTGCATTAGACAACCCTGGGCTTACTAGTGTAGGACTCCTGCCATTTAATCTCAGCTAGGTATTTTCTTCTAGGGAAAGAGGAACCCCTGCAGTTTTCACCCCCCTGCGGTGTAACACATAGATGTGACATGAGTTTTGCTTTCAAGAATTTGGGGTGCATTTCCCCCATACTCCTGCACCTATCTTCTTGAAACTTAGCAGGCTTCATGCTCTCATCAGAGGCTATCATCCCTGCAAGTTTCATTCAAATCAGACAAAAAACAACAAAGTTATAGATATTTCCTTGATTCCCCATTATACCTTATGGCCTGATCTCTGAAGTGGCTCCAATGCTTTTCCAAAGCAGTTCAGAAGCTCCAAACCGCTTCAGAAAGCCTAAAGAAGCCAGCACTTCGATCCAAACATGCTGCTTTGGACACCAAAGTGTCTGAAGCTTCTCTGGATCTGAAGCATGGTCCGAAGTCTCACACAGCCCTAATCCCTGTCCTGCCTCCATGTCTATAGGAAATTCACTGTAACAGGTATGTCCTTGTTCTGATTAGGATGTGAAATGTTTACATTACTGTCTGTGGGGGGGGGGGTTTATATCCATTGAAAAACAAATGTTGAACTTAACTCTTATGCCTTCTTCTGTTATCATTTGAATACTTTTCTAGGTGATTTCTTCTAGGTTATCTCTCAGCTATTCACCTGACTTTGCACACTGTCCCATATTGATCTGAATCAAAGTGCCAAATATATGCACTGACACACTTTCCTGCCAAAAAAACCCTTTATCATTTCTTCTGTTTTAAAAGCATCATACACTTGAAAAAAAAAATCACATTTTTCTGCCCTTCGAAAAGCTATTGCTGCTAGGAATATTATAGATTCCAGAAACAGATTCACGGAGAGAATACAAATCTCTGTTTTCCTGAAAATTGTTTACTTTGAGCTTTCTGAAGCAGGAACTGTGCTATATGTATGTCTGTACACTGCCTAGCCTGATATAACCTTGGCCGATGCCCCTTGGAACTGTGCAAGACAAACAACATCACAACAACCATAATAGGAAATATTCAGGGTATTTTGTGTTTTTCTCCGTCCATTTAGCAAATTAGGGTTCATCCCCAGTACAGCCACAACTGTGATTGTGTAACTAGCTAAAGTCATGTTCACTCTAACCAATTAGAAGTAAGATGTATTTGCATCTGAGCTGCAGCTTTTCTGCCATCAGAGCTGTATTCACTCATCCACATCTCCCTTGCTATTGCATACCAAGGAAAACCTTCCCACACAAGAAATTCCTGTCCAGAACAGCATTCTATCCTTTTATTCTTCTGTGAAATATGAAACACCATAACCAGAAGGAAATATGGCTACATCCTGCTTGACCCCAAACAACTTTGAGGTAAACAGATTCTTCCAACTTTTCTCTAAGCCTAACCTGCATAAAATGAACTATGCCAGACAAGAGATTTTATTGCACCTTTAACTCTCCTATGAAATATGAACTTTTATTTCTACCCAGGAGAACTTTTACAATCTTCTCTCCTATGCCTGAAGAAGGGTGTTTGTGCCCGAAAGCTTGCAATTAAAGACATTTTGTTGGCAAAAATCTAGTTGGTCTAATAAAAGATATCACCTCTACAACAAGTTCTTGTTCCTTTTACCTCTAGACCAGTACAGCTACAACCTGGATACCTGACTCAAGGAAAATCTACCATTTGCCTCAGTAAGGACTTAGGGAAAGGTGGTTCCTGGCTATTGATAAAGGTGAGAGGTGTATTATTTATAAAATAACTTATATGTACACGGCTCCTTTCTGCTGAAAGCATTTCTCAAACTGAGGGCCAGCTCCAATATGCAAAACTCTCAGTGAAGTCAGCAGGAACTTTGACCAAGCAAGGTACCCCATCAGTGAACTATAGCCACCACAGGGGAGGAGTGTGGGAGCTTTTTAAGGGGGCTACATGACTGTTCAAGATTGGAAGTGAGACAGAACATTGATGAAGGGAGAGGAAGGTCTGTGAGGGGAGGTCACATCTTTGTGCAGTCTCTCCTAGGAACAGGTCCATGAAAAGCTATCACATCACCTCACCTATCTCCATTCTATAACTGGATTGCCACGTGCACCCCCTACGTACAGCCAATACTTCATTGCATAGGCCTGAACACCCCTCTCTCCTTTTTTAACGGCCTTGATGTTCCACTAATCAATCTCTTTTTTCTTCTGCCACCCTGCTGTTCTTTAGCTGCTGCCTCACTGCCCTGCAGACTCTGCTTAACTCATTAAAAACAGTAACTCCAGGGCGGAAATAACTTGGGAAATGATTTGGAAATGAGCTGCCTCACTTTCCCCAGAGCCTGATGAAGGGCCTTTGAGCCTGAAAACTTGCAGAAAAGGATTTTTTTTTTGGCCATTGCCCAGTTGGTCTACTGAAAGGTCCCATTTCAGAACCGAGACTTCTAGATTTGTGCATTTCGTGCATCCTGAGCACTGTTACTCTGGCTTCCAATCACACTTGCCTCTTGTGGGGGGTCTGCAAAGAAAATTAGGCAGCCCATTAGCTAGCTGCCCTAATAAACTCAGAGACACCCCCCTCCCCACATAATTTTCTTTCAAATCTTACAGGGGAGCTTTGGTTTCATGGGGGGCGGGGGAGGGCTCAAGCCTTTCTTTTACTGGCAGGGACCCTACGTCCTAGAAGGGCTGAAGGGAAGGTGCGAAGGCGAGCAGTGCGGCCCACCTGGCAGCCTGGGGCGGGCGGGCGGGGCGGGGCGAGGGGCGGGGCCGGCGGCGGGCGGCTACCTGCCCCGCGGGAGGCGGAGCCGCGGGACAAAGTCAACTCGGGGAAGTTTGCGGGCGGGGAGCGGCTGGCGGGCCCGGGCAGGAGCATGGCTCTGAGCAAGGGGCTGCGGCTGCTGTGGAAGCGGGAGCCGGTGCCCAGCGCCCTGCTGGAGGCGCGGAGCCGCCCCGACTGCCTGCTGCTGGAGGCCGGCACGCTGGCCGCGCTGGGTGAGGCGCGGGGTGAGGCGCGGGGGGCGGGCGGCGGAGCTCGGCCCGGGCCCCTGCGGGGTGGGCGGGAGGGCGGGGGAGAAGGAGAGCGGGTGCAGCCCGCCGCCAGTGGGGCTGGGAGCAGAAAGCAGAGCGGGTGGGGAGCAGAAAGCGGAGGAGCAGGCCGGCCAGGGAGTGCAGGGGCGGGAGCGGAGCAAGAGGTACGGTAGGAAGAAGCAAGCGGAGCAGCAGAGCAAGCAAGGAGAATAGTAGCGGGAGCAGAGCAGCAAACAGGGTGGGGAGCGGAAAGCAGAGGAGGAGACCCGCCAGGGAGAAGGGGGGTGGGAGCAAAGCTGTAGATAGGGAGGGGGGAAGTAGAGAGCAGAGCAGGAGACCAGGCAGGGAGAACAGGGGTGAGAGCAGAGCAGGAAATAGGGAGGGGAGCAGACTGGCCAGGGAGAACAGCCCGGGGACCAGAGAGGGGGCCAGCAGAAAGCAAAGCATCAGACTGGCCTGGAGTTGGGGCAAAGCAGCAGATAGGGCAGGGAGTAGAGAGCAGAGCAGCAGACCAGGCAGGGAGAACAGAGGTGGGAGAAAAAAGCCAAGTAGCCAATCATGCAGGGAGCACAGGCATAGAAGCAGAGAGCAAAGCAACAGACTGGACAGGGAGCGCAGGGCAGGGAGCTGGAAGCAAAGCAGGAGGTCAGGTAGAGAGCAGAGCAGCAGGTCAGGCAGGGAAGTGGATCGGAGTGGCGCTCAAGGAGGGTGCAGGGCCTATTTGTGGCACATCTGCCAGAAAAGACTGCCCAAAGCAGTGGTTGCCCTGGGGCTTGGTAGAAAATCCCTCATGGTGGGAGGGCACTGCTGCACCTGTACTTGACTTCTTCATTTCTGCGGCTTTCTTTCCTCCATTGTGGCTGCATCCTAAGCCAGAGGTGGGAGAGCTGTTGTAAGGCCTACCTGCAGATGGACCATCTTGCCTTCTGTGCAGGGCTACCGCTGGTGGGAGATTTCAAGGGGAAGAAAAAAACAAAAAGTAGGTTCCAGAATAAAGGGCCTGCGTCCTGGTGTACACTGGGGAGGTAGGCTTTATGAAGCTGTATGTGACGCTCCAGTACCAGCTGAAAGCAGAGATTGTTTTGGTACAGTACATTGATAAACAAATAGCAAGCCCCACTCTGAGCCACAGTGGTGTATCTATTTGCATCATATGTTGTTGCAGCAGTGTAAGTATCCTTGATGTGGACAGGCCCCCCAGTCTCATCTAGAGGTAGAGCAGCAACGAACATATCTGTATTTAAGTTCTGTGTATGTTAAATGTCAAAACTTACATTAAAACCTATGTTAAGGGTGAAAACTGGTCATGAAAAAGTCATTGAACACTTGGAGAGTTAAGTTTCATTACTAACTTTAACATAACCAAGATGGTAATAAACAAAATCCAACATTTGTGCATCAAGGCTATTACTAGTAGTTACACTTTTAAGTGTGTAAGAGTTGTTTAGTCTGTCCATGCCAGGAATATAGGCATATTTGGAGTCCACTGTCTTCAGTATGATTCTGCCTGGGCATTGCAAGCAGTCTGCAGATTCAGAGCAGCTCAGAGGAAGGGGACCTTAAATTTTAAAATCTTTAGAGTCAGAACTGTGTGTATTTTGTGCTTTCTGCAGCTTCAGTGGCATTTTCAGCATTTGAAAAATAATAGCCTGATTTTACTGTAATATTAGTTCTTCAGTCTAAGATGCTGATTACCCATGAATAACTGATTATCAGCAGTTATCCACTTATGCTTTTCATGACATGTATTTTTCATGTCACATAGAGAACCAGTAAAGGATGATCTTCAATATTTATAATGAAGAATATGTATATGTGTATGTATGTATATATGTGTGCATACTGTATACATTATATATTATATATGTAATATACACTCAGATTGTCATTTATATCCTGAATCCAAATTGTAGGCACTCTGGCTTGTTACTAGACAATTCTGTGTTTGTACAAAAAATGCTTAATTATGTAATATCTTACTACAAAAATTCAGTGCACTTGCTATATACAAATTATGTGATTATGAACAAAAATAATAAAAGATTTTTGCTTTGCACACTTACACCTGCTCATTGTCAAAGTAGAATAGTGTAAAATTGGAAAGTTGATCCTCTCTATCTCTTGTTGAGATGTGGAAAGCTGAAGTGTCAGATGCTTTTGTAAGCATCAGCTGGTTTGAGAGGTCCTGTGACAAGCATCTTTTCAGCTAATTATCAGGAACAAATTCCATTGTGATTTTTAGTTGCATGTACATTTGGAAATCCCTGTGTTTTAAATGATAAATTAGCGAAAGTGTTTTGTGCCAAATCAAAGGGGCTGTAGCAGCGCTTCTTACTAATAGGACTGTAGTGATAGATTTCACTGTACATATAAACAACCACACAGTGTTTGGAGTGTGACTAAGTTTATGTTGCAACCATTAAGAGTTTTAACTTTATATGCAACAAACAGAGCTGATTAAGAGAAAAAGAAAATCTCTGGAAAATGTTAGACTTTTTAGTTATATAGTATTTCAGAAGAAAATGAAAAATATTTAGATTTTGAAATACTGCTGAAGTCCCTTTTGAGAGTTGTAGTTTGACTCAAAGTTATGCTCCCATTCTGCTTGATAATGGGGGGAATTCCCAGTTAGACTGTATCTCCCAAAATGCACCAGGGTCTCCAGTGTTTTGATAAAGAGATGTGATGTATCTTGAGATGTGTCCTGGGAGATAAATTTAAATTGAACAATTAGGCTCACTAAGGAAAATAGGGCATAAGGAGGAATCTAAATTTCAGTTTCTATCATACATTATGCCAGGAAACTGTAGCTGAAATATTTCATTTTTTGACTGGTTTTCCTCTTTTTTTTTTTTTTTTAATGAAAAATCTAAAGCTTAGGCAGCAAGCAGACACTTCTCATGAAAAAAAAACTTCATTTTGTTGGAAAGTTGCTGATCAGCGCCACACAGTTTTTATTGGCTTGCTGTAGCACATACTGGAATATTTACATCACAGGATTCTTCATCTTTACATGATCCATTTCTGGTGGAGTTCATTGGGAAAATTTGCTATATAACATCGGATGTCAGTGTTCAGTAAAGGAATTTTTTTTTCTAGTGCTTATCTGCTTTCAATTAACTGATATTTCAATGCAATGTATTAAAAACAGAAAAATAAATTAAAATTTGGGGACACTAGATGCATTGGCCCATATTCTTGTCTTAGGTCCTGATCCAAAGCCCAATGAAGTCTATAGAATGTCTTCCATTGGCATTTATAGGTGTTGAATCAAGTACTTGGTTTTGCTGGAGCGTATCCAGAGCAACTTCATTGAAGTCCATGTACAATAGTGTAACTGAAAGCAGAATTTGACTGACTGACAATATAAAATTATACATTGAATAGTCTGTATAAGAAGTCATTGGAAAGGTTATTTTAAAGACATGGAAACTTAAAAACAACCTTCTTCCACAAAGCAAAATGTGTTGTGGTTAGAAGCAACATTTGAGATTACTGTAATTAAAAATGATAAAATAAGAATGTGCTTTTTCATGTCGACTTTCTGAATTTAGCAGTAGCTTGTTGCAGCTGGCATTATTCTCTATTTTAGCATGTTCAAAACTTTGAAGAGCTGTATACCTTGCTTTAGGAAAACAAATTCACTTAGGTCCTATCCTGCAATCTCACAGTCGTTCACATAAATACACCTTTTATTCCCTTCGTTTATATTAGTTTTTCAGGCCTGGAGACTTTTGAGAGAGCCGGTTTACCCAGTAGAGCCAGTTTAATTAGTATCCCCTGTTATCTTTATGAGTGTTCTCACACAGGAAGAAAACCTTAACAATAGGCAATTGTGACAGTAAAAGCACAGGAATTGGCAGGGGATTCAGGGACAGATGTACTCCCTTTAACAATCTTCATTCATTAAAAAATTGACTACATGTCAGCATAACTGTTCTGTTTGCTGATCTTTTTGTGGGGGTTTCAATTTATAATCTTAAGGCTTTGTTAGTTTTGGTTTGGTTATTTAATTTTCCTACATGTAAAGGAAATTTTCAGAAAGCACCATACACATGGAACAAAGGTTCTGCAACCTCACTTCATAACTGCTTAAACACCCATTGACAACACACAGAAGAAAAACATACACCTGCAGCACTCCAGTTGTGTAACTCTTGTTTAGTACTAGCTCATGTAAGTACATTTATAAGGAACTGTTTGCTAAAAATGTATAAAACAAATTTAAATCTCTAATTTTATTTACATTTTTTGTATAGTTTGTCCTCAAGAACCAGTCTCATGAGCCACACAATTTTTTTTGAGTTTGGTTGCTTTCATCTTCTTGATGCACAAAGAGAGGCCAAAAAATATTTTTTTAAATGATAGAAGCATATACAGTTTCCCCTCCCTGCCATCCACCTCACGGAGAATGCAATTAGAGCAAACATGGGAAAGGAGATTTTGCAAACAAGTTTTTTAAAACAAGAAGTTTAAAAGCTGAAGTTGATCTATGCCCACTTTTTCAGCTTGTAAATTTTTAACTACCACACTACGTTAGATTTTGTAAAAAACTGTAGATAATGTTACAAACAAAGGGTTTTATACTTTTTCCTTCAGGCCTCTAAGTGGATCAGATTTCAGTCCTCCTTTCTTTCTGTAGTTCAAAAGTATTATATGTCATGCAATAATTTTATCATATTTCTGCCTAAAAAGTACCTTAAGAAGGAGTTAATTTTGGCAATACATATTAGTAATAGGAAAGATAGTAGGGTTGGTGTAGTTTCCCAGGAGAGCAGCAAAACGCCAAAGAAAGTCAGGGTAAAGAGTAAATGTTGCGGGGGGGTGGGTGGGAAAAGGTTAGCAATAGAAATTCATTTGGGATTGCTGAAACAACTTACCTCTCCCTCAGAGCAATGCCATTCAAATGCTCACACATTTATGATTAGTATGAAATAATGTTTGTACAGTATGCAATAAGGACTCCATATCTGATCAAACAGATTTGTTTTAAGGGTGTAATAGAATTTCATTTTCATTGTGGTCTTATTATAGGATGATGCTAAAGTTTTTCAGAGCAATAACCGTATTTTGCAAGATGACGACTTGTTAATGGCAGTCCTACAGCTCCAGTCCCAATGGCCACATCTACATGAGATGCTGGCTGGCTTTTTTCCTTTTTTATTTTTTTTTCTTTCTTTAAACTACTAAATGACTGTTCAGTAACTGGAGTTACTGCACAGTTGCACCTACGAATGGCTGTTTCGTGATGCTAGCTGCACAGTGGCTTGTGAACTGCTGTGCAGTAGCATTGCATCACGTTTCCTGCTATGCGACACTGCTATGTAGTAATCACAGGCTATTGCGCAGTCAACTTCTTGTGTAAATGCGGCCAATAAGAATAATGTCAACAGCAGCCATTTTGAAAGAGAACAGTTTGTCACAGAATTCCCTGTAAGAGAACATAATTTGTTATATCATGAAGTACTGAAAAAGAAACTTCCTCCATTAGGAAGAACAATGCATTAATTAACTGCTAATTAAGAAAAACTTATGCGTGTGCTTCAGTGTTGGAAGCACATGCATAATTATTTAGCTGTGTTTTTCAGAGGGGTCTCTTTGAAATGATGTCTCTGTGCTTCCTCCAATAGTAAAGGTACAAGCCATTTTTAGATCAGAGCTGAAAAGTACAAGCCCAACACCCGGTACGTCTGAGAGACAAAAAAACTCGGACAAGTATAGCAACAGGAGGGGAGAACCATTCCATCCCAGCTGCATGCACCAACCAAGACCAAAAGCATGGGAACTACCCAGAGTATAGCACAGGCATTACTATAGCTAGATCATCCCTGATCAATGCTTATCCAACCTCTTCTTGAATACCTCTAGTGATGGAGAGTCCACAACTTCCCTAGGCAGTCTCTGCCACTCCCTTGCTTTTTATCAGTGAAGAAGGGTTTTTTTTTAAAACTGATATCCACTCTAAACTTGCTTTGCTGCAACTTCAAGTCATTGGTCCATGTCCTGCTCTCTGCACCTAGAGAGAAAAGGCATTCTCCCTTGTCTTTATTGGAGCCTATTTGGAGACTGCTACCATGCCCCCTCTTAAGTGCCTTTTCCATAAGTTGAATATACATGCCTGTTTTGTTTAACCTCTCCTCTTATGGCTTGCCTTCTAAGCCCTATATCATTTTTTGTCGTCCACCTTTGGATCCTCTCTGGCTTCTTCATGTGCTTTTTAAAATGCGGCACCCCAAACTGTACACAATGCTTCAGATCAGTGTTTCTCAACCTTTATCTACCCATTTGAAAAGATCCATGGCCTGTCCTGACCCACACCCCTCTGACCCTGCTGATGCCTGCCCCCCAGGCCATGTTGATGTCCCTCACTCATGACCCACAGCCCCCCTGCCAGAGGGGCCCCCGACTGCCCCCATTCTGCTTGGGCCAGACTGTGGTGGCTGCAGTGGCTCTGGCTCATGTGGGCAGCAGTGGAGCGAATCGAGCCCTGGCGCTGGCTAGAGGGAGGAGGAGGTGAGGCTTGTGGCACCCCCACTGGGCTGCACCCCGCCCTGAGCAATGTCTCCTGGCTGTCCTGCCCCTGTGAACATAGGTACCAGCCCCAGTGCTTCCAGCCCACTTCCTCCCTGTCCTCTTCCCCCCTGGAAGGGGCAGATGCCTTCCCGTCACCCCTCTGCCTTGCCACAGCTCACAACCCTTTGAAATATTCTTGCAACCCACTTTTGGGTCATGACCCACAGGTTGAGAAATGCTGCTCTAGTTGAGGCCTAACCAGTGCTAAGTCAAGAGGCGCTATCGCCTTCTGTGTCTTGCACCTATTGCTTCTATTGCTGCTGCCCAAAATCACATTTGCCTTTTTTGTGGCTGCATCACATGGTTGTGACCAGGTTTTCTATGATTAAAAAAAAATCCTCAATTTTCAGATATAAAAAGGTAACTATATATGTGTGTGTGTATAAAAAATATTTATTTGTGGCATTTCATTTTAATCACAGAAAAATATGGGTCCCTGCTGTTCACTCATGCTGAGTCTGTGATTCACCAGAACTCCTAGAACTTTTCCCATAGTTGTTATCATCCATTTTGTATTTGTGTTTTGGATTATTCTTCCTGAGGTGTAGCACCTTGGATTTATCCGCAGTTAATTTCATCCAGCTAGCTCCAGCCCACCTTTCCAATCTGTCAAAATCCTTTTGAATTATGCTCCCTTCATCCAGGGTGTTCACAGTCCTTCCCAGTTCTTGTTTTCCCCCTGCTTTAGCTGTGGCAGATTGGGGTGCCATCTTTGTGGCTGTGTGACAGCATTACCTGTGTAGTTTTATTAACAGGTTAGACGATCATTTACTTGGGATATTTTGGATAGTGGTAATCCTGCCTCAGCCGGGTGTTGGACTGTATGACGTGCAAGATCCCTTCCAGCCCTATTTTTCTATTGTTTTCTGATTCTAAGGAACAGTCAGTTGGCTGTCCCCGACCCAAAGAGCCTTACATTTATCATATATTGGTACAGTGCTTTGTGCAAGGGGATCCCAGTTTATTTGTGGTCTTCAGTCACAACTTCAGGAATAATAAAGATACATGTATACATTTTGTATACATGTATACATTTGCTATTTTAACTTAGTTTTGTAATTGCCTATATAAACATAGAAAATTGACCCTTTGCATTGTTCCATCCTTGTAGGATAACTTGCTGAAGCATGAAATTCAGTGGACAGCAGTCAAATTTTTTTGCAGATATTTGTTGTCAGTTTGACTGCTGTGCATTGAATGGCATACTATTTTGAACATGTTTATATCTACTGACCAACAGAAATAAACCTCACAATGTGACTAATTTTCTTCCATGCAGGCACATTTATTTGGTATTATTTATATACCAAAATTCTGTTTGCTGGCTTAACACTGTGTTTACATTCTTAAACATCAAGTTTTCTGTTTATTTTTAAATGTGTTACATACTGAACATCAGCGTGCTGCATTGTGGAAAACAATTATTGAAAAGCATATATAGTGAAGGGAGAAGGTACAGTAGTGATCGCTGATGAGTACACACCATAGTTATCCTCTGCTAGGATACTGTTTATGTTAATTCTGTATAAATTGTGCCTGCTGGGCATAGACAGTAAGTTAGATATTAAAATAATATCTATGGTGGCACAAGGAGCCATATCAAGATACATCACCTGTGATCATGGTGGCTGAGTTAGAATTTCTGTTATTACATAGTGCTGGTTTTAAGTCTCTGGAGAACTTAGGGCAGGTTCTTGCTATTTATGCTACGGTGACAGTATCTGATGTAGTAAGCTCAGGCTCAGGAAAGATAATTCCATGCCTCTCTGATTTAGTTAGTCTGTAACAGTAGTTATCAATCTTGTTAGACTCAAGGCATCTCTTGGAAAATGCCGGGTCTCAGTTTTCAATCATTTTTTTGATTAGTGGGGGGGGGGAATGATTTTTGTTTCAAGAACTCAAAAAGACAACAGGTCAGAATGTTTATGAGGTGCAAATCTACCCTGCCTTCTGCCTGACTTTAGACTAATATGGCTAGCTCCCTCTTTCGACATATAGACAAAGCCAGGCTTGGAGTGTTAACAAAGAAAATATAACAGGTTTGTGTGAACTTAAGTTTAAGAACATCATCAGCTTGCCAGAGACTGGATGTTTCTAATCTAATACTGAAAGCCCTAACTCTGAACTAACCTCTCTGAAATGCCATTCTCAAAGCTTTTCTTGAGTCTGGCTTCTAGAAAATTGGGAAATAAATTTATTTTGTTTATTTACCAGTCTACCACAGGGGCCAGCAACCTACAGCCCATGAGCTGGACCTGGCCAACGGTGCAGTAGGGGTAAGCAGTGGGGGTACCATCTGCCCACCCTGCTTCACCACCTTGCTTCATTTTTTCCAAAGTGCTGCTGCCACAGCTCTTTGCTCTATATCTCTCTCATACCCCCCTTGCAGCTGCCTTTCTCTTGCTGCCAGATTTGTCACTCTTGGCAGTTGGCGGTGACAGGAATTGGTGGTGAGGGATAAGGGGTGGCAGCAGTGGTGACTGCAGTAAGGGGGCATGAGAGTGAGAGAGCAGCCCACGGCGCACAGCAGGGAGGGCTTGGGGTGGCAGCAGGTGGCTTGGATCGAAGGCAGTGACTGGGTTGCAAATGGGGCCCTGCCTTTGGACCCAGCTGCTGTATTTCAGCTTGCTGCTTCTTAAACTTTTCAACCCGTGTCCTACCACACTAACGGTAACCCTGACCCCAAAAAACATGTGACAGATTTACATATTGCCTGACTTGTATGATATTACAGACTATATTCTGATAGCAGATGTATGTTGCTTCTTTAGGCAGTAGGGAAACCTCAGATAGTGAGATAAAACTGTTGTCCCTACCATCATGTTAAAACTTGGTCCAACTGCCCTACATATACCCTTGAAGGAATAAAAAAACTTGTATAAAGGGCTGTGCTTTCTGACACCTAAATTGGGCACTATTACATGAAGATGTAATTTAGAGAAAACTTGTGATTCATAAGTGTCTTTTTGATTGTTAAGATGCCTGAGTTTTGATGATGCTTATGATTATTCTCTGAAATAGTATATTATATTTGGGGTCCCTTTCCACTGGATTTATTAAAGGTTAATTGCATTGTTTCAGGTTACAAAGCTTGTGGCTTTGCTGGGGTTAAATCTTGAGGAAAGAGACAATCTGATATATAATTTAGATCCAGAGCTTCTAAATATTTGATGGTAAGAAACATTCTTTGCAGATCAGTAAACTCATTAAGAACACAGAATAAAGTTATGCCAATTAGTGCAGAAGGAGACCTAATTAACACTCGTGGGTAGTTTCTGGGCTTGCCAGTTACAAAAAGTATGGTCTGGTTCCTCTGTTATTTAATAATAAACACATGCAATATGTAATTGAAAACTACCACTTGCTTACTCATCCAAATGAGTTGAAAGCTTCCTGGGCCAGTTCCATCCACTTCTGTGGCCTCTAAGCTTCCATTAAAAAATATATATATTTCTAATCCTTCTGGTTGAACAGAGAAGTTTTCAAATGTGAACAGAGAGTAACCCCATGCAACACTGTCTCCTGTTTGCAAGCAGACAGCTCTTAGTTTTTTGGTAGCTCTGAGCTTCTGTAAGTTGCAATAAAGTACAAATGGATTCCTGAGAACTCTGTGGGCATCACTGAAACTCGCAGGTTAGGTGTAGGGACCTACAAAATTTGAGATTTCATGATTTTCATGGAAACAATGAAATTGGTAAGTCCCCTGCAAAAAAACATGGGGATGGTGAAAAGGTACAAAAATTGCCACCGGGTGGGGAAAAAAATAAAAAAGAGTGCTACAAAAACAAGAATGGGTGTGAAGCCCTGGCATCCTTGTCACAGAGTGGCATGCTGCATGTGCTGGCTCTGCCATGGGAGGGCCCTGGGAGGCACAGCAGGATGCTGGGCACAGTGAGGTTGCGGGCATTCTTAAGACATTTTTTAAATTATTTTCCTTGATGGGCTAGGTTAACTGGTTAGGTCAAGGTTAATTTGAAAGACCTAGCCTGTTGTAACGTGGCTATGGAGTCCTGGTTCTGAGGGAGAGGAGAGCTCCAAATACTGGATGCAAGCAGGAGAATTAATTGAAGCCAGGAAGACTGAACATCTCAGAGTTTATTGGGGAATGGTGCTGGACTAGCAGTCATAGTGAATTGGCACTGAATTTGATACATTTGGTTAAGAAGATTGAATTAATTGAGTACTTTATTTATTCATTTATTCATTCATGTGAGTCTGTGAATTGATTAGCGCTCCATGAGTTTGAGAATAATGGACTGAGTTAGTTTAGCAAAACCCATATAATACCTAGGCAAGGCTAGCCATATTCAAACGCCCTCCAAAACTGTTACCAGAACCCTAGAGTGGCTTACGGGTCTGACACCCCCCCCCACACACACACACACATTCACTATTTATGCAGCTGCACCCAGCTTAATTGACGGCCTGCGGTGGCTCATCAGCACTTCCAAAAACAAACGAGCAAGCATGCCACATCAAGTGATTGTGGGCTTGAACATCACATCCTACCATGCCTTACTGCTGGTGCAGGGGGAGTCCTGGGATCATGATCCTAGGCTTCCCTTTGCTCCAGCAAGTAGCAAGCACCAGCAGCTGACAGGGCTCTCAGCCACAAGAGTGTGCACCTAGCCACACATTCCTTGCTTTATGATGTCATTAATTGCTATAACATTTGGCTGGGTTACAACTTTTCATAGATTTCATAGACATTAGGGCTGGAAGGGACCTCGGGAGATCATCGAGTCCAGCCCCCTGCCCAAAGGGCAGGAAGTCAGCTAGGGTCATAGGATCCCAGCAAGATAAGCATCCAATTTACTCTTGAAGGTGTTCAATGTAGGTGCTTGAACCACCTCCGCTGGCAGACTGTTCCAGACCTTGAGGGCTCGGACAGTAAAGAATTTCTTCCTTATGTCCAGCCTGAAACGGTCTTGCAGGAGTTTGTGACCGTTCGACCTCGTCATCCCTTGGGGCGCTCTGGTGAACAGACGTTCCCCCAGATCCTGGTGGTCACCCCTGATAAACTTATAGGTGGCCATCAGATCACCCCTGAGCCTATGCTTTTCCAGGCTAAAGAGTCCCATGGCTCTCAGCCTGTCATCGTAAGATCTGTTTTCCTGACCTCTGATCATGCGCGTGGCTCTCCTCTGGACTCTCTCAAGCTTCTCCACATCCTTTTTGAATTGTGGAGCCCAAAACTGGACGCAGTACTCCAGCTGCAGCCTCACCAAGGCCGAGTACAAGGGGAGAATGACGTCCCGGGATTTGCTCGAGAAGCATCTATGGATGCAAGCCAGCGTTTTGGTCGCTTTACTAGCCGCAGCATTGCATTGCAGGCTCATGTTCATCTTGTGGTCAATGATGACCCCTAAGTCTCTTTCTTCTGTAGTGCTAACCAACGTAGCACTGCCGAGCCTATAAGGGTGCTGCAGGTTTTTCCTCCCAAGGTGGAGAACCTTGCATTTTTTGGTGTTAAACACCATGAGGTTCTCGTCTGCCCATTTGCTGAGCTTGTCCAGGTCAGCCTGGATCACCCGCCTATCTTCTGGCATGGATGCTTTGCCCCAAAGTTTGGTGTCATCGGCGAACTTGGCCAGTCCACTCCTGACTCCAGTGTCCACATCGTTAATGAAGATGTTGAACAGTATGGGTCCCAGGACAGAGCCTTGAGGGACCCCACTGGTCACAGGGCACCATGATGAGTGACTGCCATCAATCACAACCCTCTGGGTCTGACCACGGAGCCAATTTTCCAGCCAGCGGATCGTGGTGGAGCCAAGGCCACAACTGGGCAGTTTGGCCAAGAGGTGAGCATGGGATACCAGATCAAAAGCTTTTTTGAAGTCAAGATATATGACATCAATCTCTTCTCCCTTGTCCAGGTGATAGGTCACCTGGTCATAGAAGGAAATGAGATTGGTCAAACAAAACCTACCTGCAACAAACCCATGCTGGCTATCCCTTAGGTTGTTAGCCTGGGCCAGTCCCTCAAGGATGGCCTCCTTAATAAACTTTTCTAAGATCGTCCTCAGGATAGAAGTCAGGCTAATGGGCCTGTAGTTAGCCGGATCCACTCTCCTCCCTTTCTTGAAGATCGGCACCACACTGGCCTTCTTCCAGTCTTCGGGCACTACACCAGAGTGCCAGGAGTTTTCAAAGATCCGTGCCAGGGGCTGGGCTATGACGCTTGCCAGCTCCTTGAGTACCCTGTGGTGCAGATTGTCAGGGCCGGCTGACTTGAAGGTATCCAGCTTCTCAAGGTGTTCCTTCACGAGGTCAGCATTTATGGAGGGTAGGGGATCCCCCTCACCCAGATTTCCCTGTCCCATAGCAGGCATGGGCATCCCGTGTGACTGATGAAAGACTGATGCAAAGTACCTATTTAATAGGTTGGCTTTTTCCTGGGGTCAGTTGTCAGTTGCCCCATCTGGTTTAGCAGGGGTCCAACATTGCCCTTGCTTTTCGTCCGGCTCCCCACATATCTGAAAAAGGACTTTTTGTTGTCCTTGATGCCTGAAGCTAGTTGGAGTTCAGTTGCAGCCTTGGCTTTCCTGGTTTGCTCCCTGCAGGACCGGACCAGCGCGGAGTAATCCTCTTTGGAGGTGAATCCCGTCCTCCATCCTTTGTAGGCTTTCCTTTTTAGCCACAGTAGGTCCGCTAGGTCTCTGGAGAGCCAGGGGGGCTGCTGTGCCTTCTTGCTGCCTTTCCTCCGTGTTGGAATAGATTTAGCTTGTGCACTGAGGATCGCTTCCTTGAGAAGCAACCACTCTTCTTGAACTCCCAACTCCCTGGGGTCATGGTCCCTGAGGGCCTGACCGACTAGCCTCTTGAGCTTATCAAAGTCGGCTTTTCTGAAGTCAAGGACTTCTGTGTTGCTGACTGACTTGCCAGCTTTATGGCAGATGGTGAAGGTGATCAGCTCGTGGTTGCTGTCACCCAACTTCCCATCAATCACTAGGTCACCGATTAGGTCATCCCCTGTAGCCAGTACCAGGTCAAGCAGCGCTTTGCCTCTCGTTGCCCCATAGACTTCTTGAGTCAGGTAGAGGTCATCCACGCACGAGAGAAAGCTTTGCGCCTGCTCAGATTTAGCTGAGTGATCTTCCCACGAGATGTCCGGGTAATTGAAGTCACCCATGACAACCAAGGTCCTGGAGCAAGCGGCCTCAGTCAGTTCCCGGGCGAACTCCTGGTCAAGCTCGGGACTTTGAGTGGGAGGTCTGTAGTAGACTCCCACCGTTGTGTCCCCTGTGCCGAATTCCCCACGAATTTTTACCCAGAGTGTCTCTAGCTGTCCATGCCGGTCGCCAACATCAGCTTGCAGGGACATGTAGCTTTCCTTCACATAGAGAGCTACACCCCTGCCCCTTTTGTCAACACGATCCCTCCTGTATAGGGTATAGCCCTCTATACCCGTGGTTCAGTCATGGGTGGAGTCCCACCAGGTCTCCGTTATCCCAATGACATCATATTTCTTTGCACTGAGCAGGAAGCCGAGCTCGTCCTGCTTGTTGCCCAGGCTCCTGGCATTAGTGTACAGGCAGGCAAGTGTGCCCTTGGGGGCTTGTGCCTTGCCCACAGATTGTGCCAGGGCTGGGGCAGGGGTGGGCTCCCTTAAGTGCCCCCTTAAGTGCCTTGGTCTGCTGGCTTTGCAAGGGTCGCTCAGCGGGCCAGCAGGGGCAGTAGTCCTCCCATCCCCCAGCGGGCTTAGTTTAAAGCCGGGTGGAGCAGGTCAGCCAGCCTGGCTGAGAAGAGCCTCCTCCCCAGGGGAGAGAGGTGGAGGCCATCTCTTCCCAGCAGCTCGCTGCCTCTCTCTCCAAAGAGCGGGCTGTGGTCATGGAAGCCAAAGCCTTCCTGATAACACC
Source organism: Crocodylus siamensis (assembly GCF_052110815.1). Classification (NCBI taxonomy): domain Eukaryota; kingdom Metazoa; phylum Chordata; order Crocodylia; family Crocodylidae; genus Crocodylus; species Crocodylus siamensis. The sequence goes on from NC_143395.1 coordinate 124,638,208, forward strand.
AGCGCCGCAGTCTTTGGTTCACTGCGTGGATCCTCCTCTCCCTCCTCAGCCCATAGCCCGAGACTGGGAGGATCGATGAAAACACCACCTGAGCTCCCAGAACCCTAAGCCCCACTCCCAAATCCCTGTTGCGCCTCATGACTTGGCTGGGGGTGCTCCAAGCCGTGTCATTGGTGCCCACATGAATAAGGAGCATGGGGTAGTGGTCTGTGGGCCGGAGGAGCTGCGGGATCCTCTCCGCAATGTCTCGGATACGGGCCCCCGGGAAGCAGCAGACTTCCCAGGCTAAGGGGTCGGGGCGGCAGATTGCCCCCTCAGTCCCCCGCAGGATGGAGTCTCCCACAACAAACACCTTACGCTTTGTCTTGGGGAGAGCGGGGGCAGTAGCTGCAGTCGAGCCTGGGTTGCCTGCAGGAGCTGGCAACTGTGTGGGCTCTGCTGGGGCTGCAAGAGGTGCGAACCTGTTGCTAAGCTCCGGCGGGGCAGGGGCCTTGGTGCGGTGGGCCTTGAGGCCCTTGACCACCTTGGTCCATGCCCCTGACTGGGCAGAGCGGGAGGTCCCAGAGTCCTCCTTAGTCATGGAGGGAGACGGATTAACATGTCTTAAGTGTTACATGTGGCAGGGACCACATATATCAAGCTGATTTTATGCTGTTGCTCATTGGAAAAGCTCTTAGCATTTTGGACCTCTTTATCTGATCAAATAATATGGCAAATATGTTGTTTGACAAATATTTGTTTAGTTTCTCAACCTTTTTGGACTCACAACACCCTTCATTCCACTCAAGCATCCCTCCATAACTTCTGTGAATTGAATGGCACTCCATTTCAAGAAGTTATGTATATTTTACAGCGCTTACCTCCTTGCAGAGGGGCTAGGCAGTGGGGATGGGGGATCATTCAGGTAGGTTCAAGCCTGAGCCTGTGTTTATCTGCTTATCTCTTCACACCTTGCTTAGTATCTCCCAACACCTCCCAGCCCCTTTCAAATGATCTGGGGGCACCACCTCCCTGGCTATGAATTACTGGTTTAAAAGAAGACTGGGTAGATTTGCACTGTATAGACTAACCAAAGAGTGAGTGAGTGTATGCTGTGTGTCCTTTCACAGCAGCTAATGAAGTGAGCTTTCATTAAGCTTTTGTGAGCTGAAGCTCACTTCATTAGATGTAAAAGGGCATGCAAAAACCAGAGTATAAGAAGGAGAGAGAAATTGGAATACAGAAGACAAGGGAGAGGGAGAGAGAGAGAGAAAAATATTGTTTTTCAAATATGGGTGAAACTTGTAAAATCATATATTTGCTACTAGTAATCCAGTCCTAGTACTAAGTTATATTTCTGTTATTAGGTGGGGTGGTGTTGGAGTGGTGAAGGGTTCATTTTTATGTAAGTCTGTATTCAAGGAGGAGCTGGTAGGTGGTTGTTGTCCATGGACAGTTCTCAAGTACTCTAACTAAAGGAAAGAATGGAGGCTAGAAGGCTTTGAAGGCATCACATGGTTTAGTAAAAGAAAAAAAAGTGGTATTTAAAAGTTGCTCTCAAGTCAAAAATAACAGACGGCAAGGATAGATGACCTTTCCTCTGTTATTCCACGATACCATCATGTTTTACAATTAAATTCAATTCTGTTTAACTGAATTGCATTCTCCATAGTTTTCTTTCCACGACTACTACTTCCTTCTTGCTCTTCATACAGTTTATATGCAGTAGGCTCCTGCTATACATTTGACTTAAAGTTGGATAATAACCAGCTATAGAGTTGTTTTTCAAGCGCTAACTCTATAACTGGTTGGCTCTTTTTATAGCTGGATGGACATTTTTATGGTGTAATAGTTACTTTGCAGGTGTGACCAGTCTAAATTTATTGTGTGATTAACCAGTTAATTACATATATGTTGTATATATAGTCACAGATCACCATCTTTGAATCTCTGGGGAGGAGCAGGACTTCCGCGGCCCCTCTGTTAATCAGAATGATTGGGGGGGGGATGCTGATGCATTCCACTGTGAAAATGGCTACCAGCGCCATGCTTGGAGTGCAAAAATCAGCTGCCCTGAATTTGGCAGTTCCCTAGTGATAGGATCTGATGTGAGCATAACATGTAGCAGGACCCATAGAAAAGTTGGTCTTACTTTTATTTACAGTTTGTACATTGGTTCTAGTTCTAATGTCCTGGCATGAGTTGCAGACTTCTGGGAAATGTTTAAATGCAGATACAGACACCTGCTTTTTTAACATGTATTTGAATTTAATTAGAATTTTCTTATAAATGTTGCGCCTAAACTACCCTTTACTATTGTTCTTTGGTACCCAAGCATGATGTCTATCCTGTTATATATCCAGACATCCAGCACGGATATTGCCTAAACATAGTGGTTGGAGACCTTTTCCCCACTGTGACAATCATGTTGAAAAAAGCAGGTCAAAGTCTGGCTCTGACAGAATTCCTCCTAGTGCTTCCTCAGGGGCAGAGGGAGCATATCCATTCCACACTCCTTCTGGGGTATTGCATGTTACTTCTTACACCAGGGGTGGGCAAAATATAGCCCACGGGCCAGATGCAGCCCGCCAAGCACTTCCCTCTGGCCCACGGAGCCCCTTCAAAACCCATATAATGGAGGCTGCCTCTCTAAAAGCCTCCAACAGCACTAGCCGCCAGCTGCAGCGCCTCAGGCTGTTTCCTTGGGTTCTGGTTACGAGGCAGCCAACCCTGAGCTCAGCCTGACCTAGCTGGCCCTGCCCTGCCCCGTCCCACCCCGGCTCAGGTCACGTTTGCAGCTTGAGAGGGGCTGGGGGGCTGGGCCAGAACCTGTGACACCGGTGAGGGGAAACTGTCTGGGCCAGCTTCTGCCTCCTGTGCGGGACTGGAAAAGGCTCTGCCCTACATGTAAGCCCAGGAAAGTGGTGGCTGGGCAGGCTTTCCCCGTGCCGTGCTGTGCTGCTCGGGCTGTGCAGGGTTAGGCTGGGCAGCACAGGGCGGGGGGAAGCAGCAGCTGGGCCGCAGCCCCGGCCCAGTCAGCACCAGGGAGGAGATCCTGGACTAAGCAATTACTTGAACTATCAGCTCTGTTGTTGTGAGTTGATAGCCCAGTACAAAGGGGCTGGCTCCTATAGACCTTACCGCAATACAAATAGTAAATAATGAGGTGTTGGCACAAGATCTTGTACAACCTATTCTGTTTTAAGTGTAAAGCCTTAGGCCTGAAAAAACAGGCATGTGAATACCTGTAGTATGCATTTACCACCTCAGTGCAAACAGTGTTTATTAACTACAGGAACAGCTTACTAGAAGCTTTTTGCACATCAGGCTCCTTATCTTGCTTCTCTGAGTTATGCCTCTAATGGCAGCCTTGAAAGTGACAGGCCATACTCAGTTACCGCATAGGCAGCGAGGCTGAAAAGTGCTATGCACTTAGAGGGGGGGGGTTAAGCACTTTGTCCAGCATGCAATTGCTTGCAATTTAAGCAGTAAGTAACAAATGGGGACTGGCGCTGTGTACAGTTAAGTGAATTGCCCACTTACCCAGTATTCATGCAAGTGGAAAACACTGTATTCCCTGTTGCTGCTTCCTTACAAACATGTGGGGTCTAGTCCTGCGCGGCATCTCCAGAAGGTGAGTCACAGAAGATGCACCCCAGGCAAGGAGGAAGGGCAGTGAAGAATGTATACCTTATTTCTGCTTCCTGGATTTGGGGATTTTCCTGGGGACAAAATGAATAATAGCATAAGCTGAAGCAGCTCTCATGTGGTAAAATGCATGGCCCACCCCAGGATACTTTTGGTTTGTCACACAAAGTATAACCCCCAGAAAGTCATTCAGTAGACATACTTACCTGGCCTGTATAACCCCTGCATTGAGGGCTGTGAAGGGAGGAGCATTGTATTAAGAACATTAGAAGTGCTATACGGGCCCAGACCAATGGTCCATCCAGCCCAGTGACAGAAGTAGATGGTGAGCACTGAATTGGATATCTCTAGAATAATCTCTCCCCTGTTCAATACTCCCCCTGGCATCCACCATTATTGGTTTAGAAATGCCAGAGGAAACATCTCCAACTGTTCTGTTCAGTAGCCATTAACAGATCTACCATCCATGAGTTTATTCGGTCCCTTTTTGAACCAGGCTGTGTTGTCTGCCTCCTCCACCTACTGTGGCAATGAATTCCACAAGTTAATTATGTATTGCATAAAAAAATACTTTCTCTTGTTGTTTCAAACCTTTTTCCTACGAATTTCAATGGGTGCTCCTTAGTTCTAGTATTCTGTGACTTTGGTAAATAATAGTTCCTTGTTCATGTGGTCCTTCATGATTGTGTAGACCTCTATTATACCCGCCCTCAGCCTTCTCCTTTCCAAACTTGAAGAGTCCTAGCCTTTTAGTCTCTTCTGATGTGGCAATTGCTTCATGCCCCTGATCACTTTGGCTGCCCTTCTCTGTACCTTTTCTAATTCTACTTTTTGAGATGTGGGGACCAGAACTGCACACAATATTCAAGACATGGATGAATCATGGATTTGTATAATGGCATGATAATGTTCTCCATTTTGTTTTCAGTCCCATTCTTAATGATGTCTAACATTTTATTGGCTTTTTTGGTCACCACCGCACATTGAGCTGATTTTTTTAGAGAACTATCTACAATGACTCCAAGGTCTCTTTTATGAGTCATAATGGCTAGCTTGGAACCCAGCTTTGTGTATGTAAAGTTTAGGTTATTTTTCCTCAGGTGCATTACCTTGCATTTGTTGACACTGATGTTTATCTGCCATTTTTTGTCCACTGACTTGGCTTGGTGAGATCTTTCTGCAGCTCCTCTCCATCAGCTTGGGATTTGACTACCTGGAATAATTTGGCATTATCTGCAAATTTGGAGATTTTACTGTGAGCCCCCATTTCCAGATCACTGATGGAAAATGTTGAATAAAAGAGGGCCGAGTATAACTTACAATACTCGCTGTGCCAGGAGTTGGCAACCTGTGGGCCACATGCCAGGTACAGCCTGCAGAACCATCAGATCCAACCTGCAGGGGGGTTTGGTGGTGTTTTGTAGTAGGGGGGAAATTGCCCACACTGCCCTGCAGCCAGGCAACAGGGAGCTTGGCCTGTGCCATGCTGCAGCTGGGGTATCAGGGAGAAGTGGTGGTGGTGGCAATGTCCTAGCACCACCCTGCCTTGTACCTGAGCTGGGCCTTTCCAACCCGCTGCCAGAAAATGTTGGTGACCCCTGTTGTAATTCTGCTGGGAGGATATATCTTCTGCCAGCCCTTTTACAGATGCTTTAATGACTTCTGTATACTGCTGGAACAGCATATATGGACCAGACCAGGGGAGAAATTAATCTCTGCAGTCTCTGCAACTTGCTTATAAGAGAAGAATTGCTTCGGGACACTGCTAAACCAAGAGTGGATGCGCAGGAATATCATATGATGCATCTTGAATCTTCTCTCTATCATAGGTCCCAGAAGCCTTTTGTCTATAATTAACTCTGATGTGGCGTGGCACAGTCTGCCTACAATACTGCTTTCCCCTCATTTTCATTAACTTGGTTAGCTAAGGTCTGGTCTACAGGATTTCATAGATTTCATAGACACCAGGGCTGGAAGGGACCTCAGGAGATCATCGAGTCCAGCCCCTTGCCCAAAGGGCAGGAAGTCAGCTAGGGTCATAGGATCCCAGCAAGATAAGCATCCAATTTACTCTTGAAGGTGTTCAATGTAGGTGCTTGAACCACCTCCGCTGGCAGACTGTTCCAGACCTTGGAGGCTCAGATAGTAAAGAAATTCTTCCCTATGTCCAGCCTGAAACGGTCTTGCAGGAGTTTGTGACCGTTCGACCTCGTCATCCCTTGGGGCGCTCTGGTGAACAAACGTTCCCCCAGATACTGGTGGTCACCCCTGATAAACTTATAGGTGGCCATCAGATCACCCCTGAGCCTACGCTTTTCCAGGCTAAAGAGCCCCATGTCTCTCAGCCTGTCATCGTAAGATCTGTCTTCCTGACCTCTGATCATGCGCGTGGCTCTCCTCTGGACTCTCTCAAGCTTCTCCACATCCTTTTTGAATTGTGGAGCCCAAAACTGGACGCAGTACTCCAGCTGCAGCCTCACCAAGGCCGAGTACAAGGGGAGAATGACGTCCCGGGATTTGCTCGAGAAGCATCTATGGATGCAAGCCAGCGTTTTGGTCGCTTTACTAGCCGCAGCATTGCATTGCAGGCTCATGTTCATCTTGTGGTCAATGATGACCCCCAAGTCTCTTTCTTCTGTAGTGCTATCCAACGTAGCACTGCCGAGCCTATAAGGATGCTGCAGGTTTTTCCTCCCAAGGTGGAGAACCTTGCATTTTTTGGTGTTAAACACCATGAGGTTCTCGTCTGCCCATTTGCTGAGCTTGTCCAGGTCAGCCTGGATCACCCGCCTATCTTCTGGCATGGATGCTTTGCCCCAAAGTTTGGTGTCATCGGCGAACTTGGCCAGTCCACTCCTGACTCCAATGTCCACATCATTAATGAAGACGTTGAACAGCATGGGTCCGAGGACAGAGCCTTGAGGGACCCCACTGGTCACAGGGCACTACGATGAGTGACCGCCATCAATTACAACCTTCTGGGTCCGACCACAGAGCCAATTTCCCAGCCAGCGGATCGTGGTGGAGCCAAGGCCACAACTGGGCAGTTTGGCCAAGAGGTGAGCATGGGATACCAGATCAAAAGCTTTTTTGAAGTCAAGATATGTGACATCAATCTCTTCTCCCTTGTCCAGGTGATAGGTCACCTGGTCATAGAAGGAAATGAGATTGGTCAAACAAAACCTACCTGCAACAAACCCATGCTGGCTATCCCTTAGGATGTTAGCCTGGGCCAGTCCCTCAAGGATGGCCTCCTTAATAAACTTTTCTAAGATCGTCCTCAAGATAGAAGTCAGGCTAATGGGCCTGTAGTTAGCCGGATCCACTCTCCTCCCTTTCTTGAAGATCGGCACCACATTGGCCTTCTTCCAGTCTTCGGGCACTACACCAGAGCGCCAGGAGTTTTCAAAGATCCGTGCCAGGGGCTGGGCTATGACACTCACCAGCTCCTTGAGTACCCTGGGGTGCAGATTGTCAGGGCTAGCTGACTTGAAGGTATCCAGCTTCTCAAGATGTTGCTTCACGAGGTCAGCATTTGTGGAGGGTAGGGGATCCCTATCACCTGGATCTCCCTGTCCCATAGCAGGCATGGGCGTCCCATGGGACTGATGAAAGACTGACGCAAAGTACCTATTTAATAGGTTGGCTTTTTCCTGGGCGTCAGTTGTCAGTTGCCCCATCTGGTTTAGCAGGGGTCCAACATTGCCCTTGCTTTTCGTCCGGCTCCCCACATATCTGAAAAAGGACTTTTTGTTGTCCTTGATGCTTGAAGCTAGTTGGAGTTCAGTTGCAGCCTTGGCTTTCCTGGTTTGCTCCCTGCAGGACCGGACCAGTGCAGAATAATCCTCCTTGGAGGTGAATCCCGTCCTCCATCCTTTGTAGGCTTTCCTTTTTAGCCGCAGGAGGTCCGCTAGGTCCCTGGAGAGCCAGGGGGGCTGCTGTGCCTTCTTGCTGCCTTTCGTCCGTGTTGGAATAGATTTAGCTTGTGCATTGAGGATCGCTTTCTTGAGAAGCAACCACTCTTCTTGAACTCCCATCTCCCTGGGGTCATGGTCCCTGAGGGCCTGACCGACAAGCCTCTTGAGCTTGTCAAAGTCGGCTTTTCTGAAGTCAAGGACTTCTGTGTTGCTGACTGACTTGCCAGCTTTACGGCGTATGGTGAAGGTGATCAGCTGGTGGTCGCTGTCACCCAGCTTCCCATCGATCACTAGGTCGCTGATTAGGTCATCCCCCGTAGCCAGTACCAGGTCGAGCAGCGCTTTGCCTCTCATTGCCCCATAGACTTCTTGAGTCAGGTAGAGGTACAAACAGTTTGTTGGTGTATATGTATCAATATACACTATATATCAGCATCTCTGTCAGTGCAGATGCACTTTAAAGGCAAGGATATGCATTAGCTGGCATGGCTTACAGCTCTTCCAAAAATGAAATAAACTCTGCTGGTATCAGGTTTTTCCCAGTGTAACTATACTGGCCAAGGCAAATTGGTAAATATGCAGAATTACGTGGATTATAAGGCTATCCCCTGGTGTAATGTCTTCTGCATGCTGCAATTTTCATCCAGTTCGGGGCTCCGTTCTTCAGCTTGCAATGTGTTGGCTTGATTTGGCAACTTCTCTGCCTTCTGTACACACATAACAATACTAGTTGTTTCTTGCCATTAGCTGCAAGTCATTGCAGCTGAAACACTTGCATTGAAACACATTCCATTCACTTCACTCCTTATTTTAGATCACGCCTTTAAGAAACACATATGAAGTGAGACTTTCCAGCCCCTTATTTTTTACACAAATATCTCCTCTTCCTGCTGTCTTTCAAAGGTTTTCACAGTGTGTCCACAGCCAGCCAATTCATAAGACCTCCATCAATTTATTGTTTTCATTTCTTTCTCTGCTTCTATCATCTTCTCTTTTCCTAAAGGTTCTGAGAGTTGGGATATTTGGGGTAAGGATTTAATTGTATCTTAAAGATGAAATGGAGACTTTTTAAGAGAGAACAAATATAGCAAGAAAATTAAAATGGGATGCTGCTGCTATTGTTAGAGCGGGAGGAAAATGAGGGTTTCCTTATGATATGTGAAGATGGCCTGAGAACTGTATCTGTCTGTCTAGCTAGGTAGCTAGTTAGTGATACAGATAAAGATATAGATACATATTGTTTTTCAACTTCAGAATCATCAGAAATATCAGCTCTTTTATCCTTTTGCTGGAGTTCTTCCTGACAGAGTGGAGAACTGGGCTTGCAGCCATCTCAGACATTAAGAGAAAGGACAGTGATGCAGAATTTTTAAGCCGTGATGTTTTCTTTCAATTGTTTCTTCTATTTATGAACTGAATTGAACAAACAATAGATTTTTAAATTATCTGAACAGAAATTGAGATAATGGTGGTTTGGTGGTTCACATTTCATCTGCTTAGTACCTTTGTTAATATCTTACTGGTTCCTCATCATCCATTAAAATAGTTCAGACAAAAAAAAGTGGATAGGGCTTGAACGTTTAATGTTGGGAAAAAAAAGGAGGAATCCAGGCATCTTTATGCATCATAGATACAGAAGTCAGAACAAATATTTCTTTATTGCTTTTGCAGGTCACCGGTAAGAGTTTTAAGGGAATTCTGCCAGTGAAAGTTTCCACCCTTTCACTTCAAAATGTCAAACGAATGGTTCATTATTCATTTTCCATGCTGCTCACCTAGCTTTCCTCTTGAGTTTACAAAGAGAAGGCGGCTGCTTTGATTTCTGTTTTATCACCAGTCACAGACAGTTCAGTTTGTCTCATATTTTCACCAGCAGGTTTCACTGTTTTTTAACTGTAAACATTTTCCAGGAGCACAAGATACTAAAGTATTTGCTAAATTCTAGAAATGCCATGTCTCTGTTTACCTGCCACTTCAGGAGTAACCACATATTTACACTGGCAATTAGAAGCAACTTTCTGATGGAGGGTGGTTAAGCATTGGAACAGGCTACCTAGAGAAACTGGAATCTCCATCCTTGGAAAATTTCAGGAGCAGGTTAGAGAGACACTTGGATGGGGTGAGGATGGTTTAGGGATGATCCTGCCTTGAGTAGAGGGCTGGACTAGATGACCTTGTAACATTCCTTCTGACCCTACTTTCATACGATCCCATTTGATGGTTACCACTTCCAAAACTTTTAGGGCTAAAGTTTGTTCTAATATGGAAATATTTACAAAATGTAAACACACACTGTGTTATAGACTGCATTTACATCACCTTAATATCAAAACTAGTATACTCAACAACTAATGCTCAAAAACATGGTCACAACTTTATTTTGATGTTAAGGTGACTAGCTCCAAGTTTGGGTGAGCCTCCAGATTTACTGATGGTTATATTGCTGTGAATCTGAAGCAACTCCACTTCAGACTTCAGTGGAGTTACCCTACATCAGTTACTGGCACAGAAGAGATCAGGTGTGTCCCTTTATAGTCTGTCACAGGGGTGTTCAAGTCATCTGGTTTTGTGGGTTGGATGAGGTTCTGTGGGCTGGATCAGGACCACACACTGGAGCCAGCTGGCAGGGCCACACATGCAGCTCTGTAGTGGCTCCCCTGTGCTGTGTGCAGTGTGTGGCTGATCCAGCCCCATGTCCTTAATGAAGTATATGCTGGCCCTGCTCCAGGGTTTGTACTGCATGTGGTACCTACAACGGACCGGCCCTATGCGCTGGTTCTGGGGGTGGTCCATATTGAACCCTGGGCCCTCTGTGTGCATCAAAACTAATGTGCAAGGTCAGTCTGGCAGGCTGTCATATACAGTGCATGCCCCTTGGCTACTCACTGCACCCTGTACAGAGTGAGCCCACCATACTAGCTTGGCATGTGGGGTTGGTCAAAGACCCACAGGCTGGGTCATAGGACTCTATGGGCTGGATCTAGCCTACAGCCTGTATGTTTGAGACATCTGCTCTATTATACATGTTTAAACTGATTTCTTTTTACCAGATCTTTTTTACTTCAGTGATGTATAGTTTTAGTCCTTCTTGCAAACTGACTTTTGAAACACTAGTTGTACTGAATGTTGTCACCTTGTATAAAAATTCTTGGTTGGTATCCCACGATCTCTGTCTTTCTGTACTTAGACATACCATACCTTCTGGTATGTCTGGAAAATATTTATCACATGGTAGGTATTAGCCAGACAAATAATGAATCATAACTTTTTCAATCTCTTATTTTAAAATTGAATGAAGAGTATATACGGCATATTTTGATTATGATATGGCAATTATGATATGCTGGGTGAATGAATAGGCATGTGAAAACATGACCTATTTGAGGATTTACCCTTTTTTCCTGTGTTTCATGTTTGCACAGTTTTTTCTGCACTTTAGAATACTTGGTCTTCTAGAAGGATGTTCCCTTGCCTTTTAATGTCTGTGTTTCCCATGTGCTTATTCATGTAACTGCCTTGTTAATAGAGTGAGATTCCTTGAGAGGGTTCTGGTATAGGACTAACAGTGTGAAAAAACAAGAACTGGTAAACTAAGGTTTGATGTCTTTTTATATTTTGATTTTTTTCAGCTCCTGAAGAAAAAGAGGCAATTAAAGGGCAATATGAAAAGTTCATGGATGCCTATGGTTGCTTGGGGGAGCTCCAGCTAAAATGTGGTAAGTAGCCATTGGGCTAGGCATAGTGATAAAATACCCAGAGAAGCTTTTGTGCAAAATGATTGAGGTTGTCTGATTTTATTTAAGTGATGAAGGACATTTGGGCCATGTCCAGATGAGCGCGGCCGTTTGTTTCCCTGGGGACAAGTAGCAGTGGCACAATGTGTACCGCTACTACTAGTCCCCAGGGAATGCCTTTGACATGCATGGTTTTGTGTGTGGCAAGTTGCCCCGGGTGAAGTAGGGGAGGCTGGGGCCAGCAACTGTTGATCTCCCAGGTGAGGGCCACCTCCCCCCCCAGGGCTACAAGGTGGCAGTACGGGGCACACCTGAGTGTGCATTGTGGCACCACAGGCCGCATGTCTGTGCTTATCTGGATGCGGCCTTGGATCTTGTTAAATATGGCTTGTGTAGGTAGTAAATCTTTTTATGTGCTGTGTTTGTGATTAAAAACACACTGTCCAATAACATCTTTGGATTTTGTTTTTTAGCTTCTTTAATTTCAAGGGACTGTGTTAGCAGCTTGAATGTAATTCTTATCTTAACAGTTGTTGTCTTGAAAACCTCCAAGGTTGTAGAATTTCCATCCTTGAAAGTTTTTAAGACCGGACTAGAAAAAGCCTTGGCTGGGATGAGATAGTTGGGGATAGACCTGTTTTGAGCCAGGGGTTGAAGTAAATCAGTGGTTCTCAACCTTTTTTGTATCAGGACCCATTTGTAAACATCGATGGCCAGTCCCGACCTAGTGCCCCTCACTCCTGATCTGCTGCCTCCCATCGCCTGGTCCCAGCCCCCAGTGTGTGGGGCAGGGCAAGGGGGCTCCCAAGCAGCCCCTCACAGGCTGGAACTCTGCTGGCCTGCAAAGGAAAAGGCACAGTTTCCTGTGATTTTCTCCTCTAAAAGAGAATATATTTTTAAAGATTGTTTGTGACCTTTTCATATATACTTGCAATCCATCTTTGGGTCACGACCCATGGGTTGAGAAATGCTAGACTAGGTGACCTCCTAAGGTCCCTTCCAACCCTAATCCCTTCAAACCCTAATTTTCTATGATTCTGTGTTCTTTCCTACCAGTTTTGTCCAGGGGAAATACTCATTCCCCATGGCTTCTGAAAGAGCTAGTTTTAGGAATGATTGGTTGTGACTAATCAAGGCCCAGTCTTACAACTACCTATTACTTGCATGAATGTTCTATTGGCTTCAAGTGAGCTATTCTCCTGCATAAGTGTTTGCAGTATCGGGGCTTTTAACTTCAACAACCATTAAAGCAGAATAGTGTTGTTCCTCAACATTGCTATATGTTTTCATGTACTTTTGGAAATCTTTGATTTAGTAAAGTAGGTACTTCTGCTGTTCTGTCTGCAGAAGTATAAAAGGATTTTTTGTTATGCTATATGAAGAGAGCCTGAAATTACATTTAATACCTTTTAGAACTGGGCCCAGTAAAAAGTATGCTTTAATTCAATGCTTAAAAAGGTAGGCTAACCAAAAGTATTTAACTCAATCTGTATGCTTTTAAAACTTGCTACATTTACAGGTTTGGAGACTGAAATTCTCTTTGTACTGCCTGTAAAAACTGCCCCCCGCTACTGCTTTGGCAGTATGCCTCAAACTTGACTTGTAGGTGTGACGATATTTCATTTTCCACTTCAGTTCAATCATTAGGCCTCTTTGACGATACTGCCAACAACAGCACTAAACACGGTGGAGGATTGATGACTGGTACACTAGGTACCTATATGAGACTCTGTAACTTGTTTCTCATAGACCACTAAGGCTAAATATAGACAGTCAAAAACGTGAGGCTGATTTGATTCCATCTTTGCAGGTTAGTCTCAGCTGCATAGACTGAAGTGACAAACAAGTGAACAGACATTTGCTTTTGATTCCAGAAATGCAGCCACATGCCTTGAGTGGCCCAGGCCAGATGCTGGGGAGTGCTAGAGCACACCTCCATGCTTGGCTGAAGCAAAGAGCTTGAGCCAAGGCTAGATTGTCTACCTTTCAAGGCAGGGCTTGCAAGGGAGGTGCAAAGCATCCTGGGATGCTTGAATCTGAAGAAGATCTTGGACAGAAGTTCAATAAACCAATTTGCCTAAATCAGTTAAGTTGAATACTACATTGAGCCAGATTTATCTTAAATTGGTTTTGGCCATTTTGAAAGTGGTTTATGTGCACTGAACTTCTGGCTAGAGACAGACATTACACATAAACCAGTTTAAGTTATCAGACACTGGTTTAAACCTGTAACAGTACAGATGTTCAGTGTAGGGCTGCGTGAAACATCACCGTTTTGTTTTGGTTTCCATTTTGCCATTTCGAAGGGGACAGTGTTTCCTTTTGATGTTTTGTTTAGTTTCGAAGCACTGTTCCATTTAGTTTTGTCAAAACTGTTTCGACGTGTTTTGACGTTTTGCCCGTAGGCTATAATGGGAAATCACAAAAATGCCTATAACTTTGTCATTTCTTGCCTGATTCAAATGAAAACAGCAGGGAGCATTTCAAGGAGATAGGTGTGGGGGTTTCTGGGAAACTGCACCTCAGACTGTTCGGAAAAAACTCGTGTCATGTGTACGTGTGAAGGCATAGGGAGGAGAAAACATCAGTCATGGTAGCCCCTGCTGAGGCCATGAAGCCTACCAGGTTTCAAGGAGATGGGTGCATGGGTTTCTGGAAAACTGTACCTCAAGCTGCTGACAAGCAAAACTCATGATGTGTGACTTTGCATGTGTGTTAAGGCATACCCTCACTGGTGCTGGGGCCTTTACATGACACAGTAGTGTCCCCACTGAGGTCTCTTGCTTCCCTAATAAATTGAATTTATTAGGAATTTACCATCTGCTGGAATTTACCATCCAGCACAAGGTGGCAAGGGCATGCAGTAAGGCAGCAGCCCTAGACTTTAGAAGGGCAAACTTCAGCGAGCTAAGAAGGATAGTCAGGGATGCGCTGAGGTCCCAGAGGGGAGGGGAGCCAGATGTCCAAGGAGAGTGGTTGCTCCTTAAGGAGGCGATCCTCCAAGCACAAAGGAAGGTAATCCCAATGAGGATCAAAGGGAGCAGGAGAGCACACAAGCCTCCATGGCTCACCAAAAGCATCCGGGAATGTCTCCTTGCTAAAAAGGAGGCGTATACCCAATGGAAGGAAGGGGTCTCACCAGGGATGACTATTCTGCAGTCGCTCGAGGTTGTAGGGGGGCAGTTAGGAAGGCCAAGGCAAAGATGGAATTAGGACTAGCTTCTCAGATTAAAGATAATAAGAAGTCCTTTTTTAAATACATAGGGGGCAAAAAGAAGGTCCCGGGTAATGTGGGGCCCTTGCAGGACGCATTGGGGAATTTGGTCGTCACACCAGACGACAAAGCTAACATGTTTAACGATTTCTTTGCCTCCGTCTTCCTAAGTAGGGACCAGAACAGCCACCTCGCTGCTGGGCCCCCCTCGGGCCCCAGGGGAGGCACACCTGGGCCAAAGGTTAGCGTGGAACTAGTTAGGGGGCTTCTGGAGGGGCTGGATGTGTTTAAGTCAGCCGGCCCGGACGATATCCACCCTAAAGTCCTTAAGGAATTGGCCAAGGTCATTTCAGGACCCCTGGCATGGCTCTATGAGCACTCGTGATGCTCTGGTGTGGTCCCAGAGGGCTGGAAGAGGGCCAACGTGGTTCCAATCTTCAAAAAGGGGAGGAAGGAGGACCCAGGAGACTATAGGCCAGTCAGTCTTACCTTGATCCCGGGCAAGCTGTTTGAGAAAATTATGCTGGCACACATCCATGAGGGGCCAGCAGGGGACTGCATGCTTAGGGGCAACCAACATGGGTTCATCAGTGGCAGGTCCTGTCAGACCAACCTGGTGGCCATCATTAGATGCAGGGTTACCAGATCATTAGATGCAGGGGTAGCAGTGGACATAGTCTTCCTGGACTTCCGGAAGGTATTCGACACTGTCTCTCAACCCGTTCTCATTAAGAAACTAGGGGACTGTGGTGTTGATGCCCACACAGTCAATTGGGTCGCCAACTGGCTGGAGGGCCGCACCCAGAGAGTGGTAGTGGATGGGTCCTTCTCAGCCTGGAAGGACGTGGGCAGTGGGGTTCCGTAGGGCTCGGTCCTCGGGCCTGTGCTGTTCAACATCTTCATCAGCGATTTGGATGAGGGGGTAAAAAGCACCCTGTTCAAATTTGCTGATGACACTAAGGTGTGGGGGTATGTGGGCACACTAGAAGGTAGCATCAGGCTTCAATCAGACCTGGACAGGCTACAAGGGTGGGCGGATGTGAATAGGATGGGATTCAACACAGACAAGTGCAAGGTGATGCACCTGGGGAGGAACAACCGGCACCATACCTACAGGTTGGGGAACTCCCCTCTTGTCAGCACGGAGGCGGAAAAGGATCTTGGAGTCATAATTGACTCCAAAATGAACATGGGCCAGCAGTGTGGGGAGGCAGTCAAGAAAGGCCAGCCGTACCTTGTCATGCATCCACAGATACATCTCAAGCAGGTCCAAAGAGGTGATCCTCCCCCTGTATGCGGCACTGGTCAGGCCGCAACTGCAGTACTGCGTCCAGTTCTGGGCACCGCACTTCAAGAGGGATGTGGACAGCATGGAGAGGGTCCAGAGGAGGGCCACTCGCATGATCAGGGGACAGCAGGGCAGGCCCTATGAGGAGAGGCTACGGGACCTGAACCTGTTCAGCCAAAAGAGAAGGCTGAGGGGGGATCTAGTGGCCTGTTATAAACTAGTCAGGGGGGATCAGCGGGCATTGGGGGAGTCACCGTTCCCCCGTGCACTGCCAGGAGTGACCAGGAATAACGGTCACAAGCTGGCAGAGGGCAGGTTTAAGCTAGATATCAGGAGGCGCTACTTCACGGTCAGGGCGGCTAGGATCTGGAACCAACTTCCAAGAGAGGTGGTGCTGGCTCCTACCCTGGGGGTGTTTAAGAGGAGGTTAGATGAACATCTTGCTGGGGTTGTTTGACCCCAGTATTGTTTCCTGCCGTGGCAGGGGGTCAGACTAGATGATCTACTCAGGTCCCTTCCAACCCTAGCAACTATGAAACTATGAAAGGAATAAATTGAAAGGAATGAATGAATATAATAATAAAATAAAAGGGTACAGAAAGCAAAAGTTATTGAATCCCACTTGCTAGTAACAGGCTTGCAAGTAGGAAGTGATAGCCTTTCTCTGATGTTGCAGAGATGCTGGAAGACACAGCTTAGTAACTGACCCCAAGGCAAAAAGCTCAGTTCAAACAATGCTGTTTTTTTATGCTGTTTTTCTGTCCCTCCCCCAGAGCACTAGGATTGGAAGAGACCTCAGGGAAGGATCACAGTCACTGGCCAGCTACACATGTCAATATCAGAGCAGTTCTTCCCCTCTCTTCCCCCTCCCTCTCCTTAGTTTCTGTTTCCCTGCAAGCAAGCCCAGCTTCAAAACTTGAAACATTTCAAAACTCTTAAAATGTTTCAGGTGCCCTCGTTTCATTCCAAGGCTGTTTTGAAGCCTTTCATTTCATTTCGATGTCGCTGTTTCAAGCTCAAAATGAGTTGAAATGGTGTCCAAACAAAACACCCGGTGAAATTTTGCACAGCCCTAATGTTCAGTGCATATAAAACAGTTTAAACTAAACCTGGTTGAATGTAGGATTAGACTTAACTGATTTGGCTCAAACTGATTTATGCAATGTCTGTACCAGACGGCTTGCTGGTTTAAGTTAAATCAGAGTCCCCCAGCATCCCGGTATGCTCTCTGGGCTGGGTGGGGTTCTCTGTTCCACTGCAGGGCTGGCTCCTCCCCTCTGCTCCCTGGCTGGAGCTCAGCACAGACTTTCAGGCACAGCAGAGACTGCTTGCTTCCCCATGCCTCCTTCTCACCCCTCGCTGCTTAAGCAGAGATCCCTTCCTCCTCTCTGCCATGGTGTCACAGGGGCACTGAGGTGCCCTGTGACTTAAAGGATAAGAGGAGGGTTGTCAATCAGCAGAGCAGCGCAGCTGCGGGTTGCTGTGGCAACCAGCCGGTCAGGTGACCGGAAGGGGGCAGGGCCGGGCCCTTTATAACAGCTCAGGCTGGAGCCCGTGGGCAGTTGCCCTCCGGCCACTGCACGAGCAGGAGCTCTGCGGCGGAGAGCTGAGCAGCAGAGCCTACGGTGGCAGTCTGACTGCTGCAATGATGTGAGGGGAGAGGGAGAGCCCTGAGAAAGGTATTGGTGAGAGCCAGCATTGCGTGTGGTTTGTGTTATAAGCTGGTGGGCTTTTTGCTTGTGTTGTAGCCGCGTGGCTCACGGCTTGTTATGGTTACACCGGAGGACCAGGTGAGGCTGTAGGGGTGAGAGGAGGCCTCACGGGGGCTCCCCAGCAGCTTGGGGGTTCCTGGTGCCCAGTGGGGCACAGCGAGTGGTGCCAGTGGGGCACAGCGGTTTGCGCCGGAGAGGCGCAGCAAAGGCCCCACGGGGGCAACGGGTGCGGGAGGCACGGCAGAGGCTCTACGTGGGCCACATACTAGATCACGCCACCCCAAGGCGGGCAGCAGGTTTCATTGACAGGCACCCAAGACAGGTGTGGGCTAAAGAGTGGTCTGGAAGGTCCCCGTACCAGCAAGGGAGCCCTAGGAACCAGAGGGGCCAGGTAAGGCTCCGGTCGCCTGAGCCTTACAGGACATACTTTATGTCAGGGTCATCATTGGCAGGACTTTGAAGGGGCCAGGTAGGGCTTAGGCCGCCTGAGCCCAATTGGATGGTCACCATTGACAGGACTCAGAAGGGGCCAGGTAGGGCTTAGGCCACCTGAGCCCAGTTGATATAGAGAGTTAATCCAGGTAAGAGGGCCAAGCCCGGAGGGGGTGCCGGAGAAGGGGCGCTGATTGCGGGTTAGGCCCAGGGGCGCCAGAGAAGGGGCGCTGATTGCGGGTTAGGCCCAGGGGCGCCAGAGAAGGGGCGCTGGTTGCGGGTTAGGCCCAGGGGCACCAGAGAAGGGGCGCTGGTTGTGGGTTAGGCCCAGGGGCGCCAGAGAAGGGGCGCTGGTTGTGGGTTAGGCCCAGGGGTGCCAGAGAAGGGGCGCTGGTTATGGGTTAAGCCCAGGAGCGCCAGAGAAGGGGCACGGATTGCAGGTTAAGCCCAGGGGCGCCAGAGAAGGGGCGCTGATTGTGGGTTAGGCCCAGGGGTGCCAGAGAAGGGGCGATGGTTACGGGTTAAGCCCAGAGACGCCAGAGAAGGGGCGCTGGTTGTAGGCCAGCCCAGGGTGCGCCAATAGGGCACAGGACCAGACAACGTCCAGGAAGAGCGGCGAGGCTTGGGGCGTGCTATAAGGGGAGGTGGGAGGCACACACAGCCCTAGACTTTAGGAGGGCTGACTTCAACAAGCTAAGGAGGATAGTTGGGGAAGCGCTGAGGACCCAGAGGGGAAGGGAATCAGATGTCGAAGGTGAGTGGTTGCTCCTTAAGGAGACGATCCTCCATGCCCAAAGGGAGGTAATCCCAACAAGGGTCAAAGGGAGCAGGAGGGCACATAAACCCCCATGGCTCACTAAGAGCATCCGGGAATGTCTCCTTGCTAAAAGGGAGGCATACACCCAATGGAGAGATGGGGTCATCACCAAGAAGGACTATGTTACAGTCGCCCGAGGATGTAGGGGGGCAGTCAGGAGGGCCAAGGCAGAGATGGAGATAGGACTAGCTTCCCGGATTAAGGTCAATAAGAAGTCCTTCTTCAAATACATAGGGGGTAAAAAGAGGGTCCCGGGTAATGTGGGGCCCCTGCAGGACACGATGGGCAACTTAGTCATCACGCCAGATGACAAAGCTAACATATTTAACGATTTCTTTGCCTCTGTCTTCCTAAGTAGGGACCAGTTCAGCCACCTCCCTGCTGGGCCCCCCTCAGGCCCCGGGAGAGACACGCCTGGGCCTGGGGTTAGCGAGGAGTTAGTTAGGGTACTTCTGGAGAGGCTGGACGTGTTCAATTCCGCTGGTCCGGACGATCTTCACCCTAGGGTTCTACAGGAACTGGCCGAGGTCATTGCGGGACCCCTGGCGCGGCTCTATGAGCACTCATGGTGCTCTGGTGAGGTGCCGGAGGACTGGAAGAGGGCCAATGTGGTCCCTATCTTCAAAAAGGGAAAAAAAGAGGACCCGGGAAATTACAGGCCAGTTAGTCTTACCTCAATCCCGGGTAAGCTCTTTGAAAAAATTATCCTGGCACACATCCAGGAGGGCCTTGCGGGGGAATGCATGCTCAGGGGCAACCAACATGGGTTCATCAGTGGCAGGTCTTGTCAGACCAACCTGGTGGCCTTTTACGATCAGGTCACCAAATCATTAGACGCAGGGGTTGCTGTGGATGTAGTCTTTCTGGACTTCCGGAAGGCTTTCGACACTGTCTCTCACCCTGTCCTCATCAAAAAGCTGGGAGACTGTGGTGTCGATGCCCACACGGTCAAATGGGTCGCCAACTGGTTGGAGGGCCGCACCCAGAGGGTGGTAGTGGATGGGTTCTTCTCAACCTGGAAGGACGTGGGCAGTGGGGTTCCACAGGGCTCGGTCCTCGGGCCCGCACTGTTCAACATCTTCATCAGTGACTTGGATGACGGGGTAGAAAGCACCCTGTTCAAGTTTGCTGATGACACTAAGATGTGGGGGGATGTGGGTGCACTAGAAGGGTGCAATAGGCTACAAGCTGACCTTGACAGGTTGCAACGGTGGGCGGATGAGAATAGGATGGGGTTTAACACTGATAAGTGCAAGGTGTTGCACATGGGGAGGAAGAACCGGCACCACACTTACAGGTTGGGGAACTCCCCTCTTGCCAGCACGGAGACGGAAAAGGATCTTGGAGTCGTCATTGACTCCACGATGAACATGGGCCGGCAGTGTGGGGAGGCAGTCAAGAAGGCCAACCGTACCCTGTCATGCATCCACAGATGCATCTCGAGCAGGTCCAGGGAGGTGATCCTCCCCCTCTATGCGGCACTGGTCAGGCCGCAGCTGGAGTACTGCGTCCAGTTCTGGGCGCCACACTTCAAGAGGGACGTGGACGATATGGAAAGAGTTCAGAGGAGGGCCACTCGTATGATCAGGGGTCAGCAGGGCAGGCCTTATGAGGAGAGGCTACGGGACCTGAACCTGTTTAGCCTCCACAAGAGAAGGTTAAGGGGGGACCTTGTGGCCTGCTACAAACTGGTCAGGGGGGATCAGCAGGTATTGGGGGAGTCCCTGTTCCCCCGTGCGCTGCCAGGAGTGACCAGGAATAACGGTCACAAGCTGGCGGAGGGTAAGTTTAGATTAGATATTAGGAGGCGCTACTTCACAGTCAGGGCGGCTAGGGCCTGGAACCGGCTTCCAGGGGAAGTGGTGCAGGCTCCTAGCCTGGGGATTTTTAAAAGGAAGTTAGATGAGCACCTTGCCGGGGTCATCTGACCCCGGTGCTCTTTCCTGCCAAGGCAGGGGGTCGGACTAGATGATCTTCCTAGGTCCCTTCCGACTCTAGCTACTATGAAACTATAAGGCTGGGGTGAGAGCACCCCATTTTGGAACGGAGGTAATACCAGCACAGTGTCATAGGTGCAAGTAGGCAGCCTCCCATACTGAACCTGAGATCAAAGACGTGGCGGGCGAGTTGAGGGTGCTGGATTGCCTAATTGGCACGGCAGGGGGGCGCTAGTGAGGCCACGGCCGCTCGTAGGTTCCTGCTCCGTGACACACGGCAGTGACTGCAGCTAGTACGTAGTATGCTAGCTAATGCCAAGAGGTGTCTGTGTGTGTCTCTCCAATTTCAGTGGGATTGGCAGACAGAACAGTGACCACTTAGGGCTTTTGCAGCTAATCAACAGGTCACCCAGTAAGCTGTTTAAGAAGTAATGTGGAGAGAGGCTATTGTTTTGCTAATTGGGTGATAAAGACTGTTATCAGCCCTCTGACCTCCTGCTGGCTTGCTCGCCTGTCAGCTTGCTGCAGACAGTATGATGAAGCAGGGAGGGAGATTGAAAACCTCCGTACCATCAACAGATGCATGCACTGAACTCCCCTCCCCCCCTTGCCTCAGAGTGCTGGCCCGGGCTCCTGGGGATGGCAGCACTCCCACCCCTTGAGCAGCCAGCAGGGAAAAGTCTGGGAACATGCAGGCAGATATCCCTAATGCAAGAGTCCTGCCAGGGCTCAGCTCAGCTCCCTGCAGAAGGGAAGGGAGGGCTGCTGTGGTGCCCCCCATCTTCTAGCCTGAGCCACTGGAGGCATGTGCCTGAATTTCTTCAGTCCAGAGAGAATGTCTGTCCAGTTTCAAGCCAGTTCAGCTTAGCCAGGTTAAACTAACCTGAAAAGATTGAATCCATTCATGCTCAGACTTTTTAAATGTCTGTCCGTAGCCCTGGTGTATTACTGAATTGAATTGTTTCCAATCACTTATACCAGTTTATTTGTAATGCCTGTTCCTAGACTAAATGGCTGACAGGCAGTAATGACCGCTGTCCATTTTGGCTTGGGGTAAATCTGAATTGATGACTTAGAAGTGAAATATTTTCTCTCTCTCTCTCAGTGGAAATCTGCAGATCCGCCTGGTTACTCAAAGCAAGATGAGAAGTTTTTGTTTTTGTTCTGGTTCTACTGCTTGTGGAGTCATTAGGAATTTCAATGGAACTCAATGCTAGTTTTGTTCATGCAATTAAAAATACAACAGAGAACATATGATCCATTTTTCTTGGCACAGGAAACTGTGCTTCTCCATAGGAGTTCAATTAAACCCATTGTTGTGACAGTTCAGGGATTTGGCTAATGAATACAAGCTGTTCAAGCCACAGCTAAAGCTGGTTCCCTGTGTGTGGATGGGAACTAAACCAGATTTCATATTAAAAGTTGTATTAATAATAGTTTTATAAGGAGTAAACACATAACTATTGTGCTTTACAGCCTATTTTTCCTTTCTGTAGGATTGTATTACTATGGTTTCTCTAGTCCTTTATTTTTTTGACAACCTTGTGTTAATTTCAGTAGTCATATAAATTTCCATTTCAGAGCTGTCAGTTTACTTCTGTCTTATCTCAATATGATGTCTCTGCTCTTTCTGTTCAGGACCATTTATAAAGAGAGATTGTCGAAAAATTAATTAATGCTTTGAGGAGAAGGACCAACAGGTAATTGTTTTTGCCTAGCTCCTTTAAAAGGAAAGGCAAAGAAAGAGTTGTATTGTACAGCCAAAAGATTCTCAAGTATGTCCCGCTATGTAGACTGAAGAGAGAAAGTTGTGTGTTCTCTTGTTCTCCCATTGGTAATTAAGTAGACCACATCTCAGTCACAATTATGTGGCTTACCTTCCCGCTTATTCACTGTACAGAAATTGCTTGCATTTAAAAAGTAATATTAAGAAGGTATTTAATATAGATCTTTTGGTTCTAATATATGTCTTTGGTTCTAATGTGTTTTAGCAGCTGGAAACAAGGAGGCATGCCATTACTATTGGGCCAGCTGGTTCTCTACTAATCACCAGTCTTGTACAGACTTCAGTTCAGATGGTGACAGAGAGGTCTTCCTGTGGCTGGAGACCAGTGGACAAATTGGCGCCTTTCATGAGCATCAAATTAGCTAAGGATATTTTAAGTAGTATTCCAGTGGGGAACATGAAAGACATAGTTGCAGAGTTAAGTGTTGTTCATAGAGAATAAGAAATTTCTCTGGGAATTCCCTGCGCACTCAATCAACGCATAAATATCAGTACTTAGAAATCCAAAAAGGCCCCATCTCACCTGGCTTCAAAAATCTTTTCTACCCCAATTACTCTTGCCAAAGAGGACAGACTAAAGTAGGGGCAGGCAGTTATTTCAGGTGGAGGGCCACTTAACAAGGTTTGAGCTTTTGAGGGCTGCACAGGAAGCCCCACCCCTTGCCATCTTGGGACCGGAAGTCCCACCCCTGACCTTTGCCACTGGAAGTCCCCTCCCCCCCCCCGCCTTGCCCGTATTGTATATAGAGGTGATTTTCATAATAACTCAAAAATACATTCTTAATCTTGTGTATGGGGAGGGGTTGGAGCAGTGTGTATGGGGTGCATAGGATATGCTGAGGGGCTATGCATATGTCGGGGGTTGTGGGGGCAGGCTGTGTGTGTGTAGCAATTGTGGGGTGTGAGGGAGGATGAGGGGGTGTGGGGACCCCCTGACACTTCCCCCATACTTCTCCCTATGGCACAACGCAGGCAGGGGTGTTCAGGGGTCTTGTGCCCAGGGCCAGGCGCTGGTACCCAGTAGACCATGGGTCTGGCCAACAATGCACATTGTGGCAAGGAGCACAATCATTGCTGGGCTGTCTCTATAACCTGCACTCCCTGCTGCACATGTACCTCCTGCACTCCTGTGGCATGGGAGGGAAGCCCCATGCACTGGAGCAGGCTGTGCAGGTCTAGGGGTAGGGAAGGCAGCTGGCTTCAGTGGGTGGGGCCTCGTCTGCTGCTGCTGCTGCTGGTGCCACCTTCTGCCAGGGCTGCACGCCATGGGGGTAGTATATGTGTGAGGGGTCCCCATTCCCCACACTCTCCTTTACATTCACACACTGCCCACCCAAGCTCCATGCTGCCGCTGCCATCAGGCCCAGTCCCATGCTTCTGCCCAGCTGCAGCTTTGCCTCCACCCCCACTGCTTCCCTGCCTTGTGACCAGAGCGAGTGGGACACCAGGGGAGTGGAGCAGGCAGTGGCAACACATAAGGGGAGTACAGGGGTGTACGTGCACCCTCTGAGAGCGCCAGTATACCCCCTCATCAGCCGCACTTACTGCTTAGGCAATGGGTGGAAGGGGCAGGCGGGAGTGCCTGTACCCCCCAGAGGTGCTGGCCGATTGCTGCAGCTGCTCCCAGAAGCGGCCGCAGCCAGTTTCAGAAGAGGCTGCAGTAATCAGCCGCAGGGTAACTCCCCCTGAACAGCGAGATCTGCCACGGGGTACCCCTCCCCCCAGACAGTAAGACTGGTCACAGAGGGGACATATGCCCCCCCCAACTAAGGTAGCACCAGTTGCCCATGGGAGCAGGTCTCCAGAGGCTGCAGCAGTGGAACAGTAGCCCTGCCCAGAAGCTGCATGCTGGCTGGGCTGGGTCCTTCCACCCAAGAGGGTAGGAGCGAGATACAATAGGGTGTGTTGGGAGAGGGGGTGTATATGTGGGTGCCTCGCTCCCACCCTCATGGGCAGAAGGGCTGGGTTGGGTACAATTTGTTGTTAGGCGCTACGGGCTAGATATAACTGCCTGGCACAGCCTGTGGGACGTATTTTGCCCACCCATGGAATACAGTCTACTTTTCATCTTGCTTTGCATTTGCATAAAAATACTGATGTATTCTCTGAAGCCACTTGCAAAGTTTAATGCTTCTTGGAAAGGATTGAGTTCACTTGCTTGCCCATACGTCAGTCAGAATGACTCACTAGGTTCCCCTGCTTGTTTTTGCTAAGAAAGGCTGCAGCAGAACAAACAGAAGAGTATTTCTAAGGCATTTTTTAGCCAAGGTTTTGCTTGTTGAAGTGGGTTTAGTAGCGATAAATTTATTTTCAGCAGTATGTTGGGATTGGGCTTGTGTTGTTCTGCACATTGTTCAGATGCAGTAGTGCCATTAAAAGATACATGTATGAAATGATACCTGGATATCATCAATGATGTGGATTCCTTCATTTGATGTCATTGCCATGTTTAGAGAAATGTGCTCTGAGTTTGCATATGTGTTCAAATGAGTAGTTAAGTGCATAGCTTTCATTCATGCCTTTAAACATCTTAAAGTCTTGCCACATTTAGAAACAGAGAAGAGAATCATAGAATCAATGAGTGGGAAGGGACCTAGACAGATCATCTAGTCCAACCTCCTGCCATGGGCAGGAAGGAGCACTGGGGGTGACAGGGGTCATAAGACCCCAGCCAGGTGCTTATCCAGTCTCCTCTTGAAAGTCTCCAGGGAAGGTGAGAGCACCACCTCTCTGGGAAGCCTATTCCAGGCTCTGGCCACCCTTACCGTGAAGTAGTTCTTCCTAATATCTAACCTAAACCCATCCTCCCTCAGCTTGTGGCCATTGCTCCTGGTGACTCCAAGGGGGGCCCTGGTGAACAGACTTTCCCCCAAGTCCCTGTTGGTGGCCTCTGATAAGGTTTTAGGCAGCCACAAGATCCCCCCTCAGTCTCCTCTTGCAGAGACTGAAGAGATTCAGGTCCCTCAGCCTCTCCTCATAGGGCTGGCCACGGAGGCCCTCAGCCATACGAGTGGCCTCCTCTGGACCCTCTCCAGGTTCTCCATGTCCCTCTTGAAGTGTGGTGCCCAGAACTGGACACACTACTCCAGCTGCGGCCTGACCAGCGCTGGATAGAGGGGGAGCAAGACCTCTCTGGACCTCTTAGTGATGTCCCTGTTGATGCATGACGATGCAGTTGGCTCTGCCTATTGCTTCGTCGCATTGGCGACTCATATTCATCCTGGAGTCAATCCCGACTCCAAGATCTCTCTCTGCCTCTGTGCTGCTGAAAGGGTCAGCCCCTAAACTATAACCATAATGCTGGTTCCCTCTCCCCAGGTGCAGCACCCTGCACTTGTCCTTGTTGAACTGTATCTTGTTCAGGTCTGCCCACTTCTCTAACCTATCCAGGTCTGGCTGGATGCAGTCCCTGCCTGCTGTTGTATCGCTTACCCCACAGCTTGGTGTCATCAGCGAACTTGAACAGGGTGCTCTCCACACCCTCATCCAAGTCGCTAATGAAGACACTGAACAGCACTGGCCCAAGGACCGAGCCCTGGGGGACTCCGCTACCTACACCCTCCCAGGTCGACATCGACCTGTCCACCACCACCCTCTGGAGCCAGTTTGCCACCCATGTGACCGTGCATTCATCAATGCCGCAGCCCCTCGGCTTGCCCAACAGAACTGGGTGGGACACTGTGTCAAAGGCCTTCTGGAAGTCCAAGAAGATTACATTGACTTCCTCCTTCCCATCTAAGCTCTTTGTTACCTGGTCATAGAAAGAGACCAGGTTAGTCAGGCAGGATCGGCCTTGCATGAACCCATGCTGGTTACCCCTCAACATCACTTCCCCTGCAGGGCTCTCACAAATGTGGCCCTTGATAATTTTTTCAAAGACCTTCCCCAGGATAGAAGTGAGGCTGACTGGCCAGTAGTTGCCAGGCTCTTCCTTCCTCCCCTTCTTGAAAATAGGGACCACCCTTTTCCAGTCCTCAGGGACTTGGCCCGAGCACCAGGAGTCCTCAAACAGCCGTGCCAATGGTTCTGCAATGACACCAGCCAATTCCCTCAGCACCCGCGGATGAAGGTCATCCGGGCCCGCCGATTTGGACACACAAACAATTTTTGTGCTTAGGATCCTGAAGAGAGATTTGGAAGATCTTGGTTCTTCTGGTGACTCTGCCAAGAATCCCGTGTGATTTTTGCACACATCACTAGGTGCAGGTCTTCAAAAGTATTTGCATACCTAAGTCCAGTTGGTTTTAATAAAAGTCAGATGCCTACATTCCTGTGAAGATCCAAATCTTTATACTCTGAGCCTCAGCTCTCAACTGTATTTCACAGAGGCATGGTGCTGATATGCTGATTTCCATTGCAAGGTGCTTGGCTGCCATGGCTAGGGAACATATTTGTACAATACAGGACTTTTTTTTTTTAATTTAAAAATTAAATTTGACACCCCTAGAAACAGATTTCTGTATTTTCCTTTGTATGTGACACGCTTGTGTATAAAATGCACTTCCCCAAAAAGGGGATAAAATTGTGAGAAAAAGATATTAACATAAATTTGATTGAATTTTGGCCAACTTTTGTTAAAAAGCCTTGGTGCATAGGACATGCTTTCTTTTTCCATGGAAGAAAAAAAACACCTCTTATACACTGAAAAATACAGTAATAGAACTGTTCAGAACTAGTTTCTGTATGTAATGGCAATACAGACAGCTTAACAAAGCGCAATACACAGCATAAATTTACAAATGTATTTGCATGTAATAACAGAGATTAAAAAACCCTGAAAAATACAATATTGTGTTGAAAAGTGATCCATACTTACATTAAGAATGCCATGTCCAGTTTCTGGCTTCTTTACTATTCATTCCATCCAGGAAGAGCACACAGCAATTGCAGATGCTTCCTCAGCCTGATGAAGGGTTTTTAAACCTGAAAGCTTGCGAAGAATTTTTTTCCAACTATTTAGTTGGTCTAATAAAAGATATCAGATTTACCCAAAAAACCTTGTCTGCCTATGTCCAGTTTTGGTCACTTTTTCCTGAAATATAGTGATAGGGAGTTGTTGGGATTTCTATATAATGGGTGCGTTTACACAAGACATTATACTCAAGATTAGAGCAAATTACTGTGAAGTAAACGTCACCATCTACATGTGCAGTACTGCTTACTGCTCAGTAATTCACCAAGATCATGGAGCAGGGGCTGGGACCTCTCTGCTGCTGAGGCATGGAGACATTGTCCCTCCCTGGGCTGTGGTGGCAGAGCTTGCCCTGGCAGCAGGCTGCTCCCTGGGGTAGGGAGCAATTTCCCAGTTTTAAGCTCCCCCTGGCTGCTTCAGGGAGCCGGTGCAAGGCAGGTGGCAGCGGGAGCAGATTGCTGCCATGAGCAACATATGTAGATGCCTGCCTGGGTCAGTTTATTCTAGAGCAATTTAGTCTAGAGCAGCATTTGTCAACCCATGGGTCGTTATCCAAAACTGGGTTGAAGAATATATGAAAGGGTCGCAAACACATTTTAAAAATGGATTCTCTTTTAAAGGAGAAAAACATGGGAAACGGTGGCTTTTCTCTTACAGGCTGTCAGAGTTCCAGCCTGCAGGGGGTTGCTTGGGGCTGCTTGTGGCCCCTTTCCTGCCCCAAACACTCACCCCCTCCCCCAAACACTCACCCCCTGCCCCAAACACTGGGGTGCTGGGGGCAGGGGGCACTGGGTAGGGAGTGAGGGGCACTGGGTTGAGACTGGACATTGATGTTTACAAATATGTCCTGGTACAAAAAAGGTTGAAAACCACTGCTTTAATAAACTGAGCTGGGAGCATGAACCACATGCTTCCCATGACTGGAGGGGCACCATGGCAGAAAACAGGGACTGCCTGCAGCTGCTGGCGGTGGTGTTGGCAGTGAGGGGGGATGGGTGTGAGTTGTGACTGCCTGCAGAAGTTGCCAGCAGCTTTGGCAGTAGCCACCCCTTTGTCCTCCCTACAGGTCACCTATCCCCAGGAATATTTGCATGTAGAGACCCGCCCAGTGAGAGTGATTTCACTTACAAAAGGAAAGAGAAGACATAAGTGAGGCTAGTCAATTCCACTGTATCCTATGAAAATATTTTTCTTTTACACGGTTTCATAGCAGGCAGCTTTGGGAGCTATGCCAGGCTTTGTTTGGAGAATAATGACTTTGACTCATATTGGGCAGGTACAATACAGCTTGTCATACTCTGCAGTTATCCAGTTTTATGCTCCCTGGGTCTTCCTTACTGAACTTTGATCAAGGCAGCTGTTTTCACAGGAGTTTAAAACTGTATGAAAGTTAATTTTATCTTGTTGTACTGAATTCCCTCCCAACCTCAGTCACCCACACTCAGTCTGTTAAGAGGGGAATTCAGGGCATATTTCTGTGTATAACTCACTTTTCACACTGCTTGAAAAGTCATCTTTAAAGTCAAGTATAATTATTGTGGCACCCACAGGGCTGGATGGTAATCTCCAGTTACTATACCTCAGTGTTTGCACCAGTATATCTGGTATTAGAATTTGGCTCAGGGTCCTGGTAAGAATGTTTTATTTTTCCTGTGTCTTGTGCATCTGGTGCTGGCCATTGCAGAAACAAGGATACAGAACTTCAGCTCTGATCCTGTATAGCTGTTCTTTGTTCCCGAAGAGCTTTTTGCAATAATGTCCTGTACTTGTGAGTGGTTGAGTGAAAAATGAATAGATAATCAGATTGACTTGCAAGACCTAATTTTACAAAAGTGGAGATTCATGGTTTCTGAAGTGAGTGCTACTATAAATGATCTACCACTGGCTTTGTTTCTGTGCAAGTCTGAAGAGTGAATTAAGACCTGAACTTTGATCATTCACTCTTCAGGTTTCTTTTCCTGGGTGGCTTTTAATTGGTCTTTCTGCTGGCTCTTTGTCAGGCATTTGCAGCTGTATAAGCTGAATGTAATGGGCTTTCTACTGCTGTTCCAAGAGGCAAGGATTTCTTAGGGTGATCTCTTTTGTTGGATCAACTATGTCCCTAGGATAGAGTTAGACCAGCTTTCAAATGCAAAACATTCTTTGTTGGGTCTCTGATCACAGGAAGCCAAGCACTCTTGAGATGTGGATGTGATCATTCCCATGATTTGCATTTGTTTAAAAAAAATGGTGTTATGTGGAAGCCTCTGAGTTGCAACATTTAAGCATCTGCAAAACAAGTACAGAAATCACATGATAAGAAATCTGCAGTTGTGAGAAGTTAAGGCTAGTGGCACTAACAGTATCCCTCTATGTTCAAAATCAATATGAGAGAGAAATACCATACAGACCTTAAGGGGTGGTGATGTGTTTAATATTTTTAGTTCTCTCCTCTCGTGAGTACAGAAGCTGCCGTATATTTTTTCTTTGTCAGTATAAGTTTAGTGGCCTGAAGCCATTCTCTTCTATTTGTTTTATTAATGTTGTACTATATTGCCAGTCTGTGACTAAAAACAGAGTTTATGCCTTGGCCCCCTGAGAGTTGTGAGTTCCTTCCATTCACACAATTTAGAAAATATTCTGTCTTGTGACCAGGAGCAGCTGACTTTCTTAAACAGGAAGCTTTTTTTTTTCTTTTGTAACTAATTCTCTACATAATAAAAGTAAAATTGTTAGAGACTAGAAAAGGCCACTTGTAATTTCTTGTTAGCTGAATGCTTTATTTCCATCTAATAAATCAGATATTACCAGGTTCAGGACCCAGACTTTGTCATCACTGTCATCTTTAAGCAGCTACTCGCAGCAGAATACTTTCTGGCTGTTTAGAATGACAGACTAGAAGAGAGAGTAAATTTTAACAATATTTTAATTTAGAATTAAGTGAAATTGGATTAGAATTGAATGTTAGCCTTAGGATGCAATGTGTCCTAATCAGACAGGTCCAAACTGCTACTGGCAAATACAGTAAATAAAGGTGTTGGCCCCACAGCTGGTAACATTAGGATATTTCCACACAAGATAGGATTTCAGACAGTATCTCAGTATCTCTGGCTAAATAATGCTTTTGTTCTGTTCCCCAGGACTGTGTTTTTGATCCAACAAAATGTCCACCTGAAATGACAAGTGAGCATAGCCCAGGCCTGGCTCCCATCATGAACTCAGCAGATGTAATTGTAGACCACTCTTAAAAAAATATTGGCAGCTTGTGCTTCGGGAAAGGCTCAGGATTGAAATTACAGGGAGATCTAGTTTGAGACCTGAGAGGATAGGGTTTCCAAGGCTAAACTGAGATTGTTGGCAAAAAGGCAAGGGAAAGAAGGGAGCAAGCGTATTGCTATGTCTTTGTTTTAAGTGGCTGTCTCTGTTGTGCCCCGGGCGAATAGTGGTGGTGGGCCACCAAGCATCCAGCTCTGAAAAGCAGAGCTTAATATTATTTAAGGGCAGAGAGTGCAGTCATTCTGTCTCTGACAGCTGGCTATTGTGAATGAAGACTATCAGGTGACTTTGAGACCACACCCCACTCTAGTCATGAATGGAGTTGTGAGGAACAGGTTGAGAATGGGGTTGTTTTGGTCTTGGTCACGTTACTGGGCATGTTTCTGAGAAGTTGAGAGGCTGCCAAGATGAAGAGACTTGGCTCTGTAAAAGGGCCAGAGCAGCCTCAGGCCCTAAAAGTTCCACGTCCACTAGGTGATGGATATCCCCCAGCTCAGGCAAAACAGGGAATGCAAGGCTGCTTCTCACTTTGCAAGCCAGGGTTCAGGGTGACAGGGTTGTATTGGGTCGTTTGGGGGCAGGGGTATGCTCGGACAGGAACACAGCACTGAAGGCTCTGGGGAGTGTTACAGCTCATGCTGCCAGACTTATCTGGCCCTACAGGCTGGATGATTTGTGTGGAGCCAATCAATGGGCTGGATCAGGCCCACAGCCGGGTCCTGCAATGTAACACTCACTGGGCCAGATCCAGCTTCTGTTCCAGAGTGGCTGGAGTGGGCATCAGCACGTGTCCGCTACGTGCCACATCTAGAACATGACAGAGTAGGTGCCACATCTCAGAGCAGGCACTGCATGTGATGCATGCAAGCAGTCTAGGACCGTGCTACATGCAGGACCCACTGTAGCCACATGGGGGTCACACTGCATGCAGCACCTCATCTGGGTGGTCCAGGATACATTTTGGAGTGGGGATCTTGTGCAGTATGGTCTTGGAGCAGGCACAGCGGGCACTGCCTGTGGCATGCAGAGCCATTCAGTGTACCCCACGTGCTGCCTCTGGGTCTGCTTGAGACCCTCGGGCAGCACCAGGGGTCAGATAGGGCTCTGTGGACTGGATCCAGCCCATGGGCCAGATGTTTGACACCCCTGCTGTAGGAGGGTACAGTAAAAGGGAGTGTTACATTGAAGGCAATGCAGCTCCTAGAACAACTTAGGAGGGGGAAGTGTGAAAAAAGGACCTGAGGCCAGCATGTACCTTGCTACCTCTGTTCTGTAAGGTTACGGACCCTGGCAGATGTTCAGTGGGATCTGAATCACGATCCCAGCAATTGTACCTCCTCCCATGCTACATGTGTATGGCAGGAGGTGCAACTGTGGTAACAGATTCCAATCGCACTATATTGCCAGTGCCCCCATGGCTGAGAGCACCAGTCAGCTGATCAGGCTCCCAACTATGAGAGCCCATCTGAGCCAAAGGTTCCATGTGCCTCTGGCTGGGAGCCCCTATCAGTTGCTTGAGAATCAGTCACAGGAACATAGCTGAACCCTCAGGGTGGCCACATGTTTGATTTATGTCATGATGGGAGCGAGCCATAAAGTTATGCATTTTTTCTGTAATGACTTCGTGGCTTATTTCCTGTTTTAACATGTGGCTGGGTTACTGTTTAAGAGGTCATTAAGTGGTTAATCATGTCTTAAGTGTAACATCTGCCAGGGGCCTAAGGCACAGCACAGCATGTTACCCAAGACGTTCTGCAACTTCTATGCTAGAGATGTTTGCCCTTTTTACATGGGAAAGGATCAGAGTAACGGCTCTACTTTGTCAACTTGACTGTTCTAAAACAGTTCTGCAAGCCTTTATAAATACTGTAAGTTCTGTATTTTTGTCCGATTGCTCTAAAGCAGTGGTTTTCAGCCTGGTTTTCAGCCTTTTTTTATTTGCAGACCCCTAAAAAAAAGTTGAGTGGAGGTGTGGACCCCTTTGAATTGTAAGTGAGGGTATTTACATATTATTGATTGATCATAGTCATCTTTTGTGAACCCCTTAGACATGGTTTGTGAACCTCCAGGGATCCAGGGACCACAGGCTGAAAACGACTGCTCTAAAGGGGTTGACTGCATGCATACAAGGGTTACTTCACATAAATACAAAAGAGGACACTGGCTTTCCCTCCCTGACAGCTGTTGGATTTCTTACCCTGATAAAACCACTGACACAAAGACAGTATGTCATGATCATGATCAACACTCAAGAGACCTGTAGTTGTTGACAGTCAGCTAGTGTATGTTTAAAACTAACTTGCAATGCCTACAGTAGGTGCCAAGTCACACTGAGAATCATGCTGGTTAGCAGTGTCTTCTCTGAGCCTAGACGTGGTCTAAAACAGTGGCTTTCAACCTCTGGCCAACAGGGCAAATTGGTGCGGCGCCCCCTATAGGTCTGGAAATGTAGTGGTGGGGGAGTGCTGGCAGTATTAATTGGAAATTGCAGCATTTAATGCTGTTACCACTCTACCACTGCCAAATTTCCAGACTTGTGGGGAGCCTTGGGGGCTGGATGACACAGCCCCATGCTCCAGATTGTGCCAGCCCACAGGGTCATTTCACAGCTGGATCTGGTGCATGGGGTCAGGCTGGTACATTGGGTCATCTGTTGACTTTAATGAGTGGCAAACAGCTCCTGGTGATAACACTTTAAATGTCTCAGTTCAAGTGGGCAGAAATTTTAATAACAACTGCTATGGGCAGGGGCCCTCCATCCTTGTTCTCAAGGTAACATTAGATTTTTAGTTCCTTTTGGCTAACTGAGTACTGTCTCCCCCACCACTCCCTACATCTCTTCTGGTATGAACCCACTGAAAAGAGCAGGGTCACTGCAGCCAGTGCAGTCTTTTGCATGATTTCCTTTTCAGTGTAACATTTGTAATTTTCCTCCACATTCCCACCCTTGTTTGTCAGTGATACTTTTCTTTCATTGACTCTGATGATAACGATAGTTTCTTTATAAGGTCATTTAATATTGTCATCAAACTCCTGAGGCCCAAGCACTCTGCTGATGCCAGTTGGCTTTGTGAAGCTCCACTGAAATTATACCAGCTGAGCAGACCGACCATAAACTGCCCAGGACAAGGAGTATTTCCTAGATTGCTTTTAGTTTAGATGTTAAAGAGAACTGTGTGTTCAAGTAGGGATCCACCTTAAGCTAAATGCTCTCACCTCCTGGTTATAGTCCTTTATAATTCTGCATAGTTAGTTGAAAAGGGGGGATAAAATATAAGGTAATAAACCATTTCTCAGAGCTACAGTATCATCTAAGAAGACATATGACAGGTGCTTAAAAACATTAAAAATGAGAACATAGTGTACACTTATTACAGAAGGAAGCACTATGAAAATAGCTTCTTATAAATAACCACCTACACTAGCCTTTATGCAGAAGTAAACTGCAGAACAGCATGAAATGATTCAGTCTCTGTCCTACCCTCAAATTTTGCTTCTGACTATCTACACAGATGTTTTACATGCTCTGAAAATCAGCCTGAGACCAGGTTCCCTCAGCTGACCTGCACTTTTTTCAGTAAGATTTGCTTCTGCTTTTGGGACTCTATTTTTTCTGAAGGCAGAGTGGTTTATCCTTGAGTTGTTTCTCATGTTCATAAGATTCTCATTTCATAATGCTTAGAGACTAATGAGGAATGGGGAGTGGTCCCACTGTCTAGTAACACCTGAGTTCTTGTGGCATCCTGCATTCGTGTTGGTGTGTGGTGCTTAAACTTCTGAGCATGTGTCTCATGGCTCTTGGTACAGCTGTGAACTGTAGCACTCATACAAGGAAATCACTTAGGACTGGGCAACATCCAGGTTTCAGGCCTCGGACTGGGCAACATCCAGGTTTCAGGCCTCAGCCTTCCTTCTAACCAGCAACAAGGCCCAGATCTCACTCTAAGCAGTGACCTGGGCCAGATGCTGATATTACTACATGCATCTGCTATTTTGGAAAGAGGAGGCTGACAAAGGGCATGAGGCATGTGGAGGGGATTTCAGCATTGGATGGTCACCATTAAAAAGTGACGTCAGGCTGTGGTAAGAAAAGCAGTTATATTAATGATTACAGAATCTTGCGGTGTTGACTAGTGTTTCTGGAAATCACAGAATGGGTAGAGCTGTGTTATCCTGCTGACCTGAGTTGACTGTGAGCAGTTTCAGAACAGGGAGATCACACTCAGCAGATGCATCCAGCCATGGGGCGGGTGCACCATCCAACCCCAGTCCGTTTACTGGGCTGCTCCGTGGTCCCCTGACATGTCTGAATCCGGGCCACTCTGCCCCACTGCCCCCAACCCAGGCATCCAGACTGGGTTTACTCTTCCCTGCTCCTTCCTGTTGTGTGTCCAGATGGTGACTGCTCTGCCCTGTTCCCCCAACCCACATAACTGAATCCTGCCACAAGTGTCCAGATAGGGACAACCTGCTCCTTGCTTGCACCACAGTGGATGGATTGGGGTTGGGCTGTGTACACATCTCATGGCCAGATAGGGTCCTGCCATGGTGGCCCCACATGCCAGATTGAACCCACCAGCCAGACCTGGCCCACACTGGACTTGGTGCTGTCAATCTGGTCTGCAGAGTGAAAAGGTTGAATACCACTGCCATAGAACACTTCATGGTGGCCATATGCTGTATGGGTTTCATTTGAAGCAGGGGGTGTTGGTCCTCTACTGGAAGAGATAGCACAGATATGCCAAATCCCTTGGATGGTTTGGAATGGCATGGGCTGTATGCATGCATAACCCTCTATAACTATTACCTTCCAGGTAGTGCTCAGCTTCGTTTCCTGGTCCTGGTAACAGGATGTACGTCAGTGGGAAAAATCCTGGATGCCGAAGTATACAAAATCACCGCAACAGATTTCTGTCCTCTCCAGGAAGAAACCAAAGAAGAGGATCGTGTTACTGCCCTGAAAAAAATCTTGAACTCTGGGATGTTTTATTTCTCCTTGCCAAATGCAGGCTCAGATTTTGACCTGACTGTCTGGGCCCAGAAGCAGGGTGATAACAGCTATGAATCTGGTAACTCCTTCTTCTGGTTAGTACTGCACATTATATCAAAGTTTTTAGCTAACTTCACCTCTACCTCAATCATCTCAAACTCATGGGAGATGAGTATAACTATGGATTTTAGCATAGTCACTTTTTGCTTAACTAACATTTT
This sequence comes from Crocodylus siamensis, assembly GCF_052110815.1. Taxonomy (NCBI): domain Eukaryota; kingdom Metazoa; phylum Chordata; order Crocodylia; family Crocodylidae; genus Crocodylus; species Crocodylus siamensis. The sequence goes on from NC_143395.1 coordinate 124,674,050, forward strand.
ATTTTCTAGGGCGTGTGCCATGGCAGATTTGTGTTAAATCAGGAGCAAACAGAAAACATCTGTGTAATGTAATTAACATAATCTGCCTGAAAAAAGCAGTCTTAGTAATTGGAGTTTCTGGTTTTCTAGGAAGAAAAAAAAATTTGCTATATTTACTGTCCACGGTACAAATACACATTTTTTGCATGTAATGAATGGTTTGTTCCAGTTAGTTTTTATTATTTATTTTTAAACCACACTGAACATGGTAGAATTTTGTATTTGTCTACTCTCACAAAACCTTAGCTGCATTATATTATATATCCTAATGCTTGAAAGTTTAAAGTCTTTAATATTGCAAAATGTGCCCTAGCTGTTTACACTGAATGCATCTATGGTAATCAATATATTTACAGCTCATGATAAGCAAATCTTCACATATATGCTAACTCCTGTAATATGTAGCCCTGCACTTGTTTTATTATACTGTACTTGGCATTTGTAAAACAAATGCAAAACTTTCAAGATGGGATGAATGAAAAAGATATGCCTTTCCTGCATGGGCCCACTTCAAAGAAAAAGGAGTTTACTTTGTTTGCTCTTACCAGTTATGATAGATACTACAATCTCCATTCTTTTTTAACAACTACACAATTACGCAGGAAACAAAAATGTACTGGAATAACATTTGTGGAAAATAATACTTTGGCACACATACATCTGCATGTGCTGGTACAGTGTGAAAGACTTCTTGTGTCCCACAGTAGGTAAATATTAATAGCCAGGCAGGGTCATAATAGATGAGTAATAAGGGAGAGTAATTCAGTTTGGTAAGTAATCTCTCTAGCTGGGATGTGATTTCACCTGATAAGATCTGGAGTTTAAGTCAGAAGATGGGAATATAAAACCCACTTTCAGCTGTATTAATGTATGCCTTCCTCTTAGGGAAAAGTGCATCTGACACTTACAGTAAATGAACTCTGATCCAGCAGGATACAAGAGCTAAGAAGGAGGCCTATTTTTAATATAGAAACAGTATGATATAAATGGTTGTTTAAAGGCTGTTTTCTGAGAGGAAAACTATATTTAAAAGTCAATGATTCATTTGCTCTCTGGATCAGTTTACTGCTGCTTGTTAGTCCATTGATGTAGAAGCCTCTTTTTTTTTTTTTTGCTAAGGTGAATGGATGAAACATCCTTCCTGTATAATGAAAATTTCCCAAAATATTCAGTCTGAGTCAGACAACTGGCATTGATCATTTCAGCTCCACTGGTTCAAGTTAGGAAAAATTAAAAGCAATACAAAGGAGAGGTTGGGGAAGTTATTTGAAAGTGTCAGTCAGCCTACATTTTAGACCATGGTATAATGTGTACTGCAACAAAGAATGCCTAATGGAGTTTGCCTTGCTGGGAGGATTCGTCTTTTCATAGATTTCATAGACATCAGGGCTGGAAGGGACCTCGGGAGATCATCGAGTCCAGCCCCCTGCCCAAAGGTTAGGAAGTCAGCTGGGGTTATAGGATTCCAGCAAGATAAGCATCCAATTTACTCTTGAAGGTGTTCAATGTAGGTGCTTGAACCACCTCCGCTGGCAGACTGTTCCAGACCTTGGGGGCTCGGACAGTGAAGAAATTCTTCCTTATGTCCAGCCTGAAACGGTCTTGCAGGAGTTTATGACCATTCGACCTAGTCATCCCTTGGGGCGCTCTGGTGAACAAACGTTCCCCCAGATCCTGGTGGTCGCCCCTGATAAACTTATAGGTGGCCATCAGATCACCCCTGAGCCTACGCTTTTCCAGGCTAAAGAGTCCCATGTCTCTCAGCCTGTCATCGTAAGATCTGTTTTCCTGACCTCTGATCATGAGTGTGGCTCTCCTCTGGACTCTCTCAAGCTTCTCCACATCCTTTTTGAATTGTGGAGCCCAAAACTGGACGCAGTAGTCCAGCTGCAGCCTCACCAAGGCCGAGTACAAGGAGAAAATGACATCCCAGGATTTGCTCGAGAAGAATCTATGCATGCAAGCCAGCATTTTGGTCGCTTTACTAGCCGCAGCATTGCACTGCAGGCTCATGTTCATCTTGTGGTCAATGATGACCCCCAAGTCTCTTTCTTCTGTAGTGCTACCCAACGTAGCACTGCTGAGCCTATAAGGATGCTGCAGGTTTTTCCTCCCAAGGTGGAGAACCTTGCATTTTTCGGTGTTAGGCACCATCAGGTTCTTGTCCGCCCATTTGCTGAGCTTGTCCAGGTCAGCCTGGATCACCCGCCTATCTTCTGGCATGGATGCTTTGCCCCAAAGTTTGGTGTCATCGGCGAACTTGGCCAGTCCACTCCTGACTCCAATGTCCACATCATTAATGAAGATGTTGAACAGTATGGGTCCAAGGGCAGAGCCTTGAGGGACCCCACTGGTCACAGGGCACCACGATGAGTGACTGGCATCAATTACAACCCTCTGGGTCCGACCACGGAGCCAATTTCCCAGCCAGCGGATCGTGGTGGAGCCAAGGCCACAACTGGGCAGTTTGGCCAAGAGGTGATCATGGGATACCAGATCAAAAGCTTTTTTGAAGTCAAGATATATGACATCAATCTCTTCTCCCTTGTCCAGGTGATAGGTCACCTGGTCATAGAAGGAAATGAGATTGGTCAAACAAGACCTACCCACAACAAACCCATCCCTTAGGATGTTAGGCTGGGCCAGTCCATCAAGGATGGCCTCCTTAATAAACTTTTCTAAGATCGTCCTCAGGATAGAAGTCAGGCTAATGGGCCTGTAGTTAGCCGGATCCACTCTCCTCCCTTTCTTGAAGATCGGCACCACATTGGCCTTCCTATTTAATAGGTTGGCTTTTTCCTGGGCGTCAGTTGTCAGTTGCCCCATCTGGTTTAGCAGGGGTCCAACATTGCCCTTGCTTTTCGTCCGGCTCCCCACATATCTGAAAAAGGACTTTTTGTTGTCCTTGATGCCTGAAGCTAGTTGGAGTTCAGTTGCAGCCTTGGCTTTCCTGGTTTGCTCCCTGCAGGACCGGACCAGTGCAGAATAATCCTCCTTGGAGGTGAATCCCGTCCTCCATCCTTTGTAGGCTTTCCTTTTTAGCCACAGGAGGTCCGCTAGGTCCCTGGAGAGTCAGGAGGGCTGCTGTGCCTTCTTGCTGCCTTTCCTCCGTGTTGGAATAGATTTAGCTTGTGCCCTGAGGATCGCTTCCTTGAGAAGCAACCACTCTTCTTGAACTCCCATCTCCCTGGGGTCATGGTCCCTGAGGACCTGACCGACAAGCCTCTTGAGCTTGTCAAAGTCGGCTTTTCTGAAGTCAAGGACTTCTGTGTTGCTGACTCACTTGCCAGCTTTACGGCGGATGGTGAAGGTGATCAGCTGGTGGTCGCTGTCACCCAGCTTCCCATCGATCACTAGGTCGCTGATTAGGTCGTCCCCCGTAGCCAGTACCAGGTCAAGCAGCGCTTTGCCTCTCATTGGCCCATAGACTTCTTGAGTCAGGTAGAGGTCATCCACGCACGAGAGAAAGCTTTGCGACCGCTCGGATTTTGCTGAGTGATCTTCCCACGAAATGTCTGGGTAATTGAAGTCACCCATGACAACCAAGGCCCTGGAGCTTGCAGCCTCAGTCAGTTCCCGGGCGAACTCCTGGTCCAGCTCAGGACTTTGAGTGGGAGGTCTGTAGTAGACTCCCACCGTTGTGTCCCCTGTGCCGTATTCCCCACGAATTTTTACCTGGAGGGTCTCTAGCTGTCCATGCTGGTCGCCAACATCAGCTTGCAGGGACATGTAGCTTTCCTTCACATAGAGAGCTACATCCCCTCCCCTTTTGTCAACACGATTCCTCCTGTACAGGGTATAGCCCTCTATACCCGTGGTCCAGTCATGGGTGGAGTCCCACCAGGTCTCCGTTATCCCAATGACGTCATAATTCTTTGCACTGAGCAGGAGGATGAGCTCCTCCTGCTTGTTGCCCAGGCATTAGTGTACAGGCAGGCAAGTGTCCCCTTGGGGGCTCTTGCCTTGCCCACAGATTGTGCCAGGGCTGGGGCAGAGGTGGGCTCCCTTAAGTGTCTTGGTCTGCTGGCTTTGCAAGGGTTGCTCAGCGGGCCAGCAGTGGCAGTAGTCCCCCAATCCCCCAGCGGGCTTAGTTTAAAGCCCGGTGGAGCAGGTCAGCCAGCCTGGCTGAGAAGAGCCTTCTCCCCAGGGGGGAGAGGTGGAGGCCATCTCTTCCCAGCAGCTCGCTGCCTCTCTCGCCAAAGAGCGGGCTGTGGTCATGGAAGCCAAAGCCTTCCCGATGACACCAGCTCCACAGTCTTTGGTTCACTGCGTGGATCCTCCTCTCCCTCCTCAGCCCATAGCCCGAGACTGGGAGGATCGACGAAAACACCACCTGAGCTCCCAGACCCCTAAGCCCCACTCCCAAATCCCTGTAGCACCTCATGACCTGGCTGGGGGTGCTCCGAGCCATGTCATTGGTGCCCATGTGAATAAGGAGAATGGGATAGTGGTCTGTGGGCCGGAGGAGCTCTGGGATCCTCTCCGCAATGTCTCGGATGCGGGCCCCCGGGAAGCGGCAGACTTCCCGGGCTAAGGGGTTGGGGCAGCAGATTGCCCCCTCAGTCCCCCGCAGGATGGAGTCTCCCACAACAAACACCTTTCGTTTTGTCTTGGGGAGAGCGGGGGTGGTAGCTGCAGTCGAGCCTGGGTTGCCTGCGGGAGCTGGCAACTGAGCAGGCTCTGCTGGGGCTGCAAGAGGTGCGAGCCTGTCGCTAAGCTCCGGCGAGGGAGGGGCCTTGGTGCGGCAGGCCTTGAGGCCCTTGACCACCTTGGTCCATGCCCCTGACTGGGCAGAGCAGGAGGTCCCAAGAGTCCTCCTTAGTCCTGGAGGGAGATGGTGCTCTACCCTGCGGCTCCCGGGGGAGAAGGGCCTGGCAGTAGGAGTCTATCTCCTGCTCACAGTCCCTGATGGCACGCAGTCTCTGGACTGTGGCCTGGAGCTCCTCCAGCTGGCGCGCCAGAGACCCCAGTAGGGAGCAGACCCCGTAAGGGGAGGTGGCCATGCTCCCAGGGCCCCAGAGCCTGAAAAAGGGACAGGCAGCCCCCGCAGCCAAGAGCCAGGGGCTCCGTCTGCGTGGAGCCCGGGACCATGGGCTCCGTCTGGGTGGCCATCTCTGAGGTGCCCAATGGGGGGGCCGCAGAGCCCGAGGGGACCCGAGGGGTGTGGCGCGTGCCCATCCGTGTCATGCCTCTGATAGGCTGGCTACGGCTGGGACTGACTACTCTGCGGGGTTCGCAGGCAGGGTCTCGTGCCCTCCCACGCCCTCTCCTGCGCGAACTCCGCGCTAACTCAAGTGCCTGTTTACGCAGCCTGTTCACGCGGCTCTGATCATGTGGCTCCCTGGGGGGCTGGGCCAAGTAGGGGCCTGGGCGGGGGCTTGACCCAGCCCAGCTCCAGGCAGCTGCCTTCTCCCAAGGAGCGAGGAGTTAACCCCTTCCCACCACGAGCCCACTTACCTCCGGCTGTGCTGGGGGTTGGCAGGGGGCTCTGCGGCTGCTGAGGGGGTGTCTGGGGGGCTTCGGGGCAGCGGGCTTCACCCGCGCGTCTCTCACCACTCTGGAGCCTAAGAGCTTTTTTTTCCCCCTGTTTGGCAGGCCCTTTTAAACTGCGCGCATGCGCAGTGGGCCTGCTGTCGGGGAAAGCTGATTTCTCAGGCCAGGGGGTAGATGTAGTAGAGAAATGCAATGCTTTTGTAGTTGTATTTAGCTATATTTTTATTAACAACAGGTAAACAAGTCTTTAGTTTTTCAGAGAAATGCTGTACTCTCTGAAGAGCAAATTGGTGGTGGGATTCCATTGGTATAGTCATCCTACTGGTCTTTTAAGGAACTGCCAGTGATACCGATGGAGAGGCGAGGTGTGCCTCAGAGCTGCAGTCTGCGACTAGGTCTTATTTAGCTGAAGTTGGCTAAAACAAAATGAGCCATAATAAAAGAAAATAGCACCTTTATATACCAGGTGAGATGTGTCTTCCAAATTGTGGATTTTAGAAGAAGTCAGGTTCCCTTTGTTCAGACAGAACTTTATCATGTTTCTGGTCCAGTGCTTGAGAAATGTCCTCCAAAATTCCAGTGGGTTTGGTTGGAGTTCTTGAATAGGCCAGTCTGTAAGGAGCCCTGCTTGAAAGTGTTAGTTTGCAGTGTACTTCAGGGAGGAGTCTGTTAAAGATCGGTATGTTTCTCAAGATTAGAAAAATAGGAAAAAGGGATTTTGAATTTGGAGGTGGATGAGGAGGGTCCCAGTCTTCCAGGCACAAGGGCAACGGTATGGAGATGGTCACACTATTAAAACCAGCCAGCTTCTACAAATTCTGGCTATCACATAAATTGTTAGTTATTTTTCTGGTTAAGTTGAGGTGAAATAAATAAATAAATAAATAAGAATGTCATCACATCATAGCTTTTATTAGTGAAACTTACATCTGTCTTGCATGCTTATTGAGTAATGCATCTACACACTGTTGAATTTTACAGGAACCAGCTACTACACATGCCCTTTAAACACTACCAGGTGAACTGCTCAGACTGGCTACTGAAAGTGATCTGTGGTGTTGTGGACATCCGTACTGTTTATGCTTCTCACAAGAAGGCCAAAGCCTGCCTCATTTCCCGGATCAGCTGTGAGCGAGCAGGTGCCAGGTTTCACATACGAGGGGTCAATGATGATGGACACGTGTCTAACTTTGTTGAGACAGAGCAGGTAAATGGCTGAATGGATCCCATGGCGTTAAATAATTCAGTATGTTTGTGCATAAGTGGAGCATCATGTACACCAAGAACTTGAGAAGGTCGGCAAGTATAGACAGTTTTATGCATAAAGTGTCTCTTCATTCTTTCCCATGGAACATTTCTTCGTAGTCTGTTCTTTTTCTGAGCTTTTAGCTTCTTGGCACATGCACTTTGATTTATTCCCCAGTGTGAAATTCTTGGCTGTAATGTGACATCAGAATATAAATGTATATTTTTAAATGGGTTCAGAAATTCCTATGTCTAGAGCACACTTGACTCATGAACTCAACACGCAAACCACCAGGTTCTCAATATTTATTGAAACTGATCAACCAAGAGGTCAGTGTGTTACAAAAAGAAAAAAATATTTGAGAGTAAATTTCACTCTCATTTGAAAGTACTTCTAAAAAACACACCTTTCCCAGCCTGTAGAAGATGGGAGAAAAGTGGGTTTGTCAACAAGTTTTCCTAGCATACACAGAGTTTTCTCCATCAGTAATGTGCTGTAACCTGTATCTTATCAGTTCCCCAAATTTAAATAAATGATTTCAGCAAAAAAAAAAAAAAATTGCTGGTTTAACTCTGTTTATATTATCACCTTTGCTGGTTTAAAAAAAAAAGCACTGGATCTCAACAACATGATATCTCCAATGGCAGATGAAATAAGCACTTCTTACTCAGGTGTTCTTTTTGAGTAGGAAGCCAAGAAAACAGCAACATTAGGGTTCTAAAGTAAGTGCACCTGTAAGGAAGAACATAGATAATTGAATAGGCAGTAGGGCTGTGTGAAGCTTCAGTCCCTGATTTGATTTGGCAGAGATTTGGCCCGATTCAGAGGCTGAATCTCCCAATCCAAATCAAATCAGAGGACCCTTTAATCTCTCTGCAACAAATCAGAACCCTCCAAATTGATTTGGAGATTCGGACATAGACACAGCTTTAAATGTTTTTTTGTACATACCTCTAGGTAGCAGGCGGCTCGTGAGTGCTGCGATTCTGGGGCACATGGAGCATCCCACAGAAGCACAGGGAGCTCCCCAGTGCACTCAGCAGCAGACCCAGAAGTGGACCAGAAGCACTTCCGGTCGACTTCCAGGTCCACCAGGTCCCCCACGCCTCCCCATCTTGGCGACTGGTGCCTCCTGGGTCTAGGGAGAGGGCACTCAGGGTCCCCCCACGGCCGATCGCCGAGCTAGGGGGACACGGGGCGGGGGAGGGAGGGCCCTGCGCACTGGTATCTTGAGGTATGTAGAAAAAACTTTTAAAGCTGTGTCTATGTCTGAATCACTGATTCTCCAAATCAGCATTGAATCTTCAGATTCGGATTCCACCGAATCGAATTAGGGACAGTGATCCAAATCAACAAATTGAATCACTGTCCCTGATTTGGACCAAATCCAAATCGAATAGGGCCTGCTTCGGACACCCCTAATAAGCAGTAGCTTTCAGTGTGTGACAGAACTGCCACCCCTAGCCTGGGTCAGCAGATTTCAACATTTTTAGGGGCAAACATGCAACATTGAGCACCCAATTTAGATTTTTTTTTTTTTTTTTTTGGACAGTGCAAGTTAGATGCCAAAAGCTAGATGCATAATAGGACACCTAACTTCTCCCTGTGTATGTCTACATGTTCATTAATGAACTTTAGGTAATGCGCATTACTTCTAGTATCTCTGTTGTGAAGTACTGGAAATACGTGTTTAGCTTATTTTAATGCGCATTAGTAAAAGAGCACTGTTTTTTGTAACACTAGTAGGCTAATGCACATTAAAGTACAAGTGTAGACCCGCCCCCTTAGTCCAACATGTAGGTACCACGGGCATTTACAGAATCCCTTCTTAGCTGATCCTAGACCCTGTAAATGTAAATATTTCCACTGTTTGAGCTCCCTATTATCCTGCTGAGGGATTTTACAGAACCACCTTAGTGTTGACACTGCCAAGATGTTCAGGATATCTCAGTCTTAAGACCCAGATGATTAAAAAAATTAATGGTCCCTTACATGAGTCATTTTTTGCTTACAGGGTGTAGGCAAATCAATATGCTCAAAGCACAAAATAGCAAAAAGGGAAAGCCCTTGTCATATACAGTAGCCTACTGGTTACAACACTCAGCTGGGATATGGCAGACCAGTCTCCCACCTCTCTAGCAAGTTTCCTAACCCCTGGTCTATAGAGTTTCTGAAGACAGGCTCTCCCTGCTTTCCCTATGGAGCAGGGCACCTAAAATTTGAGATTTGAAAGACCTAAGTTCCCCCTATGAACCTAGGCTCTAGTGTATTGGAAAATAATTGTGTTTGGCTGTATATTTGTGAGGAAAGCAAAAGTGGGAGGAGATGGCTGAAATGTGTGCTTTCTAAAGCCGTACATCCTAAACAGTGGGTATGTCTACAATCTGGGAGCAGCATACTGTTGAGTAAACTACTTAAGTAAACTCTACCAGGCACATATCTACACATGCAGGGACGTGGGAGTAGAATTGCTGCTTCTAGCAGACTGCTCCCATCCCTGCAGCCCTGCAGTGGGCCCCTGTAGCAGCTAGCGGGAGCTCTAGGCTCTCACTGGGTGCTAGCCCAGGGGTCAGGAGACAGTTATCTCCTGGCAGGGGCAGGGACATTGCTCCCTGCCCCTAGGAGCTCCTGCTGCCATGGTGGGCTCTGCCACCAGAGTCCAGGCAGGGACAATGTCCCCCTGCCCTAGCAGTAGGGAGCTCCCAGCTCACACTCCATGATCATGGGACCAGGGCTGAGAGCTCCTTATATTCAGCTCAATCCCTGCAGTCATGGGGCCAACGCTGGAAGATAAGGAACTCCCAGAGCCAGCCCCACGACCACAGAACTGGTGCTGGGAGGGAAGGATCTCCCAGCATTGGCCCTGCAACCATGGAGCTGGTGCTGGGAGATAAGGATCTCGCAACCCGGGTCCTACAACTTCAGGGCTTCAGGCTGGGAGATAAAGATGTCCCAGCCCAGGTTCCATGACCACAAGGCTTGGACTGGGAGATAAGGATGCCCTAGCCCCATGACCACAGGACCTGGGCTGAGAGATAATGTTCTCCCAGCACCAGCCCCATGGCTGTGGAGCTGGCACTGGGAGATAAGGATCTCTCAGCTTGGGTCCCATGACCACAGGGCTCAGGCTGGGAGATGAGGACTGCCCAGTGCTGGCCCTGCAACTGTGGAGCTGGCATTGGGAGATAAGGATCTCTCAGTCTTGGTCCTATGACTACAGATCTCCCAATCTGGGTCCATGACCATGGAGCGGGCACTGGGAGACAAGGATTGCATAGCTGGGGCTCTCTGCTGCTGGGGCTGGGGGACATTGTTCCCACCCAGGCTTGGGTGGCAGAGCCTGCCCCAACAGCAGGCAGTGCCTGGGGGCAGGGAGCAATCTTCCACCCCCTGCTGCCTGGCTGACTGATTTTTGCTGCTGGTCAGGCATCTACATGTGCACTACTGTGCAGTTACTAATTGTAAGTAAATTTGCTACTTGCATTTACTTGCAATTAGATCCAGTTACTGTGCAGTAAGCATCAGCACATGTAGATGCAAATGCTTACTGCACAGTAATTATCTCTACTGCGCAGTAAAACATCTCATGTAGATGTGCCTAGTGGTGGACACTCTTGTTCCTTGATCTGTTGCGTGGAAACATAGTGGTTGCACGTGCGACTTGTGCAAGTGTGCTACAGGTTGGTCACTCCTTCCTACGAGACTGCACCACATTAAGTGCAGCACTTTCTTCAATCTCACTAGAGTTATCAGGAGAAAGGGTAGCCCAGTGGTAAAAGAATTTGCCAGGAACCTGGCAAACACAGGTTCCATTCCCTGTCCTTCCACTGACATTTTGGGTGACCTCGAGCAACTCAGTTTCCTTCTGTGGGGCCCAAGGAGAAAGTGTGGAATCCAAGTGGAGGACAATGAAACTCTAGAAGTTGTATCAGATTACTTGTGCTCTGCAACTCTTCTAATGCCACTGATACCATTGCTTCATGTCACCTGTACAAATGTAATGAATAAATGACCAAAATTACTGGGAGGGGAGTGAACTTTTATCTTTGTAAGGTAGGACTGGAAGGGCCTTGCTATTATAAAGAAAAAAGAGACTCTGAGATGGGTTGCCAACTTTCAAATTTCTGATACCACTTCCCAGCAGCACAGTTGCCAGTCTGCTATGAATCATAGAAAAATAAAGTTGGAAAGGACCTCGGGAGGTCATCTTGTCCAACTCCCACTATTTCTTGGTATTCCGGCCATTTCTGTCAGAGGTGATTTAGCTTATTTGGTTATGCTGTTCCAGCATACTGTCCTGGAAATGATTCACACACACACATAATGCTGATTTGCCTCATGGCAAAAATAAATAAATAAATTTCAGTCCCTGATGGAACAGCAAAATGCTGATAGGTGACTGGTGCTTGAAATGGATGGGATCTGTCTGGAGCTGCATGTTGTTCAGAGGATCTGCCACGCTTCCATTCCAGTTCTGCCACCAGTCATCTAGGAGCTGGAGGAGAAAAGGAACTGAAAACTAGAAAAGCAAAAGCCCCCCCAAAGCTTTTGGAAATGAGTACAGGGTTGAAGGGTCAATAAGACTTGAATAAACTGATAACTATTGCAGCACTTGTTTTTTTTAAAAAGATAAAAGCTCTTATCATTAATGATAATGTACATAATTTTTGCTGATTGACTGTCCTAAGAAAATAAAATTGGGCTAACAGGATGCCTGATTTGAAGCAACTGCAGGTGCTTCCCCAGCCCAACAAAGGGTATTTGTACCTGAAAGCTTACAAAAGAGAAATTTTCCAACTATTTGAGTTGGTCTAATAAAAGAGATCAGATTTACCCAAAGAACCTTGTCTGATTTGAAGCTGGCATCCACTTGTACTTAAGAAGCAAAAGCCCTAGAGTAAACTCTCCTGCTTTCATAGTAGGTTACTGACTAATCAGCTGTGAGGTAATATCTTGGCTGAATAACATTTTGTTTCCATTTGCAACAGTTTGTACAGTATAATGGCATGCTGGCTCTGTGCTTTCCTGAATAAATAGCACCCTAGGATTCCAAAAAGGCAGGACTTTTCTCCCCTTTACAGTGAATTAGTTCTAACATTTTTCTGTTTTAAGAAGAGGAAGAAACAATTAGTTTTATCTCCAGGCAGCTGTTTCATGCATAGATGGTATTCTTTTGTCTCCCACTGAGTTAGCCTTGTGGCATTTCAGCTCTGCAATGAGTCATTTTTTGTGGGCTCACTTAACTGCTGTGACTCACTGTGCAGAAGGAGCAGGAGGGAGGAAAGCTAAGTATCTTGCTTGAGTTTTGCTTTTCAAAACCAAGCCACCAGTCAATTTTTTAGTTGTGCAATCATTGGGTTTGCTTTTTACAAGAAAGATAAAAAACAGTAGGAAAGGTTTAAGCATCAGAAGCAAAGAGAGAAGGCGACCCTTCCTGAAAAATGCCCTCTGGACATGTGTACATGGAATATTATTCCAGCATTTTGCAAAGGGAGGGGCACTCCTTCCTACTCTCAGCGCTACCCGTCATCTTTGGCAGAGGTTTTATATTATGCTTTGTTCCCCAGAGGGAGCCTAATTCATTTTTGCTTTGTTCACAGTATTTCATATATCAAGGGAAAAAAGTAAAACATTGTTTGGGGGATCTCTAAAGAGAACAAAAGTTAACTTTATCCAGCCTTTCTCCCCCTGCTTTGTAGCTGGAACTCCCCCACATTCCTTTCATTCTTTTTTCCAGATAGCAATGAGAAGCAAGCATGCTTTCCTTACTTAGTTTATATGCTCCTCAACCTTGGGAATATGATTTTTTTGGCTGTTTTTAAATGAGAATGGTTACCAATAAAATAAATCAACGGTTTTGTTAGTTTTCTCCTTACTATAACTGCTGACTGATCCATTTAAAGTTAAAACCTTACAGCATATCAAAGGGAGTTGGGCCTTTCTTGATTAACCTTCCCTTTTTTCAGCAGAAGGGGAAAAATTGTGTTGGATCCTGACTCAAAAAAAATTCCTACTTCACAACATGGGTGTGGGGACCCCTCCCCACCACACACACTCCTTCCCTGGCGCGCAGTCCCTGCAGGCGGTGGCAGCATCTGAAGCAAGTGGGTGCTTGGGGTGCTCATGCCTGGTGTAGGTGCTGGTGCCTGGTGGTGCATAGCTTTGTCCAGCACTGCACATTGTGCCAGGGAGCACAGCCTCCCTGGCCTACCTCTATCACCAGTGGTTCCCACTGTGCACATGTATCCTCTGCACTTGCACGCTGTGCTTCTCCCCGCAGTGTGCAGTGCTGCCCGGAGCTACGCGATGCCAGGCACCAGCACCTTTGCTGAACATGAGCACCCTCCTGCTGCTCCTGCTGCTTCCCCTGTGGGGACTACACCATGGGAGGAGTGTGGGGGGGTGGGGCACCACATGCCCATACCCTGTCCCTATAACCCCCCCCAACATACCCTATGCCCCCCACACACAGCCACACCCCCTCACAACCCTTGCATATACAGCCCCCATGCCCCACCATACACCCCCCCCACCATACACGCACACAATATACATGATATAAAAGAGGTGAAGCGTTACATGTTTGTGATGGCATGGACTGGCTAGCCTCTGATGAGGAAGGGGTTAAAGAGTTGCTGGGTTGTGTTGGCTCCACCCTGGTATGCTTGCAGCTGATGTCAGGCTTGGAAGAGTGGTATAAAAGGGGAAGCAGGCTCAGATGGGGGAGGATTCTCATTCCTGACTGAGCCTGGCTTCAGGTCAGATATCCTTTAAGGAGTGAGCCCTGTGGATTCCCAGGTCTATGTGGTTGCCTGGGTAGATTGCAGAATGGGGACTGGGGATCTGCCCCAGTACCCCATTACTGTGTTTCCAAGTCACTGAGATGTTGGAAGAGAATTATCTTGAAAGTTACCATGTCAGTGTCCTGACATAGGGTACTAACTGGTTTGTTGAAGACCACATAATCTTACTAGAGGCCAGGACAACCAGTTCCATAAGCACCTATTCCTTATGTGTTGGAAAGAAGTTGCATCATCCTGGGGGACTTCAGTCTAGATGACATGCTGGAAAGCTTATGTTGTCAACCTCTGAATTCCTAAAAAATATAAGTGACAATTTCTTAAATTACAATTTCTTAACTCAGTGTTGAATCTAACATGGGGGAATTCTATGTTAGACCTAACTTTGTAGATGCAAAGGAATTGATCACAGAACTAAAAAAAAGTAATTGCTTAGATGCAAGTGCTTCTCAGTTGATTATGTAAATTATGTGCAAATAGATTAAAATTCAAACTGGTAATATATTTATATTGGATGCTATAAACAAGCCAATTTCACAAGTGAAAACACTTATGAGCAAAGTTATGTGGGGGAGAAAATTTGAACAGAAAAATGTGAGTGATGATTGAGAACTGTTTAAAAATATTCTACTAAATACCTACAAATCTATAACCTGCACTTGAGAGGGTAAGATATGCTGGTTAAATAACCAATCTGGTTTAGGAAGGAAGCAAAAACAGTTATAAAACTGAAATGTCTGGCAAATGGGAAGAAGAAATGTTAATAGTAAGAGTATATATTAGTAGCTATTACTTGTAGGAAATTGGGATGGGAAACTATAGAATGGAAAGTCAATAGCCAGGAGAGTTAAGGACAATAAAACAGTTTTCCTAGTGCTGTATTTTCTCACATACCATATGCCTCTTTTTCCCTCCACCAAGACCAGCACATTCTTTTGGGAAGGCGGAATGAAGAAAAAATGTTTTTTCCAGTCATAGCTGAAAGTTGATTGCATGGAATCACTCGCTGGTCTTGAGAGGAAAATTAGAACTTTAAACAGAGTTAAAACTGGACTCTGCCCCTGCTAAATGCTAGCCAGAGAGAAGCACATGTCTAGGCATCATCGTCATACTTCTATTCTAGTGCAAAAATCATCCTCCCTACCTAAGACACACTCCCCCTGAGTTTGGAGGACTAATTTTGGGGGGAAAGCTGCATGTGGTATGCAAATAAATATGGTATATTAAGAACATGATCATAGAAAGTAAGGGTGAGAAGTGACCTCAGGAGACCATCTAGTCCAGCTGCTCTTCTGGTTTCTCTGCATCACCAGCTGCAGTGGTGTAGCCAGACACACGCTTTCCATACTGGCGCGATCACCCACACCTTGTGCTGTGCGATGCCTGAGGGCACTTGGCAGGAGGGCAGGGGGGGAAGGGGACCGAATGTGCCTCTGTGGAACTGTCGCAGCTGTAGTGCAACATGTGCAGGAGGAGCAGAACTGATGAACCTTAATAATGCATTGGTTCATTACTAGATGGAAAGGTGAAGGGTAAATTCATACACTGATTGTGATGAAATATTCTCATTTCCAGTAGGAACTCAGAAGGGTGTTAAATAGCAGCCGCCAAAATTATTTTTAAGTCAGTGCATTTTAATAATTTGTGCCCAAGAGTTGGCCAAGAATGATCTAGACCTGGGGTGCTCAACCTCTGGCCCATGGGCCAAATCTGACCGGTAGAGCCATCGCATCTGGCCCACAGGACTCCCTGGGGGTTAGGAAATTTTGGTGGTAGGGGAGGGGTGGCCATTAATACAGCCACCGTCTCCCCCATCAAATTCCCAAGTCCCATGTAGCTGGGCCACGTCTTCTTCCCCCACAGCTGTATTGAGGCCAGACCACACTCCCTCCTCCCTGTGGAGTAGAGCCACATCCTTATCCTTTTCCTGCAAGGCAGGACCATGCCTCTTTTCCCCCTATGCAGGGCTGGGCTAGAGTAGAGCTACACCCATTACTTCCCTTCCCTCTGGGGCCACACCATGCCCACTTTCCCTCCACAAGGCTGAGTTAGGGCCAGGCCACACTCTCTTTCCCTCAAAGGGTAAAACCATGCCCCTTTCCTCATCCTGCAGGGCCAGGTCAAACCTGTGTCCCCTAAGAAGCTGGGTTGCCCCCCTCCTGCACTGCTGGATGGTGCTCATTAAGTCTGTTCCAGGCACCAGATTGGGACCATTGGTCAGATCTAGTCCACAGATCAACTGGGCACTGCCCATCTAGCATCCTGGGGAAAATGGTTGAACACCATTGATCTAAACCAGTGGTTTTCAACCTGTGGTTTGTGGACCCCTGGAAGGTCCTCAAAAGATGACTTATTATCAATCAAAAGTATGTGAATGCCCACACTTACAAGTCAAAGGGATCTGTACCTCCATTTGAAATTTCCAAAGAGCTCCACACCTCCATTCAAAACATTTTAGGGGCCCACAAATGAAAAAAGTTTGAAAACTATTGCTCTAGATGTTTGCATTAATTTTAAATAAGTCCTGGAAGGCAGAAAATGTCTGAGATTGTACAAAGGCAAATGTCATGCCTAAAATTAAAACAGGTAATAATCACCCACCTACTGGGTCGGGGTGGGTGATTAGAGACATATAAAGCGCGCATCAATCCCAGGAAAAATAGCAGAGCTTTTGATATAAGACTTTTAGTAAAGAATAAAGAAGAGAATGATTCCAGTCAGTATAGATCTGTGGAAAATTCATCTTGTCATACTGCTTAATCCTTTTTTTTTAAATTAAACTACAAGTTTGATTGATTAAAAAAGTAATAGACTGAATGCAATATCCTGAGACTTCTATAAGATATTTGATTTGATATCACATAGTATTTTGATTAAGAAACTGGAATGTTACAAATCCAACACAGATCATATTAAGCTGTTTAAAAATACCTAGTTTTAAAATGTACTTTGAAATGGGAAAGTGTCATTAAATGGGTTCTTTTCAATCCCTGTAAGATTCCACTGGAATCTTGGCCTTATTTCTCTTTGTTTTTTCAGTGACCAGAAAGAAAACATAAGATTATAAGACTGTAGATGATGCACAGATTGTAGGGGGGCAAATAATGACAAAGATTGATCATAGGCCTGAACTGCTTGGTAAACTGGATGGAAATCAAGCAGTATGTGCTTTATTGAGGTTAAGTAAAACATTTATCTAGGAATGAAGACTGCAAGCCCCTACTTACAGGTTTTCTGGGAAGCAAAAACTCTTAAAAAGACTTGGGTGGGGTCATGGTGGATTTACAGCTAAATAATTTTTGCCAGTTTTCAGGGAAGTCTGAGACATTGTTGCAGCACTTAGGGCACAGATGGGCATTCAGGCCCTTGCTCTAACTCATGGCACTTTACATAAAGTGTCCCAAGTTAGAGCTCTTCCCTCCCATCCCAGCCCAGCAGACATTTTACCTGTTGGGTTGGGGGCTGGGGGGATTGAGCCTGCCTGTACTGACCCTCCTGTCCAGCAGGCAGGAGCTGCTCCTCTCCCCAGGGGGGAGCTGTCAGGGGGGAGGGAGCAGAAAGCAAGCAACAGTGAGCTGCCTCTGGGCTTTGCCCACCCTAAACTGGAGGGAGTGGGGGTGTGGATTGGAGCTCCTCTGCCTTGTGGCTCCTCCCTCAGCGCCTCTGGCTGGGGTTCTGGGGGGAGCCAGGCCAAGTCTACTAAGCAAGGAGGCTCTGATCCATACTTCCCCCTACCTCTCCCTCCCAGCTCAGGCCAGGCAAAGCCCCCAGTGGCAGCTCGCTGCTGCTGGCTTCTGCTTCCCTCCTCCTTCTTCCCCCCCTGCTGACAGCCCCAGCCCCTAACAAGAAAAAAATTAACACTGGGGAACACAAGTTCCCTAAGGTGCACTAAAGCAGAATGCCTTCATCTGATACCTCATTTGAGGAGGGTTAATTTTTCATGCAACTGGCCACATTAAAAGCACCCTGCAGGCATGCATGTGTCACAGCATGGCTGCAGCGTGCTTTCAGGAGCCTGATCACGTGAAAAATGTAACTTCTGTCTGTGTCCTTAGGGGAAATTTTTTTTCAAGGGTGTGGCATGATCTTGAACTCCTTAATAGCCCGAGAGAAAGTAGTTTAGGAGCAATTTATGGAGGACAAAACATCCTGTGCTATAGCATAATCTTAACGTTAGTATTCTAAGCAGAGTCCCTGCCTCCTATAAACAGTGTAAAGCTGTTCATATGTTCAGACTGCCTATCTGTACATGTAATATTAGATATATGTAACTCCCCTATACATGCAAGCAGGGGTGGATCCAGAGGGGGTGCAGTGGGAATGACACCTCACTTTCAGGTGATGTCACAGTTGGGGACTTTTTTAAATCACCAAAACAAGAATTCCTCCCACCTGCCGCTCCCATACTCCTTTCCCTTCTGTGCTCAGCAGCACCTCGCCCTCCCACCACCCTGCTCCCCACCCACCACTACTGCTGTCCCCAGCTATCTAGCGGGAGGCTCCAGAGTTGTTCCTGTTGTACTCCAGCTGGCACCACAGGGAGCCAGGCTCAGCTGGGGATAGTGGCAGTGGGCAAGTTTCTTCTCCTTGCCCCACCCCCCAAGCATTCCTTACCAACACAAGGAGCAGGCTCAGGGAGGAGGAATGTATGCACTGCTGAGCCCATGCAGCCCAGGTGGAGCACAGCAGGAATGACTCTGGAGCCTCCCCACGCCCCTGCCCCCAGGTCAGCTGGGGAATGCAGGGGCAGGGCAGTGGTGGGTGATGGGAGGTAGGGGAGGAGTTGTGTGTGGCTGAGCATGGAGAGGAAGGTAGAGGGGTTGAAAGGGAGAAGGTAAGATTCTTACCTGACTGAGGGACTTTAAAATGGCCCCCACCTACTGCTCCCCTGGGGCAGTCAGCCTGCCCAGGTGATGGGGGCATGAGGGGAAAGATGGGAGTGGTGGTTGGGGGTGTAACCACCCTTGCAGTGCCAGTTAAGATTACAACATACCCCTCTTAAAATCCTGCCCCTGCATGGGAGTCTTGATTTTTAGTGACCTTGCAGAGCTGTGACATTTCATTTCAGTATATGGCACTCCCTGACTTCTCTCGTTTATCACTCAATCACTTTTTTTCTCTGAAATTTTAAAATGAGTCAAAATTAGACTCCCAAGTTTCCTTTTAGAATCTGAGCCAGGTTATCTAGTGTGAGTCAATCTAGCTTCACAGAGGCCAGTGAAGTTTACACCAGACTCAATTCGGGCCCTCTGGATTTGTGATTTTAATGTATAATTGGAGGGCTCGAGTTGACTCACCTGATATTATGACATGCTGGGAGAAAAACGAAAGATGGAGCAAGGAGTGGCTTCTACCACATAGCAACAAGCAGCTCCTATGGCAGAAACAGAAAGGAAGCAGCAGCTATCTTAGGTTTTATATAGTGCCTGTCACCATGGTAACTAAACATTGCAGATGATTAAGGGCATTGATTGAAAACCTTTGTCAAAGTGTATTTTACATCATGATCTCATGTCATCAGCTTAACTCTAATTGTAGCACTAAGTCTTTCTGTGTTCTCCGTGAAGCCGCTTACCTCCTCTCAGTCAGCAAAATGGGAGACCTGCTTTGCAAAAGGGTCATGAAGATTAATTAGTTAATATTTGACCCTGAAAAAATAAAATAATAACAATAATACCAAGCTCTTATCTAGTGACTTAACTCTGCTGATCACTTAGCGCTTTCTAGAATAGACAATTTTAGAGCTGGGGAAGGTGAAGCGACTTTCCAAAGGTTGCCCAGCAGGCCAGTGGCAGGGCAGGGTGTAGAATGCCATGCTCCCTGCTCATCTTTCTTATGCAGCTTTGTTCTGTGTCCCTTCTGTTCCTTCCATTTTGGGATTATTCCCAACCAGGCAATTGATATGCTAAATGATACAGTGCAGTTAAAAAAGCAGCTACCTGGATGACCTACCTTAAACCATCCCTCTGCTGGGCTATGGAGGGCTCATTTTGATGTACGAGATAATGGAGACTTGTATTATATATCACAGATGGAAAAGAGCCAGGATTCCATTGCTAAGTATAGGCCAGTTTGGTGAGTTTGGCTTTAGACAGTTGCTGTGTGGTCATACTGTGTCTGAAGATAACACTTTTTACCCTCAGCATATTTAAAATATAACATTTCCCTTGGGGCCAGGGACAGGAGAGAACACACCCTTTGTATTTCAGATGCACCAGCAGTGCTTTGCTGTAAGATCGCTTGCTATTAGTGTTCGCACAGATTAAAAACATGGGAGGGTAGAATAGGGCAGCAATGGAGAACCAGAGAGACTTTACTATGAATATCCTGGAAAAGAAATAGAATTCACAAGGCAATTCATTGCATCTCCTAAGGGGTGTGGTGAAGCTCAAGGTTTTCCAGTGCTTTCATCGGACACTCTGGCAAGACACAACGTGTGGTCAAAGAAAAATAGTTAATGAAGCAGCAGATAAGTTTACTCCACACCTGGCATTAGCCATCATTCGTCACAAGGAGAAGTGACATTTCTCCCAAGTAAATCCCCTCTGAGAGAGAGAGGCCTGTCTGAGTGGATCTACCAGTCCAGCTACTGCATCTTCAGTGTGACTGAAAGGCTCTGTCTGATTGCTGGTGGTGGCTTAAACACCCTCTGTTTTATTTCTAGTGAGTAGTAGAAAATTAAACCTGGGGAGGTGGCATGGAAGCAAGCAAGCCATGTTTTGTTTCCCTTCCTATAGAGCTAAGTCTTTGAGGATGAACTGATGTCTATGGTTCACTTATTTCTTTGGGATTTGCCTTAAATTCAGTTGCCTGATTGAAGAGTGACAGGACAGCACATTTAAGCACATTTAATTGAAGAATCTCTTTCCCTTTATTGTTGTTGCTGCAGACAATTTATTTGGACAATGACATCTCTTCATTTGTTCAGATCAGAGGGTCCGTTCCACTGTTTTGGGAGCAACCAGGACTTCAGGTAAATAAAATGGAAAATGAAGTGTTCTCTCACTACTTGTACTTGGGATCTAGATCCTGTGCTCTTTAACTTTAAAGGAAGCATGTTTGGCGTGCAGTGTATGTGCTCAGTCTCAAGGTCAGAAGGGAACATTATCATCACCTACTCTGATCTTGTGCATGCCCTAGACCATAGAATTTTATCAAATGATTATTACGTTGTCTAGTAAGATAAATACAACCTATAAATGCTATGTTGTCTACCCTCTCACTCTACACACTTGCCTTTCAGTTTACAAGACTTTTTTTTTTACTTCCAAACTATCCTCACGTTCTGTTTAGCATAGCCCTGAGTAACAGCATCAGACAGCTGTCAACTAAGACCAGCTCAGAATGTTTGGGTCAGAACTTATCTGCCCTCATCATGCCAGGCTTACACTGGGGAGTCATTTATAAATCATTCAAGTGGATTTAGCCTGGCAAGTCCAATATGAGAACACACAGGCCACATCTTCAGACAACTGTTTTGCCTTTTAAACCTGGTTCAACTCAGCTGTTCATTCTGGCTGCCCCTTCAATGAGACATCACGGAAGAGTTCAGGCAAGAGGCAGCCCGATAGGTTTGCATTCTCAGAATAGGGGAAGACAGAGTGTATATTTGAACACACGTACCTATAAATATGTGTGCATTGCATGTAGATGTCATGCAATAGCTTTTATAATTGAAACAAAGCTTTCTTTTTTTAATATTCTCTTGAAATTCAATAAATCTCTAAAGTTTTCATTGGACAAAAATACCAGCAGCCCTGTATTTGTGAAACCATAGGGATTATCCCTGAACCAAATTTTTATGGCTAACGGGCATCATTTCTAATTGGGCATTCTCTTCTCTCTCAAGAAGACAGTGGCATATATTTTTGTTTCTTCGGGGCTAGATTATGCAAACTTTACCATAGCGGAGGCTTGCTCTCAGGAGCACTTACTCCTTGGATGTGCGTGCTCTGGCACTGCTGTTGAAAGGGTTGCACAATCTACCCTGGGCAGAAAAACAAGGAAAGAAAAAGAACAGGAAGGAACACATGATGTGTTTTGAAAATGTCATTAATGCTCTTTCTACAGGAGGCAGACATTTGCTGGGCAAAATACTCAGCACAGTCCTCAACACTGTATGGCAATAACAATACTTAGCATTTAGTAAGAGGTTGAACCTAGTGCCACTGGGGTCAGTGTTACAACTCCCCTTTAGTTCACTGGTGCAGGATTTAGTCCTTGAAAAAAAAAACCCAAAGCACTGTATTAATCAGCTGATCTACATAACAAAAGATCAAACAAGTCAGGCTGCTTTCTCCCTGGAATTGGCAGTTCCCTAATGCTTTCTGACTATCTAAGGGAGAAAAGAAGGTTGGGTCACAGTGCACTCATGTGGTATAGCTTATGAGACACTTGAAAGAGGGTATTGGCTAGAGTAAAGATTTGTTTGACCATAAAAGGGGTGGAGGTATCTTGTTAATTAATGTTGCTCATGTTTTCAATTGTAATTGTAAATATTGCTGTCTCATAAGAGCCGCAGCCTTTGTACACAAGGACATTCTATGTGTGGGTGTGTGGTGCTCGTAAACAGGAATTTTTTCTGAGGGAGAGAGGGAGACATCTAGTGATTTAGGATTTCAGCAGTTTAGAGAATTGCTTCATATTTTTACTTCTATTTTTTTTAGGTTGGTTCCCATCATCTGAGACTTAACAGAGGCTTGGAAGCTAATGCTCCTGCTTTTGACAGGTAGGCTGCATCTGACTGTGATAGTAGCACAACCCCTAGGCATTTAACCAAAGTTCCACAGCTTTATATCCTGCCAGTGAACCACAGGTGTGGTGTTAGAGGCAAAAAGCACCTATTAGACCTAGACCTGCTGTTGCAGAATTGTTCCTTCCCACCCATTTTTTTCAGTGCTTTGCCCATTTGCATCTCTTGTTAGACATAAGGCACCCCCTTGGAAAATGCCAGCTCTTAAATTTCACTCATTTTTTACTACAGAAAAATAACACGGCAGTTGTTCTGTTGCAGAGAACTCAAAAAGACCACAACAGGTTGGAATGTTTTTGACGCTATGGCTTCCTACTTGAAATCGCTGGGTTTATGTTGTGAATCCAGTGGAGGTGTTTGCATTCCTAAAACTGCCAATATTGTTCAGCATTCTCTAACACTCTTAAAAAGGATCCCATAGTACCCCAGAGTACCGCAACACCCTGGCTGAGAATCACTGACATTAGACTCTTCATAACTTTTCTTCACTTTTTGTTCAAGTAAAATAAAATATCAGAGCTTTACAATCTGGATTTCTTTTCCTTTCCATGTTCATGTTACTCTACCAAACCGCCAGCATCCAACTCTATTGCCAAGGAAGATTCTGTGGGGGTGACTTTCTTTGCCCTTATCCAGAGACTAACCCCTTAAGATGCTATAGCTCTGCTAAAACCTGCCAAAAGTCCATATGGCAACTTGATTGCTTTCAGTTCTTGATCCTCAAGGGCTGCTGGATCTTGTCCTCTTTGGGCAGTCTCTCATGGACTTCAGCAGGAACACTGTCTCAGAACAATATGATGGGGTTTGTTTTGTGAATTTCCAAGCCCTTGACTAACCTAATCATGTAACTTTTATTGACAAATTAAAAATTATGTTCAAGCAAAATGCTTGCTTGTATGTAGGTATTTGTATTTTATTGGTGTTATTTATTGTGCTTTTCCTAAAAAAGTGGCTGTTACTGATAGTTTTGGTCAATGATTGGGAATTAGGGTTTTGTTGGTCAAAAGGAGTCCATACCCCAGAGAATTTGGGCCTAGATCCTTAAAAGTGCCTAAATCCCACTGATTTTAAATACATGAACACTTGTGAGATTCTGGGGCTTGCTGTCTTCTGGCTTACTGGCAGAGCTGTGCCCAACTGTCTCCCTGAACCTCCTTCACATTTGCAGGTTTTTGCTCAGCAGAGAAGGAATCTGCACATATAATCACAGCTCAGTCAGCATCACCCTATGTTGTGCAATCCCCAAGGTGTCACAGGCCATGTCTACACGTGATGCTGACTGTGTAGTTGTTACTGCACAGTAATTTAGGACTTGCATACACAAATAAAATGCTTGGAGTTACTGTGCAGTAGCGTCCCCCTGTGGCTTCTTGATGATGCGGACTGTGCAGTAGCTCATTGCTACTGTTCAGTAGCATCACATCACACTTTACCACACAACGCTACTGTGCAGTAGTAAGGAGCTACTATGCGGTCAACATTTTATGTAGATGCAGCCAGGGGGAAGTTAGCTCACCGTCTCACCTACCCAACAGAACCTGTAGTCATTATCCCAAGAGCTACCAAGCAGCTTCTTCACAAGCACAACGGAGGTATGGAATGGGTTGGAGCTGTCCCTCTTCCTCATGCACATCACAGTCCAGATGTCAGGTTTTCTCTGCTGCCAGAATTGTGCAAGACCATCCATTTTCAAGGAAGACTTCAGGATTTCAAGGAAGACTCCAGTACTCTTTCCTGCCATGGCAGGGGTCAGACTTGATGATCTGCTCAGGTCCCTTCCGACCCTACTAACTATGAAACTATCCCAAACTAGATCTTTAAAGGACTGTATTAAGAGGCTCTTTGACAAAAGGCAATCAAATATGTGTGCAGAAAAAGTCACTGGAGCCTAACAAGTCACAGCTGCTTTTCTATCTGTTTTGGAGTGGCCACAGTCTGTTTCTTTTTCACATCTGATGCTTTGACATGTTGAAAAGGCACTGAGAGAAGTGAATACAAATTTACCTTTTTTTTATACTTTATTTTCTCTGAGAAATCCCAGTGCAGTGCTCACATGGCAAGCCTTAACTTCAGTGTTTCTAGTCTTTGTTGTTAAAAAATCCTGTTTTCTGTGGACAAGGCCCTTGGTTCTTTTCCTTTTTAATTATTCTTCCAATTAGTGATAACAAAAAGAACAATATTAGTACAAAATTAGGCTTTGTTGCTGCATCTAGCTTCACTTAAATGAAAGGGATATTTGTATTGGGCAGAGTTTTGCCTGAACAAATCCATTGCAGAATTGGGGGCCGTAGCTTGTTACCCAGCTGATTTAGATTTATAGCCAGGTTTCTTGAAGGCAGGGCTGTCAAGTATATACTGTGTTTTACAGTGTGGCTGATTTCTTGCTTATAGGTCTTACTAATGCAATCTGTGACTTGTGTTGATGGTTTACTGTCACCTTTCAGCACCATTCTTGGGGCATGGCAAAACAGGCAGCAGAAGCCAACCTATCATTGGTGCTGTTTGTTAATTTTCATTTCATGTTTCTTCCTGCCATTACAGACCATTCGCTGTTGCAGGATATTCTTGCATTCAGAAGTTTCAATGTCTGGCTTGTGATAAGCCTACACAGCTTGTATAATACACATGCTTGCACATGTGCCTTGCGATTGATGCCCATAATGTGTCCCCAGTCGTCCTGCCTCGCACTCCCAATCTCCTCTGCCCTGTCCACCAGCTCCTGCCACTTCAGATTAGCCCCCTGACCCTAGCAAGATTTCCTTTTTCATTTTCTTTTTCAGTGGCTGTTTTTGGGGACTGAATGTTCCCATGGCTTCCACAAAAAAAAGATAGTGGTGAGGGGCAGGGACACTGCTGGGCTCAGCCAATGAGTGGTGTGAAGGGAAGCGAAAAAGAAAAAAAAAAGCAAAAAGCACCTGAAATCAGTGGCTGCCAGCACAGTGGCCACCTAAAAATAATCAGCAGCCAGCACAATTTAGGTAGATGCCTATCCTACCATTGATCTTGCTCATGATCTTGTAGGGTCAGAGCCATAAAATAGCTGCACATGTTACAATATCAAAACTTGTAAAGTTATTAATAGTCTAAGCTGTGTTTCCTTGACCGGGGCTTTACACTCAATAAAAGCAAAGTATGATTGTTACAATTTCTACGGTTACTATTATGACAAAAAAATGGAGTGAGGGACTGCATTTTTTAAATGTTGGTTAAAAGGAAACCAAGGTATATTTGTGCAGCTGTTGGTGCTGAAACTTTCATGTAAGCCACCTCTGCTGCAAGCACTTTGGAAAGGTTAGTTGCTATGCAAGAGTTATTAAACCAAACTGTGCTGCTGCTGCTGTTGCAGGCATATGATGCTTCTGAAAGAGCAATATGGAAAACAAGTGATCGTTAACCTGTTGGGAAGCAGAGGAGGAGAAGAGGTACTCAACAGGGCTTTCAAGGTAAAAACAGCCAGCATCAATGCAAATTAAATTGCTGAGATATTCAGTCTTGTTTCTCAAGGAGGAAGAATATTCTCAGGCTAGTTAATAGGCACCATATCTGAAGAAGCTAGGTAGTTTGATTTCTTAGACTATCTTGTCTCTTTCCCTTTTTGTGTAACATTTCATGAATAAAATATCAGAATGGTAGATATTACTTAAAAACTGGATGTTTTCAAACCAGCAAGGCTGAATGCAATTCATCGTACAGTACTCCAAAGAATTGGTTGAGGCAATTACAGAGCTATTGTCTGTTATCTTCGATAACTAGTTGAGGACAAGTGAAGTCCTGGACTACAGGAAAAGAGTAAATATAATATGCCTATCTTTAAAAATGGAACTGGGATCAGGCAGAGAGCATAGCAGCAGGCAGGGCAGGGAGTAGAGCAGCAGATCAGGAAGGGGGAAGGGCCCAGATTAGCACTTGGGGAGGTCACGCGGCTTTATTTGTGGCACACCTGCCAAAAATGTTGGCCCCCACTGGTTTGTTAGACCAGATGGGGCCTAAGTCTCAGCTGACTTTTTAATTTTTAAAAACCTAAAATTAGTCTTAGTTGACTAATTATGTGCGACCTTATTATGTCACCGTAGACTACCACAGGGTAGTCCAGCTAAACACAAGTACTACCCAGTGGGGCATTGTTTCATGCTCTGCAGTGCACATGTAGATAAGGCTGGCTGGGGCACAAAGGTGTTTCAGCGTGGGGCTAGCCAACAGGCAGCCCTCATGCTGAAGTACTCTTGTGCCCCAGCTGTCCCCTCCACAGCATGTGAAGCCCTGTCGGAGCAGTTCTGGGCTGGACAGGGGCCTTGGGCTGGCTTCTCTGATGGGGCTCCATGTGCTGTGGGGGGTGCTGTCTGGGGCACGAGGGTGCTTCCACATGGGGACTGCTTGCTGGCTAGCCGTGCTGCACTGAAGCAGCCTTGTGTCCCAGCCAGTCCCTCTGCAGCATGTGAAACCTGGTCAGGGCAGTCCAGGCTGGCAGGCTGACTCCTTGGGTTCTCTGCCAGCCCAGGCTCCGTGTGCTGTGCACAAATAAACTCCAGAGCAATATGGTCTGGAGTTTTTTGCTCCCAAGAGTATGTTCAAACAGCACACCCAGGAGCAAAAAGACTCTGGAGCAATAAGATCCAGAGATGATATGTGCCCATTAATTGCACATGTAGACGTGCCCACTGAAAGTCAATGGGACTTTTGTTCATAAGTGCCTGTCACTTGGAAAAAAGAGCTCTAATTCCAAAGCCATTTGGATGTTTTTGAATATATATATTTTTATACTTAGTAAAGTTTAATGCATTTTAGTTGTTGTGCTACAGTGGCCATGACCAAGCAAGCAAGAGGTCAAAATGATGTGAATGTCCTGATGGCTCAGCTTTTGAAATATTTATCATGTAAAATTAGACAAGGTGAAAGGCTTCTGTTTGGTTGGGTTTTTAAATAAAACACATTGGTTTACTTCTCTCAGTCCTGAGCCAGTGTGGGGAAAGTGTGTGCTAGAGACAGACTAGGAAAGTTATATTCATTTTGGTAACCAATCCCTCCTTTCTCCTCCCCTGGTGGTGGTGGGACTGACCGGGTAGTAGAAAGGGCAAAGTGACAATCTCCCCTGGTAGGAATGTAGCTGGTCCTAACCCAAGTTTGTGGTTCAAGACAAAAGGCACACAAATGGAGTTATGGACATCCTGGCTTATGTTCAGCTCAGCCACTGAATTTCTGTGTGACATAGGGCAAGTCACTTTAATCCTTTAGTTCCATTGCCTGTAAAACTGAAATAATGATGTTCATTCCTGAATAATGATGTTCATTCCCTTTTATAAAGTGCTTTGAAACCTATGGATAAAAGCTGAACAAAGTTATAATTATATCACATTACACTGTCTCACAAGTGTCAAGTATTAAGTACAGGAATATAAAGCAGATGTCCCTTATGAATTTTGGCACTGATTATTCAAGGTAGTTTACTTAAAATATCAACGTTCTCAAAGATCTTTTCACCATTGTTATTATCCTGGGCACTGAAATAATACATTTTTCGTATGGAGTCTCTCTCTCTCTCTCTGGGAATTCCTTTCATTGCAGTCAATTTTTGTTATTATCTTACAATAGGGAATCGCAACTAAATCAGAATTCAGGGACCTATCACATACATTGGTGTGTTTGTTCATTTGTTTTCAATAAAGAGCTGTTTTGGGATTTTTGTTATTAAGCTTTATGCCTCGCATAAAACTGTAAGTGATTTTGTGAAGGTAAACGGAACTAGATTAACGACATTAGAAATTGGCATTATCCATCTAAAATTATATTTATCCAGAACAGTGACATCTTGGATCATTTTCATTATACTTCTTTTTGTATGAATAGTTTTTAACTTGATGCATTTCAAAATGATCAAGTTAAAAATAGGCTAACAGTTAAGAAAGATGTAAATTGTGGAACTCTTCCCTTATTCCTCCTCTTTCTTAAATTTACTTCTTTTCATCTCCCTTCAATTTAATGTCTGTGTTAATTTCTTCGATCTCTTGGTGCAGTCTTGAAGTTTTCTTGAAATTGATTTAAAATATGTTCCTTACAGTTGCTGGTGTCGGTGCTGGTTCATTTTGACCAAGTAGGTCACAGTCACCAACACTATTAGTGTATGAAGGTTTTGGGGGTTTTTTGTTATTAATTTAGTAATGTGCTTCTGAACTTCCACTGTTACCTGGAACAGGAAGATGAAAATAAGTATTGTTCCCAGTAAAGCTGTTCATCTTACAAGCCTGACATAACCACTATAACTAAACATAATTATGTGTATAATGAAAGCATGGTGGCTGTCCAGGTTTCAGTAGTTTTGACACTGATGTGCACTGAGGTAGTGGGTAGATTTTGTCCCTGATGCAACTATAAATGTAACCTGCAGTGTGATAGAAAAGCAGAAAGGAAGTGTTTGAGTCTGATAACAATACAGTGAAACGCATCTCTAACTGAGCTAAAACAGCTTTGGCTTTGTCCATGTGGAGAAGTTGTATTGGTCATACTGATATTAGTCTTAATGGCACAGTCTCCATGTAGCCACTTGCATTTTGACATCTGAGTGGCTTCTTTCATTTTAGCCAAAACCACTTCCTAAGTGGCATGAGCCAAATGGAAAAAAGCACTCTCGTATTCCTCATACTAGGAGATAGAGGTAGACCAAGTGTTTGACAGTTAAAACAGTAACTCTCTATAGTTCACTGCTTTGCCCTTTAGTTCTGAATAATGTGTGTTATACATCGGAATTATTTTAGTGAAATCTGAGGTAATCAGATTAATGAAGGGCATTTCATGCCTGTTCTCTCGTTTGCTTTATTCACTGCTAACATTACTTTATGGTGTGTATTTAGGATGCAGTTTCACAATTTTTTCTTCTCTCAGATTTGGACTTGTCAGGGCCACACGTTTCTATATGTAATAGGGATAGCTGTAACATAGAAGTGCGGACTGGTTTTATGCTGGTGAATTTATGGCCCTAGTTTTACATCTTGTTTCATGTTGGCCTAGCTGTGCACACAAGGTTCAACCCACTCAAAGTTCTGTTAAGTAATGGGGCCGGCCAGCATGGAATTCCATTAGCTACACATCAGCTCCCTGCATCCGCTAGGGCCTGACTCCTGCAGGGGAAGCTATAAATGAGTATTTATGTGCCTTGCCATTGACCTATACATGCCAGCAGGCCCCCTACCTTTGTTTTGCAGCCACAGAGGTCCCACTATAGAAATTTGGTTCCAACCAATTTACTCCAAGAAGGGAAAGGACAGGAAGTTGACATTTTAAAAAGAAGAGTGGAATTGTGTACTTCCTTCTAGGTTTCTCTAAATTTACCAACAGCACAGTGGATTCAGGTGTTGTGTCAGCCATAACTTTGCTTTCCTCCTCTCCTTTTCCAAATAGAAATTGCTCTGGGCTTCTTCCCATGCAGCAGACACACCCATGATCAATTTTGACTATCATCAGTTTGCAAAAGGTGGAAAAATAGAGAAGCTGGAAAATTTGTTGGGGCCTCAGCTAAAGTTGCACTGGGATGAATTTGGCATCTTCATCAAGAGCAAGAATGTAAGTCCACGGTGAGTGTTCCTGCCCCTCAGTCCCTTTGGAGGCACAGATTGTGCCACATGCTGAACTGCATTTATCCCCTTGTTTGGCAGCTGCTTTAACTTTTCTCTGCTATTTACATTTAAAAGGTGTTGATTCAAGATTTTCATGTGACTTCCCTTTGTACCAATATGTTGCCTTTCTACACCAATTTTTCTATATCCAGACTACATAGACCATTTGAAAACTTAAGATCTCGGTTTTTTCCCCTACCTTTAAAGCGATTTCTTAGAATTCTGATTCTCACAATCTATGCATAGGCAGTGTTCTCATCTTTACAATTATTTTAATTAGGTGACTTAGCACCATATTCATTTCAGGTTAGATTTGCTTCTATTAGGACGTTCATTTCCTGTCCATTGAATTGTTTTAACTTTTATAGAACCTATTTAGTTATCATGATAGGAAAGATCTACCTAGATGTGAAAGCATTTGTTGCAAATGAGGCTGAAAATATTAATTTGTTGATTATGTGAAGAGAGTTTGCAAAAAAAAAATGCCTTTTGTATATAGTCAGATCTGGAAGTGAGCTATTGAATTTAGCCTTTCTAATAAATAATCCACCACAATTTTAGGAGCAAGAACCTATTTTGATAGAAATTGACAGAAGTAAAAATGTCATTGTTTAATTAATCTTCTGTATTGGGTTCTTTTCATGACTACTGACAACATTTCTGAGTATGCAAAATACAATAAGTATAATCAAATGTTGCATATAAGGGTTTGCTGGGACTTGGGAAAAATTAATCCCTATTTCCCTCCACTATTTATTCTGCTGGTGTTTTGTAGCCTTTTTCATACATTTTTTTAAAGCATGAAATGGTGGTCACAGTTGGAATCAAAATTGAGTGCATGGACTAATGGTCCCATTGTATATGCTCTTGTATTTTTATAGGATATATTATTATAGGGAATTTAACAGGGCTACTTGAAATCTGTTTTGAGGGCATGTACAATTTGTGAGCCAAATTTGGCTTCAGACCTTAGCCAGGCCTCCATTTTTTGAACCTGGAAAATTTCTAGCATAAGTAATTGCTGGTGTGGTTTTGCAGTTACAGTCAGCTCCTCAGACATCTAAATGAGATAAATTATGTTGGCAAGTACTCACATATGCAAAGTGTGGGTGGAAAAATGCAGGCAGAGTGTTAGAGTACCTGGCTTCATTTACGTGTAGGTCAGATGCAATTTTTGTTGACCTGCTAACTGGTAAAGCTTTCCCCTGGCAAATAAGAAAGTTTGTCAGTATTTGTTTGACATGGGGACTCCTAATAACCTGCCATACATCTCTTTATTCTTTGTTTGGTTACCAAAGTCTGCAAACGGGTACCTTCCGAATGAATTGCCTGGATTGTCTGGATCGTACTAATAGTGTGCAGTCCTTCATTGCACTTGAGGTAAGTTTATCAAAGGCCTTTTCTGAATACAGTCTTCTACCACCTAGTTTATATCCTGCAGGAAAAAGCAAGTGGGGGGTTCTGGGTGATGTAGTTTTGTCTTGCCAGCATTAAGATATTTTCGCTTGTTGAGTTTTAGAACAATGGCCAGGTGAAATTCCTAAAAGGGGAGAGAAGAGGAAATATGGAAAGTATTTTTTCAGGTCTCTTCTTCCTGTGTCCAATTCAGGTTCTTCACACACAGCTAGAGAGCCTAGGGTTGAACTCAAAGCCTGTAGTTGAGCGCTTTGTGGAGTCTTACAAAGCAATGTGGACTGTCAACGGTCACAATCTGAGTAGAGTTTTCACAGGCAGTCGTGCCCTGGAGGGAAAACACAAGGTAAAGGAGAATATAAGATCTGTTTGTTCATGTGTAAGTGACAGAAGCCTATAAGCTGTTATTCTAGGTGTCATTTGTGCTGATACCTTTTCTCCATGCAGGTAGGAAAGCTGAAGGATGGAGCCCGTTCAGTGTCACGTACCATTCAGTCAAATTTCTTTGACGGTGTGAAACAGGAAGCCATCAAATTGTTGCTCATGGGTGATTTTTTCAGTGAGGAGTATGCAGACAAAGGAAAGATGCTTATGGACAACACTGCATTGCTGGGCAAGTCAGATATAAATCTGTCATCTTACTGTTCTCGTTATTACCAAATATTCTAGAGGCAGTACCCAGTTTTATTCTTTGAAAAAACCAAGAAATAACCGATGGTTGCACCAATGTGTTGGTGTTTAGAAGCAGTGCTTTCAAGCCAGCATACCATATGTCAGTGTGTTTTCATTCCACTGGCTTTATTTCCCCAAAATATTGCATCAGGCTGCTTAGAATATTTGTTCATTTATTGAAGGGCTGAGCTGAAGGAAATTGTTATTTTCTCTTAAAGGAGTCAATGGGAGAAGAAAATTCTCAGCTGTGGCCCTGTTTAGTTCTGTGAATGTAGACAATTCTTAAGAGGTCAACATTAAAAAAAAAAATGACCTCCACTTTTGGTTTGTGATTTGCTGAGGCGCATATATGTGTGTGTGTGTATACATATATATGTATGTATATGTATATATATAGAGGCAACCTCTGCTTAGCGCTGTTTTGCTATAATGCTCATTTTAAATGGATACTACTTAGCACTCGGCAAGTTTTGTTACAGTGCTCATGGTCTCCACCTTTGGTCATTAAAAACACTGGCAGTAACCTTCGGGGTCATCAAAAACTTTTGGTTTCACTTAACGCTCATTTTTTTAGGAAACAATTAAGAGCACTAAGTGGGGGTTGCCTGTATTTCCAAGCATCTGAATGCAGCTGCAAATCACAACTCCTGCAAATTACGTTGGATGTGCAAATTACATTCATAATTATCTACACTCACCAAGAAAAGCAAGGTAAAGTCAGTCTGAAATGGAGATCAGTAGGAATAAACAACATGCTGGGTTCTTAAGGGGGGTCCCAACTGGAATACAGAGCCATGTTGGTGCTAAACTGGTATGTAGCTGCACCGAAAAAAGAACACATGAGATTTGGATTTGACCCTGGATTTGTGTCCATCATTATAGATCAAACTGGAAATCCTGAGGAAGAAAAATCTGACACTATTATTAATATACTATTATTTATTAGGGGAAGTGTTGGGAAATGTTAAGGGACTCTGTGTACATTTTCTTCCTTTCGAAGTTGTAACTGCTAAAGGCCTGATCTCCCTTACCCCTCTGTTTACCTCCATGTGTAAACAGTAGTTTCAGTGACTGAACAGTTATCAGAAGAGCAATCAATGGTGTCAACTCCAGTTACCATGCAATTATGCTTGTTTCCACTGGAGTTACTCTTTAGGTATTGCATTGGTGCCACTAGGGTGATTTTCATTATTTCACAGTGACTCTGCATGTGGCTGTTGTCTGTAGTCCCTTTTATTCCATTGCAGCAAATCCTTTTTTTTTTTGTTGCCATTTCTCTCCTTCAGTAACCCCCAGTATTTTGAAGGCCATGTCAGAGCGTCAGTTCGAATTTACAAACTTCAGGCGGATTCGTGTTGCCATGGGGACCTGGAATGTGAATGGAGGCAAGCAGTTTAGAAGCAACATCCTGGGTACCAGTGAGTTAACAGACTGGTTGCTGGATTCTCCCAAGCTCTCTGGAGTTTCTGAATTTCAGGGTAAGACTTGGAGTGGCAGTGCTTATGTGTTTAAATAGGTATTATTTGCTGTTGTCTTAAAGGAACTGCCAGGTAGCTTAGAAGGAAGACAGGTGTATCCACTGAAACAAGCTTAGAAACATTTCATAAAAGAACCTTTTCAGCCAGGGGACACCCATACAACTCTGGCTGAAACGTTTCCTGGTGGAGGTGCATAGGAAGCTAGAACAGACTGCAGTGACCTGTGGCTCTGCTCTTTGCTCCCCTCTTTCCCTCCCCGCTGTCCTTTCCCTTCCCCTCACCTCAGGGGTGGGAGGTGGAGGAGAGGGGATAGGCGAGTGGAGGGTTGGGAGTGTGCTCCACAGTCCAGCTGCCAGAAGTTTGACACTCCAGCTCCATTCCCCTCTACCTCTTCTTTCCTCCTCTCAGCCACGTGAAGAGATAGAGGGGACTTGGTTGGGAGGAAGAAAGAAGAGGTAGAGGAGGGGGGCTGGAGGTCTCTGGAGTCCTCTAGGAGAGGAGGAGGTAAGCTTGACTCTGGGTGTGATGGGCTGCCAGTGGGGACCTGGCTTCCCCAAAGCAGGAACAGTGACTGGACAGCAGGCAGGCTGTCCACCTGCTCTCTCTCCCTGCCAGGCACCATCCTTATGCTGGTGTAACCAAAAGTGAACCACTCTGAAGTAGTATTTCATTTCCAGGGGTTCTGTTTTGCAATGTTTCAGCCATTTTTAGTATGTTTTAAAGGCCCTTGAAATATTTCACATTTGAAATGCTTTGATTGTTGTATCTGTCCATCCCGTTAGACTCTAAGTTGGGCCAGCCATGGCTTTTAAAATTGTTACCTCATCTGATAGGGAATTTTCTCTGAATTTTAAAGGAGCTGAATCTGCCACCCACTTGACCTTATCTTGCTTTCCTATGTTGCCCTGACATAGGAGGTCATAGACATCTCTGCGGCTATAAAATAAGCAGCCTGAGTGTTTTGGTCTCTGTAGCTAAGTGATGGATGCAAACCTTTTAGACATAGGATGAATCTGGTGGTCATGCACCCTGTGCTACCATATGAGAAAACTCTTTGACTTTCTGAGTTGTATCAGAATTTGAGTGATAAGAGAGGTGAAATTATTGTATTTACCTGAATCCAAGACGATGCTAAATTTAGGATGATCACCCCATAATTAGATTCTAGACATGGAAAATTTATAAATTTGTTATAATGTTCTGTGTATGGAATCCAGTTATTGAAGGGTTGTCTTAAATGTGTCCCCTAACTACTGCAGTGGGGCAAGCATTGGCAGGGGGTAGAGGGTGGGCGGGCAGGTGGTAGAGGAATTAAGTGGCCTTCCCCCTCACCTCCACACCTGCACACCCTGGTAAGTGCCCCCCGCCCCATGTCCACACTCTCCTGCCCCCCCACCACCTTCTCTCTGGTGCTTTTTCCCTGTGTCCACCCCTCTAGCACTTCAGCCCCCTGCCACCTCCTTACCATCTATGCCTCCCTTTTGCCTTCTCTTCTTACCTCCAGAGTAGCTGTTTGGTCCGGCCTCAGCCCAGCCAGGCAGCAGCTGTTGTATCAGCAGCAGCTCCAACCAGGCACCAGAGCTGGGGCTAGAGGAACCATGTGCTCTGTGCTCTAGGCCAGTGGTCTCCAAACTTTTTGACTGTGCACCCCTATCAGAAAAAAAATTTTGAGCACACACCCCCAATATATGTATATTTATATAAATATTTATATAAATATATATCTAAATAGAAGGTCTAATATTTTCTTCCTGCACTCCAATGGATCATCTTGCACACCCCCTGGAGTACACACACCCCACTTTGGAGACCACTGCAGGGCTGTAGCA
This sequence comes from Crocodylus siamensis, assembly GCF_052110815.1. Classification (NCBI taxonomy): domain Eukaryota; kingdom Metazoa; phylum Chordata; order Crocodylia; family Crocodylidae; genus Crocodylus; species Crocodylus siamensis. The sequence goes on from NC_143395.1 coordinate 124,709,379, forward strand.
GGGCTGTAGCAAGAGGGTAAGCAGGTGTGGGTGGGGAGGCAGTGAGAAGGCAAAGGCAGCCAGTGGCATAGGTTGCAGCTGGAGCTCCAACTCCAGCCTTGAGTCAGGGCTAGAGTCAGAGCTGCAGCAGCTGCTTGCTTCCCCACTGGTACTCGAATCCAAGAGAAGGGGTGGGAGGAAGGGAGACGATTCATCTTGGATTTGAGTAAATACGGTATGTTGTTCAGCACTGCTGCCTCCCCCTTCAGCTCATGTACTTAGAGAACATTTTGGGACATAGACCATAATGGTAAGAGTTCATTCATACGTTCTTTTTTTTACAAATTGATGGTGGCAATATGGAGAGCTTTGATGCAAATTCTTAAGAGGGCAGAGGGAAGAAGAAGTTAGCAAAGAATCTCCCAAGATTTTCTGAAAGTACTGGAAAAGTTTACCAGATGATTGGGAGGAAGAAGGAGCATACTGCTCTGTACAATAGGAACAGCTGGATAAAGACCTAAGGGTATTATCTTACAATGTGTAAGATTTTCTTGAGGAGTATGGTAAGCCATTATTAACTCTTTAGAGTCATGCACAATTGTGATAGATCAAGGAGAACTGTCTCCTTTGGCTTAGCATTGCTGAGACCACCCTGAGGGCATAGTGTTCTGTTCAGAGGCCCCTTCCCCAAGAAGGAAGACCCATTGAAGGGAGAGAAGCAAAATAAGGGTAAAGGAACTGCAGGGGTTTCCTTGTTAGGATAAAATAAAAGGGCTATAAATACACATGTTTTGGTGGGGGTTGCAGAAGATGAACTGTAGGATTTTCTTGATATTAATTAGAAATGGAAAGCATGCAATTAGATAACACAATGAATAAAGTAACGTGTCTTCTATGATTTTTGCTCTGCTTGCCATAGATGATGAGGCCTGCCCCCCTGATATATTTGCTGTGGGATTTGAAGAGATGGTGGAACTAAGTGCAGGGAATATTGTAAATGCCAGGTAGGTAAAAGCAGAGTGATACTTTGTCTTCTGCTGTTTACTTCCTTCGGAGACCTTTGTATATAGCCATTATGCATGCAGATGTGTTCAGCATTAACAATTGAGAAGGTGATCACTGCTAAAACGCGTATGCACGTGCTCTCTCGTTCTGTTTTCTGTATATAATGTGTGTATATATATGTGTGTGTGTATGTATATGTGTACATATATTTATAGTATGTATTTTTGTGTTTCTAAGCCTTTTAGGACTATATCTGGAATGACAGAAGTGAACTCCTATGCAGGGCACTATTTTAACACTGCTCGTGATATCCCTCTCATATTGGAATGCTAAATTCTTGTAGTTTGTACATGTAATTAAAATGTTAGTGTGGAATTTTATAATGGGAGCTCCTCTCTCTCTCTCCACCCCCCATCTCAGTAATTAAGTATGTATGTACGTATGTGTGTATTCATGAACAGTATTGTTAGGGTAAAGGCAGGGATTGAACTTTGCTTGTCAGTATATGTAGGTTGGCTTTGGTTGATGATAGGCCTATTTAAATCTGAAGGAGGGCTCAAGGGGAAAGGAACAAAAACGACCTCAGGAAGGTGGTGTTTCACTTAATGATTCTTCTGGCATACCAGTGAGATGTCTTTTTTAGGAGAGAGAAAGCTACAGTTGCATTTAACATGGTTGGTGAGCTAGCTATTCATCTGCATGTATCAATTGACCTTGAGGGCAAGAAAAATAAGGGCGTCTGGAGAAAAAAGTCTTTGTACATGCAGCAGCCTCACCATCAACTGAGAGTGGCAGAAGCTTATCCATTGGTTCTCTCACCTCCTACTCGGGAAAAAGTCTGCTCTGGCTTTCATCTTGTTGCCTCATGGCATAAGAATAGAGAGAAGAAACATTGTAAAGACAGAGACTTTAAAGTATTTTTTTACTGTATTCTATGTAATAGATTCTGTCCAGCCCATTCAGTGATTGTTTTTGTTCTAGTACAACTAATAAGAAGATGTGGGGGGAGCAGCTTCAGAAAGCAATTTCTAGGACTCACCGGTACATCCAGTTGACGTCAGCACAGCTTGTTGGTGTTTGTCTCTTCATCTTTGTGCGACCCTATCATGTTCCTTTCATCAGGTACAAAACTAACACCTTCTCAAATGAGTAATTGTGGTGTGTGGCCAGCATGAATTGCTTTCAAGCCTGGTAGTTTGTGCATTTGCCTGGGAAACCTGGGTTCCATTCCTTGCACCAGTCAATATTTCATTATTTGATACAAAGAGGAATAGTTTCAACAGGGGACAGTGAGAGAGACCTGCCCATGAATAGCTCTGATGCTCAGGGTTTAGGGCACGCTCCTAGGTGGTAGCAGATTAGGTGGTTCAAATCCTTCTCCAAATCAGCCAAAGGAGTTAGCTGATACTGGATCTCGCAGGTCACCTGTGACTGCTCTAATCATCTGGCATTGGCTATTTATGGGCACCCCTACCTCTTCTTTTTGCACAAAGGGACTGACCTAGCCTAGGTACCTAAGTCAAAGGTTGCTGGGATGCTTACCTCTTCTCTGCCACTACCTTGATATCCACCTAAAAGATCAGTTCATGCCATACTAAATTCTGTAGGCAGGCAGATGACACAAATGTTTCCTTGCTGCAATCTTCTCGGTAATCTTTTTTCAAAATGGAAGAAAGTACATTCTTGTTTTTTTCCTCCCGTTATACTCTCTGTTAGTGAGAAGTAGTTCAGAGAAGAATATGGCTTTTACTATTTGACTTGCCACCTGGATTATGGGTTCCATGACCTAGAAATTGAAGTAATCCAGGAGGAAGTGTGTGATTAAATAGGCATCAAAAGCAGAATTAGTCAGTAAACTGGCTCGTTTGCAGCTGTCAACCTGTTAGCACTCTGCTATAGAGCAGTAGCCTTTTGAAAATCAGGAAAGGAAGGAAGGGTTTTGATTCTGATGGCTGATTTCATTATTTAATGCTAATGTGCTGCTACAGGATATGTGAGCACAGCCAAACTTAGCCACGTGCTTTTGCAGTTTAAACAGGTCCAGAGTATAAAAAGGCTTCTATGCTAAAGAGATGAAAAAGATTAGGATTTGAGTTAGAGAGGAGAGGACTAACACTATATTATATATATAACTGAGCTATATTGGAGCAATAAGCAGGTCAGAGAAATCTGAGGCATCAAGATACACTGAAGTTTGTCTTAACATCCTTTCTCATGACCTTAGCTAAAAATGGAATATTAGATGGCTACGAGTCAATAACGGAAGAGATCGGTGGTATCAGAAGGATCCTTCTTAGAGTGAAGAATGACTACATGACCTATGACCTCACCATTTACTTATCTGACCAGATAGTGGTGGAATATTCTCAGAGGAGACTGTGTTTCTGGGTGTAATTATCCAGCTAGTAGGTGGTTATTTTGCCCATTATGTTGCCCCTTTGAAGATTAATGTAGAACAATGGTTACACCGATGGACCAGTTGAAATACCATATAGTTAACAATATGATGCAATAAGCTGGTTATGTCATCAAAACAGAAGTCGGTTCAGTAGACAAGGTATGAGTACTGTATGTGAGAAAAGACAATGCCCTGGAATATAATGTGCGCTTTATTTTTGAAAGGCAGAATGAAAAAAAAGATCATTCCTTGTAGCAAGTAACTGAGTAGCAGCAGCTAGGGAGTGAGGCCTGCTCATTGCTCTGCTCCATGGGATCGCTGGAGATTTTACTTGTGGTTTTACACAGTAAATGGCAAAATCTTCTCTTACCATGTTACTTGCATATAATGTGCTCTCCAATTCCCAGCAGCTGTTTTTGGGGGAGAAGATACCATATTTTCTCACATACAACATGTATAACTTGTATTTTTTTGTGAAACCATCCACAATTTAATTGCACACAGATAGTTAGATAGATACTTTCATTGACACATGAACTTTGTATCCACCAAAAACCTTTATTTCAAAGCATGCTAATGCTTAGGGACCTACTGAAATTGTGTTGAGACTAAACAATTTTTATTGGTCGCGGCATAAAGAGCAAACTTCACCAATATTTGTTGCATTTGCTCTGCCAGCCAGGCCCCTCAGCACTGATTGGTGGAGAGATCCTGGCAGGGGAAGAGGGGTGTGGGGTCAGCTGCCATCTTATCTGCTGGCTACCCTTTGTGCGGCCCTGCCCCTTGGCGCTGATTGGGGGAGAGGCTCCATTGACAGGAGAGATGAGGGGGCAAACACCATCTCATCTGCTGCCCTTTGTGCTGCCCCACCAGCCGGTGCCTTCCCCCTGACACCACAGGCAGGCTGTTAGGCTGGACCGTGCAGAGAGGACTGTCCCACTGGGGAGCCAGCATGTTATTTTTAGTAAGTTTTTTTAAATCGTTTTTTCAGGCAATTCTGGATTTTGTTGTTTCTGCAAAATCTCAAATGGAGTAGACCTTTAGTAATGCTGCTTGAATTGGTGACTGTGCCATATTGATTCTTGTCAGTACTGGAATGTAAACATTAATTATTATCGCCATTTTAAAACTAGCAATAAAGGCAAATATTATGAAAGATCCAGGCAGATGGTCATGCAGAGTATGCTGTCTCACAAGAGGGATGGTAAGAGAAAAGTTACTTAAAAGATATTATTGTATTTCTTCATTAATGTCTAACTGGTGGTCTGAAACAACAGGGCATGGATGTAAGTTCAGAGTAATGTCAGAACAAATGGCTTACTAACAGATTCACTGGTCACCATCACACTCACTTCCCTTTACGTTCTTCAGTAAATGGAGGGAAAATAAAGTCATTGTTCTTACTAAGACATCGTTTCCCTTTCCGCTTTCAACTGAAGATGAACTAACATTTCCTTCCTTCCCCGCTCCCCCCTTTTTTTTTTAAATCCAGGGACATAGCAATAGACACAGTGAAGACAGGGATGGGAGGGAAAGCTGGAAATAAAGGGGCAGTTGGCATCCGCTTCCAGTTCTACAGTACCAGCTTTTGCTTCATCTGCAGTCACTTAACTGCTGGACAGTCTCAAGTGAAAGAGAGGAATGAAGACTACAAAGAGATCACACAAAAACTCAGCTTCCCAATGGTAAGGACCGGGCTGACTCTATACCAGAACTGTTCCTAACAAGAAGCAAAAATCATGTCCTTAAGTTCTTCCGTGTGAGAGTCAATTGCAGTCTATACTGTCTTGGCAGGTTCCTTCAGGACTCAGTTCAAAGTCATGGACTAGCCACATAAAAGAACTGAATTAGAAAAAGAAAGCAAACAAGGTTGAAAGCATACTTCACCAGACCCTGGTTTGCCACAGTTATATTTAGAGAGCTAGGTGTGGCAGGATCAGGCTGCCAGAAGGTGAAAAAAAGCAGATGTTCTAAGATAGTTGGACAATTAATATTGAATATGATCTTCTCTGGCTGGGTATTTTATCCATCCATCACACTAGTACTTTATACTTGCCTTTGTCTAAGGCCAGGAAGTGACCTGTGAGATTTTTGTCACTGTGCTCCTTTGTTTCCAGTATTAGTATTGGGTGCTTTAGATTTCCATAAGTGTTTCTCTCAGGCATCTCCAGAGAAGCCATAAGCCAGGGAGAGAGAAGACCAGTTTGTGAGAGTGTTTATTCATTCTGTTAAGTCAGCAAAGCGTTTAGGTAGAAGAGCATAAAATTTAACTCCCTGTTGTTTCCAAGGTTTAAAAAACCTCACGCTTATAGCATATCAATCAGTTTCAGTTTGTTAGAAATAATACTGATGGTATTGAAGCTCTGCATAGAATATCCATTCTAAATAGCCATAAAGTCATGCTTATAGCGTCCTTACTTCTAATAGCTCGTTAACTATTTTATATCTTATACGTTTACAATGTTTGTGCACACTGTGTGTTTTATATATATATAAACAGTGCCCTCTAGTGATACTGTATCTACAGGTTTGGAGCATTTTCTTTATGAAAGGTTTATAACTTGATTGGAAAAAATGCAGTTACCTATAATACAGCTTAAACATTTATAAAAATATGATATATAGATATGGAACAGACTTTTTAGCCTGGCCTTAACTAAGATGTCCATTTCATTGGGTTCATACAATAGCAAGAGCATTTTGCATTTGCAGTTTAGATAATTAGGCACATGAGTCCCTGAATGTCTTAGAAAACCAGAGGATTCAACTTCTAGAATACCTATATGTAAATCTAATAACTGTGTGTCTGAAATTTTCAGAAAACTCCATTTGTGCCTGCAAAAATGAAGGCTGTAATTTGAAAATCTGATCTATAAATTTCAAGGTAGTGGAACATAGTAAGAAATATAGGAGCCACTTCTTTAGCATGAATTTCATGTAACAAATAACATTTGGTAAGCAGTCTAATATTTACCACTTCAAGAAGACTGGGTTTTATATTTCAGTTGCATAAAATGTATACAAATTGCATACAATTGATAAACAAAAATGTACAAAATAATGACTTTAACATGATTTCTTTCCTATCTAGGGAAGAAATGTGTTCTCCCATGACTATGTGTTCTGGTGTGGTGATTTCAACTATCGCATTGATCTGACATATGAAGAAGTCTTTTATTTTCTTAAACGACAAGATTGGAAAACACTCCTTGAATTTGATCAACTACAACAGCAAAAATCCAGTGGAAAAGTAAGGGGCTTTGTCCATTTGCTCTGCTGTAAATATCACCATTTTTCTCAGTATCCAAGTCAATAGCTAATTGGCTTTAAGAATGAGAATGAGGGAATTTTCAGATGTCTGCTTGTGGACATGTATATTCATTTAAAAAAAATCAAAATAGTACATTCCTGAAAGTAACTATGTTACAACGACACCTCCATAAGCAGAAATCTATTTCTTTTCATAGATTTTTAAAGATTTTCATGAAGGAACAATCAATTTTGGACCAACCTATAAATATGATGTTGGCTCAGAAGCTTATGATACAAGTGATAAGTGCAGAACCCCTGCTTGGACAGACCGAGTGCTTTGGTGGAGAAAGAAACTGCCTTTTGATAAAACAGGTGTGTAGGGTCTTTCTCAGTTTTAGCTTTTTACTTTTCCTGAGTTGCTGGACCATACAGGACCTAAGGGGGATGAGTTTAGTAAAGTAGCCAGGGAAGAAGTGGAGGCTTGATTCTGGTTCTTCTCTTCATTCTTTCCTTCTTCAAAGTACAGACATTTCATCTGTGCAGGTTAGGTACTGCTTTTGGTGTCTATGAGCAAAAGAAATTCCTTGTAATCAGTCCTAAACATACTGTGTTGGGTAAGTCTGCACTTCTGACTGAGGCTTAGCACAGAGATAACTAAGTAGCCTAGCCACAGCAGCAAGGACTTGCCATACATTGCAAAATCCAGAAGCAGGGTAAATTAGCCAAAGGTGAGCTCTGTGCTGCCACCGTTAGACTGCTTATGGTACCTGAGGTAGCTTATTGAACACTGATTGAGATATTTCTCCATAACACTGCAGATACCTTCTTAAGCATCACTTGCTCCTCTTCATATTTATTTCAGTGTGGACTATGAGCACGCTTAAAGCTTTTCATGCCTCAGATTTTTCCATAAATTAACAGGGAATACATAATAATTACTGAATGTTGTGAGGCTTCATTAAGTCATGCTTGTAAAGTACTTCATGGTCCTTGAGTGGAAAGTACCATAGAAATACCACACATTATTATGCCTGGTATTTAAAAGCTGTAATAACTAAGGCAGTTAACGAATAACCTCTTTGCCTCTAGAGCCATATTTTTATGCCAGCCTCTAAATCCGCATATGTATTCATTAGTATTTGTAAAACTACATGTGCACCTGCAAAAGGAGTAGTGGCAGGAGATGCCATCCAATTTGTATGTGCAAAGGTAAACTGTGCCTGTGTGAAGTACAAGGGTCAACTCAAGGTGAATAGCATGAAACAAAGCTAGGTTATTGAGAGAGTTCACTTCACTGTAAAATCACAGAGTTCCTGTTTACTTGAAAAATTGGTGGTATAATAAATAGGAACTTGAACAGTAAATAAGTCTTACAAAGTAATTCAACTGTAGTAAGGATAAGAACAAGGAGTAGTGAGATGTGAACTGCAGTCTGAGAAGGAGATAGGATCAAGTATTGGCAAGGCTGCCTACACCTAGGAATTGAAGTTTTGTAATTGTTGTATTGTAGTTTTGTTGTAGTTGCATAATGCAGGGCACCTGCAAGAAGCATGATTTGTGTGGTAATATCCTTTATTACCACACAAATTATTAGATTGACTTTAGCGTCAGGAGAGCTGTTGGACAAGTATGAGCATAAAGTGCTCTCCTGGAAGTGTCAAAAAATAGATGGCAAGTAAATAGTACTTGGATTGGAGGAGAAAGAAGCCAATGTGCCCCAGCAACCCTGATAGGAGCAAAGGACTGGAAGCAACTAAGTCAGGCACCATATCACAGAGCACCTTTTACAGTCTTAATGAGTTCCTTCTTATAAGCATTTGGATTTTTTGCCCCTGCGACTCCGACTAGTGATTAGGAACTTTCTCCTCATTTCCAGCCTGATTTGATTCCTGGTTAGTTTGCACCACTTGTTCTTCTGCCACCATTGTCCTTGAGCTTAAAGAGTTGTTCTTTTCCGTCCCTTGTTCACCATTCCCACTAATGACTTTATAGCTGGCAATCTTACCCCTTATTAGCCTTTGTTTTTTTACACTAAACAAGTACTTGTAGCCTCTTCTTACCATACAAACTAGCCATTCTTCTTCTCATCCTAGTAGCCCTCTCTACCTGTGTTACAGTTTGAATTCATCTTCTTTGTACATGAGTGACCAGCACTGCACACAGTGTTCTAGAGGGGGTATCCCAGGACCTTATGCAGTGTCACTGTTATCTGTGTCTGTTAATCCACTTCTCAACAGCCTCCATTCCTTTCTGTATGTTATGCTGATCCTCTTATGGGTGAATGAAGCCCCCAACTTTGTATCATCATCAAATTTTATCAGCAGCCTCCTATACTCTGCACCAAGGTCATTAGTAAAAATACTAAATATAATCTTGCCTACCCAAGACAGTTCTTTGGGGAGACCCACTAGTAACCTTACTCTAGCCTCATCCTTCCTTTTCCATCAGTACCTTTTTCTGTCTCCCCTTGTAACACTTTACTGTTCCTCTAGTAAATCCTCACTTTCTTGAGCTTCTGTAATAGTTTCCCATGTTGCAGCATATTAGATGTTTTAGTAAACTCCACATAGATGAGATGGACCTTTCTGTAGGTAGAGAATCAGCTATCTTGTCCAAGACAGCTATTAATCTGGTATGATCTACCTTTTGTAAACTCATCCCTGCTTTAGGAGCCTAACTCTCATCCTTTCAGCCTGTTTTTCCATATTTCTACATTCCTGTACATGTTTAATAACTCCTTTCATACTTTCCAGCCATTTTAAGATTATTGGAGACTATCAAATAACTGCTGTATCATTTCAATTATGGAGAGAAGGAGAGACTGTGAAAACTATCCCTCTTTCAAAAATGTCCTTTTCCCCTTATGCCTTCTTTCAAGTTGTAGTGTACACTGAACAGCAGTTTCTTTGTGGTGCAGATGTATCTGGCAATATTTTTAACATGACCAATTGGCATGTTATGTTTTGTTGTGTGATACTCACAAATAGTGTGCCAAAGAGTTTGTTGTAGATAGGAATGAAGTCAAATGCCCCTTTTAAAATCTTAACACTTCTGTACCGAACTCCACAACCTCAGAAACTGGCATAGGAAGCAAAAAGGAGATTTCCCAATTTCATATAGAAAACGTTGGGGGTCACAAGCCAATGGGATAGGGAGAGATAAATACAAATAGGTACACATTAAGATTAAGGTGCATGCACTTAATGGCCAGATAACAGATAACAAGTAATAGCATTGTGGTATCTTCACTCAAAGAAACTGGTACCCTACCATATCTACAGAGGTGCTTCAAACCAGCTTCCAGTCCTGAGAGCGCTCAACTGCTGTTCACATGTCCAAGTTCTGCTGCTAAGTTCAGCAGTCCCAGCTCTGTTACTCTTTTGCCATGCCAGCCTCTGCTGCTGTCTCTTTGTTCTGCTGCAGCTTCCCCCATGTTCAGCCCATGCTCCTGTGATTTTTGCCACTTCCGGTTTCCTCCTTTGTCTCTCAGCTCCCACGATCTCCAGAAGCTGTAGTTTTCATACAGCCAGCAGTTTTTACAGTTCAATTCAGCTAGTAGAGCAGCTCCCTCTGCTGTCACACAGGTATATTACAATTTGCTTACACAATCCAACACTTGGACTAACTGTAAAAGACTTGTAATTCAACTAGGGCTGCATCTCCCCACCCTCCTCATTCTGCCTAAATTCTTATCTTCACTGTGCTTGTCCTGTCTTGAGCACTTACTTTTATTCCCGAAAACATTTGAGGAAGCAGCCAGCATTTAGGGCCACATAGGATTTCTCTTTTGTGTCCCTTAACTACCTGTATATTGTTAGAAAATACAGATTCTTCATAGGTACTAGGTCTGTTTCCATTTTCTAGATAGAATGAGGAAAAAGGTCATATTTTAATAAGACACTTATACCTAGTTATGAAGGTCTCTTATCAGCTGACCCTTCAGTTACTGCTTTATCCTTGTCTTGTTCAAGTTAATAGCATTTGTTTGTTTGTTTTTCACTTTCTTTTATTTTTTTCATATTTTATAACTCAGGTCTTGAGGGTAGAAGCTGTTCTTTAGGCCGAGGTCTCAGGAGTTCTGTGAAATGCAGTTTTCTGAAATTGGTTGAATCGTTATTACAGCAATGTAAACTCTAACAATGTTTTGTGCTATATAGCTGGAGAGATCAATCTCCTAGACAGTGATCTGAGTGTTGAAACTAAAATCAAACACAGTTGGACTCCTGGTGCCCTGATGTATTATGGAAGAGCAGAGCTTCAGGCTTCCGATCACAGGTAAGAGCTTAAGTTAAGATAAGCTTTCTCCGATTAGTGTGTGACATGCTGAAATACCTCTTTGATGTGAAAGGCAAACAGTTCCTTTTGATGAATGGTATGTGCTTACTCTGATAGGAGGGTGGCACTGCCAATGGCCTGATTCTAATTCTGCTCTGTACTGTGATTGTGGAGAAGAGCTGCAGAGACAGCAGATAGTGGATATTTTTGACAGTTCTGGTCAATTAAAGGCACATTACTGAAAGGCTCCAATTCAGCATTCTGTGAAAAAGAAGGCAACTGAGATGTGTAGCCTGGGAGGTATACATTGCATCTGGCCAGGGCACTGGGGATGTGGATGTGAATGAACACAGTGGCACCCTCAAGGACCTCATCTTCCCTGCTTCTCTGTGAAAGGGAAGAAGGGAAGAGAGAGGAAGCAACAGCTAATACAGCTTTTTGGTCTACACTATTAACATTTCTTCAGAGGAGTTCGCGTGATTGCAGATCACCTCCCTTTTCTCAGTGTCTTGATACTATTTCGCTATGTTAAATGTGCCTCAAAAGCTTGTCTGTTTTAAAACAAGCTTCTGTCAGTATCCTAGCGGTGTTCAGTGAATCACAGTTGCCAACCCTGTGCTTCCCCAGCATTGTTACACAGGAGAGCTGCTTCGCTTTCCTCCAGCAATGGAAGAACATTCTTCGTACAAACAACTTCTCTGTGTCAAGGCATTGACACCGCGGGGGTCTACAACTCGCAGTGGAACTGCCGCACTCATTATAAAAGACTCTGATGCAGTGTTCTTTGAAGCCAGGCTGTTGTACCTTAGTTCCCAATTACAGCAACCCTTACTGTAATAACTAGGCTTTTAACACCACTTTTTAATTATTCTCAGTAGGCTTACTTTCTGAAGCTTATGTTATCAAAAGAGGCTCCATGGTATCTTTTCAGCATACCAAAATACACTAATCAACAACGTTTTCAGAAATAATTAACGTTTCCTGCAGAAAGGTTTGGGGTTTTTTTTCCTTTTCTCTATTCCCTTTATCTCAACTTTTGTGTTCTTTCTACATACTGGCAGTGCACGTTACAGCCCCTGCCACATTGCAAGTAGCAGGTGGCAATTCCTAGAAGTGCAAGTATTCTAATTACTGCCCACAGTTTATTTGTAGGGATAATCCCAAGGATGCAGATTGCATCTACAAAGCGAAGTGAAGCCTTGGCCCTTTTGACAACTTGTTCTGGTTAACTTGGGTATGACACAGAGAGAGCTAGCTCATAGGAAATGATTCATGACCAAAGAGCATATGGTTGGTATGTCTGTATTACACAAGCACTTTATACTTAAAGGCAGGGGGGGGAATGGTGCAGTTGCACCCCCTCTCCCCCCTTTGATTTGTGGTCCATCAAAAATTTAAAACCAACTGCTTGGCAGAGGCAGTAACATTTCTATTGAGGCAGCAGTGAGGAAATCACTTGACTTCATGGCTCATTATAATCTACCTGATTCCATCTAAACCCTTCATTCCTCAGGTGTTAATACCACTCTCCTGTTTAAATAGTCTTGATGTTCCACTAGTCAAACTGTCCTTCTGCAGTTCTGCTGTCCTTTAGCTGCTCCTCTTTATGTAGCTCCTGTTTCACAGCACTGCAGGCTGTTTTTAACTCTAACTAAAAATGTTAAGTCAGGCTTCAAAACTTAAACTCAGGTGAACATCAACTCAGGTATGGAAATAACTTTCAGTGAAATATTCGATGTACTGTTATGATGTTCAAGGCCAGATTTTACTTTATGCATTTAATTACAACAGGACATCTTTTAATTATTTTTTGCCTCGTTTGTTGTGGTTTTTTTATACATAAGATATAGCAACTGAATGCACATGCCAATAAATTGGCATTTGTTTTTGCTTTGATCTTAAACTGAATAATATAGCTCTAGGCCCCTAGCACATTAGTCAAGCTTCTAGTTTCTTTTTACCTGGAGATAATTGTTTATTGTGTTATATGTGATGATGCACCACACCATCCGTACCCTCCTTCTCAAAATCCTAGAGCTGCCCATACTTAAAGGTATATTGTCCTCTTGGTATTTACTCTTGGGAGTACAGCAAAGAAACTAGGAGCCAGAAAGAAAAACATTGTTCATGACCTTGAATCATGTAACACTTAACCTCCATTAACCCTAATAGGAAATAACTGCATTCTCATGCTACGCAGGAATGTTGTGGGAAAATTGATTGTATTAAGCATTCTGGTGCCTTTTAGATGGATGTTCTCTCAGGTGATCTCTCTCTTCCAGCACACTGTCATAATTCTATTTTAGCTAGGTATTGTGGGAATTAGTATCTGGAGGATCACATGAGGCAGGTTTATCTGTTACTGGGAAAAAAGGTATAATAATCCCATGGAGCAACGAACTGGGAGTCAGGGTGCCTGGGCACATGTAGGTACTCCCATGCCTTCTGTCAGCTACCCTGGCACTGTTAGAGCTGGTACTTTCCTAGGGTACGCTTGGCATTAGGGCAGCACAGCTGGTGAGGAGGAGCTCCCAGAAGCACAGATTTGGCTGTGCCCTATCACTGCTGGACCATGGCAAATACTGCCTGATGCTAGAACTACTGCCCTCAGAGGCACGTGAGTTGTGAGAGGTCCTTACTGTGTGACCTTGGACAGACTGTATAATGTGGGGATTACCCACATCAAAGGGGTTTTGTTAATATTCATACACCCAAATATTTGCACATCTTGTGGTTTGATGTTTATTTGAAATAATGTAAAAGTAAATATCTGTGCGTGTGTGTATGTGTGTGCACGTGTACAAAATCTAGGCCCGTGTTAGCTATTGTAGAAGTGGAAGTCCAAGAAGTGGATGTGGCTGCCCGTGAGAGTGTTTTCCAGGAAGTGTCATCCTTCCAGGGGCCACTGGATGCCACCGTTGTGGTAAATCTCCAGACACCAACCCCTGAAGAGAAAAACGAATTTCCTGAAGACTTGCGTACAGAGCTTATGCAAATATTTGAGAATTATGGCATCATTGTTCTCGTCAGGTAAGCGTTTACTCTGTGACGCATTCAGTCTGTTTTAAAAAATCCTAATTAAAATCAAATGAACTCTGAGGAAAAAGATAACAATTTCAAACTGTAATGCCTTTATCATCATTAGTAGAATAGATGAATAATTACTTGCCAGATACCTCTTACTTCCTACTGTCCCACTATAAAAACTGCCCAAAACAGAGGACTCGCTCATCTTTGGGGACTGGCTTTTGTGACCCCTCAACCTACTAAACTTGAAGCCAGGTGTTTAATTCTGCACCCTGCTGGAAGTTTTGTTTCAATCCTGTGGAGTCACTTTAAGGGCACAGGGTAGCAATTGCACTTCTTTGTTAAGGAAAACAGCCATAGCTTGGCACTACCTTATTTGCAGCACCTTTTGTGAAAGACAACAGGAGAGAAGAACCCAGCAGAAACTTGAGAAGGCTAGCAGGATCGCATGGTGCCGTTGAAATGGAAGGCTTTTTACACTGTACTTTTCAGCTACACAATACAATTAACTAGGATCATGCTGGGTCACCAAAAGCTGTCATCCATAGTGGAATACATAACAAATCTAATCTCCTGGTGACAGTGCTTATGGTTTGACACCAGGTTCAGGAAATAAGTTGCCTGGCAGTTGAGCTATTTGTGATTGGGGATATTTTTGGTAAACATTATCTATCAGCTTGACACTGTTTTGTAGTTTCACACATTCCCCAGAGGGAGAAAAGGATTCTGGCATGGTCTTAGGACCTCAGGACCACATGGCCTGTGAAGGCTTGATGCGTTACTCAGCTGCAGCGAAGAGTGAGAAAGCAGCAGGCTTCTCTTTTTCACACCTCTGTGTAGCTCACAAAACACTGTAGACTATCTCAGGCCACAGGAAAGGCACTTTATGCCCTAAAGCTTGTTCACCAGCTCTCCCAACTATCCAACTGGTCCCATAAAAGATATCACAGAAAATCCTTACCTTTAGGACATTGTAGTAATGGTTGAGGAGAATGCATGCTTTTTCTGATGCAGGTGGGGGTATAGAGACAGAGACAGTGCTGGGCAACATAGTGTTACCTGCTACAAAGAAAACACACTTGTAAGTAAGAGCTAAATGCAAAAAAAAATAGCCTATGTAAAAGTATTGGCATCACTGTGAAGCCTACTATGTATTTCTGGAACACAAACTATACTGTTGTTTTCTCTCTCTGTTCCTGTTAGGATAAATGGAGGTCAGATGCTGATAACATTTGCAGACAGCAAGTCAGCTCTTAATGTTTTGGATATAGATGGCATCAAGGTACAACTATATCATGTTTGTTTTAATGAATTTGCATGCATTGTATCTAAAGGTGGGTTTCTAAGATTATACTGAGGCACTATAAATCAGTAGTTTTATTTTCAAGGAAACTGAAAACTCAGAGTACTTACGGATCCTGTAGCCATGAGGCTTAGCATTTTGCAGATTGTCCTTCCTTATTAGGAAGACAGGACATTGCTTCTTTTGGAGCTCCCTCAAACAAAGTTCTGGAACCAGTCTGCGGTATCGCTACAGAACATGTGGACTTTATGACTATTTAGTCAGTTGAAGTAGTGCTCTGGGGAACACCATTGCCAAGTCCTTTTTATGCTTCTTTAATATAGCACAAAACCTCTTTGGCATCAAGTGTCATGGTGCCACTGTGATTTGAGTATGAAATGGATCGGTAGCAACAATTCTGATTTACTTCATGACATTTCCATAAAGACTGTAGCTGCATTTCTTTGTGAGATGGGCATTTATTTTTCATTTGGTTTGCTTTGTTTTTTTCCTAGTAGTTGGGGTGCTCCTGTATCATAAGTTATCAGACTACAAGGTCTCGGGTGAGATTTTTCAAAATGTTTGGACGAACGCACATGCTTTGTGCTTCAAGACACTGTGGCAGTTTTGAAAATTCCATCTCTGTAGTCATTTTAAAAGCTGTATAGTATCATTTCTATGATATTTTATATTTTATTTGCAAATGATAAATAATGTGCTGAACCACTAGAAATTGCAAGGTTTATGTCAATACAAATGCTTTGAAGAAAGGCAGCCACAATGTAAGTGTGTGCCCAATAAAAACCAGAGTTCTTCAGTCAATACATGGAGGGTTAATTCATATGACTAGAGGATGGTCTTTTTCCTGATGATGCTAGGGGAAATGCTTTCTTTTCATTGAGCTTCTGAAGTAAATGTGAGGCCATCTACATTTCTGCATTATTCTTATTTCCTTAAAAATGAAAAAATTCCTTCTTGGCTTTAGGTTAAAGGTAGAGCTGTGAAAATCCGACCCAAAACTAAAGATTGGCTGAAGGGTCTTCAGGAGGAAATCACGCGAAAACGAGACAGTCTTGTGCCCATGTCACCTACAGCAAACTCCTGTCTGTTAGAGGAAAACTTTGACTTCTCAAGTCTAGACTACGAATCAGAAGGTCAGCAGCACAATTATAGGCTGGGTTAAGAGAATTCACCTTTCTCATTTTGTGGGAGGGGGCACAGACCTGTATGATTTCTAATGACACAGTAACTCTAAACAACACATTCCTAGCTAAAACCCTCACCCTGCATTGTATCTACACAGAGCCTTGATGATGAGAGAGGACATCACCTGGCTACATGTGCTCAGTGTTATAATATAAACTATCAAAGTCACTGTACGTTAGAACGATCCCTATACAAAACAAAGAACAGTGAAAACATGTGTAATCAGTCAGAAGTCTGCTTAGCTTTTACTCTCCTGCATAATAAAAGCATTTTAATTGAAGTAAAAAGAAACAGAGACTGTGCCTTTCATAATATCTATGGCCAAATCTTTTTCAGGTGATATATTAGATGAGGAGGAGGAGTATTTGGATGATGTGCTGCCTCAGCATCTAGTAACAGAGATATCAGAAGACTTTCCTGAGGGCCCTGAACATTTTGCCTCTGTAGTACTTTCAAACAAATCTCAGATGCTGACAGGAAGGAATTCACGTCTGTGTAAAGGTAACTCACATGGCTTCTTTATAGCAGGCCTGAAAAGTTATTTTCTTGTTTCTCCCTATGGGCATTTCCCTGTTGACCTGTTACATCATCTCTTGTGCTTAACCTGTAAGCCCTCCAGGGTGGAGACCACCTTTCTGTTGTGTGTTCAAACAGCATCAGGGACAATGGAGCCATGATCCTTGATTGAGACTCCCAAGCACTATGGCAATACAAGTAGTAGCTAATAAAGCTTTAGTCTGAACTTGTCTATATGCCAGGAGTGGCCAACCTGCAGATTGCAAGCTGCAAGGTAGCTCCTGGGCAGTTTATATGCATGTGGCTCCTAAAAAACGTAATTTAATGACAAATTATATGAATTTCAGCACTGTACTCATGTTATTGACTCTGGGGCATTTATCTCACAAGTTATATGTCCTGCAGCTCTTGGCTGTGTCAAAGTTTTAGTTTGTGCCGAGAAGGGGAGGAAGTTTAGCCACCTTTGCTCTGTCCTGTTTGGGACAGGGTAGCTGTGCCTCAAAGGGGTGCCTTGCTATCTGTATTACATATTAGACAGAGGTAGACTTACTGCCATTTTTAAATTGGTCTTGTATCACATAGAACTAAAGCATACTCGACAGAATTGTCCCTATTGTCCTTTATGTTCTTGTTAATGGTGGCCTGATCTGGGAGGCATTTGACAGGTTTCCTTTGACTTCAGTGGGCTTTAGAAGAGGGCTTAATGCAATAGGCGTGGTTGACAGTCAGGGCAGATCCACAATGGGCAGGAAATGTGATTGCCCCAGGTCACCATTTGCTCTGGGACCATCAAATATGTACCTACTCATGTGTCCCACATCCAGGGCAAGGGGGAACCTCAAGATTTTTCTCCATCTCTTCAAAGACCTACGTACCCCACAACAGCCAATAGAATCTGCACTTTCCAGAAAAACTGAAATACAGTCAATGAACTCTTGCAAAGGAGTTCCAGTCCCCTGAAAGACTAGCCAACCACTTTGCCCTGCTTCACTCCCATTTTACTTATCTGGGGCAATTTTGAGGCTCAGTCACCCTCTGATGTTAAGCATGGTGAGCTTTAAAATCCTGTACATTGCCCAAGATAACTACAGTGTTACCTTGGATATGTGCAGTATTCTTCCTTCATAGTGTTGGGATCCTAAAGCTATTGATGTAACTTGGTAAATTTATCTTAGTGACTGATTTAAAGGGTAACCATCCTGATGTAAAATTACAGATGCTGTGTCTGTTTGCTTTTGGAGTGATCACCTTAGGCAGCATCACAAATGTGCAGTATTTTTCTTCCTGTCCATCTGTTTTGTTGTAATGTTATAATGCAGTGAGTCTTTAAAATGAACCATATGAAGCTATGAAAACACTGGTCTCAATTACATCCAGAGCTAGTCTTGCCAGTAATGCTGGTCTCCTGGGTTGTGATCTGGCTTCACTTTAGTGGCCAAGCACAGGAAGGCGGGGCCAGAAGTTGAACATATGACAGTCTGGTCATAGCCTCTCTTCTCTCCCCCTCTTTACTATTCATTTGGAGAGGATGATCTTTCAGCTACACAGGCATGGGCTGTCTTCCAGTATAAAATGGGAGTTTTAATCTATGCTAAAGACAGTCAGAAAGAGTTCATAAAAACCAAATGAAATTCATAACTTCATGCTGACCAGGGCTCTAAGTGCTCAGTGCTTTATAGCTCTCTTCACTTACCTTGAGTGCAGCTTGGTCAGTCCTAGTGACCTGACCTAGAGCCAAGAAATAGCCTCAACTTATTAAATGCCATCAAACCAGACATTTCGGATTGCACAGAGAGTTGTCCTGAGCACACTTCTGCTCAGCGTGCAGAAGATTCATTAAACCACAAGGAACCACAGTAATTCTTTTCAACTGTACAAATGCACACTTGACTAACTCATGAAGTAAACAAAGCACAGTTTGATGGGAAGGAGGTTGCAGCTGGTCCTTTGTAGGTCCCGACTCTCCAGATCCAGGCCAGCTACACATTCCACGTGGGTTTGAAGCCTCTGACATTTCAAAGGTCTCCCAAGTGTGCTTGTGCTGCTCCTAATGCAGTGGATGCCAACAGTATACAAGTACTATGGAGACAGATGGAAACCAAAGCAACAATGGAAGCACCAGTGCAGTCTATGTTTTTGAGGTCAGCAAAGGCACAGCCTGATCTCACTTAAGCCTGCCCAATAAAAAGAACTGGCCATCATCTTATTTTTGCTGAGTGATTGTCTTGCCTGAAGATTATTGCCAAAATTCCCCACTATGCCATTTGTCCTCAGTCATGGTACTGGTACAAACCTCTGCCTTCCCTAGGCAAGCCCTTCCTTATTCAGGTCTTGGCTCTGAAGGTCTGGCAAGATAGTACAGCTTCCCAGCTGTGTGGCTGAGGCTGCTCTCTGGTATTGCATGGGTACAAGAAATCATGAGGAAGCTCAATATTCCCTGCAGAGCAGGGCTCTGTAAAACAAGGAGGTAGGTTTGTGCAGAAATGCCTGAAGAGAGAGCACTTTCTGCTTTGTTCCTTCCCCTCCTCCCACCACATCTGCAGCCAGCAAAGGCAAAACTGAACCAGATGCCCCTTGGAGACCAAAAGTTTTTGGGACTGGCTGCCTGACTGGGCAAGGAAGAAAAACAGGGAAAGTGAAATGAAAGCTCCTACTCCTGTAGCTGTTCCCTGCAGGACAAAGTCAGTTTCTGCTTCTGA
Organism: Crocodylus siamensis; assembly: GCF_052110815.1. Taxonomy (NCBI): domain Eukaryota; kingdom Metazoa; phylum Chordata; order Crocodylia; family Crocodylidae; genus Crocodylus; species Crocodylus siamensis. The sequence continues at coordinate 124,729,018 of NC_143395.1, forward strand.
CCTCTCTAGCTGTCAAAGAGAGGAGAAAGCAGGATAAAAGATGGTCTAATAGGCCAGGCGTTGGTAGCAGAGCCCAAGAACATAAAGCAGAGGCAGACATGGTAGGGCCAAAGCACTGCTAAAAAGCACAGAGCCAGAAAACAGACAGTTGTTCTTTTCCATGTTAGCCACGAGACTGGCCTGCTTCTGTGCCAGAGAAAGCTCTGTCACCACTTACCGAGTGGATCAAGCTTGCCTTTCCTGAGACCATGACAGCCCTCAGGTGCTTTGGAAAGGCCATAGGAACTGGCCCATGACTAGCCCTCATTACCAGGGATCCTGGTTTTCTCTGATTAAAAGAATAAATGAAAAATCCCCAATTTTTGGTTCAAAAAAGTAATCCAAAATCCACATTTTTCCATGATTAAAATGAAACACCTCTATCTATCTATCTATCTATCTATTAGTGGTGTTTCATTTTAATCACAGAAAAATGTGGATTTTGGGTTACTTTTTTAACCCGAAAACTGGGGATTTTTTTTTTTATCAGAGAAAACCAGGATCCCTGCAGTCATCACTAACAGCTCATCAGTGTGCGAATCACAGCGTATCAGTGTGGCTGGCTCTTGGGAGCTGGCAATGTGCTATAGTGGCACTAAAGGCTTTGCCTGGAGGGCATCCAGGCTAGTAGGGGAACAGCCCTGAAGTCAGAGGTGGGTTGTTTCAGCTTGAGCTATTAATGTTACTAGTTACAGTGACGGGAACATATTTGAGAAGAGGAGTGGGGGGTTTTCTAAGGTGGAGAGTGTGCTGCCTGGGGCAAGCATCACAAAAAGAAACAGAGAGATGAAAGAAGGGCGTCACACTGGCTTGTTAAGGTGGAGCCTTCTAGTTGGGTAACCATGTCTTGCATCTGAATCACAGTTCTCTTTTTCCTGATCCTCCAAGTTAGGTCATCTCTACCATAGTTTTTTAGATGGTTAAAAAATAGCCTTTTCTTGTTGTGAACTGTCCCCTAGATGATGCCGACTTGGCTGAATTAAAGCAGGAGTTGAAAGCGGGTGGGGATTTCCAGCATCGTTCTCCCAGCAGATCTCTGTCTGTTCCAAACAGGCTTCGCCCACCACCGCCCCCACAGCGCCCTCCCCCTCCTGGTAAGATTTCACGTTCTTTTTTAAAGTCACCCCTCTGTCAGCACAACCCAGTGGCCACACTGTTGCTGCCAGTGTCAAACCAGTAAATACCCAGACCCATAGTTTTTTTTAAGACAAGCGGTGTATTCGCCTTCACTCTCTGCATTTCCCCCCTGGCGGTGGCTCTCGGATGGTGATGGGTGAAATAGGCTGGAATGAAAGTCCTTTCTTAGCTTTAATTAAGTCCTGATGGACTTGATAAAGTTCCTTACCAATGCATTGGCTTCCTGGGGGTTAGTATTTATTAGGTATACTCATATTTATTCTTAGTGATTAGTGTTTTAAGAAAATGCTCTGCTGAGCAGTTTTAACTTTAGTGTGCACTATTCCTTTTGGATATTTAAAAAGGATTTTGTGCTGTCTGATCTTACCCTTTTCCACTTGGCAGGGAACGTTTTCACCCCCTTCTCCATGTTTGGAATAAAATTGAATGAAACAAAGCTTTTCTTCTCTGCTTGCTGTTAGGTTAGGTCATTCTAGGGTGAGACATTCTTTCATTCTGTTTAAAACAAGGTACACACTTCATCCCACTGCACAGAAAGCACCACGCTGGCTCCCAAGTTTGAAAATTTATTCGTGTTCTCCTTGCAGCTGGAACGTCTGTCAAAATATCACCATCTGACAGTCCCACCTCTTCAGGAGGACACTCCCTATGCTCCATCTTGGCAACAGCAAAACTTCTCCCAGGGGCACCTCAGCAACCAGTGAGTCCTCCATCATCACAGGTCCAAACGCCTCAGTTAGAAGGGGATGATTGGCTAAAGATAGTCTGATCACACCAGCCAGCAGGTGATGTAACTCAAGGCAGGTGGGCTGAGCAGAGCAGCAAAGGTGGAGTGTTGGGACGCAGTAACTCTGAGATAGAATCAGAGAACCCAAAGAAAGCGTGTTGCACATGCATGCCACATGCTGTTAAAATGACGGGTTCCTTCACAACTTGAAGATTCATACATTACAAAAACCATACATTCCTGTCCTTAAAATGCTTAAACTACCTGCTACTAGCTGGATTTAGTCACTGCAACCTCTTGCCAGTGGCTTCTCTTTTGTGCAGATATTTAGCCTCTATAGGCAAGACACAGCACACCTGCAAAACATCCAACAGAGAGGCCACAGCAGGTGGTGGTTGTGAGGCCAGCTGGCCCAAACTAACTTGATATTGTACTGTAATCCCAATGGTTCAGATGGCTGGGGAAGTAGAGGGTGAGCATGGTTAAAACCCATACAGGACAGGTAAGTTTTATATCACTTACAACTGATGCAGCCTGAGTTTGGCATGATGAAGTTGCACTGCAATACTGTATTTTTCACATACAACATGCTCCCCACCCCCCATCAGACTCCCAAAATTGGGGTGCACGTATCAAGCAAAAAGAAAAACACCGTGCTTTGATCCCTGGTCCACGGCACAGTACAGTGCATGGCTTGCAGATCTGAGGGCTGCTCCAGAACCGTAGTTTTCCAACAGGATGACTCTAATTCGTTTTCCTCTCTTTATTTTCATAAGCCCAAAGTCCGGACTGGAATAAGCAAGCCTTATAATGTCAAGCAGATCAAAACCACCACAGCTCAGGAAGCAGAAGAAGCTATTAGGTGTCTAATGGAAGCGAAAGGAGGTGAGCAGAGCTATCCAACAGGAATTTAAAATCACCAAAAAACAAAAACTCCAGGCTCATTCCATCCTCCCTCAACCATCACCCAGATAAGAGACTCATTTCCTTTCAAAAGCTGAAATCAAACAAAACCCTGCCTTTGGGTTATAGCAAGATTTCCCTTGGAAGGGTTATTGTCTGTTTCAATACACCAGTCTTTTTGTTTCAAGGTGATTTAGTTATTTCTATATAAAGTGACCTGATCTACTCCTTTTTAAAATATCTTCTTGCAGTATCTGTAGATAAGAACACCTTAAATATGTATAGTTGAATGCCAATGAGCCAAACCCCTTTGTGGTTAGGAAGATGAGGAGGTCTTGCTAGTTGCCAGATGGGGCCAGGAAGGAATTCCCCCCGTTACTACAGATGTCAAGAGTATTTTGTTCATGTTCATCAGAAACATGGGGTGTCAGCTGCAGCCAAGGCTGGGGATTTTCTGCCATTACCCCTGCTGGGACTAAAACCCCAATGTTCCTGGTCAGCGTTTCACCCTCCCTGCCCAGTTCAGACCAATCACCACATCTTGGGGTCAGGAAGAATTTTATCCCATGGTCAGATTGGGTTGGACTGCAAGGATTTTTGCTTCCTGTAAGGGTGACGTAGGGGGCATGGTCCTCTTCCTTGGATCTCTCAAGTGTATTTGAACAGCCATTACAGCAGTGGGACATTGGCAATGCCCTTGTTTCCCCTGCATTACCTGTGGCAGGGAGGGTGTTCTTGATGTTTTTGGCAACATACCTAGTAGTTGCAAAGCAAGGTTATGTAGTTTTAGGAGTAGGATAGACAAGCACTTGTATGGGGAGGTTTGGATAGGGAGGTGAATAGGAATGATCTTGCCTTGAGCAAGGGTCTGAGCAAGTGACTGCCTCAGATCTCTCCCAGCCTTACTTCTTTATTATTCTAGGCAATCAATAACTGTATGCTCTAACTGTGACCTCTACGTGCTCCTACAGGTAACGGTCACAACTAATATGCACTCCCGAGTTGTTATACTCCCCATTCCCTTTTGATGCCTGGAGAGAAACTGCACTGCAGAAACAATGTGTGATTGATTGGGACACGGTTGTTTCATGTTCGCTGTCTTTAAGTCCAGCTGTCCTCAGAGAAATGGCTGAGTACCAGTGGCACCTTCCTCCTCAATGGCTGCATTACCTGCAACTTGGAATTCACAGAGGGGTTTAAATCACAGAATTATTCACTGTGCCAGGCAGCAGTGCAAAGCCAGCACACCCTTAAGGGAGCTCATGCAGCAGCCAAAGTATTAACTAAGTCTGATGGCCACCTATAAGTTTATCAGGGGTGACCACCAGGATCTGGGGGAACGTCTGTTCACCAGAGCGCCCCAAGGGATGACGAGGTCGAATGGTCACAAACTCCTGCAAGACCATTTCAGGCTGGACATAAGGAAGAATTTCTTTACTGTCCAAGCCCCCAAGGTCTGGAACAGTCTGCCAGTGGAGGTGGTTCAAGCACCTACATTGAACACCTTCAAGAGTAAATTGGATGCTTATCTTGCTGGGATCCTATGACCCCAGCTGACTTCCTGCCCTTTGGGCAGGGAGCTGGACTCAATGATCTCCCAAGGTCCCTTCCAGCCCTAATGTCTATGAAATCTATGAAATCTTTGCAAGTGAAGGGCTTCCATTGCTGAGGAAGCATAAACCAGAAGGATTCCAGCACGACTCCCAGATCCTGTCCTCCATATGCATTGCTGGCAGTGAGAATCTCCCCATTTGTAAAACTGAGCAAATGTAATCTGCAGTCAGTGAGAGACAACTACCGTGGAACCTTGTGATGCTGCTGGCATGTGGACTGGTCAGAGCAGAGTTGTCATTTAAGTTAAAAGAAGTCTTTTTTATTTTGCCTGGGCTTGGATAAGAGAACTAAATTGCCTGACTTCACTTCAGGATTTTCATGCTCTACAACCACTTACCTCTTACATAGGGCTTTTCATCCTTAGATCTCCACGTGCTTTAGAATTATCTCCTGCAGAAGCTAAGGCACAAGGAGAAGCTGTTTGCTCAGTGTCACCTACCAAGGTTGGGGCAGTCTGGCATTGAGCCCAGCTCTCCTGAGCTGCAGCATCTTAAGTGCTACAACACACACCAGCATAACACTATGTGTGGGCTTGAAGTACTGTGGGCAGGGACACACAAGCTTTTAGCTAACTGGTTTCATGAATTTAAACCTCCTATTGATATGCATGGTGAAATTACATATTAATTTCCAAAACCTTCATCTTCAGACTGAAGAGCAAGCCTTTAATAGTGAGGGGACACACACACGTACACACGTATCAAAGAAAAAGCTCTTCATACTACACTCCAGATGGACTCAAACAACTGGCTGTCTTTTTTTCCATTTCAGGAGTACAAGAGGAAGCACTGAAGCCTGTTCCACTAAAAACCCAAACAGTCACTAAACCAGAACCCCGTCCCAGCATTACAAAGTCAGCATCCTTTCAGGGGTCACAACCAGGACCAGCACTGGTTCCCCATCGCCCGCCACCCAAAGTTCCAACTGCTAAGAAGCCAGTGCCTCTGCAAAGGACAGGAGTCAAGTTGGAAAATGTAAGACTGCTGCAACAGAGCTCATCCTGCTCTTTGTTATGCACAGGAGAGGCAGGCTGTTTAACAGTTTGCATGAAGTCCTGTCATTTGAGCTCAAACTGATTCTTGCCAGATGTCGCCAAACTGTCATTGCATATTGCAGTCACTGTGACCTAGATACACAATAAATGAACCCCATATAAAAGAGATATTCATAGACCAGCATCAGGCACTTCGACAAGCTGTCACTAAACTGAGTTACCCTTATTAAACTCTTCCTCAGTCCATCCCCCTCTTTTTGTTGCTGTCCCCTCTGACATTACATCTCCTCTGCATTTCCCGATTTTATTTTCAGAGGTAATCCATTATGATCCAGCTTCCCAAGGTGGTGACTCCTCATTCCTGTGTTCATTTCTAGATTTTGCTTTACTGATCACACCACATCTGGAAACACCCCAATAAGTGCATTTCTTCCAAACAGACCGGGAAGAAATTCTCAGTCTGTTAAAATAGTGAGATTTAGGGGGGTTTTGAGGCATATGAAGAATTTTATCTTAATAGTTCTCACCTGTATATAAAGTGATGACAAAGGTGCTTGGAAATCTTTGGAGGATTTTTGACAGAAGGTGCTTTCAAAATAAAGCTCTCAGAACTAATTTTGTTCTTGTATAAGGAAAAGGGTCCCTTTCAAAACAAGACTCTGTAGGTTGGGTTTGAACCCTGAACAACAGGGGCTGGGCAACCAGGGCTACTGCCCCATGGCAAATACCCTAAACAATGAGGCTAGAGTTTCCCAGCAAGTGCTCTAGCAGCTATGAGGTTTTTATACAAGCAGCAGGTTCCCCAGCCAACATCTTTTTAAAAGGAAGTTGCCCCTAGTCTTTTGAAAGGGTGGGTTTGCCCTCTGAGCTGTGGGCCCCCTGTGGATGGCAGCACCTCCTAGAAACCCTGAGTGAGGTGCCTAAGAGATGGGATGTAAACACTTACCCCTATCCCTGGTTATTTCCCTGTTAACTAGTTGTAGGGACCCACTTGCAGACTATGCTGCCCTGAAGTTTTTCTCTGCCTTGCGTATTGGCCATTCTGGATCTAACTGTCCCCATGCACCATACAAGGAGCCTGGGCTCCAGTGTTTTTTGGAGCTGGTGTGTAGGTTAGCTGTACCCCAGATCTGCACCTGTAAAATAGCATAAAAGGGGATAAAACATGCCCCTTCAACTCACAGCATTGTTGAGAGGACTATTAAAGCATGAGAGTGTGCCCTAATGCCACACTAATAAAGACAGTACAAATACCATAGGTTGGTACAGGGGTCAGCAACCCATGGGACGTGTGCCAGAACATGGTACATGAGGTCATTTTGCTTGACACCACAGCTGACCTGGGCTCCAGGCAGCTGCCGCCAGCCACAGAGCTCAGGCTGTTTGCAGCAGGCAGGTGGGAGGCTGCAAGCCCTGCTGCAAGCAGTCCAGGCTCTGTGGCACGCAGCAGCTGCCCACTGGCAGGCAGCTGCGAGGCTGCATATAGCTACACCAGGCTCCAGAACCCCAACCAGGCTGTGCGGTGACTGCAGCTGCATGCGTGCCTTGGGATACACAGCTGAAAGGCCCTGGGCAGCACAACCCCAGTCCCTCCCCCACCATCTGCTCTGAGGCACGTGTGCAGCAATTGCCACCACGGAGCTGGTGCCAGGTCTCTAGAGCCTGATGCAGTTATTTTGAGCCTCCTAGCTGCTTGCCACAGTCGGCATGGGCTCTGGGCAGCTGCAGCAGGTGGCAGGCAGGCTGCAACCACCCACACCAGCTCCATAGTGGTAGCAGGTGCACACATGACTTCGGTGCATGGCAGCGAAGGGGCTGGGGCAGTACAACCCTGGCTCCTCCCGTGCCATCCACCTGGAGGCATGTGTACCCATAGCCAGCATTGAGAATCAGGCGCCTTGCAGCTCTCCCACCGTCTGCCTCTGGCACATCAAGTTGAGGTGGGTAGGGGCTGAGGTGTTTTTGGCCAATCCAGCCAAAAGTGCTGCCAACCCCTGGACTGGTAGATTCCTTCACAATCTTTTCTCTGGCCCACTGCTAGAAAGTTAGTGTTTAGGCTCCTATTTCACCTCACACTGAAGGATACCTTACAGCATCCCCTAATGGAATTCAAACAGCTTTCCACTGCACACAGCTTCAGAAAAAAAAAAGTGGAAGTGGAAACAAAACAGGCATCCCCTTTCCCTTATGCATACATTTTAAGGAACAGTCTTGTTTCCCCATGTCCCTATCAACGGAGCATTGTTGAAAGAGCACAGAGAGAAGCTGCTGGTATTTCAAGGTCAGTTATGTGAAAGCACCTACACTACTATAAAGGGATCTCCCCCCTTCGCCATTTCTCCTAGGAAAGGCATCAAGTCAAATACAGCAATGTAATAGCAAAGGAGAACTATCCTGAATTCAATGTAAGATGTATTTCTAATCATATTACAACATCTGAGTTCATGCCTTTCTAAGCAGCAGGAGACTAGTTAAGAGTTAAAGTGGTTTCACTTAGCAACATCGAGACTGGGAAGTCTGAAATAATAGCTATCCTGATGTAATTAGCTGGAACTAAAGTAATCTGGGCTTGAGGTTTTTTTCTAAGAGGGATATGTGGTATTGAAAAAAGTGATAAACTCCACATCGAGAATGTATTTTTAGATTTAGACCTTAGCATCAGAATTACGAGGAGCCACTGATGCACTCTCTGCGTTAGATGAAACTAATTGCCCTTAAGCCTCACATATCATGAGACCCATGAGGACCTGTGCTAATGCCCATTAATTCAGCCTTCCTTATGACTTAGCACTTCAATAGTAGAGCCAGTAAAAGGATCTGACATTTAGAGTGCATCAGAATTGTGGAGACTAAAGATCTGGCCCCCAAGCAAAACTTAACATGAAAGAGAATGGTCACAAAGGGATGTATTTTTAACACGGAGTGAACAGGACATACGTTCCTAATTCCCCACGTAACACATTAAATACCAGTATGCTAAAGTGACGCTGAAGAAGAGAACAGATCAGCATCTGTTCTAAAGTGGTCGCTCTTTTGCCTGCTCCGTGTCCATATCTAGTTCAGTGTCTTCAACCTCCCCTGCTTCCCCCAGTAAGTCACTCAGTAGAACTCAGGTCTTTTCTACCGCACTCCCTGTTGGATTAACCTCCCAACCCCAGGGCAGGTCTCATGCTGTCACCAAGCCTGAATGTAAAACGCCACCCTTTCTTTTGTTCTCCATTCTCAGACCATGTCTCCAGAAGAGCAGTCTGACCAGCAGACAAACCACCCTCCCTTTGGCTTGCCAGATCCTTGTCTCGAAGCCAGCACCATCACAAGTCCCACCAGAATTGCTCCAGTCCCTAAGCCAAGAACAACACAGCCTGGGAAGGTTCTTCAGAGAAGGAAGAGCAGTGAGAGGCCACCTCCCTCACCAGACAGTCTGGAGGCAGACATGCTGCATCCGCCCAACTCCTCTGCCCCGAAGATCCCACCGAGAAGGAAGAAGTCTGCCCCTGCTGCTCTCCACCTGCACGTGCTCCAGAGTAGTAACAGTCCTCTTCTCAGGGACTTATCACTCAATTTCAACAACAACAACAGTCCTTCTGCCCTCCAGGATTCAGACATCCTCTCTCTTTCTCCCAGGCAGTCCGATTTTTCAGCCCTGATGGCTATGGCCAGCCCTCAAAACGATGGCGCCAAGTGTGTGACACCAACACCTTCAGACTTGATTGCTGACCTTCAGGGCCCTCCTGCCACAAGCAGGCCGCAGCTGCTGCTCTTAGACACCAGCTCCCTTACAGAGGACACCAATCTTCTGGACTTGGACACTGATTTGCCCTGTCCTCATCCAACACCACCTGTACCAAATACTCCTCTAGTCCACACTCCCAAAGATCTGAAACTCCCTGGCTCAGATTTCAGTCACTGGGTTACGTTTAGTGATGATGAAGATAAGGGCACATTAACAGAGACACTGAACACACTGCTTGTCTTAGAACAAAATGGAAATATGTTGAAGAACAGGAATACAAATTGAGAGTTGAGATTTTTTTCCTCTTATAGAAACCTTAGGTACAAATACAAATCTCTTTGCATACAGAGCTCTACTTTAAGAATTCTCAAGTGTGGCAAAACTATGTTTTAAATGAATTTTGCATTTAAAGAAAGAATACTCCCCCAGGAAATAAACCAAGTGCATAACATCTAGCAATACTGTACAGCTTGCTAAAATACTTTATCCTAAATTATTTTTTTTATTCATCTGAAAAATTATTATATCAGGTACAGATAATATTTAAGAGCATGCAATGAGGCAAATGAGGCATGAAAAGCCCTCAAGAAAAACATTTACAGGTATAATTTATAATCCACACAATTTCTATCATTTAAGTAAGCCTTAGTATAAATAATGATATTGCTATAGTTATTGCAGAGCAAGTGTAGCCTCATGGAGAGCTTCACTGATGTAACTATAGGAATATATTCATATCAGAGTAATATATGATCCTGCGTAGATATGCCCTAAACTGCATCTTCCTTATGGTCTTTAACTGAGTACAAGGTTTGGAATCAAGGTATTTATCCCACTAGCCAAACTCCTCCACTCTTTTGTGTTAAAGGTAAGTGGTCAGGAGGTTGCAGAGTAGATGCCCTCTTTTGAAGGAAAGTCTCGTTCTTAATTTAAACATCCAAATGCACCTACAGGGAATTAGGAAGAATCCCATGCCAGTGTGGGATACTAATAGTTATACCTCAAGCAGCTATTCTGCAAGGACATAGTTTCTTTTAATGTGAGGTATGTTCATAGTTAAAAGCGACCTCCAGTTATTTCCTTTTCTATTTGGAAAACACCCATTCTGAACTGGTTCTGTTCAGCCCCTTCATATTCTAAATAGCTAACCGAACAGCACAGAGGACAAGTGGTTGGCACTTTGGGAAGGACCACACATGTGAAGGGCTAGCAGGTGCATTCCAGTGGCCTTTACTTACTGTGCACAGAGTCACTGGTGAGAGAAGGGGCAGAGCCCAGCTGATTACAAAGGACGTAAGCATGTAACTTCTTATCCTGAAAGATTATCCACTAGTCACAGTCTTGCTCCCTCTGGCAAGGAAGTGTCATCTTCATTCTTCACTACTAATGATATAGTAAACACTGATAAGTAAAGAATTGGCTTTGTCCATGTACATGACTGCTGTGTTAAGTATTCACTGAGACCCTCAGTTCTGAGAGGCAGGGCACAAGTAATGGGGGCAGACCATGCCTTACAGCTCATTAATTTTACTTCTGCTGATGGTAAAGATTAGTACCGATGCTGAGAAGTTGGAGGGGACTGTCGTCTCGCAAACAAAACTGGTAGAGGGAGTTGTAGGTACAGTTGTCAGCCACCAACTGCCCTCCATATTCACTTCAGCTGATCACTGGTAGAGCAGCCAGTGGCATGGAAAGAGCTAGCTTTCTGACTGCCCTTAATATCATCAGGCATTTTGCAGCCTAAAATTCCTCTCAGCCATTTTGAGAAGAGACACGTTGGTAGCTGCAGGCAAATCTGATAAACGTGAGCCAAGAACTACATTTCAGTGAGATCCCAAGTGGGGAAATAATCAGGGACCAGAACATAAAGCTAGGAACAGGCTTGGGAGTCAAGTTCTACCAGACTTGTCTCGCCAACGTAAAGGCAGAGTATTTGTGCAGTGAGCAAGATGTCAGTGCGGAAGAATAAGAGTGCCTGTTATTGCTCATATGCTCAAATACAGTTATTGCTCATACGTTGCCACAGTGCATAAGATTGGCTGTAAAACAAGAGTTTATGGACAACTGATTCCATCTTATGAGTGGTATTAACGGCATAGTTTGTGAAAGGAAATTCAGAATTCATCCAATTCCTCTCTTAATTAGTGTTTTCCTAGTGATTGATGCTGTGTGACAGCACAGACCAGCCAGGCTGGATAATGCACATTCCACAAGCCTGCCCTTTACCTAAAAATTCTTGCAACACTTGAAAAAGTGAGGGAATAAAAATAGAATACCATAGGTCTAGCTGCAGAAATAATCAGCCTAGGAAAAGCATCATTCCCAGATCTTCCCTATTGTCCTAGATCTTCCTCCAGATGTTGCTTTTTTTCCTTATATTTATCCAATGCTCTGCTTGGACATGAGTTACTGTGGGGAGCCCACCAGAGGCTATCTGTTACATCAAGGGAGAAAAGGTCACTGCAGCAACATCATTTCTGATTTGGAGCCAGTCCAACATTCAGGCTTCTCAAAACACCTGAGATTACAGCCACAATGTCAAATATGGTCTTCTGATCCCAAAACAGAAATTCAACTGGGGACAAATTTGTGAAGTGTTAAAAGTCAGCAATTACAAGTGACACCAGGCTTGTTTCAGTTCAGGCAGAGTAATTTAACTGAAAGAGGGACGGAGTCCCTTTCAGGGTAGTAATAATTTCAAACAGTTGGCAAAATTGAAAAGTCTGTGGCTTGTGTTTAAACTTTATTTTTGTTGTAAATTATGTCAATTAAATTTCTTTTCTAAGAAATGTGAATTGGTTTAGTCCATTCGTGGCTGTCTAGGGAACTGTAAAATCGACTGCTTCATTGCTATTAATAGCCTGACTTGCTCAAGTCTTCTCATCTCTGGGGCTGAATTCTAAGCAAAGACATTCGGTAGACAAAGCAATGCTTCCTTTATCTAATCATTTCTCTCCCCTCCCCCTTCCTTTTCCAAGCACATTTCTTTAAAAGCCTGTCTGTTATTAAAGTGCTCAGTTCAACAAACTGAAAGGCATGTGAGTCACTCTGAAGTAGGATGACTGCTTTCTTCCCTGGTACATCAAAACATCCTGGCCTACTTTTCGGTTTTGTTTTGTTTGTTTTTTTTTAAAGGTGGCACTAGATATTTATGGACGTATCTCAGCAGAAAATATTAAGGGCATTGAAAAAATAGAAGATGTTACATTATCATATTCAATATGCGGGTGCAACAAAGATAATTTAACAGCCCTGAGATGGCTAATTAATTAACATGTTAATGAAAGAGTTAGTGGGAAAGCCAATTAAAGTAGATTTATACATGTCAAATAAAACATGCTTCTTTTACTCCACTTGAATAAATGCAGTAACTGGCCTTTACATCTTATGCTTGTAAGTGGTGAGCCACCCATTCAAGTTAGCAACAGGGATTCAGTCTGGTTTATACAGTCAGCAAAAGCAGGTACCATTCAGTTGCAACAAATCAAGGTGAGGGAAAAGCAACATGCCAGCTGGAAAGGTAAGGCTAAGAAGAGAGCCTTGAGAAAGCAAAGTTTTTTATCCTTCCTGCTTGTGTAAAAATTCAAGCAGTGTTCCTGATATGGAGCCACTGCAGCCTGGGGTCTGATCTTACAGGACTGGACAAGCAAAGCAAAGTCAGACTGGGTCCACATTTGATGAGGAAATCATTACAAAGAACTGACAGGCTGTCTGTGTGATGGTGTGGTTGACTTAAGTGGGAGGGTGACTGTTTGGTCTCATTTATCACTCTGGCCCTGTGATTCTTAAAAGTATGTTCCCTGGACCAGTGGTGGGCCACAAAATGTAAATGTACACAAATGTACATACAAGTCCTCAACATAAAGTATTTTGTGCAGTGAGGAATCTTGGGTGATCATAAAGAGGATGATGGTCCATGACAAAGTCTTGGCTTCCTCCTCTTGCTGAGTGGTGCAAAAGAACAAAGAAGCTGGACAATCACTTCTGTAAGAAAACTTGTCAGGCTAGGGATTTCTGATGCAAGAGGGGAGTGTTAAGAAACAAGGATTCATTGTTGAAGTCTTTTGGTTCGATAATATTTGTTCTATATTAAATAGACATAACATCACTGCTATAGCAGTGATGCTATTAAATCCCCTCTCTGTCTTTTCTCCAGAGTAAATAAGCCCAGTTCCCTCAGCCTCTCCTCAGAAGTCATGTGCCTCACCCTCACCATTTTCATTACCCTCCACTGGACTCTCTCCACTTTGTGCACATCCTTTCTGTAGTGGGGGCCCAAAACTGAGCAAAGTATTCCAGATGTGGCTTCACCAGTGCTGAATAGAAGGGAACAATAACTCCCCTGTATCTGTCAGTGTATTACACTTATTTATCCATGTAGTTACCATGTGTGAGGTCCTATATTCTGTCACAGCTCTAAAAAGCCATATTAATTATTATGACTTTTAACATTCCCTAGTAATTTTAACTTTATTAATTACTTGGAGAGGAGCTGTCCTTTCTCTTGTGTTTGTACAAGGCCTACTAGACCTGGTTGGGAATTTTCCACCAGAATAATCTGATGAAAACATTTCTTTCAAACTTTCCATGGGGAAAATCAAACTGATGGCTCACCAGCTGCCTGCCTTGGAGGTTCAGCAATTTCATTTTCTGCCTGCAGGGGAGAAAGCAAAATTGACAAGCGTCATCACTGGCAGGCAGCTGCCAGGCCAACAAAGGAAATGATTTTCCCATGAAAAAAGGTTTCATTTTTTTCCATCTCAATTTAGGTCCCCTTCACCCCACAATTCTCTGTGAGGTGGACCGTCTGGATTTTGGCCAGCTGTAACAGCCAGCACAATAGACCTTTAGGTTGTATGTAATATTAATTGAAAATTAAAAGGTTATAGGTACTGAAAATATTGATTCAGTTGCACTAAAGATTCTTTTTGTTATTAGTTGCACTGCTACAGGTTCTGGGAATAGGCAGGCTCCTACTTGGCCCGACTCTGCGTCCTGCTTTCCAAATACCACATATCACTATCCACTCAGAGTACTCACCTGAAAGACCACAGGGCTTAGAGCTAAGAATTTTGTCTGTATAGGGAGATGATTAAGCCTGCTGGGGGATGGGGGAACTACCGCCACTGCTGGCCCACTGAGCAACCCTTGCAAAGTCAGCAGGTCAAGGCACTTAAGGGAGCTCATGCCTGCCCCAGCCCTGGCACAATCTGTGGGCAAGGCAAGAGCCCCAAAGGGGCCTGTACACAGATGCCAGGAGCTTGGGGAATAAACAGGAGGAACTTGTCCTCCTGCTTAACACAAATAATTACGAGGTCACAGGGATAACGGAGACCTAGTGGGACTCCACCTGTGACTGGGCCACAGGTACAGACAGCTATACCCTGTACAGGAGAGACTGAGTGGACAAAAGGGGCGGGGGTGTAGCTCTCTATGTCAAGGAGAGCTACGTGTCCCTGCAAGCCGACACTGGTGCCCAGGGTAGACGACAGATTTTAACCCAGAGGGTCTCCAGTGGGGAACACAGCACAGGGGACACAATGGTGGGAGTCTACTACAGACCTCCTACCCAGGATCAAGAGATGACCAGGAGTTCGCCAGGGAATTGGCTGAGGCCGCACACTCCCAGTGCATGGTTGTTACGGGAGACTTCAGCTACCCAGACATCTTGTGGGAAGAGCACTCAGCCAAATCCAAAGTCGCAAAGCTTTCTCTTGTGCGTGGATGAGCTCTGACTCAAGAATCAAGATCAAACAGTCACAGGCCAATGAGAGGTAAAGCACTGCTCGACCTGGTACTGGCAACGGGGGATGACCTGATCAGTGACCTCATGATCGAAGGGAAACTGGGTGACTGACCGTCAGCTGATCACTTTCACCATTCGCCGTAAAGCTGGCAAGCCAGTCATCAACATGGAAATCCTTGACTTCAGGAAAGCTGATTTTGACAAGCTCAGGAGGCTTGTCAGGGAGGCCCTAAAAGGGCCACAACCCAAAGGGGAAGGGAGTTCAGGAAGAGCGGTTGCTCCTCAAGGGAGTGATCCTGGATACACAAGCAAAGCCCATCCTGTCTTGAAGGAAAGGCAGAAAAAGGGGACAGCAGCCCCCTTGGCTCAGCAGGGAACTAGCAGACCTCCTGCATCTAAAAAGAAAAACCTACAAAGGATGAAGGACTGGATCCACCTCCAAGAAGGACTTTTCTGCACTGGTCCGGACCTGCAGGGAGTGAACCAGAAAAGCCAAGACTGCAATGGAACTCCAAATAGCTACAAATATCAAGGACAATAAAAAGTCCTTTTTTAGATATGTGGGGAACCTGAGGAAAAGTAAAGGCAACTTTGGACCCCTGCTAAACCAGATGGGACAACTGATAACCAACACCCAGGAAAAAGTCAACTTGCTCAATGGGTACTTTTCATCATTTTTTCACCAATCCCAAGGGATGCCCCTGCCCATTATGGTTTGGGAAGGCCAGGGTGAGGGCGATTCTTTACACTCCATCAATGCTGACCTTGTGAAGGAACACCTTGAAAGGCTAGATACCTTCAATTCAGCCAGCCCTGACAGTCTACACCCCAGGGTACTCAAGGAGCTGGCAAGCATCATAGCTCAGCCCCTGGCACAGATCTTCAAGAACTCCTGGCGCTTTGGTGAAGTGTCCGAAGACTGGAAGAAGGCCAATGTGGTGCCTATCTTCAAGAAAGGGAGGGAAGTGGCAAACTATAGGCCCATCAGCCTGACCGCTATCCCGGGGATGGCCTTATAAAAGTTTATCAAAGACATCATTCTTAACAGACTGGCCGATGGCAACATCCTGAGGGATAGCCAGCATGGGTTTGCTGTGGGTAGGTCTTGCTTGACCAATCTTATCTTCTTTTACAACTAGGTGACCTATTATCTGGACAAGGGAGAAGAGACTGATGTCATATATCTTGACTTCAAAAAATCCTTCGATCTGGTATCCCATGATCACCTCTTAGGAAAACTGGCCAACTGTGGCCTCAGCTTCACCATGATCCATTGGCAGGGGAATTGGCTCTGTGGTCAGACCCAGGGGGTGGCGGTTGATGGAAGTCAATCGTTGTGGTGCGCTGTGACCAGTGGGGTCCCTCAAGGCCGTCCTTGGGCCTATACTGTTCAACATCTTCATTAATGATGTGGACACTAGAGTCAGAAGCGGACTGGCCAAGTTTGCTGATGACGCTAAACTTTGGGGTAAAGCATCCACACCTAAGGACAGGAGGGTTATCCAGGCTGACCTTGACAAGCTCAGGAAATGGGCAGACGAGAACCTGATGGTGTTTAACACCAAAAAATGCAAGGTTCTCCACCTTGGGAAGAAAAACCTGCAACATGCATATAAGCTCAGCAGTGCTACGCTGGCTAGCACTGTGGAAGAAAGGGACTTGGAGGTCATGACTGACCACAAGATGAACAAGAGCCATCAATGTGATGCTGCATCTAGTAAAGTAAGCAAAATGCTGGCTTGCATCCATAGATCCTTCTCAAGCAAATCCCAGGACGTCATTCTCCCTTTGTACTCGGCCTTGGTGAGGCCGCAGCTGGAGTACTGTGTCCAGTTTTGGGTTCCGCAATTCAAAAAGGTTGTTGGAGAAGCTTGAGAGAGTCCAGCAAAGAGCCATGCGCATGACCAGGAAAACAGACCTTATGAGAGGCCAAGAGCTATGGGACTCTTCAGCCTGGAAAAGTGCAGGCTCAGGGGTGATCTGGTGGCTGCCTGTAAGTTTATAAGAGGTGTTCACCAGGATCTGGGGGAACGTCTGTTCACCAGAGCACCCCGAGGGATGACAAGATCAAACAGTCACAAACTCGTCCATAACCACTTCAGGCTGGGCATAAGGAAAGTGGTTCAAGCACCTACTTTGAACATCTTTAAGAGAAAACTGGATGCTTATCTTGCTGGGATCCTATGACCCCAGCTGACTTCCTGCCCCAGGGGCAGGGGGCTGGACTCGATGATTTTCTTACGTCCCTTCCAGAACTAATGTCTATGAAATCTATGACTCGACCTGGCCTGACAGCCCACTAGCATGACTTTGGACAGGACTGGAACTCACAGCTCCTGTCCAAAGGTGCATGCTAGGTGGCCGGACCAGGCTGGGTCATGTTGGGCCAGGCCCATTCTCCATGGGGGTAGGCAGCGATGCATGGTTGCAGGGATGCGCCTACAATAGGCCATGGCACATGACCCTGATTAACAGTTAGCCCAACTTGAAGAAACTTGTTCTTCACTGGTACAGACACGGTATGTTATTCACATTCCCCTAGGTCTTTATGAGGGACAGGTCTCCCAAATCCTATATTTATTCTTGTGTATCACCCTATCTCATGCCCACTCATATCTCTCTGTCAAGTTGTTCATCTTTGTTTGTTTGGTTTGCCAAGTTCATGCACCTGCACTCTCATTAGTAAGTACTAACTTTTACATTTGTATCTACTGTTTTCATATTCCCTTCAGTGTCTTTTTGCCCGTTATTGGGTTTTAGGTTTTTTTTCTTTCTTACTGGGACACCCAGTGGTCAGGAGGACCTTTTCTCTCCTACTGCTTCTCAGCACCATAACTTACTATAGTTTAACATAACTACGGGCTAACACAACTGGAATTCTTACATGTAGTACTACAGCTATTTACTGTGCATGTTAGGTCAACAATGAGAACTAATTTCAAGTTGCAACCCAGGGAGCAACAAATGGCCAAGCCAGCGCATAAGCTGAGTTGAATACTTCTTCCTCTAATGTACAGGATTCCCTGCTGACATTTTGTGAATGCTGTGGTAACTATGAAATTGTGAACTAAATGACATAAAGAATCATAAAGCCATCAAACAAGCATATTGACAGTTCCATTTAAGCTAGATAAACCACCCAAATTGCAGTCTCAGAAGGAGACCTGCAAACATGCTTAAAAGCCCCATTCAGAGAAGAAATCCAAAACTACATTAAAATAAAGTATTTTTGTAAGTAAGTGCCAAAGTTGTAAATAGGGAAGAGATTGTCCAGCAGTCAGCAAGCAGGCAAAAAGCATCTGCCAACTAGCCACACATCTGCTGAATTCCCACCTGCAGAAAAGTGCAGGTGTTTTGGGTAAAGGCCAAGTTTGAGTCCTGTGCAGCTCAGAAAAAATAAGTCACTATTTTAAATTGGCATGAAATACAGTGGCCACTTCTAAAGTTAACAGTAAAGCACAGTTTCTTACTCTCCAGTTTGGAAAGAAGAAGGTTGAGGGGGGATATGATAGAGGCCTTTAAAATGACAGGTGTGGGCCAAATAAATAAGGAACAGTTGTTCACCAAGTCCCAGAATACTACAATTATTGGGCACACACTGAAATGACTAAGTGACAGGTTTAAAGTATTTTTTTTATGTAATATATAGTTAACTTGTAGAATTCATTGCTGCAGGAGGTGGTGGATGCAGACAGCACAGCCAGGTTCAAAAAGCAACTGAATAAATGCATGGATGACAGATCTATTAACGGCTGTTGAAGAGAACGGGTGGGGATATTTCCTCTGGCATCTCTAAACCAAAAATGGTGGATGCCTGGTAGAGTACTGAGTAAGGAATAGGTTATTCTAGAGAGACCCAGTTTGGTGCTCTCCCCATATAGCATGCACTCCTGCCACTGTCAAAAACAGGATACCAGGCTAGATGGACCACTGGCCTGACCCAGTCCACGTATGTTTTTAAATTCTTAGTTGGTAAGAGGGTGAGAGAAGAGAAGCACAAGGATTTAAGCACTGGATTTAATACAGTGCAGCTCCACTAGTCCTGACAAAATCAAAGCCCAGTCCAAAACTGACATTGGAAAATAATACAGCTTTGCAAAACATTTAAGATTTGGTCGTTCCACACCTTTATGCCTTTGGAGCTCTTAGCGCTCTTGTTCTCTTATACACCACAAACAAAGGGCAATAATAATAAAACAGCTAATTACTGAACACAAGACATTTATCAAAATTTAGCAAACAAATGTTCCCACTCAGCAGGTCACTTGCAATTTATTTAATATATATTTTCACTACATATATAGTAAATTACTTTCTTTAAAAAAACATGTTATTACCATCTCCCAAATACAACATTACTGAATAACTCAAGCTTATTATTAAGTTAAAAGGTTACACATTTATCCATTCAGCAGTTATAGAAAAATGAGAGTTCTTCAAGAATTCCAGTTACAATAGCCAATACAAAAGGATTTACCGTACAAAGCATTACCACAGAATCTCATTGATCCGAATCCCTCTTAGCTAAAAAAGTTTACTT
Organism: Crocodylus siamensis; assembly: GCF_052110815.1. Taxonomy (NCBI): domain Eukaryota; kingdom Metazoa; phylum Chordata; order Crocodylia; family Crocodylidae; genus Crocodylus; species Crocodylus siamensis. The sequence continues at coordinate 124,748,451 of NC_143395.1, forward strand.
CTCAAAAATGGGTAATGTCACACTCCACATGTTTTACAATGTTCAGTTCAAGTCTGTCCAAATCCTGGGTATCCAAACTAATTCCATATGGCCCAGGTCTGTTCTTAACAAATAAGAACTCTACTGTATTTATATTCTGAAGTTTAAAAGACAGCATCAGCAGAATATGTTTCTTTAAACATTGTTTTGGGCCTGTTTCAGTCTGAAATGCTCCCCTGAAAACACATAGGGCTTCAGGTCAAAAATGGTGCCAGGCCTTCTGTGCTGCTGTGGATCCTGAACCTGACAGCGCAAGTCTGGCTGGCTGAGGCTAAGCTTCAGAAACTGCTCTTCCCAGCTCTGTGTCCTCCTAGATCAGGATGTTCTAATATGGGAATGTCAAAGGTGGTTTCAGCAGACAGAATTTTTATACTAAGCTCCCATGGAACTTCTGAGGTGCATTTCAACTTGTTTTGATTTTGTGGCTTTTTACCATTGTAACTGTATGATCAGGCAGATTCGTCCCACAAAAGAGAGATATTAAGTGATTCCCTAAACAGTCTCTGGTGGTTCCCCTACCAACATCAGCCAAGGATTCCGTTAGCAAAGGGCTGCCTAGAAGCCTCCAGCCTACTCGGGTGTTTGGTTTGGCAGAGGTTGAAGATCCATGTCTGCAAACTTCAACACAGCTTTGTTAAATCAAGGCCATAGCCAGGCTGCTCTTAATTTTGTTTGGATTCTTTTATGGCTTAAAGATAGGTGGCTGAATACTGGCAGTCTTGTTCTAAATTACATTTATTTCTCATCAGTGATATTAACTGTGTCATCATGACATTGATCCAAAACACTCAGGGCAAAAACAGTCCACACAATACAAGACAATGCTGCTGGTTTTCTACATGAAGTAAATAACTTCACACAGGCCTCCACAAGTGCAAAATATTTTGCTTTGAAGTCCTCAGTGTTTCTGATAAGAGCTCTGGGAATGTCCTTATTTTTTCCTGCCTTATTGATATGCTCTTCCTCCTCCACAAAATCTCCTGTCATAGCTACCATCTTGTCAAGGACTGCATAAATGTCTTGCTCCAATAGAGCTTTTCCAGCACTATTCTTTAAATCAGCTAAAAAGCTCCCTACTGAACATCCGAGCCAATGCCTCCAGGAATTAAGAACACTGCCTTCTCAGTGTCCCTAAATTAGGCAGCCAGAAGTTAACACGTGCGTCTCCTATCCTAGATCTTTTATTTGAAAGAGCAAAAGGCCTCCCCTTGACCTAGCCAACACAAACTAAGCTGAAATAAAACAGTCTCACATTAGGTCAATTTTTCTATTATCTAGAAGTTCAAGAGCGGATATGATTAAAACAGAACTGTGCAAGACTTTTTTTTTTTTTTTTAAACAAAACTAGATTAATCTCCCATTGTCTCCTTTCCACAGGATACCGTGCCAAAGATCAGATTAGGTGATGATATCTCCTCCTCAGGCAGGAAACAGTACTGGACTTGCTAACATTCCTCAGTCCATGAAACAAAAAGGCAAGTAGAACAACCAAATTGTAACTGGTTATCAGTCAAAATACTAATCTTGAAGAACACAAGGCTCCTGTGGACATTGACTTAAGGGAACACAGTTGAGGGAAAATAAATATCTGTCTTTACATATAATTACATATAATTTACATAATTTAGGCAATTGGATGCAGCTATAAATGTTAAATCTGTTATTTGATAAGTGGGATTTATTAAAAAAGAAAGTTTAAAAAATATTCTGAATCAAGCAATCAGGGATATTCCCTCTACATTTTGTTTTAATACCTAACCATGAACAAAAGATGTGTACTTCAAGAGAGCTGCTTGTTTGCCAACCCAATAATCATCTTCTTGGTTAACTGTTTTTGATTCTCTGTACAGGATTTTTATCCAGGAAGTATAGTTATTTCAGTCAAAAGAGCCAGGACCCTTGTAACAACCTCTCCAGCTGGGAAGATACATCCTTCACAGCTCACCAAATCATGTTCCACAGAAATAGCTACAAAATACTTGAAACTTCCTCTTCCACTGTATCTCCATCCTCTGCTGGCCAAACAATTATATAAATTATATAGAGGCATGTTGACAAGCAAAATTAATCAAAGCTGATTCTCACCTTTTAATGCCAGACTTACAGGACTGTGGATTGGTGCACATTTATTTTGAATAAATTTCAGCCATAAGTAGTGCAGACCTATGCAGATATGCTGAAAGCCACACTGAGATCATATTTTATTAATAATATAATGTATTTGCAATTCTCATCTTCTCAGAAGTTTCAGACAAAGGATTTTGCTATGTGTGCACACATGGCAAAGAATTAGCTTCCAAGTTCTCTTGCAAGTGCATCCTGAATGAACTTTAAAGTCCGCTGGTACAGGAAAGCATCCTTCTTCTTTGGCTTACAAATGTTTAGATGATTGACAGCCACCGGAATTAGATCTCCTATACCTAAATCTGGACCAAGAAAAATAAAAACCACTCAGAGTTCAATAAAAGAGAGCATCCAGATTTTTTTTAAAAAAAAACTCTTGCATTAGTGGTTGCTTTTCCAGAAGCAGTCAGCTCTTCTCTGTTTAATTATTTTTCCTGAGAATAGGTTATGTTTTTAATGGACCAAAAGCATTTTAAATACACTGCCATATTAAGCAAGTATGACTTCAAAGGGATCAAGGATCTGTGAAGGCAAACACTATTGCTAAGACCTGCTGAAGAATCACAACTTCTGCTTCTCTACTGAGCCAGTTAGCAGTACCCACTCTCCAATGTAATCAGGGCTGTAGTGAACTGAATGGGAGCTTCACCATTGGTTTCAAAGCAGCCCAGGATGTAACCTGCAGTGGGTGCGTCTACACATGTGATTTAATGCCCATTTTTTAATGGGCATTAAAATGTCACAAAAACTGTGCTCTTTAGCTAATGCACATTAAAATAGACTAAAGAACCTTCTTCTAGTTCCTCATGATGGAGGGTATTTTTACACACACAAGCGTCACAGCACCTGGTGCTTTGCAGCGCTGGATGCTTTTCATCACTTGCAGTTGTAAAAGTGGCAAAATACACATCAGTGCTGTGAAAATGGTGTAGCGTGCTTTTGAACTAAAACACATAAGAAGATGTTTTAGTTCAAAAGTGCACCACTGCCATTTTCTGCACACTGACACGCATTTCACTTCTTATACAACTGCACTCGGTGCAACACAGTTCACATCAGCTTGTGTGCAGCTCGTGTGCTCCGAAGCAGTGGATCTCCAGCACATTGCGGGACAGAAGGGTATGTGTATAAATGCCCGGAGGTACTATATTTAATGCTCATTAACTAAAGCACATTAAATGAGCATATAGATGCACCCAGTATCTGCATTTCAAAAGTATCTAATGGAATGTGGAAGGCTTTACCAATTGTCAAACTTGTTCAACTTTACCATAATCAAATAAAATCTTTATAAAAATATTTTGATATGAAGATTAAAACTAGGGTGATTTACACTTACATATTCAAAACAGCATAAAGGCATGTTCCCTATGATGGCATAAACTCCTAAAAATGGTGCTCCATTTCCAACTCCTTATTTACACTGAAACTAGTTAAGACGCATACGGTTCCTCACAGCTCTCACTTCTAGGTCAGGTTATGCTGAGATTGGCAATTTAATTCTATTTGCAAGTGCTTGAATTTTCAGAGAAATTTTTCATTGTGCCTGAAGCTTCTTCTTGTACATGACAGGCCACTAGAGTGGTAGAGTGGGTGTGTGAGAAAGCAAGCATTGCTTGTCAGCATAACCACTGAACAAACTGAGTACCACTAGGTGTGGGAACAGTGTAAGGAGTGCTGAAATTTCTAAGTGCTACTTCAAAAAAAGGAGAGCACTCTGCCAGCATCATATATACAATTCTTGCCATCCTGCTCTACACAACTCCTTGTGCCTTGATTGTTTTTGTATTTTGTTTTTTTCTGGTTTAACTCTCTAATTGTCAGGCTTCATTTAAAATACAGGCATACCTCGGAGATATTGCGGGTTTGGTTCCAGACCACCGCAATAAAGCAAATATCACAATAAAGTGAGTCACACGAATTTTTTGGTTTCCCAGTGCATATAAAAGTTACGTTCACACTATACTGTAGTCTATTAAGTGTGCAATAGCATTATGTGTAAAAAAACAATGTACATACCTTAATTAAAAAATACTTTATTGCTAAAAAATGCGAAGTGAGCAAATGCTGTTGGAAAAATGACGCCGATAGACTTGCTCGACTCAGGGTTGCCACAAACCTTCAATTTGTAAAAAAAACGCAATATCTGCGAAGCGCAATAAAGCAAAGCGCAATAAAACGAGGTATGCCTGTATATATATCAATAATATTTTGCCAAGTAAACAGGTAAGAATCAGTCCTTGCAAAAATCTCACTAGGCAAGTCAATCCTGTATGGGAAACCCCCAAGCCATGAAGTAACATTTGAAATCTCCGACTCTGGACTACAACAAGTTCTATATGCTGATCATAAATTACACAAACCCTACATTTTTTGCCTTTTCACACACCATCAAAAATAAGCAAGTCAAGATTTTAGGATTATGAATTAATTTTCAACACACAACTGCTTCAGCATACATCTTCTGACTGACGAAGGACATGGATGTAGAACAGGTAGAAAAATATATTTGTGTACAATTACTTTGGTCAGTATTTGCCAATTTTCTTTCCTGTTTTTAGGGTGGCTACAGCTGGGCTTTTTTGTTGGCTAGTGAAAATATGCACATGTCCATATTAGGCTGTAGGAGTTTTAATCAGAAGAACAGATGAGAAATATAAAAGCAAGGCCTGTATTCCTTTAGTAAGTATGCACTGTTCAAATGTGAAAAATGTAAGAGAGATGCCTTCAGATACATGCATAATTCCCTTTGACTTCAACAGGAGGGGCACACATGTATAGATACAGGAATGTAATCAAGTTTAAAAACTTGTGAAAACTTTGTAAAAGGCACCATCAACAACTTTTCAAATAATATCCTATTAAATATCTTTTCAACTACTACTATGATAGCATCCTTCCCTATAGCAAAACACAAAAAAGCAAATAGTTATTTGACATACTTGCTGATTCCACTGGTACCACGTGCAGTTTTACCATGCTCCCTATGTGTGTAGGTAAAGTTTCTGCAAAACTCAACACTGGAAACTTTTTATCCTTGGCAAATGAGAGAAAGTCATCATTCAGTTCTTTAAGGGCAGGAGAGTCTGAAGAAAAATGGAAAATAAATATTGCAGTATGTGTAAACTCAGTCTCAGAACTGAAACTTATCTACACTAATTACGTAAGGAATAATTTTTGGCAAAATGATAACCTCAAATAAAAAGTTGTAAGACCCTGTGTTCAATTTAACAGGAAACTGGCTTATGCAACTCTGTCATTTGATCCTACACTTCCATAGCAGATAAAGTATCAGAGAATCATCAGAATAGGACAGGAAGGGACCTCAGGAGGTTAATCTGGTTTGTGCCTTTGTCCTAAGGAAAAAATCCTGCCCAAATCATTCCTAACAGATCTTTATATTCTTCTTCCAGTGATGGACATTCCCCAACTCCCTAATGATTCCAGTGCTTAATTAGAATTTTTTTCCGTACCACTTAACCTAAATCTCACTTTTTAAATTAAATTTAATTTACTTCTTGTCTTATTGCTAGTGAACATAGTGAGTCATTCATAACTTCCCTCTTTGCAGCAACCTTTCATATATTTTAAGGCTGTTATGACACTCCATGACAAAACTAGAAACAGTACTCCACCCGAGTCTTTAGTGTGAGAATGGAAGAACTATTTCATGTATCTTACATATGAGCCTACTGTTTATATATCCTAGCATGATGTTGTCCTTTTTTGCATAAGTCTGACTCATTGCAAGCACAGTACCTCATATACTTTGTGTGGCACTACAATACTGAGATCTTTTTTCTGGAGAACTGCTGCCTAACACAGTTGAGAATGACTGGCATTTATTTGTGCAGTCACTTATTCTACCTGTCATACTTTGCACTTGTCCATACTGAATTTCATTCCATCTATTTCAAGGTGGGTTTTTCTCTCCCTACAATTTGTCAAGCTCATTTTGAATTCCAGTCCTGTTCTCCAAGTGCCTGCAACCTTTCTTGACTTGGTATCATCTGCAAATTTAATGAGTGTACTCTTTATTTCATTATCCAAGTCATTAATGAAAACACTGACTAGTACCAGGCCCAGAGGAACCCCACTTGATACATCCTTCCCATTGGAAGTGAGACACTGACATCTACTCTTTGAATATGTCAACCAGTCACATAGTAACCTCTCCCTTTTTTCCATCTGGAGTTAGACTATATTTTCTAAACTGGTTAAAAGGATGTCACAGAGACAAATGTGAGACAGATGCATCACATCTACTGTTTCTCCACTATCCACAAGACCTGTTACCCTGCCACAGAAAGAAACTGAGTCGACCTGACAAATCCAATCTGGCTGTTATTTATACCCTTGTTATCTTTTAGATATTTATCTATTTATCAATAGATTTAATGTTTGGTTATTCTCATATCTTTAAACAGAATGGAGCTGAGTGATCGATAACTCCTTGATTCTCTCTTTTCCCCCTTTTAAAAAATTGGGGTTAAGTTTGCCCTTTTCCTATGTTTTCCACCCATATTGCACATTCTCTATTCTACACTAGTCTAAGTTCTTACCTCTCTTCAGTGATGCCAATTGTGTTAACCATCTGAGTACAGTTAACCTTTCAAGTGAAGGTTGAAGAAAAAAAAACCTTAAACATTTTGGCTTTCTAGGTATCACCTGTTCTTAGCATCTTTTCCTTATTGTGTAGCTGACCAATTTGTCCTTGTACTTCTTCTTACTACCAATGTAAATATAAAATCTTTTCTTGTTTCTCTTCATGTCTCCTGCTATTTGTATCTTATTTCCTGCTTTGGCCTTTCTGATTTTGGCCTTACCCCCTTTATATTCAGACTTAGTAATTTCACCTAGATTTTAATTTTTGTTCAATTCCTCCTTGAGTTCCAGGTCCTTGAATAACTTGTGATTTAATCACCTTGGTCTCTTCCTACTTTTTCTACCTTTCCTTCACGTTGGAAAAGCTTGTGCATATCTCCTAATTATTGTTCTCTTAAGAAACTGACAATGCTCGTGAATTCTTCATTCGCTTACCACTGTTTCCAAGGGGATCTTATCTACCAATTATTTTAGTTTACTGAAGTCTGATTTCTTGAAGTCCACTGCTTTTATTCTTCTGTTCTCCCTCCTTTTTCCCCACCCCCAAGAGTCATTTTGCCATCTCTGTCACCTAAGTTACCTTCCACACTCAGATTCTCAACTAGTTCTTTCATCTTGGTGAGGTATACTACAGAGGAGTAACATACTCCGTTACATGTCTAAACAGTTTAGCCTACTCTTCTGTAAATCTGACCTTAGTTCTCCCTTCCCCCCAATCAGATGCAGCAGATAGTTAATCCATGTGACAGACAGTCCTAAAGATAAGAAGAGATGTTGCCGTTTTTATCTATGAACTTTCAGAGATAACAGAAATCAGCAACATGTCATGCTGCTGGTAAGAGTTAAGGAAGTAAACATACCTTTACTGAGTTCCTTAACCTCTGCAGAAGGAAAGAGAAGGTATCTAGCATTTAGTGAGTATTCAGCCAGTCGAGACCCATGATGAGGTACACTATAAAATATGATGCCTCGGGTATTGTTTACAATTTTATCCATTTCTGGGTTCTTGGAAGCATCTACCAGCATCTTTTTGACTAGAAGACCTAGCAACAAAAGAAGTTCACTCATGCAGGGAAGTAAATCACTGTTAGAATAATGATCATATATTAAATATGAGGCAGGCAACAATATTCCTGCCTCAGTTAATTAGCTTTCTAGTTTGTAAAGTCTGTAAGAATATGCAGCAAGCTGTAAGAAAGCAGAAGTAGTAAAATGTCAATATATTGTGTCAATCCTGTACTCCAGACTTACTGAGCTTTAAATGGCACTAGAGACATGTTGTAAAACTGATACAAGGGGAATTTGCCTGTCAGTTCTCAATTTCATGATTAATTTATCGTTTCAGCTAAATTGTTTGGCGATCATTTGTGCTGTTAACCAATACAAGTAAACACCAGAGCTCATTAATGAAGTGCATGAGTTATGCAGTATAACACATTAAGAAAATATCAGCTCAGTTCTCCATTTTCAAATGAGCAGTTGCAAATACCTAGGGCAGGGGTGTCAAAAATGCATCCCATAGGCTGAATCTGGCCCACAGAGCCCTCTCATTCAGCTGTCAAAGTTGACCCACAGGCAGTATGTGGGGCATGCTAGATAGTCCCATGTGCTGCCCACTCCAGACCATATCAGCTCCAGCTAGATCCAGCAGCACATCCTGGAGTGGGGAGCTCTGGAGCAGCTGGAGCAGGACCACGCTACATGCAGTATCCACTCCAGGACATGTATGGATCAAACATGTGGGGGATGGTCTCTGGGTCCAATTTGGCCTGTAGACTGGCTCCATGCCACTCACACAGCCCACAAGGCCAGATAGCTTTGCCTTGCCACACCTGATCTAGGGCAACCAAACTTGTTTCAAATGTGGCTATTTGACTAATTTAACTGCTCATGTTAAAAAATAATCATGGATAATAAATAGCTGATCTATGCCAATGTACTTACCCCCCATGCTATGGGACACCCATACCAAAGGTCTTTCTCCAATACCAGCAGCTCTAAGCTTTTTGATAAGTTCATTGCTTCTATAAGCAATAGATTTCCTGCAGAAAAATAGGATGGAAGTATAAGTATAGTATAAGCAGAAGGAAAGTGAACATAATAAAGGGCAGCTTCAGACTGGAATGAAGTTTCAGTGCATCAGTACTGTGATAAAGGGAGTTAGGCACAACTTATATCAGCTACTGGCCTCACTCAACTGCCATCATCCTCACTGGAAATTGAATACTGTACAATGAAAACCATGCAGGACTGTTTCCAAGGAACTGGAACTGAGATAATTTTCTAGCAATAACTACTTGATTTTGCCTTACAAAAATTCTCTTTCAGCTTTAGTTTAGTGGTATACGTCTTGTTAAGTGTTAGGACTTCAAACATTTTTGTTCACATATTATAATAATAAAAATAATTCTTTATTCACTTTATGAAAGCAACAGAGCATAAGAAATGCACCTCTCTTGAAGCAAAATATACATAAATGTGAGACAAACTAATACTTTGCTGAAGTGTGCATGAAGTTTGGGGCAATGCAATGACAAGTCAGTCAAGGTGTGAACAGATAAACAATTACACTGTTTTAAAGAAGTGATTTACTACATTTCAGCTGAATCTGCTCTGTTTTGTTTCTCTACTTCTAACTCACCTAAGAAGAAACCAAACTTGGGCAGCATGTTCTAGAATTAAACAGTTGGGTAAGTTACTATGGTTTAGCTTCATTTACTGAAGGACAGGAGCAAACAGATAAAACAGAGCAGATAAAATGTAAATCCCCCCCACATTAAAACAGCGTAAATGTTGGTCTGTCCTGGCCCTCTGCATAATTTACCTAGAGTTATTAAAAATAAATAAATAAATGATACTTTGTCCTTTTCAAAGAATAATGCTTTACAAGAATGCCAAAGCATCAACTCCATTTTAAACATGGATAAACTGAGATACAGAAATGGTGAACTACTTGCTTAATATTAACAAGACTGTGACAAAGCAGGAAAAAAACCTGTGTTTTCCAATTCTCAGTACTGTACTTTACAGCATAACATCCATTTTCCTTACAGTAGAGGCAGGTTAAACACAGAAGACAAGATAAGGTGAGAGTTTGGAGTATTAAATAAGCAATGGTAAAAATCAGGATACTGGAGATGCTGCTGTGCACAAAGATCTAAATTACAGCTACATTTAAAAAGTCCTATCCCATCTATTCTCAGCACGGACAGTAAAGTTCACATTGGTACAGCACACATGAAAGGATACCCAAATATACCTTTTTAGCTAAACACAAAGCTTTAAGAGAGCTGTGGAGACTGGATCTTTTTGAAAAGTAAATTCAAACGGGCATTTGGGAATTCACAGCTCTATGGGGACTCGAAATATTGTCCTATGAGTCCACAGCACTTCTATGACAGCTTTGTAAATTCTTTTTTAAAAAGTCAGCTAGCATAGCTATGAAGGGTAATGGAAGGGCTAGGTTTTGACTGTTGATACACTTTAGCAACCCCTTTCATCCCTTTTGTTTTTTAGCATTCACATGAAGCTGTTAAATATTCAAATACTGCATACTCTAGTGATCTTTCTGAACTCAGTTTGCTGCATTTTATCAAAGCAACAGAAATTGCTACACAAATAGAGACATTTTATTTCCTTTTACTTACTTCCCTAACTTCTTACACAATGGGCTGAATTTTTTTCCATGATGTATGTAAAGCAAAATTCTCCCTTAAGCTCTGATCCTGCAAACACTTTCCTGAACATAAAAACTTCAGAAACAAACACAAATAAACACTTATACAGATGTTTATCTATAAAAACACACAAGCACTCCCAGCTAAGGATATGGAGCTGTGCACCTACTTAAAGTTCTATACATACATAACTGGCTTAAAGGATTAGGACAAGGACCTGATCCAGAGCCCAGTCATCTCTACAGAAAGAAAAGAAATTTTGAGGCTAGGGACAGAAGTTACACATAAACCAGTAAAACTGATTGGAAACCAGTTCAAAATCTGCAACACAACAAGTTCAGTACACATAAACTACTTTAAAAATAGCCAAAACTGTTTTAAGATAAACCTGGATGGATCTAGTATCAGACTGGACTGTTTTAGTTTAAATTGGTTTACTGAACTTCTATCCCAGATCCTCTCCAGATTCAAGTTAACTTTCAGTCCACCAGAATCCCAGGATGCTTTGCATCTCCCCCCCTCTGCCCCCATCTCAGGGTGGGTGGGCTAGAATTGACTCAAGCTGTCTGCTCCAGCTAAGCAGAGAGGTGTGCTCTAGCACTCCCCAGGTTCTGACCTGGGCCACTGTAGGCATGTGGCTGCATTTCTGGTATCAAAAGTAAATGTCTGTTCAGTTTCTTATTGGGTCAATCTACACAGGTTACACTAACGTGTGAAGATTAAATTGATTCAGCCTTGGTATTTTTGACTGTCTGTACTTAGCTTGAGTCTGTGTTAAGATTTTTTTTCTTTTAGAAAACAAGCAGTCAAATTGGAGGTGATGTTCCAAATAAGGTGTATGCCAGAGATTCCCAATGCTTGTGGTCAGAAATACTTCTGGCAGGAGTACAGACCTGAATTACAGTAGGATGTGGTATTTCCTACTTTATGTCCAAAGCTGCTATGTATTTTATTCACCGTAGAGATCTCTTTCCAGGGATTTACAGCTCTTGAAAAAAACTGTATTCCTATTTTCAGTCTGCAGATAGTCTAAGTAGAACACAGTCTTCCACAGTACTTCTGGAGGACTGTTTAAGTTAATGGAACACCCCCTCCTCTTCAATTCTCCCCCCCACATATCTAAATAATATGTTGTCAACTATGTGGAGTTTGAAAACAAATAAGACCACTCCTGCCTGGATGATCCCATAGCTTTCATAGCTTCTCCCCTTTCATAGCATCACTTTCATAGCTTCTCCCCTTCTCCCCAAATTATATGCGCTGCATTTGTTACCTGTGTGCCTCAACAGGGCATTTTGCTTTCCAGTCACTCACATGGGTATCATACTCCACAGACACAATTCTTAGGGCAGGGCAGTCTGAAGCGAGCCATGTCTAAATTAGATACAAAAAGCAGATAAAGGAAAATTAATGCATTCAAAATCCAGCAACTGGTCCCCAAACAACAAAATCAAGGCTAGCAATCCATTGAAACCTGATAGTTAATCAGAAGGAAAAGAAAAGGAAAATACAGAGTTATGTTTAGGAAACTATGTAAAATGACTTCTTTCTGAAAATATTTGCTACTAGTGTGCCTCTTCAGAGCTGATTATTTACAACGACAAAAATAAGTTTTTCTACTGTTAGCACATCACAGCCAACAAGGCTAGTGGAGAATGAGCTGGATTCTATTCGACTCTTACATTATTGATAGAAGGATCTACCAAGTTCTGATTGCAGAAGCAATTACTTGAAATAGCCTAAAAGATACCCAGATTTTAAAGATCTGAGGCTGCATTTGCAGAACAGGAAGGAACAGAAACCACTTTTTGAGTTTCAAATTGGAGCTCTTCTTAAAAATCATGTAAGTGTTTTATAAACAAAAGACACAAAGCTGACTTCAGTGGAACATCAGAGATGATTTTTAGTGCTGGGGTGATATCAGAGATGATTTTGCCCAATGATACTCCTAACACCTCTTTGTGGCAGAGTATTATTATTGTATTACAGGCAAGTAGGTGAAGGAAGTAGTGCAAAGCCCTGAAGGGAGTAATTGCCAGATGGCTTCACAATTCTGGTATTCGTGGTGCTCTCCTGTATAATTGCTGGAAATCACTGAGAATGGAACCTCACACTATCAATTTTTACAGAGCTACTTTTCTGATTACACTATGCAGAAGGAACAACAATAAATTAGATGGAAGCATGGACTGATAAAGATAACTATCAAACTGTAAGCCTCAGCTAATTAACAGCATGTTTATTTATAAAAATACAGTATGCACTTATTAAAAAGTCTGTGGTTTTACAGACAATTTCTCAAGATGTGAGTGGCATACAAAAAGGAGAGAATTAGGGTGCGCTGATAAAGATTCTTTTGGCCAATACCAATGGCCGATTATTAACCAGCCATATCAGCCAATACCGAGTTGATATGCAGCCCGGCAACTTGGAGAGCAGTATCCTACTGGAAGTCTGTGGGGGGGAAGGGATGGGGGAGAAGGGGTATGGACAGAGGCAGATCAAGGCCCCCATGATGAGGGAGGGAATGGGGTGGGGGCAGGGACAGGGCATGAGGCAGAGCTGCAGGTGGCTTGTCTAGGAAATGTAGGGGGTTGGGTTGGGGGGGTGGCTCCCTATCGCTGTGCACACCCCTGAGGGAGGCATGGGGGGCATGTGCTGCCCTGAATTTGTGCATGGGGCAAAGGTGGGCTCCCTGGTGCGGACTAAGGGCCAAGAGCTGCACTGGCCTCTTCCCGGAGTGGGGGCTAGGCTGGGCTGCACTCAGTGTAGGTAGGAGCGAGGCAGGCAGTGGCAGCACTGGGAGGGAGGACTACAGGGTGGCTATGGCAAATTGTGGGGTGGCCATAACCTACCCTGGAGCATGCCCTCAGTACCACCACTGCTACGTGCCTCGAGCACAGCCCCTGGCCCTGAGCCCACAGAGGGCACCCTGCCCTCACCCCATGCACAAATCTGGGCCCCCCATGCCTCCCCCAGAAGTGCGCACAATGGCGGGGAGCCAGCCCCCCCCCCCCCCGCACCCTCCGGACAAGCTGCCCATGGGTCTGTCTTGCACTCCACCCTGGCTGGGCAGCACCAGCCCTTGCCCCTGCCCCAACCCCATTCCTTCCCTTACCGTGCAGGCCTCAATCTGTTCCCCCAGGTCTTACCGGCTGGATGCTGCTCTCCACACAACCACGCATTCCTAGCCACATGCATACTGTGCCTGTGCACATGTACATGGCATTTATCAGTGACGTTATCAGCTAGACTGACCCAAAAAAGCCAATTGCTGATAATGTCAATTTTCCTTTTATTGGTACTGATCCGAGATGGACCGATATATCAGTGCAACTCTAGAGAGAATGTTATATGGGTATCTGCCAAGTGACCAAAACCTAGCTCATCCATGAAGAGAGAGAGGGGGAAAAGAGACTGACTTTTTGACTATTTAAAACCTTTATTTTAAAAATATTAAAAACAAAAAGTCAAAATGCAAGCATGTGACAGTCCCAGGAACATGAAATACTTGTCATTAACAAAAAGCACTCAGATAACCAGAGACTGAAACCCTCTTTCCCTAGCATCCTTCATGTGATAAACCAGGGGTGCACAAATATTTGAGCCCGAAGAGCCACATGGGGAGTTTTCATGAGATACTGTGGGCAACGTTAGCACACATACCCCCTGCAACAACTCACCAAATCTCCCTATGTAGTATGGGGCTCCAGGCAGGCAGGGAGCAGTGTTAGAGGCAATGGACACAAGTTCTACAGGCAGGGGTGTGCCAGGAGTGGATCTCAGCTCTACCCTGGGCCCTGGCCCAGTGCTGTCACCACCCCAATATCCCAGCCTGGGGGGCAGCTCCTTACCCAACCACATGTCTCCCAGCCAGTTTCCATGTACAGCCCAGGATCGCAGGGAAGAAACAGCATGGGGCCCTGTGGGGTGGGGAGTGTGGGGGGACAGGAACTGGCCCAAATAGTGCAGTCCATGGCACTCCACATGGTGTTGAGCTTCAACTGCTTCTGCCTAAGGCACCCTGTTCTGTCCTCCTGCTCACACCTGCCAGCTTGGCCCTGGCCAGAGTGCACAGCCTACCTGCAGGGTTGCTCCCTATGAGGCTGCAGCCACTTGGGTGCTGCTCAGCTCCCCTTGCCTCCAGCAGTAGCTCCTCCTCCTTCCCCTGCACCCCTGCTGCACCACTCTGGGTGGGGAGGAAGCTTCAACCAGGTGGCTCCTGCCCCAGTGTGTGAGGCTCTGGCTTCAGCTCCTAACTGCCTTCTACCCTTCGACTGGCTGCAAGAGGAGGAGCTGCCACTGGAGACAAGGGAGCTGAGCAGCACCAGGGCAACTGCAACCACATCAGGAGCACCCCATCCAGAAGCTGCACATGGCTGGGACCTAGGCCAGCTGGCACAGGTACGAGTGCAGCACTGGCTGCCCCAGGTGGGACTCAGCACCATACGGAATGCCATGGAGGCAACATGGACTAGATCCAATCAACTGGCCCATTCTCCCCCGTGGGCCAGATCTAATCAGTTGGCAAACCGAATTGAGCCCATAGGCCATATTTTGCCCACCCCAGGGTTACACATTTAGGATTAGCTATCTTCTACTTCACAGAGTGAACCCTTAATGGCTCAGTGCTACACAAACTGGTCTAACATTTGGTTGTAAAGTCAAGTGTCCTAACTCAAATAAGACGTTTTGCCCACACCAAGAAATAGAAGAGCATTATCAGAGCTGGTCCCTGCAAGCTGATTTCTGTGGCTTTTCAAGGTCATCATTTTGACCTAGCTCAGCAGGAAATTGGCAAGAGAGAGGGAAAGGGGTGTAGAAGATATTTCTTCCCCTTTAACTGCAGATAACAATGATATCAGAGGTCTAAAATTAGCAGATATTCCATTTTAAGAACAATTTGTTCAAAAATTCATCTGACAAATACGAAAGAGCTACTTATGAAATCTGATTAGAAGTAACTTAGATTCAAGACAGGCAATTGCCAAGCAGTGTGACTCAAGGCTGTCTCTTTCATTTTCCTCTCCACCTGACTCACTGAAGAACAAACAGTAATCTGTTAGGAATTAGTTATAGTCTCCCTACCTTTGGCCAGCATTCACTATAATCCTCTTCCCCTTCAGAAGCCTTTTCATCCAAAGATGGGTCTATGTCTTGCTGTCTCCAGGTTTTAAATGCTGCTCCCATAAGACCATGAACAAAAAGTATGTCTGCTTTAATGGGCTGGCTGATATTAAGGAAAAAAATAAAAAGTAGGATACATATTATTTTAATAAATTACAACACATTTGCACAAAAACTTGTACCCTAAAGGATCCCAAAGTACTGCTTTTAATTGTGTATAATATCTTATATGTTACAGAGGACACACTTCACAAAGGGCACACACAACAAGATCTAAATTGATGAACTGCACAGAACACGTCAGGCTAGGGAAAGAGGAGGACATGAAAAAGATCCAGTACAGATGACATTAAACTCATCCCAGCTTTCTGCAGTCAGCTTGCTGCAATTGGAGATATGCAAAACAGGGAAGAGGCTGGTGAGTCACTGTGAGCCCAAACAGATACATTTTCAACTCATAAAATGCCTGGAAAATTGAACCAATACCTCCCACTCCCACAGCATCCAAAAGAAAATTGTAATTCTTATGGGACATTAGCCATACCAGGCCACTGAGTAAACTGATGATGTGATTTAACGGACAGAGTGAAAGAAGGGGACACCCCACAATCTCTTGGCAGTATCATTTAGCCTACATTAAGTAGTACTAACAAACTTAGGCAGATCCAGGATTTTAAAAAGAGGGGGTGTGGGAGCAGTAACTGGTGTTGCAAGTATGGCTGCACTCCCCTGCTCTTAGCATTCCTTCCCTCCCTCGCCCTCTCTACTTAGGCTTCTGTCCACTGTTACACTGGCCCAACTGCTCCTGCCTCATTCCAGCCAGGGCTATGGGGAGGTTGCATGGGAGCTGGGCTCATCTGGGGACAGTGGAGGTAACAGGCAGGTGCTCCCTGCTACTGCCTGCTCCCAGTTTGGTGGGAAACACCTGTGCGGACTGGGGAGGGAGAAGGAACTAACGTGCTGCTGCCACAGCCCCCAGCCAAGCCCAGTTCCCCATGCCACCCAGGTGGGGTGAGACAGGGGTGGCTTTGCAGCTCTCCCCACCCTCAGGCCAGTTGGGGGGCAGTGGCAGAGGCAGGTTGGGGGAAAGAGGAATGGGAGGGGAGAGGAGATGCTACTGAGCATGGAGAAGAAGGGATGGGATTCTGAAGGGGTGGGGAATTGTTACCTGCTTGGGGACTCAAAAATTCCTGGCTGCTGCTTCTGCAGCATGGTCCAAAAGGGGGGTGAGACCACACCACTGCACCCCTTCTGGCTTCACCTGTGCTAACTTGCAGCCTGTACCCTGTGTCCCATTTTGAATCTTTCTACTGAGAGATAATTTCTTTTTCCCCTCTGCATTTAATACCCAGGCAAATTTGCATCAAATTTGGGGAGAAATGTGTCCCTGATACTACACCAAGACCTCTTGCCACTATTAATGTGACAAAGGAAATCTCTCACCTCCAGATACCCTAAAAAGGTGCTCATTTAATGGACAGAAGAATATGTTACTAGTGTACAGGAGAAACAATGGAAAGAAAGTTGGGGGGTGGAGGGGCCATGTGCCAATAAACCAGGTATGCCAGACAGCAAGTCCCTTAAGATTTTGCAAGAGCAGCAGAAAACAGGAACTGCACAGTGCAAGTGCTACTTGCACACAGCACAAATGCAAGTTTGTCCCTGCAGGGATGGAAATGGGAACACCACTGTATAGAATCCTGCTTACTAATACATGCAGTCCTCTCTGTCCACTACAATAGTACTGAGGACTTCCATTAATAAATGTCAATAGGACCTTCAAATATGACAATTAGTTTCCTACAGTGGAGGCAAATATTCCTTGGTTCCAAAAAACGGGTTACAAGAAGGCGCTGCCACTGCAAAAGGGCAGAGTCAAAGTTGCATTACTGCACTAAGAGTCAAGAAATTCTTTAACTGTACATTTCCTGAGTTTTCTTGTGGTAACAACACTTCTTTATGGGCATGAAAGAGGCTTCTCTGAGAATTTCCTAGTTTTAATTTTGAGGTACTGAAGTCCCCCACTCCGGAATGACAGGAAAAAACAAATGTTACTGTTGTGCAGCAGCAACCCTATCTCCAGCATTATGAAGTATTTTGTAAGAGAAATATCATGTGATAGATCATAGCCCTTTCTCTTTACCTGCTACGATACTGTGGATGTAAAACATATACTCCATCTGAATACTTTTCTTGCACTGTATCCCTGTCCAGATTAGCCAGAGCTCTGGCTGCATGTGAAAACTGAATGACATGAGGTGACTTCATTACTTCAGCGAGTACAGAAACCCAACCTAGTTTAAAACACAGACATCTAACATTAGTTGTAAATTACTAAACCTCTCATCTGGAAGAAAGATAGCAGAAATTTCATTGGTTTATCTCCTATTTGAAAAAAGGAAGTTTGCCAAAATAAACGTAAGAGCATAAGGACTGTAATACCAGGGGGAAAAAACCCACAATCAATTTCAATCTAGCTGTCTGGTCTCTGACAGGAGCCAGTGCTGCACAGTAAAATATCTCTAATACATGGAATTGTATAAAAAATATCCCACACTGATGTGGTAGGCAATTACTCTCCAACTCCAACTGGTAATTTATGATCTGAAATTAGAGCACTCTTTCTCCGGGGGAGGAGATAATGTATCCTTCAGGTCTTCCCAGCACCTGCAAAAAAGAAGGAGGAAGGAAGGGTACAAAGATCCCAGGTCTCCACAAATAATGAAATCACAAGGAAAAGTAGGGCAAAGAAAACTTTCCCTCCTACATTTAGAGGAAAGAGAGGAGAAGAAAGACAGAGAGAGACTGGGCACATCTACAAGTGACACTACATCACCATAGCAATGCACTATGGCAATGTAGTCTCTGCAGGCAAAAACCATGATGCTGCTACTACATCGCCATAGCAACGTACTCCCTCGGTATAGTGCATTGCTGTGGCAACATAGGAACTAAAAATAACTGTGCGCTGCTGGCATGTCACAGTACAGGCTTTTACCATGCCATCATTTATTACTCCCAAAAGGAAGTACTAAATGACAGCACAGTAACAACAGCGCTGTAGACGTGTAGATGCGCCCACAGAAACTTTCTTCCAGAAGCCATTCAGGAAGAAGAGGGTCTGTCATGTTGGGACTGGGTAGAAGGAGAAAGCTGCCTCTGCTGGCCAGTCAGGAATGACACAATGGGAAAGAAAACCAATGCTTGTTAAGGGACTACAACCATTTCTGACTTTAAAACCCATGGGTGTAAGAAGTATACATTAAGAACATTTTCAGTCTTTATGATCCCAAGGATAACCATGCTACTTACATATTGCTTGTACCAAAACAACTGCATGCATAATGCAAAATGTTGTACAACACCGTAACACAGTCTCAACTGCCCGCCCCACCCCCAAGGCAGAAACTTCATAAAATCTCATTGTTCACTGCTGTCTACAATATAACTCACATTCATATCTAATATAGTGGTTCTCAAGCTACCCCATAGAAAATGGCAAGTCTTACTTTTCATCCTATTTATTACAGAAAAATAATAGAACATTTTCTCTGTTGCAAAAAAGCTCAGAAAGACCACAGCAGGTCAAAATATTTTCAGCACCGTGGATAATTATTTGAAATCTCTGGGTTTATCTTGTGACTCATCTTTATACACCTAAAAGTACTAATATTGTATAGCATTCCATAGGTCCCTTAAAAGGATCGTAAGGCATGCTGATTGAGAATCACTGGTATAATAGTTATCAATCAGTTTGGACTATTAAGAATGAATGGCAAGGGAAAGGTTTATGAATATTAAAGCCTCAAATAAAAATATGAATCCCACCTTTGTCACAAGAAAAAAAAAAGGGACTGAAGACTAAAAAAAAAAGAAAAAAAAAGAAGCTGAGATTAAACCCAGAACTGAGCCCATTACAGGCGAACAGTTTGAAAACAAGAGGTTCAGAATAAACACTGTAATCAAGCAAACAAAGAAGAAATTTCTCCAATACAGTTTTGCACTTAAAAGATTAATTTTTAAAGCAATTTTTCTCCTTTAACGATTGTCCACTTTTTGCAAATAGATCACTGAATTTCACAAAAAATGCTTGTATCAATGGACTCACTGATTTCTCAGATCTTTGAAACCAAGAAAAAAATAATTTCAGTGGAAGAGGAAGATAAACAAAGAACAAGGAAATGTGGAAACAGTCAAATCAGGAGGCCATAACTGTTGGTTAAATCATAGCTTGTAAGACCCTGGTTGATGTTAGCTAAAGAATTTTTTTTTTTATCCCAACTATTTTAAGCTAATTTTGCAAAGAAAATCTGAAAACACTTTGAAGAGAGACAGTCAAGTGGGGACCCCACTTAAAAAGGAGATCAAATTGCAATTTACTTCGCCATCATCATTCTAATTGCCACTCAGGTACAGCTACTGGAACCCGAATAAGAGCTTTTATCTGTCGGAACCAGCTTCTCCCTTCTGCTCGATTCTGCAGTGAAGTCATCATCCCGGAGACCGTGATTTCACTGAGGGCGGAGCTTCACAGATTCTGGATTACTAAAGCATTGTAAAATTGAAGGAGAGAAAGAAAGGCTGCAAGGATGACATTTGTTTGAAAACAACTCTGAAAACAAGCAAAAATTACATGTCATAAGACATATGGAAACATAAATTAATTTTTAAAGTCAGACACATTTCCAAGGGGTGTGAAATGTGAAAATCCTTCTTAAAAAGATCATCAAATAAAATATGACTTCAGTTCTCTTTAACTCAATAGTGAAAATAACCAAAATAGTTGGATTACAACAGGAGGAACCTCCAAGCTTCTGTATATCCCTTGAACTCAAACATTTAGAGAGTCAGAAACAATCAAACAGTCAGTTAAGAATGCCTGCTGTCTCTCAGAGATCATAGCATGGATACATTTTCTACCATTTCCTCCCCATTTTTTCTTGTACTGGCAGCCCTTACAACAGAAGAAAGGTACGGAGGGCTCACAGGCTCTTTCTACTCTGATCAGCATCTTACCAGGACAAGCAGGTAATCTGTCCTCCAGTTCTAGATGAACAGAACCCAGCAGCTCTTCTATGGAGCACGGGTGTACTGTCTCTAAAATTAGTAAAATATTCTGACAGATACTGCGTCAGTATAATTGCAGGACTGGACATAAATTCTAGAGGGTGCTTTTTTAAAGGGAGTGGGAGGAAAGCAGAAAGAGCCAACAGAAGTCATTAGAGGTCTACTCCAAAACGAAGGAAGAGATGTACTTGTCAATTCACTCCCAATGGTAGAAGAACAGATCTACTTGGCATACTTACAAGAGAACACAACAGATAAGGAAAGATGCAACTTACTGGCTTGTACTGAACATTTGACAGAAGGACCAAATTCATTAAAAAATTCAAAACAAAAGCAAGGTATCCAGACTGCTTCCATTTGCTTTCCTTTTACCTGCACGCACTATGGATGAATGAAGACGTTCATCCAAAGCCATATTTCCAATTATGCGAATTATGTTCCTTTGTATTTTTGCAGAATCTTTACGGAGCTGGTATATCCTCTGGAGTAGCTGCAGGCCTCCTTTTGCTTCAATTTTATCACAGTGAGTAGAAACCTAGCATTATATAGTAAATACAGCAACCGTAAGTGGAAGCTGTGCAAGCACCCAACTCTGCAAAAGTTCCCTGAGATGCTGTCAATACACAGAAGGCAGAGCAGAAACAATGCGTTACATATACCTTGCATAGAAATTCTGCCTTCACTTAAGATTAGGGCTTATGTTTTGTGCAAGTCTTCCAGTTTAACAATTTATGACAAACATATCTTCCATAATTTTTATCATTTCAGTTTTTGAATGTCACAAACTTGGAAAAGATGCAAATGTTTTAGTACATGAACTATACAATCATTACATTTGGACAGCACAATATTGTGAAAGTGCTCAATGCCTTAACTGCCTACTCCATTTAATAGAAAGCAAGAATGCTCACTGCCCTTCACAAACAAGCATTAGGCTATTATTCTCTGGAGCCCAGGTCATTCTTACTAAAGCAATACGTCACTGGGGTTGCTTACTCTGCTCTCCATACACTATCCCTTTTCATTCAGTGAGATGCCATTATTTCTAATATGCTTCTGTCATCATTGATTTTCATGGCAGCAAAGAAGCCAATGTAAGCAGATGACTTCACATTCATCACCTCTACTGTAGACAACTGCTGCCGTGCAGGGACCAGCAATATTAAGCTTTTTATGATAGTGCTGAGCACTGGGCTATAGCTGTGGTAGAAGCACTGGCAAGTTGCATTTGGCTAATTCCTAAAATAGATTCTAGTTCAGTAGATACTGCTCAGTATATATTCGCTCAGCTTCAGATTTACACGCCTCTGAGCTTTGCTGCGCTCTTCTTCTATAACTCACATTGTTAGGGCAAACATTGCAGGGCACTACTGTCACACACCGTTCCACATTTGTTTTTCTTATATAGGCAAACAAACATTCATTTTTGGGAGGCATGTTATACAGATGTTAGTTCTTGATTGCGAGGTTCTTTGTAGAGGTAGAAATTCTGGGAGAGGGCGTCATGTGATTAGCTAGAGTTTGCTCCCCACCTGAGTCTCAAATTAAAGCCACTTAATAGGACAGAGTTGTTCTCCAGGAAGGAAGCTTTAGTGTTAGACAGACTCCTGAAAGAAGGGACTGCCTGCTTGCTGCCTCACCATCCTAGTTTTAGGACTGATATGTGCTTATACACAGGACAATTTAAACTTTTAACCAGACTCACATCACCAATTATCTCCTTTGCAGAGCAGCTGTCCTACAAAACCTTGGACACCTGCTACCACTCAGCAAAACGGGGACACTGATCTCAGCGACAGTGATGTCAGGCTAACTGTAGCAAGATCATCTCCATCAGAACTTAAGGGTTGAAGTTCTGGAAGAGACATACTGCACAAGGATCTCCTCAGGAAGCCTGTCCCTGATTGTCTTATAGTTTTACTGGGTAACTGCCTCACTGGAACAACCTCTTAGAGCCTGTCACAAACCTGAAAGATCCATGCTGATGCCAAGCACATGCCCCAGTTCCTCCTGGCCATGGGTGCCATGGAGAAAGTCTTAAAAGAGGCTCCTCAATTTAAATACCAGGGGATTTTTATGGAGCTTTTTGGGAGGAAATATCATCCAATGGGAAATGTCCATAAAACTGTACAAGTTTCCCACTTCAGCCCCACTAAAGCATGCATCCCACTCTGTTAACATAACACTTTATCCATGTATTACCTTCGAATGTTGAACTAATGCTTGTAAACAGAAGAGTTCGACAGTCTCTGAAGGGATTTTACTCAGAGTCTCGCAGTAAGGAAGTCCATTTCCTCCAAAACACCACAACCCCCCCTGAAATAAGAATCAATAAGCATTACATCAATCTCAAATGGTTAAATAAGAAGTTCTTTTCATTTGCTTTTTCATAGATTTCATAGACATTAGGGCTGAAAGGGGACCTCGGAAGATCGAGTCCAGCCCCCTGCCCCAGGGGCAGGAAGTCAGCAGGGGTCATAGGATTTTTTTGAAAATGTTCAAGTGTCCCTTGGCCTCTAAAACTGGTATAGCAGTTACTGGTGTGTATGCATCATGTTAAAAAACAACCACCCATACATACTGAAAAAATGGACTGTCTAGGGAAAAAAAGAGACATCCTGTTAGATTAGCAGTTTATATCCTAATAACTACAAAATAGAATAAAAGAACAAGCAGGATTTCCATTTGTATGATTATAATGATTCCTTTTCACAATGCTGACCTGTTGCGGTCTGAGTTTTTCTGCAATAGAAATTGCTCTATTATTTTTCCATAGTCAAAAAAATGAGTGAAAACTAAGATCTGGCATCTTCCTGAGAGCTACTTTGAATTTGAGAAAGGTTGAGAACCACTGATTGAGACCAATGGCCACTGACTGAGAGAGACTTGAGGAGATAAACATGTGCTCTCCCTCACTTATCCATAATCTATAAAAGGCTAATGTCATGCCTAGGGCGGTAGGATCGGCCTGGTGTGAGGACAGGGAAAGCTTCATCCTTTCAAATTGTCCATAACAAAACATTCCTACTGGTGAAAATGCAGCATATAATCGTAAGGAGAAATAAAGCTTCTGCTTTTTTAAGTCTATGGAAGAAAAATGTCCCATAAAAGGCAAACATTGTTATTAAAAAGAAGACTTTGATCATTCTATTACACTGCAATATAACAATCACTGTTTACAGCCCATAAGGATAGAGTAGGTAAAATATTCTGGGGTTGCACTTTATGTTAAAGACACCATTATCCAAGACAGTATGATAGTATGATCCTGTTTTATAGATAAGAACGAATAGAAAAAAAATGCATGTTAACGTGTGGTTCTCATTCTGAAAACTCTCTCTGAAAAATGGCCTTGAGGGGCTGAATGTTATTCTCTTGCTCTAATTTATTCTACATTAAGCATGTTCATCTTACAAGTGTTTATCTCCTCTTCCACCTCCTGCCAATACCAATCCTGAAAATAAAGCTAGGGAAGCAGGAGCCAGGTCAGATCCCTTCTGGATTGTACAACTTTAACAATGAAAATTCCTCAACTGTAGCATTTCTACTGCTATCAAGCAAGCCAGGAAAGAATCTAGTTTGCTTTACTTCAGTGACTTTAATTCTGTAGTGCTAACAGAAATAACAAACAGTAAACTTCTTTCCTTGTTAAAGTCAGGGAGATACGAGTCACATACACATAGACAAGTGTCTTGACAAGCAACCTACCATTTTTAGTCACTAGCAATAATTGCTTTAAGTGACCTCTCTAAGCCTAACTAGTAAATTAGTGGACTGAAACTCAAACCATTCCTAGCTTCCAGGTCCAGGCTCAGAGCTCTGAAGCATCTTGACTCCTATTACCTGGACACTTCCATATGGATGGTCATTTCCAGACGATAGTTACATAAAATTTACAACCTTAGAAGCATCTCCAGGCTGTTCTCTCACTTGATTAATAAGGGTTAACAATCTCAGCAATAAACATCACTGAAATAAACAATAATAAAATAAAATGGAATACAAATATTGTTAAGAGCACTACAAAGGGAAGTAAGGCTTCTATGTAAACTGTTAAACTATTTACTTAGAAAAGGTTTAACTTCAACCATCCTCCAAGAATAATACTACAAAGGTATTTTCTCTTAAGAGAGCTCAGCTGTGTGAAATATGTTCCCATTGCCCTTGAACTTTCCAGACACTACTTGCTTTTTTTTCAAATATTGATAAACCATATTAAAGAACAGAACCTAAGTCATGAAATTCTGCATTTGAAAGCTCACCCTTTGAGCAGCAAGAGTCTGACTGCTTTCTCGTAAAGCCAGAGATGTGAAGTACTGGACACACTGGTCAAGATCAGTCTGAGGTAAAGATACCAGCAACAATCGGAGCTCATCTTCTATAGCATAATCCTATGATAAACACACACCAATAATTGTCAACATAATATCCTGCTGCATATGGAGAGTATGTGAAAAAAATAAGAATCTGGAGCAATGGAAGTTGTTACATGAAGCAATGACATAAAATAAAAGCCTAGTTCATGTGCTCTGTAACCTAGAATTATTAGTTAATTTATTATTATTGGTGGAAAAGTCAGTCAATGAAAGTCAGGTTTAAATTTCTACATTTAGGCCTTATTCTGTTCCAAGAGAAAAAAAACAAAGGAGCAGTTCTTATTGACCCATGTTACAGAAACTGGATAAATTAAGCTTGGTACAGCCTGAAATTTAACATGGTAATCCCCATGTAACTAATGCTGCAGATTAAGGAAGTACAATTTTATTGACCAACAATAACAATAACATCATAATTAAGAAATAAAATGATGGCATTGCAGGTTAGAAATATATCAGTTACCACTTCTTGAATTCTATACCTTCAAAGTATTAGTGCAAATATTAACTTTAAGAAAATCTACATAACACCCTGGCCATGGATGGGAAAACACAGTTACAGTGAAGAGAAGTTACCTGGCCAGAAACTCACAGCAAGGATTAGAAGAAACGCAAGCTAAGGGGCAAGGCACAAGATTTAGAGTTTATGACTAGTGAGTTCCAAGCCTATACCTGATATTGCTTCCATGCGTATCTGGCTCATTGTATTTACTTATAAAGTACTGTGAAGAAGAAAAGTCCTTATATATAATCTATCATATCAGAAGATGTAATGTGTCCTGATTAATGCAGGTCCTATACTTCAAGAGTAAGACATGTGGGTACTGGTAGACCCATATAATAGCTCCAGGGCATGCAATTATTTTGGGCAGATGGCCGCTTACTGAGTTTTGGCAAGGTGTCGAGGGACTCACCCTACGAACACACACACACTGTTTCTCCCTCATTACACACACACACACACACTCTCTCTCTCTCTCCCTCCCTCCCTCCCTCATTGCACACACACTCTGTCCCTCCCTCATTGCTCTCCCTCCCTCCCTCACTGCATGGACGCAAACACACACACACACCCTTCTGTTCCTGGCCCCAGGGTACCAGCACAGGCCCCATACTCCTGTGGTCTGGCCATGCAGTTGGGTGCCACATGGTGTTGGAGTGGCCAGCAGATGGGCAAAGAAGTGATGAAAGCGGCGGTGGGGGCAGGGATGGCAGGAATGCGAGTGAGCAGGCACATGTGAGCACAACGAAGGCTGGGTGGGAGCATGGGGCCCATGCCAATGTCCCAGGGCCAGCGCCAGCAGGGCAGCAGGAGCATAGGACCCAGGCTGGGTTGCACCACCAGTGAGAGCAGGGAGCCAGCCCAGCTCCAGAGCCCCTGCTGGCCTCGCCCCACACTCCTGCTGGCTGCAGGACACTGGCGTGGGCCCTGCACTCTTGCCCAGCTGTTGCTGTGCTCCTGCCCACCTGCTGCTACTACCCCCCACCTGTGGCCACTTTCAGTGCTTCCCTGCCTGCCCACTGGGTGCTCCTGTACCATATGGCTCTCAGCTGCATGGCCAGACCACAGGACTCAGCAGGAGCCAGCCTGGTCTGGCCCCAAGGACTGGAACGATCCCCTGCGGTCCTCCCCTGCCTCCCTCCCCCCCCCCCCCCCCCCCCGACTCTTACTTGACTTTCCCTCTGGCACAGGGAGGCAGGAACAGCTTCAGGGTCTCAGGCCAGAAGGCTCTGCTAGGCAGAGGCTTCTGGGCGGTGGGGCGGGGCTAGGTGGGCCTGCCTGCTGGGTCCTGCTGGCTTCCCCTGCGTTCAGCTGCCCCTAGCTCCTGTCATCTTTGACAGGCAGCCAGAAGCAGATAAATATTAATTTTCTAAACGTTTAGGAGCCCCAAAGGCTGGATAGAATGGCCTGGCAGGCCAGATCCAGCCCACGGGCCATATTTTGCCTGCCTCTGAACTATATGGTTCAACTTTATTCAAGAAAACAAAAATTACATATTTTCTCATTTCTGTAACTTTAGCACAGTTGTTCTCCTTGTTTGTTATGGCAACCCTTCAAATATTTGAAAACTGCTATCATGTATCCCCCCCCCCCCGTCTTACTCCCCTTTTCTCAAAGTAAATTTGCCGTGTCCTCTCAACTTTTTCTTGTATGGCTTGTTTGCCAAAACCTATACCATATTTTTTCCAATGTCTGTACCCTCTCCAACTTCTCCACATCCTTCTTAAAATGTGAAGTCCAGAACTGCACACTATACTCTAGATAAGGCATAAGCTGTGGTGAGTCATATAGTACCAAGACCACTTCCTCTAAGTTTTTAATCACCTTCATATTCTCAATCAACCCCTCTTGCTGGCTAGAACAAGATTCAAGCTAAATGATATC
This sequence comes from Crocodylus siamensis, assembly GCF_052110815.1. Classification (NCBI taxonomy): domain Eukaryota; kingdom Metazoa; phylum Chordata; order Crocodylia; family Crocodylidae; genus Crocodylus; species Crocodylus siamensis. Next base: position 124,775,852 of record NC_143395.1, read on the forward strand.
CTGTATTGCACTGAAGTACAAGAGTACTTATGATTTTGCTGACATGCAATACATGTCAGTGAGCTAAATTCAATCTTAATGAAGCTTTTGGTACAAGTTTTAATTTTGCAGTGCTGCAAATGTTATAGGAAACAGAGATAAGTAAAATTAAGTTTATTGCCATAATAGTAAATCTCACCTCAAAATACTTCTGTGACTTTTCAGTCAGCAAACTGACTATAAATATTCTAGAAAGAGGACAACAATATTTTGGGTTCCATATCATAACATGTGAAAACAATAGGTTTTATCCCATCACATCATTGTGTTCTTGCATGTCAGAACTCCAAGATCTATCTTCATTTTACTATCCATCAGTTGTTTTGTTTTAGAACAACTCCACTTTGCTGTCTTGACTAGCAAAGGCAGTTCAGAAGACTCAAGTTATACCCATATTTTCATTTACTTACATCCTTTACTTTTGGTAAGGGAGGTGGAGGTAAGAAAAAACGAAGATCAATATCCTTGGACCGAGCCAAACCAATAGCAGTCCTCTGATCACAGGCTTGGGCAGCTGTTCTATACTGATAATCTGCAGCAAGAGAACCTCAATGTTAGGGTCAAACCTAGCCTTGAAAATTTTAGTCAATTTTAGCTGTGGTACTTCAGAAATATACATACTAACAGAAAATCATTACTGTAATCCACATAAATAAACCATAAGGTTTCAATGGCTCTGAGTCACAAAATCCAAAGAGGAAAAATAAATAGTTGGCAGATCAACATTAACCTGAAATGACATTTTAACTGCAGGGTATTAATTAATCTTTTAGACCAATGTTTGTCACTGTAATAAAGGACTTTAGATACCTGTCAATCATGTTCAAGAGCAGGTGTCTAGAGTTAAAGGAAAACAAAAATTATGAATCAAGACTATGCCTATACCCAGCCCTGTACTCTAGATACAGACAAAGCTTTTAAAGATTTTTCAATGTTATGCTACAGAGAATATACATTAAAAAAAAAGGGTGTTATAGATTCACATCCTTTATAGTCTTATATCAATGCCTAATCTTAAATGTCACAGAAACTATGCTTCAATATGATTATTAAGGCTGTAAGAAAATGAAAGAATTAAGCTTGGCTGTATACGCTACTGTCCTTATTTACAGAATCATATACTTTTTTCCCCTTCATCTCATTCAGTGCATAGGAATGATCTTTTCTGAAGATGAATCAGAGCTGTATAGCAAATTATTCAGAACTTTGTTTGTAGGACTCTTGTTTTCTCATCTGTAAAATGGGGATAAAATGGGGGATAATATCAACCTCATATTTCACTGAAATGGCAGTGAATACCATTAATGTTTTTGAGACACTAAGATACTACAGTGATGGGCACCAAGGGTGGGGGGGAGGGCAGGGAAGGGGGAACCAGGACTTGAACACTATGCTGGAAAAGAAAAGGAAATGAGTTCTGAACAGCTTCTTGTTAACTGAGCAGTGATCATCCCAGGAAACAGAGGTCCTGGAGAAAAACAGCATGAGATCACTGAATTAAAAGACAGTGTCTGAAGTCATACATGCCAGCGGGGCAAATTAAGGTGGTGATTTGGTGGTAATCCTTGCTTCTGGCACATACCGCCTAACTCCTCAGCGTTTCACTTCCCAAACTTATCGTGCAATTTCTATGCAGTTTCTTAGAATTTTGAAAAAACACACTGGAGAGAACAGAAATTTCCTCATAAGGCATCATATTGGCAACTACCTGGTTGCCAGGACTGAAATCTGAGATCTTCACACAGACCTCTGCCACCAGAGATAACAGATAGCAATAAATAGACTATCATTCTCCATATGTGCCAGTTGCAGACAAAGAGGAAACAGACACTTGGCCAGTGGGTTTGACACAAATCTGCTGACAGCAAAGGAAGTATGAGCCTCAGAAATCATGGGTTTTATTCAAGACTCTGGAGGCAAGAGTATCTTAATGTGCCCAAACCCTTCTCCTTGTCCTCGCCCCACCCCTCCTTTCCTTCCCCATCCCCTTCAACCTGTTCCTGTCCCAGTTCTGTCTTCTCCACCCTTGTGGTTTTTCCTCCCTACTCCATTCTCCTTATCTACCCAGCTCCAGCCTTCTCACCTTAGGCTTCTTATTCTAGCCACAATCTCTTGGCCTAGCTAATGCAGTCTTATCTCAGTCTCAGTTTTCACTCTCCTTTCCAGCTAGTCTCAGAGCCCCATCCTTGTGATCTGAAACTGTAGCATCTCCCCTTCTTTAAACCTGCAGTTGGCACCCTTCCCTAGTTTTTCTTTCACTGGTTCCAGATCCAGTCTTCCTCCATGAATTTCTATACATCAGCTTCCATTTCCCCAAAACCCCTTCCCAGCAGTTTGCTGCAGTCTCCCATTACCTTTTCTCCTTGTCCTAATTTCTTTGTTCAGCCAACCCCAGTTCTAACCCAGTGCCCTGGTTTCTCAGCAAATCAGTTCTTCTTCTTTCACATGAGTTGTTCCCCTAGCTTTGGGCTGGGCACTTTTACATGTGCTCCCAGGGTGGAGGGGGAGGCACTTTTATAAGAGCGGCTCTGAGAGCCACTCTAATTAAAGCGCTGCCGCATCTCATGTGTCAGCAGCTCTGTACTTAAAAATGGCAACGGGGATGCTTGAACTCAAGCTCATTCAACAAACTTTAGTTCAAGTGCCCCCACCACCATTTTTAAGCATGGAGACGCTGATACACAAGATTCAGGAGGATGCTGGAGCACGGTAATTGCCACACTCCAGCAGGCTCAAGTCAGCTCCAACACACTCCAACACGTCAGAGCAGCCTCTGCTCTTGTGTATAGGTGCTCTTTGATTCCTATTCTCAGACTCTTTGTCCAACCAGACCCACACTCTTCCCTCCCCTTATCTGATCTCAGTGCACCCAACTCTGTTTCTATGACTGGCTCCTAATCATTCCACAACCAAGATAAATAAAAACAAGTGAGATCTTTCATTTTAAACAGATCTTTTATTTTAAAATCCTAATCAGCTTTTTTAATTTAAAATTAATACCCTTTCCTTGCTATTCCATGCCTGACTGTTCAGGCCTAGTCTTTAAGGCCATACTGCAAGAAAAAAACCCACAAAAAACAGTACAACTGTAATTCTACACCCAGAAGAAAAAATTTCAGAGTGGAACTGCTGGACGCAAGTATTCATTTGAGCACTGCTGTAGTGGCACAGAATAAACTGGTAGCTGTCACACAATTCTACCACTATTAATAGAAAAATAAACCTTGTCAAGGCAGAGTATTTCAAAATCCTCATTTTAAATGTAAGTTCATAAAGAAGCTAAATAACAGAACTTAGTTCTCATTCTGAAAAGAGTAAGCACAAAAAAAAGCTTCCTTCCACACAGAGAATGTCGGCATTTATAATAAACTGCTGGGAGCTATAATTTATAACAGGAACACAAGCTAAGCTGGCATAATTAAAATAAATCTTCCATTTTTTTCAAGTGTGGGGGAGGTTTCTACCTCTTCTTTTAGCTCACACAAAAATAAAATAGAAACACCGTGGAATGAATGGCTTATGAATAACGGTACATTAAATCCCCTTGATTGAGCTTTCAAATCAAGCACAGATCAGTAGTTGTTACTGAACAATTGTTAAGTAGTCTTGAAAAACAAAGTTAGATGTGTCCATCCAATACCTAGTGGACATCACAAAACTGGCATCATGACCAGTGAAACTGTTGACAATCCCTCCCCAAAAATGACAAGGATTTCATGGACGGCAAAAGTATTCTGTAGGAAAGGAAGGGCTATGGGACGTTCCTGAGGGGCGGTGACACAGCAGCTGCAGCCTGGGAGGCCGCTGCTGCAGCCCTAGTGCACCTCCCAGAATCCCTGCTGTACCACCCATCAAAAATTAAGAGTATCTCATGTTCTTTCTACAGCTATTTTTTTGGACTTCAGGTTTAAACAACAGATAAAAGTTATAGGCATACTTATAGGTTCTACTCTACATTCACTACTTCTGCCATCAGACAGCAGCCATCATAGCACATACATTCTATATGCTTCTGGTGCTTCCACTGAGCAGCTATGCTGCCAAAGCATGCAGTGCACTCTGAAAAGGCTCCAGCTATTGAATGTAACATGGTGGCAGGGGCCTTACTGCACTTGGCACAGGCGGAGTAACACTTCTGGCAGAGCAGAGAATTCTGCCATTGCAGAGGGGGTTTGTGTGAATGCATTCAGAGCCCTGCTTCAGGGCTGGGCCAGGCCCTGCATGGCACCAGTGCCACTGGTAGGAGGGGGAAGGATGCTGTGCACCCAACAAAGGCTACCCAGCTGGGACCAGACCCCTCCTTCCCCCAGGATTGCCTAAGGAGGGCCTGGCTTAAAACGCAGAAGAGCCTTCCAGCAGCACAAGCACAGTGGGAGACACAGGAGCCCACTGCCCTGCCTAAGACCCATCACTGCAGGAGGGGCTAGGCAGACCCACCACAGGGCTGAGAGTCTCACTGCTGCAGCAGGAAGGCCCCACCAGAGCTCTGTAGAAGGGCACAGCACTTCCCTCTCCCCCTGTGGTGGCAGGATCTGGCCACAGGACAGGTCCACAGTCCTAGCTCCATCTGCAGCCCCAGCTCCTGCCTGTGGGGATGAGGGGAAGACAGGCTCCACAGTTGGGCAATGCCACGCCCCCTGCCCGTTGTTCCCCATCAGGAGTCTAAAGCCTGTGCAGCACCAGGCACATGGTGAAGACATAAGGGGCTGGGGCCTTTCCTGCCAGAGGTCACTAAACTAGGTAAGTGCTATTGATTAACCATTTAACTGATATAATTAGAGGAAGTGTGGCAGAGCACCAGTGAGATGCTCACCACTGAAGGGCTATCACAGGCTCTAGGGGAGCCTGTTTGGGGGGAGCAGCAAGGCAAAGCCTTCTTTGGCAAGTATTTTAAGGGGGAATGTGGGTGTCAGAGCACCTAAAGTGTTCTGCCACTTTAAGACCTAGATCAGGCAGCAGGCAGGTGCAGCACAGCCCTGATGAGCAACCATTTTAAGTCCTAGGCCAGCAGAGCTGGAGGCAGCAGTTGCTGCTTGATACTGTGGAATTGCCATCTCCCAGCGGAGCTGCTGCTCTGGGGACAACCTGGAAGTAAGGGCAGGAGCTAGGGGGTTGGCAAGGAGGCTCCTGGTCCTGGGCACAACCTAAAACTTCACCCTGCCAGGGAAAGAATGCCTGGTAGGACTGCTGCTGCCGCGGCAGCCCCATTCAAATACCAGGACTGCTCACCTCCCCAGTGAAAGGCAGGTAGGGGTGCTTTAATAACCCCAGGCCCCACCTTTGGGTGGGTCACTTAACGTCGGACAGAAAGACAGGGCCAGGCACAGTTACGGCCACTGAGCCCAATGGGTACAAGACCCCAGACAGCAGGTAATGGGGCCAGGCACACTCATGAGGGGCACCTGAGCCCAGTGGGGTGTAAGACCCTGTAGTGAGGGTAGTAGGGATCAGGCACACCTGAGCAAGGGGCACCTGAGCCATCTGGGTGAAGACCCTGTGAGTTCCAGGAAGGAGTGAGAAGAGGGATGAGAGTTGGTAGGCCCAGTGTGTGCCTCCAGATGAGGGGCCTGGGTGCTGGGGTGAGGAAGTCGAGGCCCTGAGATCAGGGGCGAAAAAGTTGAGGCCCCGCAGAGAAGGACCAGCATGATCCAGGTAAGCCGTAGGGAGCCTGAGGCCGCAAGTGGGCCTAAGACCAATAGAAGCGGCAGAGTGGAAGCTGCCAGTAAGAAAAGGGGCGAGTCATCAGACCCTGATTGGGAACAGTTGGAGTGTAATACCGGGCATAAGACCATAGCCAACAGCTATGGTTGAGAGAATTAACACAGGAGTCTGCAATCTTGGTATGCATGGTTCTCCAGGCTTGCTTCTTTTTCAGCAAAGAAAACAGCTTCCCAACTTAAAATACACATGCCAATTTTAGAAGGAAAGTTATACAGTGTATGTGAAAAAATAAGGTATTTAACCTCCCTTCAACCATCATCTTTCTTTCATATAGGATTTGTCAATGGATGTAGAGCAGCTAAATAAGATCTTGTTACATTTTCAAAGCTAACCAGATTACCCCAACAGACATTACCATGCCAGTGACTGTTCCTTGCCAAGTCTTGTACAGCTTGCAGTCTAACCATTTTGTCCTCTGATTGACTTCTCTTCAGGAGCAGCCATAAGGCACATTCATGCTCTTCTGCATCAAATGTACTGAAGTGTTCTTTACAAAAACATACCACACACAAAAATAATTCTGTTAACAATATCAGAAACCATTTCTTATATTTTTATTTAAATAATAATAAAATTGATAACTATGTATAGAATAATAAATAATTTTAGAAATTTTAAAGTAACAATCTTCCAACGGTCCTAGATAAAATGCTTGCCATATTGAAATCAAGAGTAGTTGCTCTATTAATTTTAATGGTGCCTTGATTTCAATCCTTGTGTACAGATTTTGTACTTACATGGCATCTTTAATCTGAAGATCTCAAAATGCTTTATCAATATTATAGACTAGATCTTGAATGGGGTTTACCAACCATAACTGACATCAGCTTCGGTGGAAGATGGAAGTGACCTCAATCAAGTCACAGCACTTTGTAAGGTGCATATTACTGTATCAGATGGGTAAATTAAAGCAGATAGAAAGCTACTTGCCCAAGATGTGACCTCAAATGGAGGGCACTAAACTTCTGTACTGACTCTGAGACAAAGTTTGTGTCGCTTTCAGTTGTAATCAGTAATCCTGCTGCAAAGTGTCACACACTTGTACCTAACTCCTAAAATGAACAAGTTTACAGGATTTCATATCCCAGTCCTGCTTTTGGCATCAGATAACTTAAGCTTCGGTTCAAATCTCTACTGAAAAAATACATTTTAACCAGTATTTTTCTAATGGAAAGCCTTTTGCCTTCTATTTTAACAAATTGTTTGTAGAAGTGACATGGAACACTATTAAATCACATTCCTACTAGTGCTTTGAAACGTAAAAATATGTAACTGTAAAGCAAGAAAGAGGTATACAAGAAAGAGGTTTCTACTTTCAAAGGATAATAGATCTGTACTTTGCTATGAAATTAATATTAATCTCAGACAACCCAACATTTCCATTATTTTAGTACCTACCATTAAAAGGTCTCCGGAGAATTTTAGCTTCAGCTTCTAATACTTTCCTCACTGCTTTATGAAGTTCTTTTCTTGCCTGGAATGTGATTCCTAGGAAAGTATTTAGACGTATTTAATGCTAGTAAAAAAATTCTTACAGAATTACACCCTGAAGCTAACAATTGTAATGATAAAGGAATAAATGATGTAAAAAATTCTCCATTAGTAACTCCTGCTTAAAAAATAGTCATCCATTTTATTCTTATTGGTGTTCTCACACCTCAGGGAATTGTATTTGTTTTTTAGGTAGGTGTGACTCTGTGTGTGTATTGTATACAGAAAGGAAAACAGACCTTAGGTAGTTTTCATAAGCTAGAAATGTGGCTTTCAGTCTGTGGCTGGGGTTTAAAATTAACCAACCTTCATGAAGCCATAAATTTAAGTTGGATTAGGGCTAAACTTAGCCTTTTATCCTTTCAAGGTAGACAAATAAGAGAATTCAGTTCTCACGGTTCTTATCTGAAATATACACATGCAATAAAATTCTTACCTGTTCTGCTTGGACAATAATGGTCTTGTGGCAATAAAGCAGGAGTCTGTAATGCAAATGTCTCTATGCCACCTCAGGCATAATGCACTATTTGTATTATGTAGGCACTATGTTCTAAAGCAGGGGGGGACAAAGTCCAGCCCACAGGCTGGATCAGGCCTGCAGCAGACTATTTCCCAGAAGCCCTTGAGGCAACTGCTGCTGTCAGACCCAACCCTGCTGCCTGGGTACCTTAGCCCATCTACCACTTGCCCACCACCGGGGGCGGGACCTGCGCAGGCAGGGAGCATGCTTGAGTGGCTGGGATGACGCCTTGGCCAAGAGCGACATGGATGGGAGGGGCCAGGGAGACCCCAGGATCTTGGAGGGACCAGGTTTGTGGCAGAACTATGATCTACTGTCCACATGCCCCTGCAAAGAGCAGGAATTCCACAGATGGGGGTATGCAGGCAGTGGATTGTGGTTCTGCCCTGGCTCTACCCCACAGTGTCACTGCCATAAGATCCTGGCCCCAGCTCAACAGCAGCTCCCCGCTCAGTTACACACCCTGCCAGCACCACTCCCAGAGTCTCCCTGGAGCTGCTGGGAAATGGAGTCTAGTCACTGGCTGGATCCATCATTTTGCCCAAACCTGTTCTAAACAGTCACTGGATACAATGCAAAAACAATGTGGGAACTGGGACCAGTGCCCCTGGGCTCCCTTGTTCCAGTGGCAGTGCCCACCTCATTGATCCACAGAGTCAGACTGCCCTTGCTTGCCCCACATATCTTTCCCTCTTGACTGACCCAGTACAGGGCAACTTAGGATCTAAAATTTGCATTAAATGCCACTCATGCATCTGAGAAACAGAATAATATATGTATATGTGGATACATATTGCATAGAAGAGGATCCACCAATGCCTGTCATAAGTAGGATGACCATATATCCTGGATTGGCTGGGACAATCCTGAATTGCAGAGGCTGTTTCAGCAACCCAGCCATTGGAGAAAACTGAAGTGAAGTCCCAGATTGGTGGGAACTTGCCCACATGTGCCTGAGTCAGGAGCTGGGCACATGTGGGTGGGTTTGAACCAATCCAAGAATTTTGTTTCAATTTTCTCCAGGAAGCCCAGCCAATGGGCTGCTCCCTGGCCTGGACCTGCTGGGCTGTGAGCAGAGTCACTTCCCCAATAGAGAGGGTGATGGAGCCATAGAGTCATTGCATGGCCCTGTGCCTGGGAGCTACAGACAGGGGGGAAGGGAGGAGTGGAGGGAGGTCTGTGTGTGTCTGCATGTGCACATGCGCACACATCCATGCAATGAGGGAGGGAGCTGCAGGGGAGAAGGAGGCGGAGGAAAGGAGTGTTTTTTCCCCAGCCCCACTCCTGGGAGCTGTGGGCTTGGGGCTGTGTGCATAGGCCACGGAACAGGGAGGGCCACCCAGGCCATGGCCCGACCAACGTTTAGTGCATTAATTTAGCTAGCAATACAGTTAAAAAAAATAGCTATACAGTTTTAACCAGAATGACAATCGAGCATTTGTGGGTTATATAAAGTAATGTGCTGTTCCGTGGCCTGTGTCCTGCCTGGCCCTGCTCCTGGGAGCTACAGGCTCAGGGGTGTGTGGGTGCATGTGGGTGTGTTCTTGGGAGCCATGGGGTGGGGTGCCTATGTTTGTGCATGCTACACTATCCTGACTGGCCCCACCCCCTGGAGCACCCCCTGCTTTGGATTTCCTTCAAATTACTGTGATCACCCTAGTCATGGGTCTTACCCATTTCTTTTGGCTGCCTTTTTATCATTCCAGTATTTCATGCACAATTTGAAAAGCTGCTCTCTCCATCTCTTCTTAGACACAGTCTTACGTTGCTTACCTTGATGTTCACTCGGATCTAGAGAAGCTCTATGAACATAAATGTAGGATTTCAGTTTTTCTTGCTGTACTACTTGGGTATCGATTTTCAGTAACTTCTTTAGAGCCAGGACTTCATATGTAATGAATACAAAACCTCTTAAAACAAGAACACAGAATATGAATATTTGAAAAAAATATAAAGAATGATGACAAATACAGATTACAACTATTTCAAGGTAAAATACTATTTTGTCAAATACTGTATTTACTCAATTCTATGGCAAGGACCCCCTGCCTCCCATTTAACTAGGTGAGAAAAGATCCTGGTATTAGACTCAAGTACAATGGCAGTGCAGGGGGGCGGGAAGCTGCTATGGCTTGGGCTTCAATGGAAAAACTCCTACCTGGGGTTGGGGCTGTAGCCAGAGCTGCTGCCTGCTTTCTTTCCTCTCTCCACTGTCTCTGCACCCTGCTATCTCTCCCCCGCACCTACAGCCCACAAGTCTGTTACAAGGGCTAGTCTGGGCCAGGCCCATGTTCAGTGCCCCAACAAAAACAAGAATGAAGCCTGCTAGCGCAGAGCAAAGGTTCTGAGGAGAGAGGGAGTGCAGAGGCGAGGGGAAGCACAGAGGTGGCACGGGGTCAGGCACAAGCAGGGAGCAGGCTGCTTGACCTCCCCATGCCACCTGCCTCTCCACTGCCTGACCCCCTTCAGCAGTGGGAGGGATGAATTAAAGACAACCCTCCAATAATTAGATTCTAGACATGGAAAATTATGACATTTATAAATGTTACGTGTCTAGAATCTAATTATTGGGGCGTCATCTTAAATTCAGGGTTGTCTTAGATTCACATATTGTATATATTTTGCACAGATTAATACAACTTTTTCAATCAGCCCAATGGAAGAAAAATCATAGTAAATGGTACTATGTAATGAAAAAACACTTTCAGATTGATTGTTTAAAATTAAAGGTAGCTCACGTTCTTACTATCACCACTTTTTCTGAACTTCAGATTTAAACATCAAATAAAAATTATACATATACTTTAGACCAGGCATTGGCAACCCCGGCACGTGTGCTGAGCATGGCATGCGAAGCCATTTTGCTCAGCACACCATAGCCAGCCCCGGTTCTGGGTAGCTGTGGACAGCAACGGAGCCTGGGCTGCTCCCAGCAGGGCTTGCAGCATCCCAGCTGGGGTCATCCCAGACTCCCGACTGACAGCAGCTAACCAGAGCTGGGGCCAGCTGCAGCCAGGAGGCTCCAAACACCTGTGCCAGGCTCCGGCATCAGCTCCGTACCAGTGCATGCACCCACGCCTCAGAGTGGGCAGTGGCAGAAGGGCCTGAGGAAGTGCAGCTCTGGTCTCTCTCTCGCTCATGGTGGACGTGCACCTCAGGGTGGACAGCAGGGCAGTCCAGCCCGACCCAAAGGTGCCCATGCAGTCACTGCCAGCACAGAGCTGATGCCATTGCTGTGGAGCCCAGCACAGCTGTTTGCAGCCTGCCTGCTGCTTGCTGCAGCTGCCCAAACCTGGACTGGCTACAAACAGCTACACTGGGCTTGAGAACCCTGCCATCACCTCTGTACTGGAAGCAGGGGAGAGACCGGAGCTGCGCTGCCTCAGGCACCTCCCCCATCGACCACTCCGATGCGTGGGTGCACATGCCAGTATGGAGCTGATGACGGAGCCCAGCACAGCTGTTTGGAGCCTCCCATCTGCAGCCAGCCCCAGCTTTGGGTAGCTGCTGCCAGCCAGGAGCCCTGACTGCTCCCACCAGGCAGCTGGGATGCTGCAAGCCCTGCTGGGGGCAGCCTGGGCTCCAGCAGCTACTCAGAGCCAGGGTAGCTGCTGACAGACACAGACCCCAGGCTGGGGGACAGGGGCTTTGGGTGGGGGGCAAGAGGCAGTAGGGGTGGGGGACAGGGGCACAAGCAGGGCATCCTGCCATGTACCCCTTGCCCTCATTTTGTTTTTCTTGCATGCCAGCACTCTGGCACCTTCCAAGGTAGGCATTGTGGTGTTTTTCAGCACTCTGGCCAAAAAACTTTGCCTACTTCTGCTTTAAACTGTCTATATTAGATGCTTCTGCCACCAGAGAGCAGCCACCATATCACATGCAACATGATGGCAGGGGCCTTACTGCACTTGGTGGAGGCGGAGTAAGACTTTTGGCAGAGCAGAGGATTCTGCAACTGCAGAGGGGTTTGGGTGCAAATGCATTCAAAGTTTGCTAATGTGGTATCTCCCTGGGCTGAACCAGCCATGCACTCAGCCATCTCAGGGCTAAGCCAGGCCCAGCCCCGCTTCTGGTGCTTCCACTGTACAGCTGTGCTGCCAGAGCATGAAGTGAACTCTGGGAAGGCTCCAGCAATTGAATGCAACAGGGTGGAAGGGGCCTTACTATACTTGGCAGAGGTGAAGTAACACTTCTGGCAAAGCAGAGGATTGTGCCATTGTAGAGGGGTTTGGATGTGAATGCATTCAGAGTTTGCTGGAAGACTTGGAATTGTAAAGGTAGAGAACTCTAGTATAGACTAAGCTTTAGTTAAATCTTACCCTAGAGTAAGTGATCCAGTTAACGTTGCGATTTTTCCTAAAAATAAATAAATAAACAAATAAATTGTGTGCATATAAATCGTTATAAAACAGTTAAATCACTTGATCTAATCTGAAACTTTATATAGTATCAGTAAAAATAAAATTGAAAATGAAAGAAAGTAGGCTTTTCAAGCTCAGTTTTCCATTTCTGACTCTTAGTGGCCAGCAACTATAAAATATAAATGAATACTGTTTTCTACAGCTTTAAATCGCATATTCCCTGCTCCACATGCAAGTAATCTGGTAAACCATCAGAAATAATTATCCTCTCTTCAACATCATTCTCTCATGTCAGTGACATTCATACTTCAGTTGCAGACAATCAACAGTAAAACTACTAGTACTCAGTGTCATTAGTTTTCAATTCCTACTGTAAATTACTTTAAGGAACTGCTTCTTTTAAAAGTGCAAGTTTATTGAAATTTGGTTCACTGCATACAGGAATAAATATGTTCTCAGCAAGGCATTTGCACCCCATCAAGAATAATACCCTTCCTTCAGTATGAACTGGAGATTTTCCTTAGCTCCCACTGCAACTAGGCAGGTTTCTGACATGGAAGGCTACATGCTGAAGAGTAACTGGCAGGTAAAGTAGAAAAGGCAAGAAGTGCAGTCTGTTGTCTGTTAGAAATAGAAACATCTTGTCTTTTGATGCTAACATAGAGAGTTTAAGAAATCATGAGGATGTCAATTATACAGAGGCAAAGTTAGAGGAAAAGTGTAAACTGAACAGGCAGAATCTCAGGGCAATAACCAGCAGGCAGAGAGGAACAGACATGGAGGAATTTATACACATACTTTTCTGCCCTGTGACGCACTGGAGTTCCGCACACGAGCTGAGGTGAACCGCACTACACTGCATACAGTTAAATAAGCAGCAAAATCTATGTCAGCATGCAGAAAATGGCAGCTGTGCACTTTTGAACTAAAGCAAAAGTGTCTTTTAGTTCAAAAGTGCACCGCTGCCATTTTCTCAGTGCTGATGTGCATTTCCCCACTTATACAACTGTAAGTATCACAGTACTGGGTGCTTTTCAAAGCTCTAGTGCTGCAGTGCTTCCATGTTTAAAAATGCCTTGAGAGCCAACATTTGCTTAATTGTTATTGCCAGTTTTAAGAGCCAATGGATCAATTTGTTCCATGGTTTCAAAGACAAAAAAAAAGAAAAAGAAAATAAATAGACGGTGAATTTGACCGGATCTGAAAGCTTCATGAGATGGTAACATTTGGAGATGGCCATCTTGTGCTCTAAAATGTATAATTTCTCTTCAAATAAATTAAGGCCCTATGATTGTGAAAATAACCTTGAAAATGTGAATCAAGCATAAACCAATGCAGGGCTGTCTGCTTGAGCAACATTAGCTACTCAAATCATATCAGTGAAGCATTAACACTAAAACATAACAATGGCATTTTACATATAATTCTGCTTGGCAAGTTTAGTTGTAAGCATACAGAGTGACAGTGTGAAGGAGATAAACCCATGTTTGCTGCCTGTCATCTCAAAGTATTAGGCTTTAGACATTTGTGGTAACATCTTTTGAAGTCTAGTATATATTTAAATATACATCCTGCTCTGACAAAATTAGTTGTTAGGGGTTCATCAGGTTGATTACAGAACTATACTTACTGAGATCTTTCCACGGAAGGTCATTTTTGGTGGTTGGACCAGAGGTTCCTATTCTTCTACAGCACAATACACAATAAGCAGACAATGACATGCTGTGTATAAAAACAAAAGTAATTAATTTAAATAACATAACTGAAAGCTTGTAGCAATTTTTCCATCTCTTCCCCATTAAACATGGTGAACATGCATCATTTGTTTACATCGGTGTGGGCAAAATATGGCCCACAGGCTGGATCCGGCCCGCGGGGCCCCTAACAAATGTAGAAAATTAATATTTCTCTGGCCTTGGTTCCTGTCAAAAATAGGACCCAGGGGAAGTCCAGTGGGCTCCAACAACAGTGGGCCCACCCAGTCCAATGGAAGCCCCTGCCAGGGCTTCTGGCCTGGGAGCACGTGGCTTCCCCATGACTGAGCCGCAGGTAAGGAGGAGAAGGGCAGGGGGAGGCAGCCCCTTCCCCACCTCATGGCCAGCACCCTGTGCTGCAGCTGCTCCAAGCCCGCATGGGACTGCCTGTGCCTGCTCTGGACAGCCCTGTGCAGGCTGCGAGCAGCTGCAGCAGGGAGCGCCAGCCATGGGGCGGGGGAGAGACTGCTTTTCCTCCCGCACTCAGCTTTTCCCTGGGCTCCTTCCCTGCACAGAGAAAAGTGGCTCCTCACCCACCCCACGGGCGGCGCTCCCTGCTGCAGGCATTCGCAGCCCACACGGGGCTGTCTAAAGCAGGCACAGGCAGTCCCAGGCAGGCTGCAAGTGGCTGCAGCATGGGGCACTGGGCATGAGGCAGGTGAGGAGCTACTTCCCCTCGCTCGCCATGTGGCCAGTGCCCCACGCTGCAGCCACTCGCATGAGGCGGGTAAGGAGCTACTTCCCCTCGCTCACCATGTGGCCAGTGCCCCATGCTGCAGCCACTCGCAGACTGCCTGGGACTGCCTGTGCCTGCTCCAGACAGCCTCACATGGGCTGCGAGTGCCTGCAGCAGTGAGCGCCGGCCGTGAGGTGGGTGAGGAGCCACTTTTCCCTGCACTCAGCACCAGCTCCTTCCCTGCTGGCAAGCAGGGGTTCAGGGCTGTGCGCTGCCCCCTGGGAGGTACTGGGTGTGAGTGGGCAGGGAGCCAGAGGGAGCACGGGGCCTGCACCAGTGCCCTGGGGTTAGTCCCGGTGGGGCCCAGAGCAGGGTAGCCAGAGCAGGGTGGCACAGGGTCCCAGCTGGCAGGGGTTCTATGGAGCTGGGCCAGCTCCCCACTCTCCCTGCTAGTGCAGCCCAGTCCAGCTCCACGGACCCCTGCCACCCTGCATCCTGCTTTGGGCCCCACTGGTGCTGGCCCTGAGACATTGGTCCCAAGATGACATTGGGACATTGGTCCCAAGATGGTGACCAGCGAGTGGAGCACCTGTCAAGGGGCAGGACTACCCATGCGGCCCTCGACAACCTGCCAAAACTGGATAAGCGACCCTCTGCCTGAAATGACTGTCCACCCCTGGTTTACATGGAACATTAAATTTGCCAAATCTGTGCAACTGCATTTAGTAATTTATATTTCAGTTATGATAAAAGTTTCAAGTAGTATTTTATAAAACTGTATTTTTAAGCCATTACTTCTCGAATCTGACCTAGTAAATCCCCATCCCTGAAATGTTGGTAGCTCTTCGTTACACAACAGACATTTCTACAGACATTTATATCGATTTGTTACCCTCTATTATACATGCATTTGTACAAGTACACAATAAACCGACTGCTTTTTCATAACATTCATGACTGATGTTGTTTTTAAAATGGTTAATTGATTTGGTTTTAACAGCAAATAGGTATCTTTGAAAGTTTTGTCATACAAATTCAGGGAAAAACTGTTAAGAGTTATCGTCTTGCTGTTTAAAAGTTATAATCCAAGAATGCTAAAATCTATCTGATAGAAATACAGTAAAACAAGGAACGTTTGTATCTGGTTGGTTCACAACCCACTTAATCATCAGTATTAAAGATGTGCCACTCTGATATTTGCTGCAGATTTTATTTTAAAGGGCACTGTTTCTCTACTCAGCTGGAGCTCATCAGTGGTCCCACACAGTTGATCAAAGAAGTGGTGCCCTTCGAAAGCCGCAGCAAACACTGAAGCACCTCAGTGGCTCCATGTAGCTGTTTGCTTCTCTTCTTCTTTTATGTGTAGGAGTTAGAAGAGATGGCTGCTAGCAAGATTAACACCTACACTAAATATCCACTAAAATCCACAGGTGTTTGAGGTGTTTGCTCTTTGGGTTTTTTCTGTTCTTATAAAAATCCTGGGAAACATCTCAAATTAGGCTGAGTACTTTCAGTGAAAGAGAATTGGCTTTATTTTATGGAACGAGAAAAAAAATATTCATATTCTCTTTCATACCATAAAGCTTAAGAGGAAATCCCAGGATAAAGCGTGAAGCAAGGTATGTCAGAAATACTACATACTGGAGGAAGTCAGTTTTCTTTCCCTTTGAAAGTCACAAAGGAATTAAATATGTTATTTTCTAAGAAATGCTACTTCCTTTACACATAAGTTAAGTAAGAAAAATTACCCTGAAGTCAGGAGAGAGACCACAATTTGATTTTACAGTCTCAGCAGACATTTACTTGAAGGATAAAATTAACCTTCCTAATTAAAACAACTCCAAGATGTTCATCAACAGTTACAAAATGGCAATACCCCAGAAAAAAATAGATGATACCATTTGAGTAAGTGTGGAGTAACACTAGGGTCCTAGACAGTCTGATTTAGGACTATATCCAATAAAGTATTTCCATATATCAATTAAGAATCATATTTAACTTTTAGATGTCTGGTCTACAGAGAGGTATCAGAGCTTTGTGTCAGGTCCCTATGCTCTCTCCCCATGCACTATATAGAGCAGGCTTGTTCAACATATGGCCTGCCAAGCCATTTTATCCAGCCTGCGGCAACACCGCCATGGAGCACGGAGCCATGGCAGAGCCACCACTGGGCATGGAACCGCCATGGAGCTGCTGCCGGGAGCAGAGCTGCCACAGAGCTAGTCCAGGGCTGTTCAGATCTGGTGAGGCTGTGGGCCCCAGATAACACCAGCATGTGTTGCACAGGCTGCACGCTGTGGGGGTGGGCCCCTAAAACCCCCCCACTGCACGGGCTGCTCCAGCAGCATGCAGACCCCCATCCTTAGCCATGCAGGCTACATTTGCAGGACATGGACCACTACGCCCCCCCAGGCCTTTCCCCCTTGCACAGCAGTGGGAGAGGTGGCTGCCCAGGCCCATGTCCCTATATACTAACTGCTTGCAGACCCCGTGTAGATTGTAGCGACATCCTGGCCCTTTGTGGGCCACATGTGGCCTGCAGGTAGTCAGCTGGGCAGCCCTAATTTAGTCCAACACCCTGCACAGAAAAATGATGTCCTGTTCCTAAGCCATACCAAACGTACATACTTTCTGAAAACCACAACTTCCCTAGGCACATTTCCAGACCCATTTCATTGTCACTTCCTGCAACTTCATTGGTGTCGAAGGTCACATGACATCACTTCCTGATGTGACCGCTTCCTGTGAGGTCTTTGAATATGGCTCGCTGGCCCACTGGGTGATAAAGAGTTCGTGATCTGGCCCCATATTCAAAAAGGTTGGACACCCCTGGTATAGTTAAGTGTTTCAGAAGAGCAACTGAAAAAAACACACACACTAAGTGGAAAGCCACCTGGAGCTTGCCAACAAATGCAAAGAGTAAGGTACATCTAAACTCTCATCCCTCTCCAGAGCTTAAGTGCCTGACAGAGGGCTGCTGTGTCATCTCTACCTACATGGGATTGAGAGCCTTGAATACTTCCCAGGAGGGCAAGCACCCACAACCTCTTTCCAATAACTGAATGAGGTTCACTGTTACCTCTTAAAATGCAGATAGATAGCCCCCTCCTCTTCCTTCTCCCATTCATAGTGATACTCACCTTTCATGCGACAGCCAGGCTTGGCAAGGTGTAAACACTCTCCACTTCTCCTGCTGAAGCTGTGCCACTGTGAAGCAAATAACGTGAGGATTTATGAGGCTAGCGCAAGAGAGAGTGAAAGACAGAAAACAAGAGTGCACATGCACAAGCAAGAAGGAACTTGACTCTAATCAGCGGGGTACCACCCTTATTCAGGTGTGGGGAGTCAGGGTGTGAGGTGTGTTCTGAGAACACATACTTTATAGGACCTTTTAGGAACTTGGGCGGAAGAATGCCTAGATCTTGGATCTTGAGCAGGCTTGGGCCTGCTCAGCCTGGAACAATTCCAGGCAGCTTGGAAATTTTTTAATCAAGCAGGGAAGCCCCTAATGATTTGAAGCACCAGCATGGCTAGGTGTCACTTAAGAAAGGGCTTTTTAGGCAAGAGCTTAAGGCACCTCAAAGCACTTATGATGGGTGGGTAAAATATGGCTCATGGGCCAGATCCAGCCCACCAGGTGGGCACCCACCAATTAACTGCACCTGGCCTGCCCCACAGCTTCTCCTGCTGTACTCCACATGGGGCTGAGATCTGCCCACTCCCACCCAGACAACATGCTGCACTCTTACCCATGCCCACAGGAGGCCCCTGCCAACACATGTAGCTTCTAAACAGGGCTGCTGCTGCTACTACTGCAGCCGTTCAGGGAACTGCTCAGATCCCCTGGCCTCCAGCAGCTCCTCTGCCTGTCACTGCTGCAAAACTCTGGACAGCAGGTAGGGAAATGGTGGCAGGCAGGGGGAAGGTGCAGTTGAGTGGAAGCCTGGAGTGCGGGGCCAGGGCTGGTGGGAGTGCAGAGACCAGAGTGTGGAGGCCTGGGCTAGCGGGAGTGCAAGGCCAGCCCAGTTTCATCGCACAGGGCTTCCTGCAGCTCACATGCAGCTCCCAGGACATGCCACTGGGGGGAGCTCCCAGAAGAGAACCCCATGTGGTAGAGCCATGCCAGGGAGCCAGGGACCTGCATGTGGTGGCAGGGAGTGGAGCCAGGCCATTGGTTCCACACACCCCACACCCTACAAACACACACATACACCCCATACACTCCCCCCCAAATATACAAGAGTAAGAATTTATTTTGGGCTATTTTAAAATCACCTCTACATATACTATTCAAACACATATTAAACTAGACAAAACTACTTTTTGAAATAAAATTAAAATATTATTTGGTTTTTAGTATATGATTAGGTTTTCTTCTAGTTCTAAGATGATAACTCCTCCTACCCTGCCCCCCTATCCCCTGCTCCCCTCCCAAAAGGAGTACTTACAGGGGCAAGTGGAGGGACTTCAGGAAGCAAAGATCATGGAGGTCAGGGGGCAGGATTTCTGGTCCCAAGATGGTGATCAGGGAGCAGGGCACCTGTCAAGGTGCGGCCCTTGACAAGCCACCGAAACTCATTAAAATTGCCCTCCAGGTAAAATATTGCCCACCCCTGACCTAAGACCTGCTTGAGGAACTTAAGACCTTTATAGAATCTGGTCCTTAGTCATATTCAAACACAGATTCAAGGAGAGACCGCTTTGAATGGGGCTGAACAAATAAATGTAGTAGCCAAAAATTTATTTAAAGCTAAAGTTAAGATCATACTTATCCAATATGTAACAGGAATATTAAAGTTAAACAAATACATATTCACAATATCAGAAAACTGAGCTAAGGTTAGAGTTTTCAGAGAAGACAGTTCAAACAATAGAAGTGGAAGGTTAAATGAGGGCTTGCGGGTTTTATGGTCTACCTTTGTACGATATGCAATCTAAAAATTCTAACCAAAAGTAAAAAATTGTGGTGGGAGAACTCTATATCCACATATGAGAGTTATAAATGTAAATGAAGATATGGCACATCTTGCTTCATGAACCATTGACAAGACTTAAGAAATTCTTATTTGAGGGAAACACCTGGGATGAATCTTAAAAGGCAAAAACTACAGATAACCTCCTATAAGACATATATTCTTAACCAGGATTAGAAGAAATTGATTAAAGTCTAGGACAGAAAATGCATTGTCACGTTTGTATATTATACAGCACTGTCTGGTAACATGAATGTCTATCTGTGAAAGCCTGAATTTTGGAAATCAAGAGTCTAACTGAATCTCTGTTCTCATGTACACAGGACCATTGTTCGACAATGG
Source organism: Crocodylus siamensis (assembly GCF_052110815.1). NCBI lineage: Eukaryota > Metazoa > Chordata > Crocodylia > Crocodylidae > Crocodylus > Crocodylus siamensis. The sequence continues at coordinate 124,795,729 of NC_143395.1, forward strand.
GCATGTCCACACATGCATTAATGCATCTTTTGTAATGTGCATTAAATATAGTACCTCCAACGTGAGGTTCTAAATTAATGCACATTAGGTGCAGTAACGCATTTGCACACTTTAGTGTGCAGTAGACTATTTTAATACTCATTAGCATAGTGTCATGGTTTTTTACATGATGCCTTAATGCACAGTAAAATAGTCTACTGTGTATTAAAGTGCATGTGTAGACGTGCTCTGCATTAAAAAGAAGGCAGGTCACAGTGAAGAGCAAAGGAGAGCACACCTTGACTGCTCTGACACAGAGGGAGACTTATTCTGCACATGGGACAGGGCTGATGCAGATTACTTTTTTGTTTCAAGAAAGGGGAAACCAAAGAAGGATCTATGACTCTGCATCGCACAACTTGTCTTCTGAGCTGCTCAGAAGGGTAGAGATACTTGTAGGGTAAGTGACCATCACTCATTGCACGCCTTAACATAGCATGTACAATTTGAATTATAACCAGGCATGAACTCCTCTGTGAACAACATAAGAAAAGATGCCATCATCAAGTAATGGAAACACACTCCTATTTTTTTTTTTACTGCAACAGTAATCACATTTTATGTATTACATGTAGAGCTTTATGGCAAATCTTAAAACATGCTTAAAGTGTTTCCAGCATATTCTGAATACATTTTTTCTCGTAGAAGGATGGATTGTAGGAGAATATTTTAGGTAGGCTTTAACTATTGATACATCGATAATACATGTTGATGATAATCTTAAAATAGAAACAAAGACAAAAAAACATAAAAATATGCCCCTGTGTGTGCTGCAGTAATAATATGGAAGTATTATTTTTCTGATGCAACAAAATCATCAGATACTTGCACTGAATAAGTTACATAGGTTTTATTATCAATTCATTTAAGATATTACATTAGTTATAAAACTCAAGTCACTTCAGCCATGTCATATATTTAACAAATATATAATTATGGTAGAAAGATATAAGTATACTTTAAGTAAAATTAAGACACCATATCACAAAAACTACAACTCAAAATGATAATCTAAAGGAGGCAGTGGCAATTAGGGACAGTCGGCATAGATTCATCAAGAGCATATTATGCCTGACCAACCTGATTGCCTCCTATGAGGAGGTAACTGGCTCTATGGAGGCGGGAAGAGCAGTGAATGTGATATCCTTGACTTCAGTAAGGCTTTTGATATGTTCTCCCACAACATTATCGCAGGTAAGCTAAGGAAGTATGGGCTGGATGAATATACAGTAAGATGGATAGAAAACTGGCTGGATCATCGGACTCAGGGGGTAGTAATCAACAGCTCTATGTCCAGTTGGCAGCCGGTATCATGTGGAGTGCCCCGGGGGTTGGTCCTGGGGCCGGTTTTGTTCAATATCTTCATCAGTGACCTGGATGATGGGATCAAGGGTAATTTCAGCAAGCTTACAGATGACACCAAACTGGGGGGAGTGGAAGATGCATTGGAGGGTAGGGCTATGATTTAGAGAGACCTTGAGAAATTTGAAGACTAAACCAAAAGAAAACTCATGAGGTTCAGTAAGGGCAAGTACAAAGTCCTGCACTTAGAATAGAATAATTCCATGCACTGGTACAGGCTGGGGACTGACTGGTTAAGCAGAAGCTTTGCAGAAAAGGACTTGAGGGCTACAGCTGAATATAAGCTGAATATGAGCCAACTGTGTGCACTTGTTGCAAAAAAAGCTAACAGCATAATGGGCTGCATTGGTAGGAGTGTTGCCAGTAGATTGAGGAAAGTAACTAGTCCATTCTATTGGGCACCGGTGAGACCGCATCTGCAGTACTATGTCCAGTTTGGGCCCCCCACTACAGAAAGGATGTGGACAAATTGGAGAGCCCAGTGGAGGGCAAAAAAATAGCGAGGGGGCTGGTGCACATGACTTTAAGGAGAGGCTGAGGGAACTGGTCTTATTTAGTTTGGAAAAGACTGATGGGGGATTTAATAGCAGGCTTCAACTACCTAAAGGGTAGTTTCAAAGAGGATGGAGCTAGATTATTCTCAGTAGTGGCAGATGACAGAACAAGCAGCAATGGTCTCAAGTTTCAGGAAAGAAAGTTTAGGTGAGATGTTAGGAAAAACTCTCTCACAAGGAGGGTAGCAAAGCACTGGAACAGATTATCCAGAGAGGTGGTGGAGTCTCCATCCTTGAAGGTTTTGAAGACCTGGCTAGACAAAACCTTGGCTAGGATGATATAGGTGAGGATGGTCCTGCTTTGAGCAAGGGATTGGAGTAGATGACCTTCTGAGATCCCTTCCAACTCTAACTTTTTATGATTCTATGAATACTAGCATGCATGGTAATTATGTACTGCAGACTAGTGGGGGTGGGATGGGACGTGCAGAGCTGGCTGCCTCCCTCCCGGGCCTCCCCATTGCCAAGCTCTATCCCTGCACATGACTGCCAGCAGCAGAAGCTGCTCGCCTGGGCAGACAAATAGGCAATGACCCAGCAGCCAATCCTTTCCAGCCCAGTCTCGGCTGCAGCCCAGTGGTTGGGAACCTCTGATCTAGGACATACCTTTCCAGGCTACTTACAAGACTGACATGTGGGACTTTGTTAAAAACCTAACTGAAGTTCAAATATTTACTTTCACCATTTTTACCTTATGATCCAGATCAAGTTATCCTGTAAAAGGAGCAAAGATTTGGCATGATTTGCTCTTAACAAATCCATGTCATCTGTCAGTGATCAATATGCGCATAAAAGTCAACTTGTTAGTAACTTCCTTGGCACTGATGTCAGGCTGACTGATCTTATACCTTGCTGGGTCCTTTTCTTTCCCCTTTTAAAAATGGGCAGTACAGTATGTAAGCCTTACCAGCTGTCTGGGACCTTGCCTGCCATCCATGATCTTGATCTATTATTGCCTATAGCGCTGAGATTTTTTCAGTGAGATCCTTCAGTACCCTTAGTTGAATACTGCACAGCCTCCTGACTTAAATTCAAATTAGTCAAAAATTCTTCTATTATATTATTTGCTTAACATGACCTGCATCCCTTTTCTTCATTTATTATATTAATTCTGCTAGTCATAGGCACATGTTTGGGGGGGGTTTCTTTGGGTTGGTTGTTTTTGGAGTGGGGGTATTTTTGTTTTTTTCTCTTGTGAAGGCATTGGACAGTTCCACCTTCTTTGAATTTTCAATTAATAGTTTACATTCTTTGAGTAATAGACACACAGGCTTCTTGATCTTTCTGTTTTTTAGTTTTTCCTTGTCTGATGTATGTGTAGAAATCTCTCTTGTTGTCACCTTTTAATTTGCCTATTCATTGTAGCTTACCTGCTACTTCTAAAACATGGTTCAAATGAACCTTTTGGAAGTCCAGCATCCTTGTTTTTCTGCTCTCCTTCCTTCCTTTCTTTAAAATAATTCTATGGTATCAGGATCACTTCTTCCAAAGAAGACTAAAACAGATTAGATGCTACTGTAGACAGCTTGCTAGCGATGGTCACTATTTCAGCAACATGATGCACTTCTTACCACCCATCCTCCTCCACAAAGGGACACAACATAAGGAAAAATGTTGACCATGTCAATAACTGGTCCCTTTGAGGGACTTTTGCTTTCCATTTTCTTTTGTTTAAAATAAAGAAAAAGCAGCACCCAAATCAAAGACAGTTTCTTCACCTTCCCTCATACATTCATAATAACCAAAGGCAAAACACACTACTTGAGCAGTTAAGAAAAAATATGCACTGCAGCCTGAAAGCAGTTGCTTTTCCTTTCATCTCTAGAGAACCGTTCCAGTTAATGGTCCAATCCTCGCTTCAAAAAGTTTTTTTTTTATACCACTTAATCACAGAGTGTAATTGCAGCAAGCACAGTAGATCTGTGACTGTGCAACAGAAGCCACGGCAATTCCCTACACTCCTCACACAGTCTATTTGGAAACACAAAGCCAAAGTGACTAGTGTTTCTCTGCAATTAATGGGCTTTGGATTAGACCCGAGGAGCAACACTGCATGGAAATCCGCAACAGGAATGGGTTAATCTGGACAGGAGACCAGTTCTGCCTCCACCTGCAAGAAGCATTGTTAGCATGCTGGGATTTTGGTTGTAGCTGTGTAGGTCTAAGGACATAGGCACCTAAGGTTTTTTGAGTAGATGTGATATCTCTTATTAGACCAACTGAATAGTTGAAAAAAAGTTCTTAGAAAGCTTTTGGGCGCAATCACCCTTCTTCAGGCTTAAGACTTCCTAGTTCTTAGCTAGTCTGAAAGCTTGCTAAAAACTTTTTTTTTTTTTTTTTAACTACTCCGTTAGTCTAATAAAAGATAACACATCTACTCAAAACCACCTTTCCTTGTTAGCATACTGCATTTTTTCCACCATCGGATTCAGAGAGCACTTAAAATTTAGGATGTCTTGTGTCATTATCCTGACCTCGCCAGCCTCCCACTGACATCAGGGGAACTGGACATGACAGCACCACACAAGCAGCATAGGGCTACATTCATCTCGGGCTAAACTTCCTCACAAGGCAGCAGCCCAAAAGAGGAGGAGAGCCCTGTCCACTGACTTCCAAAGAGTGAAAGGAGATTTAAAAAGCACAAGCCAGGCTTCTTCATACTTTTACAAAGGAATCGATAACATGTTGAAAACTAACATATTTTCTCCCCTACAATGCAGCTCTTCTCCCGCAAAAATCAGCCCCTCAAACTTGGGGAGCGGGTAAGGTGACCTTTCTGCTCGGAGTAGAAGCATCCCGCTTCGCCTGTAGCTCCACCTCCATGCCAGTACTCCCCCTTTTCCAGCAGCTGAGGGACATTGGCTCCAAAGGCTCATTATTCTTCACTCCACCAGGATTACCAGCTGTTTGATGCTCCACTAACCAAGGGCAAGGTTGCTGCCTGCTCCTGGGCTCGCCTCGTATCTCTGCTTGGAGTCAAGCAGGAAAGCAAGGGGAGGCCCAGTCAAGCCAAGGCTGCAAATTATATATTTTACCCCTTTTCAAGATGCATTCCCAAAACAAAGGGCGTCCTATATACTGTACGCATGTAGTACGAGGAAATACGGTAGGAGGTAGGGTGAGACTAATCAGCGGTTAACGAACTCAAACGGCCGGTGAACGCCGGCGACACGTGACGCAAAGTTACGCGCCGTGGGGGAGGGGAGCTCGCGCAGGCAGAGAAATAGCGTCACTCACGGGAGAGTCCACTCTCGGGGGTGGGAGGGTGGATTTCATACCTAAAGGGGGCTTGGAAACCCTGGGCGCTGCCTGGACTCCTCCCCCTCCCCTCAGGCTCCGCCCTCCGGCCGCGCCCGCGCTGTACCTGCCCCGCATGCCGCAGCCGCGAACACTGCCTTCCTTCGTGCCCTACTTCCGGGAGGTCGACGTGTTCAATGACGCCAGCCGAGCGTCTCATCCAACCCGGGGTGAGCGCGGAGGAAGTGAGTGGGGGAGGAGTTGAGGTTACGCATGCGCGTGGGTCGCAGGGGGAGTTTGCTTTCTGTTTGGAAACCGGAGGCGGCGGCCGGGGTTCTATTGTCGTTAGGGGAACCAACGGCCGGTAGGTAGGGGAAGGGCAGAGCGAGGCTCCCCAACCGCCACCCATCACGTGGTGGGCGCGAAGGGAGGGGCGCGGCGCCAGTCCTGCTTCTCAGGCGCGGAGGAGCCTGGTTCCGCCTGGGGCCTGGTCCCGTTGGCGACCCAGGGGTTTCAGTACACACGTGTGTACAGCCCTATACATAGACACGCGCCCAAGCCAAATGCAGGCACGTGCATGCACACTGCTGCGTATCCTCATGTCTAGACAGACGCACTCGCACATGCATATCTGCAGCTATGTGTGTAGATGGACACGTGTGCACACAGACATGAGTGTAGCTGTATGTACAGGCTGGCATGTGTCCATGCATGTCAAAGTACATGTATAGATACATGCACATGTGCATTTGTATATGCATGTGTACAGAGATGATTGAGTGGGGTGCGGGGCCCAGGGCAAATCAGCCTGGGCAGGGCCCTGGCCGCGGATGCAAGAAAGCTGGTGACAGAGTCTGGCCAAGCGGCCAGACGTGAAGCTAGCGGCAGTGAGGAGTTGCTGTGGCCGCTCCTTCCGGCTCTGCAGGGCCCAGGGTGGTTGCCCCGATTTGCTCCACCTACGGACAGTCCTGCACGTGTATAGACAGATACGTGCACGCATACAGCTGTATATCCTCGTGTATAGGCAGGCACACGCACGCACAGGGCTGTCCCTAGTGGGGAGCGAATCGGGGCAACTGCCCCAGGCCTTGTGCTCTTGGGGACCTGAGCAGAATGGCCATGCTGATTCCACACTGTCGCCAGCTTCACATCTGGTCATGGCCCCACGCCCCCACCGCCAAATCCTCTGTTGGCTTCCTGGCGTCTGGGGGCAGGGCCCTGTACCCTGCTTGAGTCATCTCTCCATACGTGTCCATGTGTATATCCAGAAACACGCACGCGTGAATGTGTATATCCAGAAACAAATGCATGCATGCATGCATGTGTATATTCACAAACAGATGCACAATGTATGTATACATCCACAGATAAATACACACATGCACATATGTATCTATTCACAGGCAGACCTACATGCATGCACACACTTATTTAGTGTCTAATGATGGGTGTCATTTGTACCCTAAAGCTTGTGCCATATCTCTCCCACCTGCCCTGTTGGGGTACTAAAAGTGGTTACCAAAAACTGCCGCCACCACCACAGTTTTTTCCACGTTTACTGAGCATCGTGGCTCCAGCAAGGGTCCAGCCCTTTTTTGATCCTGGCAGTTCTCAGCCAACAGCGTGAGCTAGATTTAATTAGGTTAGGTCTTTGCTTGTTTTTTGTGTATATGGTTCATTACAGGATGGCCTGGGCATGTGTCAGTGCAAACTCTGAATGCTCACTTTGGTCAGTAAAGAGGTCGGTAGTGTAACATGGAGTGGACAAGCAGGGCACCTGTGCCACAAGAACTGTTTGCCTCCGTCTCTGCTGCCTGCCAGCTGCCAGCCTCATTTCCTGCCTCTGATATACGTTGCCAGTGCTGGAAATGGGAATCATAGTTTTGTAGAGCTGATCTCCATTTTTTTTCTGACAAATTCAGCCTTTTTTCTTGCTCTCTGGACATAGGCTTTGGAGGCAAAAAATGGTCTGAAAGTTTCTCCTGGGAGCAGCAAACTCCACTGCCAGTCTGAAGAACTGTTATTCCCAGAACACCATGCACTCTACGACACTGTTGGCTTTGAATTTAAGACCCAGAGGCCTTGGTCAGGGGAGGGGGAGGTGAGCACCCTAAGACCAACCACAACCTTTTGATAATAAGCAAATTTATTGATACACAGTGATAATAGAAAAGGACCAATACAGCATTCAAGGAATTCTATACATCTGCCTAATCTTAGTGCTTTCATCAAAGTACATCTAGCCAGGACACAGCCTCCACTCTGATGCTCTCTCTTAGGTGTCCTATGTCAGAAGTCTGGAGGTGGGAGGCTGAGGCCTACGCCCCACCTCTAGTGGGGTGGATGAGACGGGCTGGTGGTATTCCCTCTGTCCATGGTGGCCTGGGTGACCCTTCCTGGGAGACAGGGAGGAAACCCTTTGTTACTCTCAAGTCTCTGCTTTTATATTCTCCTTCCCTCCTGATGACTCTTTATCCATGGCTGTCACTGATTGATCTCTCTCTGTGGTCACACATCCACGTAGCTTTCTGGGCTTTCTCCTAATTTGGTCTGGTTCCTCAAAGCTTGTGTTATGGGCAGTGTAGTACATACTCCCTCTGTTCCCAGATTGTTTTCCAGACTATGGGTTCTTGTTGGCCTTGTTGTGTTAGACAGCCTGTCTACTTGCAAGGCTGCGTGACCCAGATTCTTAGAAATCAGTTAACCCCTGCTGCTTATCTTGAACCTTTCTTACACACGCACACACACACGCACACACACACCCACCCCTACCCTGTCTGTAAGCCAATTCCCAAAAAACAAACCTTTAAATACTATTTCTAAGCCAACAGACACGCCTAGCTCTCTGCTCTGTTTTACATCTACAACTGAGAAGGTAGGAGAGGAGGCAGGGAGAGGGTGAAAGACAGCTGCCCAAAGTGTGTTTTTTCTATGATATTCCTTTGGAAAATGTTATAGCCTGATTTTTTTTGGTTTGGTCTGTTTAGGTTTTCACCAATATCACGCAGATTCCAGAGCCAGACCTGCCTTCATTGCCTGCCCCTTCTGGCCTTTGTAAAGTGGTGAGAAGATGGTGAATGTCCTGAAAGGTGTTCTTATAGAATGGTTAGTTGTCAGGTGTACTTATTTTTCTTTTATTATTAGTAGAAGTAACACTAAAGTTTAAAATATTTCAGAACCCATGGACACTTCAGTTCCTGCTCCAGGGATACCATCATAATTAAGATGTGGAATAACATGCAGACGCAAGAAAATATAAAATCATGGGAAGGGGAAAGAAAAGCATATGTTACACAAGAGTGTTTTCATTGCTTTTCCATCTCTTTGCCTTCTCCTTACACTTGCTTATTTTCTGTTTTTGTTCTCGATGCCCTTTGCAAATAAGAGTACAGACTAGTTGATTAGTTGTCTTATTGATTGTATCTAAGTGATACATTCTGTTCACTGGGTCTGCAGGCCATATCTGCTCTTTGTTTACCCTTTCTTCTTTTCTTCTCCTCCTCCTTTCCCCAGGTAGACATCTTTCGTGAGCCATAGTAGTATGCAATTTTCACTGTAGCTTGTAATCTAGAAAAATGGGTTTAATTAGTATGCAAACAATACATTATTGCTTGTAAACAGCCAGTATGCTGCACATAATCTAAACAGTTCCCCTTAAATTAGTGATTAAGGTTCAGGTCCTCAAAATTCATTGAGCTCAAATCAAGATTTTTGTGGTATCTGCTTGTATGAGCCTGGTGGTGGCCAGGCATATGTTTTATCATGTGTTCTGCTAGAACAGCCTGAAACAGCCACAAGAATCAGAAGCGTTCTAGTGTGGTCTATTCTGAGCCCCTAGGGTTTTGTGACGCAAGTCCACAGCAATGAGGTATGAAGTGGCCACAGCACATTTAAACATTTGTCTTGGGATCATTTAAGATGGTTTTCTTGTGGATTTAGACTTCCAGAATTTGCAGTCTCTTGAGCGGAACCATAAGTGACTACTTTGATGGTCGCCCAATTTAGCTGTGATTGAGTGGAAGGCCTTGTCTTCTTTACAAGTCTTGATCATCAGACGGTTGCCTGCACTCCCAGCCCACCAGTATGTGTGTGCCCATCCATGCACTTTTGGTGGCTCGACATGGCTTGGTTCAGCTGCTGTCCTGACAGAGTGCAAGGTGCACTCTGGGAAGGTACCAGTTGCTGAAGGGACCTTAGAAAAAGGCACAGGGGATTCTACATATATTCCCTGCTGGGCACTGGCAGAGTCCTTCATCCACTCAATGGAACTGTGGGGGTTTACTACTGCAGAGGTACTTTGGGTATTGGTGCACTCCAAGATTTTCTGGCAGATCAGCCAGAAAAGTGTAGAGTTGGCCCAAATGCTTCCTTTGAGAGAAAAAATAGTAATATTTTGTTAAATTAAATATGGTAATCAGAATTGGGGTAGCCGTGTGTGAAGAATCTCTGCTTATACTTTAACTACCATCAGACCTACTATGCTATGTTAATGAATACCTTTAGGCCAGTTCATGTAATTATTCCAGTCATTGCTGTGTTCTTATTTTAACAGTTTTTGGTGACAGTTAGCATTGTTTTTTGTTTTGCATAAAATCATTAGCTTTGCTTCAGTTCTCTCCACTGATCGTTTTCCTCAGGAGTAAAAAAAGCCTGAGCAGTAGAAACAAATAGGAGGGGCAAAATGAAAGGAAAGAAATGTGGGTGGGTGTTTGGAAGATCTAGTAGAGGTGGATCTTTCAATGTACATACAGTGATGCTCCCTATAGTATAGTTATTTTTGCTTTCAAGCAGAGTCTGTTCTAGTGTTCTAGTTTTTGTGAAAATAAGGCAAATGTCAGAGGGAGAAAGTGGAAGTTTCTGACATGTATAATTAAGTCATATCGAGCTATTATGATAATTTATGCCAAAATGTTTAGTCTCAACTGACAGGATTTGACAAGAATTTTCAAAGTCCCAGATAAAAGGGAGACACTTTACATTTACTAGTTACCTTAGTCTCACTTTTGTTCCAGGGTCAACTTAATATGAGTCCATCTCTGCTCTTAGAACAGAGTAGCATTGCAGTTGAGAGTAACATTTGTCTGTACTCTACCCCATGACATGCTCATCTCCAGGCTTCCAGTACCTCACACATCCCTCGGATGAGTGTATGGAGTATTACTTCTGAATAGTTTTTTAAAAGCAATTCCCTCTTTCCAGTACTTGCACTTTTGGGACCATGCTTAGCATTGTATTTTGTTGAAAAGACACCTCTCCCCACACACACGCATTCATTTTTAGAGTTGATAAAAGGTGCCAGATGGAGACTGAAGTTGTCAGTTGAAATAAACAACCATGGTTGAATTTTGCACTGTATAATACTGCAATAAATACATTAGAAAACATTGCATTGAAAGATTCTCCACCCTTCTGATGCATATGCTAAGCCCCATTTTGTGGGACTGCACTGAGTACTGAAATATACTGAAGTCTTCAACAAATAGACGAACAAAGCCTTTCTGCTGAGACTGTGAAATGATGCTCCAATTAATGCCAGTTGTGATGATTTTTGTAGTGTTGACATCTGTGTCATGGGAACTGGCCTGAGACTTGCTAATTAATTTCACACAAACCACTAACCAGCAAGCAAATGCTAACATCCTGGTGCTATCAGTTTTTTGGGTCAGTAACCTGTAGTTGGATAAGATTCAGAAGCAGGACAGCTGGGTGTGGAAGAATGATGAATAGTAAATTAAGATGCACATGCTTATCGTGTTCAATTATCCAATCTTTTTTTTTTTGTGTTATCTTTTAATTTTCTCTCCAGACTTGTCAAGGCAAATTATATGTAACCTCTTTAGAGAAGCTCTAATTTACAAGTTTTTTCACTTTTCTCTCTGTACCCTGCAAGCTTATTTCCTCACCCAGGTCATGCTTCTACATGTTTGAGGCCAATATCTAAAATGATTTCTACACTGTCTAAAAGAATTACCTCCATTTTGTGGTCCATGTTTCACCCAAATGTGTGGAGTTTTTATTCTTAAGCTTTTTAGTAGTGGGCCATGTAGATAACAATAATATCTCAAGGAACTCTATAAATATGACATACTCTGTTCAGTCAAATACTAACATTGAAAATATTTCTGTTAGAAGATTCTGAACCACTTCATTCTAATACATACACTTCCAACAGTGTCTCTGGCCTGAGGATGTTCCAGTTGCCAGAATGAGAGAGAGACTCTTGAAACTGCCTGTCACTGAACAGTGCTTTTCCTATGTTTGTAAAAGCATTAGAATGGTGTGAAGTTTAGACTGCTAAAAATATTCATGGAACACAGTGCTTACTGCTTATAATTTTTTTCATTTTGTTACTTTGTATCACACAATCTTGTAAGTATGGCTTTTCTTATTATATGTTGTATCAGCATCCGCTCATTAAATGTTGTTTGTTTCTTCCAACATTTTACTGCTAGCTTTTAAATAAAACCTGCAGGCTGCCACCTTAGAAGAAAATGGGGTCGCCAAATAACATGTTGAACATTTATTCTTCCAAACACTGTAATAAAAATGTAGATTGAAGCTTGGGAAAGTAAAGTCAAATTATTAAATAAAGGGATACTTGCAGAAAAGCTTTTAAGCCCCATTTTTTGCTTCATATTCAATAATCCTTTTCTGCTATGCTACACTAATTTTAGCCAAATATGTTTTTTCCTGGTTTTGAGTAGCCCAGAAAAGGAATATGTAAACTGAGCCTGTTAATACATGATAGTCCTGAAAATAAACAAATTTAAGCTTAAACTGCATTGTTTGTGTTTTAATAAAACTGTCATTTTATAACAGCAATGTAGTGGCTGGTTGTTTTCAGGTCAGGCACCCAGCTTTTATTTCTCTTGTGTCTTTCAAGTTGTTCTTAGCTTCCTTCGTAAAGTGTTGCAAACACAGCACTGTTCCATCAGAACAACTCTTTAGAAAAGCCTTTGGTGGTGATGGGTGGAGATAACAAGCAGCCCTAAGAACAGACATTGCTTTCTGAGCAGCGTCAAAATTCTGGCACTCTTAGGCTACAGAAAGAAGAAACAGACCTGGTCAGAGCCTGACAATGGCTCTTGTTGCTGTGGCCTGATCTGTAACATTTGTCTGCAAAGGGGGGAATCCCCATGCTGCCCCCTCTCCACCTTACCCCCCTTGCGCATGCATACTCTGGGAATCCCCTGTGGAGGTGGATTATTATGGCAGCACAAAGGCAATATCTGTGTGCATGGTAAAGCTTTCACCTTCATGTGTTACTCTGCTGTGTCATTTGATAGTGAGGTAGATTTCAATGCATGTTTGTCTCTGCAGTGACCCAGCCATGAAGCAGTTCCTGCTGTACTTAGATGAGTCAAATGCCCTTGGAAAGAAGTTCATCATACAAGACCTGGATGAAACTCATGTTTTTGTATTGGCCGAGCTGGTTAATTTCCTCCAGGAGAGAGTGGGCGAGTTAATGGACCAGAACTCTTTTCCTATTACACAGAAGTAAGAGTCTAGGAAAGTGAGGCTGGAATTTGCCGCTCCAAAATTGCAAGCAATAGATGTGGAATTGATTCTATTATTCTTCAACATCCATGGCTGAGGAAGTTCTAGACAAAAGTGGTTACTCAAATGGATTCTTTCCTTATTAAACACTCTTAAACTGAATTTGATTTTTCTCATTTTGAAATATGCTCTTGAATAAAAAATACACTCTTCAGAGTTTGCTAGCCCAAATGATTTTTGATGCTTACCTTCTAGTTTAGAAATATTAATGTTCCTTTAACCATTTCCATTTTTTATTTTCAAATGATCTGACTTCAAAATACATAAAGGAGTACTGTTTCTTATTTACCATGTTGTGCTTAGAATTTTGTGTGGGCTTCATCTTCTCTCAGGAGCAAGTTGAGCAGATTACAGAGTAATAGATTTTTAACTAAAGCTTCTTTATTAAAATGTTACAGTCTGTGACTGATAAAAAATCCCTTGCAAGTTAATATAAAATACTTTGATCTTATTTTAAAATTTTTATATAACAACATGAAACATTTTTTTTCTCCTGTTTAAGCTCATTTATGTACCTATCAATCATTTTCTAGCATAGCTTTTCTCTAATGTAGTACATAAATCATTGTTGTGTTCTGTATTTTTTTATATTTAACATTTAAATGAAAAACAGACTACACAGATTGGAATTTAGATGTAAAGGGTTATTCAGCTGAATATGGCTAACAGTAATTATAGAGAAATATGCCTGCAAATGATGGACCAATACCATAAGCCTGTAAAAATAAAGCAAATTCAGCAGAAGTCCTAAGAGTAGTTACTACATACCTAGGATGAGCTGCATAAACAAGAGGAAACAGTCAATTGGTGTTTTAGCTATGTAAGGAAAATAAGATTTCTTAACTTTTTTCTCCTCAAGGGAAAGCCTCCCAGAAATTCTCCTGGAGTGCAAAAATTAGTTTGAACTAGTAAGGCCCCTTCCAGACTTGGCCTATCCACCAAGTTAAGACTGCATACATAATGGTATCTGTTGAGATTTTCATTAAAAACATAGAGACTATCTAAAACACAGAGAAAATTACCGTGATATAAAGTACTGTATGACACAGAGGTCTGTCAGTGATTTCCCCGACCATACTACCCAAGATAGAAAATAACAAAATAGTGCCTTCCGTAAGACTTAGAAGTGATTATTTGTGAATGCAGGAGTATGGGGATATTGCTGCCAAAGATGATTTGCTTTTAGCCGGTTGCTTCTGAAAATCCTCTCTTCTATTAAGGACAATTAAATGCATGAGAAGACCATGGTTTTCAGATATATCAAACTATGTAAAGTGAATAATCGTATTTTGTCTTCTGCCTTGTGTTTCATTCTTTTAAAGCATTTGCTGTCTTAACCTAGCTCAGAACTGTCCAACTGGCAGTCTGCGGGCCACATGCAGCTTGTGTGGAGTTAAATTGTGGCCCCCCAGGCTCCTGTCCAGCTGCAGTGATGTGGGGTGTGGCTGCAATAGCAGCCTGAGGGCATTTATACACATGGGTTGGGGGGGGGAGCCTTAATTAGAGTGGCTTCAAGAGCCCGTGCTTAAAAATGATAGAGGCACTTTAGTTAAAGTGCCCCCACCGCCATTTTTAAGCACAGGGGCATTGATATATGAGACACTGGAGTCTGCTGGTGCACAGCAATTGCCACTCTCCAGTGGACTCGATTAATTGAGTCTGCTCCAACATGCTCATATATAGGCCCGCTTAGTCTCTGAGCTGTCTCTTCCTCCTCTGGAGCTGCTTCGTGCCTCTGCCCTAGACAGTGGGGCTATGTGATAGCACAGGATGCTGAGGGTGGCCCTGGAATGTAGGGTCTGGGGAATTGCAGCACACAATGTAGTGGTGGGGCACCAGTGTGCAATGCAGAGGGTGGGATTGCAGGTACACATTGCCTTGGAGGGGGTGCCTTTGTGGCGGGGCAGAGTAGAGGGGTTGCAGGCACACTGCAGCAGGAGGGAGGGTCATAGGCACACAGTGTAGTGGTGGAGGTGCAAAGTGCACCAGATGGGTTGTGTTGGGGTGCTCAGTACAGCTATAGGGGGTGGGGGCATCCACAGTGTGTGAAATCTGGGGACCTATGGCTCACTCTGGTGTGGACCTCACTAGTGTCCACCAGCTGGAAGCTGAACAGCCCTGATCTAGCTTGTAAAAGGTGTTAGACGTGACTTTAAACTCCAGAAGTTTATCTTCCATTTTGTCTTATCAAAGGACTGCATTACAATCCTAAACTATTTTCGAACAAGGTTTTAATAAAGGGTGAGCACCCTCAGCAAATTATTTTTTTTTAGGCTCTCATTAAACCCCTCCCTAGCTTGTAGGAATGTAAACAATTTAAAAAAATTCTGTTTAATCTGTTGTAATTACAACAGATAAATGATTAGTTGGTATAGCTACCCCTGGCTTGGCCCACCCTCTGGGGTGCCTCTGCTCAACCCAGCACCAGGAGGGTGCTTCCAGCCTCCTGAAGTACAGCAGGGACTCAGCAGCTTCCTGGGCCCTGGCTTCTTATGCCCACGCATCATGATGATCTGGGCAGGCAGATGTGTTCTGTCTGGTTCTGGGTGCAGACCAGGAGGGTGAATGGGGCACTGTGAGGCTGAGCTGTACCCCCTACCTCTGCCTGGCTCTGCAGCTGTTGTGTGTCCAGCCAGGAGGCCTGAGCCCAGGCTGCTCATGGCAGGTGGCAGGGAAGCTCCAAGAGACTGCACTGAGGCCTGTGGACCCTAGCTATAGGTACTAGTCCCCCCTCTCTGCACCCCTTGCTCCTCCTGTCTGTTCTGCCCCCTTCCAGATCCTACTGGGGCACTAAGCCTTCCTTCCTTCTCCTCCCTGCTGGATTGTGCCCCACTCCTTGCTAAACATTAAACTGGTAAGCTATAATTGGTTATCACTGGGCTTATCGGTTAAATGATTAATTGTTTAACTATTCACCTCCCTACTAATTACAGGCTATAATATTCTGTCTGTGAAGAACTTTTGATCTAAAGGGTTATGTCTTTTTGTGATGTTTAACTTTGTGTTATATCAGCATGTTACATGCATTTAGTTTTAGTTTATTGTTTGTGTTTAAGAGTTAACAAAGAAATATAGAGGGGCAAGAAGGAAGAAGATGCTTAGCTACCTGGCTTGTAGAGTTTGAGCTTTTATGGTCTTTGCCCCATTTTCTTTGTATAGCAATTATAACTGGATCCAGACTTTAAGACTGAGGCTTTCCTACTCCCAGCAAGCCTCACATTGGTTTCCCTTTCATAAGCTCACCATCTTTATTTGAAACAATGGAAAAAAAGAATACATTTAAACTGATCAAAAGGTCAAATCTGCAGCTCTGTCTCTGATCCAAGAAACAAAGTTGTGTGTAGTTGGTGAGGAAGAAAAGTACTCTTACCATATCTTGGAATCGCTATCGAGCCTACTTCAAAGACTGAATTTGGTAACATTTACAGGCTTAGATGATTGTCCCTTATTACAGGAATCTATGGTCAGGACCCTGTTAGAGCTAGGTTAGGAGAGCACATGCTTTAAGAAATGGAACTCAAGCCACAAGACAAATACTTACGGACTCGGCCACTGCTAGAGGGGGACAAAGTCCCATGCTGAGTTGATTATGCTACCAGTGGGACAATTATAGTTTTGAGAATCATATCAGTTACGTATGTCATGTACATTTTATAGGACATCTTTTTTTATCATTTAAACTTGAATGAGACTCCTTTCTTGAAACTGTTTCATCATAATCAGATGTCTTTTACTTCTCAATGTGAAAGTATATATGTTTATGGTAAACCTGATGTATAGTATTTGGGGCTATGAAGACTAACAGGAACTCAGCATTTACTAGCATTTAAATGCTCTACACTTTCATTGTATTCTTGTGTTCTTTTAAGTATATTATAAGCAACAAACTATCTATTTAGAAAGTGAATTTCTACAGAAGAGAACTACCACTTGTAAGTACATTGAGAAGGAAAAAATACTGCCAATCAGTTGCAAGGAGAGATTTTTTTAGGAATAAAAACTTAATAGCAGTGCTAAAAAATCATAGAAACAACAGTCTTTAAATCTCTGAATCAAGGTAACATAATCCCTTAACATGAGTACCATTCTTAGCATTCATACAGCTACTTGTAATCACATGGCAGTACGTAGTGGAGAAGGTGAACAGTATCTTCTTATAGAGAAAAGAAAAAGTAATATTAGTACCTAATGGGGTTAATGCTGAACTGAGATTTCCCAGTGATGATGTATTCAAAGGCATATATACTAAACAATAATAGTGTAAATGTTCCAGGACGACTCTGTTCCTGGCTTTGTTTTCTTGTCTTGTGGCATTATCATCCATTAGTCTCTCATCAGCACAGTGGTATGCATTTGCTGCCAAGTCAAAGCTGAATGTGCACATAGGAAAGCCTGCTTTTTATTGAATGTTAGTCAGGAGTGTTGTTTGATTTCACATAAAGGAGCTTGGCCCTTTTTGTGGATGGTTGATAGTCCATTTTGTTCTTTTATACAGTTCTGACAGGACATGAGGTGTGCTTTGCAATCAAATATTGATAGTTTTATAACATCAATCTCTGGAAATCTCTGATTATGCAAAACAGTTTGCCACTTGAGTCAGCAATGAAGCATGGCAATTTAGAAGTGGCATACTGTAGCCATAGATAAGATATGGACCTTGGCCTATACAGAAATAGTGTCATTTGAGATGCATATTATGAATGAGACATAGATCCATGACTATAGAATATTTTTAGAAAGGTAAATCGAACCATTTAGTAATTACCAAAATTATTCCATTCAATCACTTGTTGAAGGTAACTATTTTGGCCAAGATTGTTGCCTAGAATGTCAACCAGTACTGTCTCCTTATACTCCTCTGTCTGCTTGTACCATATGATGTCTTTTCTTATACTGTATACTATTTGAAGCAAGAACGGTCATTTTGTTCTGTGTTTATATAGCATTTCACACATGGGGTGCTGGAGAACCTGGTTCATGATAAGAGCTTCTAAGTGTTACTTAATACAAATAAAAGAAATTATAACAATTCTGTACTCTTCTTCCACCAAAAAATCTTCAGTTCCATATTCTTTCCCACAGTTCCACTAATCCTAGTCCTTCCTGGTCCATCATGTTTCCATCTTCTCCAGCACATAGATTCATAGATTGTTAGGGGCTGGAAGGGACCTTGTAGATCAAGTGACCCCAGTGAGGTGACTGTCCAGTCTCCTTTTGAAGATTTGTGGGGTAGATGACTGCACCACCACTGGAGGGAGTTTATTCCACCATCTGGACACCCCAACTGTGAAGGAGTTTTTCCTGAAATTGAGCCTGAAGCGGCCTTCCAGAAGTTTGTAGTATCCATTGCTCTTGGTCTTACCTAGGGGTGCCCAAGTGAATAGCTGTTCATTGGGTTCTTGATGTACTCCCCTGATGTAGCAGTAAGCCACTACCAAGTCCCCTCCCTAGGCTGAAGCCTTCTGTTCTGTAGGCTGAAGAGGCCCAAGTCCCTCATCCTCTCCTCATATGGCTTGTCTTGCAAGTCCCTGATCATACAGGAGGCTCTTTTCTGGAGCCTCTCAAGTTTTTCCACATCCTTGAAGTGCGGCGCCCAGAACTGGACACACTACTCCAGCTGCAGTCTCACCAGTGCGGAGTACAGTGGGACTATCACATCCTTAGGTTTGGACGAGATGCAATGGTTAATGCATGCCAGCGTGTTGTTTGCCCTGCTGGCCACAGCATCACACTGCCAACTCACATTAATGCAATGGTTGATCACTACCCCTAGGTCCCTTTCAGCTGTGGTGCAAGTCAAATTGTTGCCACTGAGCTTGTAGGTATGTTGAGGTTTGTTTGCCCCGAGATGGAGCACCTTACTTCTGAGTGTTGAACTTCATCTGGTTCCGGTTCACCCAACTCTCCAGCCTGTCCAGGTCCACCTGTATCTGCAACCTATCTTCTGGCATGACCACGCTCCCTCATAACTTGGTGTTGTCCACAAACTCGGCCAGCGAGCTTTTCACCCCCACATCCAAATCATTGATAAAGATGTTGAAAAATACCGGTTCAAGCATGGACCCCTGAGGGACACCACTGGACTCTTCTCACCAGGACAACAGATCTGTTCATGAGAACTCTCTGGATCCTACCCTGTGGCCAGTTTTCCACCTGCTGAACTGCTGAGCAGTTAAGCCCACAGTCTTCCAATTTTTCCACAAGGATATTGTGAGATACTAGATGAAAACCCTTTTGGAAGTCTACAGGGGTGTAGGTTGTAGCTGTGTTGGTCTAAGGACATAGGCAGACAAGGTTCTTTGGGTGAATCTGATATTTTTTATTAGACCAACTTAAATAGTTAGAAAACAATTTTTAATCAAGCTTTCAGGTTCAAAAACCCTTCATCAGGCTAAGGAAGTTTCAGCAGTTGGTGTGTGCTCTTCCTGGGTGGAATGAAAAGTAAAGCCAGAGGCTGGGCTTGTATGCATGCAAGATAGGCAGTCAGTGAAGATGTAGATTGAGGAGTCAATGTGTGAGAGACAGGGTGGGTGTCGGGGAGAGAAGGGGGATGAGTAGTGGAGAGATGTACCTGACGAGTCAGAAGTCAAGCAGGTTATAATGTGTCATAAATCCAATGTCTATATTGTCCATGATTTTTAGTATCCAGGAGGTTGTTGAAATGGAGTTCAAAGGCTCGTCTCTGGGAAGTGTTTCGTAAGTTTCCTTTGAGGATCAGGACTGAGAGATTGGAGAGAGAGTGATTTTCTTGTGAGAAATGTGCCCCCATTGGGTATTCTGGGTAACTGGGTATTCCTGTCTTTGATAGATTTCCGGTGTGCGTTCATTCTGGCATGCAGTTGTTGTTTGGTCTCTCCTACGTATTTTCCATCAGGGCATTTGGTGCATTGGATGAGATACATTACATTTCTGGAGGTGCATCTGTAAGATCTGGGAATGCTGATGGCTCTGTTGTGGGGTGTAGTAATTGTGGGGGTGATGGAGATGTGTTGGCGGTTTTTGCATTTTTTGTCATGGAATGGTCTGGATCCATTTGGTGTGTTCTGTGTCTGAGGAAGCTTGCTTCTGGTGATGAGGTTAGTGAGGTTTGGTGCTTGTTTGAAAGCTAGGATGGGTGGCTCTGGGAAGATTTCATTAAGAATAGGGTCTCTTTCTAGTATGGGTTGCAATTGTTTGAGGATTTTCCATATAGATTCGAGGGAGGGGTGATATGTCATAACCAGCGGTGTGCGATTTGTGGTGGTTTTTCTTCTGTACTGCAGCAGTTCTTCCCGTGGTATCCAGGTGGCTCTTTCAAATGTGCAATCTACCTCTCTGAAGGCGTGTCCTTGTTGGGTGAAAACCTTTTTAAGATTGGTGAGGTGGCAATCCTGGGTGTTCTTTTCAGTGCAAATTGGTTGGTATGTGAGGGCTTGGCTGTATATCACAGCTTTTTTGGTGTGTTTAGGGTGATAGCCTGTTCTGTGCAGATACGTATGTTGGTCTGTGGGTTTCTTGTATAACGTGGTCTGTATTTTGTCATTATGGATAGTGATCACCATATCTAAAAAGGAGGTGGTGCTGGAGTATTCTAGAGGAAGTTGGATGGAGGGATGGTGATTGTTGAATTTCTGATGGAACTCAATCAGAGATTGCAGGTTTTCAGTCCAAATGATGAAGATGTATCTTACATATCTTAAGTATAGCAAGGGTTTGATGGTGCAGTTCTTCAGGAAATCTTCTTCCAGGTGGCTCATAAAAAAGTTGGCCTACTGTGGGGCCATTTTGATGCCCATAGCTGTTCCCATCGTCTGGAGGAAGTGTTGGTTACTAAAAGTGAAATTGTTGTGTGTGAGGATGAAGTGTATAAGGTCAGTAATACCTTTGGGCTTGTATTCTGAGTTGTAATCTACATATCTTCCTGTAGCTATGTAAGGCAGGCTTGGATGCCATCCTGGTGTGGAATGTTGGTATACAGGCTGGTAACGTCCATGGTTGCTAGAAGGGTGCTGCTGGGAAGGTGGTCTGTTTTTAAGTTTGCGTAGAAAGTCTGTAGTGTCTTGGACAAAACTTGCTCTGTGGGTGACAAGCAGTTTTAGGATTGATTCAATGAAACCTGGTATTTCCTCAGTTAGGGTCCCATGGTTGGATATGATAGTTCTTCTGGGGTTCCCTTGTTTGTGGGAGCATGTAAAAAGTCCCTTAGTTAGATAGCGGGGGGATCAAGGTCTGTAGTTTTTCTTGTAGTCCTCATGGAAATGATTTGATGGTATTGTTGAGTTTCTTGGTGAAAAGGGGAGTAGGATCTTCTTGTAGTTCTTTGTAGTAGGTGGTGTCAGAGAGTTGTCTGTTGGCTTCCTTTATGTAGTCTTTTTGGAAGTCTAGGTATATAATGTTGACCTTCTCTCTCCCATGTCCAGGTGGTGAGAGACCTGATCATAGCAGGAGATGAGATTGGTAAGACAAGACCTACCCACGATGAACCCATGTTGGCTGTCATTCAGAATCTTACCCTCAACAAGCATATCACACATAGATTCTTTAATGAGTTTTTCCAGGATTTTCCCTGGGATGGAGGTTAGGCTGATTGGCCTATAGTTGCCCTGGTGCTCCCTCTTCCCCTTGAAGATGGACACGATATTGGTCCTCTTCCAATCCTCAGGGATCTCCCCTGTGTGCTACGATTTCTGAAAGAGTTTCACCAGGGGTTCCACAATGACTTCAGCCAGCTCCACCAGGATTCTCAGGTGAAGTCCATCTGGTCCTGTTGACTTATAAATGTTTAGCATTTCTAGTTGGTTTTGCACCAGCTCAGCCTCCACAGTGGGAAAGCTATCATTCCTACCATGCCCCCTGTGATTCGTATCTCGCTTGTCTTTCCCCTTGGTCTGGTGAAATACTGAACCAAAGTGGGCATTCAGGAGTTCAGTTTTTTTTCCTGAGTGTCTGTTACCAGCTGTCCTGAGGTGTTAAGCAGGGACCCCATGCTTCAATTTGTTTTTCTTCTGCTCTCTACATACCTAAAGGAGGACTTCTTATTGTCTTGGACTCCCTTTGCTAACTTAAACTCAGTTGCCTCCTTAGCTTTCCTAATCATTTCCCTACAAGTGCAGACCACTGTTGTATAGTCCTCCTTGAGGATTGTCCTTCGCTTCCACTGTGTGTATGCCTCTTCTTTATTTTTCAAGATGACCACAATGTCCCTATTGAGCCAGGAGGGCTTGCCAGTCCTTCTGCTACTTTCCACTTCACAGGAACAGTTTTCTTTTGTGCTTCAAGGATCATGTCCTTGAGGAACAACCACTCTTCGTGCACCCCATTCACCTTCCATCCCTGGTCCCACATCATTAATGCCCTGAGCCTGTTGAAGTCAGTATTTTTTAAGTCCAGGACTTCAGTTGTGCTAATTGATTTGTCAGCCTTGCAGCAGACAGTGAACCTGATGAGCTTATGGTCACTGTTGCTCAGGGTACCCTCAATGGTCAAGCCACACACCAGATCATCTCCTTTGGCCAAGACCAAGTCTAGGAGAGCAGTACCTCTGGTTGGCCCTTGCACTTCCTGGGTCAGAAAGAGCTCCTCGGTTACAGTTAAGCTACATGACTGATCTGACCTAACCGAGTGTTCCTCCCAATCTAGGTAATTGAAGTCACTCATGACAACCAAGTCCCTTGCATATGCAGCCTCTGTCAGTTCTTGTGAGAACTCCAAATCAAGGTCTCCTCCCCTTGGTTTGGTGGCTTGTAGTAAATACCCACAGTTAGGTTTCTCTCGCCTTCTTTCCCTGCCTCCCCCCCCGAAGCTTGACCCAGAGGGTTTCAGGCTACTTATCTTTGGAGCCAATGTCAGCCTCCAGTGAGGTGTACCACTCTTTTGCAGCTACCTCTCCTCCTTTTCTCCCTGCTCGGTCTCTTCTGTGCAGGGTGTAGCCATCTATGACTATGCTCCAATCATGTGAGGCGTCTCACCAGGTCTTTGTGATCCCTACCAGGTCATATTGCCCACTAGAGAGCAGGATAGAGTTTCCTACAGCCGCATACAAGCAATAGTGGAAGTTGTGTGCCCTTTGGTGTTGCTGACAGTAGTGGTGGCAAGTTAATGTCTCTTGACTCGGTGGTGTGTCATTGGTAAGGTGCTTCTACAAAATACTTTGTGGAAAACCCCGGCCATTGAGGCTGTGCATTCTTCCAGAAAAGAAGGGTAAGCAGTTGCACCCAATGGTGTGTTTCCTCATCTAAAACATCTTACAGTCAAGGAGAGAGGCAGCATCTCTGAGAAAACAAATGAGTAATGCTTTTTCTGGAAATATTCTCTAGAAATATATTGATGCTAAGGCACACTGTACAATCTTTGTAACTAAATGTGTTTGTATATGTACCTTGAAAGATGTCTTTCCTGTCCTACTCTCCTCCAAAAAGACTTTTTAAAAAAACCCTAGCATCTGATTGATCTATCCTGGAGCATTTCAACTACAAGAGGTAGTATGTGGAAATACTGTATGACCCTTAAGTATAAAAATAATCTCTGGCAAGGCTATACTACCAGCACCCAGAAGAGAAGAATTACCCCAATTTTTGCATGATCCTGTGGGAGAATTATTTCATACGCTTCTGTAAAACTATATTATCCACTGCTGTGTTACCTTGAGAACTACCAAGTAGCATCACAATTCTGCTTAATCATTGCAGCCTAAATATGAAGTTATTGTTTGCTTACTAAAAACATTTATACATGTTGAGTGCTAAATTCTCATGGGCTTTGTGTTTGTGAAGTGCTGGAGCATAAAACTGTCAATTCATTTCCCCCCAATATATTAGGATAAAACAATTCTCATTAGACTCTTGATGTCTCAAAATCAGGGAAGTTCTTTCTTTAATTAAAACTTCTATTAATGGCACTGATCAAATGTCATAGATCAGAAAGAAATCACTCTTCACAGAATCAATCAGAGGAATTGTTGAACCAATAACCATCTGATGAGCTGTTAGATAATGAAAGTATTTTCCTTTCCTGCAACATTCCCTGTTGGCAAGGCCGATTTCTGTGCACAGTTGTGAGTTTTCTTCCTTTCTTGCATCATTATGGTTGGCTTCCACTGTTCTATGCATTTTGAATATTAAATTCTAGCACTCATTTTTATATAACTATTCAGTATGACAACAAGTGTTACAGACTGTACTTTGATCAGAAATAGTTTCTTAAGGGCAAACTTGTTGACTGGTCCCAAAAATCAGAGAGGGGAGCAACGTTTTAAAGGTCTGTTAGGTTCTGTGAAGGCTATGTTGTCTGCTAAACAATGTGTCCTATTTTGTAAATAACAATATACTGTATTATATATTATTCTATATAATATATCGCATTCCAAAGGACTGCTCCAATGTGCTTCATCAGCAGAGCTAGAACATTTAGGTCCATCAGACAGACCTCTGCACTTGAGATGACAGAGTAAATGATAGCAAAAGTAAGTTGTCAGCCTCTGTGTAGGTTGGCACGCTTAACATTGAGTTTCACAGGAATTGGCTGCCTGGAAAAGATGTTGAAGCAAAGAAGGCATTTTATTATTTTCTAGACCATTGGGGGCCAAGCTTTGTGGCAGGCATGCCACAAATTAACCTCACATCCTCACTGAGTGCCATTCTGAATCCTTTCCTATGCCCAATCTGCTGCTCTCCTTGTCTCTGTGCCCCCTGCCCAAACTCCTGCTCTGCTTTCTGCTCCCTGCATCATCTTCTGCTCCCTGCATCATCTTCTGCTCTGCCTTCCTGCTCTATCTGCTGCTGTGCTGCCCGTCTCCTCCCTGATCTGTTGCATGCTACATGCAGAACCTGCCTGTGGCACTTGTGCCTCAGGTTGGCCACTACTGGTCTAGATCAGCAGTGTCAAATATGCACTCCATGGACCAGATGTAGTTCACAGAACACAGGGAGCTGCCTGGTCCCCCATCTCAAGCCCAGGAGCCCCCACACTCAGGCACATGGAGACAGGGGAGCAGCCAGCCCAGGCCTGCCTGCTCCCCCACCTCAAGACACACTGCCTCAGTCAGCCAAGGGTGGCTGACTGGGGCTCAGGGTGCCACAGTGTGGGGGCTCCACAGCATGCAGAGATGGGGGAACAAGCAGCCCTGGGTTATCTGCTCACTTATCTCAACATTTGTCCTGGCACACAGCACTTTGGTGTGCTTTGTTACACTTTTTTTTAGGGAGTTTTTTTGCTACTTCAAAATCCTGGTAGCCCTAGGGCTTCTAATTAGCTGCAAGCAGTTTGTGCAACACGTGCAGTTTGTGGCACTGCAAAGAGGTTTGCAGTACCACAAACCGCATGTTCCTGCATGGCTATATCTGGCAGATAAGGGTTAAATAATAGGGTAAATAATGAATATAATATGGTGTGGTATAGTTGGAGTGGTATTCATTAGTTTGGGCTGAGCAAATTAGTTGTTTCTGGAACATGATGGCAGAACACCTCAAGCAACAGAGGCTTGAGTTTGAGCATCTGCACATGTCAAAGGTTGCTCTGAGTTGACCCAGGTGCAAATAGGCAACTGCCAATCTAGTTTGGGAGAATCAAACGTGGCTGGCATATATCTAGCTAGATATATGCTGTCTGTATCACTCCATTGTATCCTGCTGGCTGTAGAACCATGTTAGCCTTATGGGCTGCTACACTTAGACTTTTGACACTAGTGGCAAAGCCAGAAATGAGGTAAATAAGTCATAGCAGCAAGGATGGTAGTAACTGAGGACCATAGAACAGATTTCTATTCACTCTAAAGGGTACAGGATCAGGATCTAGAGCACTTAATTATACAGATTGAACAATATAAAAAAAAAGTCCTAATAATATTTTTAAATCTCTTCAGAACAAATCTAAAATAGTTTTTGTAACATACTTAAAACCTAGAAAACTCATGATAATGCACACTGTTAAGGCTTTTGTCAACACTCATTTGGGAAATCCTGTGTAACTCATTTGTGACTTCATCTCAAGTTTATGCTGATAAAGTCATTATTTCCCTCTCGTTCTCTCCCTCTCTCTCTGTCACATACTCTTTCGACAATTTCTGTATTCAGGCCACATGGAAATATCTCTGGAAAGGAGAAGACAGTTAATTTAATTTTAAAAAGCGTACGATTACGTAAGTATTTTGATGTGGCACAGTAGCTAGCAGCTGAAGCAGGCTTGCAAGGAAATTTTCTCAGTACTTTGCATACAAAATGTCACAGCACTGGAAGGCTTGTACCCAGATTTTTGGTAATACTCAGAGTTAATTCACCTAAAGAGACTCTTATTTTGGCCATTAAATTTTACTCTCTGAATAAAGATCAATCAAAGAGTCAGCATATATATTTATAGCCGAGCAATTTGACCAATTACAGGTCCAATAAAAGATTGATTTTTATGATAATGTCTATGATTCTGAAAGCTTTATGCTAATGCATATAATTGTGAAAATGTTGCCAAAAAACTTCCTGTTATAATACAGTTATATCTGCATCTTTCATTTCCACTGATAGATTGTGTATATCTTTGCTATCTTGTACCTGGGGAGAAGCTATGAGGGTAATTTTATATCAGATGTGCTCAGTAAATGACATTGACACTGTAGCCAAAGATAAGCTGTGAGTTTGCATTGTCTTTCTTTCCACACATTTTTTTTTTTTAGGAGTCGGGAAATGCATCCACATTAGTGAGAGACAGAAGCTAAGGTAGGAAGAAAGGTAATTAAAAATACATTAAGTCTCTCTATATAGCATGAATATTGATGGTAGCATGCAGAAGAGATTACATATAGTCACATCTTTAAATGTAAGTCATAATTATATATTTATATTGGCAATTTGAGAAGTTTTTCTTTGAATTTAAGGACTTCAGTTCTCACTATCTTTTAGCATTTGTGGCACACTTTTCATTCAGAGTTAACTTTACAATCTTGTCCATATTAAACGAAATTCCACCCCCCTCATATGCTGAAGCCCAGCACAAAACTTGCACACCCCTCAAGTTCCACATACATCTTGAAAACAGGACCTGAGTGATGCATTGGCATTTAGCTAGACCTCTGCATAGGCATGAATTCTATCTTTAGAGCTCAATCCTGCCATGTGATGAGCAGCTCCTGCAAGGTGCTGAACAGTAGGAGTTCACAGTTGTTTCCATCAGAGCTGAAGACACGCCACACCTTGGAAGAAGTGCACTGTAAAACTGGGACCTAAAAAGAACATGCATTGTAGTTGCATTTCTTTTAATTGCTAATTACATTTACCAATTCTAGATAGACTTCTCAATTCATTCTGCTGTGCATGATGCAATAAGGGGAAGACTATAATTTTCTAACAGTCATCGCACCTGTGGTAACGTTTAGGCAGAAAGGAAAAAAGACAGCAAATATAGCTGTCTGCATAAATGCAATAATGCCAGCTCTTGCAATTGTAATATGTTTGCGATTATATCCGGTGTTTTTTTTGTCAAGACTCAGTTCCTGGACTCAGGGGACTTTAACTGTTTTTAGAAGTGACATTATTTGGAATTTGGTGGCAAACCCCTCCCCCATTTGCCCCAGCCCCACATTTCACCCTCAGGACAAGGCACCGACTTTTCATTTTTGCCAGGGGGCCTCAGATGATGGACATATGGAAAGTTTTACGCATTACAGGTGATAGCCCTCTTTCTAAGGGGGGCCATGGCCCTTGGGCTCACACATACTCAGTGCCTCTGCCTTCAAGTGAGATGGATGTATGGGCTGGATCCAGTCTGTGGGCAGTATTTTTAATACCTCTGGTCTAGAAGGAGCAGGAAGCTGCAGGGCAATCTGGAGCAGCAGCCTGCAGAGCTGACTGTGGAAGAAGTACTGGATGGCATGAGAGCTGGGACAGAGCTAGCCTGGAAAGCTGCTTGCTGTCATCTAACTCTGGTGATACTTGCACTGGGGGATATTCAGAAACAGCCTGCAGGTAGGTGGGCTGAGGAACTAGCCTGTTTCAGGTCACAGAGGATCCAGAGGCAACCTGAGCTCAGGCCAGGGATCTGCAGACTGAAGTGTGTAATTGCCCCCTGGAAAGAGGTGGCCTGGAGGGAGGGAGCCTGGCACCAGAGCTGCAGAGCTTTACCGTCATACTTTGGTCCTGGATCTCTTAGAGCCTGAGTTAGGAGTTATTGTTGTATTACTCCAGTATAACCATTAAGTAGGTTCACACTGTCTATTTTTGGCAGCCCTAGAACAGAAATCCTTTGTTAATTCATTGGGACTATCTGTGGGATTCATCAGGGCTCCACTAGTACCTAAGCCTTGGAAAATTTATAGTACTCAGCTCTGAGCAAGTGATACATTAATTAGGCTATCAGAGGAGGCTGGCATATCACAACTTTTGCAGTGCCACCCTGCAGTGGGGTTGGTGACCACAACTTTCCTTTCCCAATCATCTACTGCATTTGTTAAGTTTGCAACCAGCAAGAGAGGAAAAAGAACAGTAGGTATAGCCTTGAAGTTATGTGATGGCTAGAGATCCAACCAAAAGGGACTCAGGAAGTGAACCCCCAGATATGAGGTCAAAGATGGCTCATTTTGCTTGCCTGCATTCCCAGAGAAGGTATATGTGTGGCCACACAGGGGAAGGAAGCTTTTAGTGGGAGGTAGTATCACTCTCATTACTTCTTGTAACATTTCATAATTCCATGCTAAGGGGGTTATTCACTGATCCTCTTAGTGCGTGAGTGGTCCAACAGAAGTATCTGTGGCAAACTGCTGTGGACTAAAGTGTTTCTTAATGAGTAAGAGAAGCAGAATGTGTTTTGGCATCTTTTTCATAATTGTGTAACTCTGAAAAGGCCAATATGTCCAGAACAGACACAAAATGAAGAATACAAGAGAAGTAAAAGCCAGAGAAGTTCAAAATAATGTAAGAACAAATTCTTTTCCAAAAATAATAGTAATTATCTTCAGTTTCATGACTTAAGCTAATGTCATCAGCTTGAATAGGGCAAGATTTTGACTTGAAATTAGGGACATTTTGAGAAATATGGACTGTTCAGTTGAATAAAAATGGAATATGAGGCACTTCTGCATTAGAAAAGGCACTTAGCGTGGAATAGACTACCTGTTTATGTCTTGAGTCAAAAGAGGTGCAGGACTGCAAGATTTAACAATTTGAAGGCAGGCCAGTAAGGGGAGCTCTTACCAAGATTTAAAACTAAAAGGTTTTAAAAGCTGCCACTGTATAGTTAAGGGTTGGATCTATCATCCTTGAGAACATAAATATCTATTTCTTTTAGTTTGTGCCTTACCCATGAGACAAGCATTCTTCTTTCAGAGCAGTCTTCTAGGAGGATGTTTGGAGTAGTTATTTTCTGGAATCTGATACACAGAGCCCTGGAATCCATTAGACAATTAACTTTCCATATGGGAATTTAGGCTCTTGGGTGCATTTGGAATAGGGCTTTAATTTTTCACCTTGGAGTCTGAATTAGCTGGGGATTAGAGCAGCTGTTTGTGGTGCACTGAGTAGCTCACCCACCGCCTCCCAGAGCCCAAACAATTCTTAACCAACTCCAAATTTTATAAGTGTACCAAGCAATAGAAGTGTAACGGGAAAGGATGCCAAGGCTGAATCTCATTGTTAATACTCTTTTGTTGTGAGATAACAGCCAATGTAACAGTAGAGTTGGTTTGCTGCATTAAACCAGGTTGTCTCTAAACCTGTGCCAAATGCTCATCAGCTGCAAAAAACACCATTGCACAATAAAACCCAAGCCCCAAAGTCCTTGAGTCAACACTAACAGGAAAGGGGTGTGATGATGAAATGAAGTAGATATACTAATCTCCAGAACCCAGCGTACCATTTGTGACCTTTCTTTGAAAACAACTGCTCTTCAGATACAGCTTTGCATCTCTACAACAGCCTGGCTCCTTTAGATGTTCCACAATTTGTTACATACTCTGGGTCTTCTCCCCTAACAGTCTTCCCTGATGGGGAGAGGTGGGTAGATGACAGGAGGACAATTATTGCTGCTTCAACGATCATTGATTCCCATGCAGGTTTCTTCTATGTAAGTCACAGTATTAAGGGATGTATGGTATGTGAGGCAGCTGCTCTCCAACACATGGAGGCTTCTACAGTTGATGGGAAAAGGAGATGTATGCAGCATATGTAACTCCTTTCTACTGCATGCAGCGGAACTATTGTGCTTCATTTTGTTTTCCTCTGCACTGTGTGGCAAAGAGAAGACCTTTGGCCCCATGCCTAATTCATTGCTAGTTGTACTCAGAAGTTGGGACATAAAGAAAATACACCACGTACAACTCAAATAACCCACAAAATATATAAGAAGGAAAAATAAAACAGCTTTCTTGTCCCTCCCAATATAAAAAACAAAAATCTAACCCCCCCCTTAAAACCAAACAACAAGATAAGTTACATGTGCACGTTTAATTCAATTGCAGTAATTTTTAATGCTCATGATACTAACTTTACTCGTGAATCCTTCTGTCAGTTTTAGTGATTTTACATTTATCCTATTTACATATAATGTGTTTGTTCCACGCTGTATATGAAAGCCTCTTAGAAATGAAAAGGAAACTAACTCTAGAGAAATAATAGTGAGACGATGCAAACATTGTCAAATGCACAAACTAAAAAAACCCAACAACATAGAATAATGTTTCTCTTTAAGTTCTTTTTGTCTTATTAACCTTGGGTATTACAAAGTCTAAGAAACACATGTCATTTTCATGTTGACAGTGTCCCTTTATTAAAGAAAAGCAGGCATAGACATACCCAAGTGAAAATGTGCTCATACACATAAACAAAGACAAAATCCACCCTCAAACTTCCGTCAGGTAAATGATTAGCCCTAAGATAAAAGTGTCTCTGGAGAAGGAGGACAAACAAAATATCTCAAGTGTTGGTCAAAGGAGTTGGCTGTCACCACTGTAAAGGTAAAGTAAATGACTGTACTATGAGATGACTGAGATGCAAATTACAAAATACACCTCAGGGTGTTGCTTTTTTAGTGGTTATGAACAACCTATTCACAGACGGGGATGCATTGTGCAAATGTGTGAAATTATGGTTGAGCTGCCACTGTCTGCAGTAGCTGGTAAGTGAATTAAACCAATAAACCTCTACAGTTTAGATACAAAAGAAGATAATTTGAGGTTGACTTTAGTTCCAGTTATTTTTAATAAAAAACTATTGTTATGATGTGTAAGGTGGGTAAAGGATGGTGTTTAATGGCTTGCGACACAAGAAACTCTGGAGCTGTTTGAGCTGGAAGAAACTGCTCCCAGATGCAGCATCTATACATGCGGTCATGATGAGCAATTTGAGCCAGGGCAAAGCAGTCCCAGGCTGGCAGGGAGCATGGGGGGTCAGCCCAGAGCTTTGAGTGGCAGCATCGGGTGCTGGAGGGGCTGGCCGGAACACAAGGGCGCTAAAAGTGTAGAGACACGTGGCTAAGCAACAGCCAGCACCTGCACTTTAGCACCCTCCTGTCCCAGCCAGTCCCTGTCATTGTCTACACGTGTTTCAGTGCTGTTACTTACAGTGCTGTTACTTACTCTCCCAACAATATTATCTTATGGTGGAGCTAATTAGTTTACTGGGCCCTAATCCCAGTGCACATGTAGACAGTGATGTTTTACTGCAGGGCCAATTAGTCTACTCCACAGTAGATTTCATGTAATTCATAGACATTAGGGCTGGAAGGGACCTTGGAAGATCATCGAGTCCAGCCCCCCACACCAAAGGGCAGGAAGTCAGCTGGGGTCATAGGATCCCAGCAAGATAAGTATCCAATTTACTCTTGAAGGTGTTCAATGTAGGTGCTTGAACCACCTCCACTGGCAGGCTGTTCCAGACCTTGGGGGCTCGGACAATAAAGAAATTCTTCCTTATGTCCAGCCTGAAACACTCTTGTAGTAGTTTATGACCATTCAACCTCATCCTTTCTTGGGGCGCTCTGGTGAACAAATGTTCCCCCAGATACTAGTGGTCACCCCTGATAAACTTATAGGTGATCATCAGATCACCCCTGAGCCTGCACTTTTCCAGGCTAAAGAGCCCCATGGCTCTCAGCCTGTCGTTGTATGGTCTGTTTTCCTGACCTCTGATCATGCGCGTGGCTCTCCTCTGGACTCTCTGAAGTTTCTCCACATCCTTTTTGAATTGTGGAGGCCAAAACTGGACGCAGTAGTCCAGCTGCAGCCTCACCAAGGCCGACTACAAGGGGAAAATGACATCCCAGGATTTACTTGAGAAGCATCTGTGGATGCAAGCCAGCGTTTTAGTCGCTTTACATGAGCCGCAGGATCACATTGTAGGCTCATGTTCATCTTGTGGTTAACGATGACCCCCAAGTCTCTTTCTTCCGTAGTGCTAGCCAGCGTAGCACTGCGGAGTCTATAAGGATGCTGCAGGTTTTTCCTCCCAAGGTGTTAAACACCATCAGGTTCTCGTCCGCCCATTTGCTGAGCCTGTCCAGGTCAGCCTGGATAGTCTGCCTGTCTTCTGGTGTGGATGCTTTGCTCCAGAATTTGGTGTCATTGGCAAACTTGACCAGTCCGCTTCTGACTCCAGTGTCCACATCATTAGTGAAGAAGTTGAACAATAAGGGTCCAAGGACAGAGCCTTGGGGGATCCCACTGGTCACATGATGAGTGACTGCCATCAATTACTACCCTCTGGGTCTGACCATGGAGCCAATTTTCCAGCCAGCGGATCATGGTAGACCCAAGGCCACAATTGGCCAGTTTCGCCAAGAGGTGATCGTGGATACCAGATCGAAAACTTTTTTGAAGTCAAGATATATGACATCAATCTCTTCTCCTTTGTCCAGGTGGTAGGTCACCTGGTCATAAAAGGAAATGAGATTGGTCAAGCAAGACCTACCTGCAACAAACCCGAGCTGGCTATCCCTCAGGATGTTGGCGTCAGCCAGTCCATTAAGGATGGCTTCTTTAATAAACTTTTTTAAGATCTTCCTCTGGATAGAAGTCAGGCTGATGGGCCTATAGTTAGCCAGATCCACTTTCCTCACCTTCTTGAAGATAGGCACCACATTGGCCTTCTTCCAGTCTTCGGGCACTACACCAGAGCACCAGGAGTTTTCAAAGATCCATGCCAGAGGCTGGGCTATGATGCTTGCCAGCTCCTTGAGTACCCTGGGGTGTAGATTGTCAGGGCCAGCTGACTTGAAGGTATCTAACTTCTCAAGGTGTTCCTTTACGAGGTCAGCATTAATGGAGGGCAGGGGATCCCCATCACCCGGACCTCCCTGTCCCGTAGTGGGCATAGGCGTCCCATGGGACTGATAAAAGACCGACACGAAGTACCCATTTAATAAGTTGGCTTTTCCCTGGGCGTCAGTTGTCAGTTGCCCCATCTGGTTTAGCAGGGGTCCAATGTTGCCCTTGCTTTTCCTCTAGCTCCCCACATATCTGAAAAAGGACTTTTTATTGTCCTTGGTGCTTGAAGCTAGTTGGACTTCAGTTGCAGCCTTGGCTTTCCTGGTTTGCTCCTTGCAGGACCAGACCAGCGCAGAATAATCCTCCTTGGAGGTGAATCCCATCCTCCATCCTTTGTAGGCCTTTCTTTTTAGCCTCAGGAGGTCTGCTAGATCCCTGGAGAACCAGGGGGGCTGCTGTGCCCTCTTGCTGCCTTTCCTCCGAGATGGAATAGACTTAGCATGTGCATTGAGGATCGCTCCCTTGAGGAGCAACCACTGTTCTTGAACTCCCTCCCCCTGGGGTCGTGGTCCCTTAGGGCCTCACTGACAAGCCTCCTGAGCTTGTCAAAGTCGGCTTTCCTGAAGTCAAGGACTTCCGTGTCGCTGACTGACTTGCCAGCCTTATGGTGGATGGTGAAGGTGATCAGCTTGTGATCACTGTCACCCAGCTTCCCATCGATCACTAGGTCACCGATTAGGTCATCCCCAGTAGCCAGTACCAGGTCGAGTAAAGCACATGTGTAGATACACTCACAATAAATAAGGCACAGAAAAGTATCCAAGCAACAATTGAGATAAAAACTGCATTCACCTTTTTATTAGGGGGCAAATTCTTAACAAAAGAAATTCCCTATCAGTCAGGATAACTTTTCATGTAACTGTTTGAACATTGTGGGTTGTCTTCAGGAGATTTATAGTCAGCCCTCTATTCCCAGATCCTGTACAACGTGAACAGTGGCAATGAAAGGTTCCCAAGCACTTTCCCACCAATTTGCCTTAATCCTGACCTGGATGAACTACCTGAAGGTGAATAAGGATAGTACAGATTTCATGCACATAATGGGTGCATGTAGACGTGCTAGCAGGTTATTACCACACTCCAGCAGCTTCCCACATCTTTTGTATTAGCATCCCCATGCTTCAAAATGGTGGTGAGGGCTCTTTAAAGCTTGTGGAATGAACTTTAGTTCAAATGCCCCCACCACCATTTTGATGTACAGGGATGCTGATGCATGAGATGCTATGGTGCTTTAATTAGAGTGGCTCTCAGAGCTGCTCTAATTAAAGCAACCCCTCCACCAACCCTAGAGCATGTATAAAAGTGCATTGTTTCTAGCATCTCTGATAACATGGTCAACACAGATGTAAACTGTGATGTGGGGTATGAGGATGTTATGGGGACACCTTCCCTCTAGGAAGTGACAAACCTCCAGAACAGAAGTGTGCCTAGTGGAGAGTTCGGGCAGCAAGGAAGATGGGAAAGGGAGAGGAACCTTGTCCATTAAGCTCTCTTCACTTCAGCGGCAGTTGATGCTATGCTGTGGTTGCTGTTGTAGCAGTGCAGACTTGAGATGCTCGGGCTAGGAGACAGGCAGCACCACAGACTCCCCAGTGGCTGCTCCCATGCCCCACCCCTCCCCCTCTGGCACAGGGCTGTGCCTCCCATGACAAAGCCTCCTGGGAGGGGCGCATCGTCATTCCACTCTCCTTTCCCCCAGGTACACTACTGGCATGGGGCTGTGCCTGCCTGGCCCCTAAAGCTGGGCAACTCAAGGCTGCACCTGCCACAGTAAAGACTTCGGGAGGGGAGGGGCACTATACTAGCTTTCCCTCTAAGTTGGCACGCATGGTTGGTGTTCTGCCATCTCCCCCCTCCCCACCCCAAGTTATGCTACTGCCGTACCATTTATGAAAGGCCATGAACACCCAGCAGATAATGACCACTTGTAGTCACTTCCAACCTAAGCCAACTTTGGATTCATGACCAGGATATGAAAAAAAATCTGTATCTTTTTAACATCTGAAGGGCATGCACTTTAACATCCCCCAGGGCTTGGTCCTCGGGCCTGCACTGTTCAACATCTTCATCAGTGACTTGGACGAGGGGGTGAAAAGTACCTTGTTCAAATTCACGGATGACACTAAATTGTGGGGAGAAGTGGGCACGCTGGAGAAGAGGGACAGGATACAACTAGATCTAGACAGTTTACAGGGGTGGGCAGATGAGAACAGGATGGGATTCAGTACTGACAAGTGCAGGGTACTGCACATGGGGGGGAAGAACCAGCAGCATACCTACAGGCTGAGGAACTCTCTTCTCATGAGCGCAGAGGCAGAAAAGGATCCTGGAGTCATTATTGATTCCAAAATTAACATGGGCTGCCAATGTGGAGATGTGGTCACGAATGCTAACTGCACCTTATCATGCATCCACAGATGCATCATGAGCAGGTCCAAGGAGGTGATCCTCCCCCTCTGTGTGACATTGGTCAGGCCGCAGCTGGAGTACTGTGTCCAGTTCTGGGTGCTGCACTTCAGGAGGGATGTGGACAGCACTGAGAGGGTCCAGAGGAGGGCCACTCGCATGGTCAGGGGGCAGCAAGGCAGGCCCTATGAGCGGAGGCTATGGAACCTGAACCTGTTCAGCTTCCACAAGAGAAGGCTGAGAGGGGATCTGGTGGCCATCTCCCTGTTACCCCAAGCACTACCGGGAGTAATGAGGAATAACAGCCATAAGTTGACTGAGAGTAGATTCAGACTAGATATTAGGAGGCGCTGCTTCATAGTCAGGGTGGCTAGAATCTGGAACCAGGTTCCAAGGGAAGTGGTGCTCGCTTCTACCCTGGGGGTCTTCAAAAGGAGGCTAGATAGACACCTTGCTGGGGTCATTTGACCCCAGCATCCTTTTCTGCCCATGGCAGGGGGTCGGACATGATGATCTGCTCAGGCCCCTTCCGGCCCTACCTACTATGAAACTATGAAGCATTAGTCTTGCTTTTGTTCTCACTACTGGGTTGAATCAGGAGTAACTCTATTGAAATCAGTAGAATTACAGCTGTAAAAGAAATCTAAAATGAAAGGAGTCAGGCTGTGAGAAGCTTTGGGTGGTGATTTAATTCAGAGTAGACTGGGCCTGATTTGGTGGACGTTCTCCAAATCCAAATCGAATCAGGGGACCGATATAAAGGTCTGAATCGATTTAAAGCTCTCTGAATCTTCAGAAAAGATTCGGAGACCTTTGATGATTTGGGCAGTCCCTGGTAGCCTCAGCAGGGAGCAGCAGCCACTCTGAGCTGGTGAGTACTAGGGGCTGGGGGAGGGGATCCTGGGGGGGACCCCTGCCAGCTGCCCTGACCACCCTGCTCCCCTGTGGCTGCTCCCTGCCCATCCCAGCTCCTGGTACTTTAAAAAAAAGCCCCAATGCTTACTGGGTGCTGCTGGGCAGGGGGGCGATCCCTGTTGCCCCCCCTCGCTCCCCCAACCACCCCACAGGTGCCCCACCCGGGCCAGCTCCAACGCTTTAAGGAAAAAGAACCCGAGAAAAGCCCCAGGACTCACAACTCCTGGTGCAGCCTCGGGGTTTTGGGGGCTCAAGCACAGCCTCCCATATGGCATGGGGCAGCGGGGGGAAGTGGGGATCACCCCCACTGGCAGGAGCTCTGAGTCCCAGGGTTTTCATGGTTTTTTTTTTCTTAAAGGGCTGGATCGCCCCCTGCCTGGCAGCACCCGGTGAGTTGGGACATTTTTTTTTTTTTTTTAAGTGCCAGGAGCTGGGGCAGCCATTGCCGGGCTGGGAGAGGGCTGGGGGATGGGCCTGGCTGATTCTGAGATTTAGCAGCAGCCGAATCCCCAAATCAGATTCAGCCAAATTGAATCGGGACAGTGATTCAAATCACCGAATTGAATCACTGTCCCCCGAATTGGCCGAATCCAAATCTGAAGTGAATACTAGCTGCTTCACACAGGCCTAGAAAGGAGGATCTAGTCTGTACATGTCTTTGCATAGTGTTTGAAAGAGACATCATCTAGGACCTAAGCAATCAGAAGTTGTTTTAATAAGTATACAAAAGATATTATGGCTGACTCTAACTTAAGCCAAGTAGGGCATGGTTTTCAGAAATTCTATCCCATTGACTTGAGTTTGATTTCAAAACACCTTCAGGCTCTCCACATTTCAAGTTGGGCACCCAGAAACTGAGGCTCCAAAACACAGGGGACAATTTTCCAGATGTTATCTTTTTTGTCTTAGCACCCCTATCTATTAAATAGGGATGATAAAAATATTAATCTATATTATAGGGTTGGAATCATGATTGGTAGGTTTATGAAGTGCTATCTAATTAAGAAATATAGACTAAAAGAAAATGTCTTAACAATGCTTATTTTATGGGGTACTGTCATGGTAAATGCATCTTGCTTATAAATATTACTGTCCATTGTCTTTTGCTAAGTCTATCTGCTAATAACCGGTCATTCTAATGATGCAATTGTCTAAATCTATGTAAAAGATGACAGTATACATAAAAAATGCTAGGTCATTAGTTCCAATTTAATGCAGATAGTCATGATGCACTAAAAAGAATCATTAAGGAGTTTATTAGCAGGCAGAAAGCAAACATTATTAAAGAAGAAAAGTAATCCAAGAGCTGGTCCTGCAAATACAAACTTACTATTGGGAGTTGTCCTGTTAGTTTTCAGGTCAAACATCTGTCTGAGCCTACCATGGGTGGGCATACCAGTTTCTCTAGACCAGGCATGTGGACCTGTGTATCAAATCTGGCCAGCAAAGCTGTGTCATCTGGTCCACAGGCCTTCCCGATGGTTCAGACCAATGGGGAGTCCTTCAGGCCATATAACATGGCCCTGCATGCCAGGTTACGCCAGTGCACAGCTGAATCTGGCTGTGTGGGATTGGGGTGGCATGGAAGAGGGGCAGCATACAGCCAGATCAGGGCAGTGTGGGATTAGGGTGGCATGTACCCAGATTGGGTTGGCACACAATCAGGGCAGCATTCAGATTAGGGTGGAACAGGATTGGAGTGGTGTACAGCTGGATTGAGGGTAGCATGTTGGATTAGGCTCACAGACAGACTCCACATGGTGACTTCATGTGGGTTCTGGCCTGCAGAAAGACACTGCAACACTCCTCTGGTCTGCACATTGGAAAGGTTGAGCAACACTGCTTTAGGCAACAGAGTATGTAACTAGCAACCTATCTTACTGCCTTTGTTTCTGCAGCACAAACATGATACCTATTTACAGCTGAATCAGCTGGAGGTGGCTTTCAGCATGAGTCTAGTCACAATTAAGAAAACTTATCCAGGTTTACTGAAAAACCTGGCTTTGTATTCTAGTAAGCACTACACTCAACAACAAGCATTTGCAGGATTAGGCTTCAAATTTATGATTTTCTACACCATAACTCTTATGTAATGTAGTTTTCCTCCAAGACAAAATGTCTAAATTCCAGAGTCCTCTTGTTATGGAGGTTGCACAGCTTTACCAATAACTGTGGAAACTATTTTTTTTTTACATTAAAAATTTATTTTGTTGGGAGGGTATCTGTGCTTATTTGAAGGAAAGTGCTTATTTAAAAGAAATATAACTTTAGCTAAAAGTGAGTCAGTATAACCTAGACTTACTAACTTGCTGTGTGACCTCAGGCAAGTCATTTGACTTCTCTGTACATTGGTTTAATCTGTAAAATGGGAACAGAAATCGTTATTGTGCTTTGTAAAAGGGATTTTTTTGGAGATTTATAGTTGAAAGGTGCTATGCAAATATTACAATTAAAAGACCTGAAAAGCTTGCTAAAATCATGCAAAGAGGACTAAAAATAGACTGCTTATTTAGAAGGGTCTTAATCATTTGACTGAAAAAATATCAGAGAAATAAAAATCAGTGTGAAGTGTTTCTTAGTTTATTTCAAAGAAAAATGTCTGTGGGGTGTTTCTGTGCTGCTTGCTACTAAAAAGTATGCATGGTTTTTTATTTAATTCCCTTCAAGTCTGATCCTGCTCCCACTTTGATTGAACCCCTTAGTGGTATTCTTTCTGAATAAACAGGACAATATGAAAGTTTATCTTCATTAAAATTAAAACATTATTTCGGTGGAAAGAAATAAATGTTCTGGTTCTTCATAAAATACATAAGAAAATGCTGTATAGAAATAGAATTCAATCTTAGAAGATCTTGTTATGTTATCTGTATTTGTAATAAACATACTTCTGTCAATCAGATATGCTCTTCCACATTTCTAAGCTCAATTCCTGGCCTAACAAGAGCCCTGAATCACAGCACATAGGTGCAATAAGAATATTAAATGGTCCTCAATTAAAAGGAGGTATTATTCCCCAAGGTACCATTTTACCAAGCTAGCAGGAGCTAGAACCATTACAGAGGCAGCATGCTCGATTCCTGGGTGAACTGAGTGCCTTCTGTTGCTCAGCCTCATTTATCTAATTAAGTTGGGCTCTGGAAGGACAGTTCTCATTCATGTCAAGAAGAAACGCTCTGGTCAGTGCAGGTAGCCACATTACCCCTTTTGTATTTCATATTGCTAATGGCAGAGTTCAAGGCATGAGTTTATTTGGAACATTTGCACTATCTACAATATGCTCTTAGAACAGCTGGAGAAAGTGGTTGTATCATTTTAAAGTGATATTATGCTTCTGTGGACTTAAGCATTTGGACTTGTGCCTCACCCAACACTCAGAATATATGGATAACCTGATGAGAATTACGTAAGTGTACAGCTTTTAGTATGGATAACAGGCAACGCTTCAAACTGTAACACTCTAACCTCAGACTAGCATAAATAACAAACGTGGAATTTTGCTTTACCGGAAATGTTCATTTGGGGTCCTTGAAACAAAGCACAGTTTGAAACACCAGAACCCCTCTATTGAACTACTGCCTTGAATAATTTGATGATATATCTTTTATTCTTTCATATTCTTCAGTTTCTCTCTTGATTTTTGTATTTGAGTGTTATATCCATTGCAGTTTGGGCACAAGAATCATTTAAGCTTTCCTTTGCATCGCTCTTCCTTGAACTGCTCAGGAGACCACACTTTGAAATGAGATTTTTCAGACTCTATAAATATGCCATGGGTCCCTGTAGGTTTAAGCTAAAAAAGACACAACTTTAGCTCAACCATTAAAGAGTTTGTTTGAAAAGCTTACAGAACTTAGTGCTTTTCTCACCAATGCTCAATAGCCACTTCCTATTTAAATATTGAAAAATGGGTTTTATTGAGAAAACGATTTTATTATTCTATCATATGTTATAATTGTATGACGTAATTGTATGCATGTAGAATTATGTAAACATGTATAATATAGAATATATACTATTATAGCATATATTATATAGTATATGTGTGTATATCTATATATATGTCTGTTTGTGTGTGCATGTGCACACACACATGTACACCCCCCCAGATAAAACCTGGGGATGTTACAATTGAAATAAAAACTGAATGAGAGATTATTAGGGAGAGCAATATAAATCATAGATCCAAAGTAATCAGGGTAGGAATATTTGTTTCTTTCCTTCTTTTTTTGTTATGCTTTCTATACAAAAAGAGCCTTTTCTGCTATAACTTTGTCAGCAAAGCCAGCAAGCCAACTAATAAGGCATGGGCACACATGATTTTTGGATGGTTTAAACACGGCTTAAAACTGAAGTGCACAGATGTCAAACAAGCTTTAGTTAAAGTGCCCCTGTCATAATTTTGAAGCACAGGATGCTGAATACATGAGATGCTGCAGGTGTTTTAATTAGGTGTTTTAATTAGAGCGGCTCCCAAGAGCTGCTGTAATTAAAAT
Source organism: Crocodylus siamensis (assembly GCF_052110815.1). NCBI lineage: Eukaryota > Metazoa > Chordata > Crocodylia > Crocodylidae > Crocodylus > Crocodylus siamensis. The sequence goes on from NC_143395.1 coordinate 124,836,510, forward strand.
GGCCCCACTACTCCCCACCCTGGAGCATGTGTAAAGATGCCCCTACTTCCCTTTGCTGTTTACACTGCTTGTTCAGTAAAAGTTATCTTTCTAACAACCAACTGTGTCTTTACTCCCTTATTCTCTACTTGACCACAGCCCCTCATCATGACCCCATGCCCCTGGGAACCAAACAGAGTGGGTCCAAGCACTGCCTCTCTTCTCTCACCCCCACCCACCATGCCTCCAAGTCAGGCAAGCACACTGCAGACTCTAGTCATTTGTAGGCTTTTGAAGTGTAGCAAACTCATATTTAGGAAATGAGGGAAAACAGAAAAGTGAAAATGCCCTCAGCCCCAGTTCACCCACCCCCTAGGATCCTCAAGCATGAGTACAAGCACACCTCCACCCCCACCCCCACTTCCCAAATCAACTGACCAGCCAACCATTGTGAGGCATGCTGGGCTGGGAGCCTACTTTCACCTGCTCCTGTTGGAGCCACAGCACTTCATACAATTGTGAACTGGATCCCAACCTGTGACATTTTGGAATGGTTCAGTTGTTTTGTGTCTCTGCACCCTTTGTTACTCTTCTGCCAGAACAGGTGAATCTCTAGAAGGGGTTTTGATAAAATAGCCAGACCAGACAACATTGCTAAACCAGCAAAAAGTTTTAAGTGTGGCCTAAGAAGAAGAAAAGGCCTGGGGAATAAAGAAGAAAGAGGAAGTGAAATGTTAAGGGACAAGGGAGATAGTAAGATGCAAGAAGGAACATAGAACGAAGTAGGACCTCTTGAATCTTTGAGGCAAGTAATTTGCTTTTGCAGATATAGGCAACTATGAGAGAACTTATGGAGGTTAGGTGAAGTCCCAGAAAACTGTAAGAAGGCAAATATAATGCCAGTCTTTAAAAAAGGAGGAATAAGGAAGACCCAGAGAATTATTGATGGGTCAGTCTAATCTCAATACCTAGAACAATATGGAAGCATGTCAAGGAATTTATTTCCAAACACCTAACCACCTTATTTCTAAGATAATGGGGTAATAAGGAACAGCCAACATGCATTAGGCACGAGCAATTCATGCTTAAGTACCCTGATTTTCTTCTAAGACAAAAAGTTGGATGAGGTGGGGAGGGGCTGGAACAGTAAAATGATACACCTAGACTTTAGCAAGGTTTGTGATACTGTATCCCATTACATTCTCATATGTAAGTTAAGGAAATACAGTCTAGATTAAAGTACTGTAAGGTGGATGAAAAACTAGCTGGATCATCATGCTCAGAGGGAAGTCATCAATGGCTCAACATCCAACAGGGAGGAGCTATCAAGTGAGGTTCCCCAGGGATCTTTTCTGCATTTGATACTGTTTAATATCTTCATTAGTGACTTGAAGGATGGAATTGAGTGCACGTTTAGTAAATTTGCAGGTGAAATGAAGTTCAGCAAAGTAGCAGTTACTTTGGAGGATAGGATTAGAATTCAAAATGACCTTGATAAATTGTAGAAATGGTCTGAAATAAATTAAATTCTGTAAGAAAAAGTTCAAAGTAGTAGAACAATCAAATGCACAATTACAAACTGCAGAACAATTGGATACACTACAGTAGTGCAGAAAAGGTCCTTAGGGTTATAGTGGAAAGCAAGCTGAATATTTATTTGTTTGTTTGTTTCTTTCTTTATTAGATTTATATCCTGCCCTATCCAAAAGGCTCAGGCTGGTTTATGAGTCAACAGTGTACTGTTGTTTCAAAAAAGCCAATAGGATGCAAGATGTATGAATAGGAGTATTGCATGCAGGTCACAGAAAGAAATTCTTCCACTCTATTTAACACTGGTGAGGCCCCACCTGTGTACTGTGCTTCAGTTAAGAAAAAGATAAATTGGTAAGATTTCAAAAGAGAACATAAAAAATTATTAGCAGTTCAGAAAACATGCAGGAAAAATTGAGTGAATTGGGGTTGTTTAGTCTACAGAAGAGAATGGAGGAGCAGGGATCTAATAACAATTTTCAAATACAAAAAGGGTTTTTATAAAGATGATGGTGATAGACTCTTCTCTGTATCCACTGGGTACAGGATAAGAAGTCATGGACTTCAGTTGTAAAATTCAAAATGTAGTCTGGATATTAGGAAAAGTTTAGAACAGATTAGCTAGGGATATTGTATTATCTGGGTCATTGAAAGTTTTTAAAAGTCAGTGAGATAAAGATATAGCTAGGATAATTTAAATAGGGATGATAGTGCCTTGAGTGGGGACTTAGACTAAATGACCTTCTGAGGTTCATTTCAGTGATATTTATTTACGATTCTGCCACATAATCCCTTTCATAATGGTATTAAACTCCATCTTAAAGCTGGTTATGGCATGCCTCCTGCTACCCTACTACCTCCCAGAACCTCACTCCTATGAGTTAAAAAACTTTGAATTTTCACCTTTATTTTTGGCCACTTTATACCCATTTGTTTTTGTGCAAACATAGCTGTTTAGTTTAAATAGCTCTTCACTCTCCCTGGTGTTAAACCCCTGATATGCTTGAATGTGATTATGTCCCTTCTCTGCCTTTGTTTTGCTACACCAAACAAGCCAAATTCATTTGGCCTTCTTTCATAGTCTTCTTTCATCCTCACCCCAAGTGTAATTCAACATCCTATTTCCTTTCTGCTGAATTCTGGAAAGCAATGTCAGGTTTCTGTTCATTGTGATGACATTATCCCATCTTAGTCCTCCAAAAGGTCATCAACAAAAAACAGAGTATTTCAGAGCTGATCATTCTAATGTAAAAATCCAGCAGAAAAATAGCTTGCTTAAAAACAACAACATCAAAGCAGTTTCTTTCTCTCATAAAAAAGCAATAACAGGTGCAAATACAATTTTCCTCTGCAGTTCACCTTTACCCTGAAATAAGGGCAAATCATCTTTCTTGCCCATATATTTATTTATTTAAAATGAAACTTGTGGGGATTTTCAATACTAAGGCCCTATGTCCCCAAATATATAAGTATGTATACAATTTTACATGTTACTTGTTCCCCCAGATTTCACAGTCTTTTCTGATACTTGGAAGGCAATGTAGATCAAACTGCCCTTACCCTTGAGCAAGCATGGGACAACTACTGTATTGGAGGCACAGCTATTATTTTTGGTAGCAGATATGTTCAGAGGATGCTGGGTTTCTTACCTCTTCTTTTTGAAAAGACAGTACTTCCACACTAAAAAAAAAGAAGTACTCACATTTACACACAGGCAAAAGTGTTTGGATACCTGCTTCCATTCCCTATGGTGTTAACTGCATTTTCATGGTCTCCTTTAATGGAACCTGGGTTCAGTTTCCCTTATTTCTAGGCTACTTTTTAAAATGTGAGGGTCATGTAATGAGGGAGCATCTCCTGGGAAGTATGAGGATAGGCTGTGGTCTTTTAGTGGGGATAGGTGGTGGAGGTGTAGAAGTGGGCTAGGATGACAACACTGGGAGGAAGCTGGAGAAATTACAGGAAGGATGTGAACTTTTGTAGATGAGGTGGGTGAGAATGTCACCCTCCGTGCCTTTGGAGATGAGGTTGTTGCCCTATTAGTAAAGGATGAAGAAGAACTATGGAGAAAAGGTAGGGTTGAGAGGGACTTAAACTGCAGCCTATGGGTGGGTGAAGATTTTAATTCCCTGGACAGAAAGAAAGATGATGAAAACCCCTTTAAGGAGGGATTGATAGGTAAGATCATTCTGGCCTTATTTGGAATTGTTATTTATACTTCACAAGGTGTGAACTCTTACTTAGTTGAAGGGCCAATTCAACTCAGTGTGTGCAAAGTACTGGAGTCCTTGGTCTAAGAGAATGTGGCAGATGACCGTGTAAGTCATTACTTCATGTACAGACAAATGAATAAATGCAATGGCATGCACAACTACTCTATACACTAAGAATCAATCTTTATCTCTAAGAGTCAGATTTTACTCTGTCTTTTGACAGGTATGGATTGTGGGGAGGATGCAAAAGACATCCTAGCCTTTTTTGCTTACCTACATAAGAAGCCAGGCAAAGTTATAATCCCAGATGTGCTTAGGAGGGCTTTATCCAACAGTCCAAGCCAGTATCTAGAGTAGATTACAGAACCCATGTTGCACCCCATGTTGCAAAGCTTGTTGCAGTGAGTCCAATCCACCAACACATTTGGGAGCTGTAAGAGCCATTTGGTTCCATAGCAGAGTTTCCTTGGGGGCAGGGTTCCATATAGGACTCCAGAATTGTAAGCCATAGATTACTTGTGGTAGTAAATAGGCATTTAATTGATTCCTTCCATCATGTAATTAGAATTCAGACAGTAACTGTAGCCATATAATATTTGTTTCTGATCCTGTCAGACCTTCCACACCAAGCAGTGTGGGCTGGGTTTGTATTTGAAAGGGAGACTGCCAAGAAACAGCTTGAAAGGCAGCAATGTGTAGTATTGATTCAACATGTGGAATTTTTTCTCCTGAGTCTCTCTGCTGCATCAATGTACCAATATGACACAACTGAACACTGTTGCTGGTATCATGGTTTGGGGGGAGAAGAACTGAAACCAAAATCCTGATCATGCATGAACATTAAAGATCTTTGGATCCTTATTGTGTTATTGTCAATGTCCTTGACCTTGGAATCACAACATTCCAACAGATTAAATTTATAATGCTTTCCCATAAATCTATATAAAACAATGTCTTCTTTCTTGGACTCAGGACAACTAAGGCAGACTGATTTTCAGGCAAAGAAACTCAAAGGAAAAACAGTACCAACAGGTTTTTAACAGACTTCTCAAAAACATTTCTAAAATAGTATTAATAGCAGGTATAAAGAAAATACAGAATGGTCTGATAGGAAGGTCTTATGGACACTCCTCTGGAGTAGCCTATCAAGTAACCTTTGTTGCTTTGTCAGTCATTCACAAGTAATTTTTCAATACCAAATATACTATTAAATCCATTATATTATGCTGCTTTATCATGTAGCAAATTGCTGTCTGGGACTAGGATTATTGCATTGTAGAGGGGAATTAATTAGAGTCTAGGGAGGAAAGGAGAAGTCAATATTTTCTTTGTTTTTTTCTAGAACTACCATGTTTAACTGTAGAAATGCTTTACAGTGAGAATTATGTGCTTATGAAATGAATCTGCTTGATAACCCTAGAGACAGAAGTCCTCAATATAGTCACAAAAGTGGTATAAGGCTAGCAGTACTACAAACTTGTCTCTGTGCCTTGACCATGTTCCCTTAACTATAACCTGACTCTGTGTTGATTGAGAATGATTGAGAAATATTTATCTCTATTGACAGGTCTACAGAGAATTAAGAGATGGCCATTACCTACTGGTGCTACTAGTAATATAGGCTGCTACTTCAGTTTTTGCGTAAGTGAGAAAGACTTATGCTTTGGAAACAGTAGTCTGTGTTCCGGTTTTAGCTACTCTCTTGTGTTTGAGTGATTTTGTACAGTGATCTCTTTTCAGAAATATGGATTTATCGTAGTGGTAAGATCACCTATTGGGGTGAAAAGGTAGTTCGTTCTCCATCCCCCTTCAGTTCTCAGAGTTTAACAATTGCAACAGTGGTAGTTCTTGTGAAGTGTATACCTTGGAGGTTATCAACTTATGCCATAGAGTCTGATGAAGAGCTAGCTAACAGATCATTACAACTTTTGCTAATGATTAAGGACCCAGCTACAAAAAGCTGAGCAAAGGGACCTGTTTGCAATTCTTCCTGACCTGGTTACAGCATGGTTAAAATAGTAAAAGAGGACCTACCACCATTGCATACCAGGTTAGGGCCTTCTTTATTTTTCTTTTTCTGTCAATATTTTTGTGATGTTATTGCTGTAGTATCTGCATATCTGGTATACCTACATGAATTAAGCCTTATGATAGCTCATAAGTTGGGAGTTGGGGATAGGGCTGTCCAAAGGCACAGAGAAGACAAGTGACGTTTCCAAGATGACAACAAAATAACCCCTGCACCCCCAGTCTCTTGTTACCTGGTGACCCAATCGTGGGGCTATTCTTTTTGTTTTAGAGATAAGCATGGTGTTGCTTGTATCAATTTAAAACAAAAGGAGCAACTAATGACAATTAGAGATTTATGGTATCAACGGAACAAAAAAAGTTATAACTGTCTGAGATACATAGCACACCAGGCTTCATGTCTAGAACTCTTAGACTATATGGATGACTTTGAGAGGTGGGAGTTCAAGACTTTTAACTTTTTTATTTGCGTATACTTTCTGATAGGATTCTCCAGTCATTCGATTTCCTGCTAGCTAGCCTTTTAAATCCAGAAGAGAAAAAGCTAGATCACCTTGCTAGTCTGGTAGCATAGGGCTTTGATGCTCATGTCATATGCTAGAAATTGAGAACCCGAGCCCTTGAAGAGCTTTGGTGAGTGGTGTGAAAATGGTTGTCTCTTTTCAGTTTACAAAAGGTAGTATATGAATGTTATGACTGTGACTGTTGTCACCTAGAATAGCAAACCTGGACTCAACAACCAAGTCCTGGCTTTAGGTGGTCTTTTTTTTGTTTCTGATGATTACTGATTCCTTTTCCTTCCTTTCAGCCAATATATTCTGGATTTCTTTTGCTATGGAAATGGCATATGCTTACAGCCTGGTGTCAGATGTCAGTTAAGTTTCTGTCTACACTGCAAATTTTAAACATGCTGCTAGTAAAAAGTCCTGCTTTTATGGCTTAGAAGGCCATAACATGGACACTAACCTACCAGTCTAGAGGTAAAAGGCTCCATATTCTATTACTAACTCCTTAGCCTTTATTGACAGCATTATTCTTTAAGTGCAAAAGGTTATGTTCAGCAGTCATACTCTGTAGTGTTTCCTTCTCACAAAGGGAAGCAAAAGGGAAGAAAAAGGAAGGGATTGTCTTCTCACAGAGGAATCAAGATACTGATAGGACCTGCTGAAAGAGAGATACTGGCTGTGAGGGAAGTGCCCAAAGCAAGAACTGATTAGTGATACCATATACTCTCATTACCATGATTCTTTTGTCTCTGTGGGCGTAGCTTAGAACAAAAATAACTCTCACGTTTTCCTTCAAACATTCAAACAATGGTTTCCAATGTAGCAAACTACCAAGCTAAAACCTCTGCTTTGCTATCCAGCGATTAATAATGCTTGCGGTGGCTTTTGGATTGTTCCAAGCCATAGCATCTCAATTGCCAGCAGTCTGAGAAGAGTGGGTTAAAGCTCACACAACTGGAGGGGAGATGAGGGGAAGAGATACACAAAGGTAGGGTTACAGAGTTGCCCATATATGTGTTTTTATTCAAGAAGCAAGGATATCTTGGGGTGCTTTTATTGGACCAACTTGGGTAAAATTAGACAAGATTTTGAATGCAAGACATTTTGCCTCAGGTCTCTAATCATTGGAAGCCAGGTACAGCATGGTGAAAAACACTGTTAGGGGCAGTGTTTGGTATCTTCCATGCTGTGATACTGTAAGAGCAGTGATGTAGCTGTGACGGCTACACCACCACTCTTACACTACTGATGTAAAAATCGCGGTTTGTTTCTCGGGAGGCGGGAAAAAAACCTTCAGCTACAGACACACTCTATTAGCAACACAAAAGGTATATATTTGCAAATAGGGTCAGAGAGAGAGACAAAAGATCAAACACTCTGCCCCCGGGCACAATCATTAGCAGGCTTTTATCCCCTCTCTCCTGACCACGTGTGCAGAAGGAGGAACTTTTACAACTCATTTCTGGTTCATACAAACATATATGTAAACATGTCGCTTCATACGTCCCATGTGCATTATAATTAACTACTTAAGTATGCGGGGCGGATAGGCTTAATATGCATTAGGTTATCACGCGTGCGTAGAAGGGATCCAAGGTTACTCAAGGTTCAACCTGAAGGCTAAAATGGCAATTGCTCTTATCTTAGCCTAAGAATGTGGGGGTCATGAAAGAAAGTGTGATTTAGTGTAACAAAGAGATAGTAAATTTGCAGAACAAAGAGAGAGTGATACCTTAGTACAAAGGGCCTTTGGTGGTTTTCCCTTCAATTTCCAACCCCCCCTTCCCTCTCCCATTAAGGAGACAAGGTGGGCTGGCAGCTGTGTTTTTTTTCTAAATCTGCTATTGATAATGCGTTTTTAATAATATTTCTAACACTACTGTAATGTGATTTTTTTCAGTCATCTCAAGATTGGTGGCTTGCTTAAAGTTTTGACCATTGGCATCAGGATTGCAACTTTGTTTTTTTTTAAAGTAAGTTTCTACCTTTCATGCCAGTAGAGAAAAACTTGAAAATATGAATCCTAAATGCCTCAATCGTCCAGTGGCAAAGCAGTGTCGTGTGATGACACCAGACAGAATTTGAGCCCCTGCACTGGTCTCATGTCCAAAGGCTGTACCTAATTAACATCATAGGAAAGGGCTGTAAAGGACCTCAGAAGGGCCTGTCTAGTCCAGCTCAAGTCCATCACAAGGTCCTCTAGCTCATGTCCATCACAAAGTCATCCTGGTCCAGGCTCCAGTTCAAATCCATCTAGTTCTTCAAAGTCCTTTAGCTTATGTCCACCATCAAGTCATCTAGTCCAGCCTCCTGCTCAACTGACCCAGCTGTGAGCCACCCAGTTGCTTGATCTGAGGAATCCAAGGCTTTGGCACATCATGTTAACCACATCATTCCCTCACGTGCCTTTGGCTGCAGAAACGGGGGTGCCAGCCCTAAGCCAGATTTGTACGGATTTGGCAGCATCTTGGAACTGCCTCTACCCCTGGGTCGGAGAACCCCAGCCGCTTTGCACACGGCAGGCTTCCAGGGCAGCCCTGAGGTGATTCTAGGGAGGGCAGGGCTGACTCTTGCTTCCACCCTTGGGGTCAGCCAGGCGTCCTCTTCTCCCGCCTGGCATCTTCCCCTCGCATCCAAACAAAGCTAGTGCCTGTGGTGCCACTTCCTGGGACCCTTCCATGGGAACCTCGCACACGCTGGGATTGGGGGGGGGGGGGTAGTCCATAAGGACAGGGCCGGGCCGGGCGGTGGCGCGGCAGCAGGAGGAGGCGCGTGGGGGCTCGGGGAAGTGTTTCGGGTCATGTGGTCGCGTCACGTGGAGGGGGAGCCAGGCCCAGCGGCAGCCGCCTCGGCAGCAGGGAGGCCGGCGCGGGCGGGCGGCAGGCGGCGGGGACGTACACGGAGCCGAGCGGAGCCGAGCGGCGGGCACGGGCACGAGCGAAGGGCGCGGGGCTCGGGCCAGGCCGGGTGCCCGCGGCGCCCGAGGCAGGTGAGACTGAGCGCGGCGGCGGCGCGGGATGCCGGGGCGCAGCGCATAGCAACAGCGGCGCGGGTCGGCGGGGGGGTCGGACGGAGCTCCCCCTTCGGGGCTGGTGTCCGGGTGCGCTGCTCTGCCGAGGTTGCGTGGGAAAGGGGGGGCATGGATCAGGGAGCGGGCAGCCGGGATGGTGGAGCCTGACACACGCACACGCGCGGAGACACATGCATACAGACGCGGAGCCAGACATGTAGGCAGACACGCTCGCATGCGTGCACACGGAGCCTCTCGCATGCACACGGGGACACCCCGGCACGCACGCACGAGACACTCCCGTGTGCCCACAGAATAGCGCAGCCTTGCGCGTGCACTCTTGCAAGGTGCACAGAGACACACACACACGTGCACAGACTCTCACGCATGCAGAATCGTGCTTGGACAAAGACACTGTTCTGCACGCGCAGTCACACATATGCACACGTCCGTGCACATGCAGGGTCTTGCACAGAGACACTCACGCGCGCACAGGGACGCTCTCTTGCGCGTGCACATGGACACAAAAATAGACACACGCAGACGCACAAACAGGCGCACAGACACAGAGGCACACACGGATGCATACACATGCAGCTTTGAGTCCGTGCTTTCTTTTGTTCTGGTGGGCCACCTGATTGTAGCTCTGTGCGTGTGAAATAAAACGGAGATTCAGAAGCCTTTGGAAAGAAGCCTTGTTTCCTGTTGTTGGTTAAAGAAGATCTTTTCTTTTTTAAAATAATAACAATACCTAATCCTCATCATTATTTTAGCCAGTTGTTTTGTGCTCCTGATTTGTAACAGCTTGAGAAAGAATAACATTCCCCCTGCTAGCCACCACCCAAAACACTAAGGGAGGGTAGCTGGAGATGGAAGAAGATTTGCCAGAGAAACTGAACTGATTTCATTTACCTTATGGTGTTAGATGGATAGAAATATGAGCAACACTATTTAGCCGTCTGGTAGATGCCATTCCCTTCCTGAACCTTTCATCTCTCTCCATTTTAAATGGTATTAATCCTGCAGTTCAAATCTACTAGGGAGGATATTTCTGGTGCAGGCTTGCATCTAGAATATATGGAGAAAGATGGGATAGAGTAAGCAGCCGGGTGCTTTTGTGCTGGCTTGTGTGTGGGAAGCTGGAGTAATGTGATCCTGTCTCAGCTCTAGCCTTCCATGCAGTATCTGTAACATTGGGTTTTGTCCATGACCTTCTTTCACTCTGGGGTTAGGAAATTTATTCAGAGATAGGGAGGATTTTTGCCTGTCAAATGTAACTCGTTCCCCTTCTTCCCCCTTCTTCCACTGCCTTGTATGCTTGCACTATGTGTTTCAGTAAATGTCTGTGTTTAAGGTACACACTTGAATGGGAAGTCCTGCAAAGTGCAGGAATAATTTTCTTACCTTGAAAAGAGAGAACTGATTTTTTTTTTTAATTTGTCCTTTAGAAATGTCTTGTGGTGATAGAGTTTGGTAGGCAAGTCCATTTTGCCAGGGTGAAAAGTGCCTGCCCAAGGAATACCCATCTATGAGCCACCCACAGTATTTTTAAATGAGAGGTTTTGGTAAGGGGTGTGCAACTGGGAATTGCATATTGAAGCTGTAAACTAGTGAGATCAGTCTTAAATAGCAGCCTTCACAGACTCATTGTAAAATGTGGGACTTTGAACTTAAAGTATCTGTTTCATGATATGTGGTGTATGACATTAAAATAACAAGTGTTCTTTACTCTATGATTTTATATTTACAGCTTTGGAGATGATTATATGAATAAAGCAAGAACCCTGAACATCAAGTGTTGAGCTTTTAAACTTGATTAGATAGACTTAATTTTGTATTTTAAAAGACAGATTTACTAATGGAAAACAGGTCTCATTAAAATAAGAATTCTGGTAGAATTGTTACAGTATATTAACAGAGCTACAGATTTTGTGAAATAGTAAAATATGGTATTTTTTTTAGAGGTACCAGCTAATACCTTGATCCTGCAACCTTTATTCAGTATATAGGGGACTCCTGTCATGAAATAAACTGGATTTAAACAAAGGGGGGGTCTACATATTAGTAGATAAAAATACCAGCAAACAAAGTGGATAAGTTCAGATCTGTACTTTCTTTTGTTCTGGTGAGCCACCTGCTTGTAGCTCTGTGTGTGTGAAATAAGAGAATGGAGAATATTATCTACTTTTTATTCAGGATGGGACCTTGACATTATCCATTTCTTTATCTAAAGGCCTTGTTACCCACTACTTTTTAGGTGACTCCTGGAGCTATTAACCCCTGGATTGTCCACACATTAACATCTGAACCTAGTGTTAAGCAAGCGTTAGGCAGCTTAAAGTTACGCTACACCAGGGTAGGTTTATCACTGATCCTTGTTATGTACTCAGTTCCATTAATGTATGGGCATTCCCCACAGATGAGCTGCCTAAGTTGTGGTCTTTCAGCATCCCAGGATGCAGTATCCTCTCCCACATCCTCCATTTCTGTGTGGATAAACTCTACTGCCTAGGGGGTGGTTCTGGCACCAAGCCAACTCCCTCTCCTGCCCATGAGGGTGTGACTTTCCCATTCTCAGGTGTGCAATCCCATGGAAACAGTCTGCAGAGCACATGGCAGCTAGGCAGGTCACAGGGCATGGATGGGTCCAGGAATGGGGTCTAGGATGGGGAGGAGGGAGAACAAGGTAAGGGGCCAAATCAGATTTCCATGAGCTGGGGCTTTCTCCCTGGGGCAGTACTTGGTGACGCCCCTTCACACACTTGTTTTGAACCTCTGACTAGCACTCCCATCCCTTTTCTTTTATTAATTGCCCAATAATTAGGGACAATAAAAAGGTCCAGGGGCTCCCTTAAAATTGTTTTCAGTCACTGCTTCTGCCCCCAGCCACTCCAAAAAGTACAACCAGCACTCCCACATCCAAATCCTAAATTCCTGTCTGCCTAAGTAGGGAAAGCCATGGTTGGATCTAATCCACGATTCGCACAATTGTGCCTCCTGCTATGCCATGTGTTGAGGGCCACCCAGCTGTGGGGGCACTGTGATTTCATAGCCTCAGGAGTGTGTGAAACCCCTGGTGCTGGGGGTTTGCAGCTGCCGTAATCCTGCAGCCCTGGGTGTTTCAAGCACCCCAAGAGAAGCCATGCTGCTGGCTGCCAGGACTCGGCTAAGTCCAGATGTCTAGTGTCTGCTTTTGTGGGATTCTTGGTCTCTGTCCTGTCGGGACTCGGGGTGGGTAGCTTCTGGTTTGAGCGTCCCTCTCAGCTGTGGGACTCCTAGCCCCAGCTGGGCATGGTGTACATCTGTGGGTGGGACCTCCCAGCTCCCACTACATGTGCACATTAAAGCTCGGTAGTAAACAACTATAAAGTTAGTACACATTTTCAAGATCTGACTTTATAGTTGGGTGGAGCTTTTTATGGCATGGTAACTACTTCGTATGAATAGCTGGTTTCCAGGTAATTGTGCAGTTAACCAGTAACGTTTAGAGGAGACATAAGACACAGCACGGGCTTGGATGAAGTGGTTAGTAAAACAGAGATGCAGGTGTAAAATTCTGTTACCTGCCTGGGACCCTTCTACTTCTACCCCCCTCCTAGTCACAACTATAGAGTAGAATCTTTCATTTATTTTTTTGTAATGTCTGATGTTCCTTTGATGTCCATTTTAAAATCTGTCTGGTGTCTGGATGTCATTTGATGCTAGAGGTTTTATAGACATACCCTTGAATTGTTGCTTTGTTTCCAGCTTTCTGCTGCAGTTGTGGTATTTCTTGCAGGTGATTATAGCTAAGTACAGTATTAGCACAGTTTGACGTTTGTTTCATTTAGGACTTCCTTGATGATAAGATCACCACCAAGTTGACAGAGGTGGCCATGGACAGATCTTAATGAATTTTTAAAAAGAGAGAATCGCTAAATCATGAATGCTTGTAAATTAAAATACAGGTCGCACATTAGGCAGGAGAACTGAATGATGTCTCATGCAAAGATTATTACTGTACTTACATTACACCCGTAGGTGAGTGTGGCACTTTCTAGACATGTAAGATGACAGATGTTTGTACCCAGATGGACTTTATGCTTTCCAGGAGAGAGACCTGCACTCCTAGCCTGGTGCTTGGATTCATGCAAGTGACTTCCCAAGGTTTCTATGTAAAAACGGGGGCTGCCTGCATACATCTTATTTCAGGGCATAGGTTGTAGCCCTAATCATATCTGCAAAGGCACAGGTCTGCACACCTCACATCCAACTTCAGTGTTGGGATCAAAGAGGAAACAAAACTTGCTGAAAAAGAGATACTGAATAGAACAAGATTTTCTGAGCATATAACTGTAATTGGCTCATACTTCAGATTTCTTAATACTCAATTCTTTTACATTTTGGGGTTCTTGTTTAGAATCCCTGTTTTTTGTGTCATAGCTGTTTGACCTGTGTCTAGCTATCATATTTTTGTAGCTTGTTTTTTCTCCTGTATGTCATTTTAACCATTGCCTGCATTGTTATTTTATAACTCCTGTTTTTCGTTTGTTACCCTTTTCAAAAATATTGGCCACCACATTTTTTTAAATCTTTGAAAGACCTTTATATTACTCAGCAGTACATCAAACACTCAATAGTTTTGTAATGCATCACAGTTGGTTTTGAATCTTCCAGCAGAAAACAGGGCCGTTGGCATAATCTGAGGCTCCTATTTATTAGGGCTGTATGAAACTTTGGTCGCTGATTTGATTCGGTGGAGATTTCAGCCTGATGGTGGCCTAATCTCTAAATTCAAATTGAATGAGGAGACGCTTGAATTTCTCCGAATCAAATCGGAACCCTCTGAATTGACTTGGAGAGATTTGATGATTCATACATAGACACAGCTTTAAATGTTTTTTTCTACATACCTCAAGGTACTAGGTGGCTTGTGAATGTTGGGGCAGATGCTCCCACAGTAGCACTGGGGGAGGGCCCCCATGCAGTCGGTGGCGGACCCCCCCCCCCAGCTCAGTGACTGGTGCCTCCTGGGTCTGGGGGAGCACCTGGGGTCCCCCTGTGGCTGATTGCCAAGCTGGGGAGGGGTGGGGCCGGGGGCTCTCCCATGCGCTTGGCAGTGGACCTGGAAGTACTTCCAGTTCATTTCCTGTTCCCCCCGCGCTCCTGTAGGATGCCTCGTTATTGCAGTGTTCATGAGCCGTGCCTGGTACCTTGAGGTATATAGGAAAAATGTTTAAAGCTGCGTCTATGGCTGAATCGCTGATTCTCTGGATCAGCATCGAATTTTTAGATTCGGCTGAATGGAATCAAAACAGTGATCCGAATCGGTGAATCAAATCACTGTCCCCTGATTCAGGCTGAATCTGAATCGAATATGGCCCGTTTCTCGCATCCCATCTATTTATGCTTTAACTGGCACCTACGTAGCAATAGAACTAACAGGTCCTGCTGAAAGATGCTAACTTTTCCAACCCTAGTTGGATTAAATCCCAGATTTAAACTTGCTTCTCTCCTCCAACACATTTTTCCTTAGTGTGGAACATCCATTGCATCCTCTTGTCTGTGCTAGCATCAACTGGATGATCTTGTGTAGTTACTTCCAGCCCCATTTTCCTATAATCTTTTCCTATGATTATCTTGTTAGTTCTTTCTTGATTTTGCAGCACTGGAAGAACAGGCTCCTGGGCGTTCTTTAAGACAGCCTTCTCATTAATGACATTCAGTTCAATAAACCTTTATATCCCCTAAGTTGATTTCAAAACACTCTTCAAATGTTTCTGTTTTGTTAGTTTGAATTAAGAATGCCCAAGTAAAATTTGGACGAACCCTCATCTCTTTGCACAACTACTTAAGTATTGCAGAATACTTTATTAATAGTAATTCACTCCATGTAAGCTAAGGAAAATATATATATAAAAAAGAAGCTGTAAATGTAATTATGTTGAGGATTATTTGACACTCTTCTTCATTCACAGTGGAAGTGCCTAGGGGATCAGTGTTTTGGAGGCAAGTAACAAAGAGTTTTCATGAAAACTGGAGTTGAATTACTCACTGAGCCCTGTGTGATTCCACTAGGTTATAGTCTAGAGCAGGGATGATCAAGATCTGGTCCTGTCATTCATCCCATGGGACTAGAAATTTGGCAGGGTAGTGAGTGATGGCAGTGTTAATTGCTGTGGCTCCAGGCATAACAATTACTGCTGCCATCACTTGTCCTGCTGCCAAATTTATTGACCTGTGGGGAGATCTTTGGATCAGATCCAGAGCAGCAGGGCTGGAAACTGGGGAGGGAGGAGGGGTGGCAGCTGCTGTGGCTCTAGGAGCCACAGCAATTAACATTGTTACTGCCAAATTCCAGCTCTGCGGGCCACATGACGCAATCCTGCACTTCAGATGTGACCTGTGGACTGGCCTCATGCCTTTCATCTGGCCCTTGGGGCCCTGAACTTCTTGAGGTAGGGGCTGTCATTTTACTCTGCCTGCACAGTACCTAGCATAATGGCGCCCTGGTCCAAGACTGGGGTTCCTAGGTTGCATTGTTGCAGGACAGAAAGCAGCTTCTTTTCCAGAAAGGATTAATTCCCCCAATGCTAGGAGCATAGAGTAGTAATTTATTGGGTAGCTTTCATTAGAAGATGAAAATGAATTAAGAGTCTTGAATCAGAATTGAATGGAATTTAGAATGTAAAGTAACAGACGTACACACGTTATTGTTTCCTATCTGTGGGTTGTTTGTCTGTTAATTGTAAGCTGCTCTGGGTATAAGCCTAGATTTGGAAAGCCGGGCCAGAAGTTGCATCTGGGGAGGTGGAGGAGTAACATCGCCTGGCCTGAGGACTGCAGGTCCGGTAATGCCTGGAGCTGAGGGTAGGAACTATGGGGATGGAGGAGGTGCCTGCTAGTCCCAGGTTATACCTGAAACTGTGCCCTGCTGGGTCTTGATGGTGTGCTTGGACTGTCTATGGTGGGGCAGCCCCAGTGAAAGGCGAGGATGGGGTGCTGAGAAGCCTGAGCCCCCACTGCCTTGTGGGTCATCCTTTAGAGGGGAAAGGCGTGGGGCCACAGTCCACTGGCAGGGACCTTAGGCCTACAGAGAGTAAAATAGGGTCAGAGTCTGACCCAGTGAGGGGCCAAGGGGTCAAGGCCCACTGAGTCGGGCCTGAGGCCAGAGTGGGCCAGAAGCCAAGTGCAGCCCAATGAGAGGCCGAAGGAGTAAGGAGAATGTGATGCCATCTGCAAGGCATGGGATGGTTCAGAGCCATATGATTGGTCCAGTACACCAGCGCTGCAAATGGGGCAGGCTCCCAGATTTGACGTTACCATTTCACATCAAAGGCGTGTTAGGAGAGTGCAGGGCAGACTGCCCTAAATGGAGGAGGCATTGATCTCTTTGGGTGCCTGGGACCCCCCCAGACCCCCCCACCCCTCCTTATTATACATAGTATCTTTGAATTGAAAGCATACAGAAGTTAAGCCATGTAACTGTTGATCCAAATTTAGATGCCTGACTCATATTTTCTTAGTAGGGAAATATGGACACGTGAGTAGGGACCTACCTAAGTTGCCATGAGATAATCATTTTTTTTGCAGCCTGCTTATGGTGCACAGTGCCAATTTTGCAGGCAGTTCACTGTGGCCTCACTCCTCACCACTGATTAGTGGAGGGGCCCAGCAACCCCTCCTCTTGCTGCTGATTGGCAGAGAATACCCTCATTTAGTCTATGTCACTACCACTTTCTTTGTCCTGCCCATTGCTGCTGATTGATGGAGAATGCCTGCACTCCGTCTATATCAGTACCACATTTTGTTTTGTTCATTTTGCAGGAAGTCACGGCCAGTGCTGGTGATGATTGTGGCTATCGTGGACAATGCTGTTTTCCATAGTTTCTGTGAAACCACGATTTAGATAGGTCTGTACATATGAGAAGCATATGTGCACGTGGGTTAAGAATGGAATATTGTCAAATTACAAGTGATTAGTCATTGCCTTGCACTTTGTATAGTATAAAAGTCTGCCATTTTGAGTTGGTAATATTTTTTATCCAACTTGTATTGATGTGAATGGCTGTGCAAGGTGCAAAGCAGTGGAGAATCTGGCTTCATGTAGTCTTGTTTTTCACTTATGCTAAGAAATTTATATACAAATAACTTCTTAAATTATTAAAAGTGAAAGGATTTCATAAAGTCCATTTTCTCGTCACAATCTATTGTCTTTTCAATCTTGCATTTTTCTCAATATGGATAATGAAAACTATTTACAGTCCATTTCACTTCTAGGTTCCTCTTGTTGGAAAGCTTAGTTATACATTCTTTTTAAAGGCCAGAGTATTAATTTAAATTTAAAAAAAAAGAGAGATCTGTGGAAACTGCTGTTTCTCTTATGTTTTATAAAGAATCACTTTTATAGAATTTTAACAAGAGATGAAATTTGAGTATCCCTTTAGATTTCATAGATTTCATAGACATCAGGGCTGGAAGGGACTGCGGGAGATCATTGAGTCCAGCCCCCTGCCCAAAGGGCAGGAAGTCAGCTGGGGTCATAGGATCCCAGCAAGATAAGCATCCAATTTACTTTTGAAGGTGTTCAATGTAGGTGCTTGAACCACCTCTGCTGGCAGACTGTTCCAGACCTTGGGGGCTCAGACAGTAAAGAAATTCTTCCTTATGTCCAGCCTGAAACAGTCTTGCAGGAGTTTATGATTGTTCGACCTAGTCATCCCTTGGGGCGCTCTGGTGAACAAACGTTCCCCCAGATTCTGGTGGTCACCCCGATAAACTTATAGGTGGCCATCAGATCACCCCTGAGCCTACGCTTTTCCAGGCTAAAGAGTCCCGTGTCTCTCAGCCTGTCATCGTAAGATCTGTTTTCCTGACCTCTGACCATGCGCGTGGCTCTCCTCTGGACTCTCTCAAGCTTCTCCACATCCTTTTTGAATTGTGGATCCCAAAACTGGACGCAGTACTCCAGCTGCGGCCTCACCAAGGCCGAGTACAAGGAGAGAATGACGTCCCGGGATTTGCTCGAGAAGCATCTATGGATGCGAGCCAGCGTTTTGGTCGCTTTATTAGCCGCAGCATTGCAGGCTCATGTTCATCTTGTGGTCAATGATGACCCCCAAGACTCTTTCTTCTGTAGTGCTATCCAACATAGCGCTGCCAAGCCTAAAAGGATGCTGCAGGTTTTTCCTCCCAAGGTGGAGAACCTTGCATTTTTCAGGTGTTGAACACCATCAGGTTCTCATCTGCCCATTTGCTGAGCTTGTCCAGGTCAGCCTGGATCACCCGCCTATCTTCTGGCATGGATGCTTTGCCCCAAAGTTTGGTGTCATCGGCGAACTTGGCCAGTCCACTCCTGACTCCAGTGTCCGCATCATTAATGAAGATGTTGAACAGGATGGGTCCAAGGACAGAGCCTTGAGGGACCCCACTGGTCACAGGGCACCACGATGAGTGACTGCCATCGATTACAACCCTCTGGGTCCGACCACGAAGCCAATTTCCCAGCCAGCGGATCGTGGTGGAGCCAAGGCCACAACTGGGCAGTTTGGCCAAGAGGTGATCATGGGATACCAGATCAAAAGCTTTTTTGAAGTCAAGATATATGACATCAATCTCTTCTCCCTCGTCCAGGTGATAGGTCACCTGGTCCTAGAAGGAAATGAGATTGGTCAAACAAGACCTACCTGCAACAAACCCATGCTGACTATCCCTTAGGATGTTAGGCTGGGCCAGTCCCTCAAGGATGGCCTCCTTAATAAACTTTTCTAAGATCTTCCCCAGGATAGAAGTCAGGCTAATGGGCCAGTAGTTAGCCGGATCCACTCTCCTCCCTTTCTTGAAGATTGGCACCGCATTGGCCTTCTTCCAGTCTTCGGGCAGTACACCAGAGCGCCAGGAGTTTTCAGAGATCCGTGCCAGGGGCTGGGCTATGACGCTCGCCAGCTCCTTGAGTACCCTGGGGTGCAGATTGTCAGGGCCGGCTGACTTGAAGGTATCCAGCTTCTCAAGGTGTTCCTTCACGAGGTCAGCATTTATGGAGGGTAGGGGATCCCCATCACCCGGATCTCCCTGTCCCATAGCAGGCATGGGCGTCCCATGGGACTGATGAAAAACTGACACAAAGTACCTATTTAATAAGTTGGCTTTTTCCTGGGTGTCAGTTGTCAGTTGCCCCATCTGGTTTAGCAGGGGTCCAACATTGCCCTTGCTTTTCCTCCGGCTCCCCACATATCTGAAAAAGGACTTTTTGTCATCCTTGATGCTTGAAGCTAGTTGGAGTTCAGTTGCAGCCTTGGCTTTCCTGGTTTGCTCCCTGCAGGACCGGACCAGCGCAGAATAATCCTCCTTGGAGGTGAATCCCGTCCTCCATCCTTTGTAGGCTTTCCTTTTTAGCCGCAGGAGGTCCACTAGGTCCCTGGAGAGCCAGGAGGGTTGCTGTGCCTTCTTGCTGCCTTTCCTCCGTGTTGGAATAGATTTAGCTTGTGCCCTGAGGATCGCTTCCTTGAGAAGCAACCACTCTTCTTGAACTCCCATCTCCCTGGGGTCATGGTCCCTGAGGACCTGACCGACAAGCCTCTTGAGCTTGTCAAAGTCGGCTTTTCTGAAGTCAAGGACTTCTGTGTTGCTGATTGCCTTGCCAGCTTTACGGCGGATGGTGAAGGTGATCAGCTTGTGGTCGCTGTCACCCAGCTTCCCATCGATCACTAGGTTGCCGATTAGGTTGTCCCCCGTAGCCAGTACCAGGTCGAGCAGTGCTTTGCCTCTCGTTGCCCCATAGACTTCTTGAGTCAGGTAGAGGTCATCCACGCACGAGAGAAAGCTTTGCGCCTGCTCAGATTTTGCTGAGTGATCTTTCCACGAGATGTCCGGGTAATTGAAGTCACCCATGACAACCAAGGTCCTGGAGCAAGCGACCTCAGTCAGTTCCCGGGCGAACTCCTGGTCAAGCTCAGGACTTTGAGTGGGAGGTCTGTAGTAGACTCCCACCGTTGTGTCCCCTGTGCCATATTCCCCACGAATTTTTACCCAGAGGGTCTCTAGCTGTCTATGCTGGTCACCAACATCAGCTTGCAGGGACATGTAGCTTTCCTTCACATAGAGAGCTACACCCCTGCCCCTTTTGTCAACACGATTCCTCCTGTACAGTGTATAGCCCTCTATACCCGTGGTCCAGTCATGGGTGGAGTTCCACCAGGTCTCCGTTATCCCAATGACGTCATAATTCTTTGCACTGAGCAGGAGGACGAGCTCCTCCTGCTTGTTGCCCAGGCTCCTGGGATTAGTGTACAGGGAGGCAAGTGTCCCCTTGGGAGCTCTTGCCTTGCCCACAGATTGTGCCAGGGCTGGGGCAGGGGTGGGCTCCCTTAGGTGCCTTGGTCTGCTGGCTTTGCAAGGGTTGCTCAGCGGGCCAGCAGTGGCAATAGTCCCCCCGTTCCCCAGCGAGCTTAGTTTAAAGCCCAGTGGAGCAGGTCAGCCAGCCTGGCTGAGAAGAGCCTCCTCCCCAGGGGAGAGAGGTGGAGGCCATCTCTTCCCAGCAGCTCGCTGCCTCTCTCGCCAAAGAGCGGGCTGTGGTCATGGAAGCCAAAGCCTTCCTTATGACACCAGCTCTGCAGTCTTTGGTTCACTGCGTGGATCCTCCTCTCCCTCCTCAGCCCATAGCCCGAGACTGGGAGGATCGATGAAAACACCACCTGAGCTCCCAGACCCCTAAGCCCTGCTCCCAAATCCCTGTAGCACCTCATGACCTGGCTGGGGGTGCTCCGAGCCGTGTCATTGGTGCCCACGTGAATAAGGAGCATGGGGTAGTGGTCTGTGGGCCGGAGGAGCTCTGGGATCCTCTCCGCAATGTCTTGGATGCGGGCCCCCGGGAAGCAGCAGACTTCCCGGGCTAAGGGATCGGGGTGGCAGATTACCCCCTCAGTCCCCTGCAGGATGGAGTCTCCAACAACAAACACCTTTCGTTTTGTCTTGGGGAGAGCGGGGGCGGTAGCTGTGGTTGAACCTGGGTTGCCTGCGGGAGCTGGCAACTGAGCAGGCTCTGCTGGGGCTGCAAGAGGTGCGAACCTGTCGCTAAGCTCCGGCGAGGGAGGGGCCTTGGTGCGGCGGGCCTTCGGGCCCTTGACCACCTTGGTCCATGCCCCTGACTGGGCAGAGCGGGAGGTCCCAAGAGTCCTCCTTAGTCCTGGAGGGAGACGGTGCTCTACCCTGCGGCTCCCGGGGGAGAAGGGCCTGGCAGTAGGAGTCTATCTCCTGGTCGCAGTCCCTGATGGCACACAGTTTCTGAACTGTGGCCTGGAGCTCCTCCAGTTGGCGCGCCAGAGACCCCAGTAGGGAGCAGACCCCTCAAGGGGAGGTGGCCATGCTCCCGGGCCCCAGAGCCTGAAAAAGGGACAGGCAGCCCCCGCAGCCAAGAGCCAGGGGCTCCGTCTGCGTGGAGCCCAGAATCATGGGCTCTGTCTGGGTGGCTGTCTCTGAGGTGCCCAATGGGGGGGCCGCAGAGCCCGAGGGGACCCGAGGGGTGCGGCGCGTGCCCATCCGTGTCATGCCTCTGATAGGCTGGCTACGGCTGGGACTGACTACTCTGGGGTGTTCACAGGCAGGGTCTCGTGCCCTTCTGCACGAACTCTGCGCTAACTCGAGCGCCTGTTTATGCAGCCTGTTCGTGCGGCTCCGGTCGCGTGGCTCCCTGGGGGGCTGGGCCAAGTAGGGGCCTGGGCTGGGGCTTGACCCGGCCTGGCTCCACGCAGCCACCTCCTCCCAGGAAGCGAGGAGTTAACCCCTTCCCACCATGAGCCCGCTTACCTCCGGCTGTGCTGGGGGTCAGCAGGGGGCTCTGCGGCTGCTGAGGGGATGTCTGGGGGGCTTCAGGGGAGCAGGGGCGCACCGGGCTTCACCCGTGCGTCTCTCACCGCTCCGGAGCCTAACTGAGCTTTTTTCCCTGTTTGGCAGCCCTTTTAAACTGCGCACATGGCCAGTGGGCCTGCCGTCGGGGAAAGCTGATTTCTCAGGCCAGGGCGGGCCCTGCCCGGGATTTACATCTGAATCAAAATCTTCCCATGGGTACCGAAGCATAGGCCATTTAGTGGGATAACAGGGTGTAGCCCTGCATTTTATTTTAGATGCAGACATCCAGCAAATTCTAGAACTCTGCACCTGGTGAAACTTTGGGGAATAAAAGAATACATAAATGCAGCTGTACTTGGCTCTCCTTGGTATCTAAGCCACATCCATTACATGGGCAGAAGCAGTGGGCGAGATTTAAACTATTTTTGTGCCTTTTCAAATCTTGAGCTGCAGTAGAGGCTGGAGAGTACCATGATGCATCCTAGGAATTGCTGTACTTCCCAGAATACCTGCATAGAAGGACACCCACCCCTGGTGTGTCCTTTCTGTCCCCTGTTCTGGAGCTTACAAGAGAGTCTTACAAGTACAGGCAACCCCTGCTTAGTGCTCTTAATTGGTTCCAGAAAAACCGAGTGTTAAGCGGAACCGCGCTAAGTAAAATCCATTTCCCCATAGGAATGAATGTAAATAGAAATAATTGGTTAACGCTGCTTCTCATCACCGCTGCCTCTCCAGCCCCACGTGACAGCCCAGACCAAGGCTTCTGCTGCCCCACCCTAGGCCTCTGCCAGCCCAGGCATTGGCGTGGGCCCCATGCTCGCACTCATCCCCACACTTACTTGCTGCTTCTCGCCATCGATGCCTCTCCCTGCCCACCCACTAGCCGCTTCAGCCCTGCATGCCATCCCGGGGACCAGCGCTCCTGCTGCTTTGCTCTGGGTGCAGGCCCCTGCCAGCATGGTCCTGGGCACTGGCAGTCCTGCCTTCCCACCCTGGGTGTGAACCCCTGCCGGCCCTGGCCCCAGGTGTGGGCCCTGCGCTTGCCGCCGCCACTGCTTCTTCTCTCCCCCACCCCGCTCTCATGCCCGCCCCTCCTACTCACTGCCACTCACCCGTTTTCTGCTGCCACCACTGCTGCTTCTTCCTCCCTGTGCTGCCTTCTCTTCACTGATTCCACTGAGCGCTATAGGAAAACTGGCTGAGCGCTCAGTGAAACCGGGTATCAATTTTAAATGAGCAAAAAAATGGGATTGCCTGTATGGGGCTTTTAGAGGCCTTTTATAGTTCTCCTGTTTGGCAGAAAGGGCTGGATTGTGCATTAAGGATTTTGCCTACTAACTGGACAAAATGAACTAAATTGAGTGAGTAGAACAGGTTGATTACCAAGGGAAGTCATATTATAGAATGCATTTATTTGAACACAGTATTTGAGGAGTCACGTGATGGGGAATTAGATGAATAGCATTAAACTATATGGGCACGTGCTGGGAATCCTGTGCAGCAGCTCTTTTAAGAGGAAGGGAGAAATATCAGAGTTGGGGAGGGAATCTCCAAGATTACATCCAGAGTTGTTATGGTTATGGATCATGATTGGTCACACTGATCAAGAATCATTGCTTATCTTACAAATGAAATTTTGGTTCAGCAACAGGCTGCTAGTAAAAGCAACTCAGTATTTTAGAACAGGGTGACTTGGCTCTCTTCCTCCGAGCTGCACGCCTTCCAGAGGTGTCAGCCTTTGTATGTGTCTATCAGATTCTGCCAGTGCACTGAGACATTTCTCTCTCTGTCTCTTTCTTCCTCCCTCCCCCCCTCCACACCAAGTGATTATCTCTGTAGAACATATATTTAACCCAGGAAACTATAGCACCAAAACATGTCATTAATCAAGAGAGCATAAGGGTCTTATTTTAGGAGATCAGCTCCCAGGAATGCCACCTAGGGTGGAAAGAGAGGCAGTAAGTACTTTTTGTAGAAACTGTAGTCTGAGTACAACATTAATGCCATGAGAGTGACTACTTCAGTAAAAGGCCCTGACATATTTACTTCTGGGCATCTGGCTTAACATATATCTTCTTACCAATGCAGAGTTCCAGGTAGAAATGCTTATTATTTTGAAAAAATGAAATGAGAGAGAACTTAGTGAAGATATCGATGTGTGGGGGGGGGAGGAGCTGGGGGAGAGAGAAGGATTAGCTGAAAATTCTTATAAGAACATATTTGGGGGGTGTTGTTAATTTTTGTTTTCAGTAACAAAAGTATTGGTGGTATTTTGTAATTGTTATTTATATAGAGAGTGCATGGCTAGAATGGTGTAGGTGGAGTCCTGGGCTGATGATGATGACCAGTGACAGTGTAAATATGTTTTAAGTTACAGTGCCCTCATTGGGAAGGACTTCAACAGAAGGGATTCTTTGCCTTCACCACAGCATCAGTTAATATTTCAAATTGATTTATTTCACAGGTGCTTGCTTCATCCATTGCTTGCTTCATCCAGGATATTCTTTCAGGGGCTGATTCAAGTACTTCCTGTTCTGAGAAATTTTATTGTCATTTTGTAGTGAAAATAGATTCCAACTAAGTTGCCCAGTGCTGTTATTAGTTGTAGAGGAAGATATTTTTTCTTTGATTCAATGAGCCAGTGTTACTCATTAAAGTTCAGAAGAACTTTGTTCCTCAGCCTTTGCTTTGGATTTGTGCCCTTACCAATTCTACTGAAGTACTAAGACTTTTTCTGGTAGAATTGGCTAACAGGGAGGAGGATGTGGCAAGATATTGAGCTGTGACAGAAGTTTAATGCAGCTAGACAAGAATCAGAGTGGTTAGTTATTATTACAGGATTGCACTGTTGATTAGGAATTCCCGTGGATACAGCTCTGATTGTGTATTCGTAGTTACTCCTGTTTGGGCCGGCAGCTAAGGAAATGGGTATTGTTTTTTTTCTGAGTGATTCCAGAAAGTAATTTTAGGTAGTTGCTTTTTTGTCCTGCTGCCACTTGTATGGCATGGGTCACACGTTCTCACCCTCATGTGGAGGAATGGCTTGATATGTCTTCAGTTTCCTGATAACATTCAGCTATTTTTCCATTTTGATTGATCCAGAACCTGTCTTTAGATGTGTTTCTCCATGTGCAGCAGTGACTGTGGTATGGATAAAAGTGAATGCGACTCTATCTCAATCCAGTGAAGACCTGAGAGTGATGTTTGTAGAGTGTGGAAAGGTTATATTGGCCTTTCAGGAAATGTATGTTCTCTGTTTATCAGTTGAATTTGCTGCTGTAACCTGGATGTGTTTTTCTTTCCTGTCTCTCTGATCATGAGTCTGAATCCTTTTTCTTGGATTCAAACATGGCTATTATGAAGCCTTTATTTAAAATTATCTCTTTATAATTTTGTGTATATGGGGCTGGACTGTTTTGTTATCATTGCTTCATTTCCTCACTGCCTGACTAACATTTCCTGCATATATGTGCTTTCCTTTAGCAAAATAATTTTAAAACAACTTGTCATGCACTCGGGTCTTAAAATCTTGATCCTAGTGCATTTTTTAAAAAGATAGATTTTGTTGTGCAGCCAAATATATTTTCCTTTCTTTTAAAGTAGGTTCTTCCCTGCTTTTGTCTCATTTTAGTGGCCTTGGGGTACCTGTACTTGATTCATTTGAGAAATCCTAATGAATTTTGGGATCTCATCCAGTCTTTGCTAATAGATAGATGCGTGAGTCCATTTTGGATCAAATTTCAGTGTGATCTGTATGGGGAAACCCCAGATGTCTGCACAATAATCTCAGGCATCCCAATTATTACACTAGTATATGCTCTAAGCACAATTTTTGTATACTTAGTGCAATGGGGCCTTAATCCTGATTGTGGGGGTCCTCAGGATGTTGCTGCTATATAAATACATTAAAGCTAGATATTCTTGCTGGATTAGTATCCCGATGAGGTTATTGTTTTTTACTGAAATAGTATTAGTCTCTTTCCAGGAGTTGCATTTGGTATTATAATCATTTTCATGAAGCAGTATCTAATGGTTGCATCTGGTTGGGAGTTGGGACTCCCGGGTTTTATTTGTAGTTCTGCCGCCAATTGTCTTTGTGACCTTGACAACCCGTAACTCCTCTGCTTTCTTTTACTCAGCTGTGTAATGGGATAGGGTTTTTTGCCTACCTCCTGTAAGAGTTGTTAAGGTTAGCATTTATGGAGCATTTTAAGAACCTTAGGTGGGAAGTGTCTTTGAAGTGCAGTGCCACATTAAAGAATTGCAGTTGAACAGTGGCTCAAATATGCACAAAACTAAAATTAGAAATATAGGCAGAGGCTAAAAAAATGAACCAGAATGGAAAATGGGATAGGCTGAACTGTTTGTTATATTACTTCTAGATTCCTTTGTCTCTTTATGTTGCCTATACTGTGAGTCTTAGGATCTGTTCACATGTCTATCAAGCATTGGGCAAAGAATAAGTTGAAATAATATTGGTAATGCTGTATGTTAGGGTGCTACATATATGCGGAGCACGTAATCCTAGGCATCACTCAAGCATTGTGTAGTTGGAAAACTACTCCATCTGTTTGTAGCAGATAGTGAATGAAGGAGAGGGTCTGGAGTATTGCTAAATTAGTATTCTGTTTGTTGATGCTTTTGGGAGTTAGCAATGACAAGATTCTATTGATCATTCATTGGCGAGGATGCATTTGTGAGAGAAGAGGTGATGGGGACAGTTAGTGCATTACTGTCACTCCTAGCTAGTAGAAGATACTTTTATTAGCCACTCATCTTGGTTCAAAGAAATGTCTTCCCTTCCTGTACATGCCAAGCAGAGTTTTTTGAGCTTATGTGTAGGGGTTGTCATTTTGATGTTCCTTTATATTTTCAATAAACAATGGCTTTTTTAAATTGGTGAGAATAAGGCAGTAATGACTTGCACCATGAACAGATGTGGGAACCCCCTGCCCCATAGCCCCTGGATGAGCCACCCGTGGTTGTGCCTTGCCGTGCCTTGCCCGGAGAGTGCCTGCCCCTATCCCTTCCTGAGTCCCAGCCCCATTCCCTCTCTTACTGCTCTCCAAGCTGCCGGGCTGTGTATTAGCAGATATGGCTGGTTAATAATCGGTCATCAGTATTAGGCAGAAAAATCTTATTGGTACATCCCTAATGAACAGTGCCTATGAGAGTTGAAAGCCCAGTTCTGTTAGTTGCTTTGAAAAAATATCAGTCCATACCAGCTTCTAATCTAAACCAAGACTTAATTAGTATTTTCTTAAGGGATGGGTGTACAAGTAATTTACAGTGGGGTGAAAGGGAATGGGGCACAGAGCTATTGAGGTGGAGTAAATTTAGTTTGTGTATGCTTTTACCTTATGTTAAATAAAAGCTAAACCATAGTACTTAAGCTCTGAATAAAAGAGCAACTAAAGTTTAGTCTCCACTTACTGCAGGGAAAGGAAGATATATATGGGCAGTTAACACGGGGCAACTGATGTGGGGTAAAGCCAAACCTGTTTCACCTTGTAGCAGGTAGTTAGTTTGTCCAAACCCTTAACTTACTTTCTGACCCTGTAGCATGTGATGTTCAAAATGGTACTTGTGTGTTTCATAGATTCAAGACTTAAGGCCAGAATTGACCACATCTCTAAGTAAATGGTTTCAGTATGATGGTTTTTTTAAATTCTTGACTGGCATTGAGTGATTGGTCTCTCCTGCGATTTACATAAAACAAGCAAGTTTGTGGTTAACCAGGTTTTCAGTCCTCTTCAAACAAAACTTCCTTGCCTTATTGTGCATTTTTACGTCCACTTGTGTAGGGAGGAAATGGATATCTCTAATGGATATCTCACTTGATTCAAGGGCAGTTGCATGAAAATGAGCAATGACTATTTTGGCAACAAGATTCTTGTTGTTGCCATTGTTTCAGCTATGCTGGCACAAGTCATTTTGGAAGACCTAGTTTAAGCGTTATTAATGCTTTGCTCAGAGCAGGTTGAAGTGACAACTATTAAAGCTGTTGCTGATGATAGGATTCTTTTTTATTGTCTTCTGTGGATGGAGGCTGCTTTAAAAATGGGTTGAAATGGGTCCTCCTAGGATGTTGCTGTGTTTTAGAGGATATGGGCTTCTGTAGTAGCAAAGTGATCAGCAGGGATCCTGGTTTTCTCTGATTTAAAAACTGCAAATTCTCTGATTAAAAACCCAAAATCCATGATAAAAATTAAAGGCCCCCCACAGCCCCTTGCAGTGTTGCTGGTGCCCTGCACTCCCCCCCAGCCTCAACAGCTCTCCTGATGCCCCTCGCAACAGCCCCCCAGACCCACAGACACTGACACCCACCCCAGCAGGTAAGTGTGTGTGGGGGGAAGGGGTGGGGCAGGGTGGGAGAAAGGGAAGGTGCTGGGGGAGTAGCTCAAGAAGGAGGGGACTGTGCCCCTTTGCCCATTCCCAGGAGCAGGGCCAGGGAGTGAGGGCAGGGGTGCTACTCTGTGGGCCACATGCCTGCAGCTGGCCAGCCCGACAGGAGGTTTGCACATGGAGGCTGCCACTGCAGCTCTGCCACCGTACCCTGCACCACCATCCCAGGGCCATCTGAATGGCTTTGTGGGCAAGCGGCGCAGGGCGTGGCAGCAGCAGTGCGGTGGGAACCACCGTGTGTAGGCCGCATATGTGCTGTCTGGCTGGGGGGGGTGAAATGGGGGGTTTGCATTCAGTAGCATGCCCTGCAACCAGCTGCACGGCTCTGTGTTGGCGTCTGCATGCAGGGTGGGGGGGGCTTTGCAGGCAAGCACTGCCGCCGCGGAGCCATGCCCTTCACCCCTAGATCCTAGAGGTAAGTGGGGATTGGCGGCTGGGGGGCAGGGCTGGGGAAGATGGTTTGGGGGCTGAGGGAGCAGGAGGTGCTGCTGGCCCCAGGTGGCACATCACAGCTGGGAGCAGGACCAGAGAGTGAGGGCAGGGGTGCCCCTCTGCAGGGGGCTTTTCAGGCAAGTGATGTGGGGCACAGTGTGGTGGTGCCCACCATGTGCAGGTCGCACATATGCCACCTGGCCAGCTGCCCAGGGGAGGGGGAGAGGGAGGCTGGCATGTGGCCGGAGCACAGCTCTGTGGCTGGCTCTGCAGCCGGGGTGGGGGTGGGGGGGGCTTGGGCTCACATACGGCATTGCCGCTTACCTGGAGGCCTATTATGGCAGTGACAGTCACTGCCTCCAAAACCTCCTGCTGCTGCTGCGGAGCTCTGCCTGGAGCTGTGCGGCCAGGCAGCAGTGGCAGCATGGTGGTGGCCGGGCAGCACACAGAACATTCCCACCACCACCCCAAGCTCGCTGCTGCCTCTGGCTGCACAGCTCTGAGCATGGCTCCACGGCAGCAGCGAGAGGTTTTGGAGGCAGAGGCAGTGACCACTGGCGCGGGCAGCCGCTGCCTCTTGCTGCCCCGGAGCCATGTTTGGAGCTGTGTGGCCGGCAACAGCGGCACAACGTGATGGTGGAGCTAGGAATGGCTCTGTCACCTGGCCACCACAACTTTATGCCGTGTTGCTGCTGCCGGCCGCACAGCTCTGAGTACAGCTCTGTGGCGGCAGCAGGAGGTTTTCTACACAGCGGCCATCACCACTGGCACAGGCAGCCACACAGGTGAGCAGCAGTGGCCACCTGTGCCAGCGGTGACTGCCTCTGCCTCCATAACCTCCCGCTGCTCCCAGGGTGGTGGTGGGGATGGCTGCATGCCTCCTGGCCACCACCACGCTGCCGCTGCTGCCTGGCAGCGGGCCACACAGCTCCGGGCAGAGCTTCGCGGAGGCAGTGGCCGTCACCACCATACTGGGCCTTCAGGTAAGTGGCAGTGCTGTGTGCAAGCCCCCGCCCCACCCCGTTGCGCCGCCATCCATTGCCATGGCTGCCGAGTCGGCCATGGAGCTGTGCTCTGGCCATATGCCAGCCTCCCTCTTCCCCTCCCCTGAACAGCCAGCCGGGCGGCATGTGTGTGGCCCACATGACCGGCACCAACACACTGTGCCCCGCAGAGGGGCACCCCTGCCCTCACCCCCTGGCCCTGCCCTCTCTCTCCCCCACCAGGCAGGGCTGGACGGTTCCTGCCCTTTGTGCAGTTGGCTCCTGCAGGTTGGAGCTCTGCCAGCCGGCAAGAGCTCTTTGCAGAAGCGGAGAATCTGTGGATTTCTCTGCTGAAAAGAGAAATCTGCATTTTCTGTGATTAAAAACAGGGAATCCGTGGTTTTCTCTGTTTTTCTCTGGGAAACGGAAGACCCAGATCCCTGCTGATGAGTGGGTGAAGTGGTGAAAGAAAGAAGTGTATTGTCAGCTTTCTTTAAAAGAAGAAGGAGGATGAACTCTTAAGAAGGGGATAACAACAACTTTGCTTACTGGCTTTTGACACATGGTCATAAAGTTGGGTGCCTTGCTTGGCTGAGTGCTGATGGATTCCTGTTTGTTTTTTTCCTAATGGGTGGAGATAACTCAAGTGTGGGAATAGTGCTTTTACATGGTGACACTGCCTTATCCAGGTAAAATTCCCATGGTCAAGGAGGGGAGTATGAAAGGAGGAGGTCTTTTAGTTCTTACCGTTTCGTGGCACTCCTGTCATGATGTTGCGGAGATAAATGCAGAAACTAAGTGGTGGAGATAAATGCAAAAACTAAGGAAGCAATTTGGATGTAAACAGTCTTAAAGAAGGGAGAAAAAATGGGTACATTTTTTTTGAATTTTTTTTTTTCCCTCCTGAACAATGCTGCCAGCTATTTCCCCTGGGGGGGCATATGAGGGATCCACTCCCCACACTCTCCCTCATACCCCGAGGGCCCCCCCCCCGTCCACCTGAGCTCTGTGCTCCCTCCACCCTGCTGGGTGCAGGCTTTAATCTCCATGCTCCCGCCACTCCCAGCCCAATGCTCTGTGCTCCCGCCCAGCTTTCCTACCTGCTGCCCTGAGTGAGTGCTGCAGCAGGGACAAGATGAGAAGCGTTTGGAGGCCAAGGAAGCTAAAGCAGGTCCCTCGGTGGCTGCAGCAGTGGCAGCAGCGGCCCCACCCAGAAGCTGGGTGTGCTGGTCAGGGCTGGGGAGGGGGTCCTGCTGTGCAGGAGCATGGGAGTAAAGTGTGCGGGGTGGGCAGGATACAATTAATTTGTGGGTGTCCATGGGCTGAATGAAATTGCCTGGATCCAGCCATATTTTGCTCACCCTGATCTACTAGGTTAGGGCAGTCCAGCTTCTAAGTGGCCTAGAGGCTGCAGATCTCCCCCCAGCCACTTGCTGTGTCAGCTGCATGCTCACTAGGCTGCATGCCACATGTGCCATGTGCTATGTTGTATAGCTAGGGACCTACTTAATTTACAGTTTTGTGGATTTTGCAGAAACTGAAATTGGGCATTGCCTGTAAAATCAAAAATTTACTAAAAATAAAATGCTGGCTCCCCAGTGGAAACCAGTAGTCCTCATGGTTGCTGCAGCCCAGTCTTAATGCCTACTGGGTGGGGGGGACAGGGGAGAGTTGCTAGTGCAAAGGGGTGCATCACCCTTCCCCCCCGTCTCTTGCCACTGATTGGCTCAGAGGGCTGCCCGTTGTGGGGTCCCACCCCTCTCTGCCAGTCAGTGGTGAGGGGTCGGGCCACATGATGGGCAGCCCTCCCAGCCAATCAGTGGTGAAGGGCAGGGCCACTTTGCCTCCTCCCCCCAGCCAGTCAGCAGTGAGGGGTGGGGTTGCCACTAGCAAGATGCAAAATCAGCTCTGTGTGCTGTGAGCAGCTCACTAAACTTCCTCTCACTTGCCATGACTTAGATAGATCCCTATGTATAGCACTACATGGGCCTGCCCTCCCTGCTGCATGGAGCTCTGGGTACCCCCACTACACAGTCACAGCACCTCTGCACGCTGTCCTGTACCCCCCACCTCCCATCTCCTGCCACCCTGTGCAATGGATGCCCCCATGCTGCACCATGTTGGTGCTTTCATGCTGCGTGAAGTCCTTAGTTGTCTGCCTCCCTTTCCCCCAAGTCCTCTGGCTGCAGGCCCGTCAACCTTGGCATGCCACCCTGCCACCTTGGGGATGGGATGGGAAACAAAAGCTGGATGAAGGAGGGGTCCCTGCAGACTCCAGTGGTTGGAGCAGCAACAGGAATGATGTGGGGGAATGGTGCCCAGACCAGAAGCATAGAGGCTGCAAATTAAACTCTTGGGGATCTCATGTAGCCTGTGGGCTGCCAGTTGGACAGCCTTGTATAAGGTCACTGTTGGATTAAAATTAATCAGGAACTGGCACATTTCACGTGTCCTTTGCCTTTTCCTTCCTGTACCATTGAAATTTTCCTGAAGGACAATCTCCTCAGCTAGAATACAACTAGCAGTGGTTGTACCAGCTTCGCTCTGACTCAGCTGGTAAACAGAGCACTAGAAACTTTATTTTTTTTATTCATGGTTTTTTTCTACAGGGAAATGTTAACACTGTATTCTCTAAGCAGTGTGTGTATATGTTCGGGGGGGCAGTCATGAGGAGGAGAAGTAGGAGTTGTGTGTTCCCGTGATAATTTCAACTCCTATAAATGTGTTCACTGGTATCCGGAAGCCTACTGCATGTTGCAGACACTTCCTGCATTGTGCATGTTCTTGAACTGACAGCAGAAGACCTTTTGTTCGACCTCTTTATAAAATGATGAATATTTCAGCTTTAGAACTGTGATGCTGACTCAATTCAGATTGAACAAAAAATACTATACAAGTCTCTCTTCTTTACACTAAAATATCTTTCTCTGAGTAACTTTTCATGCTCCATTGTGCAGTGGGATCAATGAATGCTTGCACCTGAACCTAGGTAGTATGGTAAGGGACTGTACTTTTCCCTGCCCAAAGCCTTTTGCAAACACTGAAGTTTATGCATTGTTTTATACATGCACAGTATGATAGCATTGAATTAAAGGGAACAGCTTGTGCATAAAGTCACTTGTGTGCTTAACTGATTATGCCATGTTTGTAGATTATATTAATTGGGCAGATGTGTACAGTGTTTATGTGTGATATTATCTAAATGTTAATATCCTTAATGATAAGTCCAGATCCAAACAAACCATTCCATTATGCCAGGGGTGCTCTACCTGTGGGCCAGAGCACTGCCCTTGAATAAGGACCACTGGCTGGATCTGGCTCATGAACAGGCTGGGCACTTCCCATCTGGCCTGTTGGGCAAAAAAGTTGAGCACCACTGCATTATGCTGTTGATTTAAGTTTTGAAATTGCCCTTGAACAGTTGCTCCCTTGCTAAACCAACATCACTAGGAAGTCTGAAAATAACACAGCACACTGGCTTTCTTCCTAAACTAGAAAAGTGCTTTGTTTAATGTGGTAGTTACTTAACCTCTCGTATGACATCAGGGGAAATAATTTAATATCTTGAAATATACTTTCAGCATTTTGCAGTTAAGTGCTGCATCTGGATGTTACTGTTTAAACCAGATTTAGCAAGGCTCAACAACACATTCATAAATCCAACTGAATTCGTTGGCATTTGAGCACATTCACAAGTACTTGGCTGAATTGGGGCCTCAATCAATTCTAACTCCCTTCTAGTGCCATTTTATTTTTGTATTGTGGTAAGCTCCAGCAATGGATGGACCAGGACTCCATATTTCCAGGTCCTGTACAATCACAGCAAAATGCAATCCATACATGTTATTCTATAAATGCTGATTAAAATATGAAGTTTCTGTCTTGAGACCAAATTGCTGAGTTGTTTTGGGGTTTTTTTCCCCCCAGTTATGCTAACTTATTGCAGTAGCAGCCAAAATAATGTGTTTTTAGGAAGTGTCTCATGCAGAAAATGACACTTTCTCTCTTTTCTGAGAGAGCTACCTTGCAGTTTATGGACACTTTGGAAAATACCTGATCATATACCAGTTTCTCATTGAATCTTCCCATGAGTAATACAAGATGAATCATTGCCATTTTAACTTTTCTCTTTCAGCATTTAATCTGTATTGTGCTTAACCGTTCACTGTGCTTTATTTTTCTAATGACATATACTCCTCTCCTCCCAACACAAATTAAAAATGTCTAATTTATTGAGACAGGATTATCTTGCTTAGCGGGTTGTATGGACAGGTCGTTTCTCACGTCAAATGATTTAATGTCTCCTTGGAATTCTAATTAAAAATTGCTTTTGATTTTACTTTGAATATTTTTAACTTCCTTTCTGTGTGATGCTCTCTTGAAAGCAGCTTTGCTAGAACTGGGATTGTGGATTTTTCCTTCTTGTATGTCCAGTGTACTACTTCGAATGTTTTCTTACAGAGAGGTGAACACGATCCTGTAGTGCAGACCAGTAGTTCTCAGCCTTTTTTGTACCAGGACCTATTTGTAATCATTGCTGGCCAGTCCCAACCCAGTGCCCCCAACCCCCCAATATGTGGGCACAGGGTGGGTGTGTGGGGCAGGATAGGGGTATGTGGAAGGATATGCAAACAGCTCCTTGCAGGCTGGAACTCCTACAGCTAGCTGGGGAAAAGCCACGATTTTCCACTTGTTTTCTCCTTTAATGGAAAATCCATTTTTAAAGTTCGATCAGTTTTTAGAGTTTGTTCACGACCCTTTCATATATTCTTGTGACTCACTTTTGAGACATGACCCATGGGTTCAGAAATACGGTGTAGACTACCACCCTGCTTCACCAACCCTGGAAAGTTTAATGCTATGTCTGAATGCTTACTTTCCTTTTTTCAGGGTTTCAGCTTTTATTTCTTCCTGAGACATTTCAGCATAAATTCTGTATATAAACCTAGCTTCTTTTGACCAGGAGTCCTTCAGCAGGGGTTTGTCTCTTCCCATTTTACTAGCCACTTGGTTGCGAATGTCTCTGCTCTGGGATCTCTCATAGGAAACAACCTGCTTTATAAAGCTCATTCCTTGTCCTCTTGAACTAGTTGACTTACTGGCAGCCTTTTCACCACTGAGCTAGTTACTGACTTTTATAATCTTTTCATAGATTTCATAGACATTAGGGCTGGAAGGGACCTCGGGAGATCATCGAGTCCAGCCCCCTGCCCAAAGGGCAGGAAGTCAGCTGGGATCATAGGATCCCAGCAAGATAAGCATCCAGTTTACTCTTGAAGGTGTTCAATGTAGGTGCTTGAACCACCTCTGCTGGCAGACTGTTCCAGACCTTGGGGGCTCGGACAGTGAAGAAATGCTTCCTTATGTCCAGCCTGAAACGGTCTTGCAGGAGTTTGTGACCATTCGACCTCGTCATCCCTTGGGGCGCTCTGGTGAACAAACGTTCCCCCAGATCCTGGTGGTCACCCCGATAAACTTATAGGTGGCCATCAGATCACCCCTGAGCCTGTGCTTTTCCAGGCTAAAGAGTCCCATGGCTCTCAGCCTGTCATCGTAAGATCTGTTTTCCTGACCTCTGATCATGCGCGTGGCTCTCCTCTGGACTCTCTCAAGCTTCTCCACATCCTTTTTGAATTGTGGATCCCAAAACTGGACGCAGTAGTCCAGCTGCGGCCTCACCAAGGCCGAGTACAAAGGGAGAATGATGTCCCGGGATTTGCTCGAGAAGCATCTATGCATGCAAACCAGCGTTTTGGTTGCTTTACTAGCCGCAGCATCGCATTGGAGGCTCGTGTTCATCTTGTGGTGAATGATGACCCCCAAGTCTCTTTCTTCTGTAGTGCTATCCAACGTAGCACTGCTGAGCCTATAAGGATGCTGCAGGTTTTTCCTCCCAAGGTGGAGAACCTTGCATTTTTCAGGTGTTAAACACCATCATGTTCTCGTCCGCCCATTTGCTGAGCTTGTCCAGGTCAGCCTGGATCACCTGCCTATCTTCTGGCCAAAGTTTGGCGTCATCGGCGAACTTGGCCAGTCCACTCCTGACTCCAATGTCCACATCATTAATGAAGATGTTGAACAGGATGGGTCCCAGGACAGAGCCTTGAGGGACCCCACTGGTCACAGGGCACCATGATGAGTGACTGCCATCGATTACAACCCTCTGGGTCCGACCACGGAGCCAATTTCCCAGCCAGCGGATCGTGGTGGAGCCAAGGCCACAACTGGGCAGTTTGGCCAAGAGGTGATCATGGGATACCAGATCAAAGGCTTTTTTGAAGTCAAGATATATGACATCAATCTCTTCTCCCTCGTCCAGGTGATAGGTCACCTGGTCATAGAAGGAAATGAGATTGGTCAAACAAGACCTACCCGCAATAAACCCGTGCTGACTATCCCTTAGGATGTTAGGCTGGGCCAGTCCCTCAAGGATGGCCTCCTTAATAAACTTTTCTAAGATCTTCTCCGAGATAGAAGTCAGGCTAATGGGCCTGTAGTTAGCCGGATCCACTCTCCTCCCTTTCTTGAAGATTGGCACCGCATTGGCCTTCTTCCAGTCTTCGGGCAGTACACCAGAGCGCCAGGAGTTTTCAGAGATCCGTGCCAGGGGCTGGGCTATGACGCTCGCCAGCTCCTTGAGTACCCTGGGGTGCAGATTGTCAGGGCCGGCTGACTTGAAGGTATCCAGCTTCTCAAGGTGTTCCTTCACGAGGTCAGCATTTATGGAGGGTAGGGGATCCCCATCACCCGGATCTCCCTGTCCCATAGCAGGCATGGGCGTCCCATGGGACTGATGAAAGACTGACGCAAAGTACCTATTTAATAGGTTCGCTTTTTCCTGGGTGTCAGTTGTCAGTTGCCCCATCTGGTTTAGCAGGGGTCCAACATTGCCCTTGCTTTTCCTCACGCCTCAGCTTGGTAGATGATATGGGCCCAGCTCCCCTTAAAAATACCAGGCTCCTTCCCTCCCTACCAACCCAAGCTCTTGCAGGAGGTAGAACAGACACCAATTACAATAGGTTTTCTTTTCTTCACCCGTTTCTCACTTAAATGTAATTAATCTTTTTCCCTCCTGAGCAATGCTGCCAGCTATTTCCCCTATTTCTTACCACCACCTTGAGCTTTCTCTTGCTTTTCTTCCATTTGTCAAGCTGTCTTTCATTTCCCTGTGCGAAGCCCCACACAATGGAGCCAGCAGCCTGGCCCTGCTCCTTGCTGCCATGTGTGGCTCATGGGACTCTGCTGGGTATCAGGGAGCACCACTTCTGGGAAGTCCTGGGGGCTGCATGTAGTGTCAGGGAGCAGGGAAGGCAGCCGGCACCATCATATGGGGCTCCTTCACGGTGGTGCGTGAGTCCCAGGAGCTGCACATGAGCTCTGTGCAATAGACAGGCCTTACAATAATGCTGTAGCGGCCTTCTCCTCCTCCTGTTGTTCCGTCTGATGTCATCCATCCTTGGCTCGTTGTTCCGTACAGTATGGGCCGTTGTGTAACAGGCAGGGGTAGTGGTGCTGACTTGTGTGGCCACTGGTGCCAATGGTACTTGTGCTCTAAGACCAGTGTGCTCCACGTCTTTGGCTCTCCGCCAAACTCTGGGTCTGGGCACTCCGGATCCAGTAGTGGTAATAACAGACCTGCGGGGGCCTCTAGCAATCCATGTCCCCTTGACAGATGCTCCACTAGCTGTAGCACGAGGAGAGTTTTTCCTACAGTGCCGTAACAGTGTTGGGCCGCTTGTAGTGACCGGTGGGCTGTAAACACGAGGTGCCCCTTGGTGTCGTGAGCAGCACCGAAAATGTGCTCTGCGGTGGTCCCGACAATGACTGTTATTGGCAGTTGAGGGTTAAAGGCATATAGGGGGTTGTTAGCTGCTCAGGTGGCTAGATCATGCACTGCCTCGGTGTCCTTTTCTGTCCAGGGTTTTTTTTTTGCACTTTTCTCTTAATGTGTCGTTGAAGACGGGCGATGATCACCAGGTCGTCGGGAAGGACATGATGGCGGAGCCAGGTGATATGCCCTAGAAGCTGCTGGAAGTCTTTGGTTGTTTTTGGGGCCGACCGCAGTAACTCTTGTTGGTTGAAGGGCTCGTGTAGCGTGCCCTGGCGAGTGTTGTGGTCAAAGGTGGTACCCAGGAAGTGAATTTGCTGAGTATAGGTGATGTTTGTGACTTGGCCAGGCTGACTGTCCATCCTTTGTTTGTCAAGTGCTGGACGAGTTTTTCTACCAGGGTTTTGACTTCCACTCGTGAGGACCCCATAATGGCGAGGTCGTCGATATAAGACCATACTTTAATGTGGCCAGTATCCAGGGCCTGTGTGCACCCTTCGATATGTGGAGTGAAGGCCTCTGTCGTGAGTGCTGGAGCATTACAGTATCCTTGTGGACAGACATTATGCTTGTACATCCTCCCTTGTATGGCCATGTTTAATATGCCGTGGTGGTCATTGATTGGAATGGAGTAGAACATGTCCTTCAAGTCCAGTGTGGCCCGGAACCATGGGCGCGTCTGGAATTCTGACATTTCTTGAAGGATTTGGGGAAGCGTTTGTGGAAAAGCCTGCGCAATGGGGATGCACTCGTTTTTGGGTTTTCTGTAGTCGACAACAAGACGGACTTTGTTTGGTTTCCCTGGCTTAGGGATGCCCCATCCTGGTGATAGATGGGTGCTTACGGTGATTGGCATGATCACTCTGTTTGCTTTGAGGCGCTGTAGTAGTTCCTTGAGGGGTGCAGTGAGTCCGAGTTTAGTAGGTATGGGTGTATACTTCCACGTTATCTGGCGTCGCAAAGTCGGTGTATGCCGGTCTGTAGTTGAAACGCTGATAGGGAGTGCTCAGAGGACTTGGTCTTTCAATTTTAGGTGACGAATGCCAGGGATGCCTAAGATGTTCAGGTCTCCCAAAACGGCGTCGAGAGAAACTATTTTTCCCCTTGCGTGGATTTTAATTTTGACTTTTGTTGTTCTGGAGATAGCATTTAGGCCTTGAACCAAGATGGTGTCACTTGTCAGCATGTGAGGGGTGGTTTTAGTAACTACGTTAACTTGTGCACCGGTATCGAGAAGAAATCAGGTGCGTCGGAGGTTGGGATGTTGTCCAGCTTGAAGGGTGATGTAAGGCCGTCAGGATTTATGGTCATCAGGATTTTCGTGGCTGTGGACGGATCCGACGGCCACTACTTCTTTTCTGCCTTTTGATCTTCCAAGCGGAAGCCAAGTTTTGTGGCTAAGGCCTCTTGACCTGCCTCTCCGAGGGCTCTTAGCTGTGATTTTGTTAGGTTGCTGTTGTTCAGGAGGAAGCCGAACATTGCCCGCTCTCTTTGGGCCTGTAGTGGAGGTGGGCCACGCTCTGTATTCAGCAGATGCCAAGGTCGAGCTCCAGGTGTTGAAGTTGTGGGGTAAGCCAAGTAGGCTTGAGGGGCTCCAGTTTTCGGGCCCCCGTCTTCGATAGCCCTTTTTATCCGATGTAGTTGGTCTAAAGCGTGGGCCACAGGACTGTTAATTGAACCCAACAGTAGGAGGCATAGGGTAACGCCGTGGGCCCCTCTGTAGCACTCCGTGGCTACTTCCACTGCTTCCACCAGACACGGGATGTTGCTTGGGTTGTGGAGGAATCTGTGTGGCCATGCCCCAGCTGCTTGGGCCGATGTGAGTCCCAAGGCCTGCTGTTGTGGGCTCCATAAAGCGTATGATACTCCCACTAGGGTATGGATCAGCGTGGTAGTGTCTGGCGGGCCCTTGCCTTCATGCCACAGGTGTACCTGCCAGCCCAGTGCTTCCACCACTAGTGCTGGGAGCGGGATTGGCCAGTGGCCATTGGTAAGGGCTGGGACTGGGTCTTGGACCATTCCGTGACTCCAGCTAGAGTTGCATAACAGGACATTTGCCTCATCTTGGTCCACTGACTCATTGCCTGCTTCCGTTACAAGGCGACCTAACCAACTTATGGGAATCTCTTCAGATCGTTTGCGAGTATCTTTTATGAGCTCCTGCATCTCCGTATGGGTACGAGTGTGGAATGTGGTAGTGGTCTGGGTAGGTCCTCCTTGCTGTTGCGTGCGCTTCTGCACTGCGATCGGCATCGCTTGGGGAAACGAGGGATACAGGCCTGCTTTCCTTTTGATTCTGCCGTCCCGCGGAGGGGTGGGGAGTTGGTACGGAGGCGGGGCTGAGGGTGGCGTCACGGGTGGCACCGACATAACGACACTTCTCCCCGTCTCCTCCCCCTCTCCACTTCCTGTTCTTTTTTCCGTGCCATTTTTGGAGGCTGGCTTGGGCTCAGTTCCCTGTTCATCGGGGACTTCTGCAGCGGTCTGTACTGCAGTGCTGAGTTGGACTTGGGAGATTTTGATTTTCTTGCAAGAGTCCCACATACCCTTGGAATAGGACATTCAGCATCCTGCCCTTGTCCCATTTTTGCCCTGACCACTTAGTAGCGGTGCGACCTTCTGACTCCAGCACCTCATGTTGCTGGGTCAGCAGTTCATGGTCTCTTTCCCCCTCCGGGAGACTTGGACATCGGAACTTGTCCGCTGGGGTGGTCCCCCCCCCCCCCCCCGCCCCGTCTTTTAGGTGGTGGATGCAGCGGGCAAACTCCTGTGCTGGGGTGGGGTTTACTGTTCCACCCACCTTGACTTGCTTAGACTGAGGGTCGCCGGTTCCTCCTGGGGCCTAAACGCAACCTGGGAATCCTGTAACAGGCAGCCCAACGATGTGGGGTCTGACCCCACTGCTCATTCTTTTCTGCCCTTTCATCCTGATAAGAATCCTTGTAGTGTGGGTGTTCTAACACCCGCTTGGTGGTAAGTTATATGGGCCCAGAGCTCATCGGAGTTATGCGTGGCTCGGCAACGGAGACGCCATGGGCAGTTAACTAACAGTTCTCGTGTCTCCGAGGTACTTTCGTCTGCCCCTCCCTTGGATCCTGTTCATGACGCCATGTGGCGGTTGGGAGTGTGGAGCTCCAGTGCTGGATGACAATCTTGGACGAACAGGCGGGGGCTAACGGGGCAGAGACAGCGCTGACGCGTAATGGGTGCAAGGCTGTTTTATTACTTACGCTTGTAGAGAGTGTAGGTTTCACAGTTACAGCAGTTGTAAACTTTTAGTTGTTTAGTACAACCGAACTCTAATTTGAAAACTTGAAAATGACAGCTGACGAAAGTGAGTCGACTGGTTCCGAGCATGCAGGTATGGGGTACGCCGGGGGACAACGGTGGCGGAGAGACCCCCCCCACAAGTAGCCGGCTTGTGAGGTAGCCCAAGGTATCTCTGAGCTGGTCTCTGCCTTGGGCAGGAACTGTGTTGACTTAAATACTTTTCAAGTAGCCAATCATACGGTCCCTTTTGTGGAATGTTCTAGTCTGGTTACATAATGGCTATCTGCTTAGTGCGTGACTGGGCATGCGTACTCTGCCAATTTGAATACCTTATTCCATCACACATTGGCCATGTGTGTGGCGCGTGTTTGAACATGCATATTTGTCTTAGGGGCTTTCCACCTGCATGTTCGTGTTCCTTTTAACTCTGTGTCATCAGCATTTTCCGATTTTGGCTTAGACACCTACCTGCCGACCAGAGTGAGCACTGCAGCAGGGACAAGAGGTGGAGCTGCTGGAGACTGGGGAAGCCAAGCGGGTCCCCCAGTGGCTGCGGCAGTGTAAACACTTAAGTGTAATTTGCTTATAGCTGTGGGTGCAGGTTCTAATAGTAGTAATAGAAGGAATACGAATAAAATGGAAGATTAATTGGCATAACTAGTAGTTATGTTGAAATGTAAATCTCTTCATAGCTAACCTTGATGGTGAGAACATTGTAGTGGGAAGCTACCAGTGCCTTCCCACAAATACTCAGACAAACTCATCTTTTTTAAACTAGGTTTGTTATCAACACTTGAAAAAATTATCCAATATCTTTTGCAGTTTTACAGGAATGAAAGCATTGGGTACGATATGGGTCTAAGGTACTATTAACCTCTGTACCAGTAGTATCCAAACTCCTAAGATGGCCTGTATGAAGTGGGAAAGTACTGTCTTCCCTCTTTTTACAGAATAGGAACTGAGATACAGACAGTCTTGAAGATATTTAGGTGCCTAAATATTCCTGTTGATCTGAGTCTGACTAATTTAGTCAAAGGTACACAGGAAGTCTGTGGAGGAACAAGGAATTTAACAGTTACTCAACTTTCTATTCAATCTTTTCTTTCTCTCATTTTTTTTACAAGTTGGATGTAATATGTCGTTTTATTTCTTTTCCTGGCTTTGCTCCCACATTTGTTTTTAAATTAGTTGTCTTTTTTTCTTCTCTCTCTCTCTTGGTTTCTTCCAGTGTTTTATTGATGGTTTGGTTCTGCACTACTGATGTGAGTTTTGCTATTTATTTCAATGGGGGCAGGATCAAATTCATCTCTCTCTACTTGTAATTCTCTGGTCTGCCTGCTGTGTTTGAAAACCTGACAGGATGCTTTATAGCCAGAGGACTAAAGCTGCCAGCCCCAAAACTTCTAAAAGTTGGGAGGCCTTGATTATTCAGGGGCAGTGACCATGTGAGAAGCTAGCTGCTGGGACACTTCTATCAGGATATGGCCTGAGGGCTCTGAGTTTTTTCGTATCCTATGGCCAGTGAGCGTTCAATTTGAGTTTGAAATCTCCTTCAATTTGGGGAGTAGGAGGAGGAAGTATAATCTAACTGAATCATAAAGAGATGTCAGTTTTCCTACACGTAAATTGATATAGGTTAATTTGGATTCATTAGGTGATCTTATATTTGCATCCCCTAGAACAGGGGCGGGCAGTTATTTTGGGCAGAGGGTCGCTTAGTGAGTTTTTGCAGGCCATGGAGGGGCTCATGACAGGTAACCAGGGACAGGTAAACATTAATTTTCTAATTTTTTTAGGGGCCCCATGGGCCAGATAGAATAGCCTGGAGGGCCACATCAGGCCCATGGGCTGCATTTTGCTGGCCTGTGCCCTAGAAACTCCTTTAACTATAATTATCATAGGGATACACCTTGTCAAACTATTGCAGACTGATTAACGTCCTATCTTTTTTTTTGGAGCAATATGTAAAAGATAGCCTTAAGTATGTGCAGGCCAACAGAGTAATACTTCACAATTTCATCTTCAGGTTTATTCTTTCTCTGTCATTTATCAATACCCCATATTGGAATGGTTCTGGGTAAGGTTGAGCTTTTTTGTGGGCAACTGTGACCAGGCCATACTGGTATTTGATACCTTTGTGCCTCAGTTTCCACACTTCCAGCTCCAGATGCTTGAGTCATCCGCTCATGGATAGACAGATTTTAGTTCTGAATGATTGAGCCATCTAGCCAAGTAATAGTTATAGAGTCATAGAGAAGTAGGGCTGGAAGAAACCTCCATAGGTCACCTACTTCAACCCCCGGAGGCAGGGTTATCTGTATCTAAACCATCCCAGACAACCATAATTTAAACTCTACATAAGTCCACCCTCAACCCTGACACAACATAAACCTAACACTCTGACTTGCTGCAAGGTCAGAGGAAGTAAGAAGCTCCCACGGTCTGTACCAGTCCATGCTATACCATACCGTGGGTAAAATTCCTTCCTGACCCTAAATATGGCAATCGGTCTGATGTTGAATGTCTACTCTCCTGTCAAAACAATGGGCTAGCAACCTGACACTGAGACTTTAGACAGACTCCAGGATAAAACCTGTTTTGTACTTTGTGGCAGGGAATTTTTACACCACTTTTGACGGAGACATTTTAGGGGAACCCAGGCTCAGCCTCCTATTCTTGTTTTTTGCACAGAGACCCATAGCCAACAGCTAAGGAAGGGATCCTCTACTCAAACCCCTTGATTTGACTACTTCCTCATTTTCTCTCTAGGCCTTTTTAACTGCCCTTCTCGGACTCTGTCTCTAGGTCTGTTACCTGGGCTCAGCCCACAAGAGACTCTGCGCTTCCTGCTGCATTTTGGTGGGAGAAGTTTTCTGTTCCCCAAAGCAGACATTTATGCATTCTGTATGAGTCTGGCTGTCCTACAAGAGTCTCAGTAGGGCTGCAAAAAGATGTTTAATTTGTGCCACTATAAAATTTCTTACGGAGGCAAAAACTTGAGTGAATAGACATTTTAACCCTTTGTTGTTACAGAAATGCCTAAAT
Source organism: Crocodylus siamensis (assembly GCF_052110815.1). NCBI lineage: Eukaryota > Metazoa > Chordata > Crocodylia > Crocodylidae > Crocodylus > Crocodylus siamensis. The sequence goes on from NC_143395.1 coordinate 124,880,564, forward strand.
GTTACGATGTCATAATTTATGCTGCCTTCTTGTGGCCACCATTTGTTTGCTTATAGTGGAAGCAGGGCCCAGTCCTGCAAGACAATGGCCCCAGGTGATTCTCATCCCAGCATGGAGAATCAGGGGTTCCCCACTTGCAGACATATGCCTAGACTTGGGCCATGACAACATGATACACTGAACTCCCCTATGGGAGTTCTCCCAGTGCATGTTTTCCGCTGCTGTCATCCAGGTTGGGGTGCAGTCAGAAAATGTGGAGCAGGCTTTCCCTGCTTCGGAAAGGCATGCCCGAAGTCTGCCTTTCCACAGAATCAGGCCCCTGAAATCTTGGAAGTGGCTGGGACCCAACCCTGCAGGACACCAGCCCTAATGATGTTTGCAGATGTCAGCGAAGTAAATCAGCTATACCATGATACATCATGGCACAGCTTGTTGCTCTCCAAAGACTATCTGTTTCCAGCCTGAAAGTCCCTCCCTTTTACTGGAAACCTCCTCCTCCTCCTAGGGAGTTAAGGAGCACAGGAGCTTCTTAAAGGGTCTGTCCACCTGGTAATACCGTTATAATATAGTTTATACTTTTCACCAACATTTTCTGGTTGGTGAATCTGTTGTATTCCATTTCCTTTTAAAAAGGAGCTCCTTGAAGTAGTACGGCCACCAGTTTGTTTTTTGGGAGTGGGTGGTGGGCAAGGTATTGGGGAGGTGAGGTGTTAGGATAAAAATTATTGTTTTTTTAAATTAAAAGTCCTTTAAAAAAACAATTTAAAATATAATGTTAAATCAGTTGGACTGCCTTTATTAAGGACTAAACTTCCTATAATACATTAAAATATATACATTGACTTTCCTTAAAATGTCAGCAACAAAATGCTATTTGAAACTAATATTAATTTAAACTACTGAGATGGGGGTAGTCCATTGGTCACATGTCTGGAACCTTAGTCTGAAGTAATAAATCTGTGATGGCTGCCATATCTTTGGCAGGTTCTGTGAAAGTTTTTCTTTTCCATTTCATTTATTCAAGTTAGTTAAGTTCAATTAATAGGTTATTTAAAGTTTAAAAACATAGTTAAAAAGCAGAAAAGTTTGTTTGTATTCATGGATTGGAAGGTGAAAACTAGGTGTGAGAGGCTAAGCTCTACTAATTCTAAGATCTTGAAGGATATGGTGACTAATCAGTTCACTTGGCTAACTACAGATGCTTCCATTTCCATATGAATCAGATTTAAATTCAAAACTTATTTTGATAGATATACTGCATGCATACAAAAGTTTTAATATAGTTTTATTTTGCTAATTAAATATTTTAAAATACTGATTTTTTGCATGCTTAATTAAATTCCAATTTCCATCCAAAAACAGCTTGACACAAATTATGAGTAAAAAATGATTCATCATGATAAAACATATTCTAAATCAAAAGTGTCATTCACCATCTTCTCTCATGATAAAATATAAAAATTAAGTATCTGAATAAATGGCATGTTAAGCCACATAATTGCTTAAATGTACATACATAATTCATCTCGGTTAGCAAAAAGAGAAGCACCTGATTTAGTGTAAAAGCTATATTTAGTTGCAAGTCAACATGTCTTAATGGCTGCCAACCAGTAAGAATTAGTTTTCCTTTTGGGAAATAAGCTAAATTGGCAAGCAAGAAACCTTGATATAAATACTACTTTTAAATCCTGTTTTGCATTTGTACTTTTAGTTATGGTTACATTTCATGATTTTAAATTTAATTGAGTTAATTAAAATAGTCTTCACTTTCCCTGCACCCCTAGCAGGGGGAGGTATTTTGGTACAAGAGGTGCTTGAAAGAACTTGACACTTAACAAGATGATAGGTGGCTTTTAAATGTGCTGAAGAGAGAGATGGAGAGAGAGATACAGTGATGATTATTTTTATTCTACGCCATTGTCTTTGACCCAAAAGTGGGTCAGTTTGAAGCAAGAGAAAAATAAAGACAAACACATCAATTAAGCTGTGCTGCTGGAGAGATATGGTTGAAGTCCAGCTTTTGAAATTAGGAATAATGAGCTCTGGTACATTCTTCCTCTGTAACTTTGACCAAATCACTCAAACTGTTTCACTGCCTTTTAAAACTGGGATCCTAGCTACCTATCATTAGAGGTATGTTGTGCATGGGCAGTCTGTAAAGTGCTTTGAGATGATTAAGTACTTAGCAAGGTGGTGGTGTCTCTCAAACAGTATAGGAAATTCTGTATAACTATGTTGCAAGATGTATTACTTTTGTCACAAACTTTTTTTTTTGTCTTTGGAGGTGAGATGTTTTAAAGGTACAGTATTTCATTGAGATCATGACAGTTCTGCCTGTCGTTGCAATGACTTAGATTGAGGAACTTTACAATGGTGTCCTGACTCTTTTTGTTCTTAACCTGCTATCTCCACTGAAGCTGGTGCTGTAACATTCTGAAGCAGAAGTGGGCAACCTGCAGCCCATGGGCCAGATTTGGCTAGTGGAGCTATTTGTTTCCAGCCTGTGGGTGTGGGGCTTTGGTGACCTTTGACAGCTCTTGCTGTCCTGTGCTTCAGTGGGAGAGGTGGTGGTGCAGCTGGGTCCTAGCACCCACTTACTTGCTCACCTCTGACTCGAACTGGGTCGTTCTGGACCTCAGCCAAAAAAGACTGCCGATTGCGGTACTGAAGTCGACAGGGATGATAGGAAATGGCATGAAGAGGGGATGAGGAAACAGGTAAACTACATAGCTACAACAAGCTTCTTAATATAGATATGCCAGTAGAACCCATTAACATTTCTGAAAATACTGTAGACTAAAGTTGTAGGTATCATATATATATTATTTAAAGATGGAAAAGTCAAGCTCCAAGTGTAATTCCAGTGCTTTTAAGTGGTTAAATGTGGTGGAATTTTAAGGTTGTGAGCAAGGTACAGTCACCATGCTTCAAAGAGGGCACGTCTATACAAGATGCTTATTGCACGTTAGCCTAATAACACTGCACAGTAGTGTCACAGCAAAAACTCTGCTAATATCCTACTGTGGAACATTATTAAGCTAATGCGCAGTAAGCATCACTAGTGAATGTGTAAATGCACATTAATGAACATATAGACGCTCCCAGTGAGTTGTTTTCTTTAGTAGTGAATCCTGGCAGTGTGAGGGAGAATGGGCTAATCAGTATAACTGCAGGGTGAAGAGGGAAGGCAGCGGGCACTGCCAGCCTGTGAGGGTTGCTGAGGCAGGGAAGTTGCTATGCCTTGGCAAAAACCCCGCAGGGAGGTGAGAGAGGGCTTCACGTGCAGGCAGCTACACCTAACTGTTCTTCTGTCTGCAGTGATGCTGGGCACAGATGTTGCGTGTTGTGGAGCCACATCCAACCATCATGTATCCATGTGTCCTGGTTCAGCTGCGCCCTTCATGTCAGCTGCAGTGATGGCACTGCTGGGTGGGCTTGGGCCATGTAAGCTGCTACCGCATGCATGCACAGTGCAGGAGATGCAGCCTACCCTCCCTCCCGTCTTGCTTGTGTGAACCCCTTATTAACCCAGGCCCCACCATGCAGTCCTTGCTGCCTGAAAGCCTGCACCCCTGTGCAGGGGGAGATAAGTCAGGATTGGCACTGGGGCTCTTGACCCCTTCTCCCCAAAGGGGTGTTCAGTAGCGGGTGAGCAGCAGTGGGGTGCTGCTGCAGGCAGCCTGCTCTTGGCTTCAGCTCTTGGTGCATGCTTAATGGCAGAAGAAAAACTAGAAATACATTTTTTTAATATCACCCAAATTTTTTATTGTATTTTTTAAATGATGCTGTGAAGCCCGCTTGGCCATGTGCCCCCATGAGCAGGGTGTGTTTGCACGATCCAAGCATATCAAACAGTCCTCCCAGGAGGGGAGAAGCCTGGGCCATAAATAAAAAGGCTTCATCTTCTGCTTGTTGGGTTCTGAAGCAAGTTAGCCCCCCTCTCTTTAGCCTCCAAAATACAGGACCCTGCCTTAGCCTTCAAATATGGTCCCCTAGGTGCAGGGCTGGCCATCTGGCTGGAGTAGGTCTGGGCAATGCAGAGGGTCAGGAGCCGGCCCCTCACCTGTAAGCTGTGACTGTGCCCTTGGCAGGAGGAGGCCACGTTGCACCCAGCTTCATGATGCCCTCCTAGCTGGGAAGCTGAAGGTCTGTCCTTGCAGTGCCATGCTGCCCTGCCGATCATGAGCCCCGAGTAGTTGTGGGCTTGGAGCAGCCCTGTGCAGGCAGGGCATGGAGCAGGGAGCCCGGACAATGGGGTTGCTCATGTGCCTTGCACAAAACCCTGTCCCCATCTGCATTTGCATGCAGGTGCTTTTCTCCGGCCTCAGCATTTACTGGCAGAGGTGGAACAGCTGCCTGGGACGGTAGCTGTATGCTAATGGTGGGGCTCTATTTACAACACAGCCACAGTAGCTCTGGAGACCTTCAGGAGCCAGTGGGTATCGCAGCTGCAGCTGCCATCAGGATCCCCTGTGAGCGGGGCTGTCGGAATGGTGGCTCTCAAGCTCTCCCCATGTGTCTGGCTCAAAGGTCCCATGTCTGCCCAGCAGCTCTGAGCTTTACCTGTGGGGGGCCCCAGGCTGCTGCTTCTTCATGCTCTTTAGGTGCTGCTTGGCCCATCCTACCCTGCCAGGCACCTTTAGCTGTCAGTGAGGTGTTGGGGAAGTGCCTGTTGGGGGACGCAGCTGCTGCCCAGGGCATGCAGGCAGCTGCAGGCTGGGGACAGTTGAAGTCACCAGCAGAGTAGCCAGGTGGCAGTGCTCCCCCCTCAGGCTGTGCTCAGCTTGTTCTGTGTACCCCCTATGACCTTTTTAAGTACCTGTAGGGGTACACGTACCCCCGGTTGACAACCACTGTCATAGAGCAGGCTAAGATGTTCACTTTCCAAGAAGCTTCTTGTTGGTTAAGCCTTCCATTATTCATAGCGCTTACTTCAGAGCAAATGAAATACTAACAAATACTGATCAAGGAAAGTTGATTTATGTCCCGGCCTTCTTCGTAGAGAAGAGAACAAATTGAGTTAGACCCACTGAGTGTTCTCCACCTCTGTTGTTTTAATGTGCTTCTCTTCTTTTGTAGGGGGTGGGGTTCTCAATAGCCCTGTGGGATCTAGTTGAGACGCTCCCCTTAAGTTCTGTTTCATGTTTCTACATTTTAGCCCACCTTTTTCCTAACAGAAGACTAGATGGGATCTCTTTTGGAGTTTGTCAGAGCTCTGGCCATATAATGTGCAGCACTGAGAATAGGTAAGAAGCAGCAATCAATAGTCTTAAACCCTTTACTCCACATCGTCTTCAACCATTTGGCATTAAGGAGAACAGTGGACCAGGAGTCATAGAAGCAAGGGCAGAAGAAAATTATTAAAAGATTAGCATCTTGTTGCTGTCTAGTTAAGATCTCTAGTGTGTTAAAATGTTGAAGTACTGAAGAGGGAACAAGCCTATGATGTCCACTGACTGTCATTCATAGTTTCAGGCTAAATATTATCTCCAGTGTGCCCCGAGTTCTGTTCTCAAGACCATGTAACGTAGGACCTTCCTTGTGATCAGTTTCCCACAGTTCTGCTCTGCTGTAGTCCATGAGCATGCCTGTAATCCAATTTTGTCTTGCTGGGCCTTACTATTAATATCACTGTCTAAAAGATTTCTCCATCTGAAATGAGACTTCATGAGCATATAAATTCAAGCCAAAGCAAAAATCGTTCTTTGTTTTATGAATTGTGTTAATAAAAAAACCTGCTACATTAGTGGGTGTGATAAAAGGCCACTGAAATACCAAAATAACATATACAGTAATATTTTCCAGACATAAACTTTAGCCCATCAAACGCTTGCCTATCAAGCTTTAAAACTAATCAACATCAAATATACAAAATGAGATGCATAGTGGTTGTTGGCTACACTATTAGCAAGGTTTGAGATCCATCTGTGGTAGTGACAGCTCTCAGTCCTTTGTTGTTTACATCAGTTAGAGACTTCAGAAAGTACTTCGCTTCAGATGTTAATTGCAATTGAACAATTAAAAAAGAGATTGGATGGATGGGATGATATAACTTCAGTGGTATTGTGCTCTTAAAGAAAAAATCCAATAGGAGCTCATATTGATGCTTTCCTTACCTATTTGATACTCTGTATAAATAACAAACCTGTTTAGTACTGTGAAAGACCCTTTAGTGGACCAAACAGCTGTGACTAGATTATAGCATTTGGCTTAGAATTCCCCAAGCATGCTTTTTCACCCAGGAGTAAAAGCTCTCTTTTTTGCACAGATGGAAACCCGGGAGAGATTATAGGATGATCCTCATTCCACATTTTGAGTGACTTTTTTCATCTAGCACTTAAATGATGTGCCAAGTTTTTTGCAAATAAAAGGTCTTACTTATTCAAAAGAAGCTATGGTGCTTTTATATTAGTGGCTTTCAACTTTTTTTATTTGAGAACCCCTAAAAATTTTTGTCTGAGTGGAGTGCAGACCCCTTTGGAAATTTCTAATGGAGGTGTGGACTCCATTAAAGTGTAAGTGTGGGGATTCACATACTTTTGATGGATCATAGTTACCTTTCTGGGCCTCTTAGACATAATCTGTGACCACCTCACAGGGGTCATCAGATCCTAGGTTGAAAAACTGCTGTTTTATATGAAGGGGAGTAAAAGTTCTGTCATTGCTCTTGAAGCTCCATGATTGTTTTTCCTTCTTTTCACCTGCCTCCTTTCCCTGTGTTATTTTGCCTGTTTGCAATTCACTGCCATAGTTACTGCCGTAGTTTGTAGGTGGGTGGCTGTAGTGTAGAAATTATGCTGTCATGAAGTTATTGAGAATATACAGCAGAATCATGTAAGACTTTACTTTTGTGAGTCTTCAATTTAAATTAGGGTGACTGGATTTTAAGATTGTTCATTTTTGCCTATGTAATACATTTTTAATTAAGTAATTGAAACATAATTTAGAATGTTTGGGTTTATTTATTAGGCATCTGGTGAAATGTTTAACCTGTTTGTTTGCTAACTGCATTATAGTAATTAAATAGTAAATAAATGTGCATAATTGTCTTCAGATCAGTATATGCCACCTGCTTGCACAGATAGCATTTCAGGTTGTGCAGTTTTATTCATTCAGTGAAGTGGTTTGGAAAAGCACGGAGGCATCAACACCAATGGCTGGAGTTCAGCTTGGTGCGACCTGATCCACTAAGGCGCATGCCACTTATGAGGCTCAGTGACTTGATACCAAGGCAGAACAGCGGCAGCAGAGGAAGGAGAAGAGAAGGAGAAGGAGACCAACCCAGGCCTGCAAATCCCACTCCCCATGCAACAACATGCCGTCATTGCTGAAGAACATCCAAACAGAATTGGGCTTCTCAGTCACCCGAGGACCTGTCAAGCCTGACGGACGTCATCCTCAGCTTCGAGGGACTGCTGATGATATGTTGGAAAATATTTCAGGCTTTTTTAGACTTGTGGCTAACCAGTCTTAAGTAGCCTTTAGACTTCCTAGGACTGCATTTTTAAATCGTATTTTTAACAGGCGTTTCTACTGAAGAAATTTAACAGCGTATAGGATTATGGACAAATGGTTATGTGCACTGTTAACAGACACTTTTGTACATCTGGAGTTTTCCTGATGCTGAACAAATTGATCTCCAGGACTTCATAAGTGTTAGGGGTTCCTTCCCTTCCCAGCACGGGTAGTTGAGTAACCTACAAGTCACATGTCAGGAAAAACCCAAATGTTACTCTTTATTGCAAAGAAAAATCAGTAACACACACACAAAATATTATATCAAGCTTCTGAGCTGCAAGCACGTGGGGCTGGAGGAAAGAGACTCCACAGCCTATCCCTTGTTATTACCTGATAGGTTTTGGGAACCCCCCCTGTGTTCAGGGTGGTGAGACTACCTCCTTTTATCGGGTCCTCAGCCTTGTCCTTCTCAAAGTAGTTCCCTGGAACCCGATTCTTATGCTTTCTATACCTTTGCCCCTACTGGTTATGTCCCCCAGAAGGGGTGTTTATTGCAAAGAAAAATCAATAACGCACACAGAAAATATTATATAAATATTTAGCCTTATTGCCTTTTCTGGGATTAAAACTAAGCTGTTATCTCATTTTGCAAGCTGTTATTTTCTAAATTTGAATTGCTAGTTTTGCACTTCGCTAGGCCCAGGACAGTAGGTCAATCTAGGGCAGTTCCCCCTTTTTCCTCTTTATCAGCAAACTGCAGCAAATGCATTGGGTCATTACCTCATAGCCTCCGGGTTCTGCGAAACTAACTCCCCCTTCAGAGTTAAATTAACCTCCTCCCAGAAGCCTCTTTGGGTCAGGCCTGAGTTAGGCCTCAACAATAAGGCTATTAGACTGACAGTCCCAGTCAGTGTAGCTGCCATGTATCTTTGTTTCTGTCTTACAGTACTTTATTTGCTTAGGCCCTGTCTGCACTCTGAACTTTGGCCAGCAGAGGTGTGCCAACTACAACCTCCTCTCATGGACTGTGCTCACTTGCTGTGATGACCAATCCATTGACATGGACATACTGTATTTACAAGAATCCAAGATGACTTCAAATTTTAAGATGACCCCCCAATATTTAGATTCTATACTTGGAAAATTATGGGGCCCCCCTCTTCTCTCCTGCTCAGTCTACCTAGGCTTGTCTGCAGGTCTCCCTCATACTGTCACCCAGCTGCATGGTTTTCCCTGTGCTCCTGATAATGCATACCCCTTTCCATGCAGGCAAGCCACCCTGGCCTGGGGCAGGCAGCAGCTCAACTCTGGCTTCACCCCCACCACACAGCTGGGACTGCAGCAGCTGTCTGCACCAGCTGGTGCTTGAATCTCAGATGAGGCTCCTCACCCCCTGTGCTGACTGGAGGAAAAAACCTTGTCTTGGTTTCAAGTAAATATGGTAACTATGCCAACAGAAGGCTTTTATCGGGTTAGCTACTGTTATGTGTGGAGGTAATGCAGTGAAGCTGGCAGAAAAATCTTTTCTACAGACATGTACTGCATCTCCACTAGGGGATTCATCCCCCACAGTTGTGCTGGCAAAGGTATGGGTGGCAACAACTCTGTGGTGTAAATATGCACTTTCTTGCCATTTGATAATTGTGGACCAAGTAACTAGGATCTGTGTTCAGTTAACATGCCCTTTCTACTTTGGTGGTTGATAATCTCTCAGAAGAGAAATATTTATTTTTGTATCTTGGGTTTCAGCACAGTGATGCGTATTTCTCTCTCTCAAGTTTGCTGTGGCCAGTAACTGACTGAGCATCTTTTAGCCATACCTGTTCTTTGTTTTGCAGTGGAAATTCCTGTGAACAGTAAATGGGGAGTTTATGAATGAGTTTTGTCATGCTAGAGGTCAAATTTTCTGAAATTTTCACTCTAATATTAAACATTAATATTTAATTTCAGCAGCTCCATATGGCATGTTCCACGTGAAGCTGTATTACATCTTTCTCCTTTTTATACAGTTATGTTGGAAATGGGTTGATCCATTCATAGAAATAACCCCTAAATTGGGATGTGCCTCATATAATCTTTATTGAAGGATGGTTCAAGTACATGCTGAAGTGTCTTTTTTATTACAATCCATTTTGTACAGACAAAGAAGAGACGAAGGAGTACACCTTTATTTCCTCCTGTAATCCCCTGTTATCCTTGGTCCATGGACAATGGACAATCCTTGTTAATGGACAAAAACCCGACATGTCATGACAGCATTAGGAACTGCAGTGCCCTGTGGTGCTTAAATCCAAAAAGAAACTGGAATATACTGATCCTCTTAAGCTATAAAGTTGAAAGCCTGATGAGGATGTTTTCATGTAATTTGCTTTAATAGACTTTTGTGAGCTCAAGGGGCCACTGACGCTATAAGATTAAGATGTTACCTTGCCAAGCTGCTTACTAGAAAAAGCAGCAGGAGGTATATTTTCAAAGCAGAAAACAAAGAATATAGAATTGCATAGAAAGAAGGGTCAGAATGGGTTAAGAGTTATTAGATTACGTATCCGTGATTTGTCTGTGTGAAGTGTGTGACAGAATAGTAATGACCAATCGAATAAACTCCTATTTCACAAGATGTCTTCAGAACTAGGTAATAAGAATCTATTTAAAAACTAAATTAGGTATATAATTCCATATATAACAAGGGACTAAGCCCAGGCTGTGTTTTTTTTAGTTAGTCAGATGCCAAAAACTAGGTACTTCATGCAAAATAGTTGTAAAATTTAAAGAGCCATATTTAAAAGATAAGTAAAAACCAACATTACACGCCAAATTGTAATTTTAATAACACAAAGAAGGAATGGAGTTAAAACTGTTTTTATGGCTTGAATCTGCAAATGCAAACACAAGATCACTTTCTTTGGAGTAGAGGGCATATTTAGGTCCTTATCTACATAGGGAGACCACATGGGAGCAGGCATTGTCTGCTGATGGTATTTGCAAATATAAAGCCAGAAATACAAGACTTAGACTATGTTAGGAAAAATTATCCATTTCTCAACACATTGTCTCATCACAGGTCCATAAATAATCAATTCAGAAGGCTTCATCATCACAGGCTGAAAGACCAGAGCTAAATGAAACTACTCCTCTTTCTGGAAGCGAGCAGGCTCCTTTACTTCCCCACTCCCCCCCGATATATCTCTAAACCTCCCAGTGATTTTTAGGGGTTTATTTGAATAAATTTAACAACTTTGAAAAGCTGCTGTTCCAGGACTTAAAAGTGGTATAGTTGGTTCTTTCAGCTCTGCTTTGTACAGTGACCTTTTGCCTTTCATGGGAGAGCATTCTTGATGGCCATTCTCCGCAAACAGCCCTGCTCATTGACTTTATTGTGAACCTTTGTTTTTTTTCCCCTTACATTGTGCTCAAGTTTGCTTTTGGTATATTTTTTCTTCATTCTTCCTTACATCAGCTACAGAACAGAGGCTTTGGGTCAGGGTGAGGAGAGTGTCCTGTGCACTAGAAGTGCTCCTATAAAATAGGATGACCGTGCCACCAGAATGTTACACTGATGTACACAAGGTGAGGACCTGGCCTGCTGACCCTAGGTATCAACCAAAATGTATTTTGTCCCTGAAGGAACACTGATGTCAAGGCTTCCCTACCAATGCAGGATATTTAGGCAGCACTAAGATCTCATGGGTCAATAAAATAGGCAAAACGGCCCTTGGAGAGACCACCAGTTTCTTGGCATGTGGATACACTCCTGGCCTCTCGCCTTTTTGTGTTTCCTCTTCATTTGAGCAAAACTGCTTGTATAAATCTTAGTCCTATTGTGGGCTCTTTTGCAATCCTCCCAGTTTCTACAGTGGCCTCCATAATATTCATTCCTTCTTTAAAAGGACATCTTTCCACAAGTGCCTTATATTATAGGCAGACAAGGTTCTTTGGGTTGGCCTATGTCCTTAGACCAACAGAACTACAACTGACACCCCTTAAAATATTATATTCCTATAACCTTGAGATCCCTTTATCCAGTACAGGGTATGGTTTCTCTGGGGGTGGGAGGGAGGGAGGGAGGGCAGAGAGACATGGTTGTGATGAGCATGAGGAACACTGGGGAACATTTCTGGAGAGTGGGATGCTTCAGAGTACAGTGAAATTACCAATGGCAGTTTCCTGGAGGAATGGGAATCTTTCCCTGATCCCATGCCCTAAGAATGAGAAGTGCCAGCTGTTTGAAAATCACAGAGCTGTCTGTTTTAATTATCAAAATGGTTCCAACCTACTGAAGGCTTTCTTTGTGGGAAGTGACTGATTTAAGAGCTTTAAACAGAGCAGTTTGTCTTGAACAAAGGGCTGCACAGTGGGAAGTTTCTGCCCACACGCACCATTTCACACCTACGATTAGGCTTACAGACACCACTAGGACTGCGTTGCAGGCTGCCGAAGCGTCCTTTTATTTCGATGTAACACAGTGCACTGAATTGACTACAGCAGTCACTCAGACTAAGTGATGAATGTGCCATTTACTAGGGTGTTAATTGAAATACATTTGTACTTCCTGGCAGAAAGTCTTCTTGGTTTATGGTTCCGACATTTTGAAGATGATGGTAGTTTTTCTTTGGGTTTTTCTTTTCCTTCCCCCGCTCTTCTTTGTTATCTTTCTTCCCTTCTCCCCTTACTCCCCACAACCTTTTATTTTTTTTTAACCTGCAATGTCCTGCAACACTCCTGCCTCAAAGAAGCATGTTGGGATTTTGGGGAGAGAGATCAGAGCTTTAATACATATTCATAACAGAAGTATTAAAAGAGACTGTGGCTAGACACTGGAGATAATCAGGAACCACACAGAACTGGTACAGGTGGTAGGGGCTATTTTTAGGCAGCACTATATTCCTAAGGGAAAGAAATTGCTCTGTAATTACTAGCAAGGTCATTGCAGTCATTTCAATGGCAAAGAAATAGCGGGAGTTGGGACCCATTGAAGTTTGGCTGAATGTAGTTAACAGTATACCATTGCATCTATTTTAAATAATAATGGCATCAGAGATCCCTTTTATAAAGATACCCGTCATGTCATAATGACAGTGAGCTTTCCAGGAGATATTTTACAGTCATAAATGAATGGTATTTTTCAGTCATATTTTAAGTTTTTCCATTTTTGGTAAGTTAACATGGTACATCACTGCTCTAAAGCAAAATTATCAGTGAGGTTTGTTTGCTGATGACTTAAATACATTTCTTCTTTGAAGAACACAGACACACACAATCTGTAGGTTGTTATGGTATACGTGGCTTACATAGTCCATTTGAAACTGGTTTGAAATGGGTTTGTTGCAGAAAAAGAAGTTTATTTTAAAACAAACAAAACAAAACCAACAAACCCCAAAATGAAGAATCATTGATCTATTTCCTAGAGCGTGGCTATAAACACCCTTATAGACTGGTTCAGAGAGGCATAAACCTTTTTTAGGTGACAGCTTACTTCATTAGATATCATCTTTATTTATTTTTTTTAACAGAGCATCTAACAAACTAGGCTGTCAGCAGTGGAAGGTCATGCCTGTCTGAACTAGATGGTCTCTTTTGTAGACATGGAATAGTGGCAGTGCAGAGCTCTACTTCAATCAGAAATGGAGCTGCAACAAATTGTGGGTTGGGGGGTAGAGTCTTTCTGGTTCATGATGACATACAGCATTGGCAAATTATTGTCACAGTGAGAGCCATAACCTTATGTCATTTCTTGCCGCCTGTGTTTTTAATTTGTCATTATATTGTTAATCTCCAGCTTCTCACTTAGAATTTCATATCGCTGTTACAGTGACTACACAAAATAAAGGGAAAGTGATAGTGCTGCCTGTTACTAAGATTTCCCAACAGTTCCCATTCTGATGTCATTTTCTGTTGCTTATAGCTTCAACCACTTGGGCTAAAAATTTCCAAGTCAGGTGTTCAGCTGAGTGTTTTTTGTAAAATTGCTTCAGATGCTACTGAGAATGCACCTAAGAAAATTTGATTGTTTGTCCATGTTCAAAATATATTGGCACTTTTACTGTTTTGGAGTAGGAACTTGAAATTGGTCTCAAGGATTGATTAGCCTATGAGTCAGGTTAATTGTCATTGTCCAAAAGGAGAGAAATTCAGGAGAGATATGACAAATTAGGAAAAGGAAACTTGACTTTAGATTATTAAATCATTTTTAAGGCAGCTAGCAAAGGTAAAAAGGCTTGAATATTTTAAAGTAGTATTATACCTACTCTACCTTCATCCTGTCAGTTGAATGCACTAAGGCCCTCATTTTGCATTTGGATGATTGCATGCAACACCTGCGGAGCCTGTTTGTATAAGAGCCTGCTGTCAAGTCAGATTGCAGGATTGTGGCCTTATTTATATATACAGATTGTAATTCTTGTGGTTGTCTGGGATATTTTTTGTATTACTGAGGTAGCAAAGGGGGTGTTTGCAAGATATTGTTGCATCTTGTGACCTTGAGGGTGGGCAGCATTTGTTTACTTCTAGGGAGTTGAAATCTGCTGGCCCAAATTTAAAGGTACAAAGACTCTGTAACTGTCCATCTTTTTAATGGCATTTGTGGGTGTTCAGGGCTTCTGACATTTAAGGCAGGAATCTGTTTAGTAATTTAAAAGTAGGGTGCATACCTTTGACTTAAGAAACAACTAAGGGAGGGAAAGACTGCAGCAAAACCTGGGTAGGTTACAGGGGTGGGCTAACAAAAACAGGATGTGTTTCAATACTGACAAGTGCAGGGTGCTGCACTTCGGCAGTAGTAACCAGCAGCACGCTTATAAGATGGGAAACTATCTTCTTGAGAGCACGGAGGCAGAAAGGGATGTTGGAGTCATTATTGACTCCAAGATGAACATGGGCGGACAATGTGAGGTCACGGTTGGAAGGGCTAACCAGACCTTGTCGTGCATCCACAGGTGCGTCTCGGGCAGGGCCAAGGAGGTGATCCTCCCCGTCTATGTGACGCTGGTCAGGCCACAGCTGGAGTACTGTGGTTCAGTTCTGTGCGCCCCACTTCAGGAGAGATGTGGACAACATTGAGAGGGTCCAGAGGAGGGCCATCGGCATGATCCAGGGACAACAGGGCAGACCCTACAATGAGAGACTGCGGGGCCTGAACCTGTTCAGCCTTCACAAGCGAAGGCTGATGGGGGGACCTGGTGACTGTCTATAAACTCACTAGGGGGGACCAGAAGGGTTTGGGAGAGACCTTGTTTCCCCTAGCGCTCCCTGGCATAACAAGGAATAACGGCCATAAGTTGTTGGAGAGGAGGTTTAGATTAGACATCCATAAGAACTACTTCACACTTAGGGTAGCTAGGATCTGGAACCAACTTCCAAGGGAAGTGGTGCTGGCTCTTACCCTGGGGGTCTTTAAGAGGAGGCTTGATGCCTACCTGGCTGGAGTCATTTGAGCCCAGTTTTTCTCCTGCCCAGGCAGGGGGCCGGACTTGAAGATCTTCAAGGTCCCTTCTGACCCTACTCCTATGATTCTATGAAGTAACATATTGTGAAGGCTGGGAGCTATGAAATCAAAGGAAAATGGTGGAGAGCTCAGTATGGCATAATTACATTTGACTGTATGTGACTGTCAACAAAGTGGGATGGCTCAATGAAGGAGACATGAAAGCAGACATTTTTCTGGTTATTCAACTGTGCCTTAATATACTTGTATTTTGTACAAAATACTTAGGAGTGGTCATGGTGAGTAGTCTGCCTTTGAAAAGTGAAAGAAACACAAGCAGTTCCTGTTTCCACATCTGAGAGGAGCTATGTTGGTCTACCACATTAAAGCAGAGTAAATATTAGATCTCTCTTCCCTTACCCCAGATCTGATATGTGTCTGTTTTTATTGAGTGTCTGTGGCTGAGGGACTTAATGTCACCACTGATGCCATTTGACTCTCTGCTGCAGAGGGAATCAGAACTTGGGTATGTTTAGCTATACGTAAAAAAGTGAAACACCTTTTAAGTAGACTTACTGCCATTCCTCTGTATTTGATGATCTGCCAGTGTCTGAAACAGTTCAATGGATTCTAACAAGTAACTTCAGGACCAGAAAACTTTGGCCTTGACCAGTGATAAGAGAAAAAATATTGAGCCCAAATACAAAGTTTATAGATAGAGTACTTGATGTGACATGCTGGTACTATTAGCATGAGTTCCACTTGAAAATCCAAGTTGCCTTAGTTACATGAATCCATACTATATTAATGTCAGCAGCTTGACGTATGTAATGATAGCACTTAGCTTTTACAGTGCTTTTCATCTATAGATCTCAACATGTTTTGTAAAATGGTCTGTATCATTATTCCCAGAGGCAATTGAGGCAAAGAATTTGAAAGAAGCAGTTCGGAGACAGGCAGGGGTTGAGGACAGGGACAAAGAGATATGAGGGCAGAACGCAGAATAAATTGAATGTGAGAGAGCTTCTTGGGGTACAGGTGGGACAGGAAAATGGAAAGCATGTCACGTGGTCCTGTAATTAAGACCATCATAATGCTTGTACAGTGGGATGGTAGTGAATTTACATGGTAGGGGTAAGTTTAATGCTGGCAAATACTAGCATTACTGTGCTTGACTATGATCTTTATAATTTCATTTTACCTTCATTGCATAATTTTATTGCATGTAGATTTTTTTTCAGTAACTTGTAGATATGAAGGTAGACTTGCCTTGGTGAAGAATAAATCATTCCTGTTACCTATTCATCCAAGAACATTTCTCTTACTCTATTTCTTTTGCAGTTTTATTTTGGGCACTTTCATTTCTCTGCTATTCCTCTGTCAAAATATTTTTCCTTATGCCTGATCCTTTACTGAAATCAGAATCTTTTCTATAGCACTGGCCATCAGTGTGTAACTGAAAATGACAGGAAATCAGCTTTGTGACTTAACTGCAGAATCAGGGGAGAGAAAGCAATGGATCAGAAGTCAGGTAGATTCATTTTCTAAAGCCTATTAACTTTAGTACATGGCAAATAAGGTCAGACTGTATTTAAAAGAGGTACAAGGCTACTTTGTACCTATCTTTTGAAAATCCATTTTTAAAGGCACAGTATTTCTGCAGTTCAGATAGCTGTGTTTGAAGGCCCTGGTGCATGTTCAAATTAAAAGTGGATAGAAACCAGCTATAGAGTTGTTACACATTTTCAGGCACTAACTTTATAGCTGGTTAGCTCTTTTATAGCTGGCTAGTCATTTTTATCATGTGTTAATTACTTTGCATGTGTGTCTGGTCTGAATTTATTGCATATTTAACCAGTTAATTGTGTAATGTATGTAACATGTAGCAGGGTCCTAAGACTTACTTACGCCTCCATTTTTGATGCTTTGTGGACAGCCTGTGGACTGTATGAAAAGCTTTCCTGTTTGTCAGTATGATTAGTAAATGCCTGTGTTATGGTACAAGCCTCTACTGTTAGTTCAAAAAAGTAATGCAAAGAGCCTATTGTCTGTATTATCTGTTTAGGAATGCAGAACTCTAGAGCACTTGGTTCAGCGATGATACCTTTTATCAGACCAACTAAGAAATTGCAAAAAAATATATTTTTTTCTGCAAGCTTTCAGGCGCACTCGCTCAGGGAAAATCAAGATGGTAAAGAGTCCCCATAGGTAGAAAAATTTCATTTTTGTCTATTTACTTCACTATCTATTTAGGAAGAGCCTGGAGGGGGATGCAGATAACTGCTCTGATTCACCATATCATGGATCACGTTTGTTTTACAGTGTGAGCATAGAGTTTCTCCCTGAAATCATTGCTTCCTAAAAAAGATTCTGAATTGACCCTTAACACCAAGTTTATTTGGCATCCACCTTAAAAAGCAGTGCCTTCTGGGCACTGCACTCCAAGAGGGATGAGAAGGTCCAGAGAAGGGCTGCTTGCATGGTCAAGGGGCAGCAGGGCAGGACCTACAAAGAGAGGCTGAAGGGCCTGAATCTATTCAGCCTCCACAAGAGAAGGCTGAGAGGGGATCTGGTGGCTGTTTACCAACTCACCGGGGGGACCAGCAAGAACTGGGGGAGGCTCTGTTCCCCAAGGCACCACCCAAGATTACTAGGAATAACAGCCACAAATTGTTAGAGATAAGGTTCAGGCTGGACATCAGGTGGACATTACCATTAGGGCTGCCAGGCTTTGGAATGGATTCCCAAAGGAAGTGGTGCTCTCTCCTACCTTGGGGGTCTTCAACGGGAGGCTGGACAGATATTTGCCTGGGGTGTTACGACCCCACACTTGTTCCTGTCCAGGGCAGGGGGTCAGACCTGATGATCTGTTTAGGTCCCTTCTGACCATAACAGACTATGAAACTATAAACCCAAAAGATGTAACACATGTTTTAAATCATTGTGCTATAATTGAAAAAATCTGCTAGCAACCACCATGTTAAAACAGCTGTTGTTAGGAGAGTCTGCCACTAAGTAGCATGGACAGACTTTTCCTGAGATGTATGCTAGCTAAATTGTGCTGTGAACTACTCTGCCTCCTTGTCCATAGTCTAGATTTATAACCTCTGTCTCAGGTGAACAAATTGCTACTGATACCAGTACATCTGGATTAGATACTGATAAGGACAGTTGTTCTAAATATGATGTTAACATAGAGTCATGTGCATTTTAGGCTGGACAGGGATACAGGTGTAAAGAGGGCCTTGAATGGAGTTGTGAACCCAGGTGAGCACCCTGTGGTAAAATTAATGTTGCTGCACTAACTGCCTGCACTTGAAATGCCTGCCACCTGTTTTGGCCCATATCTTCTTCTTTATAAAAATGTACTTTAATTTTCAAATATTTTTTCCTTTGTTCAAATCTAGCCTTGTTTGGTAGCATGTGATTGTTTTTAGTTCAGGACTTCAGCAATACTTAAAACTTATTCCCATTTAATTCAACTTTAATCAGTAGGGAGAAAGCAAGTTGTTGTGGCACCATCATGGAAATTGGCAGATAGCCCATCTGTCAATCTCCAGGGTGCGGCAGGATATCTGGGGGCCTTTGGCCATCTTCCCCCCCACCCCTGGCTCTGGGATGTCAGGGCTTCTCATGTTTTGTTTTGTTTTCCCAGCATCTTTTTTGCACCCCTGCTGCAAGTGCCTTTTTTGCACTTTTTAATGGTCCCTGTGCTTTTTTGCAGGGACCAGGATTTTTTTATGGGGGACCTATCAAATTCTCAGTTTCTGCAAAAATCACAATTGTGAATTTGGTAGGTCTAATTATAGCCTATGAAATCTCTTGCCTCTCTCAATGAATTAGTCTGTAAGGTACCACACTGCCTCGCTTTCGGCTTAACTTAGGCTAACATGGCCAGCTACCTCTCTTTAATCATTAGGTTTGTGATTACATAGCCTTCTTGAAGCAGAATCAGTTCAACCCTTTCTTTGGGTGAGAAAGATAAGTTGAGTGTTTGCACCTTGAAGTGTGTCTGTCAGATTAACATTTGCAAAACTCTTGCTCTGTCTTTCATGTGGGAGTATGAATTTACCCTAGTGTCTGTGGCCAAGAACTATCCCTTTCCTCTTACTGTTCAGTATGCTGTTCAACCGTTATCTGTTCTCATGGTAGTAGACTTAGCTGCATTTAATTGAGTTTTGGATGTGAGTAGATCGTGAAAAGCTTTGTGTTCTTCAGAAATGAGAGAAACTATATATAAACGTACACTCAGTGCAGTAGCAATACCTCTTGGGTATCTCAAGCGACCATTTGCTGCAGCCCTTTTTTCACTGTCTTTTTCTGTGCTTTGTCTTGCAGAGTTGGACAAATCTGGAGAAACCAAGCTTTGAATGACAGACATCATATAAGACAGCTGTTGCCAAACAGAAAATGCAGATGCCGCTTCAAGTACTAGGTTGAGTGAATGTGTGCACGTGTACCAATGTATGTATATTTGCATGAGTTTCCACAGCCCGGCAGACTTATTCTTTCATACAAAAAGTTTTGCAATTGATGAAAATTGAATTAAGAATCAGATGGAGCAACTTGACTGCACAGGGATCACAAGTCTATGGAAAGACACCTGCCACTAATGGTCAGCTTTCTACGTGGTCTACACAGGTGAAGAATGTTTGCAAGAAGAATAAAAAATACATTGTGCACAGAACAAGCCTAATACATACCTCTGGAATCTAAAGGAGTAATTGAGAGGAGAACAGAAGAAGACAGATAGAAAAAGAAACTGACTTTTGTATTGCAAATGGAATAATGTACTGTCTTTGGCACATTTTTTGCATTGGACTCAGTAAACTATAATTGGGTTTAATGTACTGGACTAATAAATAGTGACCATTTTATTGTGTAGTGATGACTGGAAGAAAGCAAGTTCAGGAACTGTGGTACAAGCCTGGGCATTGAAATGCAAACTTTGTTTTCTGTACTGAGTTAACTGGGTCCTCAAACTTGCTTATTCTTTTGCCCCTTCCTTTTTATCTTACTGCTTAGTATGGTATAAGTATTAATCAATCAAGCTTGCAAACATTATTCAAATAAAATAATTGGAACACTTTATTACGTTCCTTTCTTGTACAGCTGCAAATGTAGGGTTTGGAACTATGAATCTGTGCTCTAGGCAAGAATCAAGAAGGAAAGAGCATATCGAGCAAGGAAGGAAATTGTCGAAGGAGACAGTAAAACCAAGAAGTCAGATTTTTAGCGCTGCTTCTCTTTCTTTTTTGGTTGATTTATATTTTGTCCTCCCTTGAATCCTAGAAGATTTGCAAAGAGTGCTTATTTGATGAGCTTTAATTCTGACACCTGTTTTTACAGCAGGATGGAAAATCTATGATGCTTCTTTTTTCGGTAGTAGGAAAAAGGGAAAAGTAAAGGAAAAAACAGCTTGCCGCATAGTCCTGTTCCAGAGGAGAGAGAACTTCACGGTTCACCTGAGGCAAACTTCACTGCTTTAAAAGCTAAAAGCTTTTGAACATTTTTGAATTTGTTAAATGAAAAGGGGTTTTCTTTTTCATTCCTGTATGGCAGTGAGAAGTGGGAAAGCAGGCAAGATAGCGTGATAAACAGTGCAGGCTGCACTTAGTTTCTGGTGGACAAAAGAGCTACAATGAAAATGGGACTGGCTTTGGATTGCAAAAATCATTGAGTCCAACAAACAGTTCAGCAGCAAGAGGGAGTTTCCCATTTGGCCTGGCAAGCTGGTGCCTGTACAAGTGTGGTGTCTGTTGTTTCGTATGGTCTGTGTGCCTTTTTCCCTTTATGCAATCTCTTTCAGCTTTAGCAGCAGAAATACATCAGGTGGGGAGGATATGCCAGAGGGCAGCTTGGAGACGAGGAATGTCGTATCTATACATATGTACGTACGTGCGCATGTTTAAATTTCTGCGACTGAACTTTTGAAGAAAATCTGACTGGAGGAAATCTTAAAGCCTTAAGTTACTTGAATCCTACACATTCGCAACTCTTCGTCTCTGGAATTGCATTACACTAAACTGGAATCTCAGGCTGTATAAAGATTATATCAAGTTGAGCAAAAAGACGACTTACCATTTCTTGCGCGCCTCTTACGAAGTAGCTGTTTCTCCAAAGGAAAAGTGCACCCTCTCTCTAATGACTCAAAGACAAAATGAACCTGAATTTTTTTTTTAAGTGTTACTTTTTCTTAGCCAACTGCCATCATCTTTTATAGAGGAATTTTTCACTATGCATTTGGTGGATATTTATAAACACTGACCCTCCTCTCTCCTGCAATGGTCTGTCCCAGGTCAGTCTTATAAATAAATTGATTTCAATTTTTGTGCACTAGACATATTGCTTTCTTATGTCAAAAAATAAAAAACAAAAAAAACCATGTATGCAGCAGTGGAACATGGGCCTGTTCTGTGCAGTGACTCCAACATCCTGTGTCTCTCCTGGAAGGGTAGAGTTCCTAAAAGTGAGAAGGAGAAACCAGTGTGCAGAAGGCGGTATTATGAGGAGGGCTGGTTGGCCACAGGCAACGGCCGAGGAGTTGTAGGGGTGACGTTTACCTCCAGTCACTGTAGGAGAGACCGGAACACGCCTCAGAGGATCAACTTCAATTTAAGGGGCCACAACAGTGAGGTAAGTGTTTGGAGGAAGGGTCAAATCAAAGATAGCTGTGGCAGCAGTCACAAAATCAGTCATCCATTTCTGTTGGACAGAAGAGGTGTTTGACAGTGAAAAGAGTTGGAAGCTTGGGGATTGATCCAAATACACTTGGGGTCAAATAGGGGACTCCAATATCTTCTGTGGGGGAGAAAAAAAAAAGTTCAGCATTCTGCAGGGAATAGATTTGTTTTGCTTCCCAAATCCCACCTTCTCCCAAATGTTTCCCATGTCAGAGTCTGTGTCATTAAATAAATGCAGTAGATTTAAAGACTGTGACAGTTGTTGCTTTCACAATACTAAATTTTTGCCTGGAGACCTAATTATAAAGAAGAATATGGAGAACGGAGCTAAACTTGGACTAGACTGTCTACCAGATATTTCAAACTGATGTGCACTGGTGCTGACTTGAGTCACTGTGGTTAGGATTATCATAAAACTGGAAGTGAATGGGGTGGATGAGGTTCCCAAGAATAAAGCAGGAGCCTTGTGGTAGTTTAGTTTAGTTTAAATACTCCAGGGTGGAAAACATCACCCTTAGTATAAAGTGGGATTTTTGCATTTATTTTTAGTTGGTTCATCTCTGGTTTTCCATCTTTGCTGATCTTCCTTGGCTTCTTTGTGCCTCTGCCTTACACGATCTTCAACATTTTCACACTAAAAACTGCACAAGTGGTGCCTGAAAGTACAAAAATGGTGTGTGAAGCATTAGGAATTTAGATCATAAGCTTGCTTTTTGGCTAAGCACAAGTAAGTGTCCATTGAGGAGTACCGTATTTACTCAAATATAAAATGTTCCCCCTGTAATTGGATTCTATACATGGAAAATTTAAACTTGGTATAATTTCCAGGTATAGAATTTAAGTACTGGAGGATTGTCTTGAATTCCCCCCTTCCCTGTTATAGCAGGGAAAGCAGTGGCTGGGGGGCAGGTCATGTCCCCCAGGTACTGCCCTCTGATGTGCCCACTTTTTGCCTTCTTCCCTGTCCACTTCTTGCCCTTTGCCCTGTCCACTTCTTCCCCTTGCAGCCTTCCTGCCTCCCTGCCACCTGCAGCCCTCCAGCTCCCCATAGCTTCTGTCCCTTTCCCCTGCAACCCCCCACAGTCTCTGCCTCTTTCCCCGCACCTTCCCTTGCTCCCCAACCTCTGCCTCTTCCCTTCCCCACTCTTATTGTCAGATACTGTGGTGTCCTGAGCATGTGGAAGCTCAGCCCTTGCTGAGCCATGCAGCAGTGTTGGTGCTGGTGATGGGCCAGGCAGGGGAAGGAGTATTCATGTGCTCTGTACTGAGGAGAAACTCCAGCCCAAGCCAGAGTCGAGCTGCACCTGACAGTAAGGAGGAGGGGAGGGCTGAAGCTGCAGGAGGGAAGTCGGGAGTGGGGCAGGAGGCTGCTGTAGGTCTGACTCTGGCTCTGACTGAGGCTCAGGACCAAAGGCAGAGCAGCAGCATCTGCCTTCTCCCCACTCCACTTCATATGCGAACTGGCATCATACCTACATGTCAACTGGCACCATACCTACAGGTTGGGGAACTCCCACCTTGTCAGCACAGAGGCGGAAAAGGGTCTTGGAGTCATAATTGACTCCAAGATGAACATGGGCTGGCAGTGTGGGGAGGCAGTCAGGAAGGCCAACTGTAGCTTGTCATGCATCCACAGATGCATCTCAAGCAGGTCCAAAGAGGTGATCCTCCCCCTCTATGCGGCACTGGTCAGGCCACAACTGGAGTACTACATCCAGTTCTGGGCGCCGCACTTCAAGACGGATGTGGACAGCATGGAGAGGGTCCAGAGGAGGGCCACTCGCATGATCAGGGGACAGCAGGGCAGGCCCTGTGAGGAGAGGCTCCAGGACCTGAACCTGTTCAGCCTCCAAAAGAGAAGGCTAAGGGGGGATCTTGTGGCCTGTTATAAACTAGTCAGGGGGGACCAGCAGGCACTGGAGGAGTCACTATTCCCCCGAGCACTGCCAGGAGTGACCAGGAATAATGGTCACAAGCTGGCAGAGGGCAGGTTTAGGCTAGATATCAGGAAGCGCTACTTGACGGTCAGGGCAGCTAGGATCTGGAACCAACTTCCAAGAAAAGTGGTGCTGGCTCCTATGCTGGGAGTTTTTAAGAGGAGGTTGGATGAACATCTTGCTGGGGTCATTTGACCCCAGTATTATTTCCTGCCATGGTGGGGGTCGGACTATATGATCTACTCGGGTCCCTTCCGACCCTAGAAACTATGAAACTGTAAGAGAAGGGGCTTTTTGCTCCATGCTGATTTGGGGGGTAGCCTCATCTTGTATTCAAGTAAATACAGTATCTACTGGAGCAAAAATTTCACTTTTATGTTATGTGGAGCAGTGGCATTTCCCAGATTTAAAAGCAAAAACCTCAGTGCTTTTCTGATTGTTTGAAGTGATAACTGTTAACTTCAGCTCTTAATATACCCTGCTCTTCTGGCATTGGTATCATCAAAGACTGAGCTTGTGTGCTTTTCTGGTGTTGTTTGTATTGGGGATCAGACTGTGTTAGGCTGAATGACAGTGCCCTTCTAAGTACAAGCTTTTTGGTTTAAGACCCAAATCATTAATGCTTGCAGAGGCAGGGCCTGCCTATGATGTTTGGAGTTGTACTTTGCCACAGCGCGGGTGGTATTTGGATTCAGGATTTCGATTAGGTCATCAATGTAAGCTTCATTTATAAAATGCATGTTAATTACCAAACACCTGCTAATATTTTAGCATGTCATATAAAAATCAATTTTATTACCTGAGTTTTCTCTTTCTTTTATTTTCTTGTGATACCTGGGCATCTGTTTTCCTCCTGCTGC
This sequence comes from Crocodylus siamensis, assembly GCF_052110815.1. Classification (NCBI taxonomy): domain Eukaryota; kingdom Metazoa; phylum Chordata; order Crocodylia; family Crocodylidae; genus Crocodylus; species Crocodylus siamensis. The sequence goes on from NC_143395.1 coordinate 124,904,922, forward strand.
ACAGTGCAAACACTTTGAAACAGTAGAGGATTTACTATTTTGAAGGACTGTAAAATGTGCTCAAGTGCAAGTGTGGAAACATGAGAGTAGGCCCTGATGCATACCACTAAACTGAAGATGACACCGGTATTTCAGCTTCACCTTTTTTTGGAATTATTTCCTTTTGGCCATTTTTCCTTTGTTTTTCCAACTGGCTGTGATGGTTTCCTACATAGGGCATGACATGCCATTTTTATGTTGACACTGTATGTAATGTGAGCACATCACCCCATTTGCTTGTAATGGGCATGGTGGAAGCAAAATGGCTTCAACTGACTTATGAATAATTTTATTCAGAGCTGGGATGTTAAGCATGTGGCCCAAGTTGGTCACTAGTTCAAGGGCTTGTGCTTATATAAATAAAGGCAGAGTGGAAAATATTAAAACTAGAGGCCATGACTCCAATTCTATGTTTTGGGTTACAAAAAGGGGCAGTGCAGTTTAAAAGGGGCTGCTTTCTTTCAGGAAACTTATTAAGAGTGGCCTTAAGATAGCTGGAGAGATCTGTCAGGTAGCTGATATGGTCTTGTACTGCTGATGTTAAAATGAAAGCTGTCTCTCTGGTTTAACTGTAAAGGGCAAAGGTGCTGAACACCACAGTGCCTATGCTAGACTTGTTGAATGTGGCCCTCTTTCATTTTTCTTCTGTGGAAAATCCTACTGGATTCATTGGGAATGAAACCAGTAGGACTTCATAGCCTTTTCTAAATAACTTGTGTAGAATTGATTGTACAATATAATTTTTAACAGATTTTTGAGGGTGGAAAAGCTTGTCTGAGCCTATAAAAAAATATATTGCATGTTGGAATAGGCAAAAAAAAAAAGTTTAATAGACATGAAAAATATTGAATAGATATTTTCTCCTTTTCTTTCTTTTTGTACTTTTCTCCTTTCTATTTCACCAGGTTGTGTCCTACGAGCAGACTATGGATGTTACTTTGTATGCTTGATTGAATATACATTTGAGGCCCAGAATATGTGTGTAAAGAGAAAAGGCTGTAAGTTGCAAGCATCACTTGCATATAGGCGGAATCAACTGATGCTTGTAAATTCCTCTGGCTGGCACTCGTGTTGTTGTGTTGTTCTTTGGTGCTGGTGATGAATATCTCTAGGTACTGTCATTTGGGTAAAACTAATACCATAAGTCAAGTTCATTGCCTTTCTGACATGGACTGCCGCTTTAGTGTTAGCACAAACTCAATTATAAATATATGAATAGTGTAGATAGTGAAAACCCACCCACAATAGTTTTGATTTGGGTATAATTCATTTTTAAGAATATGTTGGGGGCCATTGCAGTGGCTAGAGCAGTGGTTTCCAATCTGTGAACAGCAAACCTGAGTGGGGCATGGCAGTTACAAGTGGGGTTATGCGCTTAAAAGAAATTCAGCTGTTTGTGTTTGGGGTGGGGGCAAGCCCAACCAGAAATGGGGTGTACAGATGGAAACAGTTTGGGAAATGCTGATGTAGAATTTGAATTTTGGTACTTAAGATAATCATGGAGGAGATGGAGACGGTGTAAGCAGCACTGCATTTTAGGTAAATCATGAAATGATTGTTAACAGGATAGTGAAACTAGACACCATTGCTGTGTTCTTGTGGTATTTTCATGGTTGTTGAAAAGATTTATTTTTTAAAGTTGCTTTTTACATCCAGCCGTCTCTTTCTGGTTGCCCTAATTTTCTTATTAACGTGGGGACTGACTATCAGGAGAGAGTCTCCAGTAATGAACTGCTGAAATGCCTACAGTGATGGCTGACTTTTTTGCCACTTAAATGACTCATAGAGTTATACAGCAGTGGGGCATGAAAGGCTCTTTAGTGTGAGCTATGGCTGTTTTATATATTTTTCACTTCAAGGTAACCAGACATTTAAAGGGTAGTTATTAGAGACTGAAGAGTGGTTGCCATCTTACTCCAGCCAGCAGTCTAATGCATTTGCAGTTACATAAGAAAAATGTGGGAAATGAAATAGACTGGTTCCATTTATTTTCCTGCTGATGCCAGGATGTGAAAACACATTGTTTTGTAGCACAGTTTGTTTTTTTGTGATAAAGCTTTCTAGGCCTGGTTCTCATTTCCCAGAGGTTGCTAAACATGGCTTTCAGGGGGACTTAAAGTGCACATGAATGTAATTCCTTGAAGAAACAAAGGATTTCAAAGGGTGAGATTTTTAAATGCATTCCATGTTAACCTAACTCTGCTGTCATTGATTTATGAAGGAGCAGCGTTTTGGTAATAATTGAACATGCTTCTGAAAATCTGTCACTCATTTTTGCTTCTCTCATCTATTTAAAAATCAAAGGTACAATCCTACATGCATTTAAGTCGATATGAGAATGCCCATGAACTTCATTATGATCAAGATTTTACCCCATACGACCACTGTGGTACTGAAGAATGGTCAGTGTAGTGCATTTCAGACAGTCTGACCACTGACACGCTGCTGTAAATGCTTACTTTACAGGGTCTGGGAACTTACAGCTTGTGGGACAGATCTGGCCCATGGAGCCATTGGATCTGGCTTACTGATATGGGGTTTTAGCAATATTTGGAAGGTGCTTCTTTTGTGCTGCGACAGGAAGATGCAGCAGTGCCCAGGAACTAGTGCCCGCTTGCCTACCTCTGATCAGAGACAGGTCTTTTTGGCTCACTGCTTGAACAGGTTTAGAGTATCCTCTTGTTTGTGTGTACCTGGCATAGGAGGAGATGCTATTGAATCTCAGCATTTTGTTCTACTATTCTTAATGTTTTTTTTAAAGCATCTTTGTGTGGGTGCACCTCTTCTCTTTCAGATGCACAGTATGCAGAGTGAATTCTGATATATCAAGTAAATTCTGTATGTTAACTAAAGTTTCAGTCTGGCAACACTTAAAATGTAATGCAAGGATAAACAGATGCCCACACAGTGAATCTGGTCCATATGCTAAATACATTACTGAGCTTGTGCTATGCAGCAATTATGAACATGTAAAGTAAACCAACTCGTTTGTTTTTATTTTATTTTCAAAATATTAAAAGGAGTGCTTTTATGTCGTGTGAAATCCTGATTTCACATGGGAGTATTTTTATAAGTAGCTTTAAAAAAAGATGTCGCACCCATTTTTCTTACCTAATGACTTAAAATGAGTAGGGAAAAAGTCTCATCTCATCAGGGTAAACTGTATTTTCAATGTAGTGTGGTGCACTATATTTTCAGTGTGCAAATTTTAAAGTGCTACCATCCATTTAAAAAATGTTACTTTAAACCAAATTTCATGTGCTATATCTGAATGTAAGTCCCTGGCCAAATCTTCTAGAACCCCATTTTTTGGAGTTTTCTTTACCTTTTGCTGGGTGAAGAACTCGAACAAATATTTTTATCTTTCTGTTATTCAGTTGTAATACATAAGTGGTACTTGCAACAGTTACACATTACAAATGTTTGGACAAAAAATGCTATTTTTATTTTTTGTTTACATTGAGGTCCCTTTTAATTAGAGCTTGTGTTTCTCAGTTTCAAGGTCAGTTCTGTTATGAGAAAGAAAAGGCTGAGTGCAGTTTGCAGTGTTTGTCAGTGCCTGGCACCTGGAATGCTTTCAAGGACTGAAATCTGTGGAGGTACAGATTTGAAAGGGAGCACCCTCACTGGGAGGACCATAGTGGTTTTTTTTGTTTTTTTTTTTACTTTCCCCCAAGGGATCCGGACACTTCTCCCAGTATTTGCACTTGGGAGGGAAAATAAATGGGAGTTTAATTTTGGGTTGAAGAGGGTTCCTCAACCTTTTCCAGGCCTTGCAGCTTTTTGATCCCTTTCAGATCCTAACATGTTTTTGATTCTTCAAAGCAAATGCTGAGAGAAAAATAAGTTTCCTTCCCTGGGTTGGTCTCCCACATTGCCAGTGCCCCTAGTGATGGCACTATTTCTAGTAAGTGGACTAATCTAGTAATGGGCATGTGCTCACTGCAGTTGCAACCAATACTTTTTATAGCCTTTTTGTTAGGAGAGTTACTTTTGCTGTGTTCATTCTCCGTATTATGGGAAGCTGATTCTACCACCCCGTACTACAGCACCAGTCTTACCAACATAATTTTCTCTGCTAGTATTCCCTATTTCCACTCCCAAAGATATGCTTGCAATACCCAAGGGTTGGGGCTTGTTTTGTGGTAGAGGCAGCAGAGATATACCCATAGAAGAGCTTCCAGGGAGCATGGATAGAGGAGTTGTATAGATCGGGAATAGGATTATTAGGTTTTAAAAATAACTAATTTTTTAGAGCAGGCTGTTGGAGTTCCTTTTAGATTTTGCCATGCCACAGTGTCAGTCTTAGTGGTAGATATTAGATTTTTCTAAACACAAACTTCAGAAATGAAGTCAGATTCAATGGCTTTGCCATAAATGAACCAAACACTTTTATTCACAGTCAGTCCTTAAAAAAATAGTGTGTACATTTCAGTATATTATTGGCTAAGAATTTTCTTCCTATCAGTCAAATTGAACTATAGAGCCTCTACAAGATAAAATTATGTTGTTCATAATGGATACTCCAGTGTGCTCAAACAAAATTAACTGGATGATTTTGTCAGAGGCTTAACCTGAAGCCCACTAGAAGGCTAGCAAAGCAGTGCAATTATTACCAAATCACTGATGTGTTGGCACTCTTCCTATTAAAAAAAAGGTCACGTCTACCCCATCATGTAACTCAGTAGAACTTGCATATAAATATACACAAAATATATTGAACATTCAGGTGACAGATGAATGAGGTTTATGATTGCATTCCTAAGCTGTAATAATTAAGGACACTACCTTGGCTTAAAACAGCTCCCACAGAAATAAATCAAGCTACAGATTGTCTGCATGTATAAGATCCCCATTAAAGCCATAAACATTTCACAAAATAATTGAACACAGCACAGAGCAATTGCCTGTCAGGTATAACTGGATTGTACTGGTACAGGAAAAACTATAAGCACTTGTCCTTGGAGAACCAAGAGTTGACCTCTTATAGCATCTTTGCAGTCCTTAGTTTCATAGTTTCTAGGGTCCGAAGGGACCTGAGTAGATCATCTAGTCCGACCCCCTGCCATGGCAGAAAAGAGTTCTGGAGTCAAACGACCCCAGCAAGGTGTTCATCCAACCTCCTCTTAAAGACCGCCAGGGTAGGAGCCAGCACCACTTCTCTTGGAAGTTGGTTCCAGACCCTAGCCGCCCTAACTGTGAAGTAGCGCCTCCTGATATCTAGCCTAAATCTACCCTCTGTCACCTTGTGACCGTTATTCCTGGTCACTCCTGGCAGTGCTCAGGGGAACAGGGACTTCCCCTTTTAGCCTACAAGAGAAGGACAAGAGAAAAGGGGTTGAATCAATGACACATGTTTTCATTTAATCTTTATAGAATCATAATAAATTAATGTTGGTTGGAAGGGACCTCAGGAGGTCATCTAGTTCAACCCCCTGCTCAAAGCAGGATCATCCCCAGCTATATCATTCCACGCAAGGCTTTGTCTAGCTGGGTCTTAAAAACCTCCAAGGATAGAGAGTCTGTCACCTCTGTGGGTAGCCTGTTCTAGTGCTTTACTACCCTCTTCATGAAAAAGTTCTTCCTAATATCTAACCTAAACTTCCCATGTTGCAACTTGAGCTCATTGCTTCTTGTTCCCTTATCTGCCACCACTGAAAACAGTCTACCTCCATTCTCTTTGGACACATGCTTCAGTTGAAGGTCGCTATTAAATCCTTAGTCTTCTTTTCTCCAGGCTAAATAAGCCCAGTTCCCTCAGTCTCTCCTAAGAAGTCATGTGCTCCAGCCCCCTAACCATTTTGTTGCCCTCTGCTGGACTCTCTCCAATTTGTCTACATCTTTTCTCTAATGGAGGCCCAGAACTGAATACAATACTCCAGATGTGGCCTTACCAGTGCTGAATAGAGAGGAATAATCATTTCCCTTGATCTGCTGGCAGCACTCCTACCAATGCAACCCAGTATGCCATTAGCTTTCTTGGCAACAAGTATACACTGTTGATTCATATTCAGCTTACTGTCCACAGTAATCCCCGGGTCCTTTTCTTCAGAGCTGCTGCCCAGCCAGTCAGCCTGCACCTGTACTGATGCATGGGATTGCTCTGTCCTAAGTGCAGGATTTTGTACTTGTCCTTAGTGAACCTCATCAGGTTTCTTTTGGCCCAGTCCTCCAATTTGTCAAGGTCTTTGTGGATGTTCAGAATCAAATTGGGGAAGGTCTTGGAAAAGATTATCAAGGAGGCCATCCTTAACAGATTAGCTGCAGGCAGTATCCTGAGGGATACCCAGCATGGGTTTGTTGCGGGTAGGTCTTGCTTGACCAATCTCATTTCCTTTTATGATCAGGTGACCTATCGCCTGGACAAGGGGGAAGAGATTGACGTCGTATACCTCGACTTTAAAAAAAAAAAAAAAAGCCTTCAGTCTGGTATCCCACGATCACCTCTTGGCTAAACTGGTTAACTGTGGCCTTGACGTCACCACGATCCACTGGCTGGGGAACTGGCTCCACAGTAGGACTGAGAGGGTGGTGGTCGACTGGAGCCAATTGTCTTAGTGTGCTGTGACCAGTGGGATCCCACAAGGCTCTGTCCTAGGGCCTATACTGTTTAACATCTTCATCAATGATGTGGACATTGGTGTCAGAAGCGGACTGGCCAAGTTAACTGATGACACCAAACTCTGGGGTAAAGTATCCACACCTGAGGACAGGAGGGTGATCCAGGCAGATCTGGACAGACTCATGAAATGGGTGGACAAGAACCTGATGGTGTTCAACACCAAAAACTGCAAGGTTCTCCACCTTGGGAGGAAAAACCTGCACCATGCTTATAGGCTTGGCAGCGCTACGCTGGTTAGCATTACAGATGAAAGGGACTTGGGGGTTATGGTTGACCACAAGATGAACATAAGCCTTCAGGGTGATGCTGCAGCTAGTAAAGTGAGCAAAACGCTGGCTTGCATCCATAGATGATTCTCCAGCAGATCCCGGGGTGTCATTCTCCCTCTGTACTCAGTCTTGGTGAGGCCGCAGCTTGAGTACTGCATCCAATTTTGGGTTCCACAATTCAAAAAGGATGTGGAGAAGCTTGAGAGGGTGCAGAGGAGAACTATGTGCATAATCAGAGGTCAGGAAAACAGACGATATGTTGAGATGCTGGGAGCAAAGGGCTATTCAGCCTGGAAAAAGGCAGGCTCAGGGGTGATCTGATGGCCACCTATAAGTTTATCAGGGGTGCTCATCAGGATCTGGGGGAACGTCTGTTTACCAGAGCCTCCCAAGGGATGACAACATCAAATGGTCGCAAACTCCACTGTGACCAATTCAGGCTGGACGTAAGAAAGAACTTCTTCGCTGTCTGAGCCCCAAGGTTTGGAACAGACTGCTGCCAGAGGCAGTTCAAGCACCCACTTTGAATGCCTTCAAGACACATTTGGATGCTCATCTTGCTGGGATCCTTTGATCCCTGCTGACTTCCTGCCCCTGGGGCAGGGGGCTGGACTTGATGATCCTCCGGGGTCCCTTCCAGCCCAAATTGCTATGAAATCTATGAAATTGTGGTTTTTAGCTGTAAAGTGTGCCCTCTGTCTGTGGTGGCCTTGGGTTCCCCTCTCAGGAACCCTTTGCTGCTCTGAAATTTCTCCTTTTTGTATCCTTTGCCTACTCTGATAACTCTTCATCTTGGAGCATTGTTGATTGGTCTCCCTATGTCCACCATACTGTCCATGTTCTGTCCTGTCATTGTATTCCTTTGTTTCACCAACTGATCACATGCACACATCTTAATTTGGGCTTTCACCGGCTTCTCCTAATTTGGTCTGTTCCCCAAAATGGGAAATCCCAAGGGCTCTGCAACTGGCCAACATGACAAAATCCCTTATCTCATGTTGTGGTACGTCTTCAATTTTCTAGCCTGTGTGTCTGCTTGCTGCTTGTGTGTGTCAGACACAGTGGGCTTTGAAGGAAACTAATATCACAAACAGGCTTTTAGAAATCAGTTAACCCTTGTTGTTCCCCTGGACCATTGTTCTGATGCAATATTTACTTTACTTACAAGCCACTTCCCAACAGCAAGCCTCTAAATACAATTTTCTAGCCATCAGATGTCATCTTACGCTCATCTCTTGCCCTCCTCCTCCTTAGCTGTATAGACTAAAATGTGTAGAGTGAAACACAAAGGCTGCTTGCAGACATTAAAAAAAATCCCCAAACGGTACTTTACTTTTAAACTCAACATGTTCTCACGCCAAGCCCAACACAGTTCCAGAAGAGGCATTGTACTAGGTAGACCTGGCTCACCCAATGTCTGTATAGACTGGGTGCTTTAGTAGGGCTTTTTGTTGCTTTTCTATAACAGCTGATGGACTCAGCTTTAGATTAAAACACGAAAAAGCGCTGCTGAAGTGCCTGATTTCGAGCTAGGTCAAACTACCATGGTACTTCTTCCAGTAAAGAACTTATTTATTTATTTTTTTTAAACTGCAAGCAAACGGGAAGAAGTAAGCACCCAGGGACAAAAAGCATTAAAGAACACATGACAATAGGGCTTGCTCCAGATTGACCATCCCTTTCCTCATTATCTTTTCTCTGTGGAAGAAATGTTTATGGTAGTGTGGAAGACCCAACCCCATTGTGTCAGGCCAGTGATTCTCAACCAGGATACCTTGAGATCCTTTCAAGGTTATCAACATGCTTCTTACAATGTTAGCATCTTTGGTGTGAAAACATGATTTACAAGATAAACCCAGAGATTTCAAATAGGAATCCATAGTGTTAAAAACATTCTGACCTGTGATGTAGAAATTCAGACAGGATCAGTGTTTGGCTATCAGTAGCGCTTTATTTTGCGAGGCCACGGGAGAAAAAGCAAGGGGCAGCTAATTCTCAACAAGAGCAAAGCACAGACCCTTTTATATACTAGTAAGCCGTGTACAAGTCAAGCTGCCCTGTACCATACTCTTGGCAGTCTGACAGCGACTCATCCTGCTGTTTGCTGAACCAAGCATGGTTTCCTCAAGCTGTCTCTTGATAAGCTTATCCTGAAGGCCGCCTTGTTGTTACCACTCAGCCTTCACCCACATCCCCCATCCTGTTCCGACATATATATACTTCTCCCAGTACTTTTCCATTCCTCATCACCTGTTTTGGTCTTTCCGAGTTCTTTTCAACAGAAAAATAATTCTATTATTTTCCCGTAGTCAAAAAATGAGAGAAAACGAAATGCTGGCATTTTCTGAGAGGTGCCTTGAGTCTAAAAATGTTGAGAACCACTGCTAGGCAGTTAAAAATGCATAAACAAAAAATGGTCTGTCTCAGGGAATCCATTTCGTACCTTCCCTGTGTACTTCTGTGTAATGTTTTTGCCCCTCATATTTTTTTACTGCTAATTCTGCTGTGCGTCTCATGTTGTTCTTGCAATCCTGATATACTTCCTTCTCTTCCTCTCCTGCATTCCGTCTTTCTCTTTCCTACCTCCTGTCCCTGTGCTTTACTGTGAACCCCAAGTTAGGACATGTGCATCTTGGGAAAAGCCTAACGTTCACGCTTATTCAAAGTGTTTTAACACTATTAGCACCATATTGTGTGACAGCAAAAGCACAGGAGGAGTGCAAGACTCAAAAAAGGGTGCTGAATTTCTTTCCAGTGCTTTAATAAAGCTGCAGGCCATAAATTGGTAGCTCTGGTACTTAGGTCTATCCAAGGAACTTTATTTTTTGTAGCAAGGAGAAACTTGCTAGAGACACAAAAGGTAACAATAAAAATTTCTTTAAGTACATTAGAAGAACTGCCAGGGCAATCAATTGGGCGTTTGGCTGATCAGGGTGCAAAAGGGGTGCTAAAGGATGTCGGGGCTGTTGCTGAGAAACTAAATGCATTCTTTGCATCTGTCTTTACTGTGGAAGATGTTAGGAAAATTCTGTCACCAGATCCACTCCTTTCTAGGAACAAGTCAGTGGAGTTGACCCAAATTAAGGTTTCAGTAGATAAGGTCATAGAGGAAACTGATAAACTGAGTGAATGGCCAACTAAATGGCAGATGCAATTCAATGTCAATAAGTGTAAAGTGATGCACCTGGACAAATAACCCCAACTTTACGACATTATGATGGGCTCTACATTAGCTGTTACTATGCAGGAAAGACATCTGGGAGTCATTGTGGACAGTTCACAAAAAGTTTTGGCTCAGTGCTCAGCAGCCATCAAAAAGACAAACAAAATGTTCGGGATTATTAAGAAGGAAATTGTAAACAAAATGCTTTCCATTCAACTGGTGGTGAATACCAAGGTGGACTGTGGATTGTGGGGAACTACAGAAGGATCTGACACAACTGAGTGAATGCCCCTTTATAAATTCATGGTGCATTCACGCTTTGAATATGGTGCTTAGTTCTGTGCCCTTTTCTCAGAAAGGATATAGAAGGACTAGAGAAAGTCCAGAGAATGGCAACAAGGGTAGTTAATGATATGGAGGGGCTTCCATATGAGGAGAGACTAAAGAGACCAGGCCTGTTCAGCTTAAAAAAAACACACTTGAGGGGGGACGTGATAAGGGTTTATAAAATACTAAATGGTGAAGAGAAACAAAATAAGAATTTATTATTTACTCTGTCTCAATGCAGGAACTAGGGGTCACAAAATGAATCTAGTAGGCAGTACACTTAAAATTAACAAAAGGAAGTTATTTTTCACACCGTGTAACTGAAGTGTGGAACTTATTGCCACCAGATGTTGTGGAAGCTGACAGTTTAGCTAGATTCAAAAAGAAACTAGACAAATTCTTGAAAGAAAGGGGCATCAGTAACTATTGAGCATGGGAGCTAGGGGTACTGCCTCTGAATTAGAACTTCCTAGATCTTAAATGCTGGAGGCTGCAAGTGAGAGAGGAGCAGGAGAGGGGGAGAAAAACCCTGGTTATACCTAGTTCACTCTCCCTTTCAGCCTCTGCTAGTGTGTGATGCAGGGTACTAGGCAAGATGGACCTATGGTCTGACCCAGTAAATGACAGTTCTTATGTTCATAATTAAAACAAAACCTCCATATAAATTATCTAATAGCAATAGCTGTTATGTGCAATGCATCTTCTGCCCGTTCACTCAGAACCTAGTAGGGGTTCAGCTCCAGCAGTAAAGGGCAAGAGAGTGAATGCAATTTAGAGATTGATCAGAAATGAACCAGAAGCTACCTAAGTGGAATCAGGCTGTGCATATCATTAGCTGGGGAAAGTGATTACAGGCAAAAGTCAATTGGTGGTCAGACAGTCAAACATTTCCAAGTTGATCTGCTTTGTTTTGCAATGGCAGGTTGTGAAAATCTGGCACCAAATCATATTTGTCCACTTGAAACGCACGTGTTCTTCAGCATCTACTGGTCTCTTAGGAGAAAAATCAAACATTTATATAGAGCTATACATTTCTATGGGGTTTGACACGCATACAATAGACATTTGTCAAAAGACTGTAAATCAGAGGCCAGAACTATTTTGATGATGATTCTCCAGATTTTAATGTCATAGTAAAAGAAGGCTTGCTTCAAAATGTGTTGTGAAGGATGGCTTAAGGCTAATGGGAATCAGTCTGCACTGCTGAAGAGTAAATCTTACTTTTCGATAATCCCTGTACTGTATTTTGGCTTATTCAGCAGGTATGCTAAAAAGGAAGAAGCAGTTTACTATACAATGAATGGATATATGTATGTTTTTTAGAAGTATTTTTTCTACCATTGGGAAAGAAGAATACATCTTTTGTGTTTTAAAGAAAATAATAATAGCTCAAGCTAAACTAGAAAGCTTCTGATAACTGTACCCAAGTTGAAGATTACTGTCATAACAACAGTATCTGTTTTGAGATGTTTTCTGTTATGGTAGTTTCTCATAGTGAGGCTTTGTATTGGAGTATCTTAAATAGTGCAGGTAAATTAAGAAGCAAGTATATCTCTCTTCCTAGAATAATGTACAAAAAGTACAAAAGAAGTTATTTCAAAATCTAGGATACCCAGAGTTAATTAGTTTTGGTCAAACTTGTTATACCAAAGGTTCCCTGTCCCTACTAAAGATGTCTTCCTACGACTATTTACCTTTAAAGGTTTAACATCTGATATAGGCACTGTGCTATGTTATTTGAGATTGTAAAAAATTATATCCTATTCTGTATGTGTTGTGGGGTGGGGATACACTTCTGTTTCATATCTTACTGCTAAGAACTGTTGGTAAAAGCTAAATTTTAAATGGTAAAGTATAGCTGCTGTCGCTGACACTTATTCAGCTGTGTGTTACCTCAGATTCTGGAGGAATCCTATAGCTTGATAAATATGCTTTTTGGTTGATTCTCCTCTGAAAAGATACAGTACAAAACTATCTTAAACTTGAACTGAGTCCCATTTACGGGTCCTTTTGTTTATTAACCTCATTGCGTATATTTATAAACCATGGCTTTATATCCAAACACAACCAAAATAAAAAGCTGTTTCCTGGGGGAAAGAAGGACTTTGGTTTAGCTGCTCTGAGGATTCAGGAAGCATTCTTCTATGCCAGTAACAGAGATTTTTCTTAAAGAGCCTTATCAGAGTTATAATAGAGATGAGCTATCATCTTGAAGGATGGCAGAGGTATGGTTGTTCATCTCAGTGCTTATAGTATGCTTCATCCTTAAAATGGCACCAGGGAGTTTTGTGGCCTAGCCTAGATCTTGGATGTGGAGCTAAAATAATAAATCCATTTTAATGGGTGCTGAAGGGTTGTGCGTGCGTGTGTTCCATTCCTTGAACATCAGAATCTGTACTTCAGCTTCTGAACTTTGTGGTAACCTAAAGAAAACTGCTTTAAATGTTTCTCTTTAAAAATGAAACCCAAACCTACTCACAAGTGAACTGCAAAGGAAAGAAGGGGAGCAATTGTTGGGGTAGTGTATCTATCCAAGGGCAGCTCCAAAGGGGTGCAGCCATACCCCCCTTTTGACTTAGCCTGTGATGCAAGAGCCTCTGGTGATTCTAAGACTCCAAAGCATGTAAGAATCCTTCCCTTTCCCCTCTGTGCTCAGAGGCATGTCCCCTCCCTTCCCCTCCCATCCCTCACCTGGCACTGCTGCTTTCCTCTCTGTCTTGGGGGCAGGGGAAGCTTCAAAGCCAATCCTGCCTGCTCCAGCTAGGTTACCTGGCAGCTGGGTTCAGTGGGAACAGCCACTGTGATGGTAAGGGGGTGGGTTCCCCTGTGGCAGCAGTGGGGATGGGCAGGGGTGTGTGTTTCCCTTCCCTGCCCAGTCCCCTAGGAGTGGGCAGGGTGGGGGTGAAGGAACCCTGCCTCTACCCTTCTCTGCTGCTGCTGCTGGGGCTTTTCCAACTGAGTCCAGCTGCCACTGTGGTTGGGGTGGGGGTGTCAGGGTGACTCAACTTCCCTGCCCCAGAGTTTCAGCCAAAACAATTTAGCCATTCCTGTGAACAAGAATAAGGAAGAAACATATTGCTTTGCTTGTTTAAAAATCTTTCTTATAGATCTTTCACCTCCATGTTTTGGAGCAAAGGCTTTTGAATTCAGGTAAGAGAGTTGCTTTGATACCTGCTTTTGATGCCCCTGTAAGGCTTTTCCTGAATTATACAATGCACTGATGCAGTAGACACTTACTTGAGTTTGGCGGCCAAATTCTCTAAAGAGTCCATTTGCCCTGAGCCTGCCCTGACCTGTTGTGTGGCTGTTCTATGCTTGTGCACCCTAAGAATGAATCAATACATACCAGGCCAAAGGTCCAGGGGCCAAACTGGGCTTTTCCTGTCAATTTTTATTCCCAGCACTCTGTGATGAGCACTGAAACTAAGAGCAGGAAGACTCACTCTTGTGCTTTTAGTGCTCCTGTAGGTGGTTCACAGCCAGGGTAGAAGGGAAAGAAAAAGGAGGAATGTAAATGGGTGAGGTGGGGGGAGATACAGAAGGGAAGGGAGGAAGGGGAACTGTAGGATAGGAACTGTTTATTAAGGCCCTAAAGGGAGCATGGACCGGCACAATGGCAGGAATGAGAGGGAGGATGAGGGTTGAGGGTAAGGGCCAAGAGCAGGAGTCAGGCAAAAAGGGGGAGGAGCTGGAGAGCATAGCAGCAAGGTTGGGAAACAGGTATCGGAACCTCGAACAAGAGTAGATAGGAGAAGTAACGTGAAGAGGAGCTGGAGGGAATAAGGAAACCTTCTAGGAGGAAGAGCCAGAAGAACTCATGACTTCTAGAGCAATGGGTTGTTTTTTTTAGTCAGGTCACCCATCCATAATTTTTTGTTTTAATAGAATGGCAACCAAGGTTGAGAACCCCCTCTTGTACTGCTTCAGCTTACCTTCGTTGTTTTCAACTGGGGCTCTGCTGCCGCCGTGGCCAGATGAAAATGCCCCGCGTGCCTCCAAGCCACTGCTTTAGAGCATAGAGCTTGCATCTGGGAGTTCTATTCTTGAGTCATTGAGTTTGCAGGTAAATTGGGGCTTTGGGGATGACTCAGAGTTGTGCAGTGAATGAGGCGCTCTCTGGTCTCTAGAATTCATTCTTCATTTGCTGCAGAAATTGGTAGGTATGTGGACTTTCACAGGGGACTGCAGGAAAAGGAAAGATATTTTCATAGTTAAGCAGTTGAATATAGCCTTGAAGAAATGAACTCTGTCCTGGCCCATGCCATAGAGTCCCTGAGTAATGACGGGCAATTTGCTTTGAACTTAAATGTTTTACAGGAGCCAGTGTGCATTTCTCATTTCTGGGTAATAGTAGTAATAGTCACACTGCCTGTCCTCAGAGAGCAGTTGTGAAGATGAATTCATTAATGCTCAGATACTGTAATAGTGCATAGGCAGCCTTAATTCTGGTGCTTCCTCTTTTGAGGAACTTTAAGTTCTTTGAAATAAAAAAATAAAATGCCTTTTTTTTCTTATACTATACAGGCATACCTCGGAGATATTGCGGTTTCGGTTCCAGACCACCGCAATAAAGTGAATATCGCAACAAAGCGAGTCACACGAATTTTTTGGTTTCCCAGTGCATATAAAAGTTATGTTTACACTATACTGTAGTCTATTAAGTGTGCAATAGCATTATGTCTAAAAAACCAATGTACATACCTTAATTAAAAAATACTTTATTGCTAAAAAATGCTAACCATCATCTGAGCCTTCAGCGAGTCGTAATCTTTTTGCTGGTGGAGGGTCTTGCTTCGATGTTGATGGCTGCTGACTGATCAGGGTGGTGGTTGCTGAAGGTTGGGGTGGCTGTGGCAATGTCTTAAAATAAGACAACAATGAAGTTTGCCGCATCGATTGACTCTTCCTTTCACAAAAGATTTCTCTGTAGCATGCGATGCTGTTTGATAACATTTTACCCACAGTAGAACTTCTTTCAAAATTGGAATCAATCCTCTCAAACCCTGCCGCTGCTTTATCAACTAAGTTTATGTAATATTCTAAAACCTTTGTTGTCATTTCAACAATGTTCACAGCATCTTCACCAGGAGTAGATTCCATCTCAAGAAACCACTTTCTTTGCTCAACCATAAGAAGCAACTCCTCATCCGTTAAAGTTTTATCATGAGATTGTAGCAATTCAGTCACATCTTCAGGCTCCACTTCTAATTCTAGTTTTCTTCCTATTTCCATGACATCTGCAGTTACTTCCTCCACTGAAGTCTTGAACCCCTCAAAGTCATCCATGAGGGTTGGAATCAACCTCTTCCAAACTCCTGTTAATGTTGATATTTTGACCTCCTCCCATGAATCATGAATGTACTTAATGGCATCTAGAATGGTGAATCCTTTCCAGAAGGTTTTCAATTTACTTTGCCCAGATCCATCAGAGGAATCACTGTCTATGGCAGCTATAGCCTTACGAAATGTATTTCTTAAATAATAAGACTTGAAAGTCGAAATTACTCCTTGATCCATGGGCTGCAGAATGGATGTTGTGTTAGCAGGCATGAAAACAACATTAATCTCGTTGTACATCTCCATCAGAGCTCTTGGGTGACCAGGTGCATTGTCAATGAGCAGTGATATTTTGAAAGGAATCTTTTTTTCTGAGCAGTAGGTCTCAACAGTGGGCTTAAAATATTCAGTAAACCATGTTGTAAACAGATGTGCTGTCATCCAGGCTTTGTTGTTCCATTTATAGAGCACAGGCAGAGTAGATTTAGCATAATTCTTAAGGGCCCTAGGATTTTCAGAATGGTAAATGAGCATTGGCTTCAACTTAAAGTCACCAGCTGCATTAGCCCCTAACAAGAGAGTCAGCCTGTCCTTTAGAAGCTTTGAAGCCAGGCATTGACTTTTCCCCTCTAGCTATGAAAGTCCTAGATGGCATCTTCTTCCAATATAAGGCTGTTTTGTCTACATTGAAAATCTGTTGTTTAGTGTAGCCACCTTCATCAATTATCTTAGCTAGATCTTCTGGATAACTTGCTGCAGCTTCTACATCAGCACTTGCTGCTTCACCTTGCACTTTTATGTTATGGAGACAGCTTCTTTCCTTAAACCTCATGAACCAGCCTCTGCTAGCTTCAAACTTTTCTTCTGCAGCTTCCTCACCTCTCTCAGCCTTCACAGAATTGAAGAGAGTTAGGGCCTTGCTCTGGATTAGGCTTTGGCTTAAGGGAATGTTGTGGCTGGTTTGATCTTCTATCCAGACCACTAAAACTTTCTCCATATCAGCAATCAGGCTGTTTCGCTTTCTTATCATTCGTGTGTTCACTGGAGTAGCACTTTTAATTTCCTTCAAGAACTTTTCCTTTGCATTCACAACTTGGCTAACTGTTTGGTGCAAGAGGCCTGGCTTTTGGCCTGTCTCGGCTTTCGACATGCCTTCCTCACTAAGCTTAATCATTTCTAGCTTTTGATTTAAAGTGAGAGACGTGCGACTCTTCCTTTCACTTGAACACTTAGAGGCCATTGTAGGGTTATTAATTGGCCTAATTTCAATTTGTTGTGTCTCAGGGAATAGGGAGGCCCGAGGAGAGGGAGAGAGACGGGGAAACGGCCGGTTGGTGGAGCAGTCAGAACACACACAATATTTATCGGTTAAGTTCGCCGTTTTATATGGGCGCGGTTTGTGGCGCCCCAAAACAATTACAACAGTAACATCAAAGATCACAGATCACCATAACAAATATAATAATAATGAAAAAGTTTGAAATATTGCGAGAATTACCAAAATGTGACGCAGAGACACGAAGTGAGCAAATGCTGTTGGAAAAATGGTGCCGATGGACTTGCTTGACGCAGGGTTGCCACAAACCTTCAATTTGTAAAAAACGCAATATCTGCGAAGTGCAGTAAAGCGAAGTGCAATAAAACGAGGTATGCCTGTAGTATGAAGGAGGGAGTGGGGAGGACTTCTGTAAGATCACCTTTAAAATACGATTTTAGAAAGTGTGCATCTCCTTCAGGGTTTAATTATATAGATTCATAGATGCTAGGGTTGGAAGGGACCTCATCAAGTCTGACCCCCTGCCTGGGTAGGAAAGAATGCTGGGGTCAGATGACTCCAGTCAGATGCCTATCCAGCCTTCTCTTAAATACCCCCAAGGTAGGGGAGAGCACCACCTCCCTTGGAAGCCTATTCTGTGAAGAAGTTTTTCCTGATAGCTAGCCTAAATCTGCTCCGTCAGTTTGTGACCATTGTTTCTTGTTACCTGAAGAGGCGCCCTGGTGAACAGAGCATCTCTGATCCCTTGTTGGATCCCCCTAATGAATTTGTAGGTGGCCACAAGATCACATCAGCCATCTCTTGCAGAGACTGATGAGGTCCAGATCCCTCAGTCTCTCCTCATAGGACTTATCCTGTAAGCCTCTAACTGTACGAAGTTGCACCGGCCCATGTGTATGCCATGGAGGTGCAGCTTTGTGCATCTAAAGTAGGGTATGTTGACACAGTCCTTGGATTGGATGGGTGCAGTCAACTTTTAAACACCTGGCCTCAGATGTGTGGAATGTTCAGTTGAATTTTATATATTAACTTATTATGATAGTGTTATTCTTTAATAGCTTTTGATTCATTCATTTTAAAACTCCAGCCAGAAAAAAACAACATGAATCAGTAGTATGGACCATTTCTAATGCAAATCACATTCAGGTAGTATAAAAATGCAATCCTTTCTTAAGGACCTATGCTATATCAGTTGAGTACCTTACATTGTTTGCTGTCATGGTAATATAGATGTCCTTAACTCGCCCTGTTCAGCCTAGGTTCTTGTAAAATTGTATTGTTTTTTGTTGTCACACTAGTCAGTTTAGATTAGGATTACATCTTTTAGAGGACTCAGACTTTCAAGTGCAATCCTCTGCTAAATCACTGCAAAAATAGCATAATTGAGCTATTTGCAAATATGGTTTAGAAACAGTTTTTTTTGTTTTTTGTTTGTTTTCTAATTGGTGGCTCTGAGAAGACTACCTCAGTTCAGGCCCAGTTTTATTCTCTGTTGTCCTCCTTAGTAATAGAGTCTATAGGAAAAAAGGCCCAGAGTAATACCCCTGCAACCCTTTACATTTACTGCTTTTGCAGATGCAACCAAGTGGCTGTGAGTAAGCAGTTATTTTGATGCAGAAGAAGAAATAGAATCCAGCCTTCCCTCTCTCAGCTGCTAAACAGGATTATCTTGCTTCTCTCATGACTGTCAGAGGTGGGTTTGAATACACGCAAGGAACAGGTGCATTCAGCAATAAGTGGCGACTTTTTCATACGTTAGTCTATAAGGTTCAAATCTACCTTACCTTCTGCTTTTACACAATCTATTTTTTAGGGGAAGTTAACTGCAAATCTCTGGAATTTGAGACTCTTTTGGCTGGATTTTAAGGTTCCTTTCCACTGTTCTGACAAGGGCAAAGAGACCTAAAATGAGCAACAATGAAAGTTACATAGTTGTAAAAGACTTTGTAGCTGTCTGAGAATTTCAGAGGGGGCTTTGGCAGCTCCTAGAATTTTTCCTGGAGAAGTTGATGCAGGAAAAAAAGTCGTCTTTTTGAATTTTCCCATAGAACACTTAGACATGAAATGAACAATTTCATCTAGTTTTGAAATGTTAACTTGAAAGAGAATGACAGCTTTCAGTTTGGTTTGCAGGCTTTAGATTTTTTTTCCTCTCTTATTTTCTCCTTTGTTGTTTAAACTGACCCATTCTGGGGTTATGATAGCTACATAACCACATTTTCCACTGGTAAAATTTTTATGTTGGAAAATGTTTGACCAGTTTTAGCAACAGCTGTAAACCTACTGTAATGCATTTGAAAGTTCAGTAATCACTTGTCAGGTTTAGATGTCACTGGTAATAATTGACTCTGAATTCTGTTTCCAATATCACCTCCCCTATTTCCATCTGCTAATGAAGTTGTATCGGTAGACATTTGTGAAGTAGACTTGGCATTTATACCACCATTCCCATAAGATGAAGCATAATGTTTGTGGACATACTTTGAGTATGGTGTAAATTCTGAGCTGCTTGCTTTGTACACACTATATTAATGGTGGCAGTCTTGGTGCACTTACTCTTTCTGTTGCTTGATGGTGATGGGCAGATGTAACTTGAGAGTGCAGAGCCAAAACAGTGATCCAGTGGCAGTGCTCAATGTTAAGCACAGCCTTGCAATAGAAAGAGCTGCTGTTTGCCTGGCAGTATGTTCTCATCAACAAGGGAATGAGCTGAGCTCAAGCTGCAGGACACGAAGATATTGAGAAGAGATCTTCCAGTCATAGGGATGCCAAACATTTTGACATCAAACAGCTGTTAAATATTGCATGTGCATGACAGGCTCTTATATAAATAGCTGCTAGGTTGCTTTGAATATTAATTAATTTCCTGATTACTGTCTTTTAGTTTATAGTTTTAGTTTTAAAGTGTTTTAAGGTCCTTCCAGAAGAAGTACACTAGATAATGGTGGCTTTGGATGTTTACCATTAGTCTGGGACTCTTTCATTCATTTATTATTGGACTAGTACATTAAAACAACTATACTCTGTCCATTCATGGTATGAAACTGTTAGAATGTCACCCTTAATATTTATGATAGATCATTTATAAGTTGCCTCTTGTGAGGCTTCTATGGGCTGAGTTAAAACAAGTACAAACATTAAAACCAAATCTCTGTGTTAACCAGCCAAATAAAATACACAGCTAGACAATATTAAAAAAGTTGGGCAGAAAGACAAGCCCAGTACACCTCCTACAAACCACCCACAGTAGGCTCAATTCCCAACTAGTCCAGACAAATGGGAAAAACATGGGTAGCAGACATAAAGGCAAGGGGAGGGCACCCAAAAACCAGTTAAAAATAGCTCAGCTGAAATAAACAAGACTTTCAGTAAAGGCCGCAGAGGATGAGTAAAAGAGAAGTGCACCATGAAATATTGCTCGGAAATGAATTACTCCACAATAGGAACATTTGGTTTCCAGAGTTAGGCCCTGTTCTTGCAATTGATTACATATGGGCCAAGTAGAGCAGTCTGCAATTGATCTGTTGCAGAAAAAGACTGAACTCTCTGCCTTTGGATAGACCCACAGGCTTGCTTGGAGTTCTGCCTGAGGTCAGAAGGGTTCACCGTGCCATTTAGCCATTTAGAACAATGCTGAAGGAAGTGCTGAAATGCTTGGCTGAATGGGGGCCTAAACGTGTTTGTCCTTTGCTTTAAAAAGATGTCATTTAGAGGTTTTTGGTATTTTTGTGGCCTCATTGAAACTTACTTGGTTTTTTCCCCCCTTCAGAAATACTTTTATTCCTATCCTTTTCTTGTTGTCAGACTGCCATTGGTAAAATTAGGCTGAGTGTAAACATTCATCTAAGACATCACTTTCTAATAAGAAATTCCTTCATAAATGGCTTGTGGTTTTCAACAATAATTTTAGTTAAAAGTTCTGTGTAATCTGAACTGAATTCCTTCACCTGCGTCTAGTTATTTCCAAAACCAGGTTAAATGATCTGGGAGAGGAAAGTGAGAAGCCTGCAAGATGCATGGTTTGACATTTCTAGTTGAGTCCACCCATGCTCTTGGCTCTGAACTTCCAAAACAAACATGCATGTGAGTTTTGCTGCACATTATGCTGCTGTTTTATTATACCTTCTGGCAACCTACATTTGATTTCTCCTCTGCGTAGTTACCATCTTATGGAATTCTTACTGCCTGTTGTTTTTTCCACCTGGCCTATTTAGGTCTTTGTTTAATTAGGTACAAAAAAACCCTCACCTGTCCTGTGCCTTTTTCCCTAAAGTAACATTCTATTTCTTTTCTAACCAACTCTTCTCCCAGCACCCTTTAATCCTCTTCAGGGAAAATTAATGCTTGTGAAAGATACCAGATTTGAGAGCCTTAGATATTTGTGCTTTCACTTATGTCTGTCCCATTTGGATTATGACCAGTTGCCCAAAGATGAAACATGCCAAGTCATTCAGTCCTGTCATCTGAAAGATTAGTCATCCTATCTCTTTTTTTAAATTTATGCTTTATTAGAAACTCTTATCCCTTGCATGAGCTGAATACTCATGGTCACATTTCTTACTTTTTGATATATGACCAGGGGATGATGTCCAGCAGATGGTCATTTCAAAATGGAAGCTTGGATCAATTCTGGGGGAACATGGAGAATGTTTATAAAATAGTGGATTGTTGCAAGTTCCTCTGCATAACTACCATTTCTTTGTTTCTGTATTTATAAATAGAATAATAGCAATGCTAAGTGTTTTAAAAAACAAATATTAATTGAAATGAATACACAAGAAATATAGTAATAATTTCTGTTGCATCAAGTGGGACTTTGGTTTTATAAACATTGACCCTTCTGCAGTTGAGTCTGCTAGCACAGACCCTCCCTTAGTGCCTTTGCTGAACCCCTTTGAGTTAAAGGAACTGTGCTAAGGTGTTCAACTATATGGTCTTGGCTATAGGAATTACAGAGAAAGGAACGCATTGTTTTACTAAACTGTAGGATTCAAAACTTTTTGACCCATAATTTTTTCTTCATCGGTGGGATGTTGGAAGACTTCCTTAAATTGCTTGTATATTATGTTTGTGTTCTTGGTAAGACTCAGGGTCATCTTCAGGACTTTCAGTGGATGGGCTGAAATTTAAGAACATGGCATTTGGAATACTATAGAAAATATCATCTTTAGTTATGTCTTCTTCATTTGTTTGACATGACCCTGTTTATCATTCTTGTATCGCCATCCTCCTTGATCGTTTCCTGGAAGGAACCTGTTTAACAAGTTCACTCAAATGTTCAGTGACCTGTTCAATAGAAATTTTATTCTTTTTCATTTTCCTTGTTAACTTTCAGAATGAGAGAAACTTTCCCCCACAAACTTTCTTGGGTCAGTTTCTTCCTCACATGCCAACAATGTCTACAAACCTTACAGACTTAGACCTCAAATGGTTCTCTGCCTGTTTCAGGTTTTACATCTGCTTTCTGATGAACCTAAATATCAATTTGCAAATACCTTATATTTCTCATGTTTGGTTGGGTTTATTTTCCAGATGACTAGCCAGGTTGCTTGCCAGAAATTTAGTCAAACAGGTTTGCAAGTTGCTTTCCAGTGATGAAATTGTGCTGGAAATTGCTAAAGCTCTGTTGCAGCTGTATTCTAAGACAGGGGTTGGCAACCCATTGCTGATGGCTGTTTGCAATCCAGCCCTTGCTTTCAGCTACAACCTTTCACCTCCCCACCAGCAGTCAGCAGATGGTGAGAAGGGAATAAATAAAGACAGGTGCTAAGACCTTGAGGATGCCGGGTCTGCTGCAGTGGAGAGAATAAACAGAACAGGTCAGGCAACAAGGCCCTGGGGACCCCTTGGTTGCCATGGCTGGAGTGTGCTGCTGATTCCCTGAGCTGCCCTGGCCACATCCAGTCTCTTCCTGGACTGTAGGTTTCCGACCCCTGTTCTAAGGTATTTAGTCTGGGAAGGCTCTGTTTCATGTGGCCTGAATTCCAGAAGCAGATGTATGGGTTTAGAAAGAGGCTGCATGCTCATTTTCTATCTTTGCCTTTCAACATTTGTTATGCTCACAGATGCAGTCTGTATTCCTAACATGCTCCTTTGTCAAATTGATGGCTTAATTGTGCTTTAGAAGAGTCTAATTGCATACAGTGTGTATTTCCCCAAAAGGCTGAAATGGTGCTTAAGAAGCCCCGTGCATTGGGTAAGCTAAATATTTATTCAACAAATTAGAGTTTTGCAGAGGCAAACACTGCAATTTCTCAAATTTTTTTTAAAGGTAAGATTGGGCCTAAATTATATATTTATCCAATAGGGCTTTATTTTAGATAAAGTTCACGTGTGTTTGTGTGTGTGTGTGTGTGTGTGTGTGTGTGAGACCTGACAGGAAAAAAAATTTAAATTATTGAACATAAACACTAAGCGAATAACGCTTGTGTGAATAAAAAAATCCCTGGAGTAAACAAACTGCTGTCAGGCAACCAAGGAAATTCAAAGACGTTTGTTTGTTCCAGGTTGCAGCATTGTCCCAGTGGTTCTTCTTGACTGCACATGGCATTAAATGAAACAGATGAAAGTGGTAGTATGCTGGCAGCCTGTCAAAGGCAGAGCCTGAAGTGTAGGAAATGGTTGTCGAGGTCACCACTACTCAAGTGATGAGACAGTAGGTTAAAAAATGAGGTGGGGAAGAATCCTGAAGAATGATATGAGGGAAGAAAAGAGATAAAAAGCCAGGGTTGAAGATCATAGCTTTTTTGAGAGAAGAGACGCAAAAATAGAACAGACCCTGTTAGAAATATAGAAGTAGTGAAAATAAGAACTAAGGAAGGCAGTAGTCTAATTCAGTGGCAACTGTGAGTGATTTGTTTAAAACAAAGGTAGAGCACATAGAATTATGCATGTTAAAGGCTCTAAGATCCCTGCTTTTTCTTTTAATAATTTTCAGACTTTGCTACAACTAGTGCTCCTTCACTACTGACAGCAGTGGCAAGAGTCCCAGTGTGAATGATGTTTCAGCAGCACAGCAGTTAAAATATCAGTGGCTGCCAGCCCAGTGTGGAGAGTAAGGCGATTTCTGCAAGAGGTAGAGGGCCTAATGCTCCCCACTCTGTGGATTTTTAGGTAGGGAAATACCTATGTAGACAAGACAAAGAACGTACGTATATGTAAACTGTTGGTTCCTGTTCACTTGGGTTTGGCTCTGCTTATGCCAAACCCAACAGAAACAATTCCTTATGTGAATGCCTTGTAAACTAAATTGAAGTCTAACAAAATTATTTTGGCAGATTCTATAGCAGATGGTAATAACTTATTTTGGCAGATGGTAATAACTGAAATCTGTTTTATATCAATACTTGGGGTGGTGAAGGTACAGGTAGAACCTGTACCTTCATTTTTAAAGAGGAGAAAAGGCAAAATAAAAATTCCCACCTGTTTCTCTCTCTTTTTACTATAATAATTCCCATAAAATGTTCTGAGAACCTTGGCTTGTTCTTTGGGATTAAATACCAATGAGAACAAGATCATTATCATTTGTCCCTGCCATTCTGTTTTCATGATTATTTCTAGTGTCTATCTCTTACGAATTGTGATACTTGGGAGTGTCTTTATTTCTTGGCAAAAGAACTCAGAAAATCCTGTAAATTGGCATGACTCTGGCTCTTCTGTTTATTGGATGGATTATTGTTCTGAAACTTGTCTTGTTGATATCTCATGGTATCTTCATGGCAGGTGTGAAGTCAATTTTGGTATATTGTTCTGAACAAAAGTTTTTAACTTTTTGATGTGTTATTGTTTTTGCAGTGCTAATTCCTGTAGGCGGTCAGAGGTTGTGCTAATGCTTGTGGGAAGGTATTTCTGTCTCCATTTATAGAGGAATGCTTTTTTCAGGTCTCACATAGAAGAGCTGTTGCCAGGTTGCTTTGATTATACTCAATGAATTATTCCCTCCTTTTACCTACAGGTGTTAATTTTATAATGCATGAAAACAATTCTCACTGGATAAATGTTGGCCTGGGTAATACTAAAATGGCTGCTTTACTTCTAAATAAGATTTTTCTGGAAGGGGATGTTTTTTCTTGTCAATGATGGGATTAAAAGGTTTTAAGCTAGGTACATATGTATAAACAAAAAAGTGGCTACTTCCTTTTGAGGAGCTGATGCATAATGTTCTGCTCCTGAGTGATTCGCTAGTAATTGGCTGTATCTATATCTCAGTCAACAAGGAGATTAGATTGACTGAGCTGACTGAAAGTTAAGGAAGGCTTTTGACTTCACCCTCTCCCACTGCCATAAGCATCTGCCAAAGGACCTAGTTATGTCAACTTGCTCTGTGAGAAGACCCTTTGTGTAGTAATCTTTTGGGCCCTGTTAAAGGAGTGATCTGTGGCCTTTTTGGTACCATTCTTGTCCATTAACTTGGGAACGGGCTTTTTCCTTTGTCCTTGCACTGAAGTGGGATGGGATGAGCTAAGCGTCCAGCATGTATTGTGTCTACACTGACACCACAGACAAACCCAGAAAAGCTGATGCAGCTTGAGGATAAACTTATCTTACTGGTGGAGTGCAGCAGATTGTAATAGTAGGGCGGGGAAGGTTGAGGTTGAGCAGCCGACAGAGGAGTCCACCAAGGCTTCATCTAGCTTTCAGAAATGGCTAAGTAATTTTAAATGCCAGTTATGGAGACCTATTGTTGTAAGTTATTGTTAGCAGCAGTATGGTTTTTTGGGGTCATGCCTAAGGGTGCAGACCTATGTAATAGTTATATGAGTATTGTTACTCTGCTCAGATAAAATTGTTATATCCTTTCATTTCTGTACAGCTGTAAGTAGAGCTAAAATCACTAACCTGTTTCACTCTTGTTTAATGTAACAGAGCTTTAGCTTGCTTATCAATATAGGAACAGACAAAAATAATGGTTTAATCAGAACAACTGATGCATCCTCCCAAGTGGCAAGTGTCTCTTTCATAGCTGATGTGGATCCTTTGAACACAATCAGCAGCAAACAGCATGTAGCTCAGATAAAGTTATGATAGTTCTGGGGGAAGTGTTGACCTCTGAGCATTGGCCTCTGGCCTCTAACAAATGTCAAACAAAGGTAACAATGAGATCAGAAAATGTAATTAGAGTCCTTACTGTGCCAAATCCTGTGCTGCAGAAGCCTGTATGGTTATTCAATCTTATAGTTAAGAGGTGTGTGGCTATCACATAGACAACATTCCCTGCTTGATTAGCATTTCATGAAGAAGTATGTTCTAGTACCTTGTGCCCAGGAAGTGTAAGAGGAGTTCCAAAATTGTGTTATGCTTCTGGGAACAACAGAAGTGACTTGAAGGTCTTTCTTTCTTTTATACTCTGCGGTAATTTTTCTGGGAAGTGGAATAAAGTATTGCCCAGAGCAGGAGAATTTTATTTTTAACAGGCCTCTAACATTTATATACATTAAATTTTAAAGTGTTATTCATTTGCATTTAATTCTTTCATTAAGTACAAAACTGAGTAACTTACTGAAAACTATTCTCATTGTTTGATTAAAAAAATGTTCCAAGAGCTCCTTGACACATTCTTCCATCGGGCCAAACACTGTTTCAGGGAAGTTTTAATATAGCATCAACTAACTTGTGGAAACTGGCTGTCAATATGGTGTGTATAACAGAAAGCTAGTGTGTGAGAGAGACATGGCCAAAATATGGTCCATGGGCCAGATACAGCTTGCCAACTGATTAGATCTGGTCCACGGGCCGGCACCCATGTATCTGGTCCATTGTATCTAGCTGGGGCAGTCCATGCAGCACTGCTGCTCATGCCCCCTGACAGCCTTAGCCCTGGCCAGCATGCACAACTTCCTGGTGGGGCTGCTCCTGGTGTGGCTGCAGCTGCCTGGGTACTGTTCAGCTCCCTCTGCCTCTAGCATCCCCCTGCCTGGCTGGGCATGTGATGCCCAGCACGCATCCCCGCAGCCACCACCACTGCTTACCTGCTGCTTGGACCAATGTAGCAGGGGCAGGAAGAGGAGGCGGTGCGACTGGAGGCACAGGGGAGCTGGGCAGTACTGGGAAACTACATGCGGGCCAGGGCCAGGGGTCGAGGCAGGCAGGAGCATGGCGTGTGCTGCCTCAGGTGGGGCTCGGCCCCATGAGGAATGCTGTGGGAGCAGCCATGGGCTGGATTTGTGAGGGGAAGGGTTGAACCGTTCCTGCACTTGACTACCCGGGCAAGCTCTGCTGCACACCTCCCCTGCCACCCTCCTTTTTCCCTCCCCCCAGACTATTCCCAGGACCTAGTGTATGGGAGCAGCCTTCCAAACGGACATGCAGACCCCCCCCCACACACATACCCCATGTCCCCCCCACACCCACACACACATACCCTACAGCCCCCGCATACCCTTCCACCCTATACACACAATGTATATAAGAGTAAGACTTTATTTTCAGCTATTATGCAATTGCCTCTATATGTACTACTCAAAAAAGCATAGATCAGGACACACTTTAAAAAAACCTAAAAAAAGTTATAGTAGATGTCTGATTTTTTAGTAATATGATTTGCTTTTTATCTATAGTTTGTTAAAATTATATCTTTCAGAAGATTTTGTGTGGCCCTTGACACCTCACCAAAACTTGTCACGTGGTCCTCCAGCCGAAATAATTGCCCATCCTTGGTGTAAGAGATGAACTCATGGTATTTTACAGACTCCTACACTTTCCCAGCTTGACCAGCTTTCATGTTACATACAGCAGAACACTGTGTACCTCAGAATATGACTACTGTCAGCTGTGATGCATAGGGGGTGCACGTGCACTCCTTACAAAAAGGCTCGCTGCTCACCACCCCCCTCCCCGCTGCTGACTGCGCCGGCAGCATCTGAGGGCGGTCAGTGATCCCCACTGGCTGCTGCTGCCACTGCCAGCAGTGTATGTGGGTGGTCACTGACCCCTGGTCAGGGCTCCCACTGGCCGTGCTGGCAGCATCTGTGGCAGCTCCTGCTTACTGCCACTGTGCTCCTGCTGCCGCTGCACTCCTGCCACTACTGTGCCCTCCCAGCCGCCAGGGGCATGCATCGTTCATGGCTACGGTATCCTAGCTTTCAACTGTGACTCATTGTTTGCAAGATTGAAAACACTAACTTGTCTTAACATACTTACTAAGCAAAGGGTTAAATTGTGGATACCTGAACAAGTATTCTTCATTTTAGTTTAGCAGATGTAGGGGAATGAAGTGAATTAGCAAGTAGGATCCCATGGGAAGAGGTATTAAGATGTAAAGGGTAGCTGAAGGACTGAGGAGCCTACGGGATACTAGAGCAAGAGTACAAAAGAAAATAATTCCTGTATGATGGAAAATTTGTAAGAAATGAAAAAAAAGGGGGGGAGGTCTGTAAAGTGGGATGGTTAAAATACCAAAGCTCACGAGGCAATTGTTGTACAAAGGGATAGGAAACAAGAAACTTAGCAAAGAAATAGACATTAACATAAATGAAATTCTACCTGCTTTATTTGCAACTTGAATTTCTTTAAATGTGTCAAAGACACTTGCCTCTCATTAACAAGTAAGTCCTTGGGAAGTCTGACATTTAAAAATGAACCATTTTCTGAGGAAAGAGCTGGAAAAAACCCTTTTAATTTTAAAAACTGAATATTTTTGTTCTCATCTGCATGAAGTAAAAATAGCTCAGCCAATTTAGTTAACACTTTTAAAAGAAAAGTTCACCTTTGGACATTAGGATGAGGCATGTCAGCCAAAAGTAAATGTTTGAGATAGTAATGCTGGAGTGATATTGAGGCTGAGAACAAAATCTGTCTTTCTATCCAGAACAGGAATGTCAACCCCGGCCCGGCCTGCGGCCAAATCTGGCCTGTGATAGGGAAATTTGGTGTTGGGGGAGCAGTGGCAATTAACACTGCTGCTACTATCCAGTGTCAAATTTCCAAGCCCCACAGGGCTGGATTAGACCTGGGCTATTGCTGTGGGGATGGATCAGGGTTGAGATGTTGCTGTGCAACTGGATCAACCTGACCTGCGCCCAGGCCAGCATGGTCTGATCAGGGCCTGAGTTGCTGTTGATTCTCACAGCCTGATTGGCTTGGCCCAGGCCAGGTCCTGCCTTGTGGCTAGATTGGTTTCCCACTGGTCTTGCCCTCCACTCTGGGTCTGGCCCACTGAGGGACCTGGCATTGCCCATTTGGTAAAGAAGGCAAAAAGTTTGGACACCACTGATTTAGAGTATGTGTAAGGTGACTGTAATGTCATAGACTCTCTTCTCACCCTGAGAGAAGAATAAGGAAGACTGTAATTTATGTTTCTCAGGATCTGAGGGAAGGAATGACTGTCTTGTTTGTTGTTTGTAGTTGTGTTTGAGGGTTTGAACTGGAGGGCATGGGGATTACTTGGGTAGATGGTGCATGTGAGTGCAGGGATCTAGGCCCTTTAATCCCTTTTCAGTCCTGTGCTCCTGTATTAACGGGTAGCACTAACTGCATTATTATACAGCTTTGTCCCATTCCGGCCCCCTGTACCCTCCATTTTGGGAGCTTACAGCCAAGCTGTTAATAATTTGCAGTGAATTTTTTGTAGGTCACCTTCAAATGTAGAAGTATGGTTGAGCGTTTACATGGCTGAGCACAGGAAATTAATTTATTTTAATATTATTTTAACAGTCCTTTTTATTTTAATATAAAAGGGTTGGGAATAAGGGAGGTGGATTTCAGTTGAGGACCCAGTCCTGTACTCTTAGATGACTGGACAGATTTTTATTTTAATTCATGGAACTGGAGCTCTTCAAGGGGACAAGGGTTTGTTTGTAAAGATGAGCAGAAGAACTGTCTGGTGGTTAAGGCATTGGCCTAGGACTTGGGGGTGTGTTTGTCTCCCACTTTGAATGTGTTATCTGAATCCCCCAGACATATTAGACGTACAGAGAGGCAATGGATGTTCCACTGATGAGAGATTATGCCTTAGCATAAGGAATATTTTGGTGAGATTGAAGGTGTTGTTTTGAGTTAGCCTTATTCACTATGGGAAATTCAGTGTGCCATCAACACTCACTCTGTGGAGGAGGAGAATGGAGAGATCTATATAAAATGCAACGAGTTTGGAGTTTTTGTCATAACTGGCAGTTGCAGGTGCATGATCTGAAATGCTAAAGGCATTTAGAGTCCTGGCATTGAAAATAAATGATCTGTATTAGAAAAACATCAATCCTTCAGTACAAGTTGTGGACTGGAGAGAACAGTATTGTCTCTTGCAAGGGTCTGTAGCTAAAATAGATGGAATATTTTGCTGAAGAACAGTCATTCTTGAAAGCCTGCAAGGGTAGACAAGATAAAACACTTCAGGGAGTAGTATAAAGGAATATCCTGCTTTCTTGCAGTTGGGATAGGTTGGATGACCCACAAATTGTGCATCTAATCTGATGCAACTTTACAGAATTTTCTATTACATTTGGTTTTATAAGCAAAGATGAAACTTCCACTTGAAGAAAAATTAAATGCCTAGTTCTTTGACTATAACCATATTTTCTCACATACCTCATGTCTCCAAATAAGACACACTCCTTATTTTTTATTCTCCCTTCCCAAAAACAGGTCCCCCCGGTGCCCCCCTCCCAAATTATGGTTGCAGAGAGCAGGGACAGAGCCTTATCTTTACCTCACTCACTGTCCCTTTTCTACTCAGGCAAAAAGCTACAGTTTCAACTCCTTCACAGCTGAATTGTCAGCATCTATTGGCAGTTCAGCCAAAAGCTGCTGCTGCTGAAGACTGGATTCCATGGGTGGAGCTAGGATTTCAAAAAAATCTAACAATAGTCTGAAGAGCTGTGAAATAGGAGAATGAGACCAAAAACAGCTAATAGCAAAATCTCCAGTCAAAGTATGGCTTGATTTAGTAGAACATCAAGACGATTAAAAACGAAAAGAGCTGTTAATACCTATGGAGTGAAGAACAATTATCAGAAATTGGATAGATTATAATAAACTATGAACTAAGTTGACTCCCTCAGCAGTTCCTGAATAGAAGTGCCACTGTTGTTGCCTGGCAGTTGGATTTAAACTCTGGGTGGAGCAGGAATCAAAGCAGGGTGTGACCGGACAATTGCAGGCCCTTAGATCTGCTTCTGCTAGACTCTACCCTTCCCTCCATGCAGCTTCTGGAGGAAAGAAAAGGAAAAGCAGCAGCAGCTATGTTAGTTAGCATCTCCTTGCTTCTATTCTGGGCAGAAAATCATCTTCCCTGATTAAGACAAGAATCCTAATTTTGGAAGGCTATTTTTTGTTTGGGAAAAGTGTGCGCACCAAACAAATAAAGTGAAATTATGTCTTAAGTGCAAAAGATCTTTTGGGTCTAATTTAGTTAATGTTTGTAAAGTGTTTGAACATGAAAAGTCTCACATGTGCAAAGCATTATGTTTTAGACCACTAGTCTTAACCTCCTTTCATAATTATAACAGCCAAATTCAAGTCTTATTACAATTCCCATTATTCTTTTCCACCTGTATTACTCAGGAAATAGATGCTTATTGTTAACTCTGTTAGTGATACCAGAATTGAATTTCCTTCATTTTCCTTGATGCCCCTGTAATAGTTGCTGTGTGTTCCTATTTTCCACATCTAAAAGATTCATTTGATTTCTTTTAATGTTTTAAACTTTGAAATATATTCTGATGTAATTTAAACCATGATTTTCTGTTTCTGCATATGCAGGGAGGGACTGTCCTAAACGTAACGTGTTAAATTGGAAGATATTTTAACATATGCCTGCCTTCCCCCCCCCCACAAATCCTTTGGAGGTTAACATCTCAGTAATCAGACATATTCACCTGAGCTTTGTGAATGATAGATTTACATAACATTTCAGCTTTCTATGGCAGCATAGGTTAATAGACTTTAGAATCTTTCCCTGCTTTGAAGACGATATTGCTTTTCAAAGTACAAAGTCTTGTTTCTTATATTGAATTTTTTTCATAACCTAAAATTGACAGCTGCAAATCCATCTGCAACTCAACTGAAATTCTCCTTTCTATCTTGCAATATAATGCTAGATAAATTTGATTTCTTTAGAACAATCTTTAAACAATATTTTTAATGCAGACCACCTTTTAAGCTTATAAAGGAGAAGGGCACGTTTGAACTTGTGAAGGAAAGAAAAAGTATCTTTTTTTTCTCCCTTTCTGTGTATATGGTTGATGTAAAGGAACAAACAATTATGGATTGTAGTGTAAAAGTAAAAGATCGCTTTCCTTCCTTTATTTGTGTACCAGAATAAAAGCTTTCAAATACCATGAACTGTATTTTGGTTTGATTTTGGTTTATGGATTTTTTTGTAATAGGAATGGATATAATACTGTTTACATGGAAAACTGTACCCAGTTTTTTAAATGTAAGGTAGATTGAAAATATTCACAGCAATGAAATAATGTTAATAAAATTCTGTGACTATTATCATGGGGGCCAACATATGTCCTGGGTATGCCTGTAAACTGCATCTGACTAAAAGTCTTGGTGGTGATGTGGTGGGGCTACTTGGTGGCACCGTGGTGGTGGGTTAGGTCCTACCACAGTGTTGCAACTTCCAAAGTATGGAAAATTTAGGGTGCCTCAAAACCCCTTGCCCCCAGTGCCTTGTGGGCATTCCTTGGTTGGAAAGTCTCAAGAGGATGGTGATTGGATGCCAAGGGGTGGAAGAACCAATACCTGACATCACACTGGAAGATAAATCTCTTGGTGTTATTGTCAGTTTTTGCTACTTGGTATCAGCAGGAATCTTTACCTTCAGACTGAACTGACCAACAGAATCGGAAAATGAGCTAAGAATTTTGAGCTATTACAGAAACATGCATGGAATAACAGCAAACTATCTGCTAAGGTAAAGATGCAAATCTATGAGATTGTGTGCTGTCATCCCTACTTATGGTTCAGAAACTTATGCTAGGTACATCAAGAGACTGAATGGCTTCCACATGAGATGTCTGCATGCAAAGATCCTGAAAATAAAGTGGGACAACAATACCAAACACAGACGTACTGAAGCATACAGGACTGATGCACTTAAAAACTACTCTCAAGAAGAAAAGGTTGTGATGAATCAACCATGTCAGGAAAATGGGAGAAGACTGTATCCCCAAGAATAATTTATATAAGGCAATCCCCCCACTTGGCGCTCTTAATTGGTTCTTGAAAAACCGAATGTTAAGCAAAATAGGTCTGGATTGTTGCTTTCTTAAGAACCTGAATATATTTTCAGTATAACCTCTTTTTGAAGCTCTGTTATCTTGATTTTATTTAATTTGCTTGCAGAAGTACCACAGAAGGGAAATAAAAGCTGCTTTTAAGGAGTTATGTTTTCCTTGGCCACAGAAGGCCTTTTTTTAATAGTTTTTGGCTGAGGGTTATGGTAGCTCCTTGCGAAGAGATCAAGCTGTTTGCTGGTTAACGTTAGTATTAGCCTATTTTGACTTCCTCAGAAATTTTCTACCAAGCAATGCTGTGTTATTCTGTCAATGTTCTTAGCACTGTAGTTGGAAGACTTCTTCCATGAGTCCTGAAGGAAACTAGGGATGTGTATATATTTAAACAGCATTCAGAGTTTCCATCTTGTACTTTCCCATAATGACTTAAAATAGCTGTCTCCCGCCTGCAGACGACATATAGAGAGAATTTGAAAGAAAAAATGAAATGTAAGGCTAGAAACAAAAATTACACATACATGGTGTAAGTGATTGGAAACCAGTTCAACCGTGTAACACAACAGAAGTTCAGTCCATATAAACTACTTTCAAAATGTCTGAAACTGGTTTAAGATAAACCTGGATCAGTATAGTGTCAGATTGAACTGATTTAGGTTAAACCAGTTTATTGAACTTCTGTCACAGATCTCCTGCAAATTCAAGTTAACTCACAATCCCCAAGCATCCCAGGATGCTTTGCACCTCTCCTTCAACCCGCCTGCCCAGCCGCTCTTGCAGGGTGGGCAGGCTAGCCTTGGCCCAAGCTGTCTGCTCCAGATGAGCAGGAAGACATGGTCTAGCGCCCCCAGCTTTTGGCCTGAGCCACTGTAGGCATGTGGCTGCATTTCTGAAATCAAAAGTGAATGTCTGTTCACTTGCTTATCAGTTCAGTCTATGCAGCTTAGACTAACTTGCAAAGACTGAATCAATTCAGCATTGGTCTTTTTGAATGTCTGTACTTAGCCAAAAAGAATAGTTA
Source organism: Crocodylus siamensis (assembly GCF_052110815.1). Lineage (NCBI taxonomy): Eukaryota > Metazoa > Chordata > Crocodylia > Crocodylidae > Crocodylus > Crocodylus siamensis. Next base: position 124,939,091 of record NC_143395.1, read on the forward strand.
GAAGCTACATAAATAGTCAATGGACTGGATGGTGTTATTGCTAAGAGAATTTAGATTACCTTGCAATCCAGGTTGCTCGTGTTAGTGAATCCTGTTCCATTAGTTAGCTGAGCTGTGCACGCAGTGTCAGCATGGGAGACAGAAGGGGTGTTTAGTCCCAGTGTCAAGGCCTACTTTCCAAAGTGAGAAATCATATTCTCAAATCTATACCATTTCAGGCCAGAAGTTACCACGAGATTGTCTAGTCTGAAGTCTTGTATCATAAGCCATTGAATTTACTGTTACACCGGTATTGGTAACTTACATTTTGCCAAAGAATTCGGACCTCCTGCAGTTTCAGTTGGAAAAGCGATAAAGGTTTCCCTTGCTTTATGCTGTACATGCGTTCCTGGAAAATGGCACATAACTTGAATTCGCATACACTTTAGAATGTAACAAATAGGGATATGTTCCAAGACCTTGACTGTGCTGATCTGCAGATCCATTTTTACCACTTTTACAAGACAATTTTGGTACTCGTCAATAGCAGACAGTACATACAAGCATAGGGCACTATCATAATGGGGATGGCAACTACAGAAATGCATGTTGCAGACAACGAGTGAGGAGCACAGATCCACACAGGAGACTATATTTTGGTGCACACCACTCTCACAATTCACTGCACAAAGCACTGACTGTGGGCTTGCACCACACCGATTGTATAAGAGTGAATTTACCTTGCATATAACAGATTTTTGGTATAAAAAGGGCCATCGCATAAGAGTGAATTGACACATACAGAACCCACATAAAGTGAGGGTAACCTGTATGCTTCTTACACTGGATGTTGTGTCATGTTAGGAGTTTAGCAGAGAATTAATCTTGTCCAGTAGCTGGACTATTCATTTCTGTGAAATTTATAAAGCCTGTTGGGCTGCTTGAGGATTAAAGTCCCTTAGTCAGTGCTTTTCAAACAGGGTACCTGAGAGCCTTTGAAAGGTGCCATGGGGTGCCACACAACTTTAGCACTGTTAGATGTGCGAACATGATTCATAAGATAAACCCAGAAATTTCCAATAGGGATCAGTAGTGCTAAAAATATTCTGCTGTGTTGTTAGCTTCCTGAGTTTCTTTACTTTGGGGAAAAAGAGATTAAGCATAGTTTGAGATGACTGCCCAGATGCCTGGGGGAGGAGCTGTTGTTGCTGCTGTTGTTTATTTACATGAAAAGTCAGCACCAGACAAATTTGTCATGTTTCTGCCTGTGTACGTATTAAGGAGAGGCAAAAATATAAATACAGGAAGCTAATTATGCTCAGGGCCTTTGCACCTCTTTAAAATGCATGAAATGCAAAAATTCACTTATGTATCCATTGGTTCCCAGAATATTTATTCATTTAGGACCAGTGCGTTAAAGGTATGGCCTGTGGGCTGGATCCGGCTTATTGAGTCCTATAATCTAGCCTGTTGGTCTTGGACTGACCCCACACACTGCATGAGGCAGATGGCAGCCCTGAACCCTCCTCTGCTGCATGCAGCACACAGAGCTAGTTTGGTGCGCACTGCATGCAGTGTGTAGGGCTAGACCTGGTACCACAGGTGCTACATGCAGCATGGGGGCCTGGTTTGGGGCACATGTGCAGCATGAGGTGCTCGTACTGGACAAGTTCTACACGCTGTCTCAGAGTTGGTCTAGATCAAGCCTCAGGTTATCCCTGCATGCCAGAGACCGCATTCAGGGGATAGTTTCGTGTGGGCACCTCGTACAGCACATGCCTCATGCTGGCTCTGCGTGAGAGCCCAGGATTGGGGCGGTGTGTTGCACACAGTGCATTGATCTGATCCCGGGCATGGACTTCATGGGTGCTCATGCCGGGCCAGCCGTGTGTGCTGGCTCTGTGTATCAGACCAGTCTGTGGGCTCAGTACAGCCTGCAGCCTGGTCTTGTGCTCCTCATCCAACTTGCAGGTCTGGATGAGCTTGATGCCCCCCAGTGTAGGATTTTTCAAAAAGCCTGCTTACATGAGGTTGATTTAGAGAACCATATTGCAAATGTGCACAAAGGATGAAGTGCTCTCTAGTCAGATTGTGTTTTGGAACTTGCAGCATGAGTTGGCAAAGGGGGAAGGAATAGTTTTAAACTTCTCACAAATGAGTAGGATGTGTTTGTTTTGTTGAAGGGTGCTTGTGCGTTGGCAGCTGGTCAATTCTTTGGTTTGTCTAAGGAAGAGATTAGCTTGGTCTAGAAACTGAATGCCCATGAACAAGCACAGATGCTATAGACTGTCATGGTTCTTGTTTTAAGACAGATTTTCTAAGCTAAACAAAAAAATAAAAGAAAAAATACCCATAATGAAAACTAAATCTAAGCAGTGAGTTCATTTGTTGGGATCCAAGTGAAAATGTGTTCCATTCTTGCTCCATCTTTCTAAACCTGAGTTGTATTCTGCCTACAGTGTGACACTGTTGTTATGCATTTTAATAGCAGAAACCAAGTTATTAATTTTGGAGCGGCAGCTTTGCAAGACCTCTTTCTAGCTACAGTCTCTTTTGGGATAGATTTTTTTGCTTTGCTTTGCTTTTTCTCTCTCATTCTGGCCCCAGTTGATTGGATGGGCTGCACTTCAGAACCTGTCAACACAGATTCATAATCAGCTGAAAGGGAAGTTACTGAGATGAGGGTTAGTGCTTTAGAGCACTACGTTTTGTAGCACTCTAGATTATAGGACTCTGGCTCCTGGAAGCCTGGTGAGTAAGGCAGTAAGAGGGCCAATTTTGCTCCCAAATAATGAAAATATGGAGTAACTTCACTGAAGCCAATGAAACCTGTGGCATTTCAGAGCCTTTGAAAATCAGGTCATTTACTGAAGTGTCCAAATATGGATTTTATAGCTAATGTTTATCATGGATGGGAGAAATGTTACTGATTTCCTCCTCCCACCCCTTCCTTAAAATACATTGTCTTTCAGGGAGAGAATGCAGAAAGGTAAGAGACGTGAAGGAAGAACAATATCAAGAACTTAACTATGAAATTCAGATAAGGTCAAGATGACTTTTTATATCCAACATGGATGAGTGATAGTTACTTAGTTGGGATGAACTGTGAGGATTGAGACTACGGATAATATGCACTTGCCACCCCAAAATTAGGCTTCTGTCGGGTAGTAGAAGATGGCAGACAATAGAATGGTGTGTATTATTAGAAGGTTATTGCCTATATTTATTAGATTTATAGGCCACTTTTCCCATCAAGGCTCAGGTGGCTTCCAGGAACATAAAAGCAAGTAGAATATTAAAAAATAAAGAGAAGAAACAAAATAAAAACTCCCTAAAAAATGCCCCAGGCCTATGTCGAGGCAGCTGCTGAACATTAGGTTTACTATCTGCCCTGCTTCAAGCATTGACCCAGTTACTATCTGGGATAGTGTAATGGTTTTCATGGAGGCCATGAAGCCCTCCTGAGGAGACAGCCTCAATAAGGATGTTGAAGTCACTCAGAACCATACATCTGGGTGTCTTCAACACAACTCCAACCAAGATCAGCTCGACTAGCTCAGTCAGGGCACCTGCTGTGCAGTGGGATGGCTGGTACATCAACAGAATCCCCATTCTATCCCTGGCTTTGAGCCAGGGTAGACACCCCCCATATTGAACTGTGCTTTAAGCAATGAATACATGCTTGAAACCAGTTTTTTCATGAAAACCAATGCTAACCTTCCATCCTCTTCTCCCCAGGGCATCACCAGCCTGAGCACCCACCCTGAGCACCTAACCCAGGGAAACGAGCAGCGTTTAAGAGGCCTGCTGGCAGGCCAGAGTTTTCCTCCCTCTAGATCAGTTGGCTGTTTGTTGCTCGAGATCAGTCCCGGCCCACCCCTTTTCTGAGCCTGGCTTCCAGCGCTTTGTACATGAGGTGGAGATGATGTCTTCCTCTCTGTGGACATGTCTGTGATAGAAATAATAAATGCCAATGACAATAAGAAGGTAATTGTGTTGCTTTGGTGGGCATTGGTTAGGCCTAAAGATGGAGTACTAATTTGAGTTCTGAATACAAACTGGAGCAAGAAAAAAACCACAAAAATTGCAAGAGGTTTGTAGCCTAAGTCTGTTGAGGAAAATAAACTACTGAGCATTTTCAGCCTAAAGAAACAGGAGGATGCAGTAATGGTTTACATGTAGGTAGAAGATTTTATGAAGATTAGGGTTTGCACTTTTTCCACAGAGTGAAAAATGGTAATGAGTTTATACCACAACCTGAGAAAAACAAGTTTATATTCTAAGGGGAAATTCTAAAACTGCAAGAGTAGTTAGTCAACAGAATAATTTGCCATGGGAGCTTGTGAAATTGCCATAATTTAAGATAATATAACAGCAGGGTGGAGCAGACACCCATCAATTAGGGCTGTCTACTGATAGTAAAATCATTCTTGCTATAAAGCAGGAGGATGGACTGACTGACTAGCCAGCCCTCTCTAATAAATGTTGAAAAGTGGACATCTGATGGACACCAGCTACTTAAGGCTTGCTCTGCAAATGGGCTTTGGACTCGGTTCAGACTAAGTAGCATGTTTGGTGACAGCCTAGTTTAGTAAGTTCCTTTGGTAGAGCAACTTTGTTTTCTTTCAACTCTCACCTCACTCTCATTTTTCTCATCCTTGGAGAAGGAAAGTTCTACTTCTTTCTCTTTCTCTCTCATCCTTATAGTGAATTCGTGGCTTGCTCTTTGCCTTCACATGGAGAAGAGTGTGATTTCCGGCTCTCTTGATGCACTTGACTCCCTGCTCTCCCAGGCTCAAGAATGTTCCCCACTGTTGGGGGGGAACACAAGCTATTAGGACCCTCAGTGGGATGTGTTTTTTAGCATCTTCCATAGAGGGTCAGAGAGGAAGGACAGTCTTGTAAGTAAAGCACTGGGCCGGAACTTAGTTGGCCTCAGTTCCTGGTTCTTCTGTAGACTCCCTCAGTCAGTGAGTTTGGCCAAGCCATTTTTCTTTCCTTGTGCTTTTGTTACTTCTCTGTAAAATGCGTATAATAGTACTTCCTTTTCCCCACCATTTTCTTTGTTTGCTTAATTCCTGAATTTTTTCAAAACATCTATTACTATGTATGGGTATGGATGTATACATTTAGAGACATTTCAAAAGGGGAAAGCTTGAAAAAAGTAGCAGCTGTTACCTTCTAATTGTTATGGATGGGCTAGCTGCAAATGATACTAATGTAGCAAAACCACTCCAGCTTTAACCTTGGATGACGTAGTGTTAAAGCTGGAGCAGTTTTAGTACTTACGCGTTGTTCTGGGCCTCTCCCTACCTGCTAACAATTAGGATGTAACAGCTGCTGCCCTTTCCAAATGGCTCCAAGTGTATGTGTGCGCATACCTTATATTTGTACACAACCTTCCACAATAGAGCCTCAGTTTAACTGGGGTCTCCAGGCACAGCCATCATACAAATATCAATAATAGTAGTAATCTCCATTCTCTGCTTTGCCAGAAAGGGCTTATGCAAAGCATCAAATCTCAAGCTCACTCTTGCTCTATCAGAGTGTTGAAGGCAAAGCTGGGGAAGGTGCTTTCATGCTACAAATGTGGAGTGAAATGTATTCACCAGGACAAAAATTTAGCAATAAAGAATTCAGGTTTTTTTCCAACCTCCATTTATATTCTGAAATAAAATTCTCATTATGTTGGAATTAGCACTGAGAGGACATTTCAGTGATTTAGAGAGAACATACAGGAATGTTGTAAATCTGCACACCAAATAAATGAAATCAGGGTTAAATTTAGATTTAATGTCTGGAAATATATAGCCAAACAACCTTCAGTCTACTCTGTAATGATGCCATTCAGTAACCAAATAATAATGATTAATGCATGTTAATGTTCATAGTTCAACGTCACAGACGGATCTAAATTTAGTGGTACAGGTTTCCCTTACTTTATGTGGGTATTGTATGTGCAAATTCACTCTTATGTGATGACCCTTTTTATACCAAAAATTTGTTATATATGCGAGGTAAATTCACTCTTATGCGAGTGGTGTGGTGGAAGGCTGCAGTCAGCTGCTTTGTGCAGTGCCTTGTGGGAGTGATGTGCAGCAAAATATAGTCTCCTGTGTGGATCTGTGTTCCTTGCTTGTTGTCTGCAACATGTGTTTCTGTAGTTGCCATCCCCATTATGATGTCTAAGTGTCCTCACTAGCTTATCTCCTACCCCTCTCCCATGTTCATCAATGAAGTGCAAGAGAACTTCGCCAACAGTGGAGACAAAATTGGAGATTTTGAACCATGCAGAAGCTGGTGAAGGGGCTTTCTGCACTTGCTGAGTACCAAAATTGTCTTGTAAAAATGGTAGGAATGGGCCTGGAGGTCAGTACAGTCGAGGTCTTGGAACGTATCCCTATTTGTTACATTGTAAAGTGGGTTCCCTTTATGCAAGTTTGAGTTACGTGCTGTTTTTCAGGAACACATGTACAGCACAAAGCGAGGGAAACCTATACTTTTTTATCTGTCATCTTCACTATAATGCTACTAAATGGCAGTATTAAGTTGCATGGACCTATTAGCAATACATTTCTATCCTGTTTATTTCTTTTGAAGATGATGGCCATTTGGTACAAGAGGGTCACTATCTTTCTTCAAGTGAATGTGCTTTCAATCCCTTTGAGAACTACAGGAAATGATGGGGTTTTCTGAGTGAGGCATTTCTTCATGGAATTCCTTGTAACAATTTGTGAGTCTTGGCTTTGGAAAAATAATGTGGAGGGGCAAAGTGACCATTAGTACCAAGGAAATTTCTCCAAATATAGTATGTGCTTCTTTGACCTTGGACTTTTGTTCCGAGAAGAACGATTGTTAGGAAGAGATCCACCTGATGAAGAGGGGGAAGAACAACTTTATAGACAAGTTCAGTAACATAGTGAGGAGGGCTTTAAACTAGGTTTGCCAGGGGATAGAGACCAAAGCCCTGAGTAAGTGAGGAAGTGGGTGACTTGGAGGAAAAGCAAGCAGGAAAGGGCAACAGAGGAGGTGATCTCATTCTTCCTGAGAAAGTAGGACAATTGGCTGTTTACCTCAGATGTCTGTACATGAATGCACGGAGCTTGGGAAATGAGCAGGAAGAATTGGAAGTCCTTGTACAGTCATGGCACTATGACATGATTGGAATAACATAGACTTGGTGGGAGCTTGCATGACTGGAGCACTCATGGGTGGGTATAAACTGTTCAGGAAGGACAGCAGGGGAGAAGAAGAGGAAGACTCACACTTAATGTAAAAGCTGTATGATTGCTCAGAGCTCCAGTATGAAACTGGAGATAGGCCTGTCAAAAATCTCTGGCTTAAGGTCAGAGGAGAGAGCAACAAAGGTGATGTTGTGGTGGGGGACTGCTATAGACCCTAGATTGCCTGTGCACTGCTGTACTGCCCTCCCAACAGATGGCAGGGTGACTGAAGTCCCCCATGAGAACCAGGCCTCTATTCAGCACCGGTAAGGCCACATCTGGAGTACCATGTTCAGTTTTGCCCCCCCCTACAGAAAGGATGTGGACAATTGGAGAGAATCCAGAGGAGGGCACTGAAAATGGTTTGGGGGCTGGGACACATGACATCTGAGGAGAGGCTGAGGGAACTGGGTTAATTTAGTGTGGTGAAGACAAGAGTGAGAGGGGATTTAACAGTAGCTTTCAACTACCTGAAGTGGGGTTTGCAGAGGATGGAGCTGGACTGTTCTCAGTGGTGGCAGATGACAGAACAAGAAGCAACAGTCTCAAGTTGCAGCAAGGGAAGTTTAGGTTGGATATTAGGAAGCATTTTCTCACTAGGAGAGTAGTGAAACACTGCAACAGGTTATTTGGGGTGGTTGTGGACTCTCCATCCTTGGAGAGTTTTAAGACCTGGTTAGACAAGTATTGGATGCGATGATCTAGTTGGCGCTGGACCTGCTTTGAGTAGGGGGTTGGACTAGATGACCTCCTGAAGTCCCTTCCAACCCAAATTTTTTATGATTCTGTGATTTCAGGGAGTTCTCACTTTATGGGAGGTTCAAAGATTCTGCATTAAGCTCTTCCAGGTAAGGAACTGGTTTGTTACAGGACACTTAGCTTTTTTACAAGACTTGGTTAAATTTAAGTTTCCATTCATAAACTAATAAATTCACCTGTGAGTTAATAAAAAAAAAAAAAATTCTTTCCTCAAAGAGTATGTGATGTTTTTTCAGTAGGATATGTTGCATTCTTTGCATTGAATTAAATAATTTGAGTCTTTGGTTTGAGTCTTTGTGAAATTTAGTTACCTTAACACTCTCTTCCTCCCTTCTCCCCCCCAAATGGAAAGACAGACAGATGTTGACTAGTATTTCAGTAACAACTGTTGTACATAAAAGGAAATCAGTGCCTGGAATACAGGGTCATAGGTATATGTAGGATTTAGTTCTGCTACAAGTTCAGTTTGTGCCTCTAGATAGCCTCTTGTAATACTAGCTACTGATTTGAGTCCTTGCTGTGGCTCACCATGTTAAAAAAAAAGCACTTCATTTCTTAATGACCAACCTTTTCTTGCAATCAGGCTACAGTGTGTTAGATGATAATTTTGCAATCCAGCTCTGATTTGTCTGGTTTCACTGTTAGTCTTCATGTCTTACCTTTATAAACACACTTACATAATTTCCAGTTTGGTTAACACATCAGGTGCCCAGTGGGTAGGGTTATTTAAGCAAGCACCTGGGAAGATCTTCAAATGTTTTGTTTTTTTGAAAGAAAAGAAAATTTGCTACAGAAATAAAAATAGCATCAGAATTATCAAGAGGATACTGAGAATGGAGCTGCTGGATTATAATATTTCTCATTTGTATGGAAATTTACCACCTTTCTTCCTGAATCAGATTCTGAGGAGCTCTGAATATGAAATAGTAGAAGGCAGAAAAGCATTCCTGGAACTGGGCCAGGCAGATATTGGTCAGTGCTTTGTAGCCAATTCGTGATTTATGTAGTTGGGATTATCCAAAAGATCTGCACATTTGAAAAAGCAAATGACTGCTTTAGAGACTAATGAGGCAAAGTGTTTACTTAGGCAAGTGGCCCTGTGTACTTCAAGAAGAGACTTTCAAGTGTTGGCAAACCCAGGGATACTTGTTAATCAGGTATTAGTACTGGAAACATGGGCACTTGACCCTTATCAGTTACTTGTATGGAAACATTAACTGAAGTAATGGAAATATTTTTAATGGAAGGGGTTTTATATTCAAATACTAAGAAAAAAGGAGCATCTTTCCTTTGGGTGATTTGGAGAAGTAGGATGTACACCCAAATGTGTTGGAATTCTTAGCTTCAGAAAATAAACATTGGTGAATATCCTGTGGGGCTTGTTAGAAACGTTTGGCTAACTACTTGTGAGTTGATCTGCTGTGACTATATGTTAGACCCACAGAGTGCTGTACACACTAAGGCTGCTGACAGACATGGGAGGGTGGAAAAAACCAAAACAGCGCTTTACTGGAAGAGGAAGCATGTTAGCTCGACCCACCTCCCCAACATCTGTGTAGATTGTGTGTTTCAGGGGGCCTTTTTGGTGCTTTTATCTAAAGCTGACCCAGCAGCTTTATAGATAAAGGTGCCAAAAGGCCCTGTTCACATGTTTAATCTATACAGGTGTTGGGCAAGCTGGGTGAAACTAATGCAGTTCCTCTTCCGGGCATGCACTGTGCTCGGTGTGGGGGTGCACCAAGCTTAAAGTAAAGTGCTGGGAATTTGGGGTGGTTTCTTCATGTCTGTAAGCAGCGTAAGTACTTTGAGCATGCTTCAGTCCTTGTCCTCAGGGACTGGAGGGAAGAAGCAGCTTCCCATCAGCTTTTCTCTGCTCTTCACATTGGAAGAGGTTCTCTAGGTTGAAAGCTTAGAATTGACTAATATTAAATCATGCACTTCAAAGCATTTTTTTTTTTTACTGAACAAGAACTGATATCCCTACCTTGAATAATCTAGCAAATATACTTCTTTAAATAAGATAACTGAAGGGTTACCCAAGGTCATCTTAGGTAAAGCTGGTACCAAAACAAAGCTCTCCAATACAGATTTCATAGACACTAGGGCTGGAAGGGACCTTGGAAGATCATTGAGTCCAGCCCCCTGCCCCAGGGGCAGGAAGACAGCAGGGGTCATAGGATCCCAGCAAGATAAACATCCAAATTTCTGTTGAAGGCATTCAAAGTAGGTGTTTGAACCACCTCTGGTGGCAGGCTATTCCAGACCTTGGAGGTTTGGACAGTAAAGAAATTCTTCCTTATGTCCAGCCTGAAACCATCTTGGAGGAGTTTATGACCATTTGACCGTGTCATCCCTTGGGGTGCTCTGATGAATAAACATTCCCCCAGATCCTGGTGAGCACCCCTTATAAACTTATAGGCAGCCATCAGATCACCCCTGAGCCTGTGCTTTTCCAGGCTGAAGAGTCCCACAGCTTTCAGACTCTAATCATAAGGCCTGTTTTCCTGACCTTTGATCATCCTTGTGGCTCTTCTCTTGACTGTGTCAAACTTCTCCACATCCTTTTTTAATTGTGGAGCCCAAAACTGGACACAGTACTTCAGTTGTGGCCTCACCAAGGCTGAGTACAATGGGAGAATGACATCCTGGGATTTGCTTGAGAAGCATCTATGGATGCAAGTCAGCGTTTTGCTTGCTTTATGATGGCTTATGTTCATCTTGTGGTCAGTTATGACCCCCAAGTCCTTTTCGTCTGTAGCAGAGTTACGGAGCCTGTCAAGGTCAGTCTGGATCGCCTTCCTGTCTTTAGGTATGGGTACTTTACCCCAAAGTTTGGTGTTGTTGGCGAACTTGGCCAGACGGCTTCTGACTCCAATGTCCACATCATTAATGAAGATGTTGAACAATATAGGTCCAAGAACAGAGGCTTGAGGGATTCTACTGATCACAGCGCACCGCGATGATTGACTTCCGTCAACCACCACCCTCTGGGTCCAGCCATGGAGCCAGTTTCCCAGCCAGCAGATTGTGGTGGACCCGAGACTGCAGTTGGCTGCTTTGCTAAGACGTGATCATGGGATACCAGACTGAAGGCTTTTTTAAAGCCAAGGTATACATCAATCTCCTCTCCCTTGTTGAGATGATAGGCCACCTGGTCATAAAAGGAAATAGGAATGGTCAAGCAAGACCTACCCGCTACAAAGCCCTGCTGGTTATCCCTCAGGATGTTGCCATGCTGAGCTTATATGCCTTGATGCCTTGCCTCCTTCCTGTTGTGTGGCCACACACAGGAGTTTCCCCTTTTAATTAAAGGCCAGCCTGTGCTCCTGCTTCTGTGGCCCCTCACAGCCAACTTAGCCTGCTGTGTTGTCAAAGCAACAGGAGTCTCCCGGCTTTCTGTTCCAGGGACCAACTGCATAGTTGGTAGGGATATGGATAAGCTTTCAGGTACTACTGTACCTTTCCTCAGATTTCTGGGAGAAATGCAGAGACCTGAGGAAGGGGTACAGCGGTATCCAAGTGCTTGCTCACATCTCTCCCAGCTAGATAGTCGGTCCTTTAAAAGATATCACCCATAAAAATCCTTGCCTCCTGTATGGAAAGTCAGTTTGAAAAGCAGTATGGATGTGTGTACTAGATCTCCTTGGCTGTACTGTCTGTTGCCAGTAGGTCATACTTTGCTCTAGACCAGGGGTGTCAAAATCACTCCAGGCCCCATGCTGGATATGGCTTCTGGGACCAGCAGCACTGGTAGTCTGGAGGACAGCAGTGGTGGGTCTAACACCAACAGGTCCAGGGGCAGCGGTGGGGGTCCAGCAGGAGCAAGATAAATGATGGTGCATCTACACAGCCTTTATTTCCCCCTTGCTTTCAACAGTCCCAAATTCTGTGTCAGATCCTGGTCCTGCCCCCAACTTCTGACAGGTCTGCAGGCCAGATCCAGCCTACAGGCCATATTTTTGACACACTTGCTCTAGACTTAGGAGTAGATGAGTGAATTCTTGATTCTCAGCATTCCTGTGCTGCCTTGCACATGCCTAAGGGCAAAGAATGTGCTGGCCCTCCGTAGCATCTGTTCTTTGAGCCTACTGTTGCCAATAACTCCTTTAATGTAATGCTAATGATTCATGTGGGAGTTTCCCATGGTTCCATATGATGGAATTTCTGCTTTCTTGCAAGGGAGAGGAGGGTGAGGAATGGAGTGAGAGGAAGAGGGAATATTTGTGTGTGTTTAAAACAACACCGCAACAAACTCCTTAAAAGAAAGTAAGGCTTCTAGATGCACATTTCAGGTAGGAAACAACAGAATGAAGCTTGCTGATGTATCCATAACTCTGCTTCTTTTCATGTATGCATTATGACAGTCTTGAGTTACATGATAGATGCTAAATTAATATTGTTCGTCTCTGATCTTTTACCTTGTTCAGTGTACAGGATAGACAGTAAATGAAGTAGAGAGGAGAGAGGACATTCTCTTGTGCTTAAAACACTGAACTGGGAGTCAGATGAACAAAGTTTTATTCTTGGCTTTTTTCAGAAACCTCTCATGTGATGGTAGACAGAGCTATTGTAATACCTGTATACAGGAGCCTGATTGAAGTTAAGCACGTATAAACCTAATTCTGACTTTGCCTGACTTTTGAATGCTAGATTTTGCAATACTAACATTAAAGTAGCTTGTTGCAAGTACTGTATTTGATTTTCCTGAGATTCACTTGATGCTCTGAGCTGAGATTTTAAAGCTGAAAGACAAGTTTACGCAGCTTTCTGCAGTGTACACACTGTACTTTACGAGTACTGCGTACTAGAAACCAGTTATGCAATTATGCTTACAGATACTTGATATCTCCTAATATTTGGAGTGTTCCATGGTAGTGTAATGATGTCATTGGTAATTTAAAAAACAAAGATGAGTTTTTGCTTTTAACTGAATTTATTTTTTTTAACAGGAAGAACTTTTGTAAATCTGTTGTGGTTGCAATAATCAACCTCTAGACATATTTTTAAACTGCGTATTTTTCCATGATCTCGATGTGAGATTGGGAAAGGTACATCTGAAAAGCTGTCTGTTTCAGGAGAAAAGTTGTGCTGATTTCATTTTATTTTATTGTATTCTTTGTCATTCTGTCGCACTTCACTGTCTGTGTTATCCCTCTGTTAACACTGCTGATCTTCCAGCTAATTCTGTCTTTACTTTTATCTCCTGGGACACAGAAATAAGCCGTTTCTTAATGTGGCAAAGAGGTTAAAGTAAAATATTTATATTTCTTCCTGTCTTCTATCCCAAAACAGAAAACCAGACTTCACAAACATTCATTAGGAGTTTAGCAAAGTTAAAAATGCAGTTAGAGTTAAAAACCAGGGTAATTACACTTTAGATTCACTTTCTCACCACAGCGTAGTTTATGCTTGAGTTACTGATGTATTTTCATAGAAGAGCAAATCTTTATTGGTGTGTGGGTGTATAAAAAAGAAAAGGAAAGAACCCCCCATGCCACTGCCACTCGATACTCGAAAGAAATCTAGTAGATACTTCTGTAATTGATTTAGACACTCCAAGCACTTAAGCCCATGCCTAGCTTTAGGTAGGCAAGGTTTTTTGAGTAGATATTGTATCTTTTATTAGACCATCTGAGTAGTTGGAAAAAAGTTCTTAGCAAACTTTTGGGTACAATCACCTTTTAATAGACATGCATTGGACATTGGGTAATTTCATGTTCATCAAGATGCAGAGTAAAGTTTCTAATGCTTATACACATGATCCAACACATTTTAATTAGATTAATCAAGTCTGCTGATGTGTTCTAATTAGAATCCTCCAGCTGCTGCAGCATCACATGTATTCAGTGGCCCATGTTTCAAAATGGTGGGGGGGGGTGCTTTAATTAAAACTCATCAAATGAGCTTTAGTTAAAGCACCCCTGCAGCCATTCTGAGACAGAGGATGGTGAATATAAGTGACACTGCAGCATTTCAATTAGAGTGGCTGTCCAGGAACCACTTTAATTAAAATCTCCCACTCCCCTCCCACATCCAACCCTTCCATCTCCCTGGAGCATGTCTATAGACACCCTGTGAGTCTGTGCCTAGCACAACTGACTCCCTCCCTGCACTCGTGGAGGCAGTGATAAGGAAATTTGTGATTAAGACAGTGTGCCTCTCCTGCACTAATTTCTAGGACAGTTCCTGTATTGTTGCTCTGTGGTGAGACTTATAAGTTCATGCATGTCCTTTCTTTCCACTTAATTCCGCCTCCAGTATTTATGTGATGCCTGTCCTTATGGTAGGTAACTGTTGATCCTCTGGATCATGGAGTACACATGAGGGGTCTAGTTAGATGTCTGATGAATCTGTTTGTGGCTAACAAGCCCCGTTTGAGAGTGATGCACCTTGTTACAGGTTTCACAGAACCTGAGTTGGAGTCCAAGTTTACAGCATGGTGCTTCCACCTTTCTCGCTTTGCTTTCATCCTGTGGATCAAAGCTGCTTCATATTGAGCTGCATGCAGTGCCAGATGTTCCCTTCAGATCAGACAGGATTCTGCATGCTCCTCCCAGCTTTCTACGTGGATGTTGAACAACTTCATATAATTTTTCACACATTGTAGTACTGCCATAAAGGTCAACCCAGCTTTCTAGAGCTATCTCAAATCTCATTTTACAGAATGTTCTTAGGAATACTGTCTTCTCCCATTTTCTTGACATGGCCGAGCCATCACAACCTCTTCTTCTCTGATACTGGTTTCTAAGTGTGTCAGTCCTGTGCACTCCAATATCTCTGTGTTTGGTATTCTGTCTTTCCACTTATTCTCAGGATCTTATACAGACATCTCATATGGAAGCTGTTCAGTCTCTTGATGTGCCTAGCACATGTAGTTCATGTTTCTGAACTGCAAAGCAGGGATGACAGCTCACACGTCTTGTAGACTTGCATCTTCACCTTAGTTTACTGTTATTCCACGCATGTTTCTGTAATAGCCTGAAATTAACTAAACCAGAGACATCTCATTGTATCATTACACTGAAATTTTGGAAGAAATGTCAGTTTGAAATGCGGACTCTTTCCTACTTGATAATTTGGAGGCCTGAATACCGTTCTGCAGTATGACACTAAGGACTTGTAGGTGAAATGTAGGCAGACGTTGGTGGCATTCTGGCTGCAGGAGAGATTTAAAGGTGCTGCAGTAGATACCCTGGAAATTCATGTTTTCTGTGTGAGATTTGAGTTGGCTTTTACATGCAGTTTTATGTTTGTTTATGAAAGTACGTTTACCACTTATGCTGTGTTTGCTCTAGCAACCCAGTATGCTACATCTGCCAAGTACTCCTGTTGTAGAAGTAGCCAATAAAGCTCTCTGTACTGGGATAGAAAGGCCACTGTCCACCAGCTGAACAAGCTATGCCAGTAAAGAACCGTTTCACCAGTACAGCTGTCTCTATTTCAAGGGCTTCTGTCTAAATCGAACCTTTTCTCATTTCTGAACTGCGTAGCTACATGGGCTTGAGTCCTTCTTGTATACCTGGTCTTTCTTCTTAAGCAGCCTATAAGAAGAGTGAGTGCTCTTTTTATTTATCACATGTGTGTTTAATACATACATAAATTTGCCTTTTTGGAAAGAGGAATTTAATCTTCTGTTGTCCCTTCCACCCCAACGATTTCAAGTCTCACCTCCTTGGCCTGACTGGGTATTTAGAAACTATGTCATAGGAACGCTTTCTTTTCCATTAAAGGGGTGTGTGCAAAACTGTAACATAGTAAGATTTTTGTCTTGAATACTCTTTTGTATTTGAGTTATGGAGACATTACCAAGAAATGAAGAGTTGTAAACAGTGTAACCAAAATAACTCATTTCAGATCCTTCTATTTCAGTCTCTGTGATAACACTAACTTTTTTGTATCCAAGGAAAACCTCCAGGTAATATTAGGTGGACAAGCCCTGGTATTTCATTGAAAACCAAGGTGGGTGAGAAGGAGTGAATTTAATAACGAAGTGAAACATTCCAGCTAGCTCAAAATTGGGCCATTTTTTGTATATCATAACTTGGAATCAGGGCAGGGGGAAGAGGGTAGGACACAAAAACAAGAGATGATATTTCCCTATTCTAGGTTCCCTTTAAATTTCTGAAAAACCAAATCATAGATTCATAGAAAATGTGGGTTGAAGGGACCTCAGGAGGTAATCTGGTCCAATCCCCTGCTCAAAGCAGGACCATCCCCAACTATATCATCCCAGTCAAGGCTTTGTCTACTTGGGTCTTAAACCTCTAAGGATAGAGATTCCACAACCTCTCTGGGTAGCCTGTTCCCAGTGTTTGACTCCCCTGCAAATCCGAGTGAATGGATTTAGGGCTCATTCTGCCACTTTTGTTCAGTTCAGTGAGTATGTAAGGGAACACTGTAAGGGTAGTAGAACATGTCCACGTAAGATACTGTAGACTGAATGGAAGGAGAAATAAAAAACCTGATTTTACAGTCCCAGTTCAGAGAGGCATTTAAGCACATGCTTTTACTTTCATTGAGGTCAATGGGACTGAAGAACAGATTTAAGTGAATTGTTGAACTGGGGCCTGTATGAATATTTATTATCACGTAGGTCCTGCTTTGGTTCCTGTATAAATTTTGATTTGATTTGACAGTCTAAACCAAAGGTTCATTCACAATAATCAAACGGACAGTTGACAACCCTCAACCCTCTGACAACCCTGTTGCCTTACTCCACAAAGAAGAAAATAAGAATTGTGTATAATAGGAGAAAATGGGCCAAATGTAGAACCCAGATACAGCATCACTGACCACGGTGGAACCAGCTAGTTACACCGAGGTAACTATGAGCAGAATTTTCCCTTGCCTATTAAAGTATTGCATAGAAACCAAGACATTTGTAATGCTTGCACATGAAAGGATGTCATTTTATACTAGGTTTATATACAGTATGTGCATGCAGGAATGTTATAATTTTATGTGCAGAATATATTTACATAAACCATTGAAAGAACTCTGAGGCTCCAGCCAGCATCTGTAATAATCTTGTCATACTTTAAATCAGTTTTCCAAAGCATTGCTTCTCAAGCTGTCACCAGGGATATTTTCATTCTGTTTTGCCTAGGGCATTCACTGTGTCCACTTCCAGGGCAGCCATGGACAGACATCTTCATGAAAACAGATGAAGCAGCTTTATATATAGCATGACATTTTATTCTTGATGCAATCATCTGGCCTTGTAGTTATGACTTAAAAGAACAGCTTTTGTTAATTGGATAAAATGAGTTACCAAACAGGGCAAAGGCAAGCACAATTGTGTATGTTCTCTTTGTTAAAAAAGTGATCAGTATGCCACAGGAAGGGGTGCAGTCTGATCCTTATAAAACACAGAACCAGATGTTTGCTTGTTAGTTCAGTGCCTTCATCCTTGCCTCCAGAAGTGTAAGAAATCATAAGTAAAAAAAATATAAGCAAACCACAAGCCACTCTGAAAAGGGAGCACAGGGAATCAATTTAATTGTTGCACAGAATTAGCTGCTTTTCTGGAGCTCTTTTGTGATCAGAAGAATATTGCTGGTATTAATTTTAATAAAACTTGAAGGCTGGATTCTCCTCTGATTTAACTGATGAAATCCCTCTGCAAACCATGAGTCTGGGGTATGAATCAGGGAAGTATTTTGCTTCCAGATGTCTGTATTCAGTCTGTCCTATAACGCTGTAAAAACTTGAGGATATGTTAATAATGTCTGTTCAGAGGCAGAAGGTGCATTTCTCCTTTTCCACCTCTTTGAATTAAAAATACAAACATACATTCGTGCATGCATCATACTTGTGTGTAAAACATTAGATATGCTTGCCTAAAAAGTTGTAGCGGGGCTAGCATGCTTAAAGAATACCTGTATTCAGTGCTGTATCTTAGAAAGAGGTTGCTTTCTTAGGAGTCTTAGCAAAAGCTGATTGAATAGAAGTGGGATGAAATTCTATGTGTGCTTCTTGAAAGGTATCTGAGATGCTAACATGTGAAATTCATACTTGTGTAATTACTGTGTGAAAAGTCATCAACCCATTCGTGTTTCTAATGGTACATCTGGAGATGCAAAGCTGTAAATTTGTCTCATAACTTTAAAGCCTTTTAATATTGGTAACCTGAGTGAATTGTCCATGTGGAGGGCTGGCTTTTCTAATTGCCTTCTTGTGTAAATTAATTCACGCTCTGTGGAGTTCAATTAATTCTGCATTATGGCTCTCTGATTTAATAATAAAAAAGCTAGCTCTCTGACTGACTAAGCAATCTTACAACTGTTAGATAGTAAGTACACAGGTACGATATACCATTGCCATACACTCTTCTGCCTGTATGCTAAGACATCTGACCTAAATTTCTTCCTTTAGAAAGCTGTTGCCAGGGATTTATTTTATGCTGCTGCTTCTCAAGGCCAGTACCGGCTTCATGCACATCCTTCATTCTTTTACAACTCCCTTTGTGATTTTTACCTTTCGGCATATTGGAAATTGTTCATTTTGACAAGCAGATTGGTTGGGATAATTATTTTAAATTTGGGAAAGCACAAAAGCAATAATTCATAAAAACTGAATGTGTTTAAAATGAACATATTAAAGGAAAAAAGTTAAGGATCACTTCTGTACTTTTTAAAAGTAAATGATGTAACGTCAGGTAAGCCAAAACAAAGTTAGAAGCAGAATGAATTCTAAAACTGCTTTGCTTGAAGAATCTTTTCACTGACCAAAATGAATTCAACCGCAGTTCTTGGCTTTTTTAAATACAGTGGCCCAAGTAATGCCAAAACCTACTCAACTCTGATTTTTTTATCGAACAAAAGAACTTGTAGCAGAGGCAACCTCCATTTTCATTGAGCCCACTGCAAGGTTGCTAAAAGACAAAAATATAAGCCCCGCTAAAAAGCGTTTTACATTTCCATTGTCCAGTCAGCAGAAGCCAGACCCAAAAGCCCAGGTTCTAGAATAAAGTGGCCTTTAACTTCTACCATGAATTTATAAAAACCTTCAGAGGTCCTCCAGTACAATCAATATCTGGTAAATGGGAATGGCAGAATCAAGAGACCCATTGTCTGTGCCCTATTTGCACCTCTTTTGTTTTTGTTTTTTCCCCTCCAAAAAGTGAAAGTTTCCTTGCACCTTTTACATGGGAAATGTTGGGTTTTAGCTCCCCCGTCTTTGTGTTTTGGACCCCATAGAAAACACAGTCATAGAAAAACAGGGCACTTACAAGCAATACACCATTGAAGTTCTCTGAGATTTCACTTTTTAACTTGTCTAGTAATCTTTGTTTGATTTATACTTGTAACAAAGACTAAAAGAATCCTAATAAACTGAGTGGTTGAATGTAACAGCAACAACACTTTAGAAATGGGTATGGTAGCATTAGTAATATTTAGCTCTTCTATGATTATTTGTTCATCCAGTAATCTGAAGCAGCTTTGCAAAGGAGTATGAGTATCATTGCGCAAGATGCAAAGAAAGGGGTATAGGTTGTAGCCATGTTGGTCTAAGGATGTAGGCAGGCAGGGTTCTTTGGGTAAATCTGATATCTTTTAGACAAACTAAAATAGTTATAAAAATTTTTTTTTGCAATCTTTCGGATACAAAAACCCTTTGTCAAACTGAGGAAGCATCTGCAGTTGGTCTGTGCTCTTCCTGGGATATAATAGTCTGTGCTCTTCAGGTTATAATGTGTCATAAATCCACTGTCTATATTTAGTCCATGATTTTTTGCATCCAGTAGGTTGAAGTTAGTAGTTCATCTGTGAAAGGTGTTTTATAAATTCCCTTTGAGGATTAGTACTGAGAGATTGGAGAGAGAGTGGTTTTCTTGTGAGAAGTGTACCCCCAAAGGTAATTGTATATTTTTGTCTTTGAAAGATTTCCGGTGTGTAATTATTCTGGTGTGCAGTTGTTGTTTGGTTTCTCCTACATATTTTCCATCAGGGCATTTGGTGCATTAGGTGAGATGTATCACATTTCTTGAGGAGCAGCTGTAAGATCCAGGAGTGTTGACGGTTCTGTTGTGGGGAGTAGTTATTGTGGGGGTGGTAGAGATGTGTTGGCAGGTTTTACATTTCTTGTTCTAGCATGCTCTGGATCCATTTGGTGCGTTTTGGGCCGTGGGAAGTTTACTTCTGGTGATGAGGTTGGTGCTTGTTCAAAGGCTAGGATGGGTGGTTCTGGGAAGAAATTTTTAAGAATTGGGTCTTCTTCTAGTACATGTTGCAGTCAGGGCCGGATTAATGCATAGGCAAACTGTGTACATGCTTAGGCTCCTATGTGAAGAATGGGTCCAGTTGTGCTTATTTTGCTGCAGCAGTGCCACCCAGCTCCTTTTTCCTTCTATGGCTACATGCTGCTGCTATAGTCACTGCCCTATAGAAAGCAACTAGATGCATAGTTTATTTGCCTATGGCCCACTACAGGGTTAATCCAGCCCTGGTTGCAGTTGTTTGAGGATTTTCTGTATAGGTTTCAGGGAGGGATGATATGTCATAACTAGTGGGGTGCGATTCATGGAGGTTTTCTTTTTGTACTCCAGCAATTCTTTGTGTGGTGTCTGGGTTGCCCTTTCAAAAGTGTGATCTGTCTCTCTGGTGGAGTGTCCTTGTTGAGCAAAAGCCCTTTTGAGGTTTGTGAAGTGACGATCATGGGTGTTCTCCTCAGTGAAAATTCAGTGGTATTGTAGGGCTTGGCTGTATATTACAGCTTTCTTGGTGTGTTGAAGGTGATTGCAGGTTCTTTGCAATATGTATGTTGGTCCATGGGCTTCTTGTATATGGTGGTCTGTATTTTACCATTATGGATAGTGATCATAGTGTCTAAAAAGGAAATGTTGGTGCTGGAGTATTCAAGAGATAGTCTGATGCACGGGTGATGATAATTGAATTTCTGATGGAAATCAATCAGAGATTGCTGGTTTTCAGTCCAAACGATGAAGATGTCATTAATATATCTTAAGTATAGCAAGGATTTGATGGTGCAGTCTTTGAGGAATTCTTCTTCCAGGTGACTCATAAAAAGGTTGGCACATTGTGGGGCCATTTTGGTGCCCATAGTTGTGCCCATGGTCTGGAGGAAGTGTTGGTTATTGAAAGTGAAGTTGTGTGGGAGGATGAGGTTTTATAAGTTCAGTAACATCTGGAGGTCTGTACTCTGAGTTGTAATCTTGCTCTTGTAGGTATGTAAGGCAGGCTTGGATGCCATCCTGGTGTGGGATGTTGGTATACATCCATGATGGCTAGGAGGGTGTTGCTGGAAAGGTGGTCTGGTTTTTTTTTTTGTAGAGGTAGAAAGAGGACCCAAGTTTTCTAATTCTGTCTAGTAGAGTGGTGCTCAGCCTCCAGCCTGTGGGCTTTATTTGGCCTGTGGAGCTGTATCATTTGGCCCATGGGGCTCCCCACAGGTGCAGAAATTTGACAGCAGAGAAGTGGCATTAGCACTGCCACCTCTCTCATGCTGCCACATTTCCAGACCCATCTGAAGCCCTGTAGGCTGGATAGTGTGGCCCTATGCAATAGATTGGACAGGTACGTGGCTGGATCCAGCACATAGGGTCAGGCTGAGGACCACCCCTACGTCACATCCAGCCCATGTGTCCAGAAGGTTGGCCACCACCTGTGTAGTGCCATATCTGATGAGTGGACCAGAGGTGATATCTTTGGAAAAGAAAGAACAATAGGCAGTACTGTTAATGCAGGAATCACAGTGATGCCTCTGGCGGTCAACAGAAGAGCTATGATATGTAAATTCTAAGTCCATGCTATATTCATTAATTCACTTCTGGTTTATTTTGAAACTGTAATTTCTCTTAATTTGGAATTTTGAAGAAGTTCAAAAATAAGAAAGTCCAGGAAAGGCTCAGTGTTTCTGATTGGGTTTAGGACAGATGATGACACATGAAAAATCAAATTGGTAGTTGCATGACAAATCTGGGTCTGCTACATGTTTTCTGTATTATGGCAGCTATGACTTTGTATTATTATTAACATAGATCATTCACTTGTTTTGCCTGTTACAGCACAAGGATCAGGCTGGTAGAAAAAACTAATTTTCCTTTATACTTCCAAAGTTATAAAGTAATGTTACCAGTTTGTAACTTCCATGTGGCATTTCCTTTTAATAGCAGATAGCTTACTGTCTTTCTTTTGATACTGTTCTGCACCAATTGAAGTTGGTTCGGTAATTTTTAGCCCTTAAAACCTTCTGCTCTTTTGGTTTTGACTGAGAGAGAACTAAACACTGAAAAAAAGTATCAAGAAAACGTCCACTGCTTTGCTGTTAGAGTATTAATAAGTTTGTCCACTATTGCAGGCACACATTTAAGCCTGAACTAAACTCAGGACATAGCAGTGAAGGGGGACGTGCTAATCAAATATAGCTTATGTTTGGTACATATATTCTCTTATTATCTGGGGATCTAAAAGCTTTTTTCCAGCATCATCTTCTTTATCTTTGGATAATCTTTGTACCCTGCATTAACTCTGCAGCAAGGAGGGTGGAGCTACATGTTTCAAGGCTGACACATGTGCTGCTCTTTGGCTAATTTCTACTGTGGACCTACAACGGTAGTCTTCATATACACCCTTCGCTTCAGAGACTTGGGAGTATTACCTCTGGGACCATTTACCAAGAAACCAAGTATAACTTTTGGGTGAACATGTGTTTTTAATCTCTCCTTTGTTCCCAGTTCACACAGGATAAAAGTATGTTATAGCTCTAGTGAGAGACATAGAGAGGTATCTTTCATATCTTTCAGAAATGGGACATTGAGAAACAACAGCTCCCCTGTTGTGTACAGGCTGTGCTCTTCCAGAAGAAATGCTCCTAGGAGTAATTTAACTAGTTGTTTCTGGGTTATTTTTCTCCTGAAGCAGCCATTTTTGCTCTGAGAGTAAAATCATGAATTATCTCATAGGTTCTCCTTGGAGTGTGGTGACTCTTCCAGGAGAAATTGAATGTCTGTATGTGGCCTTTGTGAACTGTTTATTGCCCTTTTCTCAGCAGTAAACCATGACTCTATTTTTCCCTCCCGGATGCCTCTTCTGAACTCTGCTGGGAAGGTGCTCCAACCTTGGTATGTCCATTTTAGCCTTGATGTGAATAGGAGGAAAGAGGAAAGTAAATGGAGGGATCATTTTTGGTACTCATTAGGGCTGTGCAAAATTTTGCTGGCCATTTCGTTTAGATACTGTTTTGACTCATTTCCAGCTCGAAACAGCAAAATTGAAACAAAACGAAGGGCTTTGAAACAAAACAAGGCTAGTCAAAACAATTGCTGGGCTGAGTTCCCAACCCAAGTCCAACAATCAGGCTGGGGAAAGGAAGTCAGGCCAGCTGGCTCAGTTGGGCTCAGCTCGCTTCCCCAGACCCAGGCAGCAGCACTGGCTTCCGTCCCTCATCTGGCAGGCAGATTGGGGGCTCTCAGCTCCAGGAGGAGTGGCGCAGCCCTCCTGGGGTTGGGCCCTGATCTGCCTGCCAGATGTGAGAGGCTGTTTCAAGCTTCCGCATTATACCCAGTGGGCGAAACAGCGTTGAAACAGCCTCACTGTTTCGATGAAGCGAAACAGAACAGCCATTTTGACTCGAAATGAAATTAAAAACAAAACGGTGTTCTGTCCAAACCTCGAAACTCAAGTTGAAACAGAACAGTGCCGTTTCGCACAGCCCTAGTAATCGCTCAATGAGACGTAGATTCCTCAGCATAGAGGGAAGCAGTATAGATTATTTTCATGACATATTATAATGTCTTTAAAAATTGCTTCACATTGACTGCAAAGCATTCACCAGTGGTTGACAAGAAATAGTCATTCACCAGGTTGCTAGCTGTTTCCAGATCTTCACAGTGAAATGTTTTCTGGGTCACTGTCCAGATGAAAGGTATGACTCCTGACAATCTAGTTCATGTTTTGTCAGATGACCAGGAGGCTTGTTTATTAAAAAAAAAAAAAGATTCCTCCCCCCCGCTTCCTCTTTTGACTGAATCTAGATGAATTCTTCCTAGTGATCCATAAATTGAAGGACAGTGCTAGTCTGCTGACTAATAATGAGAGGTTTGCTGGCAATGTGGTTATTTTGACCAGATCTAGTAAGGAGGCAGGAAAGCTTCTAATATAGTTTAAAATGATTGTATTGTCCAAACTAGTTAATCTTTGGAAAATTGAGCAAGGACCTCAGAAATTCAGTTTAAATTGGACTTCACAGACTGTCCAGGTTTATTATATTACTTTCCAAATTTATGTATGCTAGCTCCAGAAGTGCACTGAGCACTTTTCAGATCAGATAAGGATGTGGTCCTGGCCTCAGGGAGCTTACAGCCTTATACTAGACCTGGTCCAGTCAGTGAGCATAACTTACTACAGGGCCAGGACCATTGCAGCTTTCCTTACAGTTCACCTTCAAATCTCATTGTTACTATGAATGGGGCTGTGAAGGTGGTGCTGGCTGGTTCCACTGGGGCTCAAGCACAGGTTCTTCCGTATGTAAAGCAAATGCAGTCACCACCCTACCACAGAAGATTCACAGACCAGAGAGTCCTCAAGGAGTCAGCCTACTTTGTTTAGGACTTCTGAAGCCTATCTCATCCTGACACAATGATTTTGTGCTGCTTGGCCACCGTAAATTTGTGCTGAATTAATAAATGGGATTTACCTTTCAGTATGTTTCAAAGTTTTCCAAGCCAGGTACAGCCCTCAAATTGAACTCATGTGTGCATTATACTTAAATAAATATTCTTTCCAGGGTTTGATTGTATGGACACTCTTTTCAAACCAAGAAGACAGGCTTTAAAGAACAAAAGCTTGCCCCCCTGACAGAAGTAAATTCACTTTGCCCACCAGTTTCTTTATGTAGGAGGGCTTTTGTTTTGTCTCCTTGTTATTCTTTATTTGTTTACCAGCATAGAAAACCAAATAGCAAGATGAACAATACAGTATGCCATCCTGAATAGAAGAAGACATGAAAGCACACCCACTGGTGACCCTGAGAGGGGGGAATGAAACATGATGATGATTTCTCAGAAACTGAATAAAATACCTTGGTGCACACAAAAAGATGAAAACAAAAGGACTGCAGTAATAGTACATAGTCCACCCCCTCCTCTTTTTTTAAAATGTCTTTTTAGCAAGCAGATATTTCCACAGTGCTTTACCAATCTGAAATGGGGTTTCCATGCTGTCTTCAGCAGGAACCCCTTTGTGCTCATGCTACTGAACGGTTAAGGAGTGTGGAGAATAAGCTTCACTAGGCAGTTGGCACTTAGGAGGTTATTTTTCTTGAATAGTTTTAGGTGGAGTAGCCATTTTGTATCTTGCAAACGTGTAAAGGTATTGAAAAGCAATTGGAAGTATGCTTGTTCTTCGCTAAGCAACTGGCACTAAGAAGAGAAAACAACAGAAGAGGCTGCAAGAGGCAGAGAACAGACAGCAAGGAGAAAGAGGATCACAAAAATGGGAGAAAGTAACGGTAGAAATGCAGAGAAAGGCATTGCAATGCTGAGATCACAGACAGATAGAAGCTGGACAGAACAACACTTACTCGTTTTTAACCATGACTGAATTCAGGTTAATCTTCCTGCACATAAACAATGTGTGACCCTTCATAATTTTCCTGAATTATGTTTTCATTTTCATCATTATTGTTATTAGAGGATCATGCCACCTGCCTTTTTCCCCACTTGTTCTTTTAGTGTTATCTTTAATGGACAATCCCATATGTTTCAGGCAGTGATGGTAGATTAGCTTTCTAGTTCTAGAGATCATTCCTGAGCATGTAATTACGGAGCACTTTGTGGCCTGCTGGAGGCCATTGCAAGTGTCTCCTTGGTCTGCCTGAATGTTGCCTACTAGTGCATTCCTATGATCTGAGCTCTGTGAGTTGAGAGAGGAACCCTGAAACAGGATAGCTGTGAGGGAAGAGGAGGCCCTTTAGCATATGTAGGCTAGGTTCTTTGGGTAAATGTGGTATCTTTTATTAGACCAACTGAATAGTTAGAAAAAAGGTCTTTGCAAGCTTTCAGGCGCAATTACTTTTCTGTGATTGCACCCAAAAGGGGTGTCCAGCCTTTTTGAATGTGGGGCCGGATCATGAACTTTTTATCACTCAGTGGGCCGGTGAGCCATATTTAAAGACCTCACAGGAAGTGGTTTCACGTCAGAAAGTGATGCCATGTGACCTTTGAAACCAGTGAAGTTACAGGAAGTGACAAGGAAATGTGTCTGGAAATGTGCCTAGGGTAGTTGTGGTTTTCAGAAAGTATGTACGTTTGGTATGGCTTAGGAACAGGACATCGTTTTTCTGTGCAGGGGGTTGGACTTGAGATCCTTTACTAACTTGATCATGGTCACTGTGGTTAATTAAATAGAAATTGTAGGCATATACGTACAGAGACGTGGAAGAGATCTCAAGGATAAGCTAGTCCAGGGCTGTTCAGATCTGGTGAGGCTGTGGGCCCCAGATGACACCAGCATGTGTTGCACAGGCTGCACGCTGTGGGGGTGGGCCCCTAGGACCCCCTCACTACACAGGCTGCTCCAGCAGCATGCAGACCCCCATCCTCAGCCGTGCAGGCTACATTAGCAGAACCTGAACCGCCAAGGAGGCGGCTGGACAAAGGCACTCTAAGTCCAGCCGCCTCCTTGGCAGTTCAGGTTCTGCTAATGTAGCCTCCCGCCCGCCCAGCTCCGGCAACTGCGTGCCCCGCAGCCCTGGCCCAGCCCCGAGGAGCCCCCAGCTCTGCACAGGAACTTACCTCATGCCTTGGTCCACCACGCATGCGAGCAGGGCGCGGGCCATGCTGCAGCTCCCCCGGCCACGTGCCGGGGGCAAGGGGCAGAGCCAGAGAAGAAGCTACACACGCTGTCCCCAGCCTGTCTAATCAGGGATGGCTGGGGCAGCCCTGCGCTGTGCAGCCCTCGGGGCAGCGGCGGCAGGACCTGGATCACTGATGAGCACGGCCCTGTGGGGGTAAGCAGCTCCCATACCCTTGCTGCTGGCTGGGGCCCGTGGGCCGGCCCTGGCCACCGCCGCTGTGGCTCCACGCTCTGCAGCGGCTCCGTGCTTGGCGGCAACTCCGCGCTCCTCTGCAGTGGCAGCTCCGTGCTCAGCAGCGGCTCTGTGGTGGCAGCTTCACCACAGCTCTGTGCTCAGCAGCAGCTCCGTGCTCTGCCATGGGCCAGATAAAATGGCTTGGCAGGCTGCATGGCGGCCCACGGACCATATGTTGGACAAGCCTGCCTTAGACCAAACACAGCTACAACTGAAAATCTTTTAGCATATGTAAACTTGCATTGTTTATACCTTCTAAAATGTTATAGAATTGTCCATTGTGTATACCAGGGTTGTCCAACTTCAGAGTAGCCAGGGGCAAGCCTCACAGGTTGCAAGCCTTTGGCTTCACACCATGCAAGAGGGGTTCTGTGGGCTCCTTGGGACCCTGTTGTATGCAGCTTCCCTGCCCCAGCCACATGAACAGAGCAAGCCTCCCTGCTGCTACCACCATACAAGCAATTCTGCCTCCCCCCATGCTTACTGCTGCTGTGTGAACATTGTAAGCCCCTTGCCTGAGCACCCTCTGCTGGTGCTGTTGTACAGGCAGCTTGCTCATTGGGCCTTCTGCCACGCTGCCCTACTCCAGAGACTCCAGCTGCAGCTGCCAGAGCAATGGGAATAGCAGTAGCATTCAGCACATGGGTTGCCAGTTGAACAGCCCAGTTGTATGGTAGGGGAAAGACACAGACAAAATATACTCTTCTGTGTTGACAGCAATGCTGGTAGCATAGGATATAGCATCAATTCCCTTCCACATCATCCCTCAGTAACTGTTTCTTGTCCAAATTGCAATTTAGGCTGAACATTTCCAATAATTCAAAGGGATAAGCCCACAAACCATAGGAAGGCACAGGGTTCTGCTTGCACAAAACTGCCTATGAGATTAAGATCTTATCTGCTAGCACGTGAATGGATTTTGCTCACCATGGGTTCTGATTGTCTTCTTACTGAAGTCAGTGGTAGAACACCAGTTGATTTCTGGGATGTAAGATCCAAACTCTGTAACACAACCTTACTGAAGTATCATAGAATGTCAGTGCAGAGCACATGACTAGAGTCAGGCGGTCTGGACTCTACTTATTTATTAGGAAGTCTTATTCTTGTTAATGTTGGACCAATTTCCTTTTCAGTGCCTTAATTTCTGTAGAGTGGGAATAATAATAGTCCTTTTCCTCCCAGAGGAGATGTTACATTTAATTAACAATGATGGCCAAGCATTTTGCTAACCTGAGCTATAAATACACCATAGAAATGTAAAGGTAGGTAATGCATAGATTTGCAGTCTTCCAAGTGCAGGTCTAGCACTTTTATTGATGGGATCTCTCTGTGGGGCTGTAGTGTGGATAATTCTCAAAGACAGCATAGTGCTATTTAAAAATATAAATGAAATCACACAAGTTGCATTGAGATGGAGATGCACCTTTGCAATAGCAGTTTCTGACAAAATGCTGAACTGATAATACCGGAAGAATTATTTTTAGTACCTACTTACTGTGCTCTGGAAAACTTCTAAAAGAGTGACAGGGCCCTGCTTCCAGTGTTTATCTGCATGGTTGTTTTAGGTGTTCTTTTTCTTTCTTCTTGTTATCTTGTCACTTGATACTACTTTGAAGAACATCCTTGCAGAAGAATCCTTCCTTGTGATTGTTCTTTCCCTGGGAATGCTTCAGAAGTGGGGAGGGAATGCAGCCATCCCTCGAGCGGCCCTGTTAATATCAGAACTGTTCCAGCAGTATTGCCACAGTTCAGATGACACTTCTTAAGGTCAGAGACCTGTTCCCCTGTGAACTTGAACAATCTCAATTTATTGTTATGCTATGCTGGACTGTATATTTAAGGGTGCTTTTTTATAACTGAAAATATCTCCAAGCTGAATGCTTGCTGGAGTTGTTTGTTTATGTTTTAGCTATAATGTTGAATGAAGATCTGCCAGTGTCTCAGCAAATAGCTTAGCGGGGAAGCAGCCATATGGCTATTTACTTAGTTCTGGAGATGAAGAATGAAGCTCTGTTTTCATTTACATTGATGTAAATACCAGGCAGTTCCACTGTCTTCAGTCAGTGACTATGGAGCTGGCCTGGAGTGGCTGAAATTGGAATATAGCCTGTGATTCTTAGGTTCTTAAATTCACAAATATGGCTTTTTAAGGTCTACTTTTGTCGCATCATCCACATTAGGCAAACATCTATAGTATTTGAAGCAAAGAGATATGATAATGGGTGTGATGATATCTAAAAGTTCATTGGTGTCCCTCCCAACACTACAGTTGGTGCAATAAAAGTTATCACCCACACAAATGCTTGCCTTACATTTTTTCTGAACCACTGTGACTACAACATCATCCCAACACTTAGTGAAAATTTGGTAAAATTTGATGTATTTTGCATCTTTGGGGTGGGGAGGAGGAAAGAGAGTATAGATAAAATACACCTGTTTGTTCCTTAAGTAACTTCAAGGCACGTCTACATGTACAAGGAATGTGCATGAATAAAGTCTGGAGCTTATTGCTCGTAGGCATGCCATTTTCACATGTGACTATGACCATAGCACACTGAGCCAGGCCGAAGCAGTCCTGAATGGCAGGGGATCCAGGGTGTCAGTGCACCATCCCAGAGCTACTCCCCCTGGCTCAACGTGCTGTGTAGGGGCCAGCTAGGGCATGAGGGTACTTCAGTATGGGGTAGCCAGCAAGCAGCCTCTGCACTGAAGCACCCTCATGCCTAAGCCAACGTGAGCCTGTTTACACGTGTACTAATCTCCTATGGAGTAACTTAGTTTACTCCAGCCTAATAGGGATGCACATGTAGATGCACAATGTTTACTGTGCAGCTAAACTACTGCATAGTAAGCGTCTTGTGTAGACGTGCCATCATTGACGTAAGTAGAGTTACTTTGTATTTACATTAGACTTGTCTGGGCAGAAATCTGCAACTGAATGGTTTCCTTCTCATTTTACTTTTTTTCATGTTAAATTTTAATCTCACCCAGGGTTCCTTAGAGAATGTTCCACATTGAACAGTTGTTAAATGGGCCATTTAGGATGGCACAAAAGCTTTATTGGAGAGTTTCTGCCTTGGTGAAAGTCTATACCTTGCCATTTTCAGGGGCTCTCAGATAACCAGATCAACTTCCCCAGGGTCTTTGCATGCAGGCATTCCTTTCACTTTAAGAAACAATACTCTTGTAATTACTCAGATATCAAAGTTTCTCTCTGCCTCTGTTAAGCATTTGTCACCAACCAAAATATGTTTGTATGAAAACGATTTGCTGCCTTAATTTTTTTTCTTGGTGTTTCAACATTTCTAAGTCATGAGCAAGCCAAAGTAAATTAGGCTGTTTTGAAAAGAAAAGCAGTGCTATTTTGTGATGGAAGCCAAAAATAGCTTGAACTGCTTGAAGAATGTTCAGTGCTTCCATACAATACTCATAACTGTGCAGACCCAGAGTTGGTAATCCACATCTTGATTGTGTCCAAACACCAAAGGAGCTGCTCATCACTCTTTCTGCTTTGTATCAAAGAACACTTGTACCTTTGCCCTTATGCTGACTGTCACCAAACTCTTCCCTTCCTTGAGTGTTTGGTATGAATTGGTATTTATCAAGTGCCAGCAGCCTGCTCACACTACGGAGCTGGGATTTTGTAGTCTCGGGGATGGTTCTCTAGGAGTGATAAGCTGTTCTTGACAAGTGATGAGTGCCCCCATCTTGAATTAAGATCTGTGGGTGTTGAGGGTTCTCATTGTTTTTCCAGCGATGCTAAACTCGAGGGAGGATTAGGCTTAAACTCAATAAATAAAATGATTCAGACCATCAGTGCAACAGGTGGACAGGAGATGGAATTATTTTAAGCTAGTATCTATTCTGTTACCCCTCTGTAAACCTGAACTAACTCCATGGACTTCACTGGAGTTTGGCTCAACTTCCATCCCAGCAACTTAGACTCTGGAGCAACCTGTTTGCTCTTCACTGAGGATGAAGTTACATGTTACATTTAGACTGTGCTAAATCTATGGAATATTGAGCGTTAAAGTTAGAACGTAGTGTGAGCAGTTGCACATTAAGGTTTAATACCATTTCTTGCCTGCACAACTCTGACTCACCACTAGCTGGTTTACAAACAAAGGCATGGCTAGGAAGCAGGACACCTGCGCTCTACGCCTGTTTGGTGGGAGGGGGAGAGGGAGGTATAGGAGTAGTGCATCCTGGGATGCTGGAGGATTGCAAATTTCTCATTTTATCTCTGTGGAGTAAACTGAAGTTATTCTAACATGAGTTAGGTAGCACAGGCCATAGTTGACCCTCGTCTGAGGTGGCACGACTTTGAGACACTCAAAAGACACTTAGCACAAGTTAACGAGCTTTGACATGTGGATGCTTGCATTTCTAGAGCCCTGAGTATGGTGTAAGTGTAATGTGTAACTTCACCCTGAATATTCACAACTTGTCATATTGCTTTTAGCAGACGTCATTGACAACAGAGACTAAACGGTGATGGCTCTTCATTGCTACCTGTTGTATTTAATGGTTCTTCTTTACACAAGGAGTAAGCTAAAAGCTGCAGGTGGATCTGAGCAGTTTTTAATAGCATCCTTTATGTGGGGGATGGGACCTGCCAATGACTTCATTGGGAGCAAGAGCGTGCTTGAAACTTCACCCATTTAGTGTGGAAGTCAGTGAGAATTCTTGAGGAAAAATACTGTGCATGACAGTTGTAGTATTACCTCACTCTTGAGGTACTGTTTGGCTTTAGATGTCACAGTTGACTGGTAGGATCAGTAGTCTAGGGCGATTCTACTACAGGCTGAACATTTAGCAATCTATTCAATTCAAGGAATTAGAAAGCTAGTACTGTACTTAAAGTTAATGAACCAAGTATTCAGCTGTATGTGACAGCTGCTCCATAGGTGAAGGCAAAGAATGTTTACAAGATAGGATTTATAATGCACATAGTCATTGAGTACTCAGTTGAGGGCAAAACTGTGCTAAATAATTTAGGTATACTGTATTTTAAATGGGCTTTTTACTGAAGAAGAAGCAGTTCAAGAGGAGAATGACCAGCTCATGTCATTCAAACCTGTTAATCACTTGGAAGTCTCCAAGAATGCTGTATACCCATAGCACTTATCAGGTATGGATGGTTTAGGCATAGTGCATACTGCTTCCACATGGGCTAGGGGAGGGGACTAGGATACTATATATAATTAAGACAGATGCTTGTCTCTTTTTTGGGGGACATCATTTTTCCAGAGTATGCACTCCTTTGTACCATACTTTTGCCAGTCACAGAGTAATGCCTTTCTCTTCTCTTCCCTACCCCTTCAATCTGATTGTTAGTCTTCTTGGAGGATAAAGTTGAATAAGCTTATGCTCTGAGCAGCTTTAAAATAAAAGGGTGTAGCTGGAAGCAAACTTCCTTTGTTCAGTTAAATAAGTGCTGATGCCACTGTGCAAGTTTTGCAGCCTGTAAGGTGGCATCACAGAACAATCTTCTTTGTTATCATTATAGTTTGCTTGGGACCTCTGTATTTTTGGATTTAGATGCCGGTTTTATCTTTCATAGGCAAAAAAAGTGGCACATCATGAGTGTGTGTGTGTGTGTGTGTGTGTTCACTTGGAGGGGACAGCAGGCATTTTCCAAGCATGTATAGATTTCCTTTTCTGCCCCTTGGAATAGGTATGGGCATGGTCATCAGATTTTAAACTCTGCTGGGCAAGGGATTCTGTCTTACTGTTTTCCAATAAAGCAGCAGGTATATGCATGACACTCTTATTGTCAGGCTGGAATTGTGACCTGTTGTAAATTGTGTTGTTTAGTCCACAGCGAAAGACATTCTCTTGACCTTGTTTTTTGAAGAGCTGTAGCGACCCCTGCACTTTGGAGAAAGGACTTGCGCTTCGGCACAGGAGCACTGTTTGGGTCAGTGTTGTGCTTTTCATTTTTTGTCATCGTAATGAAAATCTGTTCACATGTTTAAATCTGTGAAAGATCTGTGTTTGCACATAGTCAATAGGGACTTTTTGGATTTTTATCAGCTAAAAACTCTAAACATCCCATTCCCAGTGAGTAGGTTGACCCCACAGGTTTCATCACCACAAAGTGATTCAACTGACCCCATCCCTTTACAACTCCTAGAGGTCACCAGACTGCTTATCATAGAATCGTAGAAGTAGGGTCGGAAGAGACCATGTAGATCTTCAAGTCCGACCCCCTGCCTGGGCAGGAGAAAAACTGGGCTCAAATGACTCCAGCCAGGTAGGCATCAAGCCTCTTCTTAAAGACTCCCAGGGTAGGAGTCAGCACCACTTCCCTTGGAAGTTGGTTCCAGATCCTAGCTACCCTAACCGTGAAGTAGTTCTTACGGATGTCTAATCTAAACCTGTACTCTCCAACAACTTATGGCCGTTATTCCTTGTTATGCCAGGGAGCGCTAGGGGAAACAAGTCGCCTAGTTTTTTAATGAGGATGGGGTGGGAGGCGGTGTCAAAGGCCTTGCTAAAGTCCAGAAAGACTGCATCCATGGCGATACCTGCATCCAATGTTTTTGTGACCTGATCATAAAAGGCAATCAGGTTGGTCTGACATGACCTACCCCTAATGAAACTGTGCTGGTTGCCCTTGAGCAACTTCCCTGAAGCCGGCCCATCGCAGATGTGCTCCTTGATGATCTTCTCAAAGATTTTTCCCTAGGATTGAGGTAAGACTGATGGGCCTATAGTTGTCTGAGTCCTCCCTCCTCCCGTTTTTAAAGATGGGGACCACGTTGGCTATCTTCCAATCATCTGGCACCTGACCCGAGCACCATGAGCACTTGTAAAGCCATGCCAAAGGCCCTGCAATAACCCCTGCTAGCTCCCTCAATACCCTGGGGTGGAGAGCATCTGGACCCGCTGATTTGAACATGTCCAGCCCCTCCAGAAGCTCTCTAACCCGGTCCTCCCCACCCTGAGGTCTGGAGGCGTTCCCCTTGAGTCCATCTTGCATCACAGTGTGGAAGTCCCAGTACCTGCACAAGAAAACAGAGGTGAAGAATTGGTTAAAGAGGTCTGCTTTCTCCTCTGGCACAACCACCAGATTGCCCAGAGAATCTTGCAGGGGCCCCACATTTTCTGGTGCCTTCTTCATCCTCCCTATATATTTGAAAAAGGACTTTTTATTATCTTCGATCTTGGACGCTAGTCTTAGCTCTATGTCTGCCTTAGCTTTCCTGGCAGCCCCCCTACAGGCCCGAGCAGAGGAGGTACATTCCTCTTTGGAGATAGCACCCCACCTTCCACCGGTTGTATGCTGCCTTTTTGGCTATCAGGCATTTCCGGATGCCCTTGGTGAGCCAGGGGGACTTTTGGGCACTCCTGCCCTCCTTGCTTCTTGTTGGGATGGTCACCCCTTGAGCCCTGAGTATTGTCTCCTTAAGGAATTGACCACTCATTTTGGGCACCTGGGGAGCTTCCACCATGCTATGACACCACTCTGTCATTTGGACACCTCCTGCCACTCCTGCGTTGGATGCGTCTCCTGTGGGGGCTGTACCATGGGCAACTGGGACTGCAGAGAACAGAAATAGGCATCAATTTCATCCTCTGCATCCCTGATCCCCCTCACCTGCTCCTCCAGGGCCCTAAGTTGTGCAAAGGAGGGACAGGCAAGGGGACCACCAGGCCCCCCTCCTGACCCTCCTGAGCCCCCCCTACAGATGGGGGCAAGGGGCCATCGGCGCTGCCATGAACTCTATCTGGGTGGAGGCCTTGAGCCCATGGCAGGTCGCAGCACCCCTGGCAGCCATGCTCCACATCTGCACCATGACTGCAGAGCTGCGCCTGCTGCTTTTTGCTCACTGGAGGTACTGCTCTGGGCAGCTACCTCGCACTTGCCTTATGTGAACACCAGTGCACCCAGCTCCCTGTCAGGTGAGCTAAGAGGGCTTCCCCTCCAGATCCGCCTCAGCTGCTCTGTACCCTCTGCCTCACTTACTTTAGGGTGGGGCCCCCACCCCCAAGGTAAGGTGGGTACACATGTGACACACATGCACTCTGCTCCTCAACTGAAACACGTCAAGCAGCCTGTTTCTGCCTCGTTTCAATCTGGGGACTTTTCATGTGTGAGGCAAATGTGGTCACCACTATACCACAGAAACCCACGACAGGTCTGTTTTTAAAGATGTGCTGGTAGTGGTGGGATTTGAACCCATGCCCCTACAGAGACTGGAGCCTTAAGCCAGCGCCTTGGACTGCTCGACCATGCTACCACAATAAAAGATTTACTTCTTGTTGTCTCATTCACCCCAAGTCATCTCAGCTGGGACTTGAACCCAGATTTCCCATGTGGTAGGTAGGAATACTGCCACACAGCCACCATTGGTGGAAGTGTGTGTGTGTGCGCGTGTGTGTATGCGTGTATGCATGCATGCAAGCAGGAATAGGCCAAGAGAGGGAGGAGGGAAGGAGACTGGGTTTGGATTAGGAGTCTAAGGAAAGTTTGAGAGTCAGTGGTGGGCAGAGCAGAAAGATGGATTTTTGGAAAAACTAAGGAAGAAGGGGTGGGGGAAAAGACTAACTGGGAGTGGAGGGGGGATTAAGAATTGTCCAGTGAGATAGGAACAGGAAACTAGGACTCGCTGGGCAAGGATGCTGATAGAATTGTGTTGGGATTCAGAGCCAGCAGAGGAAGGAAGAAAGGGGCCTGGGATGGACTGGTTAGATAGTATGGTATGGAAGTTATTGATTTTAGAGAGAATGGGCAAAAGGGTGTGTTTTATATATGGAGCCTGGAAGGGAACACAGGCTTCATAAGTTTCACTGTTACTATGTTGCCAGTAAATCTTTGTAGATGGCAGGGTCTAATACTGTCCACAGAGCCAGGCAAAGAGGACAATTAATAGCTGAACACTGCTCTGATTACTTCATCTCAAGCAGCAGGGATGTATGTGGTGTGTCTAAAGTTTCAGTTCAGCCAGTGAACTCTGTGGTTATCAATGTGACATTGTGTGACAGATTTTCTAGTGGTTTTTTGGTTTGCTTTTCTAAATATTTAGGAAATTACAAAAAATGACAAGGTGACACAAGTCAAGCATGCAGCTATTAGGAAGTGCTAGAATGAGGTTGTTCTTTTAACATAGTGTTATGTGTGTGTAATAAAATGAATCAAAGTAGAATTACTGCATCTGTCTTCACTAGTCATTATTTAAAAATACTAACATCCACCATCTGTTACCTTGAGGTGGTATCTGAGCTACCTCAGTTTTTCTCTGCACTTAAAATAGGAATCGCACCATTGGAGATACCACTGTGGGTTAGGAGTCAGGATACACGGGTTTTAATCCGAGCTCTGCCACCAGCATGATGTGACCTTGAGCCTTAATTTCTCTGTGCCTTAGTTTTTCCATAAAACACATAGGGATAATGACCCATACCACCTTTTTATAAAGGTTGTTGACCTCTATGGGTTCAGATTGCTATGTGAGAACTAAATGATAGTAGTCTTGGTAATGTAGTGACTCTCCTCTGTGTTGGGATGGCAATGATTTATTTTTCCCTTTTTTTTCCTTTTGGAGCAGCGTGTATATATTGCTGGACAGTACTGAAGGGAAGACAAAGGAAGTGCTGGCAATAATAGATATCGTGCAACAGTAATAGTGTGTGATGAATTGTCAGTAGCTATTGTTCCCAGCCAACACTGAATGCATTTAGTTCTGCAGCAGGACTCACTCAAGCTTTGTGAAGAGTATTTGTTAAGGCTTCTTTGTTTGGGGGGGTTAATCCTTTTTTTTTTCCTTGAGGGATCAGGTGTAGAAGCATATGGCCCCCTAAAGTCATGCATTTTGCATGGGACTATTTTGAAGCATCTTGCCTTATTAAGTAATTACAAGTGACTTGTACTCTGAAGCTGAGTGGCTTGTTTTTTTCAGGTGATAGGTAATGCCATTTGTACTATAGTTATAAAAGTGATTGTCATGCAGCTCCATGGGTAAATGGGAGAGGGAGAGACTAGAGTGTAAATGGTGACCCTGTAAAGTATCACATTCCTATATATTGATTCACTAATTCTGAGAATCTGAATTTTTATCACCAACTTCAGCTGGTTTTAACCAGGGAGAGAAGACCACTAAAATAAATGTAAAGGCTTGAACTTTGTGCTAGGAATGGATAATATTTTCATTTACACTGATGCTACTTTGTTCTGTTCTGGATGCATAAGAAGACTTCAGTGTAAATGAGAATCTGTCCCAGTACCTTCTGAGATCAGTCGAATATGGCATTTAGGAGCAATTACATCCAATGTGTTTCTTAGCAGCTATTCTCTTACATTTAGCTTGTGTGCTATCATTATCCCATATGGCTTCTTTTTTTCATTTTGACAAAATAACCATACAGTAGCACGCCTAGGCTGGAAGGTTTTATAGTATGTCTCATTTGCTGGAGGGAGGAGGTGGCAGCTAGCACATGTGGCAGTAAGTGAAACCAAGCTAATATTTTAATATTCCTCACCTCTGTTAATTCCAGAAGCAAAGTTTAGTGGGTCACTTGACTCACATTAATCTATACAAGGAGACAAACATGAAACAGAATTATTTGAGGAAAAAAGGTGGGCAATCTAATGCTTTCCAGCTTTGGACTGCTGACTCTGCCTCTCCCTTTATTTTAAGATGTTTTCCTGTTTTTCTTCTGCTTTTGTTTTTAAGGTTTGGTGCTTACAGAAGTGAATCACAGCCGGAACCAAGCAGAATGCATGCTGGCACTGCACAGGCTTCCTTGCAGAGCTCTACAACTCTGCATCTCAGTCTTGGCTTGCAATACTGATTGCTACTCCAACCCTGAATCTAGCTTTCCAATCCTGCGGTGACAGCAAGGCAAAACTAAATTTACACTGTCAAATGTTCTTTCATTTGTGACTGAAAACAGGCTTTGAACTCTGCTCTTGGGTGTGAATAACCTTTGCCCCACCAGTTTCTAGAGTTCATTATGTTTCTCCAATGTAATATTCATCCTTCTTTGGACTTTTGGTTTGGCTGGTTTGCCTTTCCTCCTTCCTTGCTCCCCATAGCCTTATGGTGCTGTCAGTTTACAGCAGATCAGGAATGCAAATTTCTCTCCTGTGGGAAATGTCAAAATCTCAATACTTGTTTTTGTCTTGAATCAGGATTAATAAGCTTGAGATTTTTCACAGGATGGGGAATTTTGAAAATTGTCTTGTAAATGAAACTTTTCCAATGCTGTCACTTCAACCTGAAACTGCCATTCTGTATGGGAGCATGTTGCCTTCTGGGAGTTGTAGCATTGGGGAATGGCTAATTCCATTCATGAGGCCTTTTTGCCTCATGGGAATTGTAGTTCAGCCACTCACTGTTATGTGACTTGCATGTTGTGGTCCATGGTTTATTTATCCTGTGTGGTGCTGCATAATGGAAGAGAGCATGAAGGCATCAGGCCCTGGAGCCTTAGCTCCCATGAGTCAGTACAGCTGTGCAGGAAAATGGCACTTAGTGTCAGGCAAATTCAAAACAAAAGCTTTTGGGTCAGCTTAACAAGGTGACATCATTTCAGTTTTACTTCCTCAACTAATCAGTTTTGTTTTCCTGTGGAAAATTTCAGTTTTGCTGAAACTGCATTTTTTGTCATAAAATTGCTTTGCTACGCCTTTATTCAAGTCTTAAATGTCTCTACTTGCTTCATGTACTTGCTTCAGTAATGGTATTAATTCCTTGCATTGCACTTGCTTTACCCAGTGCAAGCTGGAGTTTAGTCAGTGAACTGCAGTTGCAATCTGGCACCCAAAAACAGATACAACCCATTGTGTTTTGGCTCCCTCTTGTTATCTCGAGAAGCCTCTAAGCCCCTGAAAGCCAGTCCTGACCCAGAGGTTGAAAATTCATTTCCTAGAACCAAACGTACATTAACAGAGTTGCAAAGAAAAATGGCCAGTGTTGCAGTAGTGCTGTATTTCCTTTAAACCCTGGCTCGGACTAGGCATTCAAGTGTCCAAATTATGCTCTAAAGAATAAATAACATGCATGCCAGGAATAGGAAATAGAATTAAGAGGGATGGGATTAAACTGCACGGATTTGTTTCAGACAGCAGAGAAAAATAGAACAAGGTTAGTTTACTAACCTTGGTCTGTGACTTGTAGAAGGCCTCACTGAGGCCTGAAATGTCCCCTTTAATCTTGTTTTCTATTTTTAGACTGTCGTTACCCCCCTCTCTCAGTTTAGAGCCTACATGTTAAGCAGCAGCTTTATGTCAAGACTTTCATTTTGGCACTAAAAATTGTTTTGATAACTTGGTCCCTTTTCTGAGCTTTGTTCTCTCGCCACTGGACAGGGGGTAACTCTTAGTGGGAATTACTCATATCTTGTGTCCAGAGAATCACATCCCTGGCTTGCAGGTTGATCAAAACAAATGGTAAAGGAACTTGTGATCCTTTCAAACATTTGCAAAAGTAGGGATTAACCTTAGGTGCAAAAATATTATTTTCTTTATTTAGGGGCTGGATCATAATGGAGGTACAGGCTTAAACCAGGGATATCAAAGATATAGCCTGTAGGGTGGCTGCAGCCTGTGGAGCCCTAGTATTTGGCCCATGGGTAGCAGACTGACCCCATGTGCCTTAATCAGCATGTGCTGGTCCTGTCTCTGTGTGCTGCATGCAGCTCATGGAACCAGTCTTATGCATACTGCATGCAGTGCCTGTGCCACACTGGCCCTGTGCACTATCTCCAGGGCTGAACTGGGCCATAGACCAGTCCTGTGTAATAGAACCAGCATACAGGGTAGTCTGGTGCAGGCACCGCATGCAGCATGAGCCCCAAACTAGCGCTGGACCCAGCATGCTGCACATGACACTGGGTGCTGATCCAAGATGCCTGCTGTGTGTGACTCTCTGTTGGACTGGCCCTGCATGCTGGCTCTGGAGCCCATCTTTATTGGAACCACAAACTGGCCCAATGCAACGGAGCCAGCGTGCAGGGCTGGCTTGGCACGGGCACCTCAGGCAATGTGTGCTCTATGCCAGTTCTGTGCTTGAGCCCTGAACCGGGGCCGGCATGCACTGTATGAGTTGCCCAGTATGGACTGCTCCTGCATGCTAACTCCCAGTGTGTGAGGCCAGTCTGGGGGTCTGCAGACCAGCCCTGCTTGCTTGCTCTGGTGCATGGGGCCAGAAGAGTTGACATCTCTTGACCATATATGGAGTTCATATTGGTATAGTTCACAACCTGCTTGTTTTGCAGGATCTTGCCAATTAAAGATGAGCTGCTCAGCTAATGGGTTATGGGTTTTATTTCAGAGCAGCCTTTTCTCCACAGAGTCCTCATAGAGGCATTCAGTTTCTCTTGGGAGAGTTGTTCCCAGGAGAAATAAAATTGAATAAAAAAGGCCACTCCAGGAAAAAAAAATAAACTGGGAACAACCAGGGTTAAATCACTCCCTAGAGAGTTTCTCCTGGGAGAGTGAATGTCTGTGCATGCTCTTAGCGGCTGCTCATTAGCAGTTCCAAATGGAGAAGTCATGCCCTTTAAAATAAAAACTGAAGCAAGCAACTGGGAGCACCTCATCCATCCTGCGCAGCTATTTGTTGCCTGTCTGCATAATTCCTGCCAGCTTGCAAACCCACACCTTTGCAGAGGAAGGGGAGGGGCTTAAGAACTGAAACCAACAAGCCATCTGGGTTCTGTGGTGTCAGTTTCTGCCTCTCATTTTGTTTGTTTATTTCACCTGAAGTTTGTACAATGTTTAAACAGATTGTTGTGGAAGATGGAGGGAGAATTGAGAAAGAAAGAAATTTCAGTCATGAATTCTGCTCTTTGCTGTGGTGCTGGTTTTGGACAGGATTGCAATGATTTATTTTATATCCACAGGATAAAACTGTTGGGCTAGGGACATAAGTTGCACATAAACTGGTTTAAGTGATCAGAAACTGGTTTAAACCTGTAACGGAACAGAAGTTTAGTGAGCATAAACTGCTTTCAAAATGGCCAAAACCGGTTTAAGATAAGCCTGGTTGGATGTAGTGTCAGACTTAACTGATTTAGATCAAACAGGTTCCTGGAACTTCTGTCCCAGATCTCTTCCTGGTTCAAGTTAACTCACAGTCCCCCAGCATCCCAGGATGCTTTGCAGCCCTGGGCTATGCTGCCTGCTCCAGCACAGTCCTCTGGGCCTGGTGCCTGCCCATGCAGCCCAGCATCGTGGCACCGGAGAGCCCCTGCCTAGGGGGCTTCACCCCACCCCAGCCTAGGGTCTTCCAGCCTGGGGCAGCCCCAGGGAGCTGAGGGGAATTCTTCCCCTCACCCCCTAAGGCAGGGGCTCTCTGGTGCCCTTATGCTGGGCTGCATGGGCAGGTACCCAGCCCAGAGGTCTTTTTCTCCCTCCCTCCTGTGGCAGCAATCAGCAGCTGGGAAGGGGAGAGTGGGAGCCAACCAAATTACAGAAACTTTAAACGTCTGTGACTGTCATGATGACAGTGAAATATAATCCCTGCTTCATTCAGAAACTTCATCCTGCTGCTTTATATTGGTTTTAATGAGCAAAGATGACCCCTGAGTTTAGATGTTGTCAAGGTCCCCTCAGCTCCCCAAGGCTGCCTGGGCTGGGGAACTCAGGCTGGGGAAACCCTGTGAGGGGGAGGCTCCTCCAAAGTGGACTAGCACCCGGGCAGGAAGCTACTTAACTCCCTGTCGGGGGACAGCAGGGGTTTGGGGACACTTGGTTGGACTGGCAGTGGACAGCAGGCTGGGAGGTACATTCTACCACCCCCCCAGCTACTGGCATTGGTCAGTGCAGGCCACCCCATGCCTTTTCCTGTTGAAAATTGAATGTCAGTTTAGTTTGTTATTGGTTCAACCTACGCAGCTTAGAGGAAGCTGTCTAGATTGAACTGATTCAGCCTTAGGCATTTTGATTGTCTGTACTTAGCCCTGAAGTCCACCAAATTCATCAGTTTCACTCAAGGTTTAAGCAATTTCTCAACTCTAAGTTGGGAGCCAACCAAATTACAGAAACTTTAAGCATCTGTGACTGCCATGATGACGGTGAAATGTAATCCCTGCTTCATTCAGAAACTTCATCCTGCTGCTTTGTATCGGTTTTAATGACCAAAGATGACCCCTGAGTTTAGATGTTGTCAAGGTTACTGGGCTTTAAAATGAACTAGTCTTGACAGCTGTTCCCATGTCGAATGGTAGCTCTTACATGGATTTTGCCAATCTCTCCATGATACAGCTTGTCAGTTTCTTCTTCTTTAAAAAACAAAAACAAAAACTGTGAAATGGTATATATACCAGTGCAAAATACAGCAGCAGCACTATTATCTGGTGATAACTTTTTATTGAAAATAGAAAACAGTTTGTCTCTTTCCAGTTTGTTTATAGTACATCTCAGTTATTTTTATTTAGTGCTGCACTTAAGAGTCAGTCACATTGGGAATTCTGGCCTTGTTTTTTAAAAGAACCAGGGTGTTACATGTGACAACTGTTAAGGTAGGTTACTATTAGGACAAACAATTCTCTTTAATCTTATAGCAAGCCAAATGTCATTTATAGCGAACCTGTTTACAGAATGGCCTAACAAAGTGTTGGTTCAGCTCAAGGCGGTTTGGTACATAAAGGAGTATATACCTACAAGAAAATGAAAGCAATAATTAACTAATGAACTGTCCTCTTTGTGTTTTCAATATCTTCTTACTGGTTAGCCCTTAAAGACCTTGAGCCTGTGCTGTGGAAGTTTGGAAGGTTGCCTGTATAGGCAGAATAAGAGCATGATGAACAGGGAAAGGAGTCAGGGTAGAATTGGTTCTTCATAAATTGGAAAGCATTCAGATATTCCTGGTTTCTAGGGAAGAGAGAGAGACCAGAAAGGAGTGTGGACCTAAGTGTTTTTCCTTTATAGTAGAAGGATCAGAGTACTGCTGATCTCAGTATTCAAAAACAATGCCCACAAACGTCATGAAACTGATTTGAAAATACCAGATTAAAAAAAAATGATATAGTGTGTCTATGTTTGTTTGAGGCTCTAGGATTCATATTTCTAACTATTAAGGTTGGAAACCTCATTTGAAATAAAAGCTGCGATTCTTATGTAACCACCTGGCCCCAAGGGGTAGGGCCCTG
Organism: Crocodylus siamensis; assembly: GCF_052110815.1. Classification (NCBI taxonomy): domain Eukaryota; kingdom Metazoa; phylum Chordata; order Crocodylia; family Crocodylidae; genus Crocodylus; species Crocodylus siamensis. The sequence goes on from NC_143395.1 coordinate 124,982,203, forward strand.
CAATAAAATTGTGAGGTTTGGTGACACTGTGGTCACACCTGAGTCCTGGTTCCTTAGGCAAGCCCATTTTCCAATCCACAGCCAACAATAAACTTTTATCTTGTGTCCTCACAATGGAGAGAGCAGGAGAGCCCACAGACTGGAGTGTTCCCTTCAGTACAGAGGACTGCTCAGTGCTTAACCACACATTATGCTCATGCATAGCCTCTGTCTCTATTTGTTCTGGAGTATAGCAGCCTTATGTTCCCTGTTGCACACTTTGCAAGGACTTTCTGGATAATAAGATAATAACAGACACTGTCTTGAAAAGAGTGCCAAATTTATCCCCCTTAAAGGAAAATAAGCGCCACGCTAGCAAATAGGTAAAAGAGAAAGGACTAACAAAATTGTGATGAAGAAAAAACAAGCAACAAGAAAAAACAAAAAGAAATTCTTTAAATAGGCCAGGCCAGACCCACACACTGATCTTACAGTTCCTAGTGCTGCAGTGTGCATACTGCTCCTTAAAGTGGGAGCAGTATGGTGGCATCCACATGGCATTGTGGGCAAGCTTATTAGTACTGCTGAATGACGGGCATTTAGCTTGTTCCCACGTTAACCAGTACACTTGTGGCACCATGGTGACATGACCTGTTCAGGGCAGTACAGAGGGCTTCAGGGCATTGCTGCTGGGCATGGTAAGTTTACCCAGTAGACATGGCCAGATATACTTAAAGACTGTCTAACTGTTATGCATTTCTATACCGTTGCCGTTTGCTTCACAAGCAGGAAGCTGATCAAGAAATTGATGGGCCTGCAGGACCATCAGGATTAAAGTAGCAATTAAGAAAGACAAGGACTCCTGTCCAGGAGTTCTAAGGGACTGTAAAGTTGACCTACCCAAATTGTTAGCAAACATGCAAGTTCTCATTATAAATAGATAATTTAGCAGATTATTGGAGCTGTATTTAGTGCAAGGTTGTAGGGGCATCTAGGGAATTTCATCCTAGTGAAGCCTTATATCCATGATTAGTAAATTTGTTGAAGTGAGAGAATAAAACAATCTAGAAGATCTTGCACTATTATGTTCTACATCGCATGGTTTTTGTAAAGGAAAGTTTTGTCTAACTTAGTGGAATTCTTTGAATATATGTACTGTTCTGATGGATAAAGGAGAATCAGTTGACTTAACTGATATTTACTTTCATAAAGACTTTGAAGCTGCCTCTGCATGGGAGTCTTCCCTGACCTGGAGCAGGCAGTGGCTGCAGCTCTAGCTTTGCCTTGGCCCTGGAGCTGGGGCTGCAGCAGCCACCTGCCTCAGCTATACTCTAAGCTGTTCTCAATCTGTGGTACGGGTACCACCAGTGATATGCAGACAACCCATCAGTGGTATGCCTTAACAGATTTATTATAATTATTTTATATGACAAAAATTTGCTGGTGGTACTTAGGGTTGAACTGAAAAATTGCTGGTGGTACTTAAGGTTGTATCATTTTAAATTGATGGTGCACAGTCTGTCAGAGTTTGGGAACTGCAGTAGCCAAGACAAGGCCTGTAAGTCTTCAGTATGGTAGGTTAGTCAAAACCAGGAAAAGCATGAGGAAAGGGAGCTGACCAAGTTATGAGGATGTATATAGCACAATAGCAGATGAAGTTCAGTGATGGTAAATGAAAGAATTGGAGACAAAAATGAAACCATTCATACCTTACAGCTTATAAATGAATAGTAACACTTTAGAAAAGGACCTGTACATCCTTATATAAAGAGCATTTTGGTGTTTGTGTATCTGTGGTTAAAAAAGTGTAGAAGCTGCTGAGATGCCTGAGGAATAAGATGGAGACTAATGATAATCAAGTTTTACCGCCATTGCACAAATCAGTGGTACAGTCTCAGCTGAAATGCAGTACTGATTACGACATTTCAAAAAGGGGCTTTGCAGGACTTGCAGGGAGTTTAGAGAGCACAAGATGGGATGTGATGAGAATGGCCAAGGCCTTGAGGAAACTGAAAAATATTAAAAGAGATTAGAAGGGGCTGATCCTGTTTACCTCAGAAAGCAGATAGATAAGAGAAGGGACATGCCTAAAATGTTTAGAAAAGTAATGGCATAAGGAAGGTGCATTGGGAGCTTTTGTTTGCCTGTCCCATAACACAAAAGCACAAGGATGCTCGATGTAAAGGTTACACAATTCCAAAACCAATACATTATTTTTCCATCCACAATTAAGGAAGTCATTAGTGTAGCAAGATTTTATAAGGAACAGGTATATTGCTATCAAAAGTATTCATTATCATTGTAACCAGTGCTAACATATTTTCAAAGGAATGTTGAAACTCAGGTCTTAGGACTGAAGTCAGATCTCTAACTATTCACTTCTATTATTAGAACTTCATTGACAAACATGCACATCCTAGAGGAGGGGTGAGAGTGTTTTTATCCCTTCCTTTGAAGCAAAGCAGTGCTGGCCACTGCAGGAAAGGATATAGGTTTTTGGACAGTCTGGACCTTTAGTTCACAATCAGCATGTCAATTCCTGTATTCTGATTATTTTATTTGTGCAAATAGGCAAAACATAATATATATGAAATTGCTTTAGTCCTCAGTAACAGAAACCTCCGTCAGGGTCCTGAAAACTAGTCAGGCATTGGTTTACTTTTAAGTCAGTGAAGCACGGGGGATGTACAGTGTCTGGCTGCACAAAACAGTTTGTGGCTGAATTTCCATCATACATCTTTAAGTAACTCACCCTCATGATTCAAGGTATGATTCCAGCACCCCAAAAATGTGCTGATGTCAGGAGCTAAATGTAAATAGCAGATTTAGGTGGAAGGGGTTGACTTGCATTTAGGAACTTAGCATTTTCAGTAAAGTGCTTCCATTTATTAAAAACTTCAGTATAGCAGGGCTGTGGCATTCCCTGAGCTGCTTATATACTCAAGTTCATTTTACTTATAATGACCCAAGCCATGGGACAAGCCAGTGCTGTCAGATACAGTGTCTTCAGTTCGTGACCACTGAAGTGGATGGGAAATCTGAAGCATAAACCAAGGAAGATGCTCTTTTTAAAACATGTTCCTCCTTGTGTGCCTCACTGTGTAACCACAGTCACATTTTCCTGTTACCAGTACATGGGGTATAAGTGTTCTGTACGTGCATGTGCTCATACAGAATCATATATGTGTACCTTGCCATGATAGATGGATCAGTTTTGTCCCATTTTTCAATCTTAACTAAATAATACTTTTCTCTAAAAAACTCTCATTCAGTGATGGTTGTTTACCTGGTGCTGTACTGTAGATTTACATAGCTTTCTTGTTTTACTTGCCAGTAACCTCCTTGGGAAGATTTCCTAGTACCTTATGTATGAATAAACCTTTAGCACTGATGGATAGATTCCAAGTTCTGCCTCCTGTGACTCACTCAGGCTACATGGTCAAGCCTGATGTTTTATGATAATTTAAAAAGGCAAAGAAGTCTTTAATAATGATGCAGATCTTGAAGGGCTTGGGAAAGCCATCTGCATTTGGAAGGACTTTTGGAAAAAGGTCCTCTTTAACAGAGGAGGACAGTTTTGCAAAAAGAAAACCTAAAGTACCTGCTTAATTGCCAGAAGATGAGGTACTTCCCTAATGTTAATGGAGGTTTTTCACACTTGGCTTTCAAAAGGCAAATATAATACTGTCTGTGAGGATCTCTGATTGCACTGACTCAGATGCTAAAGGACATAATGGGGAGATGGAGGAAACCTCTTATTCCTGAGAGGTAGGTAATCAAGGTGTAATATATCATGGCTGTGCAGTCATAGTTGGAAAATATGCTTTTGGAAAGGTTAACAAAATAGCTCAGCCTTTGTGTAGCACTGTTTTTAAACCCTTGGGTTAATAGAATACTGATCAAAATATTGACTCTATGATGACTCCCCATCACATCCCACAGTATCGCCACATAAAAATAGGTTGTTTGTAGATCATGTCTCTTCATCACATTGTTTTACTTTTAGCACTGATAAATTCTCATATCCATAAAGAGTGTGACTGGAAGTCAGACTGTGTATGAGAAGTTACTTAGCACAGGTCTCCCTCTTTTGTACATTGCTAGTACTCTGCCATTTTGACAGGGACTATTTAGAACTGCCTGACTTGTAGTTGTCTGATAACCAAGGGTTGCCAGTTTATCAAAACTATAAGGAGTTATCATTACAAACAAAATTGTCCTTGAGAGACTAGATTTGAGGCTTTTTAAGACCCATGTCGTACTATGAAATCAGATTAGAAACCAACAGTAAGTCAGGTTAGGAAGATAGAAACAAAAAATTACAGCTGTCAGGTGACTATTTAGTGCCAGTATAAAACAAGTTGATCTCACTCCACTTCCCAGTGAACAGATGTCAACATCATAAAAACCACTACTATCACAACTGGTGCCAACTGACATCTCTCTTGGTGATCTTTATAGAGATGCTTCGGGAATTTTGATTGAACTCTCATATAACCTTAGAGGCATTCTCATCGAGTCAGGCTTGACATGTTAGCGAGGTTGCACTGGGGAAACTTGTACTTCAGGTACATATGCTGCTCCTGTCCAGTGAAATAACAGAGGGTTTCAATCTCTGTTGTTTTCTGTAGCTTTCTGGGTCACATAATTGCCTGACAATTGTCTGTTTGGTAGAAAGATAAAGACCATAATGCAAGCTTATCTCCTATGTGCCAGGCTGTAGTCTCTTTTTTATAGCTGTCAGAACTTACATCTGAGATATTTGTTTGCAGTAAGATCACAGGAAAAGCATCCTATTCCAGAGCAACAGGCAGTCAAGGTGTAATATACCCCGCATCATTTAGATTATCTTGGCTCAGACATCAGGGCACAAATCACTTCCTCACCTTGGCTAAACCAACTGTGTCTTAGTCCAGGAGGAGGAAGGTCAGTCAAGAGGAAGCTTGTGACGGAGGGCCTGTGCTCATTGCATGTCCAGTAGGGCTGTGCGAAGCTTCCATCGCTGATTCGATTCAGTGGCTGAATCTCTGAATCCAAATCGGGAGACTCTTTAATCTCTCCAAATCGAATCGGAACCCTCCAGATCTATTTGGAGAGGTTTGATGATTTGTACATAGACACGATTTTAAATGTTTTTTCTACATACCTCAAGATACCAGGCAGCTCGTGAATACTGAGATGCTGGGGCTGATAGAGCATCCCACAGGATCATGGGGGGGGGTCCCCAAGTGTGCTCGGCAGCAGACCTGGAAGTGGACCAGAAGCACTTCTGGTCTATTTCCAGGTCCGCCGCAGAGTGTGCGGGGACCCTCCCGCCCCCCCTCCCCTACCCCCATGCTTGTTGACTGGTGTCTCCAGGGTCTGGGGGGGCACCTGGGGTCCTCCCACAGCCGATTGCCAAGCCAGGCAGGTGCCCCTGGCTTGCTCAGCAGCAGACCCAGAAGTGGACCAAAAGTACTTCCAATCCACTTCTGGGTCTACTGCTGAGCATGCGGGGGACCCCCCCCCCCCACTCCCATGGGACACTCCATCCATCCCAGCATCACAGCATTCACGAGTCATGCCTGATACCTCAAGGTATATAGAAAAACATTTAAAGCTGTGTCTATGGTCGAATCGCTGACTGTCTGAATCGGCATCCAATCTTTAGGTTTGTGTTTGGCCTAATCAAATCAGGACAGTGATCTGAATCAACAAATCAAATCGTTGTCACCCAATTTGGGCCAAATCTGAATCGAGTATGGCCCATTTCGCACACCCTTAATGTCCAGGCAAACTGGATGGTTTCCATTGGCCTCCTGGATCTCTCCCCTGAGCTGTGGGGTTCTGTCTAGTGTTCTCTTGGGAATTTGATGATAACCCTATGCTTCTAATTTGTCTTCTGTACTCTGGTGATCTCTGTTCTTTGCTGAGACCACCCTTCTTTGGATGAAGTGCCTATTCAGGGATGACCATTTACGGTTAAATAGGTCAACTGACAGTTTTCACAAATGTCAGGCTATTAAAAATGTACTTGATAGCTCTCAAAGATATAAAATGTTATTAAAGGCTTCCTTGAGAGTGAATAGCTCCCAATGACGTAATGCATCATCTTATTCATTGTGTTCTTCCTTTGTGCTTTGGAAAACCTACAGGACATGAACCTAATAACATTTAGCCATACATCAAAACTCACTGGAGTGAAACTGTTGTTTATTTGCAAATCTGCGGGCTAACATGAAAATAGTTTAGTGTAAGTCAGGTTCACAAAAACATAGCCACATAAGTAATTAAGCACCAAAATCAACTACTTTAAAGTTGACTGAAACCTTGTTTCCGTCTTAGGATTTTGAATTCAAACAACTTCCTTCCTTTCTGATAATATGTTAGTTAACTGAATAAGTAACAGTGCAGAAAAAAGGGTTTTTTTAAAAGTAAGATAAATTTTATGAAAATAAGTTATTAAATTGATAGCTATGCAGCAGCATAGGATTTTGAAAAATTTTAATTACAGTAACAGGTAAATATTTTAATAATAGAATCACAGAGACAAAAGAATCCCATTATCTATGGAAAACATATGATTGTTTTCTATAATACATTTCGTGGTTATTTTTTTCTCTTCCTTTGGGAGACTAGTATATATATTGTCTCTGTTTAGTCTCTATTTTTCATCTTTAAATATTATCCCATTACTTCTCTTTAGGCTTCCATGCTCAGTAGTCCCCCTTCCCTTGTTGTTCTGCAACATTCAAGTATTTGTAACTTGTTATCATAACCCTGCGTAGTCTATCTGCAACCTAGGTGTGGATATGTACTGTATATCTACATCTTATATTCTCTCCTTATGAGCCACTTTCCAACTCTCTTAATTCAAGGATGAGCAATATCCAGCCCACAAAGCCATGTTATCTAGCGTGCAGGGCTCCTACTGGTCTGGAAATTTGCAGAATGGCGAGTAGCTGCAAAGTTGGCTTGCATAGCTGCAGCAATTAATGTTGCTACCACTTGTCCTGCAGCCAAATTTCCAGACCCTGTGGGCTATATCCAGAGTGCTGAGCCACATCATGTAGCCCATGGGGCTGCCTGCAGGGCCAAAATTTTGATGGCAGGAGGCGCGAAGGCTTCTTGGTACTGGGACCCATAGCAATTAATGCTGCTGCTGTCAAATTCCAGCCCCACAAGTCAGATAATGCAGCGCTGCACTTTGGCTCTGGCTTGCAGACTGGTCCTGCTCTCTGGATCCAGCTTACAGACCAGCTGGCACTGGTTTAATTTATACACAGGCTCTTTACACTCCTTGTACATTGTTTGCATGTGATCTAAAATTGACTTTTATACACAGGCTCTTTACACTCCTTGTACATTGTTTGCATGTGATCTAAAATTGACTTTTATACACAGGCTCTTTACACTCCCTGTACATTGTTTGCATGTAATCTAAAATAAACAAAGTTTAGTAAAGAAAAAGAAACCCAAACTTCACCTTCTACACAGAGCAAAAAGAGAAAAACGTTACAGCCCGTTCTGAGGTAATGCCATCATTCCTTGGTAAGGCAATGTCCCAGTAGGCAGGTTTTATTGCTTTTGAAATTGGACTTGTAGAATCATTTGAGTCAGAAAGCACCTCTTGCGACTCATCTAGTCCACCCCTTGCTCTCTGACAGGTTGTTTTTATTATATCCAAGCTAAACCTGTCTTGGCTGTCTATAGCTTTAAAAGTACCTCCAGTGATGACAGTTTCACAGCTTTGGGCAGGAACTTATTCCACTGCCTAATTCTTCTGATGATTATCAAGCTTTCCTTCCCCCTTCCTCCCACCCCAGGAGAAAACTTTAAGCAACAAATAGGCAATAGGGATAGTAGAGGACTTAAATATTGGAAGTGGCGCCAGGATTGAAAATTAGGTAGATGGAAAGAAAGGAGATGGTGGGGTGTAATATCACACAAATTGCCAGGCAGCCTCTGAGGTTTAAACTCAGTGCCTAAGATGTAGTAATTTTCAAGCTGCTGCTGCTATCTCAGTAAGCCAGTGCTTTTAGCTATTTGACAGAGATGTACAGATTTTCAAGTCATGTCATCTTTCAGATTAAAACACCATTGATTTTTTTAAAAAATGGTACCAGTGTTTCATAGTTTCTAGGGTCGGAAGGGACCTGAGCAGATCATCTAGTCCAACCCCCTGCCATGGCAGGAAAAAATACTGGGGTCAAACGACCCCAGCAAGGTGTTCATCTAACCTCCTCTTAAACACCCCCAGGGTAGGAGCCTGCAGGAGCCTGCACCACTTCTCCTGGAAGTTGGTTGCAGACCCAAGCCGCCCTGACCGTGAAGTAGCGCCTCCTGATATCTAACCTAAACCTACCCTGTGCCAGCTTGTGACCATTATTCGTGGTCACTCCTGGTGGTGCTCGGGGGAACGGTGACTCCCCCAATGCCTGCTGATCCCCCTGACTAGTTTATAACAGGCCACAAGATCCCCCCTCAGCCTTCTCTTTTGGAGGCTGAACAGGTTCAGGTCCCGTAGCCTCTCCTCATAGGGCCTGCCCTGTTGTCCCCTGATCATGCAGGTGGCCCTCCTCTGGACCCTCTCCGTGCTGTCGACATCCCCCTTGAAGTGTGGCACCCAGAACTGGATGCAATACTCCAGTTGTGGCCTGACCAGTGCTGCATAGAGGGGGAGGATCACCTCTTTGGACCTGCTTCAGATGCATCTGTGGATGCGTGCCAAGGTGCGGTTGGCCTTCCTAACTGCCTCCCCACACTGCCGGCCCACGTTCATCTTGGAGTCAATGATGACTCCAAGATCCTTTTCCGCCTCCGTGCTGACAAGAGGGGAGTTCCCTAACCTGTAGGTATGGTGCCAGTTGTTCCTCCCAAGGTGCATCACCTTGCACTTGTCTGTGTTGAAACCCATCCTATTCTCGTCCGCCCACCCTGGTAACCTGTCTAGGTCTGATTGTAGCCTGTTGCATCCTTCCAGCGTGCCCATGTCCTCCCACATCTTAGTGTCATCAGCAAATTTGAACAGGGTGCTTTTTACCCCCTCGTCCAAATCACTGATGAAGATGTTGAACAGTGCGGGCCCGAGGACCGAGTCCTGCGGAACCCCACTGCCCACGTCCTTCCATGTTGAGAAGGACCCATCCACTACCACCCTCTGGGTGCGGCCCTCCAGCCAGCTGGCGACCCATTTGACTGTGTGGGTGTCTACACCACAGCCCCTCAGTTTCTTAATGAGAACGGGGTGAGAGACAGTGTCAAAAGCCTTCCAGAAGTCCAGGAAGACTGTCCACTGCTACCCCTGTGTCTAACGATCTGGTGATCTGATCGTAAAAGGCCACCAGGTTGGTCTGACAGGACCTGCCACTGATGAACCCGTGTTGGTTGCCCCTAAGCATGCAGTCCCCAGCTGGCCCCTCATGGATGTGTGCCAGCATAATTTTCTTGAACAGCTTGCCTAGGATCGAGGTAAGACTAACCGGCCTATAGTTTCCTGGGTCCTCCTTCCTGTCTTTTTTGAAGATGGGAACCACGTTAGCCCTCTTCCAGTCCTCCAGTACCTCACCAGAGCCCCACGAGTGCTCGTAAAGCCATGGCAGGGGACTTGCAATGACCTTGGCCAGTTCCTTTAGAACCCTAGGGTGGAGATCATCCAGACTGGCTGACTTGAATATGTCCAACCCCTCCAGAAGCTCCCTAACTAAATCCTTGCTAACCTGTGGCCCAGGTGTGCCTCCCCGGGTCCTGATGGGGGCCCAGCAGGGAGGTGGCTGTTTTGGTCCATACTTAGGAAGACGGAGGCAAAGAAATCGTTAAACATATTAGCTTTGCCATCTGGTGTGACGACCAAATTTCCCAATCCGTCCTGCAAGGGCCCCACATTACCCAGGACCTTCTTTTTACCCCTTATGTATTTAAAAAAGGACTTCTTATTGTCCTTTATCTGGGAAGCTAGTCCCAGTTCCATCTCTGCCTTGGCCTTCCTAACTACCCCCTTACATCCCCGAGCAACTACAGAATAGTCCTCCCTGGTGATGACCCCTTGTTTCCATTGGGTGTAAGCCTCCTTTTTAGCAAGGAGACATTCCCGGATGCTTTTGGTGAGCCATGGAGGCTTGTGTGCTCTCCTGCTCCCTTTGATCCTCGTTGGGATTACCTTCCTTTGGGCTTGGAGGATCGTCTCCTTAAGGAGCGACCACTTTCTTTGGACACCTGGCTCCCCTCCCCTCTGGGACCTCAGCGCTTCTCCAGCTATCCTCCTTAGCTCATTGAAGTTTGCCCTTCTAAAGTCTAGGGCCGCTGCCTTACTGCATGCCTTTGCCACCTTGCGCTGGATGGTGAATTCCAGCAGGCGATGATCGCTGTCGCCCAGGTGGTCAAGCACCCACAGCCCGCTCACCAGGTCATCACCCATGGCCAGCACTAGGTCCAACAAGGCATCCCCCCTAGTGGGGCTGTGTACCTCCTGGGTTAGATGGAGGTCCTGCACTCTGGCCAAGAAACTACAGGAGCGTTCAAACCTGGCTGACTGTTCTTCCCAGCAGATGTCTGGGAAGTTCAGGTCCCCCATGACTACCACATCCTTATCCTTCACTACCTCTGTGAGCTGATCCAAGAATTCCTGGTCAAGCTCTTCTCCCTGGTTGGGAGGTCTGTAGTAGACCCCCACTGTTAAGTCGCTTTCCCCTTGACTGCCTTGTACTTCAGAGTGCCCCTCCCCTGACTCCTTGCTAATTGATGAGGATGTGTATTCCTCCTTAATGTAGAGTGCCATGCCCCCACCTCTCTTTCCTATCCTGTCCCTCCTGTACAGCCTATAGCCCTTGACATTCACCACCCAATCATGCGTTGCATCCCACCACGTTTCCGTGATCCCCACTATGTCCGGGCTGGTGTCAGCCAGCAGGAGGGTGAGTTCCTCCTGCTTGTTGCCCATACTACGAGCGTTTGTGTAGAGGCATTTGAGGCCTCCTGTGGATGTGTGTACTGACCCCCTAGTCCCAGCGTTACCCTAGCCCCTATCTCTTACCTGTTTATTTGTTTCACTCGTTGGGCTGGGCTGGGCTGGGCTGTAGTTGTGGGTGCTGTTTGGTCTGGCAGTCTGATGTTTCCTCCGCCCTCATCTTCACCTTCCCCCGACGGGCCTAGTTTAAAGCCCGCCGGAGAAGGTCCACCAACCTAGAAGAGAACACACGCTTACCTTTAGGGGAAAGGTGGAGCCCATCCCATCCCAGCATGTCTCTCGTCATGATGTGCTTGTCATAGCTGAGGAAGCCAAAGCCCTCCTCGAAGCACCATTCCTGTAGCCGCCAGTTGGTCTCCGCGATGCATGTTTCATGCTGTCTGCCTCGTCCACTCACTGGCAGGATAGAAGAGAAAACCACCTGTGTGCCCATCTTCTTCAGCACGCACCCCAGAGCGTTGTAATCCTTCATCAGGTGATCAGGGCTCCTCCTAGTCGCATCGTTAGTGCCCACATGGACTAGGACCATGGGGTAATAATCGGTGGGCTGGATTACGGTTTGGAGCATCCCTTTCACGTCCTGAATCCTCGCTTCAGGTAGGCAGTATACCTCACGTGCCGAGGGGTCCTGGCGACAGATGGGGCCCTCCGTACCTCTCAGGATGGAGTCACCAATGACAATCACACAACGCTTCCTTGTTAGCTGGATGGAATTTCACATTCAGAACAATCCAGCAGCAACCTTCCTCTGCATCTCTCCAGATTAATTCCTGATTTACTGAAAGCCTGAAAGCATGGCTGTTTGCCTTGACATTTTTTTTATGTCGCAGGGGAGAGGAAAACTGCATCGGGGCATAATGAGAGGCAAGGTATGGTCTTACTTGCTTAAATGCAGTTTATTCCTTCAGCAGGCTTTTGTCTCTGTCACTTTCCAGCTGCTCGGTAGACAGGCCAGTGACCAAAGGCAGAAAACATCTACATGTTTTGCCCAGTGGAATTGCTGTCAGGTTTTTACAGGAATACACAGGCAAAAATTTGTGCATTTCATTTCTCTCTCTGCAGTGGAGAGAAAGATAAACATCAGAACTGTAAGGTTTATTTTAATCTGTTCAAGGCACAAAGGCATAGTTGTTTCAGGAGTTTAGAACTGGGATTCAGAGCCTTTCTTTTAAGGGTCTTTGGTTCAGTCAAGGGGTTCTTTCATCCAGGTTGTAACCTGGATTGGTAATGACCAAGAGGTGTTGACATTTGGTGATCTATGAAAAGTGAGTTTGGGGTCAGTGCAGTTCTTTGTAGTCTTATGTCCTGACATTAAAACCCCTTGTTGATATTTCAGCCAGTAAAATTCAGTATAGTCCTGGAGACTCGTTTATCTTCTCACGTCTTGAAGCTGTCCATCAATTTTAGGGTCAAGTCACTCAGGGGGTAATGTGATGATGCTTCTGCCTTGCAGGTAGGGAAAAGAAAGGACTTCAGCCATCAGACGTCTTGTCATATTACTAGAAGCTCTTGATTTTTTTAAGTTTGGCTGAGAATTGATCTATTAGCAATAAAAGAACTATTAAGAACTACCAAGAAGCAGTAGATTTTTTGCAGCCTGGGCTACCTAGAGTTAGAGACAAGAGCATGGTGCATGCCAGCCTCAAGGATGCTTACATGAAGTGCCAAATGGTAGTACCCAGTTGGATGACCAGTTGTGATAACTTATATAGGGAGCACCAAGCTGCCGTTAGCTAAGACATCCCGTGCTGGTGATTACCTGCAGCTTTCCACTCCCTGTAGTCTCCTTGATAGCTCTAACAAATGATATTATCTTGCCTTGTAGCCTCTTTGAGGCAGGTACTGTCATTTATCCTGACACTGAGCAGGGCCCAGAGCAACAGAGGCCTGACTTGGTGGCACTCCCTAGGCATGACCTCAATATAAATAACAATAATCTTTTGCTTCTGAGCATTGGCTGACCTGTATCTATTCTGATCTTTTTGGTGGTATAGTTGATTGAAACCCTTGATTATTTATCCCTGGTTATGTTCTTCTGTGTGAAATCAACCATAAATAAAAAGGTTAGTTACTCAGTGAACTACAATTGTAGTAAATAGGTGCGGTTTTTAGTTTGTATGAAATGGGGAAAAACTGGCTGCAGGGTCAGGCAGTGAATACAGCATATAAGGACTTACAGGTTAGATGCAGCTAAGGAAGATCATTTCCCATAGCATATTCTATTTCCTGATTTAATTATCAGATTGTCAGAGAGATATTTATACCACATTGATTGTAAGGGCAAAGTGCTAGTATGTCTCACCTTTTGAGTCACAGCATCACTGTGGTAAAATACATGTTCAAATCCACAAGATGTACATGGCAAATTTAGTTAGGTGCCAGTGATCCATTTATTATCATAGGATGCCAAACCAAATGATTTGGCAATAACATTGTTATTGTGTATGATTGTGATGCCAGGCTGCCCAACTCGTTGACCAGGTCCCTCTGGTTGCTGGATGCCAGGGTAGATAAAAGTCAATGTTTGGGGTTTTTTTGGTAAATTTTTTTTAAATCGATTTTTTTCTAATCAGTTTTTTTTATTTGTATTTTTAACTTTTTTTGTTAAGATGCTTTAAAAAATAAATAAATAGGGGTGCACCAATAGAGTTTTTGGGCTGATAATGATGGCCGATTTTTAGTGAGTCATATTGGTTGATACTGATCTGATTTCAATATGCAGCCAGGCAGCTTGGAGTGTGGTGTCTGGCTGGTGTGCTGTGAGGAAGGGGGAGGGAAGGGGTATGTGGCGGGGGGCAGATCAAAGCCCCCGCAGTGAGGGAGGAAGTGGGGCTGGGGCAGGGGCAGGTGCTGTACAGCCGGGGTAGGGTGCGGGATGGAGCTGTGAGCGACTCGTCTGGGGGAGATGCAGGGGGGAGGGTGTGGCTCCTGGTGCTGTGTGCACCCTGGGAGAGCATGGGTGGTGTGTGCCCCCAGATCTGCACTCAGGATGAGGGCAGGCTGCTGCTGTGGGCTGAGGCTGGGGCAGCGCCAAGCTCTTCCTGGTGGAGCTGGGTTGGGTTGTACTTGGGGTGGGCAGCACTGGGAGAAGGACTATGCGGGGGGCTGCGGCCACCCCAAAATTCGCCATAGTCCCACCAACCCCCCTATCAGCACCACCGTCTGCCCCAAACGTAGCCTGGCCCAATCCTGCTGCCTGGAAGAGCCCAGCACTGCCTTGGCTCCCACCTGCAGCAGCAGCCTGCCCTGCCCCATGCATAGATCTGCGGGCAGATGCCCCCCATGCCCTCTCAGGGTGCGTGCAGTGGCGGGAGCTCCCCCTCATGAACCTCCTGGACGAACCGCTTGTGGCTCCATCCTGCACCCCATCCCAGCTGGGCAGCCTCTGTCCTAGCACCTGCACCAGCCCCACTCCCTGTCTCATTGCAGGGGCCTCGAACTGCCCCCTCCTCTTCCCTCACAACAGACTTACCAGCAGGACCCTGCTACTCTCCATGCTGCCAGACTGAGCTCCTAGTCACTTGCATGCTGTGCTGTGCCTGCACAGGGCATTTATCGGCCACATTATTGGCTGCATCAGCCAAAAAAAGCTGATTGCCGATACAGTCAATTTTTCTTATACCAATGCTGAACCCATATGGAACCAATGTATGGAGGCATCTCTAAAAATAAACCTATATAGTTTTAATTTAAGATATGTTAAAGCTCAAAGGTATCATCACAGAATAGGGATTATAACTTCTAATTATACGTTATTTGAGACCACATATTCATGTAACCTTTTTAGAAAAGTTTTATAAATAGGTCACAACAGGCCATGGACTATATTAATAGCCCAATCTTATGGGGTTCCCAGAGGCTCCTCTATAGATTAGTAAAGATTAAAGAAAACCACTCTACCCAATGGGACTCTGTGCTCAGTCTAGAAGATCCCATTAAGCTTCTCCGTGATGCTTAGTTCCAGTTCTCAAACTGTGGATTTGTATCGCCAGAGATAGCATCCTTGTTAACCAGCAGTATATGGAGATGAGAGATAACAGACCTACCTACCTACCCGTCAGCCCTCTGCAAGTTTGTGTACCCAGAGGCAGGCCTCTAAAAGTGCAGTTTCAAGAAGTTAAATGAATAAAGGATATCAAACAACAAGAATGCACTTTTTGAAGAAACCAATGATTAAATCGAGGCTTCCTGACCGGTGATTTAAAATCAATTTGATTTAAATCAAATCCACCCTGCTAGATGCTGTATGAACATAGGACAAAAAGATGGTCACTACCCCAAATCTAAGTTACTTCCTGGGAATTAACCCTCCTTAGCAGCAAATGGTTGTGAGATCTTGCCCATCAAAGATTGTTCTCCCTTTGAAGTCAGGCCCATGATGAGCCAGATGAATTGCATTTATCCTGGTTGTGACCTATTGTGATATAAATGGAGAGAAGTGGGTGGTCTCCAAAAGCATGTGACCACTTCCATGTTAGAAGCCTAATCCAGTGAAGGGAGCCAGTTGAACAGAGCACGTAAAAAAAACTTTCAAGACTAAATTAGTAGTCATTTAGGGCCTCTTAATATTCAAACACAACCAGCAAGCCTTAAAGATTCTGGGGGAAAAAGTCAACTGATAAGTTGATTTTTGGCACTTGCCTTCTCTTCTACCCCAACCTTTGTATGAGTAAGAAACTGTGTGTGGAAGGGGAGTGTGGGTAATTTTTGGCAGCCAGCAGCTGCCTCAGCTGTAGGGGAATGGGAAGTTGCACTTTGTCTGTACATTGGCAAGATTTGAAGGCATTTTCAAAACCCAGTTCTCTAGATAAGCTCAAACTTTGAGGGTCATTGGACATCCAGGTCAGAGATGGCCATGTGTGCATCCTGTGGGATTTAGTGGTCCTGTCTCCTTTTTTTCACAAGCACATAGCTACGAACAGGACACTGTGTGCTATTCAGCCCATTATGCAGCTAAATTAGGTGTCCAGAGCTCTGATTTATGTGGCAAGATGGTGCTCAATTATACAGAGGACTGCACACACATACTTGCATGAGGGCTCTTCTTCAGTAGGGAGGGCTTAGGAACTCAACATGGCAGCAGCCTTCCCTTGCAAACTTTTCATTATCTCCAGAAATTTTGGAGCCCCCTCAGCCAGTAACTGACCTACTGCTTCAGCCTGCCCTTTCACCAGGGCCTTAGGCATGGAAAAGAGGGGAGCAGATGCATGCCTCTCTACCTGATCAGAATGTCTAGCATCATGACTGAAGTTTGACTGGTCTGGAGGACTGGGTACCTGCAGATTCTGGTGTCTGAAGGTTGGAAGAACTGCCTCCTCTTCCCCTCTGAAAGGAGCAGCATGGGAGCAAGCATAGGGGATCTGCTGAAATTTGGCTGCCTGAGAAAGGGGGAGAACTGCAAGAGAGAAAAAAGAATAAATCAAGAAAGCCTAGTGGTAGGTAGAGAAGCTCCAGTTGGCCAAAAAGAGGGAGTTTTTATGCAACACAAACAGAACTTTATGGTATGTAGCAAGTTGGCAAAAAAAGGCAGTAAATAATTAGGTATAACCATATTGTATGTGGGGCCCAGACCACAGTTCAATGAACCCAATAGCACTAGTATAATGTAAATGCTCAATATATCCCTTCCCTACCCCCAAGCTTACAGCATTTTAGGAAGTCTGTCTGGCCAGTATGCTCATATGGCATTCCATATGTATGTCTGTGCTGAGGTCATAAAAGTGACTGCAGTGTAGCATTTGAGGTATCTAACCTAGCTTTAACCCAGCTTTCTTGGATACTGGTAGCAGTCTAGCCTGTGGCTTTATTGATCTCCATGAGGGCAAATTTACCCTGATTTTCAGCATGTTAAATTAGCCTGTTCTGATCTTTATACTCTGTGACTAGGCTGCTAGTGGTTCCTGAGATATCCCTAGCTATCATGATAGTAACTCTCTTTCATACTGTCTGTGCATGCCCGTTAAGTGGTTGGTTTTTAGGAAGAGGAGTTTGCCCTGAGGTTTGTCAAGCTGCTTTATGAATAAGACAGAAAGGATTGCAAACACATTAGAGGATAGGAGTAGAATTTAGAAAGATCTTAATGAATTGGAAAGCTGGGCTAGCAACAAGAATGTGAAGCTGAATGCAGGCAAGTGCTACATCTTGGAAAGAATGGTCAAAAGCACATAGCTATACATGATGAGTGGCAACTGGCTGGGAGGCAGTACAACAGAGAAGGATTTAGGGGTGTTTGTGGATCACAGACTCAACGTGAGTCAGCAATGTGACACAACTGCAAAAAAAGAAAAAGAAATGCAGTTGGGCTGTATCAATGGGAGTATTAGGTATAAGATATTAGCTTCATGAAACTTCAGTAACCGATTCGATTCGGAGGAGATTTGGCCTGATTCAGCGGCCAAATCTCTGAATCTGAATTGAATTAGGAAGCCCATTAAAAGGTCTGAATCGAAGCAGAAGCCTCTGAATCGATTCGGAGAGATTTGGAGATTCGGCCCTAGACTATACAGGCAGTCCTCAACAACACTGGACACAGCTGCCTCCAGCTGGTAAATCTGTTGTGGTGGGCGGAGGGGGGAGAGAAAGGGCATTTAGGGAAAGCTCAATGTCCCCACAGAGAGGGAGAGATTGGGGCTGGGACAAGCTGCCTATCCGGGGTGGGGGGGTGTGGGACGTGGGGAGGGGGGCTCCTGCCACTGCGCACCACCTTTCCCTCCCCCCTCTGCCCACCACAGCAGACTTACAAGCTAGAGACAGCTGTGTCCAGTGTTGTCAAGGATTGTCTATGGCTGAATCTCTGAATTGATGCCAAATCTCTGAATCCGAATCAGCTGAATTGAACTGGGACAGTAATTCGAATCACCGAATCAAATCACTGTCCCTCTGAATCGGCCGAATCTGAAGCAAAAACTTGCTGCTTTGCACAGGACTATAAGATATGTGAGGTGTGAGGTGAGACTGCCACTATTTGGCACTGGTTAGGTCTAATTTAGAGTACTGTGTGCAGTCCTGGGTCCAGAGATGAGTGACAAAAGTTAAAAAGCTTGGAAGGCAAGCCCTATGATGAGATGCTGAGAGAAATAAGCATGTATAGCTTGTGGAAAAGGCAATTCAAACTTATTTTTGTCCTCCCCAGGTGACAGTGCAGAGTGGAGGTTGGTAGTTATCTCTTGTTTCTGGGTGTTGCTGGTTGCCACTTTGAGGCCCAGAAAGAATCCACCCCCCTGCCCCGGGTACTTGTGGCTGTTAGGAGTTATTTTCTTCCCATTCCTCTTTACCCCCAAAAACTCAGAAGATGAGACCACTCAGCTATAGTTCTGTGGGAGTTTGTGTGACTTTTTGCATAGTTGGTAGAAGTTGAAGCAGCTTCTCTGCTACTGGAAATCAGTAGCAGAGGGGTGTCCTACCGAAAGATGAGGAACCATGGGTGGATCTAGGAGTTTGAAAAGGGGGGTGCAGCAGGTGTGGCACATCAACGCATATAGTACAGTGCACATTTTTCTCCAATTAAAGAGAAACTCTAAGCTTTACTTATATAGGGGTTAGCACTGTATTATTTATTTTAAGAGCAAAGCAGAAACAAATATAACTATAGGAATGTGCACTAATTTGCCAAATTATATATAAAGTTTAAAAAAACCACAACAAACTAGGCAAAATATAGTCAAAATAGTCGAAAGGTATTGTCATGAGTCTTGTTGTCATTATAGTTAAATATCCATTTTTTATTCAAATTCACAAAACAGAATATGAGCATCTTGACAGTGTCTCAGGTACTTCACAGTCAGTCATTTTCTCCATCGCCACCCAAGTTGACAGTACCACACCTGAGTTAGAGTTTGGGTGAAGCAGGAATCAGAGGGGTGCAGTTGCACCACTTCACCCCCTGACTCAAGATCTATCCCTGTGAGGGGCACATAGTTTTGTGGGAAAAGCAGGTTAGCTTTGATACATGATCCAGTACAACACAGGCACTTCCTCTCTCAGTCGGGGTAGCTAATTTACAATCATTGGTGTTCCTCAGGAGGCCAGAAACATCACATCTAGCTAACACAGTGTTTCTCATGACTGGACTTCATTATCAGGCTAATCAGTAGTTAAGTATTTCTTTGGGAATTGGGGATAGTCAAATAATTGCATTCTAGTTGTAGAAAACTCTGGTGTGGTATTTGTTTCTAATGTCCCTTGTAACTCACGCTCATGTGATTATTGCACAGTTATTGTTGCTTAGAAACATTGGTAGATTTGGTAGTGCTGATTTGTGCTCTCATTTGTTTTTAAGTTTGGTTTCTTGTGTCTCTTATTTTTTTAAAAGAAAAATCACTCATTTTGAACTGATGCAACCATAGAAATAACCTGCTGGCACAGAATGCTTATTCCTAGCTTTTTTGAACTCATAGCTGTTTGTCTACGTGATGAAATTAAGTTTTCACTGCAGTTCATTTTGGGTGAAATTCATTCTTTACAAAGGGGCAGCATACATGAGGCCTCTGCCACAATCAAATCTCAAATAAGTCTTATATGGAAGGTTATTAGAGCCATTACAACAGTGGAAGTATGAGAGAGATTGTATTTTGCCTTGCAAGTCATCAAGAAAATAATTTGTTGAGTTCTGATTATAAAGTATTTAGTACAGATGATGACAGTGCGGTACCGCTAAGGGACAGAAACAACACAGCTTGTTTTTTCCTTGCTGATTTGAGTTTCAAGAGTGGGCAGTTAGAAAATTATCAGCTACCTTGTAGACTGAGCACACTTTGTGTGGGCAGATGTTGAGAGGTACCTTGGTACTCCACTATGGTTTGTCATTTCTCAGGTAGAAACCCAGATATTGGAAAACTTCTGTTACTTGCCTTAATTAATTGGCTCCCTTTTCTTTAGTTTTTCAGTGAGGTTTTTCACTTTGTACATTCTCCTTTTGACTTCTGCCAGTACTCCAGCATATTGCTGTATGGATATTCCAAAATCAGAGGGAGTTTGCCAAATAAATAAGGGCCTCCAAGAATGCTCCAGTTCCCCAGGTTTCATTCAGGTAACATTGGAGAACAAATGGAGAGCCTATTAGATCCATTATTTTTTAAGTTGTTTTTTAAGTAATTTGTTCATCTGGGCTGTCTTGTTTTTTTTGTTTTCACGTTACCAGATAATGAGCTGTCTTTTCAGAGGGCTCCAAGGCTGTGTTTTCAAATAGTGTTTGCCTTTTGGTCTTTTTTTTAAATGTAGGGCTAGAGGTGCACCAATACATCGGTCTGATATTGGATTGGCACTGATATAAGGAATATTGACTATATCAGAAATCGGCCTGATGTGGCTGATAATTTGGCCAATAAATGCCCGTGTGTGTGCAGCTGCAGCGCAGCATGCAGGCAGTGAGGTACATAGCCCAGCAATGTGCAGCTGGTAAGTCTGTTGTGGTGAAAGAGGTATGGGGGGGTAGATCAACACCCCCCACGGTGAGAGAGGGAGTGTGGCTGGGGCTAGGGTAGGTGCTGCCCAGCTGGGGTGGGGCAGGCATGGGCACAGGATGGAGCTGCTGCTCATCCGGGGGTGGGGGGAGGAGGAGAGGGGTGTGTGCCCCCTGATCCGTGCAGAGTGGGCCAGACAGACTACAGCTGGGGCCAGGGCCCGCTCTGTGCTGTGTTTGGGGCAGGCGACAGGTAGGCTACAGCAAAATTTGGGGTGGCTGCAGCCCCCCTCCCAGTGCCGCTGTCACTTGTCCCAAGCACAGTGCTGCAGTCTGCCTGGCCCACCCAGCGCAGATCCGGAGGCACATGT
The DNA here is from genome assembly GCF_052110815.1 of Crocodylus siamensis. Classification (NCBI taxonomy): domain Eukaryota; kingdom Metazoa; phylum Chordata; order Crocodylia; family Crocodylidae; genus Crocodylus; species Crocodylus siamensis. The sequence continues at coordinate 125,002,898 of NC_143395.1, forward strand.
TCCCCCCCGCAAAACCCTGTGCCCTCCTGGACAAGCAGCAGGAGCTGCGGCAGGAGCCACCCCACCCGCATCCCTTGGATGAGCTGCGGTTCCGTCATATGCCTGCCCTGCTCCAGCGGGGTAACGCCTACCCCAGCCCCACTCCCTCCCTCACAGAAGGGACCTTGATCTGCCCCCCCCCCATGCCCCTTCCCTACCCCCTCCCCTTTCACCACAACAAACTTACCAGCTGCATGCAGCTGTATTGGAAATTGGATTGGTATTGGCTGATGTGTCTCCTGAAAAATCAGCTATCGGTATCGGCCCCCAAAATCTCTATTTAGAACTCAAAGAAGGAGTCATGGAGTTCTGCTGCAAGGGTATCCATTTCTCTTTGCAGTCTGCTCTGACCATACACAAAGCTCTTCCTCCCCTCCCCCCTGCCATTACTGAGATTTATTTTCAGAAAATAATCTCAAAGGGTCCAAAATCTCTAAGACAAATGCACTTGATTCCTAACTACCTTTTGGTGGAAGGTAATTCATCTAGATTTTTGTAAAGCCCAATCAATGTTCATGTATGCTAAGGTTCCTTTCAACTGCCGTTGAAGTAAGTGTAAGTGTAAAACTTGTAAAATGGATTTTTAAGTTGCAGGGGTGAGGGAAGAATCCTTGGTGTATTTTGCTCAGGGAGTCACTACCTTTACATGACCCCTACATCTTGTTCCCACTGTGATGACAGGAAGTGAAACTTTCCCTATACATCCAGAATTGTTACTGGATGCTTCATTAGAGGAAGGTAAACTAAATCCACATAGAGAATAAAATTCTTAGGATAGCTGGGGCAAAACTAGAATTGTCCTTTCATCTGAAGCTCCCTGGACAGTATGGTGCTGGGTTCTCCTGTCTTTATTGATTGTATTCAGTCTCTTTAGAGAATATATTGTTGTTGTTATTAATGATGATGATAATAAGGATAATATCAAACCTTGCTATTTAAAAAGAAATCCAAATCCAGGTAAGCAATGGGGGCCAGGGCACTGCTGGGACTAGGGGGGCAGTACACACATCCACAGGAGGCCTCAAATGCCTCTACACAAACGCTCGTAGCATGGGAAACAAGCAGGAGGAACTCACCCTCCTGCTGGCTGACACCAGCCCGGACATAGTGGGGATCACGGAAACGTGGTGGGATGCAACGCATGATTGGGTGGTGAATGTCAAGGGCTATAGGCTGTACAGGAGGGACAGGATAGGAAAGAGAGGTGGGGGTGTGGCACTCTATATCAAGGAGGAATACACATCCTTGTTAATTAGCAAGGTGTCAGAGGAGGGGCACTCTGAGATGCTTTGGGTTAGAGTACAAGGCAGTCGAGGGGTGAGAGATTGAACGGTGGGGGTCTACTACAGACCTCCCAACCAGGGAGAAGAGCTTGACCAGGAATTCTTGGGTCAGCTCACAGAGGTAGTGAAGGCTAAGGATGTGGTAGTCATGGGGGACCTGAACTTCCCGGATATCTGCTGGGAGGAGCAGTCAGCCAGGTCTGACTGCTCATGTAGGTTCTTGGCCAGAGTGCAGGACCTCCATCTAACCCAAGACGTGCACAGCCCCACCAGGGGGGATGCCTTGTTGGACCTAGTGCTGGCCATGGGTGATGACCTGGTGAGCGGGCTGTGGGTGCTCGACCACCTGGGCGACAGCGATCATCGCCTGCTGGAATTTACCATCCAGTGCAAGGTGGCAAGGGCATGCAGTAAGGCAGCGGCCCTAGACTTTAGAAGGGCAAACTTCAGCAAGCTAAGGAGGATAGTTGGGGATGCACTGAGGTCCCAGAGGGGAGGGGAGCCAGATGTCCAAGGAGAGTGGTTGCTCCTTAAGGGGGCGATCCTCCAAGCACAAAGGAAGGTAATCCCAATGAGGATCAAAGGGAGCAGGAGAGCACACAAGTCTCCATGGCTCACCAAAAGCATCCGGAAATGTCTCCTTGCTAAAAAGGAGGCTTATACCCAATGAAGAAGGGGTCATCACCAGGGAGGACTATTCTGTAGTTGCTCGGGGATGTAGGGGGGTAGTTAGGAAGGCCAAGGCAAAGATGGAATTAGGACTAGCTTCTCAGATTAAGGACAATAAGAAGTCCTTTTTTAAATACATAAGGGGCAAAAAGAAGGTCCCGGGTAACATGGGGCCCTTGCAGGACGTGTTGGGAAATTTGGTCGTCACACCAGATGACAAAGCTAACATGTTTAACGATTTCTTTGCCTCTGTCTTCCTAAGTAGGGACCAGAACAGCTACCTCCCTGCTGGGCCCCCCTCGGGCTCCAGGGGATGCACACCTGGGCTAAAGGTTAGCGTGGAACTAGTTAGGAGGCTTCTGGAGGGGCTGGACGTGTTTAAGTCAGCTGGCCCGGACGATCTCCACCCTAGAGTCCTAAAGGAATTGGCCGAGGTTATTGCAGGACCCCTGGCATGGCTCTATGAGCACTTGTGGTGCTCTGGTGTGGTCCCAGAGGACTGGAAGAGGGCTAACGTGGTTCCCATCTTCAAAAAGGGGAGGAAGGAGGACCCAGGAAACTACAGGCCAGTCAGTCTTACCTCGATCCTAGGCAAGCTGTTTGAGAAAATTATGCTGGCACACATCCATGAGGGGCCAGCTGGGGATTGCATGCTTAGGGGCAACCAACACGGGTTCATCAGTGGCAGGTCCTGTCAGACCAACCTGGTGGCCGTCTATGATTAGATTACCAGATCATTAGATGCAGGGGTAGCAGTGGACATAGTCTTCCTGGACTTCAGTGGACATAGTCTTCCTGGACTTCCAGAAGGCATTCGACACTGTCTCTCACCCCGTTCTCATTAAGAAACTGGGGGACTGTGGTGTCGACGCCCACACAGTCAATTGGGTCGCCAACTGGCTGGAGGGCCGTACCCAGAGGGTGGTAGTGGATGGGTCCTTCTCAACATGGAAGGACGTGGGGAGTGGGGTTCCACAGGGCTCAGTTCTTGGGCCCGCACTGTTCAACATCTTCTTCAGTGATTTGGATGAGGGGGTAAAAAGCACCCTGTTCAAATTTGCTGATGACACTAAGATGTGGGGGGATGTTGGCACACTAGAAGGAAGCATCAGGCTTCAATCAGACCTAGACAGGCTACAAGGGTGGGCGGATGTGAATAGGATGGGATTCAACACAGACAAGTGCAAGGTGATGCACCTGGGGAGGAACAACCGGCACCATATCTACAGGTTGGGGAACTCCCCTCTTGTCAGCACAGAGGCGGAAAAGGATCTTGGAGTCATCATTGACTCCAAGATGAACATGGGCCGGCAGTGTGGGGAGGCAGTCAGGAAGGCGAACTGTACCTTGTCACGCATCCACAGATGCATCTCAAGCAGGTCTAAAGAGGTGATCGTCCCCCTGTATGTGCCACTGGTCAGGCCGCAACTGGAGTACTGTGTCCAGTTCTGGGCGCCGCACTTCAAGAGGGATGTGGACAGCATGGAGACTGTCCAGAGGAGGGCCATTCGCATGATCAGGGGACAGGCCCTATGAGGAGAGGCTGCGGGACCTGAACCTGTTCAGCCTCCAAAAGAGAAGGCTGAGGGGGGATCTTGTGGCCTGTTATAAATTAGTCAGGGGGGGATCAGCGGGCATTGGGGGAGTCGCTGTTCCCCCGTGCACTGCCAGGAGTGACCAGGAATAACAGTCACAAGCTGATAGAGGGCAGGTTTAGGCTAGATATCAGGAAGCACTGCTTCATGGTCAGGGCGGCTAGGATCTGGAACCAATTTCCAAGAGAGGTGGTCCTGGCTCCTACCCTGGGGGTTTTTAAGAGGAGGTTGGATGAACCTCTTGCTGGGGTCGTTTGACCCCAGTATTATTTCCTGCCGTCATGGGGGGTCGGACTAGATGATCTACTCAGGTCCCTTCCCACCCTAGAAACTATGAAACTATGAAATTAAATTGTCATGTTATCCTTAGCTCATTCTTATCCACATTTGTTTGCATTTTATTTTCAGGTTACTAGGGCTGGAAAATGCAACCCACGCACTTTTGGACAGAGTTATGTGGGGCGTTTGATAACAGAGGCTGCTTCCCCAGCATGGTGCCGATAAAAGAGCATACATGCAAGGAGCCAGGGAAAATTGGGTAGCAGGATGTGTATGTGAGTGCAAATGCTGTGGAGGAGTGTTTCTTACTGGGAAGCAAGCATTGTATGTGTCAGAGGAGAATCCATTGAGGAAACAGTTGTCTCTTGCATAGGGGATTATTTGCAGAGGGCATTAACTCAAAATAAGGAGAGTGAGCCAAGAGCAGCCATTCTGCAGCCACAATCATTCCCTTTTTGGAAAGGAGAGGAGAAGAAAGAGGCCGCTAACAGCCTCCCTTCTAACGTCAGACTAGGGCAGACCTTGTAGGTATATTGTTCAAATGTATAATTAACTTATTTCATATATTATGAGGCAATCATGGAAGACAGTCATCCTCGACTATGGGGGATTGCTGCTGCTGCTGATTATGTTTTTTGTGAGATTCTCATCTAACTTGTTTCTTTAAAAACCTTTTGAAAAGTTGTGCATAAATTTACTCAAATGAATATTTGTAGCCTGATATCAATATCTTGTCATTTCTGTTACTCACATATCACCTGTCATTTTCTATTACTCATGTACCGCCTCCACCCCTGACAAGTGCACTGACAGAGATGCTGAATTGTCCAAATACATTTTGTAAGAGAGACTTTGGAGAGAGACAGATTTTTGCATTTGCCTAAAAGTGTCACCTGTCGTTTTCTTTCTCTGGAACTTAATTGCACGCAATGGTTCCTGTGTGAAACAGGGAGTGATAGGGGTATGTGGAAATGAGATGTTAAGTTTTGCATTACTTTATTGTGAGTAAATGAACTTTTCTTACTTGTAAATCTGCTTATAGCATTTCTGAGGGGTGTCCAGGAGGATACCCCAGGTAATCTGCTCAGGTGACACACTTTGTGTTTTGTGGGGTATTCTCAACAATGATTGGGGACAACAAACCTTTCTGTAGGTAGATTCCTTAATACAGAAATGCATACATTATGGAGTGTCAGAAGGTTTGTTTTAGGTTCTTTAGTGTGCCTTCTAAGAACAGTTTAAAACCAAGGTGTCTTTGTTGACATATTGTTAAATGTACATGCGGACATTGTCAAGTGGACTTCTCCCTGCACCAAGTCTTCATTGGGGCATTCCATTCCCAGGGTGGTTAGTCCGCAGAACACACTTATCCTTGCAGTTATCTATTTGCAAGGGGATTGCCAGTTTGATCACCAGTAGTGTTATAGGTTGAAATTACTGGGAGTAGGGGGGTGCTAAACTCCCTTGGAGAACAAGTGTGTGTGGTATTCAACTTCAGAGCAAAGTGAGAGAAGTTGCTTGGTTGTCTGGTTGTTTCCTAGTCTCTGAGAGAAAGGCGGATGCCCTGGAATCCACACCAGCAGTGGGAGATGATGGCAGGTTTCCATTGCCCTCAGTGTCCTCTTGGCCTCCTTCCCTTTTTCCTTGCCTGTTTTTCCACTGTGGGACCCTGTTGTATGAAAACTGGTGCTCATTGATGTGTTCCAGCTCCCATCTTCCATTGGATCCTGTTTAGTTAGGAGCCTCTTGACTTCTGTTATGCCATACATTCTCTCCGTATTCTCAGACTCTTGGAGCATTTCTGTGTATGGTCATATAAGAATTAACCTTGGGCTTCAGGGTCTCAGCTATGCTGTCAACATGGGTTTTAATGATGCACACCTATTCCATTTAAAAACTGGTTTAAGCTTCTTGCAACAGTTTGAAACTATAACATGCTAGTGGAAGGTTGGAGGGAATCTCAGTGCCATTTTGATGGAGAACAAAACCGTTATTATCTTGTGTTGCTGCTCCTTGTGCAGTGGGAGCAGAAACATTTATTTCTGGGACCCTATTACAACACAAATGTGGTGGAAGGTCGGTGTGACGGGAAAAGGATGTGATTACTGCTGTTCTGTTTGTGAGGTAGTACACCATCTGGAGAAGCGGGGTGGGAGGGCCACGGAGCAAGTGCAGTGTAATCCTGGTAGGGTTTTTTAATTTTCCCCTTATTCACCAGCTGCTGTTGGGCATGGGATCAGGATGATTGGAAGGGCAGACTCAATCCTGTAGCCACTCCAGAATGAGCTGTTCTTTGGTAGCTGAAATGAGAAAACACCCTGGTAAAGCTATTGCTGGTTTGTTATTTTGATCCCCGCTGTAGGAAACCATGAAAGAGAAGATAGGGGAAGGAGTGGAAGCTCGCTTCTGCCAACCCCACTGTGCAGTGAGCTGGGAGTTGGGGGCATGGGGAGAGAAGCTGCCCTGGCAACACCTTAATTCTGTTCAGGGATGTTTGGTCATGATGGACAGGGCATGGATATGCATAGTGTTACATATAGTGTTCCGCCTTTTCTGGTTTTATGTTCAAAAGAAAATTCCTGGAATTTTTTTAGGTTTATCTTCCAAACATAAAAACCATGTTGAAATCTGGATAAAAGGAAGAAAAGAAAAAAACAAAACATTAAATTGAGGAAAATAATAATAAATTTATACATCTGTACTTTTTAGTATGCTGACAATTCAAATACATGTTTAAACACTTTCTACACTGGTATTATAGCAAGAAATAGTCATACTCACCAGAAGTATCATCATCCTACTGAGATAACTCCCTATGGTATCCATGAACAAGGATTTAAAAAAATAAAAATAAAGTCCAACTTTTGTCCAGCAATATTTTTCTTAAGTATTTTTGTGTAAAAATTCAGGTTTCCATAAACGATTTTGAATTATTAGAAAAAGAATGAAGAATGGTAAGGTTAGGCTAAACTTTTTATTTACAAACGTAATTTTTGTGACCTATTAAAACTAATAATTTTTCCAGAAATCCTGGTTTGCATAGACTTGCATGGTTTTTTTAAGTGTATCCTCACTCATGTTGAGCCTCTTGCTCTCTTGGATGTAGTCCAGTTTTGAAAATAAGTATTCTACACCCACCGATTGGGGGGTGGAGGGGTGGTACACTCAAAGCTCGTCATGGAACTTTACCGAAGTTGGGAAGTGTGTCTTGGTGGGTATTCCAAAAAAAGCCAGCACATCCAGTTCCACATTGTCAGAGATAGGCATGTTCATGTAGGTAGTGTATTCCCTTTTAAGAGGCGAAATTTCATCTTTGGTGGCAAATGGTTGAAACACTCTGACATAGCGGTCATTGTCTGCTGCAAAATTCACCTTGAGGATGGGGTTCAACACCTGGATGACATTCCAGGAAGACTCTTCAGTGCTGAACACGTGGAGGGTTCAAATGACATGTTATAGTCACCTGCCATTTTTTGCAGAGAACAGCGTTGAAGTCTTTAAAAGCTTTTTTGGTTCTTTTGTGTTCCAAGGTCGGAAGGATTTAAAAAAACAGTTGCGTTTTCTTTCCATAAGTTTTTGTTGCATTTTTTTTTGTTCAGTTCAGATGATATTTTGGTTGTCAGTATGCAGTGAACATCTGTATTAGAAAATGTCTTGTTGGCAGCAGCAGGGGAGAACTCGGGTGCTTTTTGCATTTCAGACAGCGAATCCAAGTTCTCAACGATGAACCTGACCTTCGTGCACAGAATCTGGCACTCACTGAGATTATTTTCTTGTTTCTTCAGAGTTTCTGTTTTAGCACCGACAAACTCAGAGTGATCTAAAATATGCATGAGCACAGTCCATGCCTTATTTACATGACATGCAGCCAGGTAGGAACTCATCCCCTGATGCAGCACACCAGGAGTCAGTAATCGGCAGTCAATTTTGCAGTTGTCTCGCCCTTTATAAAACAAAGCCTTAAGCTTGTCGGCATGCTTGAAAACAGCCCCAAATCCAATGACGAAAGATTGCACATCTCTCATTTCTTCAAAAGCTGTTGCTGATGATAGTGTAACATGAATTAAATGAGCAGGACAAGTAACTCATGATAGCTCCAGTTTCTGATTGAGGTTTATCTTCCATGAAAACTTAGCCATATAGAAGACAGAATCCATGTTAGTTGTGGCCACATTTTCCCAACTCATTTGGTAGAGATTGTGATTGGGCGGTCCAAAGCATATGGAGATTCTTCAAAAATCAAACTAGACACATTTCCATTAATTCTTTCAATCACTTTAGATGCTAGAGCTTCGTCGTTTTCTCTCAGGTACTTACAAGTGAGGTTGTCTGCATTAGGAAGAGTTTTTGCTGCTGGACAGTATCGTCGCACAAAGTCACCGATCGGTCCCTCCGTGAGAAACAGTGGTTGGCCAGCAAAACAAACAGCATGCACTAATTCATTAATACAGTCATGTTGGGTTCTCTCTTTCATTAATGCCCTGTTAAAGGCTCCAGATATGGCCTGTTTATCCCTAATCTCACATTCTTCTCTAATTTTAGTGTGTTTCTTGCTTTCTACATGTTCTTTTATCCTGTCAGCATGAGAACTGACTTCAGTGCCGCAGTACTTGTAGCGCAATGCATCCTTTCCCTCTTCCCCTTCCTGTTTACTCTTTTTGAAAACTTCTAGACACTGATTTTCATGGATATATTCACCTAGAGATTTGCTCTTTCTACCAATCTTTTACTTTTTTTCTGTGTATGTTTTTATTCAGCCTCATGTTAAACAGAAGCACTAAGTGCCTATTTATGTCACGTGAGCCACTTATGGCATGATATTAACATAGTTTAATCTGACTGGCTCCATCATGTGTCTGGAGGGAGTTTTACATTTAAGAATTGCTTCAGCTTCAGTGCTGCAATACAAAACCATCCATTGGGATGGCATTTCATAAAAATAAATTCCTGGTAAAATATTACTGAGTGAACTGAAAAATGGGTGTAAATCAGTAAAAATCAGATAACTTCAATAAAAAAATCAGGTAATTTATTGGTGAAATTCAGTTAAAAACTGAAAATGCAGAACTCTACTTGTGGATAATACCCTGGTAACTGCCAGTGGAAGGTAGGAGGAACCCAGTGGTGGCACATAAGCATGTGGCTGCTGTGCTAGTAGGGACAGATACGCATATCCTGACCCTGACTTTATTTTTAACAGTTCCAGGAGCTGGGAAAGTGCCCGAATAGTGAAGAGTCCCTGTGATTATGGAAACATAGTTTGGCCACATTAAAAGTGGCCTGCCTTGCCTGTTACCTTTGACTTCTGAACCAAGAATTAGTGACAGGAGTCCTTTGAGTCCCCTGTTGCCTGTTCCTGGCACCAAAGAGACTGTTGTTCAGTGTGTCAATTAACAAACAGACTGGTTGTGTATAGCCTTCAGCAAGGGATTCAATAAGTGATATTTAAATCCCTCAACAGTGGCCATGAACAACCAGAAAGGTGCAGTTTGCGTACTCTTTCAACAACCCAGGGATCGCTAAGTTCATAAAACAAGGAACATCAGAACCAATAGGTAATGGGGACCTGCAAACTGATCTTTGCTTCATCCTCCCTCCTACTGCCCTCCAGCCACGGTCCTGAAAATTTTCAGCCCTGAGTAGGCAAAGAGTCTGGATGCTCAAGCTGTCATTAACCTCCTTCCAAGGGCTGTAGATGCCCTCTGACAAGGAATTTGCAGCCTGTACACACCACCACTAGCTGTATCTAGCCAGAAAGGCAGGTCATTCCTCTCATTTTTGCTTTCATTGGCCATGACTAAGGGATCTGTGTGGGTTTGCCATGTAGTGGGCACGTAAAGAGGGGCAGGTACTGCCAAGGGATGGGTGGAGAACTGGGCAGCATTTTGGTCCCATTACCACATGCTACTTTTTTTTGTGGGTTTGATGTCTGGGCATGTGGGAATTCCCTGTGCTTGCGTTGGGCCAGGGTGCTGTGGGGAGGCAGGTATAAAAAGTGGCTGATACTTGCTGATGTCTGTTTTAGCCATGGAGCCTATGCCTGGTGGTTGATACATTTCCTGCTCTGCCATCCCAAATAACAGTAGAGATTCCTTGGAATCCTCTTGAGTCCTGACCCTGAGGCCTAGGTCTGGGTCTGGGCCTGGCTGTCTCTCCTCAAACTGCTCCAAGTCCATCCCTGAGTCTGCCATAAATTGTGGCTTGATAAGAGTCACCTCTGGCCAGAACTGCACGAAGTCCACCTGGTACCTGGTATCTTGTGCCCTCTTCTCTGGCACTTTAGGTCTTTGATTTTTATCCAGCACTGATTCCAGCTATGCTTTTGTGACCTCATGTAGACATTGCTGCTTCAGTCCTTTGTAGATGGCCTGGTTTCAGTTCCTGTGGTACAAAGTCTGCTGAACTCTTGCTACCCAACCCCACGCCTGGACTGAGAAGAGACTGATAACCTCTGCTCACCCACAGTTGGTGCAGTGTTGTGCATAATTTTCTGAAGTGTTAATCATAGGGGCAGGGGAGGTTGCTGATGTGCTTGGGTTGGGTCACCATGGAAAAGCCAAATCTGAGGAATGTAGTCCAGTAAAAAATGGCAGTGGCATGCCTTTGCACCTGACATAAGAAGTCAGGTCACATGTTGTGCCCATAACCCCAGAGCAGTAGAGTTGGGAGATGAGCATGGCATAGCTCTTTCATGGAGGCAAGCTAAGCAGCATGGGATACTGTTGGACTGATCAGTTCCTTAGCAGCTGCCTTTAGGCTAAGATCATGGGTTAGTGAAGTGGACAGATGTAACCTCTATGGAGTTGTTGCTTTTGGTATCCATCTTATCCCTGAGTTTCCCAAGGGCTTTTTTGATATAAGAACGTCTGAGTTATAACAATACTTTAAGTGTGTCATTCATCCATCCATCCATCTATCCATATTTTATTAAAATGTTTAACCCTCTGAACATGCAATAAACGTTACATCTGTGCATGCCCTTCTTCCCAATGGGTGGACAAATATATCACATAAACAGTTACTTCAGATTGTTCCAGGTGCTTACTTATTGGCACTCTCAGAGGGAGAGGACTAAATGATCAGGAAGACTGAACTACCTTTTCTCTTGTGAAAGGTGAAGGGGTTTTCTGGTGGGGATTGAAGCAAACTGATGAGGATGTTTGCACTGCTGCTGCTCTTGCCTTGTTTGTTCTGGAGATAAACAGATGACAGAAGTCTGTCTCAATCTGGCACTTTTTATGAGCATTAAATATTTGTGAAAAAATTTAAAAGGGAAAGGGAAAAAAATCCATGGGTCATGATCATGAGCAAAGTGGTGTACAGATGCCATGTCTTATCTGGGTCTCTGTGTATGTATTGTTCATATTCAGTATGATGCAAATTAATGACCCCATCCAGTATCTCTTGCTCACATGCGTGGTTACTTCCATGAGAAACAAGTAGAGGATGGAAGAAGCTTTAAATTGGTGCTTTTCTTTTTTCTTTTTAATAAAGGCAAGCAGGTGAGTGGAGATTGCTTTGCAAATAAAATACTTCAGGTGTAAATGCTGTAAAATGGGACAGTTTTACACAGTGGTGAATTGTATTACACCAACCATTTATTTATCTTATCTGATCACCCTTCATATAGTATTTGAGCACCTTACCTTCTCCAGTACATTTTTCCTCCCAGTGCCATTAGGAGATAGGAAAAATTTATTATCCTTGTGGTGCAGAGAGTAAGGACCAGATCCTAATTGACTTCTAAGATGTCTAAACAGGGCTGGTGTAGAATTTAAGCACTCAAGTCATAAAGAGGAATCCAAAATGACCACCTGCAGCACCTGCAAAACAGCTTAGGTCAGGGCTGACGAACTGGTGGGCCACTGGCTGCATGCAGCCTGTGAGGGGTTAAAATGAGGTCTGCAGGCTCCTCCCTGACTGCTGCTCTTCTCATTGCTTTTGATGCAGTGGCAGTGAGAGGTCTCCAAGTGTTAGCCCCAGATAACAACACCTCCTGCCCCCATTTCTGGGGCTGGGGTGGTGCAGTGGAAGCTGGGGGCAGGATGCCAGAGCTATGCATGTGGAGGGGGAAGGAGCTGGGCTACTCGCACTGTGCACAACAAAGGGGAGCTGTGTGCAGCAGCAGAGGGGGAAGCTGCCCATGCAACACGCATAGTAGGTGAGGCAGGCTTTCTGTGCTTACATGCATAGATGGTTGGGGCTGGACTGCTCCAATTGGGTGCATAGCAAGAGAGCAGCAGCAGGGGAGCTGCCCACATGACGACCCCAACTGGGAGTGGCATGAAGCTGTGCAGGTGGTGGTGGCGAGCCAGGCCACCCATGTAGAGGAGTGTGAGTTTTCTGCCAGGCAAGTGGTCCATGCAGCATGTAGTCCTCATGGTTTGCAGCCTGTGCAGCTCCTAGCCTCCAAAAAGTTGGACAGCCCTGGTTTACTTGCTGAGATGCATTAGCTCAGTGGTTCTCAACATTTTTAGACTCAAGGCACAACTTGAAAAATGCCAGCTCTTGGCTTTCATTTTTTTTGACTATGGAAAAATAACGGAGCAATTCTTCTGTTGCAAAGAACTCAGAAAGCCCACAACAAGGCTGGATGTTTATGACATTATAGATTCCTGTTTGCAATCTCTGGGTTTATCTTGTGAATCCTTTGTCAGTGTTTGCATACCTACCTGCGCTGCATCCTAAGGCACCTCTAAAAGGATCTCACAGCATTCTAGTGTGCACTGCACCCTGGATGAAAAAAGTTACTTCATTAAACACTTCCATGTTGTCCTCAAAGGATCCCTAAATCCCTGAGCTTAGGCTACTGCACATGCCCAAAAGCAACCCAGATCAGTTGGGAGAGGGTTCAGCAGGAGAGATGGAACAACTTCCATCTACCCTAGCTTATAAATGGGTGGTTAGAGCACTCTTTAAGGGAAGTGGATGATCTGGATTCAAGATCCCTTAGGGTGAGGAAGGCATAAAAGTTAGGTCTCCCATTCCTGAGCAAGTGTTTGGAGCAAGAGAGGGGTGCCACAGCTGGAAGTGGATTGGGGAGGGAAAAGGGGGGTTGGACTGGGCATCATCATTGTCAGGATAGTCTGGTTTCAAACTGTTTCCCCTCTGATTGGTCTGGATTCAGTGTAGCTGACGTAACACCCTTGGAGCTCTGAGTAGACATTTAAACTGAGCTAAGGAGCAGGAATCCAGATGCATCTTTGTCCCTGGCATTTCCTATTAGGTACCTGTTAGGTACCTTTTTACTGGGTAACTAAGTAGTCTGAATGGCCTGTGGGAGACACCTAGGCTTCTCCATGCTCAGTGTAGGTAGCTTAGGGACTTAACCCTGTTGAGTTGCATGATCCTTCCTGAGTGAGGCATCTGAATTTTAGGCATTGTGATACCTAAATGGAGACTCTTTGGAGGTCAATTAGAGCATGGCCCAACGTGACTTGATCACAAGCTCACAAAGAAGTCTTTGGCAGAGTGAGGAATTGCACCTGGATCTCCTAAGTTAGCACCCTTAGCACTGGACCAACCTCCCCACTGATTGTACGTGGAGTAGGTGTAAGGGACCAGTGCATAGGCGGTCTTTCCTAGTGCTCAGGCCACTGAGGGAGGGCAGTTGCCAAACCACAGGCCACATCATGGCAGGGTGGGGGGCAAGAATCAGAGATCTGGTTACTAGATCCAAAGATAGAGTCCATGCCACAAGCCAAGTCAAAGTTCAGCAATCCAAGACCAAATGACCAGATCTGGGGGAAGAACCCAAAAGCCAGAGGCAGGAACCAAGCAAGCAGGGTCGGGAAACCAAGGAACAGATCCAGGAGGGGATCCAAAGCCCAATTAGATCCAGGAACAGAGCCCAATTAGGATCAGGAACCAGGAGTACCAAATCACAGAGGCTTGCCAGGGCAGACCTTCATCAGGAATGGTTGAGTAGCCTGCAGACCTTCATCAGGAATGGTTGAGTAGCCTGTAGTCTGGAGCTGAATGAAGAAGCTACTTTCCCAGCAGCCAGTCAGGAAGCCCAGACAAGTGGCTATCTAGAGTTAAGGCTGCCAGTCAAAGCCTCAAGCAGATGTGGCCCACTAGGCAATTAGCTCAGGTTGTTAGGGCCCCTGATGCTAGGGCTTGGTCCTCAGCTGATATTGGTGTCGTATTCTTTCAGTGGAAGCATTAAAGTAGCCTATAAAACAAAATGTTTCTGTGTATCACTGAGTTAAATATGATCTTATTTTTCATCTTATTATTAGCAATGAAAATAAAGTCTGTTCAAAATTCAGTACCTATAACAAACAGTTTGGCCCTTACATACCCCTTTTTGTTTTTTCAAATCTTTATGCAAACATTAAAGTTTGCAAAAATGGATCCTGTTAGTACCTTTCATATTTGTTTAAATAGTGTTCATATAAACTGAAATCCATTCTCCAGGAAGGAAGAAACTACCACGATGACAGTCTCTGGAACAATGATAAATTTTCTCCAAGTGAAAAGTATGATCATAGGATGAAGTGGCAGCACTTGAGTAGAACAGCTGAAGTGGAAGCTGCTGTCTGTTGTAGCAGACACAGCCCTCCGGGTTTTGCAGGCAACTGCAGTGCTGTCAATTTGAGTTGTCAGTGACGGTTCTTTCTCCTAATGCCAGGAGCAGGGGAAAGGGTTATTATTGGATATCTCCATGGTCTCGTAGATATGTGATGGCTACTCCAGGCCTTCCCTGGAGAAAGTTCATTTTGTTACTGCTATTTATAGTATGCAGAAACACTCAGAACATGCTAAGTGCTTTCCAAACACTGGAAGCAAGTCTCTGCTCTGAAGAACCTGTAAAATCTTATCTACCATTAAATTGATTTTCCCCAAAATTCGCATACAACAGCTATAGCACACTGCCAGTTCTTTCAGTCCCTTACTGTTAAGGCTCTGTGCAATTGGGACCCAATCCTATGAGAAGCTGAAGGTCTTCAAGGCTTACTGATTTTTCAAGAGGCATTCAGCATCTCATATGATTGGTCCTCTCTAGATCAAATCAACTATTTTGTAGGCCATAAAAAGATTTACCATATCTTGCTTCTGGAAGATCTTCTAAGTGTGTTGGACTCTGTGCGTGGAAGGTTAACCCACAGGAGCATGTGGAAATTCTCTGTGCTTATGTATGGGATCAAGGCCATCAAGAAGATTTATATATTCTTTACTTTTGTTCTCTCTTTACCCCCTCAAGGTTGTTTTTTTTAAATCCTATCTGTTGGCTTTACTTTTGGCTATTGGCTTTTATTTTTTTACCCAGTTAACCCCAATATGTAAAAGTGACTTTGACATGGTTAATATCTAATTTATTAGTTGTAAGCAAAATTGTTTTCCTGCTGTGGATTTTTTATATTAATGGACAAAGGGGTTTTCGAAGTGATCTATGGGGGGAGGGGGCACAAGTGTGCATGTATGGTTTGTGATGTCACAAACCCATCTGCAGCACCACCAACTGCATGCACTGCCCGTGCACGTGCACATGTTCACCACGCTGCTAATTAGTATAGTGGTGGGGGGTTTTGACATTGGGAAATCCTGGTGTTAAAAAAAAAAAAGCGCCAAAAAAAGAGGGGTGAGACAGATGGCTGCAGCATGCACCATTTGACTTATGAGGAGAGGCTGAGAACTGGGGGTATTTAACCTGGAGAAGAGAAGACTGAGGGTGAGGATTTAATAATAGCCTTCAACTACCTGAAAGGTGGCCAGCCCAGGTGCTGGCTTTGGCCTCTCCTACCACACTGTGGACAATTTTCCATGCTCCAGAGTCTCCAGGGACTATTTGCTATTTGTCTCAGGGAAATGCACATTCCTACTCATGGGAATATGCCCTGTGAGTGTTCTTTAAAAATCTTCATTGATGATTACATTGTAGAGGCCTTTGTTATGCCCTTCAGCAGAGCCATGACTTCACTTTCACGTGCTCAAGAAAATGATGAAAGATGAGGTGAGAGGGTAAGAAATTTTGAGCAAGATTACTTCTAAATTTGGTATTCTTTAACTACAGCACAGCGTGTATTATGGACAGTAGTATTTCTCTTTATCAGAATAATTCCTTTAGGCTCTGTGTAACTTGAGAGCTGAGACTTCTGAATATAAAGCAAAGGCATTATTATAACAGAGTAGAGTGTAATGTGTCTGGAAACAAAAATCCAAAAGCTTAGTGTGGATGTGAGAAAGCCTGTCATTACAGAAAGCAGTAGAAGTGGAGTAGGTGAAAAAGGTGTATATCACCTTAAAAGAGTGGTTGACTAGCTAAACTGCTTACTATATCTATTAAAAATCCTTTGTTGGGTAGTATAATACTTAGCACCTACATAACACTTTTCATCCTTGCATTTCAAAACACTTTACAAAGGAAGGTTAGGATGGTTATGGCAATATTATTATCCTGGCAAAAAAGCTAAAGTCATCATGGGGTTAAAGAGGAAAAGTTATTCAACACAATATCTTAATAGTACATTCTCACAGGTAATTATGGAAAAAATCAAATACATATCCTGAATTTGAAAATTAAAAATATTTGAATAGTATAGTAATATTTAAATGTTTTAAAACCTTAAAGCTCCTGCTTCATTAAAGTAAACATATGGAGCACCAAATCTTTCCCAAATGAAGGTGATAGTTCTGCTCAGCCGCTACAGCTGTGTGACAGGAGTATCACTATCAGAGCTTTTCTGGGAGTGGCTCCGCCCTCCTGTAATGGGCCAGCCGCCTGCTTATTCGCCTGCCATGCCTTGATTTTATTTGATTAATAAATTGTTGTAATCAGCAGGAGCTGCCCATTTTTCCGTGCCCGATGACAGGGGGCACTACCTGCGGCTCCTTTTCCTCCCCTGCACCGCAGCCCAAGCCTCACAGATGGTGGTGACATGGTTTGACCTGGTCCCTGTTGTGTCTTGGCCCTCCTGTTTACCCCTGGGGGGCTCCTCACTGCCTCCCTCTCGCTCTGGGGGCTCCTCACTGCCCCCTTCTCGCTCTGGGGCTGGGGCTAATGCACCCCGCAAATGCTGCACCCTCTCCGGCACGAGGAACCCCCACGCTGCTGGCCTGTGAGGCCTCCTCCAACCCCTAATAGCCTCACCCGGTCCTCCAGTCAAAACAGTGAACATAAGAATCCAAAGCTCCTGGGCTACAACATAAAAACTAGACTGTCCGGTCAAACTAGATTCACTCCCTACTACAGAGTGAAAGAGAGAGGGAGGGAGAGCTCCCCAACCCCAACAGCAACCGGGGGATGTTCACACCGCCAGAGTTCTCCCCTCCGTCTGTCCTAGCCGAGTTCCTACTCCCATGGCTGCCGGAGAGGAACTGCCTTCCTGGCCTCCTGCCTGGGCTTAAGAAGGGCTAAGCCCTGCCCCTTCCTGTCAGCTGGCTTTACTGGTTGCCCCAGCAACCAGCACCTGCGCAGCCCTGGTGACTGGCAGCTGAGCCTCCCCCTTCCCGCCACTAGGGGTCTCTCCCGAGCCGCCTCCACTTTCAGGTGCAGGACACCTGAGTGCACTGCGACAGGCTGTCTGGGATGACAGTATTCTATTCTAAAATCCCTCAGAAAGTCATGAGTCTTGTTATGAAGTCATGGTTGTGACCAAACTTATGGTTCTAGGCCAGGCATCATACTACAGTGGGTTCCTAGTCAGCAGACCTACTGGAGGACAGGGACCATGATTTTCATTCTACAGATGGGGAAGCTGAGGGAAAGAGGTTAAAGCAATCTGCCCAAGTTGAAGTGGGGAATCAGTGGCAGAGCAAGGACCAGAACCTAGTTCTCTTGATTCCCCCTCTATGGCACCTCCACTCGTCAGACCGCACTAATGATAGACACGGAGGGAACTTAAGAGAAATGAATTTTGGTTTAACCCAGTGGTTCTGAACCTTTATAGACTCAAGGCACCCTTCGTTTTTTCACTATGGAAAAATAATTGAGCAATTTTTCTATTGCTAAGAGCTCAGAAAGGCACAACAGGCCAGAGAGTTTTTAACAATATGGATTCCTGTTTTAAATCTCTGCGTTTATCTTGTGACTCATACTCATGTTTTCATATCTAACAGTTACAACATTGCATGGCACCCTTGAAAGGATCTCACAGCACCCTGGTTGAGAATCACTGCTTTTAACTCAATTAGAAGTTCTGTAGGTATTGTGGCAATTGAAAATGGTATTCGGAGCTGCCTATCTGCCAAGGACTTTTTAAAGTATATATGATAAATTTTGATCATGACA
The DNA here is from genome assembly GCF_052110815.1 of Crocodylus siamensis. Taxonomy (NCBI): domain Eukaryota; kingdom Metazoa; phylum Chordata; order Crocodylia; family Crocodylidae; genus Crocodylus; species Crocodylus siamensis. Next base: position 125,020,996 of record NC_143395.1, read on the forward strand.
GAAGCAGTAAGCATGTAAGTGTCTGAAATGCCATTTAACAAAAGGGGTAAAAACTTAAATGGAAATGGCTGATGTTCAGACTAAGCTTTGTGATCATAACATCAGTAAAATAGAGAGTCTTTTGGATTTCCAGTTGTCTGTTTTAATAATAAATCTGCCTACCTCTTATTTTTGTCCTTTATGTTCTCTTCAAGGATGATTTTCAGTTTGTCAGTTTTGAGTGTGAGGAGCATACTGGACGAGGGTGCCCGAATTTCAGTTTCTATTTTTAAAATACTCATGTTCTGCAGAGATTTTAAGCTTCTGTGAGAAGCTTTTGGATTTTAACTATAAGGTTATTATATTAGGGTGGGTTTACTTTCTTTGTTGCTTTAACAGGAGATACATTTTAACATAGCCCTCTTCTAAATTTAGTTGTTCTGGATGAGATGCGACAAGGAGCTAGACAAATCTGATGAGACAAAATAGAATCTAGAACTATTGGTTGTGGTTTGTTAAAAAAAATAAAAGCTGGATTAATATTTTTATCTGTATCTCAATTTAATTCTTTTTCAATCTGTCATACATATTTTTGCCTTGGAACCTGTTTGTAACGTGAGATGATTTTAAGTTGTCTAATGGGAGTACTTCTGAACTAATACGTGCATATTTGGGGGGGAAAACAAACTATAACATAATTGGTGACATACATATATATAGCTATTAATTAACTGAGGCACATATTATTTTCCTGACTTTCCTGTTCAAGCAGAAGGGAAACTTCAGTATTGAACTTGAACTTCAATATTGCTTGAATGAGAAATACAGGATCAGGCCCACAGTATATGACTGCTCTTTGATTTAGAGAGGTCATCTTGACCTGGCTAAGTTTTGATTAAATGGTTTAGTAAAAAAGGTCACAGAACAGTACATCTTTACATTTAATGTACTTTTTTGGGGGGAGGGGGTGGAAATCTTGCATGCTTAGTTAACATTAATTAAGCCTCACAAAAATTCTTTTGCGTGGTGTTCAGCAAATAGGGATGAAATAGTTCATCTAATTTTCTGTGAGACTTTGGACACACGAGCTATTAACCAGGAACAGGACTCAGGAGTCTGGTTTCTCTCTCAAGTGCCTTGTTCTAAGTGCTAGGTAACATGCCCTTTGAAACTTCAGTAATGAAAATTGTACAGTAATCTCTGGGTTTTCTTTGCCTGTACGGATTCCACATCTAATGCGTTCTGTAGAAACAAAGAGTTGTAATTCAGCATTCTTGTAGTATTTTGGGTCTCATTTAAAATATATCTTTCCTTTTGTTGAGGAACATCAGTATTTGCATAGGTCTGGGAGAAACCCCGTGAGTTATTGAATCCAGTCCCTTGCTATTGCTGGCACTGTTCCATATAATCAGTGCAAAAAAAAAATCGGGCTCAATCTTAAAAGTAGTGGCTTTTGCCCTTCTACTCTGATTGAAAGACTGTTTCATATCCGCTCTCCAAAGAACTCAGTATAACTCAGGTCAACATCCCTGCTTTTTCTTTTTTTTACAGTCAGGTGTGCTTAATATTGTAGAATGGGTCAAAGGTAGCTTGGACTTCATATAAGACTTGTTCACTTGGAGTCAATAGAACCATTCATGTCATGTAAACAGAGTTTGAACCCACACATTTGAAAAATTGTGTTGTCAGTATGTGTTTTTCATCAGGTAATACTACTTTCTCCAGTCTTCACTGGTACACTATTACCAGGTATGTGATGTGTCCATGGTATATGTTGGCAAATGAAGAATAGCTTTACTCTCCAAGGCTGGGGACAGACAGTCAAAAAGCTGAATGGATTCAGTCTTCGTATGTTTTTGTAAACTGCTTAAATTGAACCAATAGGAAAGTGAATTAATGTTTGCTTTTCAAAAGTGAAAGGCAGCAGACCCCTGCAGGGACCCATACCAGGCACCGGGGAGTGCTAGAAATCACCTCCCAGCCTGCCGGCCAGTGTAGAGAACTGGGAGATGTGGGATTTCCCCACCCATCCCCCTCTTTAGGTGCCAGTTAGATGAGGAAGGGGTGTGGGGGACCCCCCCCACAAGACTCCCAGCACTGGGGGAGGGGGAGAAGGGAAGCCCCCAGTGGGGCTGTTTCTCCCTCTTTCCCGGTGCCCAGAGCTGATGCCCCTAACCATGCTCAGCCTGGGACAGCTGAGGAGTAAGTCTGGGGGGAAACCCACCCCTCCCTCTGGTACTGGACCACAGCCAGGGTCTCCCCCATGCAGGGGGGAAGGGGACAGCCCCCTGCAGGTCACTTCTTCCCCTCTCTCCCCATGCCCGGAGCAGGTACCCCTAGCCATTCCTCCTCCTCAGTCTGGGCTAGCTGAGGAGCGGGTGTGGGGGGAAACCCTGCCCTCCCCCTGGCACTGGATCCCCAGCTGGAGTCTCCCTGGTGTGGGGAAAAGCGGGAGTGGGGGAACCCTCAGGAGGATGTTTCTCCTCCCCCCCGCCACCACACTCACAGCCAGGAGCTAAGCTGATCACCTTGCCATGCCCTCTCCTGGGACAGTGGACCAGCTGAGGAGGAAGTGGCGGGGGAAATGCCCCCCCCCCAGCTGGGCTGTTCCAGGTGCAGGGATGGGTGAGCCCTCAGTGGGGCCTGTTTTCCTCCCACACTCCCATCTCACCTAGCCTGCCATCCAAGCAGGGGCCATGGCCAGGTGACTGACCCAGCTCCCAGCTGTAGGGAAGCTTATGGTGGGAGCTTTACTCCCCAGCCCGAGCCAGGAGCTGGGGAGATCACCTAGCCATGCCTCTTCCTTGGCTGGCAGGCCAGCTGAGGAGGAAATGAGGGGGGCGAATGGCCCCCACTGTGGGTTTCCCACCCCCTGTGCCAGGCACAGCCTGGCTGGGGGTCCAAAACCAGGTGGGGGGGTGGGCATTTTTGTCCCCACTCCCACCTTAGCTGGCCTAGCAAGGGACATGGCCAGGTGATCAGCACGGCTCCCGGCTGAGGGTAAGCCTGCAGTGGGGGCTTTACTTGCCCGCCCAAGCTGGAAACTGGAGTGATCACTCGGCCATGCCCCCTGGTCAATTGGCAGGCCAAATGGGAAGGGAGTAGGGGGGGAAATGCCCTCCCCCCCCCCGGCTTTGGACCCCTAGCCAGGCTATCCTGACACAGAGTGTGAGAAGCCCGTAATGGGGGCCAGTTCTTCTCCCCCCCCCCACTCCATCCTCATCTGGCCCACTGGCTGGGGCAGGGGTGTGGCTGGGTGATCATCCCAGCTCATGTGGGGCATGCGAGCTTCCCTGCAGCTGGAAGCCGGGCTGATCACCTGGTGACATTTTCTCCCTGGCCAGCAGGCCAGCTGAGAAGGGAGCGGGAAGGAAAAATGGCAGTCTCCCCCCCCCTCCTTCTCACCCCCATTCCAGACCCCTGCTGCCATCCCAGCAGAGTGAGCACAACTCCTGGCACCCCAGCTTCACTGAAGCTGACCTGGGGGGGTCAGAGCATTGTGGCTGCCCAGTGCGTCATCCCCACGCAGGAGCCAGGTCCCACACTGAGCTCCTTGCGGGCATTGCATGATGCTTCCCCTCTTGAATGACCAGAGCCAGCGCCTGCTGCCTATCAGCCCTGCCTGGTGTAGCCTCTGCAGCTCCCGGCCCACTCCACCCATCAAGCTGTGTTGCAAGATGGTAGCACCACTGACATGGGCCCTCACATAGCCAACTGCAACTCTGCTGCCCCAGACTGGCCTGCAGCACGGGGCTCCCCGATGAGTGCAACCTGCAGCCCAGCAGGTCCTGATGCAGCCCACTGCTGCCCTGGCCCGGACTTTTTTGGGAGTGGCCGGCTCAGCGGGGAGTGCATTGGGGGCCTCTGCTGTCTGAGTGCCAGCCTCCCCACGGGCTTTGGACCAACCCGAGGATGCCCCACTGGGGAGAGGGGTGGAGCCCACAGTGGGGGCTTTACTCCTCTCACCCGAGCTGGGATCTATAGGAATTCTTCAGCCATACCCCCTCCTTGGCCTGTGGGTCAGCTGAGGTGGGAGTGTGGTTGGGGGGAAAATACCCACCCCGTGCCCAGTGAAGGGAGGAAGCTAGCAGCAGGGTCTTTACTCCCCTGTCCCAGCTGGGAGCTGGATCAATTCCCTGGTGGAGGAGGGGATGAGGCGGAGGAATCCACCCTGCTCCTGGCTGCTGGGGATGGAAAAGTCCATGCTGGCAGCTGGGGGCAGGGCAGAGCACTCCATGGAGCAGAGAGCACAGCCTAAGGCTGAAAAGCATGCTAGGGGACTCTAATTTAACTTAAACCAAGAAGGGGTCTGGGACAGAAGTTCCATAAACTGGTTTGACCCAAATCAGTTCAGTCTGATACCAAAGTCAACCGGGTTTATCTTAAACCTGTTTTGGCCATTTTGAAAGTGGTTTATGTGCACTGAACTTAAACCAATTTCTGTGTAACTTCTGTCCCTAACCCAAAACCCTTCCCTGGAGTTTCTCCAGGAGGAACTAACTGAGAAACAGAAGCGCACTGAAGCTTGCTCACACTGAATGCAGTTCTTTGTTAGTATTAAATCTCTAGGTATATAGCTGCTGTGACATAGTATCTCAGTACCATAGACTCCATGAGTCTTCATTTCAATTACATTTACAATTGTCTTATGACGACTGGTGAATACTGTACTTCTGGTAACCTGTGCCAGCAATGAGTAAGTGAAATTAGGAGTGCCTGAGGCCCACAAAATATTTCAGTGAGGCCTGACCTTATGCTATAATACATTAGCTAGAGCTTAATAAAATAAATATCACTATATAAAGAGTTAGAATCACTAAGTCTGAGCAGTGTTAGGAAGAGTAGTGTTTGTATTTGACAGAAGTCATACACATGCCAATTCAAAAGCATGTAGTGACCCTGTCAAAATGCTTGTCAGAAGCCTTAGTAAGTAATACCATTGCTAGCTGGAGGATGGTCTTTTCTGTCATTATGTCTTTCTGTGAAGTTTGACAGTCTCCATGGCTTGAAGCTTGGGCTTTATTTTGTTATTAGAAGCAATGCAACAGAAAATATTGTACAAAAGAAATGCTAATACTTTAAAGAAATTAAATTTTTAATCTATCAAAATAATCAATGATGTCACTTTTTTAATTAGTCTAATCTGTACATCCTGGAAGTGGTAATAGCATGATGTTGAAGTACCAAACCATATAGTATTTGCCTAAGGTACGAGAGATTAAACCACAGCAGTAGTGTTACATTTCCTTAGCCCATGAGGCATAAGTTGTGTGAGAATCTGGTGGCAGACAGAATAAGAGAAGAGTGGGTAAAACTAGAGTGGTTCCAAAATAGTTCATTTTATATAGTATTTTTCCTACAAAAATATTTATGATTTCATATTTGATTAGTCCAGAATACATGGTATATGGTTAAAACATAAATGTAAATTAGGGATGGTATAAAGATTGATAGCTCTATGTTTTATTTAGGAACTTTTGGATGACAGAGGATGGGCAACCTGGCACCCAGGGAACCTGGCATCCTCAAAAAAGTTTTGTCTGTGAGGCGGATTGAAATCCTTGGCCAAAGAAGAAAAGTGGAACTTGTTTTGAAGAGCGTGGTCAAAGGGGTGGATAGAGGGTTAATGACTGGCAGAGCAGTATTGGAAAAAGATAATTTTCCACTATGGATGGAAAGAAGGGAGTAGTGGAAGTCTGGGTTTTGGATGCACATGAAGCTCCAGCTGTGGCATTCACTTTTATTCCTACACTCTGTAGCAGGGACAGGTCCAGGACTGAAGCAGCAATGGTGCTTTAGGACCCAAAACAAATGATGAGGTGGTAGTTCACAGCACAAAGCACTGAAGGGATCTACAGTTTCCTTCCAGTGACTGGTACTGTGTTTCCTTGCTGCATGGAAGTAATGATGTGTAATGCCACCAGAACTGTACTTCCAAACTTTCCCACTTGCTCTGCTGTGTGTGTAATCATTATGAATGATTTATCGAATAGTTTTAGCACCTATTATTCTAAATCATAGTAGATTGGGGTGATAAGGAGCAGAATTTTCATAGTTTCATAGTTTCTAGGGTTGGAAGGGACTTGAGTAGATCATCTAGTCCGACCTCCACCATGGCAGGAAATAATACTGGGGTCAGATGACCCCAGCAAGATGTTCATCCAACCTCTTCTTAAACACCCCCAGGGTAGGAGCCAGGACCACCTCTCTTGGAAGTTGGTTCCAGATCCTAGCCGCCCTGACCATGAAGCAGTGCTTCCTGATATCTAGCCTAAACCTACCCTCTGCCAGCTTGTGACCATTATTCCTGGTCACTCCTGGCAGTGCACAGGGGAACAGTGACTCCCCCAGTGCCCGCTGATCCCCCCTGACTAATTTATAACAGGCCACTAGATCCCCCCTCAGCCTTCTCTTTTGGAGGCTGAACAGGTTCAGGTCCCGTAGCCTCTCCTCATAGGGCCTGCCCTGTTGTCCCCTGATCATAAGAGTGGCCCTCCTCTGGACCCTCTCCATGCTGTCCACATCCCTCTTGAAGTGCAGCACCCAGAACTGGACACAGTACTCCAGTTGCGGCCTGACCAGTGTCACCTCTTTGGATGTGCTTGAGATGCATCTGTGGATGCATGACAAGGTACGGTTGGCCTTCCTGACTGCCTCCCCACACTGCCGGCCCATGTTCATCTTGGAGTCAATGATGACTCCAAGATCCTTTTCCGCCTCTGTGCTGACAAGAGGGGAGTTCCCCAACCTGTAGATATGGTGCCGGTTGTTCCTCCCCAGGTGCATCACCTTGCACTTGTCTGTGTTGAATCCCATCCTATTCACATCCGCCCACCCTTTAGGTCTGATTGAAGCCTGATGCTTCCTTCTAGTGTGCCAACATCCCCCCACATCTTAGTGTCATCAGCAAATTTGAACAGGGTGCTTTTTACCCCCTCATCCAAATCACTGAAGAAGATGTTGAACAGTGCGGGCCCAAGAACTGAGCCCTGTGGAACCCCACTCCCCACGTCCTTCCATGTTGAGAAGGACCCATCCACTACCACCCTCTGGGTACGGCCCTCCAGCCAGTTGGCGACCCAATTGACTGTGTGGGCGTCGATACCACAGTCCCCCAGTTTCTTAATGAGAACGGGGTGAGAGACAGTGTCGAATGCCTTCTGGAAGTCCAGGAAGACTATGTCCACTGCTACCCCTGCATCTAATGATCTGGTAATCTAATCATAGACGGCCACCAGGTTGGTCTGACAGGACCTGCCACTGATGAACCCATGTTGGTTGCCCCTAAGCATGCAGTCCCCAGCTGGCCCCTCATGGATGTGTGCCAGCATAATTTTCTCAAACAGCTTGCTTAGGATCGAGGTAAGACTGACTGGCCTATAGTTTCCTGGGTCCTCCTTCCTCCCCTTTTTGAAGATGGGAACCACGTTAGCCCTCTTCCAGTCCTCTGGGACCACACCAGAGCACCACGAGTGCTCATAGAGCCATGCCAGGGGTCCTGCAATGACCTCGGCCAATTCCTTTAGAACTCTAGGGTGGAGATCATCCGGGCCAGCTGACTTAAACACGTCCAGCCCCTCCAGAAGCCTCCTAACTAGTTGCACGCTAACCTTTAGCCCAGGTGTGCCTCCCCTGGAGCCCGAAGGGGGCCCAGCAGGGAGGTGGCTGTTCTGGTCCCTACTTAGGAAGACAGAGGCAAAGAAATCATTAAACATGTTAGCTTTGTCATCTGGTGTGACGACCAAATTTCCCAACGCGTCCTGCAAGGGCCCCATGTTACCCGGGACCTTCTTTTTGCCCCCTATGTATTTAAAAAAGGACTTCTTATTGTCCTTAATCTGAGAAGCTAGTCCTAATTCCATCTTTGCCTTGGCCTTCCTAACTGCCCCCCTTCAACTCCGAGCAACTGCAGAATAGTCATCCCTGGTGATGACCCTTTCTTTCTATTGGGTATACGCCTCCTTTTTAGCAAAGAGACATTCCCGGATGCTTTTGGTGAGCCATGGAGGCTTGTGTGCTCTCCTGCTCCCTTTGATCCTCATTGGGATTACCTTCCTTTGTGCTTGGAGGATCGCCCCCTTAAGGAGCAACCACTCTCCTTGGACATCTGGCTCCCCTCCCCTCTGGGACCTCAGTGCATCCCCAACTATCCTCCTTAGCTTGCTGAAGTTTGCCCTTCTAAAGTCTAGGGCTGCTGCCTTACTGGATGCCCTTGCCACCTTGCACTGGATGGTAAATTCCAACAGGCGATGATCACTGTCACCCAGGTAGTCGAGCACCCACAGCCCCCTTACCAGGTCATCACCCGTGGCCAGCACAAGGTCCAACAAGGCATCCCCCGTGGTGGGGCTGTGCACGTCTTGGGTTAGATGGAGGTCCTGCACTCTGTCTAAGAACCTACGCGAGCGGTCAGACCTGGCTGACTGCTCCTCCCAGCAGATATCTGGGAAGTTCAGGTCCCCCATGACTACCACATCCTTAGCCTTCACTACCTCTGTGAGCTGACCCAAGAATTCCTGGTCAAGCTCTTCACCCTGGTTGGGAGGTCTGTAGTAGACCCCCACCGTTCAATCTCTCACCCCTCGACTATCTTGTTCTCTAACCCAAAGCACCTCAGAGTGCCCCTCCTCTGACACATGCTAATTAACAAGGATGTGTATTCCTCCTTGATATAGAGTGCCACGCCCCCACCTCTCCTTCCTATCCTGTCCCTCCTGTACAACCTATAGCCCTTGACGTTCACCGCCCAGTCATGCGTAGAGTCCCACCACGTTTCCGTGATCCCCACTATGTCCGGACTGGTGTCAGCCATTAGGAGGGTGAGTTCCTCCTGCTTGTTTCCCATGCTACGAGCATTTGTGTAGAGGCATTTGAGGCCTCCTGTGGATGTGTGTACTGCCCCCCTAGTCCCAGCAATGCCCTGACCCCTATTGCTTACTTGTTTGCTCGTTTCGCTCGTTGGTCTGGGCTGGGCTATAGTTGTGGATGTTGTTTGGCCTGGCAGTCTGTTGTTTCCTCCACCCTCATCTTCCCCTTCCCCCAACGAGCCTAGTTTAAAGCCCACCAGAGGAGGTCCGCCAACCTAGAAGAGAATACACACTTACCTTTAGGGAAAAGGTGAAGCCCAACCCATCCAAGCATGTCTCTCATCGTGATGTACCAGTCATGGCTGAGGAAGCTAAAGCCTGCCTCGAAGCACCATTCCTGTAGCCGCCAGTTGGTCTCCGCGATGCACGTTTCATGCCATCTGCTTCTTCCACTCACTGGCAGGATAGAAGAGAAAAACACCTGTGCGCCCATCTCTCTCAGCACACACCCCAGAGTGTGGTAGTCAGGCGGTCAGGGGTGCTCCTGGCTGCATCATTAGTGCCCACGTGAACTAGGACCATGGGGTAATAACCGGTGGGCTGGATTATGGTCTGGAGCATCCCTTTCATGTCCTGAATCCTCGCTCCGGGTAGGCAGTAGCCCTCAAATGCCGAGGGGTCCCAGCGACAGATGGGGCCCTCCGTACCTCTCAGGATGGAGTCACCAACGACAATCTCACGATGCTTCCTCCTCCTGGCCTGTTTGTCTCCTTCAGCTTGCTTGAGACGCGGTGAGCGTGGAGTTGCCTCTGCCCCGGTTTTGTCCTCTCCTTCCTCCTCCTCCAGGGCTGCCAGGTCCTTGTACCTGTTCTCCAGCCGGACTGGAGGAACTGGTGCTGCCGTGTTACGAGCAGCCCTGGCACGGGAGGTGACTGTCTGCCACTTAACAGTGGAGGGCACTTCTTGAGGTGCATCCTCCTTGGTCATACAACCCTGCAGGGAAAGAAAATACTTGTCAATTTCCTCCTCTGCCTCTCGGATTCCCCTCAGCCTGCTAACCTCCTCCTGGAGCTCCCTCAACTGTGCCTCCAGGGCCCTAAGGCGGGCGCCTGCAAGACAGGTGTGGTGGTCCCCAGTCCCTGCCCCCCTAGGCTGTGCTTGGCAGCTCCGGCAGGCCAGGCGGGTGGGGAACACCAGCCCCCCCATGGGCTCTGTTTGGGTGGAGGCCTCAGACAAGCCCCAGGCAGGTGCACCCCCCGGGCAGGGGCCCTGGTAGCACTCCGTGTCAAGACCATCGTAGGAATTGCTGCCTGTTACTAGCTGGATGTGGTACCTCTGCCCCGCACTTGCAGGAGTCAGCCTCTGGGCCCTTCCTGCTCGCCCTCCGGTGCGAACACTGACACAAATGCCAGCGCGCTCTTGCAGAGCGCGCCTGTTTGTGTATCTCGGGAGCGCAGCTCCCTACCGGCTCAGCTAAGTGGGATCTGGGGGGCTTCCCCTCCGGATCCAGCTCAGCTGCATCGGTCCCTCCGCCCCACTTACCTTAGGGGGATCAGCTGCTGCTGCCCCCGCTGCTGCTCCGCTCGCCTCTGCTCCCGCTGCTGCTTTCGCCTCTGTTCCGGGTCCAGTAAGGCAGGTCTAGCTGGTCTCATCTTACATGTAATCAAGGTGCCTCATCTTTTCAGATATGTGGGGAGCTGGAGGAAAAGCAAGGGCAACTTTGGACCCCTGCTGAACCAGATAGGACAACTGACAACTGACGCCCAGGGAAAAGCCAACCTATTAAATAGGTACTTTGCGTTGGTCTTTCGTCAGTCCCATGGGATGCCCATGCCCACTACGGGACAGGGAGGTCCGGGTGAGGGAGATCCCCTGCTCTCCATCAACGCTTGAACTCATAAAGGAACACTTTGAGAAGTTGGATACCTTCAAGTCAGCCGGCCCTGACAATCTACACCCCAGGGTACTTAAGGAGCTGGCGAGCATCATAGCTCAGCCTCTGGAACGGGTCTTTGAGACCTCCTGGCACTCTGGTGTAGTGCCCAAAGACTAGAAGAAGGCCAATGTGGTCCCTGTCTTCAAGAAAGGAAGGAAAGTGGATCTGGCGAACTATAGGCCCATCAGCCTGACTTCTATCTCGGGGAATATCTTAGAAAAGTTTATTAAAGAGGCCATCCTTAATGGAGTGGCCGACACTAACATCCTAAGGAATAGCCAGCATGGGTTTGTTGCGGGTAGGTCTTGCTTGACCAATCTCATTTCCTTTTATGACCAGGTGACCTATCACCTGGGTAAGGGAGAAGAGATTGATGTCATATATCTTGACTTCAAAAAAAGCCTTCGATCTGATATCCCATGATCACCCCTTGGCGAAACTGGCCAACTGTGGCCTTGGGTCCACCACGATCTGGTGGCTGGGAAATTAGCTCCATGGTCAGACCCAGAGGGTGGTAATTAATGGAAGTCAATCATCATGATGCCCTGTGACCAGTGGGGTCCCCCAAGGCTCTGTCCTTGGACCCATATTGTTCAACATCTTCATTAATGATGTGGACATAGGAGACAGAAGCAGACTGGCCAAGTTCGCTGATGACACCAAACTTTGGGGCAAAGCATCCACACCACAAGACAGGTGGACTATCCAGGCTGACCTGGACAGGCTCAGCAAATGGGCGGATGAGAACCCGATGGTGTTTAACACCGAAAAATGCAAGGTTCTCCACCTTGGGCAGAAAAACCTGCAGCATCCTTATAGGCTCAGCAGTGCTACGCTGGCTAGCACTATGGAAGAAAGAGACTTGGGGGTCATCATTCACCACAAGATGAACACGAGCCTCCAATGCGATGCTGCGGCTAGTAAAGCAACCAAAACGCTGGCTTGCATGCATAGATGCTTCTCAAGCAAATCCCGGGACGTCATTCTCCCTTTGTACTCGGCCTTGGTGAGGCCGCAGCTGGAGTACTGCGTCCAGTTTTGGGCTCCACAATTCAAAAAGGATGTGGAGAAACTTGAGAGAGTCCAGAGGAGAGCCACGCGCATGATCAGAGGTCAGGAAAACAGATCTTACGATGATAGACTGAGAGACATGGGACTCTTTAGCCTGGAAAAGCGCAGGCTCAGGGGTGATCTGATGGCCACCTATAAGTTTATCAGGGGTGACCACTAGTATCTGGGGGAACGTTTGTTCACCAGAGCGCCCCAAGGGATGATGAGGTTGAATGGTTATAAACTACTGCAAGACTGTCTCAGGCTGGACATAAGGAAGAATTTCTTTACTGTCCCCAAGGTCTGGAACAGCCTGCCATCGGAGGTGGTTCAAGCACCTACATTGAACACCTTTAAATTGAATGCTTATCTTGCTGGGAACCTATGACCCCAGATGACTTCCTGCCCTTTGGGTGGGGGGGCTGGACTCGATGATCTTCCGAGGTCCCTTCCAGCCCTAATGTCTGTGAAAGCTATGAAATCTTTTGAGATTCGTTTTTTGAAAAGCAGCAGTAAGAATGCTTTTGCCTGTTAGGATGAAGAGCCATATCGAAGGAGGTTTGCCCCTAAATTAAATTGGAAGCTTTTCTTTGTTTTCATCAGTTTCATATTAAAACTAAGTGAGTTTTGATTTTTTTTCAATATTAAAAAGAAAAAGGGCTATATCTGATCAGCCACAGGGATATGAGAGGACATTAATCTCAGGGAAGGTTGAGAAAAAAGGTGTCACACAAGTACCTGGTGTAAGAGGAAAGGCTTGATGTTGATTGCTGCTCCCAGATGCATTTTGGCACCTGTTGAAATCAGTGGGAGTTTTCCTAATTGCTTCAGTGGGCCAGTTGTTCATCAACAGAAGCATCATCAGTAAGAATGAAGGTCTGTGCTAGAGTAGAATGAATCTTCAGATTGTAAAGGTTATGGGGCTTCATTGTATTACATGTGTGTTGATATTTTAAATAGACTACTTGCTTGTTCTTAGAATTTGAAAAACAGGTGTTTTTTGTATGAAAATGGTTTTCAATAAAAACAATTTTTTGTAAGATATAGCTATTGTTAATTTTTTAAAAGCACATATAATTTTTCTACTTTCTTCCTTTTTTTGCCTACTTTTAATAAATGAAAAATGGTGGTCATGTGACTGTTTGAAAATACATTCAATAAAAATTTTAGAGGAAAATTCATGACACTTTCCAAAAATGTTAGATCTTTGTCCATTACAGGGTCTCCAAAATGCTTAAAATGCTTGCAAAGTGTACCTTCCATTTTAATTCATTCTAATTGTCATAATTCTTTTAATACATTTAACAAAACTTCAGTTATAACAACAATAATTTTATGCTGTGGCTGTTTTAAGTTCAGGCCACAGTTCTATGCATAACTCAATCAATTCTCTCAATAAGTGCTTCAGGAGGGGTTTTAAAATATATAACAACTAAACAACTGTAGTATTTTTCATGTAAATTTAAATAATTGTTCTTCTAGCTAGTGTCTTACTCATAAAGGAAAATGAATTTGCAGCAAATTGTACTAGCTACTTACTATGACTTATTACCTTACCCAGTTGGGCTTAGTCACCCATTGCTCTGCAAATTTATGCTTTCACAGTGCATAACAGCTAGCTTGGGTGAATTGGTCTGTTCTTATATTCCCACATGTGGTGGGAAGTGTTCCCAAGTGGGTAGTGAAGAAGAATGTGTGATAAGGTGCAAGTATATGCTACTAGCGAAATGCAGGGGTTAACTGTAGCTGGGTTTCCCTATTCTTGCACATAGCTGTTAAATGTTTCATATGATTCTGTTGGGGGAAGAATAGGAAACTCCTTACACCTATCTGGGGTGACTGAGAACAGGGGTGTCAAACTCATCCAGCCTAGTTTAGCATATGTGTGGTAAAGTCACATGCTTTTCTCATCCCTATTTAGTTAATAGACCCATACCCTTAGCTTTCTGTGCTTTTGTGTGTTCAGTAGGTAAAATGAAAATAATAGTGCTTCATATATCATAAACGTGTTAGCCATATTTCGTATTAAACAAAATGTTTGAGATCCTTGAATGGAAAATTATAGCTGCTTTATCTTAGTGTCGTCTTTATTTTGTCTTATTGTTTCTTGTTATGTTTTTTAAATATTTGTGAAGATGGATTTATGGTAATCTGCGGCTAAAACCTTTTCCATGTAGGACGTGCCTAAGTGAAGCGCTTTTATTCCCTGCTCAAGTCTGTAAAACTGTTAGTACCTCTACTTGGGAGGCGGGGGCAGGGAGTGGTTAAAGTAGAACAAGAAGGCCTGTAACTTTTTGTTTTTTCCTCCCAAATAGATGTAAAAAGTAAAAAAAAAAATGAATGTGTAGTATTCAAGATCATGGAGCTGCATCCAGTGCCTGATTCTTAAGCCCTGTATATTTTGTCAATTATCCACATTGCATTCTGCATTCACAGATACAAGCCCGAACTGTGTAGACTAGCTTATGAGCATTATGTTGAATTTCCCAGGTGTATTTCCATTCTGTAGAGAGGAAGGATGATTCTGTATCATCATTTTCAAAACTGGCATAGACTCTGATGCCCCCAGCAAACTGCAGCCTTTGCGTAGCAGGTGACTAGCAGGATTTATTGAGATCTTTCTCTTATTCATTTAAAGTTCTGAATAAAAATCACAATTGAAGATTATGTACAATTCTGTGTTGCTGTGTGTTCCTGTCACTGATACCCTGTTCTTCCTCCCCTTTCTCTTTCCAAGTGTTTACTAAACCATTTTATAGCATCTTGTCTTCAACTGCTTCTTTACATGGGTGGACTCTGGTGCACGCATATTGAGGTTGTAGGGTTTTGCCTACATTCATTTAACTTCATGATCGATGGCTTAGATAATAGTTTCTCAACCTGTGGTATGTGTGGGGGTACGTAAGACACAGACAGGGGGTATGAGGGTACCCCAACACTCTCTCGCCCTCTTTTTCTCTCAAAATATGGCAAAAAATTTGGTGTGTGGCGCTTTAAATTCCCCAGTAATAATTTGGCTGGTTCAGCCCTCCTAGCTTTGGCCAACATCCCCTGTAGCCCAGGTACTTACTTGAGCTGTGCACCCCTGGTATAAAAGATGGCAACCCTACCCACACCAGATCATATGTCTGTCATATCACAGCTTTATATACATAGTCCTTCTTCCAACATATGGCACACATTAGTCTATAAATATAAAATCCCCTGGAAAATTGAGTGTTGGGGTACTTATTAAAATTTTCAGAAGTTAGGGGGTATGTGCTACTTAAAAGGTTGAGAAACACTGGCTTAGACCAGGGTTAAGATGTGATGCAACTTTAAGCATTATGTGGCTTAAACCACAAAATTACCATGGGCCAGATATGCAGAACCAGCGGCAGCTGCAGTGGAGCCAAGTCTGGGAAGGCCTGGGCGTCAGGCAGAGGTCCAGAGGTGCACAATGGTGCAGGGCTGCATTTGTGTGGTAGTGTGGCTCTGGGGGCCTGCCATGAATAGTTATATCCATTGAGGTCCAGCGATCCTGAATTCTGCAACAGGCCATGCTCCCAACTTCTGGGCTGTTCAAAACAGTTCTGCAGGCTGGATCCAGCCCATGAGCCATATGTTTGGCACCCTTTCCTTAGTTTGTAAACCATGTAAATCTGAAACTGTCACTAAGTTTTCATTACATCCAGAAGAAAGGCTAGAGCCTCTGGGTACTACTATAAAAATAGCTAACCTACCAAATCTTGTGTGTGCTCTGTAAATGTAAGCTGAAATAGGCGCTGATAATTGTGCAGAACTAAAAAATACATCTTTCAAATAGATTACAGTATTGCCAACCCTAGGTATGCCAAAACCATGAGTCAACCTCCCAAAACGATGGGATTGACGTATAAATCGAGATTTTTAAAAATCATAAATGTAAGAATTTTTATTTGCCTACAGGGTTTTGAGCATCTAAGGTTCATGTTTTCAAGCTTTTCTGAACAACTGTGAAGAACTATAAACCTGTGTTACTTTGTATAACGGAGGACTGGGTTTCTTACATGTTCGTATAATTCCAGGAGCTGGGGATCAATGAAAATACAAAATATCCCAAGGTTTACGATCAAATATCAAGACCTGGCAGTCCTTTGGATTGGGTGCCTGAGAAATGGCAGCTGGCGTATTAACTTTTAAAGGAATATGATTCTTGCTCAGAAATTCTAGGAGTGCTTCATGAATATGGAACCCAAAGATATTCCATGGGTTTTGAGGTAGTACTGGAATATAAACTTGTAGCAGCAAATAATGTTTTACATACAGCACAACCTTTTGTGTTAATGAGTAACACAACCTTTTGTTTACTAAAAAAAATGGGAAAGCATATGTTGTCACTGGCCAATTGAATTTGAGATGTAGGCGGGCAAGGAACTCTACAATTATTTCCTTTGTATGGACACAACCTAATTAGAAAGCTTTTCACTGCAGCTTGGGCTCTGTATTAATATGCCTGTTGATTTTTTTCAAATTAAAAGTGACATTTAATCCTTCCCATAAATCTGATGACTTTAAACTTGTAATATTAAAGCAGCAGAAGCGTCATAAGAACGGAGAGACCTTAATCCTGCACGATTTTCAAAAGCTAATTTTCAAAAGCTTTCCTTTCTGTTGATTCTGTTGTGTTTATGTCATTATAACAACAATGCAATCAGTTCTTGGGACTTTTTTTTTTTTTACAGCTTTAGTATTAATTACACTTAATCCCACAAAATATAGTTGATGCTAAAGATAAAATTATTGAAACCAATGAGTGCTCCACTTTGCAAACCAATTTGGCATCATCTAATAACTGCATAGGGGGGGAAAACTCATTAAACTCCATGAGAAGATTCCCATTGGTTTTTGTTGCCCTTTGGGTCGCACCCTAAATGAATGTATTATACTTAATTTTTAAGCAGCAAGTAAGTTATGAATTGCTACTTGAGGACACTAGACAACCTAGTCAAGAAAGTTCAAGGGAGCAAAAGTAAAAATTAGATCCCAAGTGATGAGGCTTGTTAGCAAACCATTTCATCTGTGCATTTGGGATAAAATTTATCCCATACTAAAAGCTTAGACAAAGCTTATGCACTGTTGCAAGTGGGGTGTGTTGGCCGTGTGGTGCTGCTCTGCGCAAGGTTGGATTTCTTCCTCAGTTTGTTTTCATGCATTTTGCAGCCATAGCTGATTTAAAACTTATGTTAATACCCTGGAGAGTGTTTGTCCCTTTTTTTTTTAAATCTTTTTTGCAAATATGGTAAGCACATAAAATGAAACTGGAGATATTTGGGTAGCTGTGGAATCAGCACCTTTGGTTAGATGTTAACTTTGAATGAGAGAGCCATCTTCCAAATAACCTTGTAAAATGAGAACATCTGTACTGTGTTTTATAAAGATGAATTATGAAATGTCTCAAAAATAACTTCTTGTTGAGCAACTTGGCAAAAGGCATGGGTAGTCATTGTCCTGCTTTCAGTTCTGATTATAGGAATGGAGTTACGATTCTGAACATCAGGAATTCTTTGACATTTGCCATTGAAACTCACACCAGGCTGAGATTTGGGAATAAAGTTACTAATTTAAATACAATCACGGTGGCCTGGGAGGAAATGCTTAGCTTAGCGTGGAAAACCTAAAAACCTAGTAAAAGATATGTTTACTTAGTTAATCTATTTGTAAGAATATCTAATTGAATGTACCCTTGGATTTTCCATCACATGTAAAGAAACTACATATACGATGAAATTCAATTACAAGATGATTTGTACCTAATCTGTTCAATTTGCACATCCCCTGTAATGCAAGACCCAAGATATTTCAAGTGAAATACTGCCACTTTGCCCTTAACTCACATTACCAAGCTAGACAAATAAGCATAATCTGTTAAAAAACAAAAACAAAACAAAACACCCCCCCACCCATACATATTTCTTAAATCCTTAAAGGAGGCAAGCATAGCTGTGAGGTGGTAAGATGCAGTGGCATCTTTAAGTAAGGCATTTATGAGATTAGATAAGAACTATAACTTTATTCTAGCAATTAGTTTATCTACTGTACCTAAATTCCCCTGGCAGTTTTTTCTGTTTTATCTATGAAAAGCCCAATCACCGTGTAGGTCTGATTTTTGGAGATGTTTACCACTCCCCATAAAGCCAACCTTTTCAACAGGCACCTGATGTGTTTTTTCAAGAGACAATTTCTGGTCAGCTATTCAGTATCTAAAAGATGGTTCCTTTAGGAAAGGCAAGTTACACTGAATAACATCTGCTGAAGCCTTACAGCCTAATAACTGGTATATGAGCTTGATTCAGCCAGCAAATTCAGGTCCCATCTTGCATATCTAGCTTCTGATTTTGTTAAAAGTAGTACATGCAGCCTCAGGCTCTTAATGAGTATAATTCCATTTAAAGAAGCAGCGGAATGAATTTCAGGAAACAGTCCTGGTATATGTGTGCATGCATGTCGTGTGTGTGTGTGTGTGTGTGTGTGTGTGTGTGCGCACGCACATATGTGTGTGTTTAATGTACAGTGATTATTTGAATTTATGAAAGTCGTCTAACATTTCAGCAAATATCAACTTGGGGTCTGGGTGCTGGTACAATAATTTAAAATCACGCTGCCATAATTGATGACTTAATATTGTTTTTCTTCATTTTTTCCTGTATTAGGCTGTTATAAAGTGGTGTGTATTTGTGGGTGCACACACGTATGGATCTGCATACACACATATAATAGTATGTGAATTATTCTGGCACTTTGGAAAGAATACTATGTTAGAAAAAAAGGGTGAGGGGTCATTAGTAGAAGGTTTTTTGGGTTTTTTTAACTCCAAGGCTAAGCTCTGTTTGAATCACTATAATGGCCAGGTTCATTTTATCTATGTATTTGAGACCTCCATATTGGCTTCCTGCTAATTATAAACGAGAGCTAAGTCATGATAGATTTTGGTTTGGTTAAGTTCTGTGGGAAATATCTAGATCTCTCTGTGAAAAGGAAGGACCCACATAAACTCTTGACTCCTAATGCATTCAGTAGCAAAAAAAAAAAAAGGCAGCATCCATGTTTAATTCATATTGATTAATTACAGACACTAGACCAGGATGGGCAATTATTTTGGGCAGAGGGCTACTTAATGAGTTTTGGCAAGCCATTGAGGACTGCGTGACAGGCAGCCAGGGGCAGATATATATTAATTTTCTAAACTTTTTCAAGGCCCTGCGGGCCAGATAGAAGAGCCTGGCAGGCTGTATCCAGCCCATGGGCCATACCCCTGCACTAGACTGTTTTTACTGGACAGTTGGTACCTATTATAAGTGGTCCTGATCTAAGGTTACTAAATATCCAGGTTTTCTCTTTTTGGGTCCTCTCATCTTCATCCAGGTGTTTTTTTGAAAGCTGAACAAATGTCTGGGATTTTGCTCCTTTCTGCTGGTGGGAGCAGGGGAGAGTGACTGAAGGCAGGGGCACCATGTGCCTCTGTGTGTGCGCGTGCGTACACACACACACGTGTGGGGGTGGAGGGATTGGGTACATGAGGGAGGGTGGGTGCCTGCTCCAACAGACTCGATTAATCAAGTCTGCTCTAATATGCTGGATTTCCAGTGGGTTGGAACAGGCTCCACTCACACGTATAGGAGCCCAGTGTGATTGGGTTGAGGCGATGGTGGGGAAGTGGTTTCAGAGGGTGGATTGTGGGTGTACTAGGACCTCTAGGTTTGTTTGCTTTTTCTATAGTGGAATTCTGGACTGCCACATAGCAATGATTCTCAACCACGATGCTGTAAGATCCTTTTAAGGGTGCCACAGGATGCCACACAATTATTAGCACTGCTAGCTGTGCAAACTTCTACACATGACACAAGATAAACCCTGAGATTTCAAGTAGTAATCCATACTGTCAGAACAATTTGACTTGTGGTCTTTCTGAGTTCTTTGCAACAGAAGAATTACTCTACTATTTTTACATAGTTTGAAAATGAGTAAAAGTTAAGAGTTGGCATTTTTGAGGAGTGCCTTGAGTCTAACAAGGGATGATCTAATTCTAAAAAGGTGAAGAATGGCTGCCATGTGCAGCATTTTTTTTGCTTGTTTCAGAGAAATCTGATGCTTTGCAAAAAGGCCTTAACAGGGGAATTTTTGAGTTGTTTGACAGTCAAAATAAAATGACTCCAGCTGTGTTTGAGTGCTGCCTGATGTTGTGCTGAAAATTACTGTTTTAGAGAACTTATTTAGAATTTAAATGTGACATTGTTTATTTTGCAGTATTAGTTAATTGACTCTTGCAAAGTGCTCGTTAGCACTGTGTACAGTTTTGTTGATGTTGCATTTCTTTGCAATTTCTTTAGGTTGTGTTGGTGAGATGGAATGAGCCATTCCAGAAACTGGCAACCTGTGATGCAGATGGAGGAATATTTGTTTGGATTCAGTATGAAGGCAGATGGTCTGTGGAACTTGTAAATGACCGGGGGGCACAGGTTAGTATGCAGATGTTCTCTTCCATCAAGAATGAGCAAGTCTTAAGAGGTCCAATGTGAAGAGGATGAAAATTTGAGGTGTATACTTTAAAAAAACAAACAACAAAAAACACTTACTGAATTGTAATGTCACAGAGGCTCTTGCTCTGTCTGGCTTATCTTGGGTCTTAACATATGTATCACTAGACAGAGAACCAGGACAAGCCACTGCACTTGCTCACATCCTTTTTATAACTTATTTTAAGGTCTTATTTGAGGCTTGAATTGCCCCCAACCATTTTCACCCAGGAAGGACCACAATAAAGAAAATTCTTGAGTTGTGTCTTCTCAGTGAATCCACTTCTCATTGCTGTTTCTTAGGGTATAGATGAATTTCACAGGCAGGGCTGTAATATTCCTTAACCCTGTTGCTGTACTCTCAGGACCTTTTTGATTTCTAGTCACATGTTATACAAAATGCATTCTTAGCAAGTTTTATGATGCCTTGCATTAAACCCATGTTAAACTTCTCCAGATATAAAATGGATACAAATACTTGCAGGAGTAACCTAACTTTTGCCAGAACACTTTGAGAACATGAGAAGAAGAGTAGGATTAAAATATCAAAGATTAATGTTGTTGCTCTTTCAGGATTGGAGAGCATCCGTGAAAGTACAGAATTGTTATAAAAGGACAGAACATTATAGGCATCAATACCACACTTTTAAATGTACAGCACTTTCTCTAGGAGTCACTTTGTCTGATACTATGCAAATCTGTCTTAATTAAAATAATGTGAAACTACTGCATGAATTATGTCTTAATTTTTTTGTTCCTTTATGCGTTAAGGTGAGCGACTTTACTTGGAGCCATGATGGGACTCAAGCACTAATCTCCTACAGAGATGGATTTGTGCTGGTTGGTTCAGTCAGTGGACAGAGACACTGGTCGTCAGAGATAAATCTGGAGAGTCAGATCACCTGTGGTATATGGACTCCTGATGATCAGCAGGTAATGGTGCTTTTAGAATAGAAATGCATAACTGTATTGACATTTTATGACATAGATGCATCCAATAGTCAGTTTTGGTAAATTCAGCACAGTGTAAAAATAGTTTTCCTCCATACCAAGATTGATCAACCTAAATATTACGAACATTTACCACAACTCATCCTTCTCACTCATTGGATAAAAAGCACTGAACACTCCGCATTCTGAATGACTGTGCCATCTGTGGTATCCTTTCAGTTCTGATTGTCAAAGTCATGTGCTGTTATACATGCTAGAAAGGGCTGTGGCAGGGGGGAGTGAGGGGTACCTAACACGTTTGTGCAACTACACTAGTGTTGCAAGTGAACTGAAAGGAAGCATGTACAGGTAGGTAGGTAGTTACTTATCAAACTGGTAGTTCAGACTTGAAGTTGCTCAATTTGTACATGAAGTAATGGTACAATTCAGCACAGGCACAGTTATATTTGCATTTTCATCTTTGCACAAGCATTTTGGCTCAACAGACTTTGAAAGTCAGGCCATTTGAAGTCTCAGCCTAATGCATATGCTAATCCTCTAAAAGGGAAAACCAAGATTTGGAAGTATCTGTCATAAAATGGTATATTATTGCTTGGCTAATAAGGCATAGGATGTTGGTCATGTTGTCAGTAACTGTGGGCACTGAGCTAATCCTTTGGTTTTTATGTGCACCACTTCAAATGGCTATTTCACCATTCAACTACCTGAGTAAGTTTTTTTTGTTCCACAGCATTCATCATCATTATAGTTAATATGTCTATCACTTGGCACTAAAGAAAGGATAGAGATGGATAATGTGATGCAAACAAAAGTTGCCTACTATGGGGATTGGTTTATTTTATTTAATTTGCTTTTCTTTATATTACTATTAAAAGGTGACCCAGGTGACATGTATAACAATGTAAAATAATTTCAAAGGAGTTATTCATGGAATATAATAATGCTTTGAATTGCTGTGACAGTGATTGTCAACCAGGGTACTGTGGTACCCTGGGGGTGCCTTGAGAACCTTTCAAAGGTACTGTAGGATGTCATGCACTGTTGGGTTTACAAACCTGATTCACAAGATAAACCTGGGGATTTCAACTAGAAATCTGTAACTGTAGTCTTTCTGAGTTCTTTGAAACAGAAAAATTTCCCCTTTAATTTTCCATCGTCCAAAAATGAGTGAAAACTAAGAGCTGGCATTTTCTGAGGGGTGCAAAAGATTGAGAATAACTGTTCTATGACATCTAATGATCTAGAGGTGATCTGTTGAAGAGTAAGGGCTTAGCTCCAGATAATGAGATAGTCTAACAACATCTTTTTGATCTGGGGAAACTGAGAAACATTGATTACATTACTTAGTCAAAGTAAATGAAAACAAACAAGTGATGGATCATAGAAGAGAACCCATAACTACTGGCCCCCAGTCCTACGCTTTAGTCCAGCGGTTTCCAGCCTTTTAAGTAGATCGCCTTTGGCATTTAAAAGCAAACCAAGATCTACTGTGCATTGCTGCTACACTTCTCCCACCCCCAACCCACCAGGTTAATCTGTGGGGCGGGAAGGGGGGAGGCAGATTGAGGCAGAGGAAGAAAAAGTTATTTGGGGGCACGCTTCCCCATCATGTAAGTCCCACCTGGCTGGGGTCTCCTTAAATTTACCCCTGCTCCTGGGTCTGTGGCATGGGCACCTCGATCTAGCCCCCGCCCCATGCACACCCGCCCGCTGGGGCTCACATGTGCATGCACTCAGCCGCCCACCCCAGCCTTGAATCAGCTGCAAGAGGCTCTGAGATCTGGTTGGTGACTACTTCTTTAGTCATTAGTCTCCATGATGTCTTTCACTTTTGGCTTACCAGTTCATCTTTAAAGCATTCACTTCTTTTTTCCACTGTCAGAGACAGGATACTGGACTAGATGGACCATTGGTCTGACTCAGTATAGCACTTCTTATGTTCTTATAGTTAACTTGGGCTATGCTGGAGATACCTATACAAGTAAACTAATTGGTTGCTAATTCAAATTAGCCATCATAATTGTACAAGCAACTCTGGACATTGCACAAATGTTTGTTTAAAGGGCACAAATATTTGTAGTGTCCAGATTAGAATAAATGAACATGAAGTCTAGTTCAAGATGGTGATCAATTAATTTGTAGAAAAAACCCCCAAAACTGCAGTAGTCCAGAGGCTGACCCACTGATTGTGACCAAAGCTGATGCTGTTTGAATACAGCTGTGTTAATCTGATATTTTTCTCTTGGCCACCATGTTTCTGCATCCAGTCAACACCATGTTGCTTTGTACGTGCCTTATGCAGAGATGGTAGACAGAAGATGCCAGCTTCCAGTATGTGCATTGACATACCACTCTCTATATAAAAAGATTGGATTATATGAAGCTTAAGGGAGAGTGACTGACTAGGTGAATAATAAAGAATGGACAG
Organism: Crocodylus siamensis; assembly: GCF_052110815.1. Lineage (NCBI taxonomy): Eukaryota > Metazoa > Chordata > Crocodylia > Crocodylidae > Crocodylus > Crocodylus siamensis. The sequence continues at coordinate 125,044,681 of NC_143395.1, forward strand.
ATTATGTGCTGACACAATAAACATGTAGGAGGTATGATGTGTGAACAGAAGATGGAAAAAGGTTTCCTGGACCATTGAGCTGAGTATCTCCACAAATGACAGTTAAAGTTCAGCATCAGTATATCAGTATCATCACTCTTGCATCTGGACAATCACTGAACTAAGAGCACACTGAGCATGACAGTAGGCAACTACATCCTTCCCAATGAACATACCCCACCCTTGCTAGGAATCACATTAGACTGTTCCCTCACCTATAAATATCACATTCAGAAGGTCACCAGTAAAGTCTCTGCATGGGTAGCTGCCTTCAGATGTTTTGGCAGCCCAACATAGGGTGCCAACATTGAAATGTTCTGAACCACCTCACTTGCAATGGTGTATGCCCCAGCAGAATATTGTGCTCCTGTATGGTCCAGAAGTTGTTACACTAAAAAGCTCAAAGCTGTACTTAACAGTGCGCTGAGACTCATAACAAGATGCACAACTTACAGACAGATGTACTCCCTGAACTCTCAGGCATTAGATCAAGTGATATAGGAAAACAAACCCTAACATCATTACTGGCAGTAGAGGCAAGAGATGACTAAAATGACCTGCTCCATCAATAGATAACCAAATAGATGGAGGCTTAAAAGGCTTAAAAGTCATAACCTGTTTATACATGAAGCTCACAAACTCCTGGAAGAGACCGGGGATGCTGAACCAAACCTGTGGTCAGCAGTGTGCTCGGCGGCAGACCCAGAAGTGAACCGGAAGTGGACCAGAAGCACTTCTGGTCCATTTCCGGGTCTGCTGTGGAGCACACGGGGGGGCCCTGCCACGGTCCTGTAGGACACTCCATCTGCCCCACTGTCTCAGCACTTACGAGCTATGCCTGGTACCTTGAGGTATGTAGAAAAAAACAATTTAAGCTGTGTCTATGGCTGAACATTTAACCTGTATCTATCTGCAGATTTGGCTGAATCCAACTGGGACAGTGATCCGAATCAATGAATTGAATCACTGTCCCCCAAACTGGGTCGAATCCAAATTGAATATTGCCCTCTTCGCACATGCCTATTGGACAACCCCCTGTGTGAATGTGGTGTCCAACAAACAGCACAGCACTTAATCAAAAGCTGCAATCTTTACAGATGCCCAGATGGGATAGATGGAATTTGCACACTGAGTAATAATACCAAATAGTGGCTCATAGATTTGGAAGTTGATATCTGACGCCATATGGAAGAGAGAGAGAGCAGGGGGTCATGAGGAATATATTACACACAGATCCAGTTTCGTATTACATATCAGTTATATTCTTGTATAACTTCACTGAGGTCAGCAGTTATGCCTGATCTACAGCCATGTGTATGAGAGCAGAATCAGATCAAAGGTATAATGTGTTCTATTCTACAGTAGTCTCAGAACCTCCCTTATTATCTTGCCTCATGTTACTTGTTAATATATAGGTAACAGCAAGTTGATGTCAAGATTTGAATTTACATTTTCCTAATTTTCTTGATCATATCAACCAGTACCTATGCAAATCTATAGTGAAAGTACCCCTGAAAAATATTATGTAAAGTGAAACCACAACCTTTAACAACTTGCTGCAAAGGTTCATTTTCCTTAGCAGCTTGTATTTTGGAATCAGTTTTCTACTTGCCCTTACTGAAGTTCTCTCTTTACTTTCTGCCTAAAGTTTTGAGATAAAATGCCATCCCAATGGCAACACGATTGGGTCCAAAGTTGAATTTTTTATTTGCTTTGGGAATATTTTTTTTATACAAAACTTTTAGGCTTCCTCATCCTACTCCCAGCCCCCCTCTTCTTTTTCTTTACCCTATAGTAGAACTGCAAAATACTGAAGCAATATTGAAGTTGCTAACAAGGAAAGTAGGAAACCTGAACATTTGTGTGACACCAGTGGAGATGCCTGATTCTGTACAGATGGAGAGATTTTCTTCCACGTTGGAGGGAGGGAGCCTGGCCCCAGTAGTTTTTCAACAGGAGAATTGTACATTTTGAAGTACTACACCAGTTTGCCCTCTAACCTTTTCCCATTCTTTCTTCTTATACCTACAATCTTCTGTCTTCTTTTAGTTCACTCATTCCTTTTTTTCTTCCCCAACAGTTTGTCTCCAACAGTCTGCCTTATTCTTCCCCCCTGCCATGTTCATTCCAACAGCCCTCTTATGTTTCCTTCCAACCCCTATCTGCTTTTCTTCATTGGAGAAGCTACTGGGAGAAGCTATTGCCTTCTCCTGCAAAGTTGTCTGCCTTCGGCAGCCATTCAGAACAGTTCCTGCTACTGTCTTGTCTGTCCGGCTTAGTATGTATACTGGTGCCCATCTCTGTACTATTTTATCCTCAGTAGCTCATTTCCAGAGCTGATGTGCATGGACTTAGGACATGTGAGTGGGACTTGCTCTTTGGCTGTTTGACTGAGCACTCTACTGCTGCTGTGTGGATGTTCCTTTAGGGCTAGGGACAGAAGTTACACATACATTGGTTTAAGTCTTCAGAAACGGGTTTAAACCTGTAACAGAACAGAAGCTCAGTACACATAAACCAGTTTCAAAATGGCTGAAACCGGTTTAAGATAAACCTAGTTGAATGTAGTATCATACTTAACTGATTTAGGTCAAACTGGTTTATGAAATTTCTGTCCCAGACCCCTTCCTGGTTCAAGTTAAATGAGAGTCCCCCTGCATCCCAGCACAGGCTGTGTATGAGACAGTAGTGTGCCCTAGTTGCCAAGAAGGCAAATGGCATACTGGGCGGCTTTAGTAGGTGTGTTGCTAGGAAGTCAAGGGAAGTGATTCTTCCCCTCTATTCAGGACTGGTGAGGCCACACCTGGAGTACTGTGTTTAATCTTGGCCCCCCCCACTACAAAAAGGATTTGGACAAATTGGAGACAGTCCAATGGAGGGCAATGAAAGTGGTGAAGGGCCTGGGGGACATGACTTATGA